>NC_133466.1:12770000-13970000 GCF_048565385.1 Saimiri boliviensis
TCTGTGAAAGAAAAGTCACAAAGACAAAAAATTGCTGAGGAAATAGGTAACTTGATTTAATTGAATAGTCTATTGCATTGCCTTTTTTTATTTTTAAGGCAGGGTCTCATTTCATCACTTAGGCTAGAGTGCACTTGTACAATCATAGCTCACTGCAGTGTCTTGACTTGCGGACTCAAACAGTCCTCCTATCTCAGCCTCTTGAGTAGCTAGGATTACAGGTTTGTGTCACCACACCTGGCTAAATTTTTAATTTTTAATTTTTCTCTACTTAAGGGTTTTGCTGTGTTCCTCTTAACTCCTGTATTCAAGAGATTCTCCTCCCTTGGCCTCCCAAAGTGCTGGGATTACAGGTGTGAGCCACCATGCCTGGCCTCCAATGCTATTAAATATGATTTGATATTATAGTCAAGTTAAAAAGCATTTGCACTTATTAAATTTTATGTTAGAGGACTATTCTTCCTTGGGTACAAGTGTCTTATTGGAATTTTTAAAAACTGTAGCATCATTGTGATAACTAATGTTTATTGAACATTTATTGTGTGACTGGTATTGTGCTTAGCAGTTTACATGCATAAGTTCATGTAATTCAGTATTCTTAGGAGGCATTAGGTTTTGTTCCCTTTGTTGATGTCAAGTTCATAGAGATTAAGAAACCTATCTAAGATTTTAACTATTGCATTAATACTGCCTTTAGTTTCAAGGGATACTGTGTTTAAAACAGGCAAAGTCAGGACTACCAAATGAGAGAGGAGATCATACTAGACATTTTAGTAGGATTGAGTTAATAGTTTTGCTCAGTTCTTGTGAAATGTCAGGATAGCATCTCTTACCTCTTTGCTCTTTGGGTGTTACTTACTTTTCTTTGTTGCTGATGGCTGTAGGAATTGAGGGGAGTGATGATGATGCTTTGGTAACCGGAGAACAGGATGAAGAACTCAGCCGATGGGAACAGGAGCAGATAAGGAAAGGAATTAACATCCCTCAGGTAAGACCAAAGAATTAAACTAAAAGTTAAAAAAATTAAAAAGGCTTTTTTGTTTATTTTGTTAAAGTAGAAACATTCCACATTGAATCTTTGGCATTCAAGTGACATAAAATCCCATGAGGTTATGTATACATACATAGGCTTTTAGAAGAAACTGCGTTATGTTTGGCTTTTTGCAGTCAGAATGATGCAAGGATTTCCAGTTTCTTAGATCAGTTTTTCTCAAAGTGGTGCTTTAATTAGCAGCGTCAGCATCACCTGGGACCTCATTAGAACCAAATTATCAGCCCCCTGAGACCTTACAGAGTCAGAGACTTGGGGTAGTGGGGCCAGCAGTCTCTGTTTAACAAGCCCTTCCGGTGATTGTGACGCACACTAAAGTCTGAGAACCGTTTCTTTACATAGAATTTGTGTGTGTAGCTTGTTTTTTGGACTTTTAAGAATTATTTTGAAGAAAATGCATTTCTCAATAATGCAAAAACTTGAGATCGATGAAAAAATATCTTCCCAAATAGTTGTAACAATTTGTTTTATAAAAGTAAGTAATACAGGCAGAAAAATGGCATAAATGTAAACCTATTTTTGTTAATAGTGTTTTTAGGCAGAATTGACGTACATTTTGGTGAAGTTAAGAAAGTGGCACAATAGAGAAAGTCTTGGGCTGGATGTCAGGAGTCTTAGATTCTAATCCCTGGCTGCCCATTGATTCTGTGACCACGGGCAAGGCATTTATCCTCTTTTCGTTGATCAAAGGTGGCCTTAAATGATTTTTGATGTCCCTTCCAGCTCTGAACTTTCCTGATCATCTGGTTTTCTGAAAATTATTAGAAATAAATTCAGTGATTCCACCAAAGAGATAGGACATTCATCCAAAGCTGCTTTTATCTAATTTTGAAGAATTCTGCAGTTATTCCATAATGTTTGGCAAATGGGCATAATTTTTGCTGATTTTTTAAAAACCCTAAAGGCTTATTATTCTTTTCAAAGTTTTAACAACTAGTTTTCATCTACATCCCATTTCTTTTCTAGGTTCAAGCCAGTCAGCCCGCAGAAGTGAATATGTACTACCAGAACACTTACCAGACAATGCCTTATGGCTCATCCTATGGCATTCCTTATAGTTATACGGCCTATGGATCATCAGATGCCAAATCTCAAAAAACAGATAATACAGTCCCTTTCAAAACTCCCAGTAATGAGATGACTCCCGTTACTATTGATTTGGTAAAGAAACAGCTTAAAGACAGGTAGGGCAGATCAACTTCTTAAAGACCTGTCCGCTAGCTTTCTGTTCCCTCAGGCAACATGTAGTCTGGGGTAGCAGATGCAGAATATCAGCAAAGAAGATTCACTGGCCCAGCTTCAAAAGCTAAACAGAAGATGACTTCATACTTTGTTCTGCTACCTTCTTGGATTACTTCTGTGGAAGCCTCGAAAAGTTATAAAAAATGCCACTCCATGATCTTGTTGAAGACATTTCTGAGTTTGTACCTCTTGGACTCTGAAAAAGTGTAGTCACGCTATGGGGGGAAAAGCAAAACAGTGAGATTTTGGTTAGCCTACAAAATAACTACGAAATCTGTAAACTGCCATTTTTTGTTTTTTGAGAAAAAAAGCAGTACAGATGAAAAGATGGCATTCCAAAAATTTTTATGTTCTAATAGTGGAACTAAATGCATATTATAATATTGCAAGAGTCCTGACAGCATAGACCTTTGGATGTAAATGTGTTATATTTATCCTTTTGTGTTCCTAAGGTTGGACTCCATGAAAGAATTGCACAAAACAAATCGACAGCAGCATGAGAAACATCTGCAAAGCCGAGTGGACTCTACCAGGGCTATTGAAAGATTAGAAGGGTCTTCTGGGGGTATTGGTGAACGGTATAAATTTTTGCAAGAAATGCGAGGGTATGTCCAAGACTTGCTTGAGTGTTTCAGTGAAAAGGTAAGAATGCAAAAATATTAATCTTTTTGAATAAGGCAAAATTAGGGAGGTCTAGATGGCCTTGTATAGAACCTTCTGTAATTCTCAGAAAGTACCCACTGAACTCAATATTAGAAGTGATGAAAAGTCATGCTTCATTTTTCTTCACTTCATTAGTGACATTATCTCTTAGGGGCAATATAGTACCTTTGTTAGAAACAGAAAAAAAAAAAAAAGCACATTTAAGTAAGACTTTGGCAAGTCTTATCTTAATATGGTGGTAGATTATTACTGGCCTGTGCTGAATTCTTAGAATATAAGGGACTCATCTGATAAAATTTTCTTTTATAGTTCAGGTTTAAACTTATTTTTAAACTGTTTCTACAAGTAATTCCAAATATGCATAAAGTTGCAAATTTTTAATAGTTTTTTTTTTTTTTTTTTACCCTGGATGATCACTATTGTTGCTAATAGTTTTTATCTAAATAAGCCTATGCTTGATTCATTTCAGAAACCATTCATTGGATGTCATTTTTTCTAAGGTTTCATTTCTCCCGAGTTTATTTTTTTCAATGGGATAGTCAATTGCCAAGATTTTTTGCATTCTCTTATACCGTTTATTGTTTACATTTAAAATTAAGTATACACAGCTAATTTCTCAAATGACCTCATAATTGACTTTTTTCTTTAAAATAAAATATTGTTTGAGGCACTGCTTTATAAGCATTTGCGGACTTTGCAGCCTTATCTTTCAAAAAAAAAAAAAAATTGAAACTGTGGTCCTTCAGTGTCCTGTCTGAACTTTGGATTGGAAGGCACATTTCCTTTATTGGCTGTGTAGATTAGCATGGAATCTGGAAGCATATAGTGTGGTTTAATATGTATTTTAACTTTTATTGTCTCTGTTGATTACTTGAATACCCTAAAACCAAGGGCTGACAAAAGAACATTGCCAGACTGTGTCTTCCTGAGGGGTCTGCTTCTTCCTGATGGGTCTTAATGGTTCCAGTTAGTCTGTGGCCAGATTCAGGATGAGATAGCATTCACCTTGTCCTTTCTGTAGGGTTTGCCATGTTTTGTATTCACCTGGTTTCTGGAGAAGCAACTGCAGTCTGAGTCATGATACCACTTGTGTGTGTCAGTTGCTTAGGGTGAGGAAGAAGCATAGGCTTGACTGTATTCCTCTGTGCTAGGAGCTGAAGTCAAGATTGGAATTGGAACCTAAGTGTCAGAATTGACAATTGTGTCCTTACTACACTTTCCTGAGCCCAGTGGGCACAGTGGAAGCTGGTTTCATAACTTTTGTGACTAGAGAAAGGATTCTTTTCTTATATATTTTGTGAATTTGTTCCTGGAGGGCTGCTTCTTGAAGTATCTTGGCGTTAGCTTCAGAACTTACTTGAGTAAATTAAGATGTTCATAATTGCAAACACAACTCTAAAAAAGTTGACAGTAACATGATAAGCTAGATCATACCCTTCTTGAATTAAAAAGTAGGACAACCTAGTTTATAGTTTTTAATTGTTGAATTATTAGTGTACTTCATCTCTTCTTGATTACCCTGTTTCTAGGGAAGTCTACTTCAGATTATGCTTATGTGGTTATACAGAGTCACTTAGATTTTTTTGGAGCAAATCTTAAACCTTATATGTTATACAGTGACTACATTTTAATTAAAAGAGAAGTAGATATACCTTCTTTTAAAGCTTAGTATTATATTCCAAAATTTTCATATGTATTTCATTTTATTAAGAGTGCTGCTCAGCTGAGATCTTTAGAAGATAACCTTAAAAATAAGGAAAAAACAGGCCAGATGCAGTGGCTCACACCTGCAGTCCCAGCACTTTGGGAAGCCAAGGTGGGCGGATCACTAGGTCAGGAGATTGAGACCATCCTGGCTAACACAGTGAATCCCTGTGTCTACTAAAAAACAAAACAAAACAAAACACAAAAATTAGCTGGGTGTAGTGGCACACACCTGTAGTCCCAGCTACTTGGGAGGCTGAGGCAGGAGAATTGCTTGAACCCAGGAGGCAGAGGTTACAGTAAGCTGAGATCATGCCACTGCATTCTAGCCTCGGTGACAGAGCGAGACTCCATCTCAAAAACGCAAAAAAGAAAGAAGGAAAATAAAACAAACAAAAAAGAGTACTGCTGAGTTGATAATATAAATTATTACATCAGAGATACTTAGAAATAATTGAATAGTTTGAGTATTTAATTTTACTGTAAGAATATTATTTCAGAGTAAACCATAAAAAGATCCCTTTTTTTTTTCCTCTTTGCTTATAAAAGTTTAAGTGGGGCCGGGCGCGGTGGCTCACGTCTATAATCCCAGCACTTTGGGAGGCCGAGGCGGGTGGATCACGAGGTCAAGATACCGAGACCATCCTGGTCAACAAGGTGAAACCCCGTCTCTACTAAAAATACAAAAATTAGCTGGGCATGGCGGCGCGTGCCTGTAATCCCAGCTACTCGGGAGGCGGAGGCAGGAGAATTGCCTGAACCCAGGAGGTGGAGGTTGCGGTGAGCCGAGATTGCACCATTGCACTCCAGCCTGGATAATAAAAGCAAAACTCCGTCTCAAAAAAAAAAAAAGTTTAAGTGGTTTTTAAACTTCAGTTTTAAATATTTGTAAATCATTTTAACTTGCCATTGTTTTTGTTTCCTTGTAATTATCTTTCTTATGTTCTTTGCCTTAACTTTGGTTCTAAAATAGTAATAATCCGTAAGAGTTTTGAGTTTGGCTAGAATAAAGAAATTGACATGGTGCAGACTCTGGAGATAAATCGGTATTGTTAAGAAACTTGAATGAAAGCTGACAGTCTGTTTAGGGCTTTTATTCTCAGTAGAGTTTTTCCCTGTACCTCCAGTAAAAGGCACTCCAGTTAACCTAAAGAGAAAAGCTACATTGTCAGAATCTTAACTATACGTTGCAAAATTGTATTCTGTACGATGCCAGCTTAGGTGGGTAGTTCTTAGAGTACAAGAAACTTAACAATCTCTAGGACTAAACAATAAAAGAATGTCTCAGGTTTTTTTATCTTCAGTACTTCATGGTTTTTTGTAAAATGAGGGCGTGGGGAAGTGTAAATGGCAACGATATGGCAGTAATTGCTTTTAAAAATCAGATTATAGTAAATTTTAATGATAGAGTCTCTGGTCTTAGCTGTCAAAGATAATCATTGCAGATTTGGGGACATTGTTACCCATGGTGTGGCATATTAAAGAACAAAATGACTCCATTAGTTTGACCTTTCTGTGAACATTTGCTACTTTTGCAATGGAATTATGCAAGTATATACAATTGCTTTTATTACAGACATCTTTGTATTCCACCTACCTTTTTTTATTTTCCATTTGCAGTCTGTTGAGTTCAGGAAGCTGCTATAACACTTGGTGCCAGTGTTCCCAAACTCTAAATAATGTGTTTTCCATTTGCACTAACCATCAGGAAACTAGAATTTCTGGTTTCCTCAGGTATGTGTAGTGGTCATTAGTGTTATGTGAAAGTTTCTTAGCATTTGGTTATAACATAAAGTATTTATAAAGAGAAAGTTTTCTGTTTTAAGTTAGCTGTCATATTTTGTATTCTATATGAATCAAGTAAATGCTTTGGCTAGGGATATAAACCGGGAAAAATTTATTGACTTTGTAAGTTCACGATTCATGTAAAGAATTTTTTATAAAATATACCAGAATGTAAACATTTGACAGTTAGAGAAAAAGTTTCTAAATTTGAGATACATTGATTTCAGACAGGTTAGTGATAGCTGGAAATTTTATTCGCCCTAGTAATTATTTTGTTTACATTAAAAATGTGTAATAAAGCTACAGAATAGTTTAATAGATTACCATAAAGTGCTTGGTACATGTGAGTGGCAGAGCAACTTAAACGTGCGAAATTGGAGAGTCAGCAGACTCTTGTTCTTACCTACTCATAGAGCCATTGCAGTGTTTTTGCTGTTGCACAGTGATCACATTTTACTTTGAACTACAAAAATTGCAATGCAGATAATGCTGCTGGAAAATTAAAAACACATTAAAAAGACTTCTAAGTACAGAAATATTCTCTAAAGGAAAAGCTCTAAAATTGCTGATGTTTCTTTATTGTTCTATGAATACTGAAGTGTTACATTTCTTAACTAACATTTGCTCCAATAACTAGGCACTGGACATTATAGCTCTGTGCATGGATTAAAAGAAGAAGTGTCATTTCCCAAATGTAAAACTGAATTTGCTACTTGTGTGCTGCTGGGGATTCATGATTATTCTGTCCATAGAGAGGGTACTTTTTCAGAAATCCGGAAATAGTATGGAACCCTCAAATAAGTAAGCAGCTGAGGAGTTTGGTGTTACGGAGTGTGTTGTATTTTTACAGGTGCCACTGATTAATGAACTTGAATCAGCAATACATCAGCTGTACAAACAGCGAGCTTCCCGCCTTGTCCAAAGACGACAAGATGATATTAAAGATGAATCTTCGGAGTTTTCAAGCCATTCAAGTCAGTCCATCTTGAAGGTTTTTATTATTCATTAAACAACCTTGTTTACTTAGTGCAGCCTAATTGAAAATTAGAGATCTTGGAGCTTTTTTTTTTTTTTTTTTTAAAGAAACAAGTTTCCTTGCCCTTGTGTCAGGTAGATCTAAAAATTGTAACAGCATGTATTTGAATTGTGCTTAAGAAAATAGAGCTTCACAAAGGAGCTCAAAAACGTGCTAATATTCTGTCAGTCTTATTCTTCTATGGGCATATTTTTTCATTCTCCTTTAGAGTATAAAAAAGACATTATCAGTATTTTATGTTAAAACCACTATCTGTTTGGCACTAATTGGCCTTTTCCCCCATTTTCATTCAAAACACCAATACAAATGCTTATGTTGGTCACAGTGAAAGAGTTTGAGTGGACATTTTGTGGGTAGGGGGAGGGAAGCTGTAACTTAAACAAATGACACAACTCCAAGATTAGGAGAGTCTCGAGCCTCATCCTTTGGATGAAGCAAAATTTTTGTATTTTATTTTTAAATGTTTTCTCTACTTTGCCTTATATACTGGGTGTTTTTTTTAGTAAGTCAGTTGGTGCTTAGAATTCTTGAAATTTTGTATAAAAATGTAGAAATTGAATTTATCCTTCCATCATTATGATGTGCATTTTGGAAAACCAGAATAACTGGAAACCTCTTGTTAAATAGTTCAGTGGAGGTCCTTTAACTAGATGTTTTAAACCTTTTAGTTCCTTTTTTCCCGTTGCTTTCCTTTTTTTTTTTTTTTTTTTTTTTTGACAGAGTTTTGCTCTGTTGCCTAGGCTGGAGTGTGGTGGCATGATCTTGGCTCACTGCAAACTCTGAGATTCAAGCGATTCTCCTGCCTCAGCTTCCTAAGTCGCTGGGATTACAGGCATGCACCACCACACCCAGCTAATTTTCATATTTTTAGTAGAGACGGGGTTTCACCATATTGGCCAGGCTGATCTCGAACTCCTGACCTCGTGATCCACCCACCTCGGCCTCCCAAAGTGCTGGGATTACAGGTGTGAGCCACCACGCCCAGCCTACCCTCCGTATCTTTGAGTGCACTAATTGGAATTTTCCTAGTGGAAAATTCTTTGTGGTTTCTTTTGTCATCTCTCTGTTCCCTTTGTCAGCATTTCTCAAATGGAAGTGTGCATTACAATTACCTGATGCTTGTTTAACATACAGATTTTCTGGTCCTATCCCCAGTGATTCTTACTAGGTCTTCAGCATCCAGAAATTTGCATGTTAAACAACCACTTCAGGTGATCAGATGCAAAGAGCTCTAATGTTATTCTTTCAGAAAGCAGTGCTTTGCTATACAGGGTCTCCTCTAAGTCAGAGAGACATTGGATCCCTGAGAAAGCATCCTCTTCTATGTCAGATGGGTTTTGGAGAGACATAAACAGATGGTAATACAGCCCTCATAGCTGAGACAGACTCAGCTATGAGCCCTATAAATGGCTGTGACCTTCTGTTTTTGCCGCTGAAGTTTAAATTGGGTTATTGACATTAGCCACCTACATGACTAATGCATCCCTCCCAGATCACTTTTGATCCAGACAGAACCAGATTTCTGGGACAGTTTACAGGTAACCATTATACTACAAAGGGAGGTAATTTTCTTTTAACTTAGATGGTTTTTGTGAGCTGTACATTTCATCAAATGCCTTTTCCCACCTGTAATTCATTCTTGAGAATACAGAGCTATTTTACTTAGAGGGAATTTGAAGGAAGAATTGAATTGCATATATTAATTTGATTGAAACTTGGAAAGAAATGAAAAGATATTGGGGAAAGTGAAAAATACAGTCCTAGACTGGTATACATTAATTGCCAAAGATTTGAGGAAAATTACATGGGACACTGGAGAATCAGTTCATTTGCTGATCTGTTTTTAAAAAAGGCAAAGAATAGTTTGAAATTCATCTGTTTAGATTTATAAGCATTTATCTGCAATTACTGTGTATAATTCTTACAGAAATGGAGGAGGCTGTCACTTGGATCATATTACACACACCTGTGTCCCTCAGTGCACATTTTATAAAACCTGTGCATGCAACAATGTTTTAAGTATAGTAATATTTTTAACAATATTTCTTGAATGAAAGAAAACTCGAGTCAGGAATTATTTTTATTGTTTGGGATATTGTAGGTAATTCATCTAGGGTATGTAGTGAACTCACAGCTAAGACTGGGGCATCTTTCTGATTTAGTAATTTTTCATTGTAATTGGTGAACTCGGGAACATATGTCTTTTCTAATTTCCGAGCTGTTTTGAAGTATGAGTGAAAAACTCAGTAAAAAAAGTCAACTTTTTAAAATAGTAGGATCTGGGATAGTTAGGATACTCTGAAGTAAGAACTTATTTTTGGTTTTGTTTTTTCTGTTGCTGATTTTGGTGACACATCTCTGATACCAAGTAAAAAAAAAATGCAAGTCTTAACTAGATGTCTTTTATCTTGCATGTGCTCACCTCCCTCCCCTCTCACCCAACCCCTTGGGTTGTTTGCCTCGCCTTACTATCCTGTATTTTCCAGAATATCTTCGTAGTGTGGAACTAAAATGTCGAAATGAGGGAAGTATAGTGGACAGATGTTTCCCCCGACCCTTTCTTCTAGCTAGGCAAGAGATTAGAGGAGTCTTTTCTGATTAAAGAGAATAGTTCCAAAATAAAGACCCTGAGACACTAAAATCTGGGGGTCAAAACTGGCTCTGTACCTAGTGATCTGATAGAGACACCTCTGTTAGCCCCTGCCTACACACACACACACACACACACACACACACACACACACACACACACACACACACACCCACCCACACACTGCTTCCAACAGGCAGTTAGTGATGATCATAAGGACCAGTCTGAGCAGTAGAACCAAATGGACTGAGGAAACAAAAGTGCTGGTGCAAGTATGCAAGTTTTCTGTAAACAGGATACTTTCAAACAGTTGGGAGTCCCAGGGAGATAATAGGAGGTATCCTACTCCACACAAGTATAGCATGCTATAGAAGAGGACTATTGTAAGAACAAGAACCATCTCTTGAAAACTAAAAGCATGGTAATGGAAATATAAATTTAAATAGAAGGGTTGGAAACTAAAGCTAGGAAATTACCCTAGAACATTTTTTGAGAAATGGAAACTAGGAAGGAAAAAAAAAAAAAAGAGAGAGAGAGAGAAATTATGCTGTGAAAGAGAAAGACGATTGTTTGAAAAGGTGTAAGTTGGTTCTGTTCAGATACAGTTTTCAGTCTATAGTGTTGCCTTGTTCTAAAAATAGTAATAGAAGACAAATTTCTACAAAGCAAAATCAAAATCGTTTATTGAACTCTTGCAACAAAGCTGTTTCTTATGTCTTCCTATCTATGTTTTCTTGCTGTCATATTCAATGTGATGCTTAAGTTCTTCCTCCTTAAAAATGTAATATGTTATTTTTCCCTTTGCACAGGTAATTTAGAGTTTTAACTTATTTGGTCATCATGATAGCTAGTCCTGATAGCTGTCCTGTTACTTAGACATAAAAATAGTGAGTAAGCCCAATTACATATTTGTAGGGTTGTTGAACTCTTAAAAATAAATCACTTCTTTAATTTTTCTACTTTTTAGAATGGGAATGCAGAATAATACTGAAATTTGTTCTGAACTAAAAACCTACCTGGTTTAGCAGTTATTGCAGAATCTTGCCGTTGAGATTAGCAAGCAGTCTATCGTAATGGCTTATTCTGTGCAAACTCTTTCCTCAAGATTGTTGAAAGATGGCTTTTAATTTTAACTGTTATTGTTTTACAGACAAAGCTCTGATGGCACCAAATCTTGATTCCTTTGGACGCGATCGGGCACTGTATCAGGAGCATGCAAAACGTCGCATTGCAGAGCGGGAGGCCAGGAGGTAATTCTCAAAACCCTTGCTATTGGCTTGTTTGGGAAGGGAGGAGTCTCTTTTATCTAGTTTGGGAACTTGATGTTTATTATTTAGGACTCGTCGTAGACAAGCCAGAGAGCAAACCGGTAAGATGGCAGATCACCTTGAAGGCCTTTCCAGTGATGATGAAGAGACTTCTACAGATATTACTAATTTCAATCTGGAAAAAGGTTAGACATTTATTGGAAATAAGACTCATCATCAATTTAGTTTCTACTTGGGTATGGTTTTTACCACGAAATGGTTCGGATCTTCATTGCCTCTGCATTAGAACCAGTTACTTCTTTTTTAATTGCAATAATTTGCATGCCTTTTTATTAGTGAATATCATGATAAATTCTCAAAAATAGGGGTAACACCTTCTCATAGGGTGTACTTAGTACTTGCATAATAAATGTTGTTACTCTTCCAAATGGTAGAATTTTAAGTGACTAGAAATGTGTCAGGTCCTGAAGGCAGCTCTCATTGCAGCCTGTCTGGTCCAGAAAGGTAAAGCTTGGCAGTAGAGCAGTCAGCCCTGAAGGAAACTCTTGATCTGGGGAGTCATGAGTAATCTCACCCTAGAGGAATGGTTAGTATTGTTATGTGTCAGGCATTTTCAGAAGGATCCCAAATAAAAGTCTTCATTTCTCACCATTGGCTATGATTGTTCGGAATTATGCCAGCTGTACACCATTTGGAACTTAGTTGGAGAAGCTTCTTTCTCTCACTTTTTTTTTTTACACTGAACATTTCTAAACAAAATTTGAAAGACCAAAAAAAAAAAAAAAAAAGAAAATTTGAAAGACTAGCACAGTGGTCACCCACATCCCTATCACTCAGATTGCACAGTGCTTACGATTTCACCAAGTCTGCCTGATCTCTTTATACACGGAGATGTGTGTGTTTGCGGAACCATTTGAGAGTAACTTACAGACTCTTTTCAATGGCATTCTGAAAAAAAAAAAACGTTTCTAGGAACTGTTTTTATGGATTATTTTGTGGTTTTTGAAACCAGGATTCACCTAAGGTTCATGCTCTGCTTGGTTATTACATTTTTTTAACCCAGAGTACTTGAGTATCCCCAAGTACTCTACACATTCACACACCCACCCCTATTATTTGTTTAAGACATTAACTTTTTAAAGAGACCAGGCCACTTCTCTTATAGAATATCCTATATTCTAGACTGGTCTGTATGTTTCCTCATAGCATTGTTTAACTTGTCCTTTGATCTGTTTCTTGTAAACTAGAATTTAGGTCTGAAGGCTTAATTAGATTTAAATTAAACTTTTTCCCCACCAAGAATAATTTATGCAAGATGCTGTTTCCTACTGCCTAAAAGCTCATGACAAGTGTTAGACTGTCTCACTGTTAGCAATGTTAAGATTCATCTTGCAGTGAAGGTTCTCAGAACTTGATCTCTCCGTCGTAAACATTTCCTTTTCCCAAGTAATCTGGGGCATCATAAAAGTATCTTATTCTTGGTCAGACACATTGGCTCATGCCTGTAATCCCAGCACTTTGGGATGCTGAGGAAGGTAGACCACTTGAGGTCAGGAATTCGAGACCAGCCTGGCAACATGGTGAAACCCCATCTCTACTAGAAATGCAAAAATTAGCTGGGTATGGTGGCACATACCTATAATCCCAGCTACTTGGGAGGCTGAGGCAGGAGAATCACTTGAACCTGGGAGGCATAGGTGACAGTGAGCTGAGATAGTGCCACTGCACTCCAGCCTGGGTGACAGAGTGAGACCGTGTCTCAAAAAAAAAAGAAAAATCTTATTCTCAAATAACTTTTCACTTAAAGTTCCTAGCATCCATTCAGCTGGTAGTTGACTATGTCAGTTATAATCACCAACAGAGTTTGAATGAAGCAGTCGGATTAGTGACTGATCATGATGCACAGCTGTTAATCTGTGCAGTGGTATGTGGACCAAAATACTAGCAGTGCAATTACTCATGGCTAATATACCATGGCAACTGAAACTTGAACCGTCTTGGTTGAGCAGGTGTTGTTTAGCGAAACCGGTAGAAAAATTGTACACATTAGAACTGCAAAACGAGGACTGGCTGCACCTAAGTTTACATAATAAGACAGATTGAAACTTTAATTTACCTTTAAATTGTGACTAACAATTGGCCCTTTGTTAATGAGCCTATCTTATTCTAATACTGAAGCTACAAAGAAAACACTGAAAATATTGGGCTGTTTTTTTCCTCCTTCAAACTAAAGTATAGTTCTCTGGGGGTTTTGTTGTTTTTAGATCGCATTTCAAAAGAATCCAGCAAAGTTTTTGAAGATGTCCTTGAAAGTTTCTATTCAATTGACTGTATTAAATCACAGTTTGAAGCATGGCGTTCAAAATACTACACATCCTACAAGGATGCTTACATTGGCCTTTGTTTGCCAAAATTATTCAACCCCCTGATACGACTTCAGCTCCTCACTTGGACTCCTCTTGAGGTGAGTGGCTTCTGTCACTATTAGAAAGTGTTATAATTTGATATTTGGGTAATTTTAATCTCAAAGCTAGAGATGTAAGCTTAAGCAGGATATTTTGCAGGGGCGATGGGGGATGTAATTGATACAGATTGTATCTGGTTATGATCTATGATCTTTTAAGTTTCATCCCGTCCCAAAAGAGCCATGTGTGTATTTTTT
Organism: Saimiri boliviensis; assembly: GCF_048565385.1. NCBI lineage: Eukaryota > Metazoa > Chordata > Mammalia > Primates > Cebidae > Saimiri > Saimiri boliviensis. The sequence continues at coordinate 12,784,002 of NC_133466.1, forward strand.
TTTTCAGTTTACGTATAATTTTTTTTTCAGCCAGCTAAAGTTATATGTAGTAACACTGGGATATGAACGTGAATAGTAAGAACTTGGTCCTTTGATCATAGAGGAACTCAGAACCAGATGGGAAAGCACAATGAGGCAGGCGTGAAATGAGGACATGAACCAAGCCAGTGGTCATGGTGAGGGAAATTGATAGGCCAGGCGTGGTGGCTCGTGCCTGTACAGTTTGGGATGCCAAGACAGGAAGATTGCTTGAGCTCGGGAGTTAAAGACCAGCCTGGGCAACGTATGAAGACCTTGTCTCTACTTAAAAAAGAAAAATTAGCTGGTGTGATGGCATGTGCCTGTAGTCCCAGCTACTTGGGCTGAGGCAGGATTGCCTGAGCCCCAGAGATCAAGGCTATAATGAGCTATGATTGTGCCACTGCACTCCAGCCTGGGTGATAGGATAAGATCTGTCACAAGAGGAAAAATAAAAGGTAAATTAAGGAGGAGGAATCAAGAGGACCTATTGGTCTGGCATAAAAGGGAGGGGGCGAGAATTGACTATGGAGGTCTAGTGGTGATGTTTACAATGTGGTTTTGGAAGTTACCAGCATATGGGTGAAGCTGTAGACATTGTTGAGATTGGCTAGGTTGTGTTTATGAACTATAAGGAAAAGAGGGCCGAGGTTGAAGCCTTAGAAACACAACCGAAAAAAATACGAGCTCTGAGAAGCATTCAGTTCATAGCTTCTAGTTCCCGTGTGCTTTTTGCCAGACCTTCTGAAGTTTTGCTATGTGCATGAGTGTCTTTGTAGCCAGCAAAGGCCCAAGACTGTATTTTGGAGTCATTTTTCTGTGTTGCCCGCTCTTCTGCCCGACAGCTTCCAACTGTCTCAGCCTTCCTGAACTCCACCCCCTGTCTCCTCCACTCAGCAAAACTGCTCTGCTGTCCTGAACTAGCACCTCACCTCATTTGATTCCTCTCTTTCAGGGGTCATAGTCCTGTGCTGCCTGTGGTCCATTGTTTTTTGTCCAGTTCTTTTTTTTTTTTTTTTTTCTTCAACTTTTAAGTTCTGGGGTACCAGTGCAGGTTTGTAGCGTAGGTAAACATATACCATGGTAGTTTATAGCACAGATCAATGCATCACCTTGGTGTTAAGCCTAGCATCCATTAGCTATTGATACTTTCGCTCCCCCAAGTCCCCACACCCACCTCCACCCTTCAACAGGCCTCAGTGTGTGTTGTTCCCCACTACGTGCCCAAATGTTCTCATTGTTCAGTTCCCACTTGTGACAACATGTGGTGTTTGGGTTTCTGTTCCTGCCTGAGTTTGCTGAGGATAATGGCTTCCAGCTCCATTTGTGTTCCTGCAAAGGGTGTGACCTCATTCCTTTTTATGGCTGTATAGCATTCCATGGTGTCTATGTACCACATTTTCTCTGTCCTGTCTGTCATTGATGGGCATTTGGGTTGATTCTGTGTCTTTGCTATTTTAATAGTGCTGCAGTGAACATACATATGTGTGTATCTTTCTAATAGAATGATTTACATTCTTGTGGGTATATACCTAGCAATTCCATTACTGGAATGATATTTTGGCATTTCAAAATATCATTTGAAATGTCAAAGATATTTCTGCCCCTAGATCTTTGAGGAATTGCCACACTGTCTTCCACAATGTTTCAACTAATTTATACTCCCATCAATAGTGTAAAAGTGTTCCTTTTTCTCCAAAACCTCACCAGCATTTGTTGTTCCTCGAGTTTTTAATAATTCCCATTCTGACTAGTGTGAGATGGTATCTCATCGTGGTTTTGATTTGCATTTCTCTAATGATCAGTGATGTTGAGCTTTTTTCGTGTTTGTTGGCCACATGAATGTCTTCTTTTGAGAAGTGTCTATTAATGTTGTTTGCCCACTTTTTAATGGGGTTGTTTTTTTCTTACAAGTTTATGTAACTTTCCTGTAGACTCTGCATATTAGACCTTTGTCAGATGGATAGATTGCAAAAATTTTCTCCCATTCTGTAGGTTGCCTGCTTACTCTGATGATAGTGTCTTTTGCTGTATAGAAGCTCTTTAGTTGAATTAGATCCCATTTGTCAATTTTTGCTGTCACTGCAGTTGCTTTTGGCTTTTTGTGATGAAATCTTTGCCCATTCCTGTGTCCTGCATGGTATTATCTAGATTTTCTTCTAGGGTTTTTATAGTTTCCGGTTTTACATTTAAGTCTTTAATCCATCTTGAGTTAATTTTTGTATATGGTTTAAGGAGGAGGGCCAGTTTCAGTTTTCTGCATATGGCTAGCCAGTTCTCCCAGCACCATTTATTAAATAGGGAATCTTTTCCCCATTGCTTGTTTCTGTCAGGTTTGTTGAAGATCAGTGGTTGTAGGTGTGCATTCTTATTCCTGAGTTCTCTATTCTGTTCCATTGGTCTATGTGTCTGTTTTTGTATCAGTACCATGCTGTTTTGGTTACTGTAGCCTTGTAGTATGGTTTGGAGTCTGGTAGCATGAAGTCTCCAGCTGTCCAGTTTCTAGTTGTTTACTACCAAAGGTTAAATTCGGTTCGTTTCTCTTAAAGCTGGAAGCAGAAATAGCCACTATTTAAAATATTTAGGTAACCTTTTAAATATTCTTTTAGGCAAAATGTCGTGACTTTGAGAATATGCTATGGTTTGAATCTTTGCTGTTTTATGGTTGTGAAGAACGAGAGCAAGAGAAAGATGATGTGGATGTTGCCCTGCTACCTACCATTGTGGAAAAGGTGATTCTTCCTAAACTAACAGGTAAATCTCCTGTTTTCTGAATTGAGCATTCAGACACACTGGTTTTCTCAAATCTGTTTTTGTGAGTTTTTAATTCAGAGCACATTTTCTTATAGAAATTACATGAGGGCCGGGCGCGGTGGCTCAAGCCTGTAATCCCAGCACTTTGGGAGGCCGAGGTGGGTGGATCACAAAGTCAAGAGATCGAGACCATCCTGGTCAACATGGTGAAACCCCGTCTCTACTAAAAATACAAAAATTAGCTGGGCATGGTGGCGCACACCTGTAGTCCCAGCTACTAGGGAGGCTGAAGCAGGAGAATTGCTTGAACCCAGGAGGCGGAGGTTGCGGTGAGCCGAGATCGCGCCATTGCACTCCAGCCTGGGTAACAGGAGCGAAACCCAGTCTCAAAAAAAAAGAAATTACATGAGAAATAATAGTTACCACCTGGCCTAGAGATGGCTGGAGGGCAGAGGGGTTCTTATCCTGGGACCTGAAGACCACTTGAGGGTGGGCCTGTAGTTGAGTGCAGTAATTGCTTGCTTCATAGGTGAGGCTTAGAAATTCAAAGACTGACTGGAGCAAAAGTGTACATAGTTGGAGGGAGGATATGCATTTTTCTGGGGAGAAATTAGGAATCACTGATGTAGGAATCTATTTTAAATACTAGAAATAAGTTGGCTTGAAATTCTTGATGCCAAAACAACATTTCTACAGAAATCCTCTTTTTTCCTAATCTTTATTTTCCCTGAGTACCAGAAATAAGAAGAATCTATCCTCTCTCCACATCCCTATCCCTCCAAATTCCCACAGTTAATAGGACAAAGAAGACAGAAGCTTATATTGTAGAGAAAGAGGAAAAATAAATTAGGGTTGGCATTAATAGAGAGAGGTCTGCTCGATAGAAAATTTAAGAAAGCTGCAATTGGCTTCTGTGTCTCAGTTCTCTTTTTTTCTTCATAGTGATAGCTGAAAATATGTGGGACCCTTTTTCTACCACACAGACTTCAAGAATGGTGGGAATTACACTAAAATTGATCAATGGATATCCTTCAGTAGTGAATGCAGAAAATAAAAATACACAGGTAATTTAGTATCTTTTGAAGACTTTATTTTTTCCTTTTATTGAATATGAGCAAGTATTGAGAGAATGAGTGGTTATTCTAAGCCAGTCAGAAATCTGGTTTTCCCACATGGGCCATCAGGGCCATTAAAGCCTGAAATACACAAATTTGAGATGTTAGGGTTTTTTTCTTTTTTTTAAATACCTAGTCCTGCAGAGAGATGCTAGTTTTCAGTTTTAAAAAAAAAAAATTGGTATGGAAAGAAGATGTCATCAGTTTAAACAACCTTTCATCATTATGATTTCTTACCACCACACCCTTGTCCCAATCCAGCTAATCAAATGTCCTTTTAAGAACTGAATTTTTTTTGTGGCAGGGGGCCGGGGGAGGAATGTGAAACTAAAATGTTAATAACTGATAATTAACCAAGCTTGTCCCACCTATGGCTTATGGGCCACATGTGGCCCAGGACTGTTTTGAATGCAGCCAAACACAAATTTGTAAGCTCTTAAAACATTGTGAAATTTATGCATAGCCCTCCCTCCCCCTTCCTTTTTTTTTTTTTTTTTTTTTTTTTTTTTTAAGCTCATCAGCTATCTTTAATGTCAGTGTGTTTTATGTGTGGCCCAAGACAGTTCTTCCAGTGTGGGCCAGGGAAGCAAAAAGATTGGTCACCCCAAACCATGTAAACAGCATATAAAACAACTAGATACCATATTATAACTAGTTTCCAAACTTAAAATTAATGCTCCTCAGGGGCCATTCATAGGAGCTATTTAAATGTAGAGAAGGTGGGTGCTCTTTGTTATTGTTGAATTTTTACTTTGAGAACTAGATTATGTGTCTGGTCTTAAATCTTCATGGAGACTAAAGGATTGAAAGATTTCTGAAGCTTTATTGCTTGACAGTTACTGAGGCATGAACTCATAGATTATTTAGTATTAATTACTTTAGGGTCTTCAATGAGGAAAATTACAAATTTGAGAAAATGGTTCACTCAGTTCAATATTCAGTTACTTAGAATATGGCTTAGTTTTCTTGTCATAGTCCTTATTAAAATGTGTGATATACTTTTAACTCTTTAGGTATACCTAAAGGCACTTTTACTGAGAATGAGAAGAACTCTAGATGATGATGTATTTATGCCCTTGTATCCCAAAAAGTAAGTAACTCTGAAAAACATTAAAGATAATCTTCGTTATCTTTCAGAGAAGGCTTATAAAATTCTGGAAAACTAGTTTGAAATACAAATTTCACCCATGTAGTGTTTTACAGAGAGACTAGATTAGTGGGGAGGATGTTCCCTTAAGCAGAACAAAGCAATTACTCTTATGTTCTCCCTGAGTGTGTAAATTTCTATTGCCTTTTAAACAAATTATCTTCCAGAATGCAGTTATTTGAAAAATTAAAAAATTAGGCTGGGCGCAGTGGCTCACGCCTGTAATTCCAGTACTTTGGGAGGCCGAGGTGGGCAGATCACCTGAGGCTGGGAATTTGAGACCAGCCTGACCAACATGGAGAAACCCTGTCTCTACTAAAAGTACAAAAAAGGATGTGGTGACACACACCTGTAATGCCAGCTACTCGGGAGGCTGAGACACTCCTGCCTTGCTTGAACCCAGGAGCTGGGGGTTGCGGTAACCTGAGCTCGAACCATTGCACTCCAGCCCGGGCAATAAGAGTGAAACTCTGTCTCAAAAAAAAAAAGAAAAATTTTAAAATTAATTATTTTGTTTACCTGTGTAGTAGAAAAATATTTTGTCCAGGAATCATAGGGCACCTACATATAAAATATCTAATCACCATATGTTTCTCCTTTTTTTACTTAGTGTCTTAGAAAACAAAAATTCTGGGCCTTACTTGTTTTTTCAACGACAGTTTTGGTCTTCAGTTAAGGTATGTGTCCACACACTATTTAAATGACTCAGATTTTGTTTGACTTCATATATTATATTTTGCAAAGTGTTTTGTTTTTTTATTAACTGCATAGTCTTAGATCTATTTATATATATATATACCCCAAATCTCTATTTTAGAAACTAATTTTATTCCAGAAGTTCATTCCAGTTTAATATTTTCACAGGAGAAAATGAATTCTTCTAATTTGATCAACACAGTTGCAGGTGGGCAAAAAGAAAATAAAAAAGAGAAAATGAATTCTGAGTTCCAAAGTAAGGGCCATGGTACTCAGCAAAATGCCTGACTAAGCCAAAATTTATTTTTTCAGCAAATAGACTACAGTAGTCCTCCCCTTATCCATGGGGTGTATGTTCTAAGATGCCCAGTAGATACCTGAAACCACAGATAGTCCCGAACCCTATCTATACTGTTTTTTCCTCTACATACATACCTATGATAAAGTTTAATTTATAAATTAGGCACAGTAAGAGATTAACAATAATGAATAATAGAACAATTATTAACAATATATTGTGTTAAAGGTTATATGAATGTAGTTTATCTTTCTCTCTCAAAATACCTTATTGTATTTACCATAGCTGACTGAAACCATAGATAGGAAGGACTGCTGTAGCAGACACTCTTCTGAGGTTTGGGGATATAGCACTAAGTAAGCTAGAATTAGAATCTTTGTGGAGTTCACAGTCCAGCACAGTTGACGGCAAATAGGTAATCACAGGTGTGAAGAGTTATAAAGGAGGAAATTCAAGGTAGTGTGGAACATGTGACAAGGGACACAGAGACTTGACTAGCCAGTTCCAGAAGATTTCCTTCCACCGTCAGGAAGTGATATTTAGATCATTATACTTGTAGAATAACTAAGAGTTAGCCCTGAGGTAAAAGAGAGCAGGCTACACTGGAGGAGCTGAAGAAAGCATAGGACTGCTGGAGTCAGCGAGGAGGTCCAGAGTCCAGATGATGGAGAATCTAGTAGGTCATGCTAAATACTTGGGTCCTTATCCCAAAAGTTGTAGAAAGTCATAGAAAGATGATTCTTCCATTAAAAATATGTGTGTGTGTGTGTGTGTGTGTATAAAATTTACATACAGTAATGAGTAGATAACAGCCTCGCTATCACTGCCAAAATCAACATGTGTAAAACTTTTATTGTCCTAAGAAATTCCCCATTCCCTTTTGTAGACAAGGTCATCACAAGCCCCTGGGCCACCTCCTGGTCTATGTCCTATGAAGGGAAGGAAATTACATGATAGGCAGTCTTTTGAGACTGGCTGCTTTCACTGAACACATTTGAGGTTTGGCCTTTCTGTATAGGTGCACCAGAGTTAGGTTTTGGTTTTCATTTATTCTCTAATTAAGGACATTTGGATTGTTTGTCCTGGGACTCAGAAAACAATACCAGAAAAGGAAGGCCTCAGAAACAGCCTCAGAAGAACTTTTTCTTGGACCTTCTGCCCTCCTTTCAGTCCCAGTCTCTCCTGAGAGTTGCCATAGAAACTAGAATTCCTGTTGCCCTAGGTGGGTCATAGAAACCAGAACCCGCTTTCCCCAAAGCCAACCATAAAACCTAAATATATCCCCACTCTTAATTTTGCCTCTCCCTTTCTGTGTGAAAACTGGCCATTATGAAACATCTGACCTACCTTGTTTGACTATAGATCGTAAAATCCCCATTCCAGAGAGGGTCCTTACCCAGAAAAAAAGAATGCTGCTCAGAGGCCAAGAAGAATCTGGACAGACAGGCCTTGCTGGGTCCTCTCGGTCTGATCATACCTTTTTGTCGAATCATGCTTCTGCACATCTGTACATCTTTTGTTAAACATAGAAGTAGCCGATTTCTCCTCTATCTTTGGGTCTTTAGTCTGAAGGCTCCCATGTCACATAAAACTGTGATCAAATAAATATATATGCCGTTTCTCCTGTTAATTTGTGTCTTGTCAGTAATTTTTAGTGAACCTTCATAGGACAAAGGGGAAGCTTTCCCTTGGCCCCGACATTTCCAATTTGGGGTAATTATGAACAAAGCTGCTGTAAGGGTATTCTGCATATGTAAGTTTCATTTCACTTGGGTGAAACAACCAGGAAGCTGTCTTCTGAAGTGGCTGTATCATTTTGCATTCTTACCAGTAGCGTGTTAGTGTCCTAGTTATTCCCTACTCCCACCGTGCTTGCTATTGTCAGTGTTTTACTTTTTAAGTCATTCTATGGGGTGTAGAGTGATATCTCATTGTAGTTTTCATTTCTGTTTCCTTAATAACGGGGTTGAGCATATTTCCATGTGCTTATTTGCCATTTGTTGATGTCTTTTGGTCAAGTGTCTTCAAATCTTTAGCTTACATTTTAAATTAGGCTTTCTTCTTATTAAGCATGAGTTCCGTATTCTGGAGAGAAGTCCTTTATCATATAAATGATTTGCAGGGTTTTTTTTTGTTTTTTTTTTTGTTTTTTGTTTTTTTGTTTTTTTTCAGTTTGTGGCTTGTCTTTCTATTCTAATAGTCTTCCATGTGCAGAAGTTCTTAATTTTGATGAAGTCCAGTTTATCTTTTTTTTTTCCTGTTATGGATTATGCTTTAGATGTGATATCTAAGAAATTTTTGCCTAACATGAAGCCAAAAAGGTTTTCTCCTATCCTTTCTTCTAGAAGTTTCGTAGTTTTAGGTTTTACATTTAGGTCTGTGACTCTTCTAAGTTAATTTTGATTATAGGGTATGAGGCTCTGGATTAAGATTTATTTGTTCCAGCACATTGTTGAAAAGGCTATCCTTTGCCCTTTGAACCCTGAAAATTTGAGACAAGTCTCGGTTAATTTAGAAAGGTAATTTTGCCACGGTTGAGGACGCACCCGTGACACAGCCTCAGGAAGTGCTGATGTCATATGTCCAAGGTGGTCGGGGCACAGCTTGGTTTTATACATTTTAGGGAGACAGGATATCAATCAATATGTAAGAACTACATTAGTTCCATCCAGAAAGGCCGAGACAGCTCAAAGCAAGGCCTTTCCCCAACGGGGGCTTTCAGGTCATATGTAGGTGAGAGAGAGATGGTTGCATTCTTTGGAGTTTCTGATAAGTCTTTCCAGAAGAGGCAATCTATCTCTGTGAGCAGAGAGATGACTTTGAATAGAATGGGAGGCAGATTTGCCCTGAGTGGTTCCCAGCTTGAAGAAGCCCAAGATAGTTTCCTTTCACAGTCCATTGAATTGCTTTTGTACCTTTGTTGAAAACCAGTTAACTATATATGTGTGGGTCATGGAAGGGTTTTTAGCAGGAAGGTAAGTAAACAAATTGCCTTTTTTTAAGAGAGGAGGTCTTGCTGTGTTGCCCAAGCGTGGTCTCAAACTCCTGAGCTCAAGTGGTCCTCCTTCCTTGGCCCCCAAAGTACTGTGATTACAGGTGTGAGCCACTGTGCTGAGCCATAAATTGCCATTTTTAATATTACTCTGTCTGCTATGTGGAGATAATAGATTGAAGTAGGTATGGATAGTAATAATGAAAATGGGAACTGATATTTATTGTGTATTTTAGGGGAACTAGTGGTTACTGTATATTGACTGTGTACCAAGCACTCTGCCACACCTTTTGTATAGATTATCTTGTTGAATCCTCAGAATGGCTCAAGTGAGGTACACATAATTTTTCACTTTACTAATGGGGCAGTGAGGCACAGAATAACCTGCCCAAGGTCATTCCATCGGTAATGGTAGGGATGGGAATCCAATGCAGGCCAGTCTGACTCTTGAGCAGCTCTTCTCAACTGGGCTTCTGTGGGAGACTTAATACCTAATGCCTTAAGGCCTCTATTATCTATAACGAATTCTTTCTTTCCTATGCATCTGGAACAGTAGTAGCTATGTATAATTCTTGGGAAAACTTAGTAAAGAGCCACAAAATCATTTTCTATAGGTTTAGAATTCTTGCAGAGCCCTGCTTGAGAAAGACTACTCCATGCTCTTGCTCATAGTCACTGGAATAATTGCAGGCTTCCAAAGAGATTAAGGGGGATCAGATTCGAGGGATGGCAGCAGGAACTGAGGGTAATGGACAGACTGGATGGTGGTGGAGTCACACAACTTTAGAGAGAGGTCAGGAATGACATCCAGACTTGGGACTTGAGCAGCTGGTTGAATGGTGTTACCATTTCCTAAGTTGAGAAACAACTGGGAAACTAGAAATTTTTATGGTGGTATGGGATGGGGCTTCCATTTTATGGTGATAGCTTTCATTTTCTATGTATTGAGCTTGGGTAGCTTGAGATGCACAAGTGATATAACTTGGTCCCAGGTCATGATATGTGGTAGCCATGCAGGGTTGTAGTCAGATTCTTCCATCTTTTGCAGGGGGCTGGGGATGCATAGAACCAGCTAGAGTGTAACTTTGAATGGAGGACACTTATCTAAGAATCAGCACCCCCGTCACATAGTACTGTCATGCGATGATGGAACATGTTCTGTATCTATGTTGACCCATGCTGTGGCCACTAGCTACATGTGGCTGTTCCAATTTTGACTAATTAAAATTTAATATTCAAATCTAACCATTCTAGGAAATATTTGTACCTTTGAAAGTATTAATATTTCTTAGTACTTTTGATCTGCTGTATTTTATTTGGTGTTTTACTATGTAACTTACTTACTTTGTACCTAATCTGTTTCACGTTACTTAATTTTTTTTCTTCTTTCCAGCTATTAGGCAATTTTCTTCAGTGGTATGGCATTTTCTCAAATAAAACTCTACAAGAGTTATCAATAGATGGTTTATTAAATAGGTATATTCTCATGGCTTTTCAGAATTCAGAATATGGAGATGACAGCATCAAAAAAGCCCAAAATGTGAGTTAAATGATACAGTATAGTTTTTAAAGCACATAAGTTAAAATGAATTGGTTATTTTTGTTTGTTTGAAGAGGGATTTGAGAATTTTATGAAACCCCTGTGATTATTGGACTTGCATGTAAGGTTGACAGTGTGACTGCCTAAGTAGTTCCAAACCCCTGCAGCATTTTTTGCATAAAAATGTATACTATTGGCCGGGCACGGTGGCTAAAGCCTGTAATCCCAGCACTTTGGGAGGCCGAGGTGGGCGGATCACGAGGTCAAGAAATCGAGAACATCCTGGCCAACATGGTGAAACCCTGTCTCTACTGAAAATACAAAAAAATTATCTGGGCATGGTGGTGTGTGCCTGTAGTCCCAGCTACTCAGGAGGCTGAGGCAGGAGAATTGCTTGAACCCAGGAGGTGGAGGTTGCAGTGAGCCAAGGTTGCGCCACTGCACTCCAGCCTGGTGCCTGATGACGGAATGAGACTCTTGTCTCCAAAAAAAAAAATGTGTACCATCATATATATCTCTCCATCTATTTATATCCATATTTTTATAGATAATTAGTAAACGTTTTTAATATTTTGTGTGTATTAATAAAAGTTTTAATTTCAGGATAATAATAGCCTTATTATCTTACCTCACTCAGTCTGGGCCAACTCAACTCCCATTATCAGCATGCGCAGATGCCTATTCATGGAATTATTGGGGGTGGAGGGTGCTATAATTTCATTTTTGTGTGACTCACAGTTTTACATCAAAAGCTGCTGATAAAGGAAACTCAGCTTGTTTTATTTATTTATTTATTTATTTATTTATTTACTTACTTACTTACTTATTTATGTGAGATGGAGTCTCACTCTGTTGCCCGGGCTGGAGTGCACTGGCACGATCGTGGCTCACTGCAACCTCTGCCTCCCAGGTTCAAGTGATCTCCTGCCTCAGCCTCCCTAGTAGCTGAGATTACAGGCACGAGCCACCATGCCTGGCTAATTTTTGTATTTTTAGTAGAGGCGGGATTTTGCCATGTTGGCCACGCTGGTCTTGCACTCCTGCTGGCCTCAGGTGATCCATCCACCTCAGCCTCCCAAAATGCTGGGATTACAGGTGTGAGCCACCGTGCCCGGCCAGAAACTCAGTTTATTTCGGCCATCCTAGAAGACTAGAAAATGAAGCAGTTGGTTGTCAGTTTTATATTATTAATTTACTTAAATATTGGACAGATAATTTATCTTTTGCTTTGAATGCCCATTGGTTGGGGCAAAAATTCGGGCATGTTGGTTTAGTTAATATAGGAAGTCAGATTTAATAGAATATTACTTCAGAGTAATTGCTGTAGCTCAATAGCAAGTCTTCTGGTGAAATGCATTTATACCCATTATCTAGACTTTGCTTTTTAATTTATTCTGTCTTAACTATTTTATTTTACACCTTTCTTCTCTACAGGTAATCAATTGTTTCCCCAAACAGTGGTTCATGCATCTGAAAGGAGAAAGGACTATTTCTCAGTTAGAAAACTTTTGTCGATACCTTGTACACTTAGCAGATACAATTTATAGAAACAGTATCGGGTGCTCTGATGTGGAAAAAAGAAATGCAAGGTAATTTTGTAATTAATGAAATGGTAATCTAAAGTTGTTTTAGTTGCCAGATTTGGTATTAAAATGCTTTAAGTAGAGATGTTTATATTTTAAATTGTATGCTCACTGAGTATTATAAACCTACCAAAAATGCACATAATCTTTTATTTTTGTGGTTTTTACTTTATCTTTTTTCAGTATGTTGTTTATGAAGACACTAAGGGAAGACTCTAGTGAGCACCAGCCCTCGGGGGAGGAAATAAATGCTGGTTTTCTGTATCTTTCCTCCTTAAAGAACTAGAGAGGTCTCAGACTCTTGGAGATTCATTATACAGATGTAAATTCAAGATTTTTTTCCCAATTTTGGGAGGTTTTTGTTTTGTTTGTTTGGTTTTTTTAATCCATATTATGGGCTAGAGGTTATCACTCATGGTTTTTTGGGAGCAACTTATTTCTAATTTTCAGCAAGGGTTGCAAGAAACGAGTGAATGAACCATTAGCCTTTCTGTGGACATTAATTTGTGGATGTTCAGGTAATTTGGGGATAAATCTCTAGCATAAAAAGTAAATAATAATACTAGCTAGGGCAGTTTGAAGGAATTTTCTTTTTAAAATTTTAATTTCATGTGTCTTCGTAATGTCAGAGTTTCATTTTTGTTTAGCTCACACCATTAGTCCTACCCCGTAACAAAATCTTTCTCTGTTTCCTCATTCCCCTTTCTTGAAAAGGGACCTTATTTTCCTGTGAGAAAATTGGATATTTTTTCACAATAAAATTAAAGTAGATATTAAAGATTTTTTTTTTTTTTTTTTTTTTGAGACGGAGTTTTGCTCTTGTTACCCAGGCTGGAGTGCAATGATGCGATCTCAGCTCACCGCAACCTCTGCCTCCTGGGTTCAGGGAATTCTCCTGCCTCAGCCTCCTGAGTAGCTGGGATTACAGGCACATGCCACCATGCCTAGCTAATCTTTTGTATTTTGAGTAGAGACGGGGTTTCACCATGTTGACCAGGATGGTCTCGATCTCTTGACCTCGTGATCCACCTGCCTCGGCCTCCCAAAGTGCTGGGATTACAGGCTTGAGCCACCGCGCCCGGCCTTTAAAGTAGATATTAAAGATTTTAATGGTGAAATTCTTTGGCAGGTGATTTTGGTTTATTTAATTTTGTTCTTAGTGTGTACCATTTTATTATTTGTTGGTACTAATTTTTTTCTCTGTGTTGTTTTCTACTAGATAAATACTACCACATTTTAAACTTTGATTTACATATATTTAACAGTGTTTCTGTGGGAGTTAAATATCAACAAATAGTGTTGACTTTTCTACAGAAAAGAACCTTATCAGCTATGTAAGCACTTGGTTTGCTCAATGCACAAAGCAGGTTTCACGTGTGCTGCAAAGCTTTGCAAATTCTAATTCTTCCCTAATAGGTGCTTACTACAATTCTGTAGATGAGACAGTTACTAATGTCATATTATGTCTTGTTTCTCATGAGGGGTTCAAGCTTAATGTTAAAACAGTCATTCTTAAATGGTCCCTGGATGAACAGTATCAGCGTGGCCTGGGAGTTTGATAGACCTGCAAGTTCTCAGGCCTCCCACTCCAGGCCTATTGAATAGAACTCTTGGGCTGAGGTCAGGGGTGATCTGTGTTTCAACAATTCTCTAGGTAATTGTGATGTGTGCCAAAATTTTAGGATTACTTCATAATAAGTAAGCAGAATGACTTCTAATTGGGGTGATAAAGAAAGTCAGATTATGCTTTAGTGAATTTTGGCAGAGTGGAAATTATGCTGAATCTTGATGGATTGGTGATGAAGAGACACAAATATCATTCATTCATTCCTTTATTTATTTATTTATTTAGAGATGGAGTCCCACTCTGTCACCCAGGTTGGAGTGCAGTGACTTGATCTCAGCTCACTGCAACTCTGTCACCCTGGTTCAAGAGATTCTCCTACCTCAACCTCCTAAGTAGCTGGGATTGCAGGCTTCTGCCACCGTGCCTGGCTACTTTTGTATTTTTAGTAGAGACAGGGTTTAACCATTTTGGACAGGCTGGTCCTGAACTCTTGACCTCGTGATTCACCGGCTTCGGCCTCCCAAAGTGCTGGGATTACAGGTGTGAGCCCCCGCACCCGGCCAACCGACTCAAATATCATTTGTGTTCCAGGTATACTCTAAAAGATCCAAGACTCCGGTTTGGGAAGGAATGAGACAGGCCTCTGAAGTAGTTTGAAAACAGATTGCTTTCTTTTCTTTCTAGATATTAATGGAACGCATTGGTTTGAATGAATTCTGTTTTGTTTTTTAAAATGGGTCCCCTGTCTCTGTGTTAGTCATTTAAACATATGTAAGTTTTGTTTTATATGGATAAATCTAGAATTTTTTTACATGCTGTAGCTTACATATCTCTGTTTCCCTTCTTGCAAATGTGTGCTTAGAAAAATTGATTGCAGAAGCTCTAATATGCCATTAAATCAGTAGCAGATTTTCTCTTGGATGTACTAATTAGTGAAAGCTGCTACATTTTTTTTCTTTCAGGGAAAACATAAAACAGATAGTAAAACTCCTTGCAAGTGTTCGAGCTTTGGATCATGCTATGTCTGTTGCAAGTGAGCACAATGTGAAAGAATTTAAGTCTTTGATTGAAGGAAAATAGATGTGTGAGACTGAAAAGCCTACTTGCTTGATTACCATTCCCAATATGTAAATTTTGTATATATGTAAAGTTTTTAAACTGTAAAATAGCGATTCTTGTTTTAATACAAAAAACATTATATTCAGTACTGTGTCCTTAAATGAGATTTCTTCAGAATGAATGGAATTCAAATTATTTCTAGGAGTCTATGAATGTTTTCTTTACTGCCCATCATACTTTGTTTACAGGAGTATTTTGTATGGTCATTCAAATTAACCCTCTCAGTTAATTGTCCTCTATAAACGATGTGTGCAGTGTAAATTGTGTAATTATGCATATATATATTTATACCACCATGGACTTACTTTCACACTGGAAATTTGTGGTGTTTTTCTACAGAGGAAGCCTTTTAACAGCAGAAAATTATCCGGTAGCAAATTTTCTTAGGGAAATTACTACACTGTTGTAACAAAAGGGCTGGCAAGTGGCTAAATGTTCATTACCTTTTGGTTAGTGTTGCTGTCACTGTAGCTGTGCTGCCTTAACATGGAGAGTTGAGTTGTGGACTTAGTCATTGAGTGAATGTTGAACTTTCTTCCTTGAATCAGCGTTAGTCAAATGTGGGTTTAATATGAACGTTAATTAAATGATATATGCAACATAGTTTCAAATGGAACATAGAAATTTCACTTTTGAAAATAGTAAACCCACAACCTAATTGCATGGTTTTGGGCTGACCATCCTGTCTCATTCATGATTTTACTCCTTGCCCAGCTTGCAGATACATGCATTTGAATTTTAGTAGTCTGTCATATTTAAAATCCCACATATGTGAGTTAAATATGCAATAAAGAATACGCCTTGCTGATTAGCCACACCCAGGCAATTTAATATCCATGGTCTTCTATAATGTTTATATCACATTGTAAATATTCAGAGAACTTGTTTTAAAGTTTATGCTTTCTCATTCTGTGATTTTCAAAAGAGGAATTTTTTGGAAATTAAGGACTATCGTTTGATAATTATAATATGTAATTAAGCTTTAGCCAAGCATTAAATTAATTTTTAAATATATCCTTCGTTGTATTTTCCTGATGACTAATTTTGCAGCATTTCAAATGATTCTAATAAAGTGGGGCTATGAGCCCGTCTTTATTTACCCTTGATCAGGACATAATATGTAGAACAGTGTCATGCCCTCTCTTTGTTCTGTCGATTTTATCTCATCCTTACATGTTATAAATTACCTAGTCTCAGGTGTGTCCTTATAAGGAAGCCCCCTATAAAACCATCCTTATAAGGACATACCCGAGACTAGGTAATTTATAATATGTAAGGATGAGAAGCTGTTATAAGGACATACCCGAGACTAGGTAATTTATTAAAGAAGTTTAATTGACTCAGTTCTGCATGGGTGGGGAGGAAACTTACAGTCATGACGGAAGGCACCTCTTCACAGGGTAGCAGGAGACAGAATGAGTGCTGAGGGAAGCAGGAAGCCCCTTATAAAACCACGAGATTTAGTGAGAAGTCACTATCACGAGAACACCATGGTGGAAACCGACCCCACCCCATTCAGTTATCTCCACCTGGTCCCACCCTTGACATGGGGATTATTAACAATCCAAGGTGAGATTTGGGTGGGGACACAGAGCCAAACCAAATCATTATTCATTCTGGATGAATTTTTTTGTTACACCTTACTGGACTACTACGTAGAATTAAAGTCAGAACACCTATTCTCATCTTAAATAGAATAAAACATATAAACATGTATATGTATCACATGCAGATCATTTGGGCCTTAAACTGCATATTAATTCCAAACTCATTAGGCTAATTGCTCTGCTTTTTAGAACTCTTAGACTTTTTATCCTATGAAATCTGTCAGGCTGTATTGGTTTTAGGAATGGGTTTGAACATCACAGCAGGAATTTGATGTAAGCTACATAAAACCAATGGTTTTTCTATCTCAGTAAGAACATTTTTATTTCTGAAATAGCTTAAGAATATTTCTTATGAAAGGAATTCTGAAAAGATAAATCCAGAGGGTTACATTTTAATAAAGCTGGTTTGCTTTTCAGTTTCTTTCTTCTGGACCAATCCTCTGAAATTAACTGAAAAACAAGTGACAAACGTTTTTGAAAAGGAAGGCAACTTTACTGAAACAACATAAACCACAGTCAAAAGAGTGATTAGTACTACTGTAGCCAATGATGTCTAGCCAATGATGTCAATGTCTCACCATGTCCCTGTTCTTGCCACCGGTGTCTTTTTGCAAGCACCTGTTCCTCTGCCTGAGGGCTTTTCCTTGGTCTTTGCAACAGGCTGGAGTGTCCTTGAGATACTGCTTGGAACAGACCTCAGCCAAGGGAGGAAAGGAATTGGAGGTTAAATAATCCAGTGTGTCAGTCAGGGTCCTCCTGGGAGCAGACACTGAGATGGCATTAAATGTCCAAGAAGTTTATTGTGGGGGAATGCATATAAGAGAAAATGGAGGGGAGCCTGCAGGCGCCTGGGAAAGCTGTCAGACAAGGCAGGCAGGCCTGACCTCTGAAGGAAGGAGGGAAGAATGATCTTAGACATTGGTGCAGTTCTAAAGTTTCAGCAGGGCCAGCTACAACAGGTATGGCTACAAGAGGTCTTCAGTTGAGTAGAGCCACAGTTGCCTGCAGTGGTAACATTAACCAGCACCCAGACTTGGCCAAAATATTGAAAATGCTAATGATCCTTCTGGAAATCATGAAACCCTTATAAAAATGGTCAAATGTTACAGAGCTGCAGTATACAATAGAAAACTATAAGTTACTACATTATAGTGGTTATTTACGGTTACAAGAGCTGTTCTCATCTCTAACATGGTAATACCTGTGAAATAAAGGGAGCCTTGCCATTCACTGATTATGACAAAACATCTGATCTGTTGTTTCAAGTAAATGAAAATGAGAAATACAGCACTACATGTAGGAAGAACAATTAAATATATCTGAATGTTTGGGAGGTCATGTATTTTCCATAAAGGTTGAAGACTCCACTCCAGAACTGAAACTGTCTGTGGATACCAGGTTCACAGCTGCTAAGAGCTGCGTCAGACCGCCTAAACACAGGCTGAATTTTGTTATATGGGATTCGAATCGATGTGCAATGTAGACTGGCCCCT
Source organism: Saimiri boliviensis (assembly GCF_048565385.1). NCBI lineage: Eukaryota > Metazoa > Chordata > Mammalia > Primates > Cebidae > Saimiri > Saimiri boliviensis. The sequence continues at coordinate 12,801,931 of NC_133466.1, forward strand.
GGCCTGCTTCTGAACTTCAGCCCCTAGTAATTTGTGCTGGCTTCCTGTCAGTCCTAACTCCAGCAGAGACTTAAAGGATACAGTGATTCAGTACAATGAGAATCCCTAGCACATGACTCCTTAGGCTCTTGTTAAATATCTTTAGGAAAATGTACGAGAAAAGTTTTGACAGAATACTGCAGAAATCATTTTAAGCTACTTTGCAAAAACATTTTGATCATGAAAGCTTACCTTTTATGTGTAACCTTAGTGAAACTGCCGTTGCTTGGGACCCAGAGCCAACTGGAACAATGAACATCCCCCAGCTCTAATCTTGAAGGTTGAGTCCTGTTTCTGGCTCTGGCACTTTGATTTCCACAAGAATCCTTTTGTGTCATTAAAATCAACCCCCTTCATTTGATCTCTCTTCAGTTGGTCTCTTGTTCCAAATGAAAACACTTCATTTTTATTTATCACAAGTTTCCTGTTTGCTGTAGTGGCAATTTCCTGCCTATGGTACCTGCAAGTTATTTTTCAGTCTGTTTTTTTTCTTTTTTCCACAGGGATTCTGCTCTCAAGCTTACTAGTTTTCTATTCATAGGATTTCCATTTTTCTAATTTAAAATCTTATCCTTCACTGGTTACAATGAATATCTTTAAAGAAAAAGCCAATGCTATTTGTAACCTACTGTTGTGTTGCCTTTCAAGACCAGGTTTCTCTTTTTTTTTTTTCTTTTTTTTTTCTTTTTTTGAGACAGAGTCTGCCGTCCAGACTGGAGTACAGTGGCGAGATCTTGGCTCACTGCAATCTCTGCCGCCCGCGTTTAAGCAATTCTCCTGCCTCAGCCTCCGAAGTAGCTGGGATTACAGGTGCCTGCTACCGCTCCCAGCTAATTTTTGTAGTTTTAGTGGAGACAAGGTTTCACCATCTTGGCCAAGCTGGTCTTGAACTCCTGACCTTGTGATCCACCCACCTCAGCCTCCCAAAGTGCTGGGATTACAAGCATGAGCCACCACACCTGGCCTATTTTCTCTTTAACAGTGAGCCATTTCTTTCAGTCATTAGTGGGGAACAGGTACAACCAGGGTCTGCAGCTCCTGCTATTCTATATCAGGATCAAGATCTGCAGAGCACTATATTAATTGCTGTGCAGATCCTGATCTTGATATAAAAGCCTGTGTAACCTGAAAAGCTGTTAAAAGTTACTGAATCAGACTATTAATATTTCCCATGTTGTCTAGCATTTTTGACAAAAAAAAAAAAAAAAAAAAAACCCAAGAGAAAAGCAGGTGCTACTAATTCACATAGTAAACACCTGTCAAAATTTGTAGCCATGTACATGATATACAGTTTTTTAATGTCATTGTTTGGGATAATCACTAGTTATCTATAAATAAGTAAATTCTTACATACTCTGCCTGAGACATACTATTAGGTTGGGCTATATATTGCCACTATGTGAGTGTTTTTCCTGTGAAAATAATTCCATGTTTCCATATAATCAATTGCATATTTCAAGTAGAGTTGCTCATAGAAGAAATAACTCGCTCACAAATCAGCGAGTTATTTGACAAACCCTAAAATTGAGTGTCTTCAATTTGTTCCATTAGATGCGATATCTGAAATACCTACCTGAGGCTGTCTCTTTCCTGATAGAAAGTCACATCAGCCTTGTGTTAATTTCTTGTAGCTGGTGTACCAAATTGCCATGAACTGTGTGGTCTAAACAACAACAATGTATTTTCTCGCAGTTCTGTAGGCCAGACTCAGCAGGGCCAGGCTCCTTCCAAAGGCTCTAGGCTCAAATGTTTTCTTGCCTCTTCCACCTTCTGACAGCTGCTGACATAGCTTGGCTATGGCCACATTACTCCAATCTCTGCTGCTGTCTTCACATCACCTCTCTCTCTATCTGTCTCTCTCTAGTTTGTGTGTGTGTTTAATTTTCGTCTGCCTCCCTGTTACAGGGACACTTGTGATTGCCTAGGGCCCATCTGGATAATCCAAAATAATCTCAAGACCCCTTAATCAAATCTGCAAATTAGCCTAAATTAACACTCAAGTTCAAGAGATTAATGTAAGGATATCTTTTTTGAAGTAGCATTTTTTTAGCTTCCCACAGGCTCTTCACTGCCCAGTTTCAAGGGTCGAGTTGGTGTCAGCCTGTCTCTGCAGGCCCTTAGGATCTCACTAAGAAGTTTGTGTATGCCACTTAACCTATATTTTTAAGTCAGCCTACCCCAAAGACATTTCAAGGTCAGTGAAAATTTTTTCCAGCTATTGTCAAATGCTGTAACAGAAGTAGAAGTATAAATAGGGAAGAGGGACAAGATTAAAAAGCCTCTAGTAGGCCGGGCGCGGTGGCTCAAGCCTGTAATCCCAGCACTTTGGGAGGCCGAGGCAGGTGGATCACGAGGTCAAGAGATCGAGACCATCCTGGTCAACATGGTGAAACCCCGTCTCTACTAAAAATACAAAAAATTAGCTGGGCGTGGTGGCGCGTGCCTGTAATCCCTGTTACTCAGGAGGCTGAGGCAGGAGAATTGCCTGAACCCAGGAGGCCGAGGTTGCGGTGAGCCGAGATCGCCCCATTGCACTCCAGCCTGGGTAACGAGTGAAACTCCGTCTCAAAAAAAAAAAAAAAAAAAAAAAGCCTCTAGTAAAATAGTCTTTATGTTTTTCAAATTCTGGGCATGTGCTTTTTTCATGACTAAAATGAGATGTGGCAAAGCTGTGGCCTTCTAACAAGTCTAGGAATAGGAGTCTTGTTACCCACCCTCCTCCCCCCCAGTTTAATTTGAAGAAAGAAGCAGGAATTCCAACTCAGAACCCAGAAATTTTGACCTAAATCTCCTTAGTCCAAAATAAAAAGGAACCAGGAATATGCAGAACACTGTTCCTAAGAGAGCTTAGTAGCTTAGTACCCATGCTTCCCACTATAAGTAAGGAGACGTTTTTAGTAGCCTTACAGGCACACAGGCATGATGGAAAGGATTTTGGGTTTTGGAGTAAGCATGTCTGGTTTCAGGCCCCAGCTCCTCTTGAAACTGAGTGATTTCAGTTATCATCAAAGCTACCTCCCAAGCAATGCATTTGATACCAACAGCTTTTCTGAGACAGTACTGAGATAGAAATCACCTCCAGTTCTTAGAACTAAATCCAAGAATCTTTGTATTTCTCCTTCATGACTTGAAGTGGCTTCTTTTCTAATAAATTATAACTAGTTCAGTGTTCTGAAACCAGGGTGGGTGCAGCTTCCCTAAAATGGATGAAAAAATCAAGTCACATGACAGGTCCTGAAGGGGGAAATGATTTTTGCAACATAACCAAATTTAAATTCTGCTTTGGCTGTTAAAAATCAGAAGGGGAAGAGGTAAAGGAAAAAGCAAACGCAAGTGGAAACAGTTCGAGTGGGGGGTTCTTCAGGTTTTCAACTGCTTTCTGCCCTGTAGGCTTTGACATCATTCTTACGAGGTCTACTCCATGGAAACAAATAGGAAATCTATGGGACACGCTGATATTAGCCAGGAAGCACGATCAGTTGAAAAATAAGGATGAGATAAAACAGGTGCCTTTAGTTACTAAATTCAACGGTAGGCAAAAGCTATTCACCCATCAGTGGAAACCACAGCTGTCGCTGTTGTGGCCTCCCTACAGCCATGTTTTGTTGGACTCAGCCTTGAGATCGTGGTTTGTGACTTTCCACTCTCCACCGAATACACCTGAGCACTCTTCGATAGAACCCTGTGAGCTCCAGAACACACAAGAAAAGGCACCGAACAGAACTGTTCCAGAGCAAGCATTAGTTTTTCTTCTGCTACCTACCCAGACGCTGAGACTAGGAACTCGGTGCCTTTTGCTGGGCGACACCATGGACAGCTCTTCAAGCGCCACCTGGTTGGCTCGGCTAGCCGACCGTCCCGAGCCCTCCCTCCTTGCCCGTCAGGCCCGTGGGGGCGGCAGGGGGTGGTCCTGACGGCCCAGCTTGGGCAGCAGCAATACGCAGCCCCCCAAGCTCTTCCCCGGAGTCCCTCCCCGGCGCTCACGCTCTGAAGAGCCCACGCGAGGGGACCAAGGAGGCCAGATCTTCCCTCTCCCTGCACCCCCGGCGGTGGGATCCGCAGCTGCGGCCTGGGGGCGGCGGCTGGAGGCGAAGGTAGCTGGAGGCGGAGGTTGCGGCAGCCCGCTGGGGCTCGGCCTGGCAGGTCGGCCCAGAGTGGGCGTGGTCTCCCTCCTGACGCCCCGCCCCTTCCCCCTCGAGGGGCGGATCTTCCGTCCCCGCCCGCGGCGCAATGCGGAAGAGATGGGCCTGGTGGAGCGGAAGTGACGCTTCCGGCGGCTGTGGCGGAGGCTGCGGGAGAAGGAGGAGGAGGAGCCGGAGGAAGAGGTGAGCAAGCCGGCGGGGGGCGGGGAGCGGTCGCGGCCAGACCCACCGGCAGCCGGGCGGGCGGACGGGCGGACGGGCGGCCGTCTTCGAGATCAGCCTCCGCCGCCGCAGCTTCAGCGGGAGCGGTGAGGGGCGACCTCAAGAGGCTGGGGTGCGGGAGGGCGGGCGGGGTTGTGAGGAGACCTCGGGTGTGCCGGGCGCCGCGTCGGGCCGGGAGCTTTGGTGACAGCGGCTGTCAGCCTGCCCGCGGGAACGAACCGAATCCTCCTGGGCGCCGGGGCAGCTCTTCTGGCGCTTAAATGGAGGGGTCGGGCTGCTCCGGTCCTCCGTCTGTCTGAGAAAGAGCGGTTTTCCTGGGCGGTCGACTGCCCGGGACCCCTGAGGAGCCCGAGTCGGGTCGGTGCCCCGAGTCGTGACTCTTCCCGGGTGGCCATTCGTATTTTTCAGCCCCGCCTGCCGTCCCCCCAGCCGGAGGTAGCCCGGGGCAGGGGAGGCGGCGGTAACCTGTGCGGTTTCCCTTGCCCTTGCCCGCCACCCCCAGGAGAGCCTGTCGCGTAGGATAATCCTTTTCCTCCTCCTGCCCCCTAAGGAGCTTTGAACCGGCCTTGTCACCCTTCCTACGCACCGCCGCTCCTTTCCCCTCGAAGGAACTGCTTGAAGTTTCCGAATCGGTTCCCTTTCAACGTAGTGACAGATCTTGAAGAAGGAAGCTGATAAACAACTCCGAACGAAATACGCTCAAAATTTTTCCGTTCAGTAAGCATAAATTAAACGGGAAACTCATCTTAACCAAACCGTTGATGGACTTACAGTGCTAAAACCTTGTCTTGCCTTGGTGTGAGAATTGGTAGCTTTTCCTCTTGCTTTTTGGTAAAATTAAGTGACGACTTATCTTTTTGGAATAAGCCATTTTCTCCCTGAGCTGTCTTGTTTTTTTTCCCCACCCCAACCCCCCATCAAAACCTGGCAGGGAGGGACTTCTGGATGCTTTGCAGTGCTTGCTGCAGAAGGAAACATCAGCTTCATTTGCTTTGCTTTGCTTGATTTTCACAGGGCTGCCTCCGAAGAAAGGAGAATGGCGTTCAGTAAAGGCTTCCGGATCTATCACAAACTGGACCCCCCACCTTTCAGCCTCATAGTGGAAACTAGGCATAAGGAAGAATGTCTCATGTTCGAGTCTGGGGCTGTTGCCGTGCTCTGTAAGTCATCTGTTAGAACTCAACTCGCGATGGTCTCTGATTTGATATCAAATAGTTCAGATTCAACCATTTTTTAGAAAAGAGCCTGATAACCCTTTCACTGTATTTGCTCTAGCAGATTATGCTTATATTTCCTTGATCAACCTTATTTTCCGGCAAACTTTTTGTTAACAGGTTTTTGTTGAGGGGATGCAGGGAGGTGCAGGTTTTGGTTGCAGGATTTTGCTTTCTTGGGTTCTGCTGCTGCTTCTAAAAGTAAATGTTTTTTTCAAAGAAATATTGTTGCAGTTTGTATCATATCACATAAACCCATACAAGATCTTGCTTGACATATTTACTAGTAGGTTAGTTGTAGTAGTAGATAAGATCTAATGTTATCCAGTATTGTTGGGGTATTTATGTTATGGCTGTTATGTTTTCACTAAGGGAATTGTAACAACCTCTAGGATTTCATGTGAAATACGTGATTGATTTCATATTATTTTAAAAAATATTTTGATTTAAAGAAAAAGACTACTGTACCACACACAAAAAAGGTAGGTTAGTAACATTTATCTCGTGGGCAGATGGATGAAATTAAAATTAATTTGAATACTGTGTTAATGTAAGATTTGCCAGGTGTGAGGGCTCATGCTTGTAGTCCCAGCACTTTGGGAGACCAAGGCGGGCAGATTGCTTAAGCTGGGGTGTTCAAGACCAGTCGAGGCAGCATAGTGAAGCCCCTTCTGTACAAAAAGTAGTCTGGCCTTGTGGTGTGCACTTTCAGTCCCAGCTACTCGGGAGGCTGAGGTGGGCGGATTGATTGAGCCTGGAAGGTCGAGACTGCAGTGAGCCTTGATCTCACCACTGCATTCTAGCTTGGGCAACACAATGAGACCCTGTTTCAAAAATTAAAAAGAAAAAAATATGTATATGATTTTATATAGATATTATGTTTTTAAATATATATGTTATATGTGTATCTGTGCATATATATGTTATATATATAACATATATATGTATGACTTAGGCACATAATCCCAGTTTGGGGTTATTTCCAACGTGATAATATTTTTTAGAGGCTTGCAAGTGTTAATTACTTGTTCTTTGTTATGGTTTTACTGTGTTAGGATTAGTTTACTGATCATATCTTTATAAATTAAAAATAGTATTTGAAAGGCATACTTACAAATATAAGCCCTTAAATACCTTAAACTAGTAAGCTTTCTCCAGCCTCAGTAAATGAAGCACATAAGACCACACTCTTTACATGTAGAATATTAATATCAGTTAAAGTGTTAACTTGACTAAAATAGTATAATTGCATCTTGATGGGGAAAAAGATATTGATATAATGAAAAGTCTTAAGCAAAGAACAGTGTATAAGAAATGTATATATTTAGTACATATATTTTTTGAATGAAGGAGAAGGGGCTCTAGGTCTTCTAAGAAATAAGTATAAATAATATTGGCTATCCTCAATCAGTATGAATTTAATTGCTTCAAGGTTTTTTTTTAATATTTAAACCAAACTATACCTTGGTACAGTATTAATTTCCATTGCACATATTTTTGTACTACAAGCATAATTCTTATATTGATGAATTCTTAAAATATCGGGGAGTGGGTGGGGTGAACATTTGCTTTCATATGGGAAGCATTTTTCAGCTGCTTGTGTTTTTTGGTGACATTACCAGACTTATAAATCTTGTACAAATTCTAAATGTTTCTTTAATTGTGTTTACTCATAATAGCAAGTCAGATTTTCAGCTACAAACTATGTATTACTTGTAGTTTTTAGGATTGTTGCTGCAAGGTTAGGAAACCTAAGAATAATCATACTTCCAAAACCTCCAGCAGCCGTCTTTTATGCCAAATAATGGTTGTTTTTACCAAAAGGCCTTAAAACGTTCATTTTGGCATTAATATGCATTCTGAGGAGAAAGAATATTAAAATATTGCCTTAACTATGCTATTTCCTTTAGATTTAGACTGTGGATAATTCAGAAAAAATACATATATATCAGGGCTGGGCATGATAGCTCACGCCTGTGATCCCAGCGCTTTGGGAGGCTGAAGTTGGGGGAATCATGAGGTCAGGAGATGGAGACCATCCTAGCTAACATGGTGAAACCTTGTCTCTACTTAAAATACAAAAGAATTAGCTGGGCATGGTGGCATGCACCTGTAGTCCCAGCTACTCAGGAGGCTGAGGCAGGAGAATCGCTTGAACCTGGAAGGCAGAGGTTGTTGTAGTTTGCTGAGATCACTCACCTTCAGCCTGGGCAACAGAGCGAGACTCCATCTCAAAAAAAAGAAAAAAAAATAGTTGGAATATTGCCTCTTTCCATAAAGCTAATGTAAATGGTTGTCTAATCTCTTGGAATGTCGTTATCTTTCCTACTATAAACTTTACAGTAATACTTAAAATATTAATATTTAAAAGCTAAGAAACTTTCTTAAGCCATTTGACTTTTAAAATTAATTTGGCCTTCAGTTTGGAGTGATACCAAGGTTTCTTCCTCCAAGATTGGAGTGCTGCCTTTCTAATCTGAGCCCACCTCAAAAAATAAAAATAAAAAGGAAGTATGCACCTTGAGATACAAAGTAAGTTCTGGAGAAATGAAGAGAAGGTAGAGACACAGGTGAGCTGGAGTGGCTGGGGCAGAGTCTCATGAAGGAAGAAGACCTGAGTAGGACCTGAGTGGGACTGACAGGCTCAGTGGCATGATCATGGCTCACTGTAATTGAACTCCTTGAAACTCCCATGCTCAGTTGATCCTCCTGCCTCAGCCTCCCAAGTAGCTGGGACTACAGGCACACACCACTATGCCCAAATAATTTTTTTTGGTGTTTTTTGTAAATACAGGGTTTCCCCATGTTGCCCTACTGATCTAAAACTCCTGGGTTCAAGGTATCCACCTGCCTCAGCCTCCCAAAGTGTTGGGATTACAGGTGTGAGCCATTGCTCACAACCAAGATGCATACTTCTTAGGTGCTGGCTTTGTTGTCTAAATGCTCATATGTGGGTGTTTTTCTTGAAAATAGGTGGTGAAAGTGACCCTAGCAGGATTTGGTCTTTATGTACCAAAAGTTCCTAATTTCAAGTCTTTAGTTACCCTGGCTTTACTTTAAAGAGTAAAGTTTAAACAATTTAAACATTTTAGTCAGCATGCAGTGCTGAGGTTTAGCAGTCACTTAATTTTCTTGGCTTATGCAAAAGTGCCATGAGATACCACACATGAAATTTTATCTTTCATACTATTAGCACATACCAAAGGGTTGCAAGTGAAAACAGTCTCAGACCATGGATCCCCTTAGGGACCTGAGTGTTCCCTAATGCAGCCTCAAGACTCTGTCTTTATGTCGATAGGATACTAAGCGTAAATCAGTCATGGTGCTGACATCATGAGTGTTATAGTCACCTGGGCAGCTTCTACAAATACTGATGTCTGAGCTCCAGTCCCCTGGATATTCTGATACAATTAGATCGTGATGCTCATTACTGAGCAAAATTTATATAGGCCTTTCTTTGATAGATTAGGGGATTGCTTTTTTTTTGGCTTGCAGATTTTATCCAAAATAACCATGTTTTTAGAATTGTAATGATGTTGTCTTTTATGGGGCTACTAAGTAGTTTTCTTGAAACTCTCAGGCTGAACCAAGTGCTAATACTCTGGTGGCACTTTGAGTATAGTCCCTTCATATCATATGGGATTGTGCTTAGGTGTCTGTGTCTGGATGCCAATAACTACTAACCACATTGTTAAGATTCTTCTGAAATGCCAATTTGAAATGTGTATGATAAATGTTATTTATTACTTCTATAAGTACTATTAATTTGCTTCAAAATTACTTTTTTTAAATAGAAAATACTTTTTTACTGATTTATTCTGTTGCATTTATTTATTTAAAACACCTTCTAAAAAGTTCTTACCCTTAGATAACAGTTAATATGTTTTTTAGTAGTGTACCCATTTTTAGCGTTACATGCTTAGTTTTGAAAATTACTTGTACAGCAAATGTTTGATTAAATTGCAATTTGATGTCTCTGGAGCAGTGGTTCAGTGTAGCAAGTGAGCTCTGTGACTAGTTTGCTGCATCTGTACCAGTTTAAGCAGCTAGTGTGATGGTTAGCAAGTTAAAAACAGTACATACTTTTTTCCTGGAAACAATTTATTAAGAGATAAAAGATGTCTCTCAGCTTTGTGTACAATTCATTGTTCTTAGTCTTTCTACAGTTTATACACACGTACACAAAGACTCACAGGGGAAGGACGAGGCATCAGTCTGACATACATGCATTCAGTTCACACTATCATTATTTTACAGCCCATCTCAGGCTTCAGTAAAGTGAATGATTCATTTTCTAGTTCTATCCTAAATAGAAGATGGAGTAAAGAGAAGGTCAGCATATGGGAAATGGAGGATAATTCTAAAAACAAGTTACGAATCTCTATGTCAAACATGATGTAAGGTGGTGCTATAGATTCCTAACTCTTAAAGCTTTTGCTCTTTTCCGTATTACATGCTAGCATGGGAGTAAGGATTGCTTTTATCTGTCTAGTAGTAAGATTATTTTCAGGCTTTTCAAGCAGCATAATTTGAGTCAGATTAGGATTCAAATCATGCTTTTTATAAATAGCAAGGCCGTATCACTAGACCTGGTTTTCCTCCAGGTTGTCCATATGAGATTTTTTGTCTACCTAATTTTTTCTTACAACATAAGTCATGATAATATATATAATACTGAATTTATGTCATAATATAAGACAGTATTCTGAGGTCTTTATCACAGAATATGAAATATACTCTCTTTTCTTTTTTTTTTTTTTTTTTTTTTTTTTTTTGAGAGTTTTGCTCTTGTTACCCAGGCTGGAGTGCCGTGGCACAATCTTGGCTCACTGCAACCTCCGCCTCCTGGGTTCAGGCAATTCTCCTGCCTCAGCCTCCTGAGTAGCTGGGATTACAGGCACGTGCCACCATGCCCAGCTAATTTTTTGTTTTTTTTTTTTTTTTAGTAGAGATGGGGTTTCACCATGTTGACCAGGATGGTCTCGATCTCCTGACCTCGTGATCCACCCGCCTCGGCCTCCCAAAGTGCTGGGATTACAGGCGTGAGCCACTGTACCTTGCAATATGCTATCTTTTCTATAAACTACATAGTTTAAAGGACTAATCATAGTGAAGTAATAAGGGTTACCATTTACTGGAAGTTTACTCTGCCAGTCACAGCATTAAGCCAGAGGTTTTTAAAGTTCATTTTTTCATGATGGCCTTATTATCTCATTAAGTTTTTCACAACACCCGTAGGCCACAAACAATACCTCTTAGTTCTGTTTATTAAATAGTTAGGTCCAACAATTTTTGTGTCCCAACAATTTTGCAGCTGTTTGGAAAAAAAAATACAGAAAAAATAGGAAATTTATTTTCTTCATAAATAACCACAGTTTACTAATGAGAAGTGTGTGCCTGTTGAGCACTGAATAGCTTTTCTTTTCTTTCTTTCTTTTTTTTTTTTTTTTTCTGAGATGGGAGTTTCATTCTTGTCACCCAGGCTGGAGTGCAGTGGTGTGATCTCTGCTCACTGCAATCTCTACCTCCTAGGTTCAAGCAATTCTTCCTCAGTCTCCTGAGTAACTGGCATTACAGGTGCCTGCCACTATGGCTGGCTAATTTTTGTATTTTTAGTAGAGATAGGGTTTCACTGTGTTGCCCAGGCTGGTCTTGAACTCCTGACCTCAGATGATCTGCCCACTTTGGCCTTCCAAAGTGCTGGGATTACAGGCATGAACCACTGTGCCTGGCCTGAATAGCTTTTCAAACCTTGGAACAGATTGAGCACTGCCCTCCTTATTTCCTGTTCCACACTGATTTTCAAGTGACACTTGCTTTTATTTATTATAGCAACCAGCAAAAACCCAGTTTCACTAATATATAGCATCCAAGGAATGCACTGCCATCTAATATGACAACTCCGAAGCACCTCAGGTTAATAGTTTGGCTGGTTTCCAACATATGTTGAGAATCTCAGTGTTTCCTTCTATTTAAAATATGCAGCTTCCCTGGGAGTTTGCTGTAGTGCCGTGGGGCATCTCAGCACACAGTTCAAGAGAGGTGGCATTTGACACACTTTATTTCATTCAGTTCAGATTTTGCTTTTATCCACATTTCAGAGATTTGGAAACTGAAGATTGGAAACATAACTACTCCAATGACATAGTCCTACCATTTGATTTTTTTTTTTTTTAACTGTAATTATTGTTTATGCTGTTGTGAGGCTTTTATTGTATTACTGTATTTCGTGGCTATTATTTTCAGGGGTGGGGAAGAGTGAAAAGAAGGAAAGGCATTAGGTTAAGGGTGTAACTGGTAGCATTTTCTAATGGGGGAACTGTACACTTGTGTTTTTCCCTACAAATTATTAACATTAATATATTAGAGGAGATATGGTTTAATTTACAGTAAAGTCATTCAAAACAAAGTTTCTTTGCTGGGCCAAGTTAAATGTCAGGTTCTCGAATTTTGGATAAATGTAGTAGGTAGAAATGCCAGTGCATATAGTTTGTTGTTGTTTTTTTCTAATTGCCAAATGCTGTCAGCATGTTGCCCTTTAGATAAGTTGCAGTGTCCTGTCTCTTTTTAAGAAAAATTTGCAAGTTGAGGGAAGAAGTGACTTTTTATAGTTGACTTTTTCAGCAGAGAATTCATGAAATTTAGACTTGTTATATATCATTTTATGTTAGGGTTGCAAAAATTCATTTTCTTTTTATAACTATGTTTGGAAGGTGCATACTTATTTTTTTTCTTACATGCTTCTGTGTTCTGAGGAATGTACATATTTAATAGAAAATAACTTAAATGGCAACTCTTTAAAAAGAAAATCAACTTAACTTTTAGATTCTGGGTTGTTAGCAGGATTAACCTAGAGCCAAACCAGTAATTCTTAAGTGCTTTCATTTCTTCCCCGCTTAACTTTTTGAGGAAATAAAAAGGAAAGGCAGAACTTCCACTCTCACTGAGTAGTAAAACTCTGTGACTATTACATCATCTTAGGTCTATCAGATGTTCTAATTTGTCCTATAAAACATAAGTAGCTCAGGACTGTAACAGGAGCTTCTGACCATAGTGGAGTAACAGGGACTAGATTTACCCTCCTACCTTAATTAACAACAACAACAACAAAATAAACAAAATAATTGGAAGGATTTTCAGACAAGATGTTGACCCCCAAGAGAAGGGAAACAAAGGAGGTGGGCCTTATGAATGCTCCATCTTATTGCCTGGAGAGCTTCCAGGTGGTAGTAGCTGAAGAGTCACCGAAACAAAGCTTGATAGGCTTCCTGAGTAGGGAATATGGGGAGGCCAAGGCAGCCAGAATCTCAGGACTATGTACTAGAGACGAGACAGCTGCACAAAGAGCTCCAGAGATCTGTAGAGGACTCTGCTTGAGACTTCAGCTGGGTGCTGATCGGTGCCAGTGTGAAAGGAAACTGTTTGAGGCAGGGAAAGAATCACCAAAAAGGGAGTAAGCAGAAAAATTTCTGGAGCTTGCACAGGGCTGGGAATAGTTTATGGTGAACAAGAAGTCTTGATGGAGAATTGGGTTGAGTAATGAAAAGAATATACTGCTTCAGTAAAGGCACAGTAGTCCTAGACTAAATTCCACTCCAGTCTTCGCTAACAAAGCTTAAAAGCAAGCACTGTTTCCAAGTAACTTAATTTCCAAAGAGCTGTATCCCAGAACGAAGTTTAAGGATATTTATAGGAATATAGGAAAATATACCTCATAAGGAGAAAAGTCAAATGTAGGAAGAGATGCTAAATTTAATAGACAAGGGCATTAAAACAGCTATTATAAATACACTCCATATGTTCAACAAGTAGAGATAAAAATGAACTTGTTAAGAAGAGATACAAAAAATGTGAACGAGGCCTGGCGTGGTGGCTTACACCGTTAATCCCAGCATTATGGGAGGCCAACGTGGGCAGATCACCTGAGGTCAGGAGTTCGAGATCAGTCTGGCCAGCATAGTGAAACCCACGTCTACTAAAAATACAAAATTAGCCAGGTGTGGTGATAGGCGTCTGTAATCCCAGCTGCTTGGGAGGCTGAGGCAGGGAAAATTACTTGAACCCAGAAGGCAGAGGTTGCAGTGAGCTGAGATCATGCCACTGCACTACAGCCTGGGTGACAGAGCGAGATTCTGTCTCCAAGAAAAAAAAAAGTGAAAGACCCAAATTAGACTTCTAGACATGAAAATAACAATATTATGAAAAAATTACACTGATAGGGACTGTATTAGACTTTGCAGAAGAAATGATTGACAAACTTGAAGACTTAGTAATAGAAACTGTCCAAAATAAAATACAGAGAGAAAAAAAGCTAAAATAAACAAATACTAAGAGCATCAGTGAACTTCAAGACAACTTCCAGTGGCCCAGTATACATGAATATGTGGATCCCAGAAAGAAGGTGGTAGGAAGAAAAATACTTGAAGAAACAATAGCTGGCAGTTTTACAAATTTGATGAAAAGTATGAATCCACATATCCAAGAAGCTAAATGAATACAAAGCAGAACACTATCCCCAAATACATGATTAGATTAACAATTTACTAGTGATACAGAGAAGATCTTAAAAATAACCCAAGGATGAAAAGACACACATACAGAAGAGTGAAGGTGAGAATGACAGTAGACTTTTCTTTACGAGCAGTCCAAGCCAGGGGACATTGGGAACATCTTTAAAGTACTGGAAGGAAGAACCCAAACCAAACTATCCACCTAGAGTTTTGTACCCAACCACAAATGAAGATGTAAAAACTTTTTCAGACATTCAAAGGCTGAAAAAATATAAGCTAATTATAATGGCTAGCCGTTTAATATTATAGTATTACCTTTCTTAGCATCCAGCACTAATATTTTCAAAACTTTTGAGATTATAAAGTCTGAATCAGTGAAATTTTGAAAGAAGCATACAAAGTGAAAGAAGCAATAAAGAGTGGAATGAACTAGTGCAATTGGTTAGCCTTGTAATTAGAGTATCAAAAGAAAGTGTAGTTTTAAAAATTGCATATTGTATTTTTTACCGGTGACAATTTAAATTTGCGTGAGTGTTTTAATTGTTGTTAATAAGAATCTGTATTTTACCTTTTTCCAGCTTAAATAGATTTTATAGGTATAAGCCATTGCTGATCTGTAGTGTTACATATGTGAGCATATGCATTCACATTGGGTTGCATTTCATGGCTACTGAACCAGTGAAATTACTGAATAATTTGGCACTTAGAATAAATTTGGTACTGGGAGAGATGTATAAATTCTTCTTGGTTGGATACTGATTACTTTCTCAGTTCAGATTGAAAAAAATTTAAACACTTGAAATTCCTGGATAATTTTGGGTGAACTGAGTCAGTGAAAAGAAAAAAAATTTTTAAAAACCTTTATTGTCTCAAAACATTAAATATTTTTATATGTTAAATGTTAAAATTTTGTTTCTATTTCATTATAGTCTTATATAACTTTTCATATATAAAGATGTGTTTACTTATATAACTAGCTTTTAGCAATAAATATTATGAGCTGTGTTACATTCTGTTCACTAGAAGACCATATGATTGCTGTAGTCTGTTGAATGGGTTGCTGAAATATAGATAAGCAAAGTCATTTAATATCCTGTGGACCATGTATGAAGTATAGGTAGAAGGAATCTTCTTTTATTTATTTTATCTTATTTTGTTGCCCAGGCTGGAGTGTAGTGGCACTATCTTGGCTCACTACAACTTCAACCTCCTGGGTTCAAGTGATTCTCCTGCCTCAACTTCCCGAGTAGCTGAGATTACAGGCACACACCACCATGCACAGCTAATCTTGGAATCTTTTTAATAGAGACAGGGTTTTATCATATTGGCCAGGCTGGTCTTGAACCTCTGACCTCAAGTGATTCACCTACCTTGGCCCCCCAGAGTGCTGGGATTACAGGCATGAGCCACTGTGGCGGCCACTTTTTGTTTTTACTTTTAAATTTGCAAATCTTAACAATTAAATTTCTAGTTGATTGTCCTTATTAGTTGTCTGTCCTAGGTTAGCATTGGGAATATATCTTTGGATATCTTGTTTCACAGTTTTATCAATTCTCTTGTAGAATGAGGTAGAAAGTATAGTTTTCAGATTTGTAGTTGCAGCAAAGTGATGTGGGATTGATGCAGAGCTGAGTTGAATAATTATGTTGGATGACACAATTGAGATCCAGCTTTTTGAAACTTAAGATAATGTGTTAGAACCCACGAAATGAATATGCACTTCCCTTTACACTGGATTGTTTATTCCTGAACCAAAAATGACTATAGGATATCATGTGCTGTTTGGATGAGGTAGATCATTGGTAGAAGGAGGTAGAAATTTCTATGATTGGCTAGGTTTCCATAGTATCACAAACTGGTGGCTACCAAATAAGGAAGAGTTGGAATAGAGACTGTGTTGATGATGGACCACTGCATGCTCTCAAATCTGATCTTCCTTCAGTCTCCCTTATCTCGATGGATTGCACTCCATCTACCCAGCTGTTTCAAATGACAATCATCCTCAACACCTCTTCCCCTCACGTTTCACACATTCTCTCTATTACCAAATCTAGTCAACTCCTCTTAATTTCCTTGTGATTCCATGCAATTCTCACCATTTTAGCTGGTTTTGTTTCAATCAAGACACTGTTGTCTCTTTCATGGATCATTACAATTGCCTCCTTAACTGGTCCCTCTGCTTCTACTTACCCTATCTACCTCCCAGTCTTTTAAAAACCACAATTTAGATCTTATTATTCCCTTGCCTAATACCTTTCAGTGATTGGCCACTGAAGTTAAAATCTGTACTCTAAGATGACCTACGATAAAATCAAGTTTCTGCTATTGTCTTCAGCCTGTTACCACTTTACCTCTTGGTTTCTGTGTTCTAGCCTCATTGGCCTTCTATCAGTTCTGAATGTATCAAATTCTTTCAGGTATCAGGGTCTTTACGTATGCTGTTCCTTCTGCCCAAATGTATGTATATTTTTAAAAATAATAAGCTTTTAAAATTAGAACATGTAGAAAAGTATATAAATCTTAAACATACAGCTTGATATATTATTATGGAATGAGCATACCTTTAGTACCACAACTGAGTTGAGAAATAGAACATTATTACTAGCATACCAGAGAGCTTTCCAGAGAGTAATCCCCTCATGCTCCTTCCCAATTCTCTTTATCATGATCTGCAAAGATAATCACTATTCTGACTTCTTACATCATAGAATGGTTTTGAATGTTTTTCAGCTTAATATAGATGGAATCATTCTCTGTATATTCTTTGGTATTCAGCTTCTTTCATTCAATGAAATCATCCATGTTGATATATGGGAAATCATCCATGTTGTAGCAAGTGGCAGTAGTTTACCCATTTTTGTTGCAGTGTCCATTTTATTTAGCTGTTTTGTTGACATTTGCTTTATTTCCAGTTTTTGCTATTATACATGATAAATGACACAAGTATGGACATCCTTGTACATGTTTTTTGGTACATATACCATTTCTGTTGGATATATTCGTAGGAATGGATTTGCTGGATCACAGTATATATGTATGTTGCCTGAAACATTTTTGCCTCTATTCTTTATTTGGCTAGCCTTCCTGTTTCACCATAAACCTAACTTCCTCAGTGAGGCTTATTCTAATCACTGTCCTCCTCTAGCAAACAATTTTAAATTAGGTTCTCCTATTGTAATCTATTGGAACTCCATCATAGTACTTACTATAATTTATAATTTTGCGTTTGTATGGTTATATAATACCTGTCTTCCTGATCTGATTCCTAAGAAGGTGTCACAGTTCTGACCGTTTATATTACTAGAACTTTGTCAGGGGCCTGGTGTATGGTAGGCATTCAGTAAATACTTGTGTGAATAAATGAAAGGGGTTTTTTTCCTTAAATGTCACCAAGATTGGAATGTGCTGTTTAAATAGGACATTAATTTGGATGGTTTAATGTCTTTGAGCTGGAATTTTAAATACTTTTATAAGGGGAACCTTTTCCTTTTAAAATAATTTTTCTCTGTATTTATGATGAAATGGAAAGAGGCTTTACTGCCAGCTAGTTATGTGATCTTGGGTGAGTCACCTAATATCTATTCTTTTTCTTCTGAAAATGAGAAGCTTGGATTACATGATCTCTAGGATCCTTACACAGGAGGTTCTCTGATTCTTCACCAAAGTGCTGTCTACATGCAAATAAGCTCACCACAAAGTGTAGTGCGTGCAACCACAGGCAAATTGTGGTTTAATTTGCAGTCTTATTTTTACATTCTTACTGACTTTCTTTAGCTTACTCTTCTGTATCAACTGAGGAAGAACAGCATATTCTCAGTCTAGAAGGTTTGAGCCGCAGCAGAATGTTGACATTGGATAGTAGGCCTTTCATTTGGATGACTTTATTATTTAGCTTAAATTATTATAATTCATCAGAAGTTAGAGAAATTTACATTGAAATTTAATCCTCAAAATACTTTTAATGTTAAACGAAAGTGACATTTAAGTTACCTATTGCTCTTGGATAAGAAGTTAATTTTGTTTCTTTCTTGTTCAGATGTAGAGTTAGCAAAACAGGTGTGACTATCATGTGATAACTATTCTATGTTTAACAAGCTTCTCTTTTAGAGCCACAACTCATGAAAATCAAGAAATAAGTGTTTGATTATGTCTTCATTTGAATTTTCATATCTTGATCCTGATACTTTATTATTTGCCTTAAATTCTAATTTGAGAAATGAGGTTGTAATACAACAATGCTGAATAATGCCAGTTATTTCACATGACATAATATTATAAAAGTAAGTCACTCCAGAAAAAAAAAAAAGTGGAAGATGTCAAATAATATGATAGAGCACAATTGATATGTTAAATTTTGATAGAGAACAACTGATATATTTATACTCTGTTTTTTATAGTCTATAAATAGGCCACCTCTACAGTTTCTATTTTTGTTACCTTCCAGTAGCTTAAAGAGGAAAAGTTGTAGGTTGGGCCTCCCTTCAGTCATGTATGAATTTGTCAGGTAAAGAAGTTTGAAAACATGCATAGAACTAAAATAATGAAGGAGTTAAGTTATCTGAATAAAGTTGTAGGATATTACTACCTCATGGCTTTATGTAGTTTTAAATATTTCCTAACTAATTCTGTGATAATGAGCAAGAGCAAAATTATTACTTTCCAAGTATAGTTGCAGTTTCAACAGGGTAGAATATTAAAACTAAATTATTTAGGATGAATATAAGGAAAACATTGATGGCAGGGTATAACAATAATTTTTACCCTTCCTGAGGCCTCCATTTTGGATTACTAAATCTTCTCCTTTCTTAATTTATTATATATTTATTATTTGATAAGTGTTTGAGAGCCTTGGGAAGAGTGAGCTATGGGGCCGTTCTAAAGATTGTAGGACTTACTACTCCCTTTGAAGTTTATAAAAGTCCAAATTGATCAAGTACCATGGCTCACACTTATAATCCCTGCACTTTGGGAGGCTGATGTGGGAGAATCACTTGAGCCCAGGAGTTTCAGGTTACAGTGAGCTATGATCATGCCACTGCACTCAGGCTTGGGTGAGAGTGAGAAATCCTGTCTGGGGAAAAAAAAAGTTCAAATGCTTATTGAACTTTAGGCTAATGCACTTCTGGTCTAGAGTAATTAGAGAAAAGTGCTTCTCTGATCCCTTAGGAATCCAGTAGCTTCTGGCTGTCTCAAGATAATTGGCCAGAGTTATCATCTCTCCTTTCTGAATTTATCCAGTATTTCAAATAATGCAGTGAGAATACATTTTTTTAACATTTTATTTGGAGAAATATGTCACCTAGTCTCCACAGTCAACAACTCATGGACACTTTTGTTTTTCTGTATTTCTGCCTACTATCTCTCTCTCTCATTCATTCATTCATTCATTCATTTAAGGCATCTTGTTCTGTCACCCAGGCTGGAGTACAGTGATGCAATCTCGGCTCACTGCAACCTCAGCCTCCTGGGTTCAACCTTTTATGCCTTTAGCCTTCTGATTAGCTGGGATTATAGGTGCCCATAACCATGCCCAGCTAATTTTCGTATGTCTTAAATTAGAGATGGGGTTTCACCATGTTGGCCAGGCTGGTCTCCAACTCCTGACCTCAAGTGATCCTCCTGCCTCAGCCTCCCAAACTGCTGGGATTACAGGGTGAGCCACCACGCTCCACCTGATTTCCACTTCTTTCCCATGAAAACATGGCAGTGAGAATTCTTTAAACATATATAAGTACATGAGTTTAATAGGCAGTGTTTTTGGCTGGAGACCATGGCTCACGCCTGTCATTCCAACACTTTGGGAGGCCGAGGAGGGAGAATTACCAGAGGTCAGAAGTTTAAGACGAGCCTGGCCAAAATGGTGAAACCGCATTTCTACTAAAATTATAAAAATTAGCCAGGTGTGGTGGGTAGGTGCCTGTAATCCCAGCTGTTTGGGAGGCTGAGGCAGGAGAATCGCCTGAACCCAAGAAGCAGAGGTTGCAGTGAGCCAAGATCACGTCTCTACACTCCAGCCTAGGTGACAAGAGCGAGATTCCATCTTAAAAAAAAAAAAAAAAAAAAAAAAAGAGAGGGTTGGGGGCAGTGGTTTTTTCTTTTTTTGAGATGGAGTCTCACTCTGTCACCCAGGCTGGAATACAGTGATGTGATTTCGGCTCACTACAACTTCTTCTTTCCAGGTTCAAGTGATTCTCCTGTCTTAGCTTCCCAGCTAGCTGGGACTACAGGAGTGCGCCACCACGCCTGGCTAATTTTTGTATTTTTAGTAGAGATGGGGTTTTGCCATGCTTGTCTCGAATCCCTGACCTCACTGATCCATGCGCCTCGGGCCTCCTAGAGTTCTGGGATTACAGGCGTGAGCCACTGCACCCAGCCAGCAGTGTTTTTTTCTTAAGTCAGTTAATAAAAATTTTACTCTGTCTAAAAGCATGTTGGATCCATGGGTGAATTGAGATGTATTTCTAATACGTAAGTAAGTTTGTTTGTTTGTTTTTGAGACGGAGTTTCGCTCTTGTTACCCAGGCTGGACTGCAACAGCGCAATCTCGGCTCACCGCAACCTCCGCCTCCTGGGTTCAGGCAATTCTCCTGCCTCAGCCTCCTGAGTAGCTGGGATTACAGGCATGCGCCACCATGCCCAGCTAATTTTTTGTATTTTTAGTAGAGACAGGGTTTCACCATGTTGACTGGGATGGTCTCGATCTCTTGACCTTGTGATCCACCTGCCTCGGCCTCCCAAAGTGCTGGGATTACAGGCGTGAGCCACTGCACCCAGCCATAAGATTGCTTTTTTTTTTTTTTTTTTTTTTTTTGAGACGGAGTTTCGCTCTTGTTACCCAGGCTGGAGTGCAATGGCGCGATCTCGGCTCACTGCAACCTCCGCCTCCTGGGTTCAGGCAATTCTCCTGCCTCAGCCTCCTGAGTAGCTGGGATTACAGGCACGCACCACCATGCCTAGCTAATTTTTTGTATTTTTAGTAGAGACGGGGTTTCACCATGTTGACCAGGATGGTCTCGATCTCTTGACCTTGTGATCCACCCGCCTCGGCCTCCCAAAGTGCTGGGATTACAGGCTTGAGCCACCGCGCCTGGCCCATAAGATTGCTTTTTATGTAGCTTTTAAATTTTTCTGTGATTAATGGGCCATTGAAAAATGAATGTTATTAATTGTTAAAAATTTTCTTACTGTCTATGTGTGGCAAGTTTTGGTTATCCCTCACTCATTACATATTATTCCACTTTTACTTTTTATGGAGAAACTAATCTTTTTTAAATTTAAACTTTTTAATTTTTTAGAGGTGGGGTCTTGCTATCTTGCCCAGGCTGGAGTTGAACTCCTGGGATCAAGCGATCCACTTGCCTTGGCCTCCTAAAGTGTTAGGATTATAGGCGTGAGCCATTACACCCAGCAAAACTATTCTTTTTTGGCACAAAGAAAGTTTATTACATTTTCTTTCCTAATAAAGAGTTGGTATCAAATTGAAAAAAAAAAGGGTATCTAAGAAAAGGTATGAATGAAAGATGTTGAGTATGACATAGGAGAAAGAGAGTCTTTTCCTTTAAAATAAGCTATAGAGGGAGTTAGGTACGATTTATTCCTGAGGTGTTATAGCAGTAACGTTAGAAGTTGGGATTTGCTTTGGCTTGTGTGTTCAGTATGTGAACTAATGAGGCCACCTTACCTTAGCTGAACTGCTGTAGATCTCGATGGGCTCAGAATCACTCCTAAAGCAATTCTCTTCTGGGACATTCCCACCTACTTATGGTTAGAAGTCAGTAACTTACAAAGAAAGGTTTGTTTTGCTTAGCATCTTGTTTGTTTAATAACCACCATGAATGGGAGGGCAAAAATACCTCTTCACAAAAGGCAGTTTATTCCGCTCATTGAAAGGGCAGTGGATACCTTGAAAGACTGCACTAGCAGGAAAGTGACCTGAACTTCCCTAACACTGTATCTCTCAAACTTATTTCCGTTCATTCTTTCAGATTGTTTCCTCTGAGCTCCCCACACACCCTGCCACTTCATAAACTTCAGTATTTTAAACCCTGGTTAGCAGTCATTTAACAGTGCGTATATTTCCCAACCTCACCTTACTACTGCCTGCCACAGACATACACATTTGAAAGTTTCCAGACATAACTGAGGAGTTGTTGAATGTGAATCTCAGTAATGAGGGCATTCACGCCAGGTGTGGTGGCTCTGCCTGTAATCCCAATATTTTGGGAGGCCAAGGCGGGTGGATCACCTGAGGTCAGGGGTTTGAGACTAGCCTGGCCAACATGGTGAAACCCCATCTCTACTGAAAATGGAAGAAATTAACTGGGTGTGGTGGGCACGCGCCTGTAGTCCCAGCTACTCAGGAGATGAGGTAAAGCACAAGAATTGCTTGAACCCAGGAGGTGGAGATTGCGGTGAGCCAAAATTGTGCCACTGCACTCCAGCCTGGGCGACAGCAAGACCCTGTCTCAAAAAAAAAAAAAAAAAAAAATTAGGCATTCGGATACTTTCAATGATAAAGTAAAATGCTTTATCTTTTCATATATTACTCTTAAATTAAAAAACATTTTCTTTAAGGCACAACTTCTCAATTTGTTTTTGTCTATTAGGTGAATATTTAGTCAGCAGCTGCAGTGTTCATTCAGAGTCTCTGTGTTAGGTAGGTATTGTGTTGAGATATAAGGAAGTGAGGCTACGTGCAGTAGTCTCATGCCTGTAATCCCAGTACTTTTAGGAAGCCAAGGCAGGTGGATCACTTGAAGCCACAAGTTTGAGACCAGCCTCGGCAACATATCAAGACCTTGTCTCTACAAAAAATAAAAATTAACCAGGTATGGTGGCACGTGCCTGTAGTCCAAGCTCCTCAGGAATGAGGCTGAGGCGGGAGGATCACGTGAGCCCAGGAGCTTGAGATTATAGTGAGTCGTGATTGCGCCACTGTATTCCAGCCTGGGTGACAGTGAGATCCTGGCCTATGGCCAAAAAAGGAAAAAGAAATAAGACTTAGTTTCTGTTGTTACTAGTTTACATGTAACTGTAGTGTAAAATGGGAAAAAGATTTACTTCCAACAAGAGCGATGAGGGAAAATCTTTGGGAAGGGAAGTAGCTTTTTAGTTTGGGACTGAAGGATAGGTAATATTTGGAAATACAAAGATGACTAAAGGTTGGTCCAGATGAAACAACACTACGAACAAAGGGAGAGAGGGAAGAGAATGTGGAACATGAGGGCAACAAAACTGTCATTTTGGCTGAAGCATGGAATGCAAGGGGAGATTATCAAGGGAAAAAGAATGATGGCGATGATTGTAAAGTATTTCTAAGTGCTGTATTTGATCTAAAGATTATACATATTATGTAATGTTTAGCCTTTCTTAAATAATCTCTTTGTTGTAGAAGATTCTAAAATTATTTTCTAGAATTAAATTAACAGAAGTGGGGCAGTAATTTAAATTAGGTTCATCCCCTTTCCATCAGGTATTCTTGTGAATTTTATGGAGTCTCATAAAATAAGGAAATCTTTTTTTCCCCCATTAAAAAATGTACAGGGAGGGAATAACAAGGTATTTATAAGAGTTTACCTTATTAACATCGGAGATAAAAACTTCTTTAGGAATAAGTATATATACATTTAAAATTTGTTTTTGCTGGTTACACTGAAAAAAAATTTAATTTTGAAGCAATTTAAAACATACAGAAATGTTAAAGTATAGCACAAATAACTTTTTTCCTCTGGACTTTTTTTTTTTTTTTTTTGCCCCAGAACTGAGCAGATTCTCTGGACTTTTTAAGAATAAGTTGCTGACATGATGCCTATCAACCCCAAATACTTTGCTATGCATTTCCTAGAAAGACATTCTCGTATAACTGTCATAAAATTAACAGTGATGTGTTGCTACTGTCTAATCTTTATCCTCTCTACAATTTTTACCAATTGCCCCAACAATGTCTTTTATAGCAAAAGGATCCAGTTCAGATGTATACATTTTATTTTGTTGTCATGTCTCTTTAGTCTCCTTAAATGGAAGAACTTCTCAATCTTTGACATTTATGGCCTTAAAAATGTTGAAGGTGAAAGAAAGCCAGTTACTTTGTAGACTATCCATCACTTTAGGTCTGTCTGATGGCTCCTCATGGGCAGATTCAGGTTATTCACCTCTGGCCAGGAGTATTGCAGCAGTGGTGCTGTTTTCTTTTCACTGTGTCCTGACAGATGGCTCACAGTTTTGACTTGTCCTCTTACTGTTGGTGTTCACTTTGTTTGTTGTTGTTTACGCAGGGTTTCACTCTGTCACCCAGGCTGGAGTGCAGTGGCATGATCTCAGCTCACTGCAGCCTCGACTTCCCAGGCTCAGTCAATCCTCCCGCCTCAGCCTCCCACGTAGCTGGGACCCCAGGTGCATGCCACCACACCCGGATAACTTTTGTGTTTTTTTTTTTGTAGCGATTGGGTCTCATCATATTGCCCAGAATGGTCTCGAACTCCTGGGCTCAAGCAGTCCTGCCTCAGCTTCCTGAAGTGCTGGGATTACAGGCATTAGCCACTGTGCCCAGCCGCTGGTGGTGTTCACTTTGATTGCTTGATTAAGGTGATGGTCTGCTCGGCATGCCAGGCAGACTTTTTTTCCCTTTATACTTGTTTTGCTGATTCCTCATGAGACTTTCAATTCATAGGCTTATAATCCATATTACTCTTACTATTTATTTTGATGTTCAAATTGTCCTGGATTTCACCAGTAGAAGCCCCTTCAAGCTGCCTTCTGCATGTTTGTGACATATCTCCGTTATCCTTTGAACACTTCTTTACTTTCTGGCACAGTACTATGTTTCAGGCTCATTTTGTCCCTGCCTTTGCCCTGGAATCAGCCATTTCTCCAAGGAATCCTAGTTCCTTTTCGTGGAGAATGGTATGTGGAAGCCAAAGTATGCTAGGTGTGTGCATTGCTGTCAGAGTATTGTAGATCCCAGGTCCACTCAATGGATAGAGCTAATGAGAATATGTAACTATGTATCTATGTGACATATATACTTATACCTATGTTTCTATATCCTTTTGTCTTTCTTCGGTTTCTCTAGAAAACACTGGTAACTCTAATTCCAATCAACACTGTTCTTTCTAGTTTCTCTCTTTCCATTTGTACCTTCTCTAACAGTGAGAAACCTGGCTCTCATTATCCTTAATCATTCCCCATAGATAAGCACTCTTCTGTTATCAGTGTGGCCTCCTCCACCACTTAGGTTCCCTCCTTACTCCACTGGCACTCCAAAGCCCTGCCTTTCCCATTCCTCTCAAGCTCCAGCTTACCATGCCAGAATGCCCCTACCACCCCTGGGTGGACAGTCCTCTCCTCGCCCTAGTCAGACTTCAGGAACTCATGCCAGGCTGCCCCTCCCATAAAGGGATGCCCCTTTTCCCGCTGCCTCTAGCTTCAGCTTCGTGCACAGGCCATCCTCCTAGTGGCCTGTACTGGACCTCGCTCCACTCTACCCCAAACCTGGGAAGCATATATCATAAAATAGGGAAACATCTATTGTCCTTCAGATAAAAATATGTTTAGGAAGAAGGTACTATTTTCTCTTATGAAATTGGAAATGACTGAAGTTAAAAGTACATGTGGCTCTAAGAATACGCACTTTAAAGTGTGTTTGTGTGTATCCTGTTTCCTGAGTCTCAGAATAGAATACAAACATGTAAATAACTAAACTGCAAAGCATTTGTTTTCATGTTTGAATTAGACAGTAGTCTAACAGATGGGCCTTCATTGGGCCTGGGAGACATATGTTCGTGTATTTGGAGTATAATTAATGAGAAGGTTATTATGCATTATTAGAAGAGAGAACATTTTGTTGCGTGGTAATTTAAGTTATAGAATGACTTTTTCTGTTTTTGTTTTTGTTTTTTTCTGTTTTCTAAAGGAAGGTGGTGACTTAATGTTAATAATTTATTTTTTGCCAGGCATAGTGGCTCATACCTATAATCCCAGCACTTTGGAGAGGCTCGGGCAGGAGAATTACTTGAGCCCAGCAGTTCCCCACCAGCCTGGGCAACATAGAGAAACTTTATCTCTACAAAATAAAAAAAAATTAACTGGACATGGTGACACATGCCTATAGCCCCAGCTCCTTGGGAGGCTGAGGTGGGAGGATTACTTGAGCCCAGGAAGTCAAGGCTGCAGTAGGCTATCATTGTGCCACTGCACTCCAGCCTCTGTCTCAAAAAAAAAACCAAAAAACAAAAAACCCAAAAATTAAAACTATATTTTCTCCTTAACTCTTACTGACTCTTGGCATTTGAACCCAATGATGATTGTTGCTGAAATGGATATATCTACTATTTTCTATATTACTGTATTAGTAATGATATTTTAAGTGTATATAGCATATAACTTGTAAAACTCTGGAATAATATAAGTCTCTTTAATGTTTGCTTTACATGTGGTACTCTTAATGAGGCAGTATTTAGAAGGCAATTGTATTTTGCTTTATAAAATACAAAGTTTATATTATTATGTTTTATATTGGGGTTGCTTGTCATGGAATGTTAGGATTAACTATTGTATAAACTTAAAATGTAATAATAATAGTAATATGAACTCAAGGAATGCAGAATGAAATAATAAATCCCCATCAGTTTTAATGGGTTGGTGAAATCTTCTTTGCTCCCTGATTTCATACTGAGTGGTTTGATAAAGGCCCACATTTAATAATGAACATATTAGAGAATTGTGAAAGTATTAGCTAATTGAGTGATGAGTCATTTAGTCTTAGCCTGTGCTGCAGCTAGCAGAGCAAAACTCATCAGGAGGCAGAAGCCAGATCTTCCTAGGAAGAAGGCTTAAGCCTGCATGGTCTGAAAAGAGGTGAAGCAGACAGGGAAGGTGAGATGTTCTATAGAATTCTGGAGAAGAGCTTCCAGGCAAAGCAAAAGATCTCTGTTGCAAAGTACAAAGGAGTATTAGGCAAAGCAGTAGGCTGAGAAGAGCCCTTTTCCTGGCAATAAAGATGGACAAGAAATGAGGCAGTCGTAAGGATCTGCTTACATGATTTTCTAATGTGGAACACATCAGTATTGCTAAACATCGTATATCATAGATAAATAAGGTAAATTAAAGAGGAAATGTAAGAGATAAGAAATAAATACGACGTGAGCCAGTCAGCCAGGAGGTGAGTTGAGGGTGGGGTGGAGAGTGGAAAAGAGAGAGCAGTAGAGGAGGAAAGAAACCTGGAAGGAAAGAAAAGTATCCTTCTCAAGGATCAACTGTAGACTGTGGGATGTATTATTTGTATTTGTCCTTTGAAATACTGATTGTTAATATTTCTTTGGTTCTTTGTCAAATTTTTAATGTGTATTTGCCAAGAGCAAGAAAGGTTTTTCCTTTAAAGTTTCAGGATTTGATTTTTGTTATTTTTTTCTGCTCGATAAAATAATAGCCAGTCCTAGGAAGATTATTCTGTGGTTTATATATATTAGCAAGATAATGTTAACTTTATAGCAGAAGAGATAAGTCAAGGCAAAGACCAGGCTTTTGTCCTTTCAGAATCAGATTTCTCCATTCTTGCCCTAAATTTTTGTAGACAAGTGTTGCCATTAGCTTTTATAATTTAAATGTTTTGTCAGTTTTCTAAGTGTCAGGCAATATTGTGTCAAGAATAAAACTCTTCTTAGACAGAGTTCAAATCAGTGGAGAGGATGGATTAATTAATAGATGGTCCTGGAATAATTTATTAACTCTTTGGGGAGAATACTTATGTTACTAGTTTGAACAAATACTTTATGCAGTACATTTATTTTAAGAATTTCAGATTCAGAAACTTTTGGTTGAAACTCTGGATTTATATTTAGCCAAGTAGAATCTGATGTTTCAGGTTATTTTTCTTCAACTAAAACTTTTTTTTGTAGCATCTGCAGAAAAAGAGGCAATCAAGGGTACATACTCCAAAGTACTGGATGCATATGGACTCTTAGGTGTTTTGCGGTTAAATCTTGGTAAGTTTATCATTCAGTAGAATTCATCAATATTTTCATTTCTATTTTTGTAATCCTAAGGATTTGAGAGAGACTAGCTATGAATTATTGTAGACTCCATATTTAAGCTACACATGTACTAACATCTTTTCAATAATAATTTAGCTAATGTTGTGATAACGTTTGTTGCCCAAAAGGCGTGTTACATGCTCAAACTCATGTAAGACTAAGTTCGGAGACAGCTCTGGTTTGACCACTTGAAGGGTAAGGGTCAATTGTCAAAAAGAAAATCAGAAAATTTTCCCTTTCATTGCTTCAGTGCATATAGGAAAAAAATCTTCATGAGAACCACGCTGATTTTTCTTGGTTTATAGTGGAAAAGACATCAGTTTTGAATTGAGAAGCTCTATGCTTGAGCCTTTTTTTTGCCGCTTAATGTCACCATGAGCTGCAGAGTAATCTTTGCAGTTACTAGTTTATCTATAATTGTATGGCTCAAAGTGTTGTTTCGAGATTGGTACTGGTCCATAAATTACTTTGTTACTAATCTTTGATAAGACAAGGAGCTGCACCATGATACGAATCAACACATAGCTTTTTTCATTGATAAAGTCTTACTAGAAAAGAAAAGTCAACTAATCTAAAGGGTGAACTTAGTGATACAGTTGATCTCTATTCTGGCGTAAGCATTCTTTCTCATTTTGAGTTGGTAACAGTTCATGGGCCATACTTTGAGTAGCACTGGTCTATAAAATGGAGATTTGTCATTTGTTATGAATCTATCACATATAAAGCACTGCACTTAGGTGCTTTACTGATTAGTCCTGGGTATGCCTCACAGTGTAATGAGGTATTTGCCTTAATCTTGTTTTATAAGAGATGATATCTCAGGTTGCTTATGCTACATACTGAAATTGATCCTGATAATAAGTAAAGGAGCCAAGATTCAAGGCTACTTCTACCTGTGTCAGAGCCCATGCTCACAGTATACTGTTGCTGAATTTCAGCTTTATACTAATTTCGTAGGCTTTTTATCCAATTACATGAAAAAAAAGTTTCTATGAAAGTTTTTATAAAGCAGCGTTACCAGAGACTTTTCCCCGTATATCATCAACATCATCAGCTCACAATAATACGCCATTTTTTTTTCAGCTTTACTATTTGCAAGGAACTGGTAAAAATGAGTGTGAATTCATTCTTATCTGAATTTTCTGACAATCATTAAACAAAAGTAGAGAAAGTAACACATACTTTTTTTTATCTGATAAAGTTTTTGCGGCTCAGAGTAACTTCAGGAACAGTTTCCTGTGAGATTAGCCTGTTAATGTTTAAATGCTTTATTATAGTTAATATATTTTACAAGGATTTTTTTTCAACAAAAAAAATCTAGTAAATTTAAACACATCCATGATAAGTTTAAAATAATCACAACGTCAGGTTTAAAAAATAGAGGTGCACGAAGAAAATCAAAAGAAATGGAATAGCTTGAATATGTTGGAATTTTTCATCCAGTAAAATCTTTGGGTTTTCCAGGTGATACTATGTTACATTATCTGGTCCTAGTCACTGGATGTATGTCTGTTGGAAAAATTCAAGAATCTGAAGTTTTCCGAGTTACTTCCACTGAGTTTATATCACTGAGAATTGATTCTTCAGATGAGGATCGCATTTCAGAAGTGCGGAAAGTTTTGAATTCAGGAAACTTTTATTTTGCATGGTCTGCATCTGGCATCAGTTTAGATTTGAGTCTTAATGCGCATCGTAGCATGCAAGAACAGACAACTGATAATAGATTTTTCTGGTGAGTTCATTTTTTTCCCTTTTGGTAATTTGGGACATAATATGTTCGGCAGTTGTTATGTCTAGAGATAACAAGGGATAGACATTGCTAATTGAGTGTGCCCCTCTTCCCTTCTCTGGAGTCCTCAGCAGAGCATGGCAGGCAGCCACTGTCAGTTTATTGAAATTGGCATGTGACATAAAACCCCTGTGTTCCCCTGATCTAGACTGAACTTTCATTTCCAAATATATTCCAAAATATATTTAAAATAGTTGTGTAAATTTAGAAATGAATTTAATTGTTAACAAAACTGTGTTACTCATATTTTCTATTCTTGGTTTTGAGATCTTGTCTCTGGCAGTATTCCCTTTCTAAGCCAGCATTCCCTCATTTTTCTAAATTTTAAGGTTATAAGTAGGTGGTCTTGATTCAAGAGCAACAGACTGTGAAGAAGTAGTATACTGGGAGAAAGTCTAGTACTATAATAAGATAGGACTTATGTAGGTAAGTGTGATATATTTCATGATTATGCATAACTATGTTGTATTCTAAGTAGGCACAAATGGTGAGCAGAACACTTGGGACTATAATTAGTATTGCTGTATTGCAGCAGACCAGATTTCTAGTATAGTGGTTCTGTTGTTTACAGCCAGCATTGATGTTGACTTTTTCCCTTGATATCATGTGCAAATTTTATTTTATTCTATTGATACATGTTGTAAGGCCAAAGTTCAGGACTCTGGGCTCTTGACCTCCCTTAACAGTCCAGATTTAAGGTGTTCCCTCTTGTGTACTTTTTCCTCTCACTTTCTTTTTTCTTTTTTTTTTTTTGAGACAGAGTTTCGCTCGTTACCCGGGCTGGAATGCAATGGCGCAATCTCGGCTCACCGCAACTTCCACCTCCTGGGTTCAGGCAATTCTCCTGCCTCAGCCTCCTGAGTAGCTGGGTGGCACGCGTGACCATGCCCAGCTAATTTTTCGTATTTTTAGTAGAGATGGAGTTTCACCATGTTGACCAGGATGGTCTCGATCTCTTGACCTCATGAACCACCCGCCTCGGCCTCCCAAAGTGCTGGGATTACAGGCATGAGCCACCATGCCCAGCCTTCTCTCACTTTCATTGTCACTTATATAGTCCTTGAGTAGCACATTCAGGTGTCACCCATTTGTCCTAGCTGTCAGAAGACTCAAAGTCGACAACTACTTTAGAGCAACAGCTTGGTCATATTGTAGCTCACATGGAAGTGTTTTGGCCCAGAGTAGTAACAGCAGGGAGTAGAGTGGACAGAACAAAAACAGGATTTATAGCATTATGTGTTAGACACTTGGGTTTAGCAGAGGAAGAGACCATGAAGGAGGGGGAAGGAGACAGAGGATGCAGGGGCTAATAGGGCAGATGACTGGACATGAGTTCCTGTCTGCCCAAAGAGCTAGTAATGATGGAATGTACTTTTGTGTAGCATTCAGAGAAGGCTTCCAAGAGTTAAAACCATGTCAACACTACACTTTTTCTAGTGGAAGAGGTTAAAGTTCCTTGAAAAGGTAAATGTGAGGCTGGGCGCGGTGGCTCACACCTATAATCCCAGTACTTTTGGAGGCCAAGGTGGGTGGATCATGAGGTCAAGAGATGGAGACCTTCCTGGTCAACATGGTGAAACCCTGTCTCTACTAAAACAAAAAAAAAATACAAAAATTAGCGCGTGCCTGTAGTCCGAGCTACTCGGGAGGCTGAGGCAGGAGAATTGCTTGAACCCAGGAGGCAGAGGTTGCAGTGAGCCAAGATTGCACCATTGCACTCCAGCCTCGGTAACAAGAGTGAAACTCCATCTCAAAAAAAAAAAAAAGAAAAAGAAAAGGAAAAGAAAAGGTAAATGTGTTGCAGCTGTGCCTAGGGCAGCTGTCCTCTACATTTTTTTCCCTCATTTTTACCCAAAGTTTTAGATTAAGAGATAAAAGCTTTCATACAATTATAAGTCCAAGAAGATACAGATATATTGCCTAAATTTAATCAATAGGAATGATTTATTTATTTATTATTATTATTTTTTGAGAGAATCTCACTCTGTTGCCCAGACTGGAGTGCAGTGGTGCTATTTTGGCTCACTGCAACCTTCACTTCTTGGGTTCAAGCATTTCTTCTGCCTCAGCCTCCCGGGTGGCTGGGACCACAGATGTGTGCCACCATGCTGGCTAATTTCTTTGTATTTTTAATAGAGATGGGGCTTTACCACGTTGGCCAGGCTAATCTCCAGCTCCTGACCTCAAGTGATCCTTCCACCTTAGCCTCCCAAAATGCTGGGATTATAGGTATGAGTCACCGTG
Source organism: Saimiri boliviensis (assembly GCF_048565385.1). NCBI lineage: Eukaryota > Metazoa > Chordata > Mammalia > Primates > Cebidae > Saimiri > Saimiri boliviensis. Next base: position 12,834,121 of record NC_133466.1, read on the forward strand.
CCTGGCCTCTTTTTTTTTTTTTTTTTTAATTCAGTTAAGAGTGGAGATGGGGGCAAAGTCAGATAAAAGAAAGCTTGAAGTTTGTCCAGCAGGAGACGGGTTGAACAAAGGGACGGTTAAATCACCAAAGGTGAATTTTGCTCATTTTACAGTTTTGCTAAGGATTGGCATTCTTGAGCTTCACTTTGTATAGAAAAATGGAAACTTTTGGAATTCATTGTGCCCTTAGTAGAAATATTTTCCAGGATACAACCATGCAGTTTTTGTAGCCAAAGAGTGGCGAATACCTATCACAAAGCCCAGATAGCTTTACTCCTCTAGAAATTCTAAGCTGCTGCCAGACAAAAGTCTTGTATAAATGTAAATGCTAAAACAGTGACACATTGACAGCAAAGAAAAATGAAAACTGACAGCACAGAAACTCTGCTTGCACAGAATGCATAGGGTTTAAGGTCTATTTAAATGGGGACAAGTAAGTTTCTTATAACTTTGCTGTGGCATAGGTCTCAGCTATGGTGTTTGGACATACTGGGTCACAACCAATTTGAACTTTGCCTCAGATCAACGTGGGTCATAGTAAAGTATGGAAGTTTAATCTGATGTATTTTTAAAATAAGTAATGGTCATCAGATTTAACATTATCCCTGTAGTAATTTCATTTATATTCCCATGTGCTTTCCTGGATAGATAAGAGGAGTTGGAATCATAGCTGGTTTTCCAGAACTGCATTTTATCTCTATTGCAGCCTGTCATCTGAGGGGCGGGCAGGGAGTTGAGGGCTATTGCTCTGAGTCTTCAAGAGAATGCTACCTTGTTTAAGATAGGAAGAAAAAGAGTATGGAACACTTAAGAAGAATTCCACTTAAAACCTGGAGAACCAAGCTTCAATAGGATAGAAAACTCACTTTTGAATTGATAGAGTTTTTTCACTTAACAGTACATTTTCCTTAGCTGTATGTTGTTAGAAGCTTCTGTATATGTCTGTGGAGGTCTAAGGTTCCAGGAGAGACCCCTGAGGGGTAATCAGGGTGCAAAGGCCAACTCAGCAAGCCTCAGTCCCAATCTCCACTTTAGCCATAGCTGCTTTTATCTGTATCGTAATCATTGGGCTTCCTCATGTTTGTTTGAATAAAATCTTTTTCTCTGAAAAAAGTTTGAACACCAGGTCCCATCCATTAACTAGAATGCTTAAAGTTTTTGGAGTGATGCTATACCCTATGCCTGCACTATCTAATATGGTGGCCACTAGCTACATCTTGCCATTTAAATTTAAATTAATTAAAATTAAGTAGAGCTCCATAAATTGGGGTGGGGACGTGCATGTGTTATCCTTTTTTGGGAGAAGTTAAGTTATAAACACATTATATATAAAGACATAACAGAAATGGGCCACAGAAACTAAAAACACAGAAATACTCCTTTTTTGTGGACCATAGATCACATGTTGAAGGATCTCATTGGATAGCCCCGTCTTCTGATCCCTAGCATAGTAAATGTAAATGAATTGATTTGGTTTTTATACCTTTAAATTTAATAATACTAATGTTCTAGGAGATAATTTTAAAAGTTATACTTTGTTATTTAGTATTCCGTGAGCTAATCATTCATTTCTTTTCCTGTTAGGAATCAGTCTTTGCATTTGCATCTCAAACACTATGGTGTGAATTGTGATGACTGGTTATTACGTCTTATGTGTGGAGGTGTAGAAATCAGAACAATTTATGCTGCACATAAACAGGCAAAGGCTTGTCTCATTTCAAGATTAAGCTGTGAACGAGCTGGGACCAGGTTTAATGTCCGGGGAACAAATGATGATGGTCATGTTGCCAATTTTGTAGAAACAGAACAGGTATATATAGTGTTTTATGTTTCTTCATTAATGTATTATAGGAGAGGCACAGAAAATACTAGAATAACAGATTTTTATTTGATTCAGAACTTATTTTAACATCTATAATGTTGTTTTATGATTGTTCTTGGTTACCTATGGGCCTTAAAGAAAGGCTTCCTTAAAACTTAGTGTGGTATTATTACTCTTCATGTAGGTAACAAGATGTCACTAATCAGCATGACATAGTCAATGTGGTATTGAGTTTTAAAATCCTCAGTTGTAGAGCTAGACAACTTGTTTTTTTGTTTCTGTGACGTTAAATTAAACCTGGCTCTTAATGGCAAATATATATACTGTCTAAAAATCAGAAATTATGATACTTTTGGCTATGAAACTATATGATTATAAATTCAGGCCATGAACCCAGCCCAACTCGGATCTTCAAATTAGGTTATAAGGAGCTAAACAAAATGAAATATAAAGATATGTGTATAAAATACTAAGATTTAAAAGGAATTCATTTTTAAAAGTTGTGAATCATATGCTTATATTTTTACTAATTTTTTTTGGTTAACATCACTAACAGAAAAAAAAAAGTCAAACTTGTTTAGTGGCCTGTTTTGGACAATTGTATATGAGAGCTAGATCATAAAATATAACTAGTATGCAACAGATTTAGTAAATTTGTTTTTCTACAAGTGTAGCAACTTTTCCGTGGAAATAGTTTATACATTATGTTTTGTTTTTTTTTTTGTAGGTTGTGTACTTAGATGACTCTGTTTCTTCCTTCATACAAATCCGAGGATCTGTTCCATTGTTCTGGGAGCAACCAGGGTTGCAAGTATGTGTTTGACATTTAGTTTTTATTTTTATTTTTTGAAAATTTTTCATATTTTCTAAACTTTCAGGATAGTTTATTAAGTCATTGATAGTTCCATTATTTCGTCTAATAATGTTAACTATATTTACAAATAAGGATCTGAGTACAAAGTTTCTGGGATTATCTTAGATATTTTTTCTTTTAATGCTCTTTCAAATAGCCATTGAAATTCAGCTGTGTATTTATTACTAAAAATTTTGAGGCCTTTATAGCACAATTGATTTTCAAAGTGATTTCATATTTATTATTTTCTTATCTTAGTATGTAACAAGTTAGTCTCTGTAGGCGAAAAGTGTAGTAGATAAAACAAAGCCTTGGAAACCAGACTTCTCGGTTGGGATCCTTACTCTCTTACTACTAGCTGTGTGATCTTGGGCAAATAATTCAGCCCTTCTGTGTCTCAGTTTCCTTATCTGTATGATGGGAATAATAAGAATAGTAACTACTTCATAGGGTTGTTGTAAGGATTAAATAAAAAGTGCTTAGAATAGCACCTGGCCCCCAGTCAGCACCATGTTAAGGGTTGGCTATTGTTGACATTTTATTTTTATTCAAAATTTGTTAGTCCTTAAAATAAGTCATATTTACTTTAGGCCTCTGGGTATATATAGTCTAGTAAGTTTGGTGCCTCAGCCTATAGTATTGAGAAAAGGGAACGGAAAAAAAAATCCTGTTTCCTTTATTTGACTGCTGGAACTCTTATATCATAGAATGGTTATTGTGTAGAAAAATGACAGACCACTTGAACTGTTTTAGTACCATTTTATTTGAGAGAGCCCAAGAGTTAACAAGGATTAACACTTGTACTGCTCTGCAAAAATTTTTTGAATTCTTGTCAAAACTATTTGACTTGTCTTTATAGGGATAACTTAAATAGATAGATCTTTCCCTAAATCTCCCTTGGGAGAGGATCCCAACAGAACCCCACTTCTAAGCTTTCATGATCAACAGTGCGTGTTTGGAGTATTTGCTTTAAGAACATTGCTGAAACCCTGATATGATGCAAGGTGAATGCTTTTGTTTCGGGACAGGCTAGTGTTAGAGCTTCTAATAACCAGCTTATGAGCCCTATGTTACACTATTTTCATGTTATTTTATTATTTAATTTGTATTTATTTATTTAAGACAGAGTCTCACTGTGCCACCCGGGCTTGAGTGCACTGGTGCAGTCATGGCTCACTGCAGCCTCCATCTCCCAGGCTCAGGTGATCCTCCCTCCTCAGTCTGCCAAGTAGCTGGGACTACAGGCGTGTACAACTGTTTTTTGTAGTTACAGGGTCCCACTATGTTGCCCAGGTTGGTCTTGAACTCCTGGGCAAACAATCCTCCCGCCTTGGCCTCCCAAAATGCTAGGATTACAGGTCTGAGCCACAAAAAAATAAAAATCATCCAGGCATGATGACATGTACCTGTAGTCTCAGCTACTCAGCAGGCTGAGGTGGGAGGATACCTTGAGCCCAGAAGGTTGAGACTGCAGTTAGCTATGATCCCATCACTGCACTCCAGCTTGAGTGACAGAGTGAGACCCTGTCTCTAAAAACATAAAAACAGAAATCTAATCCAGACTAGCCATTATATTGCTATGAGAGCTGTGATATGTGACTGGATGTATGTATGTGTTAGGGAACTGAGTAGTGGAAAACAACCACAGGTATTACCTGGAAGACATGAAAACCATATGTGTTTCACCTTATGTACAATTGCAGTACTATACAAGATAAGTGTTAATCAATAAACAAAATGCTAAGTCTTGAACTTGTATAGAGTTATAGGCAGTTAATCTGAGATTACTCCAGAGAAAAGTATCAACTTCTGAGTGTGCTGCAGTCTGAAATGCTTAATGTCCTGGGACATACATGTTTCAAATTTTAAACATTTATGAAGATTATTAAGTACTATAAAATGAAATCAAATACAGATGTGACATTAGGCTAATTGATTTCTTATTTAAAAATTAAAGAGAGAATCCCTTGGCTATTAGAAGTCATTAGATTATCTAACTTAGTGCAGTGAGGGTTATAATAATGTTGAATGACTGATACTATACTGTTAATTGAGTTTTGGAATTGGATGAGCGTATTTATTTTCTGGTTTAATTGTCAAACTGCATGACTGATTTGACAACCCTCCTTCTCCACCCTCTTTAAAAGCACTTTGTTAACCAAGTTAGCAAGAATGAATTTTGGGCAACTGTTTTTTGCCCCACTTCAGTAATCCTTGTTCTGATTGGGCAACCTTCATGCCAGAGTCTCAGAGAGAAATGTTTAAATTGAAGTTCAGGGAAATAATCTGGTCTCACCCATATATTTTTTTTCTTGGCATGTTACATCTTTGTCAGTTATGCCTCATCTCTCTGCTACTCTTCTGTGTAAGAAAATAAACATTATAACAATATACAATAGGTGGATATTTTCCATCTTGTTTAATTTGCTTAACCCAAAATTCCTGGTTCTGCAAAGTGTGCAGTTACTATAGTTGGGTGATGGCAAGGTTGACTTGGAAAGTCTGCTTTTCAAGGAAAGAATGATGTTCTCAATTTGGTGAAACTTTGGTGAGGGAGAGGTGAAGACTATTCAACATAGCAGAGGAAAAAAACCACATAGACATTTGTACTAGTAGGTAGCTTGGAAGAATAGGAATTTAGGTCAGAGATGTAAAATTTGATCTGAATCTCTTTTGGAATTAGTTATATTGATCTCAGAGGGCAAGTTATTTTACCTGTTGGTATTTCAGTTTTTTTAAATTACTCAAATGGTAATACTATCTGTTACACAGGGCATGTAATTTGAGCTTAAAAGAAAGTAACATATATGAAAGCACTTTTAAAAATAGTTTAAATCAACAAAAATTCCTATTCGTTTAGGAGTATTTCATAATGATGTAACTTCTAGTTCTTTTTTTGATGAGGTTTTTTTTAAAAAAATAAAGAGGGGGTTAAAAGCATATCATGAATGAAAGTTTTTTGATTAACAACTGTGTGTTTAGCAAATAAATTGTTAAATAGTGTAAGCAGTGATATTTCTTTCGTCTCTGTGTTGGTTTGTGGTTTGAATATGTATTTTTCTTGTTTAAGGTGGGATCTCATCGTGTCCGCATGTCAAGGGGATTTGAAGCCAATGCACCTGCTTTTGACAGGTAAGACAGTTTTTCCATAGTGCTTTAAATTTTGATATTGATAAGCAGTGGGACTACTTAAATTTACTGATTTATTTCAAACCTTTTTGCTCTTAAGTAAAATTCCTTCTGACTCCTAATTCAATTGAAAGACAATGACACCTAGTGTTATGACTTCTGGGTGGCAGTGCTGGAAGTGTGGGTCTTGATCTCTTGGCCTTAAAACTTCTTCTGTGGGCGCATTGTCCAGTATAGCAACCACTAGCCACATGTAGCTGCTGAGCACTTGAAATGTGACTGGTCCCGGTTGAGATGTGCTGCAAGTATAAAATGCACACTAGATTTCAAAGACTGCCTTAAAAAATAAAAAAGAATGTAAGGTATCTCATTAGTACAATCATGTTTGTTATACTCAGAGTATTGGTTCTACCCTCACATGTCAAAATCTGTGCATACTCAAGTCCCACAATCAGCCCTGCGGAACTCATGCTTATGAAAACTCATCATTCATATTCATGGGTTTTGCATGCCAGGAATACTGTAGTTTTGATTCTTGTTTGTTTGAAAAAAAACCATATATCAGTGGACCTGCACAGTTCAAACCTGTGTTGTTCAAAGGTTAACTGTAGTTGTTTTATATTGATTATGTGTTGAAATGATATTTTAGACATGTTGAGTTAAAGAAAATATAATTTCATGTTTATAAATGTACTTTCTTGAAATTTTAACATTATAGGCGTGGCTTATGTTATATTTCCTTTGTGTGGCATTGTTCTACATAGCTTCTGGAATGGTTAGAAGCTGGAAAGAAAAAAGACTCACATTTGGGAGCCATTTTTCTGAAGACCGGCTAGTGAGGAGGTCCCTCTGAATACTCACAGAGCTTGTGATGTCCTCACATGTGAGCTGCAGCCCTTTGCCGTCTGACCTAACCACCTTCCCAGCCAAGCTCATGGCTGGTATCTGTCTTTGGTGCTAGCCTCACAGAGTGGGCAGAAGCTGGATGCCTCCACAGTTCTGGCCGGGGTGGGAGTCTCAGTACCCATAGCTTAGAGAGGAAATTGCATTCATGAGTTTCTGTAAATTCAGCTTTGAGACCATGTACAATGAATTTGCACCCAGTTTTCCAATTCTGTGTTTATAATACTGCCATATAAATTCTATTTAATAATGGATTCTTGTTTATTGAAAAAAATAGGCTTCTTATTTGACATGTGCTTATTTCCTTTCTTTTTTAAATAGACATTTTAGAACACTTAAGAACTTATATGGTAAACAAATAATAGTAAATTTGCTCGGATCTAAGGAAGGTGAACATATGCTAAGTAAGGCTTTCCAGGTAAGTATGGTCATTTCTTACTTCATTCTGGCCCATGGACACCTAGAATGGTGTTAAAAAATAAGATAATAAAGCAGTCAAATTCTTCCAGGAAGTAAATTATTTCCAAGAAAAAGATTGGGTACTTGTTGGAAATTTTATCTCTTTGGGTCTATTAGGAAACAATTTAGGCTAATGTTGCTGAAATTGAGATTCTAAAAAGCTTTCAAGGCAAATGACACTGTTTTCTAATCTGTTTTTTTATTTTGTAGAAAAACAGAAAGATACCCTCCTTGCCAAAAATATTTATCCCTCACTAGTAGAGAAATAGCAGTTTCCTTCTTTATCTGTTCGTTGCTTTGCCTGCTTCCTAGAACGGTAGTCATTGTTTTTAACCTATGAAATTGTGAATAATACATTTATTTACATGCAACACTATACCTTCTTGTATTGATGAGAGAAAACTTGAGAATTTCATGTCAAAAAGAACCCAAAAATTGCCTGACTTCTAAAGAAAAAATATTTTAATAAGCACTTACTGAATTAATAATTAATATATATTATGGTGTTACATAAGATTATAACCTTAAGATCATTGGAAAACATTTTCTAAAGTTCAATCTCCTAAGTCCAGAATATGCTAGTTGCATAGCTATTTTTTAACCTTATAAAATAGTTACTGTTAATAAACAGATTATACTTTAAAGAGTAACATGGTAAACTTAAAAAATACTTGTCTATATTGAATCAAGTTATAAAATATGACTTTCAGTCTTTGATAGGCTTTGTCTTAAATAAGATAACTTTGAGATTCTATAATAGTATAAGATGTTATTAAATTTGTGTTGTAAAAATAAAATGCTGACAATTGGAAATAATTTTTTATTTCCTAAACCAGATGAGAATATTATTTAGGTACCCGGATGTTAATTATGTCACCTAATCTTTCAGGGATAGTATATGAGACTTTAGGAAAAAGATGTCATTAGTTATCCTCAAGCGATTTTCCATTTTACTGCCAATGTCAGTGAAGTGTGGGATTAGTGAAATCTCAAGGAACCGTGCTGGGTTTTAATTTTAAATGTAAGGTTTTATTTGTAATGCTATATTGATAAAATCTTATTTAGTTAACATTTAGATGAATATTTGCCTTTTTACTTTCAGAGTCATTTGAAAGCTTCTGAACATGCTGCTGATATCCAGATGGTGAATTTTGACTATCATCAAATGGTTAAAGGAGGAAAGGCAGAAAAATTACACAGTGTTCTTAAACCTCAAGTCCAGAAGTTTCTAGATTATGGATTTTTTTATTTCAATGGAAGTGAAGTTCAAAGGTTTGACTGCTCTGTTTCTCTGTTCTTTGAATTGGAGCATTGCTATAGTTAAAAATTATTCTTAATGTTGAACTCTTTAATTTTCTTTTTAAAATTAAAATTTATAATAAAATAAAATACTATATTTTTTTTTTTTTTTTTTTTTGGAGATAGGGCCTCACTTTGTTGCTAAGGCGGGTGTGCAGTGGCATAGTCTCAGCTCCCTGCAGGCTCTGCCTTCTGGTTTCAGGAGATCCTCTCACCTCAACCTCCTGAGTAGCTAGGACTACAGGTGTGTGCCACCATACCTGGGTTTTTTTTTTTTTTTTTTTTTTTTTGGTAGAGACTGGGTCGGGGGATCTCCCTATATTGCCCAGGCTGGTCTCAAAGTCTTGGGCTTAAGCAATCCACCTGCCTCAGCCTCCCAAAGTGCTAGGATTTCAGGCGGGAAATATGTCGCCCATCCTATACTTGATTTTAAACTTGTTTTTCTTCCTTTCTTTAGAATTCACCAAATAATAATGAGAGGTTACATTAGTGACACATTTTATGGAGCAGGCAGTGTACTTAAGTCTTGACATGTATCAATAACAAATACAGGGATAGGTTCTATTATTATGCCCATTTTTATCTGCTGCAAGTCTCATAATTAACAAGTGTTAGAACTGGGATTCGTCTGGCTCCATACTTCATGCTGTTATATATGAAACTGTTTTGCTTCTCTTTTAAAACTTACATTTTAATATTTCTTGATGTCAGTAAAAACTATTAAATCCAAACAAGTAAAAGACATTGTTTACTATCTGTTTTAGTATACTTTAAATATTCAGTTTTTGCATGTGAAATGGAGAAGAAAAGTAAATGTTTAAAGAATTAAGTAAAAAAAAGAGTTAAGTTCAGAACAGAATACAGGTTAAGGGAAAAGTCATTGCACAAAGCTCAAATTTTTTATTTTTCAATTTGTATTTTATTTAGCATTAATGCTGTAGACACAGTCATTAGAGATAACAGATCTTAAGTTTTTTTAAAAAAAATGTGTTCCATAAATATTTTTCTTTTGTGTGCAAAGAACTGTGAGAGCATAAACCTGAATGGATCTTTAGCTTCTAAGCCCAATTAAAAATAAGTATGTGATAGATACGTAATGAAGAATATGTGACAAAATATTAACAGCTGTTAAATTTAAATGGCGGGCATATGGATGTTCACAATCTATTTCTTAATTTTTTTTGTATATTTGGATATTTGAAAACTGTAATAAAAGTTGGAGAGGGAAGGTGGGTGCTACTTTTTAATTACCTTGATTATTCATAGTTTGTTTTAGCTTTATTTTTATTCCAAACTAGATATTTGACCTTATTGGTTACAGATGCCAGAGTGGTACAGTTCGAACAAACTGCTTGGATTGTCTTGATAGAACAAATAGTGTGCAGGCATTTCTTGGCTTAGAGGTAAAAAAATAAATTAAAATGTTTGTGCCTTGTATCATATACCTCTTTAAGTGCTTTTGTAATACTTATGTTTCTTATTATTTTTCAGAATATATATATAATGTTATGCTTCATTTTTTATTTCTAGTCTCTGTCTCTTTTTTTGGCCAAATTTTCTTTTGATTTAAATATTTCCTTTACCTGATCTTCATATTCTCTTTAGGTAGCTGTGTAGCTACTCTTGTTGTGCCTTAATTCTCCCGTTTTAAAATCTGCTATTTATACTATTTTAACAATTTTTTTCCCTGTCTTTTGGAGGAAATATGTATGTGTGGGGCAGAAGGGGGGTTTATGTGTGTATTTGGCCTTTTATTCTCTGTGTTGTCTTTTAAAAATCTATTTTAGGATAAGATGGGTCTATTTTCACATATACAATTCTATAGGACTATATTTTTGACAATTTGTAACCCAATCCAGTTTGGTTGGTGTTTTCAAATTAGTAGCTATAAAAAAACAGGATCAGATGAAAATGCCGTAGTGAGAATGAAAACGAATGCGATTCTACTTCTCTGATAAGGTCGTTGTTTACAAGATTTTTTTTTTTCTTTACTACTTATCCATCAGATTCAGCCTAATGTAAACATAGTCTCAACTATTTGACAAACTATAGCAATGCTGAGCTTTCTAAGTCTTCCCTATTCTGCAAGTTAGGGTTAGGAGGCGGTGGCTAAACTTCATTTAGTTCCATCAGAACTTAACATAGTTCTCAAATGCTATTAAAAAAACAAAACAAAAAACAGCAATAGGAGGTCACATGTTCTTATTTCCTCTATTTAATTATCTTAAATTTGACCTGAATGTTGATTAATTAGTTACTTTGCAGCCGAGGTTCTGTCTCAAAAATGGAAGTACAGTGTATAAAATTCTCTACTACAGAATGTATTTTTCATGTAACTAAACTTTACTGTTTGGATTTTTTGAAATATATTATTGAGGTTTACTTGTAATTTATTTAGAAAATATGACAGAAACAAGAAAATGAAAGCAAGCATGTTGGTCATTTAGGTAAGAGTTTATCACATGACTTGGATTTGTTTCAAGTTCTGGTTTTAAGTGGCTGAATAAATGTACATGGATTCTGATAATAAGCTTATTGAAATACTTGGGCCTTTTCATCAAAATTATAACAGGTTATTTTTCAGGATCTGGCTTAGCTGATTCTCCACTGTTGATAGTTAGGAATTAGAAAACTCCCTAGGATAGCAATGGGTTGACTGGTTACAAAGTTTGCCACTAAGATAGGCAAAGCCAAACTAGCAGAGGAGTAAGATCAGCTTTGCCCAGTTCCTTGAAGAGAGAAAGATTTAAATGATACAGGAGGCCCTGGGGCTCATTTTGTTTTATTCTCCATGCTGGCAAAGAACAGCTGTAGTGTAAGTCTCTAGGTAATTACATGAACCCAGTTTAAGGTTTTTTTATATTATTTGGTTCTTCTATATGGATCATAACCATACTTATATAAGATAAAATAAAACATACATAAAAATGCAAGACATAGAATATGACTAGATTCCAAATAAACAGACTGGATAAAGATTGAACTTTGACTTTCAGCTTTGACTCTGTCAGATTTCAAGGCTGGAATTCATGCATATTAAGATCAATAATTTTTAAAAACACTTTTATTGTTTTATGTGATAAGGACTTGTGGAAGCCCAGAGGTGCTTGAATTCCTTGCATGCTATTTCCCCTAGTTCTTCCATATGGAAGAACTGTATTACTATATAAATTACTATATTACTGATACAGATTTTATGCATAAAAAGCTGTCATGACTTTAGTCAGAGATTTTACTTATTTTCTTTATTTTGTGACAGTTGAAGAGCAACTCCTTTTTTTTCATATGTTTTTGCCTTAATTACTTAAACTTGTAACACCAGTCCAAAAATTATAGAGACCTAGTTATTTATATTTAGGCAAACTAAACATTTTTCTCAATTCTAATGCAGGCTGTTGATTAATTCTTGTAGGTGGGCAAGATAAACAACTCTGATTTATAGGGATACTTTAATAAGTTTTATCATTCAACCAGAAAGAAGTCCTTATCAATACTTGTAGTTTTCATTGATACAGCATTTATTTTAAAAATCGAAATGATGAACTAACACAACTTAGTAAAGTGTAATGCTTTCAGAATTCAGTCCCAAATAGTGCTATAATGATAAATTTTGGTTTGATTCTGGTGGTTCTTAAAAGCCATATTACAATTAATTTATTAATGTACTTATAAAAATGTCTCTTTTGCTGTTTTAGATGCTAGCTAAACAGTTGGAAGCTCTTGGTTTAGCTGAAAAGCCTCAGTTGGTGACTCGCTTTCAAGAAGTTTTTCGGTCAATGTGGTCTGTGAACGGTGATTCAATCAGTAAGATATATGCAGGAACTGGAGCTCTTGAAGGGAAAGCAAAGGTAGATCTAGATCTATCATTATAGAATATCCTCTTTTTTCTCTCTTCATCAAACTTTTAAAAGGCCTTTTAAAAATTAATAGATGGTTTAAATTAATAGATGTTTTAGAATGCTGTTTAATGTGCTTTTATGCCTTCTTTGATACCTCCTTTCACAGTAGATACTAGTGAATAAATGGAAGATAGATATTTCCCTAAGTTTGGGAAGTATGTATATATGACATATCTAGTCATTTAGTGATAATCCACTATATTTCTCTTTTTTTCATGATTTTTCCCTTGTATATATGTTTTACTTTTCGTATTGTTTGTTTTGATTACAAATATGATTTTTTTTTTGAGACAGAGTCTTGCTTTGTCACCCAAGCTGGAGTGCAGTGGCGCGATCTCGGCTCACTGAAATTTCCACCTCCCAGGTTCAAGCAATTTTCCTGCTGCAGCCTCCCAAGTAGTTGGATTACAGATACAGTTTTTAAAACCATAGACCTCTTAATAAAGGGTTCTCTCTTATTTGGCTTTGTGTTCCCTGCACTTGAGACAGTGCCTACTGTTAATAGATGTATGATGTATGCCACTTGGACAAATAAGTCAATCAACAGTTTATGCAGTGCTTACTATGAACCCAACATTAAGGCATAGTTTGTCTTTACTTATCTTACCTTGGGAAAGTGGCTATCAAGATGTGCCAAAGAAGTGTGAATATGGGCTGGATTCGGTGCCTGTAATCCCAGCACTGTGGGAGGCCGAGGCAGGTGGATCACTTGCACCCAGGAGTTCTAGACTAGCCTGGCCAACATAGTGAAACCCCATCTCTACTGAAAATTGAAAATACTAGCTGGGTGTGGTGGCGCACAACTGAAATCTCAGCTATTCCGGAGTTTGAGGCATGAGACTTGCTTGAACCCAGGAGGCAGAGGTTGCAGTGAACCAAGATCATGCTGCTGTACTCCAGCCTGGGTGATGGAGGGAGACTGTCTAAAAAAAAAAAAAAAAAAAGAATGGACTTAATTATAATTGTCTGTTTCATCATTACTTCTTATTTCCTAGTATTATCTACAGACTACCTTCTTCTCAAATATTTGGCCCTTATTGAGGGAGTTTGGAACAATACTTGAGATAGTTTTCATTATTTTATCTACTTAAATATTGTTTAACTTTTTTAGGATCCTGGTCTTACTTGAATTTTTCAACTTTCTTTTTTTTTTTTTTTTTTTTTTTTGAGACGGAGTTTCGCTCTTGTTACCCAGGCTGGAGTGCAATGGTGCGATCTCGGCTCACCGCAAACTCCGCCTCCTGGGTTCAGGCAATTCTCCTGCCTCAGCCTCCTGAGTAGCTGGGATTACAGGCACGCGCCACCACACCCAGCTAGTTTTTTGTATTTTTAGTAGAGACGGGGTTTCACCATGTTGACCAGGATGGTCTTGATCTCTCGACCTCGTGATCCACCCACCTCGGCCTCCCAAAGTGCTGGGATTACAGGCTTGAGCCACCGCGCCCGGCCTATCAACTTTCTAAATCTCCACAACTCCTCAGATTATTTCAAGAATAGAAATGAGAACATTTATCAATTTTATAGTTCTCATTCAGCTTCTTCCATATAGCAACTGAAATTCCTTAAAGACCATTCATGATCTCTAAGTCTTCTTTTAATTTCCAAATCTTCCTCTTCTGTGTGTCATAATATGCCATGCCTCTGTCCAGAGGTATTAGCCTTACCTGCAAAGTTTCTTTTGTTCAACTCATAGAAATAATTTGTATTGACTTTTACAAATATTTACTTCTTAAATGGTCCCTATTTTTATAAACCTGAAATTGTTAAACTTTGATTTATTGCTTTTAAATTAAGAACATAATTCTTGCTATTAAAAGCTGATTCTCAAACTATTGCTTAAAATATTCTTTTATATTCTTCTACCTTTTTATTTCTGCAGTGACTACAATATATGTACAGAGGTTACATATATTTTCAGTGCTCTTTTATCTTTAACATAATATATAAAATTTTATACATTAAATATACTAGTCTGAATTGAACTAAAATCTAACATCTGAACTGCTCTTTCTTTTCCTTTCTCTGGGTTCCTTATTATTGCCTGATAATGTGAATGGTGAGTGTCTTTTCAAATAATGTTATTTGCATATGTTATTATGTAGAAAGAAATAACATTTAATGCCAAACATTAATTGCTTATTAAATATATAGTGGCATCATTTAACAGCATTGAAGATAGCTGGTTCTTCATTTAGTGGAATATAAGAAAATTGGCTCTTTATTCTTAAAAGAAGCCTCAAGTTACTGTTATTTCTTTAAAAAAAAAATTACATATTGCAAACTAAAGTTATTTTCTAAAAGGTACGTTTTTTTCTTTGTTTTGACAATCATCAAAATCCATAAGGTCAAAATAAATCACTATGGTACCTAACATGCATAAGTAAAATAAATATTCATTAAAAGTTATAATCAACTCTAACTATGGGAATAAGTTTATTAGTTTATGATGTATTTTTGCATAGGCAATAAAATGACTCAAAATATACAAACTGTAGTTTATATGTAATATTTGTTTATGAACTGTACTTGTAAATTTCTTTTGAGAAGTAGACCTTCATTCTTAGATTTAGTTTTAATTTTAACTAGTGTAAGCTATTTGGGAGCAATTTCCATTTTCTTTTTCTACTCCCAAAGTATTTTGAAATTTTTCTAGGGGCATTTAAGCTCATCTTTTATTATTATTTTATTATTATTTTATTATTTTTTTATCTCCCATTTCACCCTACCAATTTTATCCCCAGGTTTACAAATTACCTTTTAAGAAGGAATTTTCTTGTTTTAAATAAGTTCACTTCAGTTTATTTCCTTTGTAAAAAGCAATTTTAAACATTTGTTGCTCTAGATGTCATTACTGGATGTGGTTGTAGCACTAAGCTTTTTCACTTCTTTATGCAGACCTTTAATCTAAAAGAAGAAAGGAAGCAGTGACACGTTGGAGGCATTTTAATTGTCATGATTATATATTCAAAATAGAACGATTAGATCCTTTTTTATACTAAAATCATATAAAACTGATTTAAAATTTCAAAATACCTACTGAGTAAAATCAGTAATATTTAAAATGAAAATGTATGCTCCTTTTTTTCTTAACAGGCTGGAAAGTTAAAAGATGGTGCTCGTTCTGTTACCAGAACAATTCAGAATAACTTCTTTGACAGCTCTAAGCAAGAGGCCATTGATGTTTTGCTACTGGGAAATACTCTGAATAGTGATTTAGCTGACAAAGCTCGAGCACTTTTAACTACTGGAAGTTTGCGTGGTATGTGCACTTTATATTTTATATACTTTGTTATTTATATTCCTAAAAGTCCAAGAGGTAAATGTCAACTTATTTACACAAACAATTTTTAGTTGTTTAAAATAGTTTTGAAGGGATTTCTATAAAGGTGATTTTTGAAAATTACAGTCTCCAAAGGAAGTTTGTCTGTTTTAAAATGTTGGTACAATCAGTGGTGTTACTAAGCTGTAAATTGAGGCCCATGCATGGTTTCTTCTATAGATTATGATTGAGGGGGTAAATAATTTAAGCATTGTTAACTTTGTACAAGGCAGTATTTCATAGAATATTCAGCTAGTACTTTTAATAGAGGATTTAATAATTAATTATATAGAAAAATGCTTTACTGGAAAAAGTAATGCCTATATTGGTTATTTTTTTAATCACCACCCCAAAAGTTTCTGCAATTTGGTCTTAGCTTTTGATTGCTATTGTTTGAATAAGCATTAAATCATAATAATTTAAAGTAGTGCTATTTATTGGGTACTAACTGCTATTACCAGTTTTAATATTAGAAATAAATATATGGCCTTCATTGTAGGTTTTCACCTTCCATTGTGTCTTTTATTAAAATCAAAAGAAAGCTTCTGTCAGTGAGCACATAAAAGTAGCATGGTGGGAAAACTCAACATTCATTGAGAAATTAATAGATTAGACTTGCTTATTCTTTCTCTAAAATGTATTGAGGTATAATTGACCAAATAAATTAGACTTTCTTAATTGTACTTTTTTCCATTGTAACTTTTTAGCACTCTGAAAAAATATTTTTTCTGTTAGCGCTAAACCAAACTGTTTAATGTTCCCTGTTCAAGTGGGAGAAAATTGTTTCTGCATCAAGTAATGTATTCTTGGGTAATTACTTGGTCAAATAGGTTATGGATTCTTTCAGAATTCTGCATGGTACCTAAAGGTAGTTAATTATAGACAGCTCCTCAGGGATCTGTAAGTGGGCTGAGGAACTTCAGCCTACTAAATCTCCAAAAAATATCTGATCTCAGCTAATACTTTCAACTTCAGGCTTTTTCCTGGCTTCCAAAAGTAGAGACTTGACTCGTTTGTGTTTTGTCACCTCTTTCCACCTGTGCCTACTTTGATGTGGAGGCATTAATAAGCAACGACTGAAAGTAAATGGTTGGAGGAAAGAAGAGAAGAAGCAAGGGACCTATGTAATCCCCAAACTAAAGCATCAGTGTTTTTAGTTTCTTGCACATTTTACTATATGTAAAATAATACCTTTTTTAAAAAGTACATTCAGTTCTGCTGCAACGCTTGTTCTGAGAATAGGAATTTGTTCCAATATAATTGATTTATTAGGGAACTATTTGAGCATAAGGCCAATTTCGCATGAGCTTATGTGTGATTTTGCTGGCAAGCAACACTAGGTAAATGCAGAAAAGTGCACCCAGAAGAACTAAGCTGGCTAGAAAACATACAACACACATACACATATGCACACACAACTCAAACATCTTCCCCTGCCTCAGTTCAATATGTGTGTCATGAGCCATATCCACCCACATCTGTTGTTTCAACTTTCCATCTGATTTCTGATATCCCTTTTTCCATTATTCACATTACAAGCTGCACCATGTCAATGCCCATTTCTACAAGCCAACTTCATTCAAGATGAACTGCCTTATTAATGGTTATATTCATTCATTTTATAACCATTTAACATGTGTAATATGCTACTGTTTTTATGAGGTTCCTATCTTTTTTGCTGTGTCACTGTTGACGTTTTTGAATGTGGTACCCCACCCTATTTTTTCCCATAAGCCCTGTGGCTATGGGAATTTGCACAATTGGCATAGCATAGTGATGTTTTTAGAATGCATTTGTCTTGTTATAGCTGAACTGATTGTACCTATCAACTGCTAAGTCCCAGAAAGAATACTAAAAGATGTATATTAGGGCAATATCTTCCGTATCTTTAACATCTTCTTAGATTTTCATATTCATATTCATAATCTCACACGTGTGCACATGCATGCATAACATACACACAGGAACAGCCAGAAGAGCAGGCAGGCTTAGGAGCTTCTGATTGTGTAATGGTGGACATCACTGAGTCACTGTAGGATTTTTCTTAGATGCAGAAGGTTTGTATCAGTCATTATCATTTATTTGTAACCTTTGGTGTTCTATAGGCATCAGAAAAATAAGTTATCAGATTGACTTAAAATAAAAAAGTGAGGTCATCTCAAAATGTTTGTCACTATACATTTTAACTGTAACTTGTTTTTACTAATGATTCTTTGTTTTCTTCTTGATGCATCCATAGTTTCTGAACAGACATTACAGTCAGGTACAGTATAGAAAATCAATCTATAAATAAAAGCAATTTTTTCTTAATTTTTCTGAAGTTGATATTGTAAACAAATAAAGCCATATAATTGGAAACTTTCTTATTTTGCCATCAGATTCTAACAGGATAAATTGATATCTTGTTTTAATCTGAGAAGAGAATTTCAAGCTTGAGAAAATTAAATATTTCATTCTGGAGAAAATGTACAGTCCTCTTTGTCTTCCTGTAGCAATTGCTTAATTCCAATTAAAGATAATTCAGCTAGTTTTAATTTCACTCTTACATTTCATTGAACAAACATTATTAGTGTTATGCCTTACTCTTTTTTTTTTTTTTTTTTTTTTGAGATGGAGTCTTGCTCCATTGCCAGGCTGGAGTGCAGTGACTTTGTGCCACCACGCCCAGCTAATTTTTGTATTTTTAGTAGAGACAGGGTTTCACTGTATTGGCCAGGATGATGTTGATCTCTTGACCTCGTGATCTGCCCACCTCGGCCTCCCAAAGTGCTGGGATTACAAACGTGAGCCACTGAGCCTGGCCAGTGTTATACCTTACTCTTAATAGGCTAATGGAAAAAAAATCCAGATGTAACTACTTTGGATTAATTTCTGAGTGCCATCTGTGATATTTATGACTACTCAACAGCATTTCTCACACTTAATATTTAAGAAGGTAATGTCTCATTTCCTTATTGTGAGTGAAATAGTTTAAAAATTACAGACTTGCACTAAAATATGATCTGAAATCTTTTAATTTTAAAAAGTGCCAAGATTCCTAACAAATAATAGTTAAGTGTGTAAGACCTAAAGATTATTTTTTTTCTTTCCTGTCTGTTTTTATAAATCTCATGTCTTCATTCTCTGGGCGAGGATTATGATCTTGTCTTTAAACATGAATCTGTGGCAAAAGGAATGAAACTTAACTCTTGCCAGATATTTAGTTGAAAAGGATTTGCTATCACTTAAGAATTGTTTGGCAGGCCGGGCGCGGTGGCTCAAGCCTGTAATCCCAGCACTTTGGGAGGCTGAGGCGGGTGGATCACGAGGTCAAGAGATCGAGACCATCCTGGTCAACATGGTGAAACCCCGTCTCTACTAAAAATACAAAAAAATTAGCTGGGCATGGTGGCGCGTGCCTGTAATCCCAGCTACTCAGGAGGCTGAGGCAGGAGAATTGCCTGAACCCAGGAGGTAGAGGTTGTGGTGAGCCGAGATCGCGCCATTGCACTCCAGCCTGGGTAACAAGAGTGAAACTCTGTCTCAAAAAAAAAAAAAAAAAAAAAGAATTGTTTGGCTTAGTTATTGTTCTGAATGTTTTAAGAAGCTGTTGATTATTTTTTTGAGAAGGGTAGAGGAAGGGAGCACCTGGATAAATTTTTGAATTATATAATGAACACCATTTTCTGAAATGGTATGGTATTTAGGGATGGACATCTGTTGTTTGAGCATAAACTCTGTTTCTTTCTTTAAATTTTTTATTTTGTTTCAACTCAGTTTCTTTAAGCACATTAACGTGCCACCAATTAAGAGTAAACTAGGAATATTTTATTACCTTTTTATTTCATTTAAAAACTGACTTGATTTTATTAGTTTATTTAGTATGTGAGGCAGTATGTTTTTGTTCACACGGTTCATTGTCTTGCTGAGTATTTTTAGCCATGTAATTATTATAGAACTTGGGTGTTGATATAGAACAGATCATGGAAGTGATGTTTGCATTAGTAACAACAACAGTGACTTCAATTTTAAAGACCAGTGATAAACTGTAATAGTACAGAATTATTTTTATCTAGGTACAGTCAGCTTTGAATTAACCATACCAACAGGCCAAACAATCTGTTTTCATTACCACCCAGACACCTCTATACAAGCAATCAAAGCAAACAGCAAGATGCTGAGAAATCTGCATATCTGCCCCTGGAAACATTGGGGATATACTTACCTAAATCAGCAGTTCCACAGGTCAAAATTAATTTTGCAATAATACTAACATGTTATTTGCCTGTTTCACTTTCATTTCCTCTTAAGACTGCTGTATCTTGGTATCATAAGATAATATCATAAAATAAGATCATGTAGTAAAAGGTGAAAATAATTTTGGTGTCCTTTTTCTGTTACCCTGTTAGCTGCCAATTAAATGCAAATTCTTTTTTTAGGTCGAGGTGCTTTTGAGGTTCTGTGCTGATAATTTAACCAAAATGGAATGTGAGTTAGAAAGGGACAAAATAGGTTGTAGACAAAAAAAAAAAAAAGGAGAGATTGAGGATTCAAAATGTATTGATCATTCATTCATTTAACAATTATTTATTGAGCACTTAGCGTGTACTAGGTACTTTTTTAGTTACTAAGAGCATTGCCATAAAGAAAACAGACTAACATGTCTGCCTTCATGCATCTTCTATTCGCATGAGGGGAGACAGTAGGATAAATAAATAAAACAATAGTTTATAAATGTGATAAATGCTATAGAGAAAAATAAAGCAGGGAGAGGATAGTGGAAAGTTAGGGGCAGAGTGCAGTTTAAATAAAGTGGTCAGAGAAGGCCTCATTGGCAAGTAAAGATTCGAAGGATGTGCAGGAAGAACATTGCAGGCTGTGGTCTCAACCATTGCGAAGAGCTGTAGTGGGAGCAGGACTGGCATGTTTTTGAAACAGCAGGAAGGCCAGCGTCTGAGCAATGAGTGCACTAGGGATAGTGGAAGATGAGGGTGGAAAAAGAAGAAAAATTGTTTAGGGCCTTTCGGATCATTGTTTAAGCACTTTGGCTTCCACTCTGAATGAGATGGGAAACATTTAATAGTGATTTCATTTTCAGAAATATCGTCTATATTTTTGTCAAGGAGACATTATTCATCAAGCTGCCTTTCATAGCTAGAATCTTAAATGTAAACGTTCTTAAATGTTTTTGTTTGGAGAAAAATCAGATTTATATTTTTATCAGACTCTTAATGAAAGTTGTAGAAAATTAATTGCTATCTTCCTAAAAGTGTATATTACTTAGGATTTGTACAGTATAAAATAATGTACCATTTCACTGAAACAGAACTATTTGTTCTGCATGTTTTATATTGCTGCAGTAATTCTGTATCTGTAATAGTTTTTTTTTTTTTTTACTTTGGCTATAGTATTTAATGTTGACTTTTTTTTTTTAAATGTGTTGGTAATTGCCTCATGCCAGGCTTTGCATTGAAGGCTGATCTTTTTCTCTGCCTGTGCATGTATCTTTTGCTTGTTCATGCTTGTGATGATTGTACTTTCCAGAGTCATATCTCAGTTATGAAAATCAATTTTTATAAATGCTTTAATGCAGCTAAAATTCTGTTGTATCTTGTCTCATTTAGCATCTTCTAAAGTACTAAAGAGCATGTGTGAGAATTTCTACAAATATTCAAAGCCGAAGAAAATTCGAGTATGTGTTGGAACCTGGAACGTGAATGGTGGGAAACAATTTCGCAGCATAGCTTTCAAGAATCAGACACTCACTGACTGGCTTCTTGATGCACCCAAGTTAGCTGGCATCCAGGAGTTTCAAGGTTGACTTTTTATAATATGGACTTAGTTAATAAATCCTGACTGTGATGCATTAATCTAGAAAACAAATATACCACTTTAGAGTATGCATTAATTTATTAAAAAAACTTGGAGCTATACATTTGAAGGCCAACATCTTTAAAGATCACATCTATTAAAATCTTACCTTTTTAAAATTTCTAGACCTTTAGTTTCTACTTCATAAAAATATATAATGATAAAACAAAAAAATTTTTTTCATAGTTGATTTTCAGAAGTAGGAATTTACACACATATAACAAAATCAAGTTCTGTTTTTATTTTAAATGGACATAAACCAAGATTATGTCCATTTAAAATTGATCATTTATTAATTTTAATTAAAATTACATAATTAGTCTACGGCCATACCACCCTGAACGTGCCCAGTCTCGTCTGATCTTGGAAGCTAAGCAGGTTGGGCCTGGTTTGTACTTGGATGGGAGACCGCCTTGGAATACCAGGTGCTGTAGGCTTAAAGAAAAAAAAAAAAATTTTTTTTTTTAAATTACATAATTAAAATATAATTGATCATTTGAGTTTTATTTTTCAAACCTATATCTCATTTTTCAATTCTTAATCCTCTATTTAGTTACTAAGATAGGAAATAGCAGAGTGGGTCTTGAGCAGCCTTATAAAACCTGTGATTATTTATTGATACTTTACATAATAACTTAAGAGTACTAGTTTATCCTTGAAAAACTTTGTTGGCATTCAGTTTGGGTACTCTGCACCAAGCTGTTAATAGCCAGAACCAAACACTGAGCAGAGGATACGTAGATTTTGGGCCGGGCATAGTGGCTCACGCCTGTAATCCCAGCACTATGGAAGGGGCCAGGTGGCTCACCTGAGGACAGGAGTTCCAGACCAGCCTGGCCACCCCATCTCTACTAAAAATGCAAAAAAATTAGCTGGATGTGGTGGCAGGCACCTCTAATCCCAGCTACTCAGGAGGCTAAGGCAGGAAAATCACTTTAACCTGGGAAGTGGAGGTTGCAGTGAGCCGAGATCTGCCATTGTACTCCAGCCTGGGCAACAAAAGTGAAATTCCATCTCTAAAAAACAAAAAAAAAAGATTTTGATGAGAATCATGAATTTAATTTTCTTCAAAAATTAGCTTTAATTCCTTCTTAAAATAGTATATAAATACTAAGTTTTATAGTGAGGGTGAAGTGTATAGGAAATGGTGTGAGATACAAATTTTTCTTTTGTAGTTATTTTTCATCAGTCCCATCTTAAACCCTGGCATTTCCCCAAAACTTTTTATTAAAATGCTCTTGTTTTTTGTTTTTTTGTTTTTTTTATTAGATGGAGTTTAGCTCTTGTTGTCCAGGCTGGAATGCAGTGGCAGGATCTCAGCTCACTGCAACCTCCGCCACCAGGGTTCAAACGATTCTCTTGCCTCAGCCTCCCTAGTAGCTGGTATTACAGGCGTCTGCCACCATGCCCAACTAATTTTTTGTATTTTTAGTAGAGACAGGGTTTCACCATGTTGACCAGGCTGTTCTCAAACTCCTGACCTCAGGTGATCCACCCCGCCGGCCTCCCAAAGTATTGTGATTACAGGCGTGAGCCACTGCATCCGGACTAAAATGCCCTTTAGGTTTTACGTGAACTTAATTTAAAGTTGTAATAGTAATAATAATAAAAGCTAACACTATAATTCTGTGTACTTTACGTGTGTTCATTTAATACTCAGAGTAGACCTATTATTACATAGACACCATTATTCCAATTTTACACACGAGGAAACTGAGGCATAGAAAGGGAAGTAACCTGCCCATGTTTGTGCAGTAGTGGCAAAGCCATAATTTGAACTCAGACAGTTGGGCTTTAGAGTCTGTGTGCCAGGCTGCATTTTATGTGTGAACTTGGACAAATCTCCTGTCTGTAAATAAGAGACAAAAAATAATCTTTCTTATAAGGTGTTTATGTGGCAAATTAAATGAGGTGATGTATGCATGAGCCTTGCACATAATAGCCGTCAATATATATATTTTTAATTCTCAGTGTTAGTTCAGACTATTTATAGGCTCTTCCCCCCCCCACTTTTTGAGACAGGGTCTTTTTCTCTATTGCCCAGGCAGGGGTGCAGTGGCCATATCATAGGTCACTACAACCTCAAACTGCTGGGCTCAAAAGATCCTCCCTCCTCAACCTTCTGAGTAGCTATGACTACATGCATGCCACCATGCTAAGCTAATTTTATTTTTATTTTTTGTAGTGATGGGGGTCTTACTATGTTGCCCAGGCTGATTTCAAACTCCTGGCATCAAGTGATCCTCTCACCTCCACCTTCCAAAGTGTTTGGCATTATAGGCAGGGGCTGTAGCGTCTGGTCATATAAGCTCTTTCTAGCTATTTGTAATCATTTCTAGAAACGCGGGGCATCCAAAGTCTCTCTGGGCTGCTTTCTCAAGCAGCTCTGTTCTCCTTTCATCCTTAGTATCTAGACAGAGTATTGTGTTTTAGTTTCTGGATCTCTCCTAGTTTTCCTGGATTTCTTTCACCCAGAAAATAGCGAAAATATCAAGCTTACGTATTTCACATTTTAATGTGAAAAATTCCTCCTGTTACCTGCAGTTTGAGGTAGTTTCTCAGTCGCTTTATTCCTTGTGCCTTTTCTGAATAATTTCTTTCTCTCTCCAGTTTTATGTGAGATTTTGATTTGAGAAATGCTTTATTTCTCTGCTGTCCCTGGTAAAAACTTTAGCAAGAGTTTTTTCAAAGTGAATTCTGAAAGGGCTTAAGAATCTTCAAGGATAACAAACAAAGAAGCAAACTTAGGACACCCGAATAGAAAGTAAATTTTAATTTATTCCACTCAAGAGTTTTTGCCTTTAATATGAATTTGGTTAAACTCAAAACACAAAAATCAATTTTTATGAAATCAGTGTTATGTTGTGTTGGGTGGGGTTGCCGTTTGTCTGAGGCTGTGTTTTAAAGTATTTCTTGGATGCTTAATTTTAGATAAAAGAAGTAAGCCAACTGATATATTTGCAATTGGTTTTGAAGAAATGGTAGAATTGAATGCTGGAAACATTGTGAATGCAAGGTAAGCTAGCCACATAATACACTGAAAAATTTGCCAGTTGAGGGAAACTGTGGAGGACAGATAATTCAGTAATTGTTACAAGGATAGCTTGAAATAATAAATGGAAAGGTGCTCGTTAAACTGTAAAAGAGCATTTTTCAAACTTTTGGGTCTGAGGATCTCTCTGTACACTTAAAAATACTGAGAATGTTAAAAGAACTTTTGTTAATGTTTGTATCTCTTGATATTTATTATATTAGAAATTAAAAATGATAATTTAAAAACATTTAATTCACTTAAGAACAATAATAAACCTATTATGCTAACATAAAATAATTTTTTTGAAAAATAACTTTTTCAAAACAAAAAATTTACTGAGAAAGGTGGCACTGTCTTGTTGTTTTGCAAATCTCTTTAATGTCTAGTTTAAGACAGCCAGATTCTTACATCTACTTCTGTGTCAGTCTGCTGCAGTATGTTTTGCCTGAAGTATATGAAGAAAAATCACATAACTATGTAGTTTGAAAAGAAAATATTTTTATAACCTTTCCAGATAATTTCTTCTCTAATACTATACCAAAACAGATAATTTCTTCTCTGTTGTAGTATAGATAACAGAGAAGTGTTATCTTGGTATAGTGTAGATAAGACACCACACCAAATGGTAGTCTTAAAGGTTAGTTGCAAAATGGAATCTGAAACCATATCAATAAACTTTTTGTGCTCTATTAGTCTAAAATTCATCGATCTTTTACCTTTGCATGATTTTGTAACATTGTGTATTGGTCACTTGGGGTAATACTAGTTTTCTAAGTTATGTAGCTCTTCCAGATTTTAACACATTTCATTATATAGTATCAAAGCATCATATTGGTTAATTACCATCACTGGTAATTGCATCAGAGAATAATTGTTGGGAAGCTGTAAGGATCATGGTAGGAGATACAAGTTTTCCAGAATACTAATTTTTGCCTGAAAACTCAAGCTTTACCATTAAAAACAAATACTCTTGGTTGTTTTTCTTGAAGAGACAGGCTTAGTTGAAAAAAATGCCAAATAACCTAAGTCTGAATAACCATCATCTGTCATTAGTTCTTTTAAGGAAAAACTGTATTCCAAAGAAAGTGGCAGTTTGACTCACAACTTATTTTCTTTTTTTGAGATAAATATCATAAGTCAGTATACCACACAAGTGGTTTGTGTGTATTTCCTATGTATCACACAGAATATTTAAAAGATGTGTCCTGGGTTGAGCTTTGATCAAATGAATAATGTTGAGTGCTTCATCAAGGACATTCTTAGGTGAAGTGGCTTTTTTTTTTTTTTTTTTTTAACTGCAAGTGTAGCACTTTTACCAATGGTTGCTTTTGCGCCATCAGTGCAACTGTCAGTCAACACAGTGAAAGATGCCTTAATAGTATTATGAAAATAGTTGTGACTCCATGAGCTTTGGGAACCTTCAAAGATATCCCGACTACACTTTTGGAACTGCTGCTCTGAACCCATATTACAAATACAAATTATATTTGTGAAGTTTAAAGTTTGTATTTT
This sequence comes from Saimiri boliviensis, assembly GCF_048565385.1. Classification (NCBI taxonomy): domain Eukaryota; kingdom Metazoa; phylum Chordata; class Mammalia; order Primates; family Cebidae; genus Saimiri; species Saimiri boliviensis. Next base: position 12,860,239 of record NC_133466.1, read on the forward strand.
ATTTTAACAGAGTACGCTTGCTTTTAAATTTCAGCAGTTTCCCGTCTTTTGTGACATTTTTAAAGATGTTTCAGGAGGAAATTATGCGTTGAAGTAGTCAATTTTGCAAATGACAAATATTTTATTAGCCAAAATGAGTAACAGTTCACATCAGGAAAATTGGAAAGAAATTAACTTCACTCACTTTGTTGTTTGATTATGTTTTGTGAAAAACATATTCAGGTCTTAAACTAGAATATAACTCTGAGGATTCCTAGTACCAAGTGCATTGATCAGTTGTTTGTCTAAATAGAATTTAATTAAATTCTTCTTTAGGCTAGGTTTAATCGAAGTCTTCTTTAGGCCAGGCACGGTGGCTCACACCTGTTACCCTAGCACTTTAGCAGGCCAAGGCAGGTGGATCACTTGAGGCCAGGAAGACCAGCCTGGCCAACAAGTGAAACCCCAGCTCTACTAAAATTACAAAATTTAGCTGGATGTGGTGGCACATGCCTGTAATCCCAGCTACTCAGGAGGCTGAGGCAGGGAGAATCACTTGAGCCCTGGAGACGGAGTGAGTGGAGATGGTGCCACTGCACACTCCAGCCTGGGTGGCAGAGCGAGGCTCCCCACCCCATATATATGTATGGAATATTCTTCTTTAGTAAAGTGGTGAATATTTATTCATTTTATTTAAGCAGTATCTACTGAGTACCACTGTGGGTACCTCCAATGAATAAAACAGACAAAAATCCCTATCTTTGTGGACTTCGTATTCTAGTGGGGAGAAACAGACAGTGAACAATAACTACAATAAGTAAATTATATAGCATGTTAGAAAAGTGCAGTGGAAAATAGAGGAAAAGGATCACTATAGGGACACAGAGAAGTGTTGGCAGTCTTAAGTGAATAATCAGGATAAAGTTCATTGAGAAGATGAGGAACGAAGTTTCAGCTACTTGGGAGGCTGATGATGGGAGGATTGCTTGAACCCAGGCGGAGGTTGCAGTGAACCAAGGTCCAGCCCTGAGTGACAGAGTGAGATCCCATCTCAAAAAATAAAGAACAGATTAGGGGACATAACAGGCAAATGCAATATGTGGGCCTTGTTTAGACCCTTTTAAAAGAAACAAACCAACTGTTAGATTTTTTTTTTTTTTTGATAAATGGGGAACTTTACATATAAACTACTAGATGATATTAAGGAATTAATGTTTAAATGTGATAATAGCATTGTGAGTATGTAAAAATAAAAATGTCCCATTGCATTAGAGATACATACAGAAGTATTTGCAGGTGAAAGAGCATAAGTCTTAGAATTGGTCCAAAATATTCTAGGTTTACCAAAAAAACAAAGGTGGAGAGGGATGGAAGAAAATAGATTGGCAAAATATTGATAATTTTGAAAACGAGTATATGGTGGTTTATTTAATAATTATGTTTTCTAATTTCCCATAGCAAAATTTTTTTAGAAGACATTATAATTTAGAAAAATAAAAGTAGGGAAATGTATCTGGAAGCACTATAGTTGGCTCTCCATATCGATGGGTTTCACATCTTTGGGTTAAACTCATGAAAATATTAAATATTTTTAAAACTTGTGTCTGTACATGGGCAGACTTTTTTGGGTCTTTTTTACTTAAAGGCTTTTTTTGTATCATTATTCCCTAAACAATATAATACAACAGCTAGTTACATAGCGTTTACATTGTATTAGGTATTACGGGTAGTTTAGAAATGATTTAAAATATACGAGAGATGTATATGGATTATATGCAAATACTACTCCATTTTATGTATGGGATTTGAGCATCCTTGGATTTTGGTATCCACAGGAGCTGGAACCAGCCCCCCACAGCTACTACTGTACATCTCTGTGATCTTTTTTTTTTTTTTTTGAGACGGAGTTTCACTCTTGTTACCCAGGCTGGAGTGCAATGGCGCAATCTCGGTTCACCACAACCTCCGCCTCCTGGATTCAGGCAATTCTCCTGCCTCAGCCTCCTGAGTAGCTGGGATTTCACAGGCACCATGCCCAGCTAATGTTTTGTATTTTTAGTGGAGACGGGGTTTCACCATGTTGACCGGGATGGTCTCGATCTCTTGACCTCGTGATCGACCCACCTCAGCCTCCCAAAGTGCTGGGATTACAGGCTTGAGCCACCGCGCCCAGCTCATCTCTGTGATCTTAATGAATACTTAAGGAAAAAAAAAAGTTTAAGTTTGAGTTTACTCACCCAGTGAGGAGTCATTTAATGTCTTTATATTTTCTTCATAAAGAAGTAATAGATTAGATTTTGAAGTGTGGTTTTCTTTTGTCTAAATCATGAGTTTTCTTTTTTAAAGGAAACAAAAACAGCCTAAGCTTCCTTTAGAGTCTTAGGAAGTTTGGGTAGATAAAGGTATGATTGACAATTGTCATAAAATAGGCTGTTTTCATTATCTTTTTTAAAAATCCTTTTTTAATATTTTCTTGTAGCACAACAAATCAGAAGCTCTGGGCTGTAGAACTTCAGAAGACAATCTCCAGAGACAACAAGTATGTGCTGCTGGCTTCTGAGCAGTTGGTGGGCGTCTGTTTGTTTGTTTTTATCAGACCACAGCATGCTCCTTTTATCAGGTCAGTAAACAGAACACTCTCTTAAGGCTACTTCCTACCATTAAATAACAAGAAAAAAGCGTAGAATCTTTGTTGTTTCTGTTCTTCAAACCAAAACTATCCATAGTTCTTGTTTTAAAATGGGGTTTTGGGGGTTTTGATTAAAGACTCACTAATAGCTTCACTGTACTATTTCATAGGCTTCCCCTCACAGTACCATAATATGTGTACTTGTATGATTGTGTATATTCCTGATTTCCTATTCACATGGAACTCTTAAAATTTCAATCTGTGATTTAGAATTCTTTGTTTCAAAGGGATGTTGCAGTTGATACTGTGAAGACTGGAATGGGAGGTGCAACTGGAAATAAGGGAGCAGTTGCAATCCGAATGCTGTTCCATACAACCAGCCTTTGCTTTGTCTGTAGCCACTTTGCTGCAGGGCAGTCACAAGTCAAAGAAAGAAATGAAGATTTTGTAGAAATAGCACGAAAATTGAGTTTTCCTATGGTAAGCTCTTACTGCTTGTTCTTGAAGATAAAGCTTTGAAATGTATTTTAATTTGCCCCAAATTCTACCTCAATGTTTTTGAAAATTTAAGATAGTTCCTAGAAATATTTCGAAGTCCTAGATCAGCCTTCCACTGAATACACACTTTAGTCTGGTTCAATGAATTTGCATTTTTACATAAACAATGGGGTGGAGGAAGCAGTCAGATGTGCATTTGTCTCAGGTGAGTCTGAGAGGGATGTCTTTGAGTTCTGTCTTATCCTTTGTCCACAGGGAATTTCTCTGGGCAAATGGTGAGGGAATTATGTAGCTTCTTATCTTTGGACCTGTGAATAAAATGAGAGGCAGGTTTGTCTGTTTTAGTTCCCAGCTTGATTTTTCTCTGGGCTTAGTGATTTTGAGGTCCTGAGATTTATTTTCCTTTCACATGTGTTTTTACTGTTGGGTTAAATAAACAGGACAGGGGAGGAGACAAACATTATCTGAGGCGAAGAAATAGTTGTAACACATTTTGAACGTTGATTGTTTTGAATTTAAAATTCTGTCTCATTGCTTTCAGGGAAGAATGCTGTTTTCCCATGACTATGTATTTTGGTGTGGTGATTTCAACTATCGAATTGATCTCCCTAATGAAGAAGTTAAAGAGCTCATAAGACAGCAAAATTGGGATTCTCTTATAGCAGGAGATCAACTTATCAATCAGAAAAATGCCGGACAGGTATATTCATACTTGAGAAAATACTTGTATTGAGAAGATTTTGGGTCATGAAACATGACTTTTTTAATCAAGATGTTTTAAAAATCTCTTGGGGTCTTTTTATACTTATATATCTACAGGTAAATAGATAATAGAATTATCTTTCCTTAAAGTAGTAAAAATAGGAAAGAGAAAACCCATAATAATTCCCAGAAAGAAAAATACATTATGTATCTGTAAGATTCATTTTCTAATAGAAGGATAAACATTTTTTTTCCCTTGGTAATAGTTTAGAATCTTCGTCTTCAGGGCTGTTTTTGGGGTTAAATCCTATAGTCATTGACTTTTTTTTTTCTTTTGTTTATGTCATCTGACTTTTGAAACACTTCTTAAAACTACAACCACAAAATTTGGGAAGAATTCGTTAAATTTTTTTTTTTTAGGTAAAAGGATCGGTGGCCATCTGGTATGGTGCCTGGTGATCACCAGACTTGAATTCTAACACTTTGGGCACCACGTTACCTTTTCAGGCCTCAGCTCCTTATTTGAGAACAAGATATCAGGCTAGATGTTTCCAAAATCCCATTTACAGTTCTAAATGTCTCCTATAACCCAAAGATTGGGCAGAGTTCCCTTATTCATGTTTTTGTAGTTTTATCAAATGTCAAACAAGTGGTCTTGACCACTTCACAGGCGGGAACTGGAGTACATGGGTGAGGGCAGGGGTGGACTCTGCTCACTCAATCCACTGTGCTCCATCCCTCGTGGGAGTGGGGAGCACTGGTGAGTGAGTGCAGGAGCTGGGGTGAATGCATTTGGGCACCAGCAAGAGCTAACTCTGTACCAGCCCTGTGGCAGCATCTAGGGGACAGCTTAGTTGAGGGTCAGCACGACAGCCTTATGTGCCCACACTCATGGCACCTGAGTTCTTGTCCAGCATCCAGGAGGAATGAGGTTGCATGAATGAATTGAATATGGTAAATGTGGGGGATTTTATTGCCTATGAAAGTGGCTCTTGGCAGGAAGGGGAGCTGAAAAGGGGACAGAGCGAGAAGGTAATCTTCCCCTGAAGTCCAGCCAGCCATCCCATGGCTGTACTCCTTTCCAAAACTACACTGCCAAGCTGTCCCTTTGAAGTCAAGCTGCTTCTCTCTGACATCCAGCTGCTTCTCTGTCTGCTAGCTGAGCCTGGGATTTTATGAGCATGGGATTGGGGGCAAGGCAAGGCAGGCCATGTGTGGTTTTGGAAAAGGCAATATTCTGGAGGGAAAACAGGGATATAAGTTCTCACTTGGGGCTGTTACCACTTGGGTTGAGGGTGGGGCCCTCACTGGGGACCCACTAAGCTTTATTCCATTCACCTAAAACTGTTCGTCGATGCACACAGATTTTTTCTGAGAGCATCCAGTATGTAATAGACATTTAATGGATGGCTGCCTTATTGCTGTTTGTGAATAACTCATTTTGTATATGTCTATTTTAGATTTTTAGAGGATTTTTAGAGGGAAAGGTGACCTTTGCTCCAACATATAAGTATGACTTGTTTTCTGATGACTATGACACCAGTGAAAAGTGCCGCACCCCTGCATGGACAGACCGTGTCCTTTGGAGAAGAAGGAAATGGCCTTTTGATAGATCAGGTTGGGAAATAGACTTCTTTATTTAAATGAACTAATGTAAACTTATGAGGAAGCAGGGAATGGCATAATATCAAATGAGAAGAGGAGAACTATTGTTTTTCAGCAAACGTTATCCAGAATAGAATACATGAAATTTAAATATGTCAGATCTTAAAAAAAAATTCTCAGATCTGTTTATCATAACATTTAATTTTTCAGCCTATTTTTGTATGATTTTATGTAAAGAGAAGGAAATATTTTTGTGAAATTTTTCATTGAAACTAATTTAGGTTTTTAACTAAAATAACTTTAGTGGTTTGCATGTTTTAAACTGCCACTTGTCTCTTGAATTGTTTATGAAACACCATTTGGTCAGTCCTTTAATCTCAGAAGTAAAGCCACATCTTAATTTTTACTAAGTAAAGAATAAAACAATAACTTTACCAAAAACCTTTATAATTTAAAGGTATTTAGACTGCCTGCCTATTGCCAAGTGTTTTTGGCATTCCAGCCTCAAACCACTGAAGCTCATGAAAGAAAAAGAGGAGGCCTCTTTGCTCCACATAATATGCCCTGCTCATACAGCTTCTCTTGTGTTTTCTTTTCTTCTGACTGCAGCTGAAGATCTAGATCTTCTAAATGCCAGTTTTCAAGATGACAGAAAAATCCTCTACACGTGGACTCCAGGCACTTTGCTACACTATGGAAGAGCTGAGCTGAAGACCTCTGACCATAGGTTTAAGAAGTCTCAGTTTTTCTAATGGTGCTTGAAATTTGTTTGAAATATACCCTTTTTAAAACATTTCTAATACATTTATCTTCTTTTATGCCTTAAGGCCTGTCGTTGCCCTGATTGATATAGATATATTTGAAGTTGAAGCTGAAGAGAGGCAAAACATTTATAAAGAAGTAATTGCAGTTCAGGGTCCACCAGATGGTACGGTATTGGTCTCAATCAAAAGTTCTTTACCAGAAAATAATTTTTTCGATGATGCCTTGATTGATGAGCTTCTGCAGCAGTTTGCAAGTTTTGGTGAAGTTATACTTATAAGGTAAGATGTTTATTATGCACAAGTAACTCGTGATTCATAAACAATCATTTCTGTATTAGAAATCACCTTATTTGGGGAAGGAGATTAAAAAAAACAGAAAGATACCACCTTATTTAGTGTTTGACTAGTATATGAGTATTTTTATTTCCAAACTAAAGAAAAATCATACTGTGGATATTCTGTAGCTTTTAAAACTGAATACTTAGAAAACATAAAGAAATAGTGAAACCTTTTTTTTTTTTTTTTTTTTTTTTTAAAGACAGGATCTTACTAAGTCACCCAGGCTGGAGTACAGTCATGTGTTCATGGCTCATTGCAGCCTCAACCTTTCGGGCTCAAGTGATTCTTCCACCTCAGCCTCCCAAATAGCTGGGTCTACAGGTGCACACCACCATGCCTGGCTAAGTTTTACATATTTTTTTGTAGAGGCAAGGTTTCACCATGTTGCCCAGGCTGTTCTCAGACTCCTGGTTTTAAGCGATATGCCCAGTTCAGCTCCACAAAGTGCTGGGATTAGAGACATGAGCCACCAAACCCAACTAAATAGTGAAACTTTATGTGAACAAATGAAGACAAAAATGGGTGCAAGTTCAGATATGAACTCTTCACGATTCTTATACAGTAGAACAGATAACGAAACCCTATAGCAAAATAAAGCTGTGATTGTATTTTTTTTTAAGGAGAGATAAGAGTAGAGTGACTTCCTTCCCACCTCTGTTAAAGAAAGTCGAGTAATTTTAAGTATGTTTAGCTTCTAACAAACAAGAGATGTGAATAGTCAGGAGTCGTTCATTTCAGTCTTGGTTTCCCTCATTGACTTAGCCATCTGCCTTTTGCAGAACCAGATGCCTCTTTCCTTGTTTTAAAAACATTTTCTTCCAACTATACAGCAGTTTTGAGAGACTAAATAACATGCATGTGTGCATGTGTTTGAATTCCATAGGGAAAGAGGTACTATTAAATCCTTTTAAATACTGTTCATTTGCTTAGTTGGGTATGTTTTATAGATATTTGGTGGGCAGATCTCTATAGTATTTTCTGTAGAAGAGCAGAGGAGAAATTGAAGATACAGCTCCTGCTTGTAATCTAGTAGGGAAGATCAGCATGTCTGTGATGGCACCCCTGGATCCTAAATGGCGTAGTCCACAGAATTAAGATGGTATGGCTTCTACAGAGTGAAAATCATGCCTAAGACACCTCAAGTCCTTTCAGAGAGTAAATGAACAAATGGAAAAGAAATTGTGTTTAGACTTTTTGAAATCTTTTGACAAAGATCTATCCCAAAGCTTTCAAATTAAACAAAACAAAAAATTTCAAAAATCTTAAGGTTCTAGAAAGTACACAGTGAAATCTCCAAGTGTACAGATGACAGTATACTTTGCCAAGAACAGAAATGCCAAACCACCAGAAGCATCATGTGGACTGTGTGAGTGGGCAGCAGAGTCACAGATAAATGTCTTCCTGAGCAAATGTAAAATACTGCACTGAGCTAGAAAGAATCTAAACTGTATAAGGGATGAAAGACTGATAGAGGAAAGGGACCTGTCTTTATAACCCAACCTCTAAAGAACTTGTTAAATTGAAGCTAAAAGCTTTCTCCCAAATGTTTGTCATCATTAGGAAAAGTATTAGTAAGAAACTAAGGCATTAACCTAACATTATAAAGCCGTGGGGTGTCTCTAACCTGGATATTCTGGTTGTTAAACCCCAAGATGACTAAGTTGGAAAAGAAAAAGCAGACACTGAAAGTCAACAAGGAGGGGATCACTACAAGCAGTGAGATGAAACTGATTATTACCTTTTAATCTAAATAAGACACCCATTAAGGAGTGAGTAAAGCCTGTAAACCCCTTTATTTTTAAATAAGATGTTCCCTGGAAATGTGTATGGGATAAATTTAAATACATATAGATACTTACATTAATTGAAGGAAAAGTCTAGATGCTCTTACTATAGTGAGTGAAAGCAGGAAGAAAATATAGCTTCTAAAAAAAACTTACATAAATCAATGGAAATAAGAACCAGAATCCCTTGTTAAAGTTAGAAATGTTTAAGGGGCACATTGCTGATTGACAGTAAGGACAATCAGGACAATCAGTCCTTACACAGGACCACAAAAGAGTTGGTATCTATCAAACAAATAATGTTTGGGGCTTTAGGGGACTGGTGTGGCATAAGTGTATCCTTACAGTGGTGATTATAACCTTAGGAAAAGGGATTTTCTCAATCAACAATTTGAAAAAAATACCTTCATGTACTTAGGTAAGAATGGTATATTTCAAAGGGTAGCATCCTGCAACTTAGCTTTATGCCAAAGAAATTGAGTCAGTTACCTCGGTCATATCTGTGGAATTGTAGAAATCTGTTCCAGGTCCTCCAGGGCCTTGATTTTACCAGGGTGAAGTACTTGTGCACACTTTTGTTTTTGGCCTTTTCCTCTTAATATTCAGAATTCATACTTTGGAATCCTAGTTTAAGCAGGGGCTAAGGGGAGAGTGATTGTGTGTGTGTGTGTGTGTGTGTGTGTGTGTACATGTTCTCCCCACTCTCATCTTGAAAATATCTGTAAAGATTCTTGAACTCGTGGTTCAGCTTGCCAAATTATTTCTGTAATAAGATTGATAACATCCTAATTTGTTCTTTTTTGAATAATAACTTCGTTATATCCAATGACCCTCTTCAGAACTTGTTCTGTCCTTTTTATTTTTTCCTCTTGAGCGTTTTTTATTTCAAAAGTAGAAACTTGGAATCCTATCACAGACCATTGAAGTCCCAAAAGAGTAAATCTTTTTCAATGACTAAAGACAAGGAGCACAACCTAGGGCTTCTTGGGGCCAGTCTGCTTTGTTTTCTTTTGTTGACAACTTTCATCTTTTTTGGTTATAGGAAATTTTCTTCAGGAAAGTCATTGAGACTGAAAATACATAGTACTGGGTTATGGGATCTGGAGACTTGGATCCCAGCCCTGTAACTTACTCTCTTTATAGAATCACTTTGAACAAGCCACTTAACCTCTGGCCCTTATTGCCTTCTCCATCAAATGGAGGATTGGGTTAGATTGGATTAGCAGTGATCACAAATGGAGGTGCACAGACCCATTTCTTCTGGCTATCCGTTAACATAATATCCTAAAGAAATTGGGGTTAGAGTGCTTTTAGGGGAAGAGTGCCCTCTCCAGGTCACCACAAGCCCTACCAGCATTCCCTCCTTCACTTTACTTCCTGGCCTCTGCAGGCCCAGTAATCATGGGAGTAGTCACGGAGCTTGTTATGTCTATGGTATTAATTATGGTTTTTTGTTGTTTTTCTCTTTCTTAAAGATTTGTAGAAGATAAAATGTGGGTTACATTTTTGGAGGGAAGCTCTGCCTTGAATGTTCTGAGCCTAAATGGTAAAGAGGTAAGGTAGCATTTGTTGATTCTAAACCATTCTGCAATTAAGTGTCTGAAGATTATATGATATTTTTATAGACATGCAGCAAGATTATCTGAATGAGAGGGGAAAAGACCTTATGGTATGATCGAGAAGTTGTTTAATATTTTTTATTTAGACTGGATTTCTGACTAGCGTAAGCTTATTTTGGTACCTCCCCAGAGATATTAACTGTTGATATAGACTAAGAAGGAAACATGTTTAGCACCTAATTTGATTTTTCTTATTACACTTTAAGATGCAAAACGTTTTAAAATTTTAATTGGGGATAGATAGTCTGGATCATCTCTATAGTAGAAAAAATTTCTATCAAATGAAGAAAATGCTCTATTTACCAGAAAACAAGGAAAGGAGGTGCTCATTATTCCTTGGAATTTGTTTTATTGGCTTGGTTTGCCTAGTTTTCTTCTTCAGATGTAACTAATTGCCAGAGATAACAAATCCATCCCATTGAAGTATTTTAGAATTTTTTAATGAATGAAGATATTCCTAACCTGTGATGTGAAAAGTCACTGATGAGGGAAACTTACATTGTTGGCCTGGAATTGTTTTACTTCTCTGAAGTGCTGCACCTGTCATTTTTTTTCTCAACTCTTTTAGATGAATCCTAAATGTCTAAGTGTATGGTCAGTGCGCAGGAATGGACTGCATTCTAGGCCTGATTCCTGCAGCAGTGAGCACTGTCTTGAGCTTTCTCTTCTGTCACATCAGCTTCTTTGGAGAAAAAAATTCTTTGTGTATACTAGACTGGGTGTGGTGGCTCATGCCTGTAATCCCAGCACTTAGGGAAGCTGAGGCAGGCAGATCACCTGAGGTCAGCAGTTTGAGACCAGCCTGGCCAACATGGTGAAACCCCATCTCTACTAAAAATGCAAAAATTAGCTGGGTGTGGTGGTGGGCACCTGTAATCCCAGCTGCTTAGAAGGCTGAGGCAGGAGAATCACTTGAACCCAGGCGGCAGAGGTTGCAGTGAGCCAGGATCGTACCAGTGTGCTCCAGCCTGGGCAACAGAGAGAGATTCTGTCTAACAAAAAATTTTAAATAAAAAAATTCTTTGTGTGTATTGCTTTTGAAATAGGTTTTGTAGAGTTTTGTTTGTTTTCTTAAATGTAATACTAATATACTCTGTAAAATCATGTATCAGGAAATACAAAAAAGAATTAAAAATAAGACCAATCATGATCCTATCATTCTGAGATAATTTCTCTTAACCTTCATATTAGCATATACATATATAAATACAAATGGGATTTTATATACACACAAACACATTAACACAAATGGGATATGCATATACGCAAACACAAATTGAAATCATGTTATAAAGTTATTTTCTTACAACCTCTTTACTTGTGACTGTGTCATGGACATCTTAAACAAATAAGTCATTTTTAATGGCTTCATTAATTTCATTATGTGAATAAATATATAAATTTATTAAACCAAACTCCTGTTCATAGACATCTAGATTATTTCCCATTTTTAATTATTAAAACCAACATTCCAGTGAACTTCTATGTATTTTTTTGAGTATTTTTTGGTCATTTAAATTTCTTCCTTTTCGTTTGGCCCTGGTCTCTATCAAGGGGATATTCCTAAGGAATTACATCTTAACTGGCCATTACAGAATTACATCTTCACTGGTGATAAGTATTTAAGAATGCTTGTTCATATTTTTTGATGACTATAAAAGAATTTTGTTGACTTTAAAAAGTAATGTATGATTTGTAAAGCATGTTAAGTTCTGAAATTGGAGTGATTTTAGTACTCATATCTAATTAGCAAGTAAAGGATTATGAATTCTTAGGATTCTGACTTTAAAGCTCAGTGCGGATGCTAAATTACTAATAAACTCAGCCGTGCCACTCAGTTCAGCAACTTTCAACCTCTCCATTATTATGCCTTCAAGGAATTCTAATATCTGCCACACTTGGAGCCAGGGAAGATCTGTACCCACAAAGGTGCCAACTGTCAGCACAGCATATTGATCACAGCTACACAGTTCATTTGCAAATACCAAAAATGTTCACATCTTATTCACATTAAGAAACTCTTCAAACAAAGGAAGTTGAAACTATGTGGGAGAGAGATTTAATTTAGAAAGCAAGTTTGTTATAAGGATATGGGTTTTAAATGAGAATTCCTTTCTAGTGCACGATTTGTCCTTGACCAAAGAGTCTTGCTGTTATCAGCAATTTTTTTGAAATTATTTTTTAAACACATTGACAGGATGTGCTATAACTTGATTATAATGTCTTGGTTGTCTTAGATTATACTTTAGTCTAAAAGTCACTCAAATTTATAGAGAAGGCAGAGTGCCAGCTTCACAGGTAAAAGTCATTCTATTTTTGGAATGATTAATTTTTGTTGAAAATTTAAAATGGTGTTCGCTTCTTTTAATATTCTTCTGGCATTTGAAATGCTAAAACAGTATAGGTTAGCACTTAGCAGCTGACATATAGTAGCTCTCAGGACCATATGCCAAGTTAGGAAAGACCAAATGAACAGGAACAGGAAATGCATTTTAAAGATTTTCTGCTGTCTCTTCTGTAGTTGTTTCACATGGGAACAGTTATTTCATCTGTAAATCAAAATAAAGTATGAAGTTATGTAGCAAAGTTGTTGGTGAATTTACATCTGGCCAGGAAAACATACTGGCTGTAGCAAAGGAAACTTGCATCTCTGGGCAGCCTAGAAAAGACCTTTATTTATCACCAGAGGCTTTTAAAGGGAGAACTGGGAACAACCATTAAAACTAGTTAAAAGTATATGTGAAAGAATTATGCCAAATTATCTAACTAAATTAACTGTCTGTACTGTTGGATAGTTTAATGAAGTCAGCCTCTTTATTCCAAAATAGTTAACTTTCATGTTAATCAGTCTTTATTTTATATCTCTTTTACTCAACTAGTTATTGAATCGGACTGTAACTATTGCTTTAAAAAGTCCAGACTGGATCAAAAATTTGGAAGAAGAAATGAGTTTAGAGAAAATTAGCATTGCGTTGCCATCATCAACCAGCTCTACCCTGCTTGGTGAAGATGCAGAGGTTGCAGCAGATTTTGATATGGAAGGTTTGTTTCTTAAACACACCTTCTTTACTTCTTGTAGTTCTAGATATGTTTTCTTCCCATCTGTAAAGTCTTAGTTTCCACGTCTGTCTATCTTCTTCTTCTTGGGACATACATAGCACTGTTAATTAGAATTTATTTCGGCCGGGTCTGGCGGCTCATTCCTGTAATCACAGCACTTTGGGAGGCCGAAAACAGATTGCCTGAGGCCAGGAATTCAAGACTAGCCTGGCCAACATGGTGAAACCCCGTCTCTACTAAAAATACAAAAATTAGCTGGGTGTGGTGGTGCACGCTTGCAGTCCCAGCCACTTGGGAGGCTGAAGCAGAATTGCTTGAACCTGGGAGGCAGAGGTTGCAGTGAGCCGAGATCGCACCACTGCACTTCAGCCTGGCAACAGAGCGAGACTCTGTCTCAAAAAATAATTAATTGCTGGGCGCGGTGGCTCAAGCCTGTAATCCCAGCACTTTGGAAGGCTGGGGCGGGTGGATCATAAGGTCAAGAGATCGAGACCATCCTGGTCAACATGGTGAAACCCCGTCTCTACTAAAAATACAAAAAATTAGCTGGGCATGGTGGCGCGTGTCTGTAATCCCAGCTATTCAGGAGGCTGAGGCAGGAGAATTGCCTGAACCCAGGAGGCGGAGGTTGCAGTGAGCCGAGATCGAGCCATTGCACTCCAGCCTGGGTAACAAGAGCAAAACTCAGTCTCAAAAAACAAAAACAAAAACAAAAAACAATTATTTATTTATTTTGCATCATATTGGGTTTATTTTGCTTATACTTTAAATGTGTTTACCATTCTTACATTCAAATATTAAGGCCTTTACAAATGTTAATTTATATTCTTACTGGATTTTAAAAAACCCAAATTGGTATTTTTGGTGTATGGTTTAGTCCCAATAATTAAAGTTAAGGTAAAAAAGTAGAAGCTCCAAAAGGGTAGTCTAAGAACAGAAATGAGTTTAAGTAATTACTCCAAAAATTTCCGTAAACGTAATTCATATATGCATTTGTTTGATGGCAACATTATCAAAAGAAAAAATTTTAAAAATGCATTTGTTTTCTAATGCAATATATTATCCCAGCATGTTTTCCATTAAAATACATACCTTAGATTATAATAATATTGTAATACCCTAGATAGCTAGATACTACATTTACGAGTTGAACGTCTTACAAGATTATCTCATTTTCACATTCTCTGTTCATTTGTTTAATTGGTCCACACTAAATATTTATGTAAATCTCTACATAAATCTCCAGCAGGGTGCTGGAGATTCAACAGCTGTGTTTCTTGCCTTTCTAGAACTCATAGCTTATTTGGTGTTACATACAAGTAAGCAGGCAGTTATCATAAAGTGACAATGAATGGTGCTGTGGCAGGCAGCTCATGAAAAAGTTGCCTAACCTGGATTTGGGAAGTTGGGCAAGGTTTCCCAGAGGAATTGAAATTCAAGTTGAGAACCTGAAGACTCGGGAGAATAGGATTAAGGCTATAAAGGAGAGACCCAAGAAGGCACGTGCACAGCATAAGTGGGGAGGAGGAGGATCCCAGTGGATTATGCAGGGATTTTAGTGAGGGAGTAAATGAAGAAGAGAAATGCAGAGGGAGAAGTAGGTGTGGGAAGGAAGATGAATTCTGTTTTGGATATGTTGAATTTGAGATGTTCATGGAGTCAATCAGACATGAGTCTGGTGCTCAGGAGAGAGCTCTGGATTTAAGGCAGCTCTAATGGCCTACAAAGTCATGGGCATTTATTACTATAACTTTGGCCAATAGGATTATGTAGAGACAAGAGAGAATGAATCGAATATGGAGAAATATAGTCTTGGATTGAATATGTGGAAACACGGAGTTTAAATATACACAGAAGAAGGCTGCCCATGAAAATAACATGAGAAGAAACAACTAGAAATATCAAAGAGCCAAGAAATTCATGGCTTAAAAATCAAGGAAAGAAAATGGAGCGTGGAAGGGGAGTTGTTAATGGTGTCTTGTGCCACAGAAAGATGAGAAGAAATGAGGACAGGAACATGTCCTTCTCATTTAATAACAGGAAGGGAAGCTGTCGGTGACATTTCATGAGAATAATCTCAGGAGTGACAAAGTCAGATAGTGATAAATTGGTATGGATGGAAGGTGAAGAAGTGGAGAAAGTGTCTGTAGACAACTCTTTAAGGAAGTTTGGGGGAAAAGAGAGAAGAAGGCAACTGCCCCAGGGAGATTGGAGCTCCTAGGGTGGTGGTTTCGGATGGGAGAGGCTTGAGAATGCACAGTGCTAATGGAAAAGTAGAGGAGAAAGGGCTGATGGTTTGGGGGAAGGGCAAGGCAGAATAGTAGAGCAGTGTCACTGAGAAAACTCGGCTGGATAGGGCCCATTTGTTCCATCCTGAAATACCCAAGTGACAACCATGTAATGAGACTCCAGCCTGGGGGCAGTCTGTTGAAGCAGGGGTTCCCATCTTAAGACTTCTGTCTTCTCTGTGAAGTGTTGAAGTTATCTGCAGGAGTGGGACAGCCCAGTTTCAGGAGGGTTGAGGAGTTTTGCAGTAAAGCTCCTGAAGAGCAAAGTGAGGGGAAGAGCAAACCAGGAATTGCCGGGCACTTTAGGAGCCCAGAAGAGACTGAAAAGCACAATTTCAAATGTGACTGCAGTCATCAGGACTGAGTAGTTTTCTTTAGCAGAGACAGTCGGCAGTCCAAGTGCTACCACAGAAAGATTAAACAGAGGGGTCAGTGCAGCGACAGGGTTTTGTCAGGCATGTGCAGTGGAAGAAGAGTGAAGTAGGGGAATGTTTGAGATGAAGAACCATAGAATCTGAAGCTAGGTACAGAAGAAAGCAGAATCAGATGGCGGTAAAAATTAGAGGAATTAAGCTAGGGCTTCTGAAGAAATCAAAAAAAGGAAGAGTAGTTAAGGGAGAGACCGTAAAGCTGGGAGGCAGTAATCAGAATGAAGCTTTTGAGTTGTTTTAGACGAGTGCAGTTCTGAGGGGTGTGAATTAGGAGTGGAGGTGAATGTCAGTATGGATTGGACCAAGGCATTTCATTATTGAACGAGTTGTCCACATGGACTTCGATGTTATACAGAAAGATGGTGCAGGATCTCATTACTGTCTTGTTCTCTGCTTAGTCCTCAATGAGTGCGTTCAGGAAGTGGAAGAATGGAAGTTGGAGATGACTGTACCAAGTGGGGGTAGAGGGTGTTACATAAATTCTGGATGACCTAGCCTCGAAGCAGTAGTACCTATTGTTCAGAGTTGGAAGATTAACGTTCTGGAATGGCAGTTAGGTTGCAAGGGTTACATTGACCCCACTTTCCTACCCAGAGATAAGTGGAGATGAAGATACCCTAGGGGAGAACCAGTATTTAGTTCAAGTAAAGAGGGTCTTTGTGGGGTGAGGGTGGCAGGGAGGAGACTTCTGGAGGAAGGCTGTGTGACTGCTTGAAAGCTAGTTGACTCTAAGGCTGGACCTGGGTTGGGCAAGGGAGTGGGGCAGTTCCACAGAGCACAGTGAACAGGTTTGGAAGGAGAGCAGGAAACCTGAGCTGGCTTGCACTGAGAAGCTACTCTGGGGCATACTGAAAGCCTGTTGGGTCACCTCAGCTCCAAGTGGTTGGTCACCTGGCATCTTACTGCTCAGAGACCGTAGATATCTTTATATCCTCTGAAAGAGTATTTCTACTAATTCTGGTTTTCTGCATGCCTTCATGCTTAATTTATGTATGTTTGCAATAATTACAATGTTCAGATTTGTTTTGTGTATTTTAACTCTTTGAAACCTAAGGTGAAAAAAAATCTCTGAGCAAGTTAAAATGGGGGTATCTCTGATCAGTCCTGCTTTTCCTTAGGTGAGGTGGATGACTACAGTGCTGAAGTGGAGGAACTTCTTCCTCAGCATCTCCAGCCATCTTCAAGTTCTGGCCTTGGCACTTCCCCCAGCTCTTCACCCCGGACTAGTCCCTGCCAGTCACCTACCATATCAGAGGGTCCTGTACCTTCCCTTCCCATCAGACCAAGCCGAGCACCATCAAGAACTCCTGGGCCTCCAAGTGCACAGAGTATGCATTTTACTTGAAAGTTTTGTATGGCTTCCTGTAGCCAATGTGCTTGATGTCGGAGAGTCATTATTTTACTTTTATACCTAGGTGCTCAGGTGCACCCTGTTTTCTCTGGTACGGAAGAGGAAAACTTGTAGATGATAAGCTCTCAATGGAAAGGAAACTTGTTACAACTGTCACTAGATGAAAATTGTTTTTAATCTTTTTCCTTTGTGGTTAGGTTTGTCCATGTCTTATAACTGATGATTTTCTGTGGTATGAACCCATAAGTATTTGGGCTTTTTCTTCTCTCTACTGGCCAGACTGCAAAATGACTTAACCCAAACAATACTTTGTGCCATATCAATAGGGCCACTTACTAAATTAGATTTCAGCACCTGAGGCCTAGGTAAGAAGTCAGCACAGAGGTAGCATTATTGCCATGGTACCAGAGGGCAGTTTAAGAGTAGACTGCTTTTCTTATACTGAAAGTACATGCCCTTTATTTACATCATGGTGCACATTTTCTAGAACATCACCTATAGAACATACATTTTATAGAACATATATATGAAGGACCGATCGTTCCCTTCTGCCAACAGCTACTTGGAACCTGATCTTCTTCCCTTCTGTGCGTTTTTTAGGTTCTCCTATTGACACACAGCCAGCAACGCCGCCGCTGCCACAGAAAGACCCCGCCCAGCCCTTGGAGCCCAAGCGGCCACCGCCGCCCCGCCCAGTCGCTCCTCCCACACGCCCCGCTCCCCCACAGAGACCTCCTCCGCCTTCAGGTGACAACTTTTTATTTCAATTTCTGCTAGATGTAAAATTCTCCACTCTATTTTAAAATGTTTTGTTTGTTTTCTGGTCTCTAACTTCTGAATTCTACTGTTTCTCGATATCATTATTGCTACTTCTTAGCTTTTCTCTAAAGAACATGGTAGGCACAACAGACCAGGTAGAGTGTTTGCATAGTAGAATCCTCTAAGTTGTTTTCACAGCTGCCTTTAGCTGCTTTCTCACCAGCCTGCCAGATAGATTTGTTTGGTTTTCACTAATTCGATGTAGTTAAGCATATCTACTGTTCTTAGGTAAAATTAGGTTTAATTTTTTTCAAAATCCTCATTTCTAGATGATTTATAAGCATAAAATCATTAAAACGTACTAATTTCTGTAAAATATATAATGAAAACTGGAGAGCATATGTATTAATGTACAGTTATATATTTATTTAATGTTCTTTTAAATTAAATATAGTGTTGTTACTTCAATTATAAGCATATGCATTGAATAATAGTTTTTTTGTAGTACCTAGATACTAATATGTAATTCCTGCGTGATACTTGATATCACAGATACTATAGTAATCTTTGACATTTCACTTCTGTATTTAATGTCATTTCCTTTCTGCTGCCTATTTTCTTATGAACTATAAGGGGCTAGGAGTCCTGCACCCGCTAGAAAAGAATTTGGAGGTAACCATTTACATTTGTTAGCATGTGTGAATGATGCTTCATTAATGTTTTGGAGTTTTCGCCCTACAACTGAAAGACATTTTAGGTTTGTTTGATAAAAGTCAAAATGAATGACATTCCAGTATAAAACTCATCTACAAATAAAACTAATAAGGGCTTTCATTTCCCAAATAGATTGGGATTGTTCATCAGGCCTGATAAATTTTTTGGGGGTCAATTATTGAATAATTTGGTCAATTACTGACCACATTAATAAATGTGGTCAATTCATTTACAAAGATTTAATTCCCAACAGTTCAATTAATTTTAAAAGTCATTCAGGTACAGTAAATACAGAACATTTCCCAATTATTTGGTTAGTGATACATTTATTTTCTAGTGGAAAAGCTTGTGGGTTAGCAAAGAACTGTATGGTTTTTCTTTTCATTTCTTCAGTAAGGAAATTTTTATTCACAGTGGGTCACTTTTTGTTTGAAGTATAGCTTATTTGTTTTACATGAAAACTTACAGAGCTCAGTTGGAATTATACATTTGACAAGTTTATTTAATTCTCAAGAAAAGATTGAGTTTTCACAAGTCCTCAGAAGAACTTTTGCAAATCCAATGTTACTATTACCAAGGCTCACCGTACATGGGTAGCTGGTCTGTTTCTGTTGTAGCTTGCCTAGTGACATGGCCGAGTAATTCAAGTTATACTACAGACTGACTTTGCCTGGGTAGATCTTAATGAATGCGTGTGATAAGGATACCTAAATTATTTCAGCTTTACAGCTTCTGCAGCATACAGCTAAGTGACCATTTTTCCAATGACCTACATTTAAGTTTTCCCTTTTCAAGCTGCTGCTTTTATTTAAATTTTCATGATAATTTTTACTTCTTTAATTAGGAAAACATCCTGTAGAAAATAAATTTAAAATTAATCTGTGAAGAGTTATATTAGCAATCCAGTAGATTACAATAAAATCTTTCTTAATTTTAAAAATTGCTCTCCTTCATAATTATTTTGTAAGAAGTGTTTGCAACATGTTTTTTATCCTATAACCAATAATTCGTTTACATCATTATACGTTAGAGTTTTTTAAAATAATGCATTAAAAACTAACTTCAGAAGACTTATGTGGTCTCGGAAATTTATGATTTCTTTCCTTTTGACTCTCAAATATCAGAGTTTTTACTTGCTCTGGATATGAGTAAGATGATTTTTAAAGCAAAGGCCTTCATTAAACATATTTTAGAATTCCCTACTGCTAGTAATTGCACATGTAAAAAGAAAACTGTCGGTCTGTTTCTACTCTTCTGTTTGAGTAAAGGGAGGATTCAGGTCTGGGCCAGGCTTCTAAAGTCACTTTGGTCTGTATTGATATCTTTGAAGAAATTTAAAGCAATAAAAGAGCCTTTTTGCAAAAGTGAATTTAATGTGGAAATTGTCTTATGTGCCTGCCTTTCATTCTGTGCTGTGGGCCCTGAACAATATATAGCTTCTGTTCTTTCTCTGAAAAGGTATTGGAGCCCCTCCCAGTCCTGGGGTAGCTAGGAGAGAGATGGAAGGTAACAAGACTCTTGCATTATAGAAATGGTTCTCTCATTTTATTTCTCAATGTCAGCACCCCACCTCCCCACTCCCCAGTGTTTAAAGGCATACTAAGTCTTTTCTTGGTCCAGCTGTAAACTTCTCTTTCCCCTCCTTATGTACCTTGTATTTTTTCTCTCTTCATTCTGTGTCACCTATAGTTTCTAATGGATATACATTTAATTTCCCTGAGATCCTTAGTGTTGTTTGTACTCTGTTTCATATATAGTTTATATACGCCTAGGTTGTGAAATTACTGTTTAAGAATGTCTTAAATTCTTTTCAGAATAAGTAAAATATCTAGAAATGTACTTTACTCATCTAAAGTTTTAAATATTAGTGATTATAATTAAGCCCTATTAATTCAGATCCAAGAATATAGTATTTTATGGTTGATTTCAGATAACATAGCTGTTTATATAGATTGGTACTAAGCCAGATTTGTTTAAAAGAGCATTAAAACTGAGGCCATTTTATTATAACTTTAGTTATTAAAAGAGTGATGTATTTCTTATAACAATTGTACTTGAATTTCTTTTCAAAAAAGAGAGTAAATGTAACATGCTGCTCTTCATAGTCACTCCTACTCCTTTTGGCCCCAAGAGTAATTTATTTCATTTTATCCTTCAGCTACCTTTCTAGTGAGTTTGAACATATTTTTAACACTGTCATCCATAATGTAGATATTTGGTAATAACATATATCTGTCTTCTGTCTTAATGACAGGATTTTGTTACAGAAATCTGAAAGACCTTATCATAAGATAACCTTATCCACAGTGACATCCACAGTGTGAAGCCCTAAAGTAGTGCTGTAGGAGCCTCTTGTGTAACTTGACAAATGCGGTCCTGTCTGTTGCTCAGGAGCCATTTGTCTACCAGACTCTTAAGGGGTATCAGTGCCACATCCTGTGACCATTCACATAGCTGACTGTATGTTTTCAAGGTTCACAGGAGAGAGCTCTGTGGGGAATGCCACCCTAGAAGTGGCCTCATGAGTGAGATATCAAACTAAGGTCACCACTTGTCTCCCATAAAGGTCTCTCTAAATTTTGTAGCTTTTCTCTCTTGGAGTATTTCATTCAGGACTGATAATACCTTTCGTCATAGTGCTTTGTTTTGTTACCATCTCACGCCCACATTTCTGCTGGTAATGTAGCAGAACAGTAAGCTGATGTTATGCAATATTGCTTGTTTACTTACAACTTATTTTTTTTTTCCCCTTCCTGCTTCAAAGCACCCAAAAGCCCTGGAACAACACGGAAAGATATAGGTAAAAACACTTGAATGTAGCTGTTTACCCTTAAAACTGGACCATGAAATAGGCATTTGGAATATAAGTGCATGGTTTCTTTTTTTTTCTTTTTAATTTAAATATATGATATGATGTCTTTGTTCCAGGACGCAGTCAGCCTTCACCTCAAGCAGGACTTGCAGGCCCAGGACCTGCTGGATACAGTACAGCCAGACCGGTAGGTAAAAACCTTGCCTGGGAGTCAAGGGGGTCTCGGTTCTAAGTCCTGTTTACTACTTGTCCGTTTTGTTACCTTGGAGAAATCATGTGATCCTTCAAGGCCTCAGTTTCCTCAACTCTAAAGTGAGGGAATTGTACTTGATGATCTTCCAACTCTAACTTTATTTATACATACTCTTCAAAAATAACAAACTTCATTATTTGGATAAAAGTGATACACTTAAAACAATTATGGTCACTAAATACATATCTTAAGAGTCGCAGAATATGAGAAGATGATGGATTTGGGCAGCTTTTTATCATTTTACCTGAGTAATTAATGAAGATATAAAGTAATCCTTCATTAAAAATGATTTTGATTAGATTTTAGAAAAAATAGTGGTAAATTCAGTGTGGTAAAACTGGTTCTAAAGGTTTTGTTTTGTTTTGTTTTCCTCTTCTTGGTTTTTTTCTTGATCAGGTTCACATGTTCAGTAAAGCTATTAGAGAGTAGATGGTGTTGCAGGATTTTTTCCTACCTGATGAATGTGTGTTTTCTGTATGTTTATATGTTCTCTTATACACATAGTTTTTTTGTTTTTTTTTTTTTGAAAACTTTCTCTGGACTTTAACAGGTAATCAAGAACAGAGAGAAAGAGCAAAGGGAAACCAGCAGTCAGTGACTTAGGCTAGTCCAGTAGAACCCGGGACTACTGTGGCCCATGTGTGAAGAGTAGGAAACAGAGCTGTTACTATACCTAGAAATTAGGATTGTGAGAACTGAAAAAACCACTTCCTATGTAGATAGAAGTTTTTTGTCTTTTCTGTTGTAGCTGTCCACTTAACAATCTGAAGGTTCTTTTTTATATGCAGTATTACTTTTCAAATATGTATTCTCCTTTTTTCAAAAACAGGGAAATTTGCCATTCACTGATTCCATTACCACACTTGCCACAAGAACTTTCTTTATTCTGTTGAATACCATAAGTATAGGAAAAGAAAAAGTTCATGTTTTGCTCAAAGTAAAGATGTTAGCTTATGTCCTTCAGCAAACATATGAAAATAGAAAAAATATTTTTCACTGTTGAGTCTTTCAATGTATTTAATTTGGAATATTAGGCATTCAAAAGTTTTGCTTCTATGTTAAAAAACAAACAAACAAAACAAAAAAACAACAAAAAAAACCTAGCTGGCTGGCAGTGGCAAGTACCTGTAGTCCCAGCTACTTAGGGGACTACAGTGGAAAGAACGCTTGAGCCCAGGAGTTCAAGTCTAGCTGGAGCAACACAGCAAGACCCAATCTCTTAAAAAACAAATCTCAGGGAGTTTGTTTTTTTTTTCCAAAATCTCCTAGTTGATCAGGTATATATCTCTCTGTCTCCTTGTGTACTTTAAAATTGGCCCAGTTTTTTCCATGAAGACAGCATTGCACATGGTTAAGAACCCTAGGCCTGCAGCTAGTCAGACCTGAGTTTGGATCCTGGCTCTGCTTTTTGTGTGGCTTTGGACAAGTTGTATAAATTTCTTCATCTTAATTTAAAATAGGGATGATAAAATAATACCTACTTCTGAGGGATATTTTGAAGACGAAATGGTAATGCCTATACCATGCTTAATTAACATAATGTCTGACACACAGTAAACAGAAGTGAACAGGAAGATTTTAAAATTCATCACTCTATGGCTTCAAGTAGAGAGCACTTAAAATGACAAAGTAGGGATTAATACCATAGAAGAGAGTAAATGAGATGCAAAAGCAAACGTTTTCACAGAATCCTACCTGTGGAAGGTAAATAAACATCTCAGGTGTTATGTTTCCCATCTTCAGACGATTCCTCCTCGTGCTGGAGTTATCAGTGCCCCACAGAGCCAGGCACGGGCATCTGCTGGAAGACTGACTCCTGAAAGCCAAAGCAAAACATCAGAAACATCAAAAGGTAGATACTATTTGGGAGGTTGAGGCAGGAGGATTGCTTGAGCTCAGGAATTTGAGACCAGCCTGGGCAGCACAGTGAGACCCCATCTGTTAAAAAAAAAAAAAAAAAAAAAAAAACTTTTCAAATTAGCCAGGTGTGATGGCACATGCCTGTGGTCCCAACTACTCGGGTAGCTGAAGTGGAAGCATCACTTGAGCTCGGGAGGTCGAGGTTGCAGCGAGCTGTGATCATGCTACTGCAATCCAGCCTGGGCAAAACAACAAGACCCTGTCTCAAAATTATCAAAAATGTTTAAAAATTGAGAGAAAAGAAAGGTAGATACTGTATTAGAAATACTGTACTGGTTTTGTTATTTTTTTTCTTTTCCTTTCTGTCATCTCCCACCTTCTACAACATATTCAAATAGATATATCCTTCCTTCATTATACCACAAGAAATGAGGCTACTTGTTGGGGGAAGAAATAACTAAATAATTAAAATGTTTTCCTAACATTTTACTAAAGAAGGAAAAAAAAAAAACCACATAGTTTTCTTGAATTCACCTAACATCTGACAACCACTGGTTTTTTAGGTTCAACTTTCCTTCCTGAACCACTGAAGCCTCAGGCTGCTTTTCCTCTTCAGTCTTCTTTGCCCCCACCTGCTCAAAGGTTGCAGGAGCCCCTTGTCCCTATGGCAGCACCTATGCCTCAGTCCGGCCACCAGGCAAATTTGGAAACCCCACCCCAACCACCACCTCGAAGCAGGTCATCTCATAGCTTGCCTTCAGAAGCTTCCTCACAACCACAAGTAAGTCTCATTGTTACACAGAGTATTATCTTCGATGCGTATGGTTTCGTCTTTGAACATACCTATTTTAATTATTACCTATTCAAATTATTAAAATGTAATTAATTTTAAAACAGGTATGTTCAAATTGTTATTTATATGAATTAAATAATTTGAACATACCCATTTTAAATATTACCAGTAAAATTGTTAAAATGCAATCTCTACTTAATAAGTATATTTTTTGTTGTCTAGCTGTGTATAAAATCTTAACTGGAAAAGAACATCAAGGCCAAAGAAGTGTGTGGAGGTTTAAAAGTCTGCTTTTTGGCCAGATGTGGTGGCTCACACCTGTTAGAACCCTAACACTTTGGGAGGCTGAGGTGGGCAGATCACTTGAGCCTGGGAGTTTAAGACCTGCCTGGGCTACATAGTGAGACCTTGTCTCTAGAAATAATTTAAAGAACTATCCAGGTGTTATGCCATGGCTACTTAAGAGGCTGAGGTGGGAGGATTGCTTGCACCCAGGAGGTCAAGGCTGCAGTGAGCCATGATCATCCTGTGTACTCCAGCCTGGTGACACAGTGAGACCGTGTCCCTCCAAAAATAATAAATAAATAAATAAATAAATAAATAAATAAATAATCTTCTTTTATACTTTGGAAAGATCTGAAATACAGAAATAATACATATTGGCAATGTCCCTTGAGCACATTTATAAGTAATAGTTTACATTTATTTTTACAGATATATGGGTATGTCCAGCTAGTTGGCAGAGTAAAGAGTTTCTTAAGTATCTATAGGGTAAAAACAGATATTAAAGTAAATATGACTCACTGTAATATGAATAATGTTAGTAGTTAGCATTTCTTAAGTCACATGTGTAAAAGTTGAAGGAAATGTTCTCTTAATGGTTAATACCAAAAAGCATTTTACATGTTTTTTAGTTTAGAAAATTAAGGATGAAGGCCAGGCGTGGTGACTTACACCTGTAATCTCAGCACTTTGAGAGGCTGAGGTGGGTGGATCACCTGAAGTCAGGAATTCAAGACCACCCTGACCAATATAGTGAAACCCCATCGCTACTAAAAATACAAAAATTAGCCAGGCGTGGTGGCATCGCCTGTAGTCCCAGCTACTCCGGAGGCTGAGACAGAATTGCTTGAACCCAGGAGGTGGAAGTTTTAGTGAGCTGAGATTGCACTGCTGTACTCTAGCCTGGGTGACAGAGCGAGACTCCATCTCAAAAAAAAAAAGTGGGCCGGGCGCAGTGGCTCACGCCTGTAATCCCAGCACTTTGGGAGGCCAAGGCAGGTGGATCACGAGGTCAAGAGATCGAGACCATCCTGGTCAACATGGTGAAACCCCGTCTCTACTAAAAATACGAAACATTAGCTGGGCATGGTGGCGCGTGCCTGTAATCCCAGCTACTCGGGAGGCTGAGGCAGGAGAATTGCCTGAACCCAGGAGGCAGAGGTTGCGGTGAGCCAAGACCATGCCATTGCACTCCAGACTGCTGGGTAACAAGAGCAAAACTCCGTCTCAAAAAAAAAGAAAAGAAAAGAAAAGAAAAGTGAGGATGCTGAAAATATATAATAATGGTAGAACTCCTTCAAAGAATATATTTTTTTCTGCCAATCCATTTTTAGTGAATCATGAATTTTTCTTATTTTCTTGTAATGTATATATAATATTGTATTTTAAAAAATGTAATTGGGGCCAGATGTGATGGCTCATGCCTGTAATCCCAGCACTTTGGGAGGCCAAGGCTTGCGAATCACGAGATCAGGAGTTTGAAACCAGCCTGATCAAAATGGTGACACCCCATCTCTACCAAAAATACAAAAATTAGCCAGGCATGGTGGCATGCTCCTGTAATCCCAGCTACTCAGGAGGCTGAGGCAGGAGAATCGCTTGAACCCAGGAGGGGGAGGTTGCAGTGAACCAAGATCATGCCACTGCACTTCAGCCTGCCAACAGAATGAGACTCCATCTCAAATAATAATAAATAAAATGTAATTGGATGGCAAAAAACTTTTTCAGCTAGCCACTCTGAGCTTTTATGACTGTTTTAGGGTATCCATCTCATTGTAGATGTGTGCCATAATAACTGAAACTCTCTGATGGTTTAAGTATCCTTAGACAATATGAAAGTAGATAAAGTACTCTGAAAAACTTCAGGAAGTGCACACTGTCCGGTGAGATTGTAGTCATCATTATATAATCATCTTAAGACACATGACTTTCTGAGAAAACTTTCCATTGTTTTGATTTGTTTTTCCTTGAAGTGAGTATAGCAGTTTGGTGGCTGACAGCACATGCTCTGTGTGTGCCCCACCAAACTTCTTACTATTAGATACACAGACACACTTTCCTTTCTTGGAGGGTGAGGGTCTTGTTTACATGCAGACTGTCATTGTGAGGGATCACAAAGCAGTTACGGTTTCCTCCAAGGAATGCCTAATGCTGGGTGGTCTGGAGGGAGGTGAGGAGGAGTCTTTTTACCCTTTTGTACCTTTTGAATTTTGAACCATAAAATAATGCCTATTTTAAAAATAATAGAAAAATTTTAAAATTATGGGAAATAGCTTTAAGTTGAAAAATATGTAAGATTTTCATACCTGATGGTGAGATTTTTAAATATGACAAATTTGGTATTTTTTAATCACATGGAATAGTTTTAGAATTGAACATTTGTAATTTTTACAAGTCTTTACTTATCCTGTTCCAAATCTACAAAGTATTTAAAACATAAAAATGTATATGACCCAATTTTACTTTTTATTATTTGAATATTCTTTGATTTTATAATTTTATGTAGAAGAGAGTCATTTAATTCAAGTGATTAGATAACACGTCATACATGCTTTACAAAGTATAAAAAATCCTCATTTATCTGTCTGACTTCCAGCACCTTAGTCATCTTTATCAGCTAAGAGCCAGAAATAAGGAAATGTAGCTTCAAGTAAAGGAACCAAACTCCAAGTTTCTTGTGAGATAAAAGTTTCTTGTACCTTCCAACTAAACGTTATGAAGTGAATTAATAATATTAAAAGTATCATCCTTCATAAAATTTGAGTAAGATAAAACAAGCTAGATCCTGACCATTTTGTTAAAATGAATACTAATTTTCAGTGGGGTAGTCTTTTTGCAAAATAGTTGTGTACCATTTTGTACATTTTCTCTAATAGTGATACCCTAGGCTATCCTAAGGCTGTATCTTAGTCTGCTTGGGTTGATATAGGAAATACCATAGACTGGGTGACTTACACAACAGAAATTTTTTTTCTCACAGTTTTGGAGGCTCGAAGTCCGAGATCAGGGTGCCAGCATGGTTGAGTTCTGGTTGAGGGCACTTTTTGTGGCTTGCTGACAGCCACCTTCTCACTGTGTGTTCACCCGGCCTCAGTGCATGTGGTGCCTGGAATGAAAGCATGCACACACCCTTGCACAAGCTCTCTGGGGTCTCTTCTCATAAGGACACTAATCCCATCATAGGGTCCCACCTTCATGACCTCATCTAACTCGTAATTACCTCCCAGTGGCCCCACCTCCAAATACCATTGCACTGGGGCTTACAGAATCAACATATGAATTTGAGAGGGGAGAGCACCACAAATATTCAGTCCGTAACAGGTTGCATAAAATATTTTAGAACTCTGAAATCATTTGGAGTATTATTTTTGAAATAACAAAACTGAACTGGTTAGTCATCAACCACAGGTAAAACTAAAGTCTGGACCCTAATTCAAAAAAATTACGAAAGGAATTAAAATTGTCTTTTTGAACTTGTGTTATAACCTGCACATAGTGCTGCTCTTGGATTCTGTATGTAACTTAGAACAGAAAGTATTTTGTTGACTGAATTGTTAGGGTTGCTGGTTGATCTCGGATTGTCCTCCTAACTCTCCTTTGATGTCTGTTTCCTTTCTCAAAGCAGGAGCAACCATCAGGGTAACAGGTACCTGACTGTTTATCAATCTTACATGTGTTTTCATCCGTCTCAACACATTAGATGTATGAATCTCTCCTTCATACATCTAAAGTTTCACCCATTTTTAAAACCACCTGTCCACATTAATAAATTTTATCATACCATAAAACCTGCTTTTTCTTTTTCTTAGTATTTTGGATTTAGGAACCATTTAGTTGTTCTTGCTAATGCTTTACCACTTTTTGCTTCATTTTTTAAATGAAAATTAACAAAACTAAAAAGTGTTAACTCCAAGAAAGTAAGATTTAGGTATATGAAAGCCCATTTGGCAAAACCAGATTCGTTCTTGGTTTTAACAATGGCTTTTATGTAATTACATAAACACAAACTTCAGTATTTTTTTTTTTTAGGAAAAACTATTTGGGGAAAATATTTTTTTAAACAGTTTTAGTAGCAAGATTGTTATTGGCAAGGAAAAATTGATGGTTTAGAAAGATGAAAGTAACATTATAACAAGATTATTTAAAGGTCCTTCCAACACCCTTCTCTGTAAAAACAGCACCAGTTTGAATATTGTCATCACACATCCTGCTTAGATTACAAATTAATTCTAATGTTATGAATGGCGATGTGGCTGTCATTGTAATTTCAAGTCTGATTGGGGAAAATGATCCTGATTCTGTCTAATAACTTATTTTGAAATAAAAATTTTCTTATATATGAAAATAAAGATATTTAAATGTATAGCATTTATGCAGCAGGTGACTTCTATTCTAAGCTGGCAGAACACGAAATTCTCCTTTCCTATAATGTCTGTATTGTGGATGGTTCTATCTGCCATAGGAGAATTTTGACTCAATATTTCCATTTTATAATAACTATAGTCCAAAGATTTTTGGTAATATAGAGTTAATTTTATAATGTCTACATAAATTTCCTTTTAAGAACATTTCCATATATAGGTCTACTTACCTAAGACATTTAGAATACAGCTTAAAGTCTGTGACATGTTTTGTCTCTAATTTTGTACAAATTCATCATACTAAGTTTGAAGAAAAATATACTTTCTCAACCAGTTATAAAGCATTTTCTAGGAGAGTTGAATAAAAGAGATACTTGAAGGTTACTCACTGGCAAAGTCATCCACACCATTTCCTCATCCAAGTGAACAGCCTTCCCACTCTTACGCAGTAACTAAGTGTTTCATATTGTGCAGTTACATTGTATTGGGACCGCTGCTCTTTTTTTTTCCAATATATTTCATGAAAGTATAGTTATTTTGCTTTAACAGCTATCCAGATTCCTTTTGGGCAGTACTCATTTTATTTGCCAGTCTTGAACTGAAATCTTTTTGCCCTGTCCTATCCAACCCTGAAGTTTTCTTGAGTTAGCATAAGTGTTAAGCATATAATTCTTAAAACCCTAGTTTAAAACACTTAACCCTATTATATACGTAATGGACATTGAACCCTAGTTTTAAGAATTGTATATATATTTTTTGAAAATTAATGATGAGTGCCTGATGAGCTAATTTGTTCACGAGGCCAGGATCATAGTTCTTTCCCTTCATCCAATCAGTTGGCTGTGTTCAGTCCCTTGGTTATGCTCCACTCCAGCCAGCTTCTTTATGGACTAGGGACCAAGGAATTTAGGGCAAGAGTGCAAACTTGTGGTGGCCATGAAGGAATTCCAAGCACTCTTCCTACTGGTAACAGTTCACAGCCAACTCCGGCACACAGAAAGGACCAGGCACTACTCTAGGCACGTCTTTACTGTGGTTGTAGACATGTACTGGTTAAAAAAAAAAAAGAAAGAAAAGAAAATGGGGTATTTTTTTTTCTCTGGTTTTAAGCAGCGGTTGTATTTGGTCACTAATAGGATATCTGTTCTGGAACATTTTTACAAGACAGGAGGGTCAATTTTTTATGAAAAGTTGCCACATTATTCCGTTTTTTTAAATTTTGTTTTGTTTTTTGAGACAGAGTTTTGCTCTTTTTGCCCAGGCTGGAGTGCAGTGTCGTAATCTCAGCTCACTGCAACCTCTGCCTCCCAGGTTCAAGCGATTCTCCTGCCTCAGCCTTGGATGATAGGTGCACGCCACCATGCCCAGCTAATTTTTTGTATTTTTAGTAGAGACAGGGTTTCATCATGTTGGCCAGGCTGGTCTCGAACTTGTGACCTCAGGTGATCCACCCACCTTGGCCTCCCAAAGTGCAGGGATTACAGGCGTGAGCCTCTGTGCCCAGCCTCACATTACTCAGTTTATTCCACAAAGGAGAGCTTACATTAAAAGTCAACTGTGCTGGGCGCAATGGCTCACAGCTGTAATCCTAGCACTTTGGGAGACTGAGGCAGGTAGATTCCTGAGCTCAGGAGTTCGAGACCAGCCTGGGCAACATGGTGAAACCCCATCTCTACTAAAATACAAAAAATTATCCGGGTGTGGTGGCACATACCTGTAGTGCCAGACACTTAGGAGGCTGAGGCACAAGAATCACTTGAACCTGGGAGGTGGAGCTTGCAGTGAGCCAAAATTGTGCCATTACTCTCTGGCCTGGGTGACAGCGTGAGACGTACTCTCAAAAAAAAAAAAAAAAGGCAAAGAACTCTCAAAATTTATTTTGCCAAGTAGAAGAGGGAAAGATGCAGTCTTCATCCTATGAATAAAATATGCTAATAGAATTAATCTATAAAATTGAATTTCCATGGTAACATTAATTTGAAATAAAAACATACTTAAAAGAACAATGAAACCACATCATCATCGTAGACGGGTGTTGGAAGTTCATAGATTTAGCGTAAGTTCTAAGTATGGATTTAAATTCATGCTGAAATGTGATAGAACTGGGCATGAACAAATGTGTTAATTCGGTACAATTCTCCTTACCATTTTCAAACCTTGCATGAATGAAATAAGCTGTATCTGATTTTGAGGGATTTAATTAGAAAGGATTTATTTAGAAAGAAGTTTTTAAAGATTTTAGCTGTTTCATCTTATTTAAACCACCGGAGTAACAAACTACACAAAGCTACTTTTTAGTTTCTAAATTTATTGCTTGCCCCTAAAATGGGAAGAGTAACTGAGACAGGAAG
This sequence comes from Saimiri boliviensis, assembly GCF_048565385.1. Lineage (NCBI taxonomy): Eukaryota > Metazoa > Chordata > Mammalia > Primates > Cebidae > Saimiri > Saimiri boliviensis. The sequence continues at coordinate 12,891,473 of NC_133466.1, forward strand.
AATAGGGGGTATTAAGAGTAAATATAAACTGATTTTTCAGTGCTTTCTTTCTTTTACAGGTAAAAACAAATGGAATCCCTGGTGTCACACTAGAATCACCATTAAAGATCGACCCATTTGAAGATCTGTCATTTAATCTGCTTGCTGTATCAAAGGCTCAGCTATCTGTTCAAACATCACCTGTTCCAACCCCAGATCCACAGAGGTTGATTCAGTTGCCTTCTGCAACACAAAGTAATGTTAATACTTTGCGTTCTGTAAGTTGCATGCCAACAATGCCTCCAATTCCAGCTCGGAGTCAATCCCAGGAAAATATGCGAAGTTCTCCAAATCCATTTATTACTGGCTTGATCAGGACAAATCCTTTCAGTGACAGTACTGCTGCTCCTGGAAACCCATTTAGAGCTGAGTCTCAAGAATCAGAGGCAACTTCATGGTTCTCCAAAGAAGAGCCCGTTACTATCAGTCCTTTCCCTTCTCTTCAGCCTCTTGGTCATAGCAAAAGCAAGGCTTCATCTTCACTTGACGGGTTTATGGACAGTTTGGATCTACAGGGCCAGTCTACATTAAAAATTAGCAACCCAAAAGGATGGGTAACGTTCGAGGAAGAAGAGGACTCTGGTGTGAAAGGGAAGTCAGAGTCAGCTTGTTCAGACTTACTAGGTAATCAGCCAAGTTCATTTTCTGGCTCCAACCTGACATTGAATGATGACTGGAATAAAGGTACAAATGTCTCTTTTTGTGTGTTGCCATCAAGAAGACCTCCTCCACCTCCCGTCCCTCTGCTCCCACCTGACACCAGCCCTCCCGTAGATCCTTTCACTACCTTGGCCTCTAAGGCATCACCCACACTGGACTTTACAGAAAGATAACACCAAACGATGGAAGACAGTGGGTATTTGCTTTTGGCAGGGTAGAGCCAAGAGAATTGGGCATTAGTATTTCATTATGTGCAATAAGTCATTGTTAAGTGCACTGATATCTTCACAAAACACCACTATTTGATGTGTACAGAGTTGGAATATGTGTATATTGGAAATAAGGAAAAACCCTTCACATTGTTAACTGGAGTTTTGATGTATTTCTCTTTGGATGAATAGAAGACAGCAGTAGCCATAAGAAGTGCTTAAAAATACTTTAGAAAACAATCCTTATTCAGAAATTTTTTTGGTCACTCTTCTGAAGAATCTCAAAAAGCCCACCCAATTTTCAGCTGACATTTCCACCAGCCCTCTCATACTTGTTGACAATTGGTATCTATGAGGATTTACCAAAGAGCTGCCAAGGTTACAGTGAACAGAGTTTTGAAAGGCATTGCTTAAAAAAAAGTATACGTATGTGTACATACATAATACATAGAAACACATGTACTTCTATATACATTTACATATTTTTACAATTCATAGTTTAATTTCTAGAATATAACTTGGACCAAATTATACCTAAAAATTCCAACAAAGTTCCTTTTTCAATATCACATCACCAAAAAGACGGCTGCGAATGTAATTTGGACCTTTCATTATTTTTTTTCAAGTCTAGAATAATCTCACCACAGAATCAGAATTTTCTACCATTCCACAGCCAACCCCTTCAGATACATACAGCCATGTTACTTTCCACTTCAGCACCTTTATATGCTTTTTGCCAGGAGGAGGTTCTTGCAGCCGGAAACATCCTATTTTGTGGTCACCGTCAAGTAGACGGATATTCTAGCACTTCCAAAAAAGCACTATGGCCTTATATGGAGGGAAAGTACATACCACCAAGTTCAGTGAGAAATATTAGAGCTAACCATACTCTCTTCTCTGCCTACGTTCAAGTATACGTTGCTCATATCCCTCCCATATTTTCTTTTTGCTGCTTTTGCTCTGGAACTTTTTAGCAGGGAAAGCAGCCATCCCCCGAGTGCTTTGAATTGGGGTTATACCCAGTGTGTGCTATCCCCCCTCCCTCGTAAGAGGCTACATAACACATCTGTGATGCTGCTTTAAGTTTTTAGAGGCTATACCTCAAATTAGCTGTGGATTTCGTCTCCTGCACTGCCAATATGCAACTGATCCTGCTTTTGTTAACTTTATGAAGTATACAGAATTTTTACAGAATGTAGTATTTTGATATCATTAAGTAAACCAATCAGAAAACTCCTGAGCAATAGTTGTTTCTTTGTCAGTTTAAGTTACAATCATCTTTACCCATTAAGACATACTTATATTAACGTTCCTTTTATATAAAGAGTTGTATATGTCCACCTAAATTCCTATGTCCACACTTAACCTTTAAAGATGTACACTGAGGGAATATCAAAAAAATAGCATTCATGGCTACAAATACGTAAAATGTTCAAAGCACAGCAAACTGCACTGCACTTACAACATAAAGCAAATCTATTAGAAAAAAAGCATTTTTCTAAATGCTCAAATGTTATCAAAATACTATATTTATAGAAGTAATCCTCTCTGCTAACAGCCAGGGTTTGCTGTTAGAAATAACTCTTGTGAGTTTTATATTGTGCTTTTTGGAGGTTCTAATCATTTCAGCAGTAGTGTCTTTTCAAAGGCAGTATTACTATAAGCAGTGTGCTTCAAAATGTGAATTAACTTGTTGAAACTGTGGCTTTAACATCCATGTGACTAGTGCATATGGTATTTGCTCTCCATTAGCAAAATAATTCATTTTTAGGTGAACTTCACTAGTGCAAATTGCAGTTCTGTGAGCAGTGTTTCCTATTGAATATAAACTACTGTCTAAAATATACATATCAGCAGCCCAGCCTTTATCAGGAAAATTATACTTGGCAAGTTGCTGAAAATGCACAAAATTATGAAAGTTAAAGGTATGCTGCAAATAACTTGCCATTATTCTGTGTATTATTAAATATTTACTAGTTCTGTTTAAAGCAGAGCAGAAGTTAGACACTAAGGATCTCTTTGTGAACTCTGTTCTATAGTAGATTGCTGTTTATATGTAAGAATTTTATTGCTTATGTGGCATACAATATTTATAACTATAAACTTTATAGAAATACAGTATTAAAGTCAATGGTACACAGACATTCTGTACATATCCTGTGAAATGTGCTGTCATATGAAATAAATATCTGTCTTTACCATGCCGACTTCTTTGCTCAAAAGGGAAGAATTTTTCTCAGCCATTTTCCTTGTACTTTACACATAGACAAGTTTAGTGACATTCAAAGAAAATAAGCTTAACCTCCCCCCCCCCAAAAAAAAAGAAAATAAGCTTAACCTTTCTTGCCAAATCAGGTATTTTAATTCAATATCTTATTTTCGTTTCTCAAGATAGTGCTTCCCCTAAAAGTAGGAAGAAAAATTTTCTGAGATTACTAATCATTATTAAAACTCCATGCCTTGCCTAGCCAACATGGGTGAAACCCCGTCTCTACTAAAAATACAAAAAAAAAATTAGCCGGGCACAGTGGCTCAGGCCTGTAATCCCAGCTACTCAGGAGGCAAAGGCAGAAGAATCGCTTGAACCCAGGAGGTGGAGGTGGCAGTGAGCTGAGATTGTGCCACTGCACTCCAGCCTGGGGGACAGAGCAAGACTCCATCTCAAAAAAAAAAAAAAGTTCATGTACTTATTTGATGAGAGGCCCTCATTCAAAATCATGCCGACTTGAAAATAACACATGACATAAATGGTGATATTTCTTCTTACCCAAGGCAGAAGCAACGAGGAACTGGGACACGAATAACCAGACCGAAAAAGGGACTGCCTGAAAAGGCCCAGATTAAGAGGCAAGGCGAGGCAAGGGGAAAGGGCTCATGCCTGTACTCCCAGCGCTTTAGGAGGCTCAGGCGGGAGGACTGCTCGAGCCCAGGAGTCCGAGACCAGCCTGGGCAACACAGACCTCATCTCTGGTAAAAATGAATTCCCTGGGCATGATGATGCATGCCTGTAGTCCCAGCTACTCAGAATGCTGAGGGAGGGCATCACCTGAGCCCAGGAGATCAAGGCTGCAATGAGTGAGCTATGATCACACTACCACAGTCTAGCCGGGGTGATGGACCAAGCTCCTATCTCAAAAAAATAAAAAATAAAAAGGCCAAGACTAGTACTGCCTTTTTCAGTCCTGATTGATATTTGAAATTCTTACCTTCTTAGTTTGTGTTCATTAACTTTTATTAAGAACTTACAGAATTATTGGCTTAAAAATATTTTAAGATAACTTCTAGGTTAATACAGAGTTATAATACAGAGATCCCATGCCATGTACCCCTTTACCCACTTGCCCCCAGAAGTCGTATCTTGCAAAAACCACAGTACCAGAGCATGACCAAGACACTAATGATACAGACCATTTCCATCACCATAAGGAGCCCTCAGGTTGCCCTTTTCCCACTGCCCTTTCATCCCATTTTCTTTTCCCCTGCCCTTATCCTCTGGCAACCACTAATCTGATCTCCACATCTATAATCTTCTTACTTCAATAATGCTATGTAAATTGAACTGTGGTATGCATATAATCTTTTGGGCTTGGCTTTTTTCACTCAGCATAATTCTCTGGATATTCATCTAGGTTGCGTGTACTATCTGTTGTTCCTTTTTATTGCCGAGTAGTATTCCACGGTATGGATGTACTGTTATTTAACCATTCGTCCACTGAAGGACCCCGGGGTTGTTTCCAGTTTGTGGGCTATTACAAGCAGAGCTGCTGTGAACATAAGTTTTCATATCTCTGGGATAAAAGCCCAGGATTGCATTTGCTTGATCATAGGGTAATGGCATGCTTCAGTTGTTTAAAATCTGAAACTTTTCCAGAGTGCCTACCGTTTTACATTCCCATCAGCAATGCCTGCGTAACGCAGCTTCTCCATATTCTTGTCCTCATTTGCTGTTGTCACTATTTTTTATTTTAGCCATTATAGTAGGGGATATTTCATTGTGGTTTTAATTTACATTTCCCTAATAGCTAATGATGAAGATCTTTTCTTGTTTTTTGTTCTGTTTTTTTAAGATGGAGTTGTGCTGTGTCGACAAGGCTGGAGTACAGTGGCACAATCTTGGTTCACTGCAACCTTTGCCTCCTGGGTTCCAGCGATTCTCCTGCCTCAGCCTCCCAAGTAGCTGTGATAACAGGCATCTGCCACCACACCCAGCTAATTTTTTTGTGTTTTTGGTAGAGATGGGTTTCACCATTTTGGCCAGGCTGGTCTCAAACTCCTGACCTCAGGTGATCTGGTCACCTCAGCCTCTCAAAGTGCTGGGATTACAAGCTTGAGCCACCATGCCTGGCCTGAAGATCTTTTCAAGTGCTTATTTGCCATCTTATATTCAGTGAAGTCTCTGTCTGTGGTATTTTGCCCATTTTCTAAATGGATTTTGTTTTTACTGTTGAGTTTTGAGAATTATTTATATATTCTAGATTCTACTCATCTTTTGTTGATATATGGTTTGCAGATACTTCTCCAGTCTGTAGCTTAGTTTTCATCCTTTTTACATCACCCACAGTGAGATTCTGGGCTCTGCAGGGCCAGAAACTACAGCAAGGGTGATAGACATGTGATAAGCAAACTCACAAAAACTGATGTATATATCAAAACATCAATTTATTAATGTTAGAAAAATAAGTATGACCATATCAAGCATTACCAATTATATGGAGTGAGGGGAACGCTTCCATGGTTGGTGAGGGTAAACTGGGCTGGGGGCAGTGGCACATGCCTATAATCCCAGCCCTTTGGGAGGCTGAGGTGGGTGGATCACAAGGTCAAGAGATTGAGACCATCCTGGCCAACGTGGTGAAACCCTGTCTCTACTAAAAATACAAAAATTATCTGGGTGTGTTGGTGTGTGCCTATAGTCCCAGCTACTTGGGAGGCTGAGGCAGGAGAATCACTTGAACCCGGAAGGCAGAGGTTGCAGTGATCCGAGATCGTGCCACTGCACTCTAGCCTGGTGACAGAGTGAGACTCTGTCTCAAAAAAAATAAAGAAAGGGTAAACTGGCACATCAGCTTGAAAGAGCAATTTAATAACGTCAGGTAAAATTCATCTACCCTATCAACAGGAAATCCGACTTCTAGAGAAACTAGGACCTGTGGAGCATGAGAGTCATTGTTTACAACGATGAAAACCAGAAATAAACGTCCACAGGGGAATGGAGTGGCAGAGCCATACAGTGGAATAGTTGACAGTGAAAACAACATAGCAGAAAATCTCACTGTGTAGTCATAAAGCAAGTTACAAAATAAGAAGACACCATTAACATAAAATTTAAAATACATGAGGATATATTTTTAGGGGTACATGCATGTGTTAATGGTATAAAAAAACATGCAATGGAAATGATAAACACCAAATTCAGAATAGCACTTTACCTCTGGAGAAGGGGAAGAAGAGAATGGGATTAGAGAGAGAGATGTTGGGGCTTTAACTGTATCTGTAGTGTGTTAGGACCTAAAAAAATAACAAAAAAGCAATCAACAGAGTAAACTTTGCACTGTTCCTTTCTGGCTGCCTGACATCCAGCAGCCATCATGAATGACTCATAAATGATCCAGACTGGGAAGTCAGTCATGACAGATTGCTTAACAGATACAAGTGGTCATAAGATGCTCTTCATCTAAAAAGGCAACAGCACCTAATATAGTAAGAGAAAACTAGTCAACTCACAAGACCACACCAGGTGTCATCTTGGTCTTCAGAATCAGAACTCACTTGGGTGCCTGAGGGCAAGACAACAGGCTTCGAATGATTTATGATTGCTGAAACCACACCAAGAAAGAGCTAACCACAGATTTTTAAGACATGACCTGTATAAGAAAAGGGCCTTAAGAAAATGCTGAACAGGGTCAGGCATGGTGGCTCACGCCTGGAATCCCAGCGCTTTGGGAGGCCGAGGCAGGCAGATCACCTGAGGTCAGGAGTTTGAGACCATCCTGGCCAACATAGCAAAACCCCGTCTCTACTAAAAGTACAAAAGTTAGTGTGGTAGTGAGTGCCTGTAATTCCAGCTACTTAGGAGGCTGAGGCAGAAGAGCTGCCTGAACCCAGAAGGTGGAGGTTGCAGTGAGTCAAGATCATGCCACTGCACTCCAGCCTGGGCTACAAGAGTGACTCTGTCAAAAAAAAAAAAAAAAAAGAAAGAAAAGAAAAAGAAAATGCTGAACAATGCAGTTATAATAGTTATGTTATGAGGACAACAAATACCAGGGCTGACAAATTTAAAGATACTGCACGGGCTTGATCTGTGGTGATTTTAATAATCACTAGATGATTACTAAGCTACATATTTAAACAAAACTGGCCGGGCGTGGTGGCTTATGCCTGTAATTCAAGCACTTGGAGGCCAAGACAGGCGAATCACCTGAGGTCAGGAGTTCAAGACCAGCCTGACCAACATTGTGAAAACCCATCTTTAAAAAAACAAAAAACAAAAAGACAAAACCAAAACTGGATGGTCAGTAGATGGGTTCTTATGCAACAATTATCTACATTTCTCAATATTATTAAAAATTACATTGAGGACCTTGTAAAATATCTAAGTTTGTGAACATAGCTCTCTATCAGAAAGGCTATACTGTAAAATTTTAAGAAGTTGACGAGTACAGAATTCGATTCAGGAGAAAGGGCATGACCTTATGGCTGACAGGCAGGAGCTAAGAAAACATAGCAGCCCATTTCTCCCTCTGGGGAGATAGACATTTGCCAATCAGACCAGTAGATGCCTGTTCGAGGATTTGGGTGATCCCTGCCTCAACAGTACTAGAAATAATAACAATCTTCCCCTCTCCCAAGGCTCCATCCCCCTTCTATCCACTATCAGTCTAGCAATCTTCCTATGAAGCCCGGATTGGCTTTGAGCATTTCCGGGACTATGGTCATACACTTTCTCCCCACACACCCCCTCCCCAACACACTCCCCAGGATGCAGTTTCAACCAAAAAGACCAAAGTTCCAAAGCTTAAGGAACAGGTAGTAGTAGCAGGGCTTGTAACAGTCAAATCAATATGTATTCAGCACTGCTCCCCTCCAAGAACCACGAGATAACTAACGAGTACAGGCCTTGCACCACCCTGTCGTTCTAAGGACTGCAAATTAGCACCCCTTAAGGCATTCCCTGACCATCCAATCTAAGAAGTCCATCAACCTGTTTAGTTTTCTTTAGACCTGTGTTTGCATTTGTATTGTCCGTTTGTTTATTTATTATTTTTGAGACACAGCCTCACTCTGTCGCCCAGTGTTGTGGCACGATCTCGGCTCACTGCAACCTCCGCCTCCCGGATTCAAGCGATTCTCCTACCTCAGGCTCCCTAGTAGCTGAAATTACAGGTACGCGCCACTACGTTCGGCTAATTTTTGTATTTTTAGCAGAGACGGGGTTTCACCATGTTGGCCAGGCTGGTTTCGAATTCCTGACCTCAGGTGATCCGCTCGCCTCGGCTTTCCAAAGCGCTGGGATTACAGGCGTGAGCCACAGCGCCCGACCTGTCCATTTATTTTTGTTTTCTCTTTGTCACACTAAAATATAAGTTCCATAGGAGCAGTGACTCGATCTGAGGCGCCCGGAAGAAACAGCGACTGACGCCTATTGCCTTCAACAAGAGACCGCTAGAGGAGAGGGTCGCTCTGCAAGGAGCTGCTGCAACTACCCTAGCTACGCCATCCAAATCAACCTGAACGAAGAAGTGCAGACACTCGCCCTGGCCCCTCCGTCCTGAAAAGCAGACTCGGCAAACAGCAGCAAACAGCGCGACAGAGACCCAAGTTGCAGCCGCCTAACTTTCCCAGGCAGGAAGCAGCGTGGAGGCGTTGCCGGAAGTGGAGACCGAGGGCGGCGGAAGGGACGGTGGGATGTGGAGCGGTGGTGTGTGGGAAGGTAGCTGCGGAATTCGAAGCCTGTGGTGCCCGCTGTCCCTCCCATTCCCCATCTAGTAACTCTCAAGCTCAGCCCACGTATCTCCCTGAGTGGAATCTCGGGCACCAGACCAATCGATTCGGCGGTCCGCCCTCCCCTTCAGCGGCTTGGTCTGTGTTTGGAAAGTTGCCCCGACAACAGCCACTTCCGGGACGGGGCTCCGCTAATCCCGTTCCGCCGGTCCGGCCAGAATCAGCTGCCCTCTCAGGCTGTGTGGGTAGTTACCCCGGCAGTGGTTACATACGGGCGTAGATTGCTGGGCCTCCGCGCACCCCAGCCTTCCCCATTTGGGTTCAGAACTTGAACTGGCGGCTCCTCTGACTCTGTTTCACTGTTGCTCCTAGCAACAGCTACTTCCGGGCCTGAGTGCGGTTTCCCTCGCGCACCGCGGACGCGGGAGCCTGAGGTTCCGGCCTCTGAGCGGCGGTTAGTGCGTCGCGGCTGCTCGCGATCCAGTGACCCTCGGCCGACCGGACCCGCGGGCCACGTAACTCGGACCTTCTCACCGCCCCAGCGCCTTGGCGGGACTGCCATGGTTCTGCTGCACGTGAAGCGGGGCGACGAGAGCCAGTTCCTGCTGCAGGCGCCCGGGAGCACCGAGCTGGAGGAGCTCACGGTGCAGGTGGCCCGGGTCTACAATGGGCGACTCAAGGTGCAGCGCCTCTGCTCAGGTGCGGCCCGCGGGCGCGGCCGGCCCCGGACAGACCGAGAGACGGGCGTGGGGTGGAGAAAGAGGGGCAGGCTGGGGCGAGGGGTCAGGTTTGTGACGATTATCGAAGAGGTTTTCAGCAGCTGGGGGTGAAACGGGACGTAGGGGTTAACCGGAGATGAATGAGGAACCGGAGAAGGTCCGGCCGGTCTGGCACCCCCGGCGGGGAGGCGGGCCCGGGTGTCTCTCGGAGCCAGCATTTGGGGCGCTGCTAGTAAGTGGAAACGGGCTGGGGTGGGAGGAGGAAGCCGAAAGGACGGGCTGAAGAGCGGATTTAGTGCAATTAACCAGTGTGAGAGGTGAGATGAGAACTGGGTGGGCTTTAAAAGCTGAATTTCCTATTTTGCGTCGTTCGAGGTAAAGCAGCGAGCCACCTGGCTTTGGGACGGCCCCTTACAGTTGAAGGAGCCTTGGCGATCTTTCCCCGCCCTAGAAACGGCCTGTTGCTCGCGTTGAGAGAGAGAGAGTGAGAGTGAGTGCGTGCGTGTGTGCGTGTGTGTGTGTAGTGACAGGGTCTCACTGTGTCGCCCAGGCTGGAGTGCAGTGGCGAAATCTCAGCTCACTGCAACCTTCGCCTCCGGGTTGAAGCCATTTCTCCTGCCTCAGCTTCCAAGTATCTGGGATTACAGGCTCCTGCCACCACGCCCAGCTGGTTTTTCTATCTTTGTAGAGACAGTTTTACCAAGTTGGCCAGGTTGGTCTCGAACTCCTGACCTCAGGTGATGTCCTCCTCCTCACCCGCAAAGTGCTGGGATTACAGATGTGAGCCACCGTGCTCGGCTCATTTTAATTAATTTAAATAAATTTAAATCACCAAGTTCAGCAAGTAGCTACTGCATTAAACGGATAGCTCTTAAACTTGACAGGATGATACTTCCTGATGTGGTCTAGGATATTACTAAGTATATAACTATCATTATGTACATAAAGAAAATATAAACAGCTATTTGTAATAAATAGTACATTTATTTATGTGATTTATTAAATTACATGAATATGTGATTTATTATTAAATGTATTTATTACATTGCATGAATATGTAATTTTTGCACCATGAAGAAATTCTTGAGGGTCATGGTTCTTTTCTTGAAACTTATGTGTAGTTTCTTAATTGAGCTTCCAGCACAAATGCAATGTTAAATGTTATTTTTAAGTTAAAGCATTTGCAGAGAAAAGGAATTCATCTTCTTTTTCTAGAACATTATAAATTAGAAATGTGCTGAATGCTAAGAGTCACATTAGTGAACTTAGAATTCATTGATTTATTCTGCGGTCACCAGTGTCAGCTGTGACTCAGGCAGGCACTAGGGCTCAGCCTTCAGAAGATAAGGATGGGATCAGGCACAGTGGCTCCCACAGGTAATCCTAACACTTTGAGAGGCTGAGGCAGGCAGATCCCTTGAGCTTAGGAGTTCTAGATCAGCCTGGGCAACATGGTGAAACTCTGTCTCTACTAAAAATATAAAACAGAGCTTGGCATGCTGGCGCATGCCTGTGGTCCCAGCTACTCAGGAGGCTGAGGCATGAGAATTGCTTGAACCCAGGAGGCAGAGGCTGCAGTGAGCCAAGATGGTGCCACTGCACTGCTGCCTGGGCGACAGAGCGAGGCCCTGTCTCAGAGAAAAAAAAGATAAGGATGAGTAAGACCAGTCCGGTGCCCCCACTTCAGAGGTCCAGGCACATCGCAAGTGGCATATAAATGTTTGTTCCATAACATAGTGAGCCTGATGGGCAAGACCCCTGACCCCTGAAAGCTTACATTCCACTGGGGTATGAGGTGTTATAATGATGAGTGTGATAGATGTTGTCTAACCTCTCTTTATTTTTAAGAAATAAGTAGCTTAGACTGCAATGGGGAGAGAGGCAAGAATCATCCCATTCAGTTATACCATTTGTTCATAATGTGTTCTTTCAGGTCAGGTGATGTCCTCACACAGTGTTATGGGAACACCTAGATCCAGGTGCCTCCTTCACAGGAAGGAAGGAAGAAGAGAGGGAGGAAGGAAGGTGATTTTGCAAAGTTAAAATGTGGACTGGTTTTGGGGTGAAAATATAAGGATTAGGAAAAATAGAAAGCCATGTTTTTGAATAGTGGACATGATACTAGAAACCCAAGTCCCTTGTCCCGTCTCTGCTACCTTTGAGGGATGTAAGCTGCTTTAAATCTTCCCCACTGATTTGTGTAAATTATTTATGAAGTCTTGACATGAACTTTTATAGAAGGTCTCAGGCCAGGTTCAGTGGCTCATGCCTGTAATCCCAGCACTTTGGGAGGCTGAGGTGGGTGGATCACTGGAGGCCAGGAGTTTGAGACCGACCTGGTCAACATAGCAAAACCCTGACTACTAAAATACAGAAATTAGCCGGGCATGGTGATGGACACCTGTAATCCCAGCTACTCAGGAGGCTTAGGCAGGAAAACTGCTTGAACCCAGGAGGTGGAGGTTGCAGTGAGCTGAAATTGCGCCACTGAACTCCAATCTGGGTGATACAGTGAGACTCTGTCTCAAAAAAAAGACATCAGCTGCAGCTGTGCCGTCTGAGCAAGCCTGACATGATACAACCGTAAAGTAAGGAATGTGGGGGGAAGTTCATAACTGCCTTGCCTGATGTACAAGTTTAAATTAAATGAGATAGTCCTTGTCAATGCACTTGGAAAACCATAAAACCCATGTGAATATATATTCAGGTGTTCAATGAGTAGTAATTTTGCCCCTCCTTAGTTCCAGGAAGCACAAGATAGCACAAATGTTTGGAGCACAGAATCTACAGGCTGACTGCCTGGGACAGGTGGCGAGTTCCTGAGCTCCCTGTGCTGTTGGCTGAGGATGGGTGGATCAGTGACTCTGTCAAGGGTCCAGGCCAGGTCTGGCACTTAGCAAGTGACATATAAATATTTGTTCCACAAAATAGTGAGCCAGAAGGGAAAGACCCCCGGGCCCTTGGCAGCCTACATTCCAATGGGGTATGAGATGTTATGATGACTGTGCTACTGTCTTTTGTTTATTTTTAAGAAATGGAAGAATTAGCAGAACATGGCATATTTCTCCCTCCTAATATGCAAGGACTGACCGATGATCAGATTGAAGAACTGAAATTAAAGGATGAGTGGGGTGAAAAATGTGTACCCAGCGGCGGTGCTGTATTTAAAAAGGATGATATTGGACGCAGGAACGGACAAGGTAAGTGAGCATCTCTCCTCTGTGTGCATGCCTGATACATCCGTAAGTGTGAAAACGGTTCCTTTTGTTCTTTTTTTTTTTTTTGAGACGGATTCTTGCACTATTGCCCAGGCTGGAGTGCAGTGGTGTGATCTCAGCTCACTGCAACCTCCTTTCAGGTTCAAGCAATTCTTCTGCCTCAGCCTCCTGAGTAGCTGGGACTAGAGGCACGCGCCACCATGCTTGGCTAATTTTTGTATTTTTAGTAGAGACAGGGTTTCACCATGTTGGCCAGGCTGGTCTCAAACTCCTGACCTCAAGTGATCTGCCCGCTTCAGCCTCCCAAAGTGTTGGGATTACAGGTGTGAGAAAGCTGTTCTTTTCATTCAGAAATCGACCTCACAATTTCTCTATAGACTTACAAAATACTGCACTTTGTAGCTCCTGTGGTAAAACTCTAATCTAGGATGAATTAGGTAGATAAAGGAAGTTTTGTCTTGCCCTTAATAAGTTGCAGCTCGCTTTTAAATATATTCGATGAACCAGATGAAATGACCCTTTCCCTTCTGTAGGTCAAAAATGGTTGAGCATTGGCAACTTCATATGGTTCAACCTAATAATTGTTGGCAGATACTTACTGAAATGTATTCAAAGTTGTGTTTCATTACTGTTTGCAGAGGTCAGGGTATCTTTAGAGATACTGTGTGAAAGAGGAAAGGGAAGGAATGTCACCGCAGGGACTTCACTCATCAAGGACCTGCCTCTCCCTGGGGCCGTGCACTTTAGTACGTGGCAAAGCACTGAAGAAATTCTTCTCCTTTCAGTATTTGGCTGATCATGTGGAATTGATAATAATCCTTTTTGATAGCTTATTCTTTTTAACCTGCAGTAAAAGCTCCATTTAAAAAGGTGTAATTGATCAGCCCTAAAACACTGTTAGGAGCAGAAGGACAGGATCCCTGTAAGTCCTTTATAAGCTCAAAAATATATTTTTAAAAATATCAGGGATAGTAGGAATTCCTAGTATTATTTCCTTTGAATGTTAACCTGAAAAATGGTTGTCTTCCATATCTTTCTTACCTAAACTTATTCTCAATCTAGAGTCTAATTTTCAGAAGGAATTATATCAATGAAGAAAAAAAAATATGAGAGCCAGTTAACAGTTCAGTATTCATCCTTAAACCAATATGGTTTTGTTTTGTTTTGTTTTGTTTTGTTTTGTTTTGTTTTGTTTTGTTTGAGACAGAGTCTCACTCTGTGGCCCAGGCTGGAGTTCAGTAGCATAGTCTCAGCTCACTGCAACCTCTGCCTCCTGGGTTCAAGCAATTCTCTTGCCTCAGCCTCCAGAGTAGCTGGTATTGCAGGCACCTGCCACCTCGCTCAGCTAATTTTTGTATTTTTAGTAGAGGCAGGATTTCACCATGTTGGCCAGGCTGGTCTCGAACTCCTGACCTCAGGTGATGCACCGCTCTGGCTTCCCAAAGTGCTGGGATTGTAAGCATGAGCCACTGCACCTGGCCTAACCACTTCTATTCTAATACAATCTTGTGTTTCTAATATTTTCAATGTCTAATTAATAGTGTTATTTATTAGGAATATATGCTTTCAACTTGCCCCATTTTCCCTATTATATTTGGGCATTTCATCTTCATTTTTTTTGTTTGTTTGTTTCTAAGCTTTCAAGTTATTATTTCTTCCTGCTCTAGGGGTCATCAAATTATGGGCTACAGGCCAAATTCAGCCAGTTGCCTTTTCATGTAAATAAAATTGTATGGGGATGCAGCCACCCCATTCATTTAAGTACTGTCTCCTTTTGTGCTGCTATGGCAGAGCTGAGTAACTACACCCAATGAGACTGTGTAGCCTGCAAAGCTGGAATATTTTACTATCTGTCCCTTTCCAGAAAAAGTTCGCTGACCCTGTTCATCCAACGACATGCATTTCGGGTTTTTTGTAGCCTTTCCACTTTGCAGAAAGCACACTCCAGGTGTCTGCTGTTGGGAAGAGCTCTTCACCTAATTTCCCGCAGCCAAGGGTTTTGCCTCTCTTCCCTAAATTCCACACTTGCACTCTCTCAGTTCACTCACCCCTGACTCGGACAGAAGGGACTGAGATGTTTCAGAAGAGTTTTAAAGAGGCTATGTATTTGACAGCTCTGTCTCTCCCTCTCTCCTTTTTATTTTCATAGCTCCAAATGAGAAAATGAAGCAAGTATTAAAGAAGACTATAGAAGAAGCCAAAGCAATAATATCTAAGGTTGGCTTTTTAAAATGCTGCTCTAAAGCTTGTCTTTTGAGATAAAACTCCAACTGTGGCTTCCAGAGTTACCTCTCAGCCAGCTTCCCTTTCAGCCTTCCTAAGGCAAAGGAAACCAGCATATTTGGGGTAGGCCGCAACTTTTCCTTTCTTAATCCCGACAGTTGCCCAGAGTCCTCTCAGTTCCTATAGGCAGACACACATTTTTGTTGACTTGTGTAAATGTAGGTTCATGTGTAATACAAACGTGTATAATACAAATGTTGATTTCATTTCTTTTACCTTTCGGAAGAACTTAACAAAACTAAGTAGACGCCATAGAGAAGCTCTCCAGACCATAGGGTAGCTCTCCAGATGCTTGATTGACTTAGTATGTATTTGATATAAATCAGTTTCTGTAATCATCTTCAGTATTTATATAAAGGCTATTTTATACAGGGAGAAACATACATTTATACCACTGATGTATAGATAATGTATGTCTGGAGAAAAAGAATTTAAGGCTATTAAAAGAAGTGGTATCTGTATCTGTTGCTTGTATTTGTGTGTTGGTGATATTAGTTGCTACCACCCTCACTGCAAGTCTCTCAATTGATAACCACTTTTCCTTCTGCTTCTCCTGACTTGCTCAGCAAAACTTATTTTGTTTGTTTGAGACAGAATTTCACTCTTGTTGCCCAGGCTGGAGTGCAATGGCGTGATCTCGGCTGACCACAACCTCCGCCTCCCAGGTTCAAGCAATTCTCCTGCCTCTGCCTCCCAAGTAGCTGGGATTACAGGCATGTGCCACCACGCCCAACTAATTTTGTATATTTTTTAGTACAGACAGGATTTCACTATGTTGGTCAGGCTGGTCTCGAACTCCTGACCTCAGGTGATCTGCTTGCCTCAGCCTCCCAAAGTGCTGGGATTATAGGCACGAGCCACCATGCCCAGCTGAACTGTTATTTTTAAACCAATATTTCTCAAACTCATCAAGCTCTTGACTAATCTTTGAAGAGCCTCAGCAAAGGCTGCCCTGAAGCTCTGTGCCTGTTAGTATAGTAAAGGCTCTATGTAAAAAGGCTCTGTGAAGCCCTGCAGGAAAAGCCTTGGTTGAGTCTAGTGTTTGCGTGGTGATGGCATCTGGGCACGTGAGCACATCTCAGGCCATGGCAAGGAAACAGTGGTCTGCCATTGCTCTGCACCTTTCACCACACACACTTTGTATGTAGAACTCCTCTCTGGGTCACCTCACTTCTTCCCTTTGCCTGTGTACTTCTCAAAGTACTCTATCCTTTGCCCGCTTCCTCCCTTGGCAACTTTTTTTTTTTTTAATTCTTTTATTAATTTTTCTTGCTCCTCCCTTGGCATCTTATCTACTCTGCCAAATGCAAATTCCACCCTCTGCAGATAACTGAAGCTTCCATCCTTTCCCCCGACATCTTGCTTCACTTGCAACCTGAATTTCCAGCTGGTTGCGAGATGGTTCTATCTGAACACTGGTCAGCACTTTGAAGTCCAGTTTTCTAGAAATGAGCTCTTTGCCTCCTCATTTCTCTCCCCCTGAGTTTTGTCCCTGAGAATCAGCACCTCCTACGAGCTTCTCTGTTTCCAGTAAGAGAACTACAGTGTCTTAGTTTTGTTTATTTTTTTTTTATTTTTATTTTTTGAGACGGAGTTTCACTCTTGTTACCCAGGCTGGAGTGCAATGGCGCGATCTCGGCTCACCGCAACCTCCGCCTCCTGGGTTCAGGCAATTCTCCTGCCTCAGCCTCCTGAGTAGCTGGGATTACAGGCACGCGCCACCATGCCCAGCTAATTTTTTGTATTTTTAGTAGAGACGGGGTTTCACCATGTTGACCAGGATGGTCTCGATCTCTTGAGTGTCTTAGTTGTATAGGCAAATCCTCAATGTCATCTTCAACACTTCCTCATTCTGTCACACCTGGGTTTGAAGCGGTGTCCTGTACTGTCTGCTTCCATGATGCCTCTTTAATTCACCTCCTCCTTTCATCTCCACAGCTCTGGCTTTCTTTAAGGCTCCCCTGTAGCCTTTTGCATTTGGATGCCCACCAGGGTCCTGACAGTCAATTCAATTCCATTCTGACACGAACTACTCAGGCATAGCGCAGACCCCACAGGTCAAGGGCCGATCCTTCAATTCTGACACTGACTGCCTGGAGTTAGCATCAGACCCCAGAAGTTAAAGAGCAAGATCACCGGCAAGACTCCCCTTATTTCAGACGCCAGCTGCAAATGAGGTCCCCAGGCCAGCCATACATGTGCCCAGCTTGACTGCAAAATTGGAGCTTCCCACAACACCCCCACTGATGTGCATCATCCAGCACATCAGCGTCTTCACCAATCAGGAAGCTTCACTGAGCCATAATGTCCAGGATTTTTGCGGATGTTTTGTTCAGTGGGCATGATTGGTTAAACCACTGACCACGTGTTTGATGCCAACCTCCAGCCCCTGGAGGTGGAGGAAGGGGCTGAGGCCAAAAGCTCCCACCCTCTAACCACATGCTTGGTCTCCCTGGCGTGGCCAGCCCCTTCCTTCAAACCAAGTTACTGTATTAGCACAAACTCGGGTATGGTGAGAAGGGGCTCATTATAAATAACCAGACACTCCTGTCACTCAGGAAATTCCAAGAGTTTTGGAGCTCTGTGCCTGGAACTGAGTAACAAAGACCAGATATATTTGTTATTTATCATACCATCCTCTGTACTCTTCAGAGCCTACTCCCTGGTCTCCCTCCAGTTAGGTCTGTTCTTTTTTTCTTTTCCTTTTTTTTTTTTGAGACAGAGTCTTGCTCTGTTTCCCAGGCTGGAGTCCAGTGGTGTGATTTCAGTTCACCTAACCTCCACCTCCTGGGTTCAAGCAGTTCCCCTGCCTCAGCCTCCTGAGTAGCTGGGATTACAGGTGCCTGCCACCACATCCAGCTAATTGTATTTTTAGTAGAGACAGGTTTTTGCCATGTTGGCCAGGGTGGTCTCAAACTGCTGACCTCAGGTGATTCGCCCACCTCAGCCTCCCAAAATGCTGGGATTATGTAAGGCATGAGCCACCGTACTCTGCCAACTAGGTCTGTCCTATACCAACTACAAGATAAATCTCTCAGCATTACCACTCCTTCCCAGAAAAGGCAGTCACTGCCCTGGCCTAACAGAGGAAATGTGAACTCCTCAGCCTGGCTTTTGTGGCCATTCAAAAACAAACTCCAGCCCAGGAGCTGGCCTCATCTTCTCTTCTTCTTCCTGCCCCAGCCGAGGGGCTGGCGCGTGCTTTTCTTTGTTTCAGCTTGTCCTGAAGCACCCTGCTGCCGTCCCCACCCCTTCAGTCCGTCCGCACGTCGAGGCCCACCTGCAGTGCCTGCGCCCTCTCCGCATCTCCTGATCCTCGCCCCCATCTGAGCTTTATGATGTAGGCTGCGGTGTGCTTGGCTCAGTCCCTAAAATAGACGGTAGTCACTTTGGGAGCAAGAACTGCTTGGTTTCTTTTGGTTGCTCTGGAAGTCTCTGGCAAGGGTCTTGTACAAGATCTTGGTCGAGTTTACTGTATTTATTAGCCACACTGTGATAACGATGACTTTCTGCTTGCAGAAACAAGTGGAAGCCGGTGTCTGTGTTACCATGGAGATGGTGAAGGATGCCTTGGACCAGCTTCGAGGTGCAGTGATGATTGTTTATCCCATGGGATTGCCACCGTATGATCCCATCCGGATGGAGTTTGAAAATAAGGAAGATTTGTCGGGAACGCAGGTATGTAGTTCTTGGGTGGGCACTCCGGAGGGTGAGTTCATGCCCCCCAAAGCCCTTCGGATTAGATGCCCCTCCTCTGGATGTAGTGTGTTGCTCCCTACACAGCTTTCAGGTTTGCTACGCCCTGCTTTAGAGCAGAGTTCTGGATTCAGGAGTGGCCCCTGACAATGTGGTACTCATGGGTGAGGGCTTTGGTCCCCATACACAGGAGGCAGTGGACACAGTTGGTAAGGCTGCCCTTCAGGAGTAACTGAAAACATTTCTGCTGCCTTTGGCCACTAAGAAGCCAGCTACCTAATTTCTTCCTATTTCTATCCAAATGTATCCGTTCCTTTGCATGGAAGTTTGTGTTTCTAGTCTTACCTATTGCTTCATGCTATTTTCTGACCCTTATGTTCCATTTTCCTTGGGTTTTCTCACTTCTTATCCTGTTGGACAATATTCTTTGTCTAAACCATCTTAAATAAATTCCATTTAAGTACACAGGCAGCCCTGTTCTACCTCGATTTAAACACCCAGCATGATGTCAGTGTCCTTCCCTGGCAGTGGCCTACGGATCTAAGACGAACTGTGTAGATCAAGGTGGAAAAAAGATAGGATTTCCTTGTTGCCCAGAGGAGGAAGTTAACTGAGTCAGGGCATAAATGGAAACTTAACAGGGAAGGTACTGAAATCAGCCAGGACTTTGGAGTGAGGTGGGGAAGTCAGGCCCTTCCATGGTGAGCGCATGGGGAAATCTGTCCCCTGCCCCCTGCTGAAAAGTGGCTCAGCTGGGCTCTGCCCCCCAGGTGGGAACACACAGTAAAGCCAGTTCTTACGATTGGCCCCAGGCAGGGCTCAGTGTCATTAAAGAGTCAGAGGCACAGCTGTGGTGGGCAGCCAAGGAGCTGAGAAGAACAAAGAAGCTTTCAGACTACGTGGGGAAAAATGAGAAAACCAAGATTATCGCCAAGATTCAGCAAGTAAGTGCTTTTGCTTTAACACGTCAGTATTTTTTGTTATTTCCCTTCAAACTGATAAAGTGTGCAGTGAATGTGAAAGATTTAAACTACTGGTACAAATATTTTAATCCTATTGGCTTGAATTTAAACTGAAAATATCCTCTTTCTGCACACCAGCAAAAACTGGAGGAAAATACGGATTGATCGGCAGTGTCTAGAGTTTGTTTTACTCTGTGGGGAGAGGAAACATACTATGTTAATTCCAACCTTAAAAATAGGGCTGCAAGTAAACAAATATTTTCCTTGAAATGTAAAATGTAGCTGATTCCAGGCTTTTTCAAACTGTGGATGCTCTGTACAGGAGGAGGAGGAGGAGGAAAGGCTGGAGACCTTTGAAGGACATCATGTAGCTCTACCTGCAGTGCCTCCTACGTCACCAGGCTGTGACTGTGGGGAAATGGGGCCGTCCACCCTACGTAGATCCAGGGTCTGTGGCTCTGAGCATCCTCCCTTTCCCACTGGACCTGCCTGCAGTGTCTGCCTTGGGAATGACGGAGACAGAGATGGCTTTGTGCAGCCTTTGGTCTCCACACAGTGAGAGTCCAGGGTTCAGGGCTGCTCAAGAGCAAGGCTTCCCTTGATGATTCACTTCAGCTGACCAGACATGGGGACCTGTTTATTTTTAGTAGTTGGCAAAGGCAATTGTAAAACATTCGTTGTAACTTTAAGGATTGTCACTGGGAGAACACCTTAATCCACAATTTCCTCTGCTCTGCTCTTTGCAGAGAGGACACGGCGCTCCAGCCCGAGAGCCCATCATCAGCAGTGAGGAGCAGAAGCAGCTGATGCTGTACTATCACAGGAGGCAAGAAGAGCTCAAGGTAGCGGGGGCAGGTGGGCTCTTCGCAGGGCTGGCGCCCAGGCTTAGCCTGCATGCCTTACCTGGGGCTGGTGAGGAGCGGCGAGCTCTACAGGGTGCCGGGAGGGGTCTTTCTAGAGCGTGTCTGCAGGGTTGTCAGGGTTCTGCTAGGTGTCCCCCAGCATTAGACTTGGGCGTGTCCTGCTTCTAGAAGGCAGGGTGAGGAGAGGTCAGTTGCGAACTCTTTCTTCAGTCTCTTTATGTGCAAAACACTTTCCTGAAATGCCTGCCTGAGTAAAACATATTTATTTCCAGAGATTAGAAGAAAATGATGATGACGCCTGTTTAAACTCTCCATGGGCGGATAACACTGCTTTGAAAAGACATTTTCATGGAGTAAAAGACATAAAGTGGAGACCAAGATGAAGTTCACCAGCTGATGACGCTTCCGAAAAGATGAGCTCACCTTTCTCCTGGGCACAATAATTATAATTTAAAAAGCCACCTACCACTCTCTGTAAAAGATGTTAAATCTAGTTTTCTTCGTTTTCTTTTAGTGTGAATTTTTAAAATGGCAGTTATTCAAGGTTTTAGAACGTAATAAATACACAGTCAGAAGTAAATGTGTAAATCGTTTTTGTTTCAGGACAACTATTTAGTATCTGAAGGTTTTCTTTGATAAAATACTAAACTTTCTTTTTCATCCTGATTTGTATTCTCATGACAACTGGTTGTATTGGAGGAAAGCTGATGACCAGCGGTGACCACTAGAGGCCGCCAGCCACTCAGCGTACCTTTTACTCTGGGCCTTCTTTGTAGATCTATTGGAAGCCGGACTCCCAGCCTTACTGGAGAGACTTCTCTAACCCTGCGGTAGGGTCTGACTGTAGCCAGGCGTCTCCCAGTCTTGAAAGTGAAGTTTGCCTCCTAGTTGATGCCTGTCAGGCCTTGTATTCTGGGAGGGAAAGCTACAACTGTGATGGAAGTTGAGTAGCAAACTCATCTGACCTTGAAACTTAAATTCGTCTGTAGTTTCCCAGCTTCTCAAGTCTCCTTCATCAGAATAGATCCTGAAAATAAATCTAGATTCCATAAAGGGTGATGATGTCTCCCTGTGGTTGCAGGTATGACTCTAGGCTCAGCTTCATAGGCGGCTCAGTGAACAACCGCACGATGAACGGGGTTGCCATCATCCTGGGTGTCTAGGATGCCTTTGAGTTTAAAGACTCCAACTCATCATCACTGTAAACCATCCAAGTAGCCTGAAAACTCTGGCACTTTAGCATCCGCAAAACGCCTGTCAGACCGCCTGTGACAACCAGAGGTGGCCCAGACGTTTCCTCATGCTTGACTTTTGGTGCCTAGGGTCCCATTCCCCTGGTTAGAGGCTGAGAGAAAGTGAAGGGTGTGGGGCATCTCCCTGCCTGGGCCTTCCTGCCTTAGTGCCTGTGCTCCCCACCATCCTGTAAAGACGAACCCTGGGAGCGAGTGGAGGGGACATGGGTATGGGTCCCACTTGCTGCCAGGCAGCCATGCCCAGGGTGTGGGGTCCCAGACCCGATAGCAAAGCCCTGTTCTCTAAAGCATGTGTAGCTGACTGCATCTTGTGCCTTACTCTTTTATCTTCAAATTTTGTAAAAGCAAATTTGCATCGATTTTCCTTTTTACTCAGTTATAGTTTTAAATATCTCTAAGAAAGAGTTTTGACCTTGGATGATATAGTGTATGCAATAAGATGCTGTGATTTTATTTCAGGAACATTCTGTCTTTGTCAATGTATGGCTTTGTGTGTGAAATTCATGCTCAGACTTATAAAAAAAAAAGTTAACCAAGCCATGTGATAATAGTAGCTCTCCAGGGAACTACTACTTCAGTATCAGAAATTCTTACTGACCTGCAATATCAATACTCGATTGGCAGTGGTCCGTTATTCCATTGCTTCATATAATCAGCAGAACTTAACCCAAAAGTCACTCACCCGCAACACTACACTCCTTAAATACCCATGTGAGAAGAACCATCCTCTCTCCCCGCACCTGTCTGCCTCAGAAGCCTCTCTGAGCTTGGTCTGTTTGGATGCAGCAGATCTTAGGAAGTATGTGAGTAGCTTGTTTCTAAGCCATCTGTGACAGGGGAGGCAGGTGGTCCCTGGTGCCTGCTCCATCACCATGCTGTGTGTGTTCACCCACTCATCCGAGGTCACAGCTGGTGGCGGTAGGACCACAGAGTCACCTCCAGGAGCTTGCCCAGGATTTCCCAAGAAATCAATTTATCAACAAACGTCATCTAGCCAGTGTTAGACTACCGGTCAGCTTAAGCGTGTGGTTTTGCTGTTACTCTTTTTATAATCCAGTCCCTCTTTGAGTCAATATCAAAAGGAAACCAAGTGCCCGTTACATGCGGGGTGCCCATCTGGGTCGGTGGTTTTGTCCTTTGACATACCTTGTCTTCTTACATGATTCTTTCACGGAGACCAGGAATGCTGGTAATAAAATTTGACACCACCTAAAACCCTTTCGACCAGCAAACAGAGCATCAGGCAGTATTTGTCACAAGATTACTTCGTTCCTTGGCAACTGCTCAGCAAAGAGTGTGCATCAAGCTTGAAATGAACTCCCACATGCTTGGAGCACAGTAGCCTTGAGGGGGTCCGAGCTCTGCCAATTCCTTTCCGGAGCCTCAGCAACCACCCCCTTGGAGAAGTGATGAGAGAGAGCGGCTTGTCCCCACCTCTCACTGATCCTTGCAAGATACGAGTTGCCCCTCTACATTGCTGAAAGCCCCACCGGCCCTAGAGAGGGTTCAAGGAGAGAGGCAGTTGATTCCCAGAAGTTCAGTGCTAGACATGACAGTAATGACAGCTGGCATTTATTGAGACTTTACTATTTCCCAGACAGTTGTACTGTGTGTTTGGTGCCTGCGTTCCCCACCATCCTTTGCCTATACATTTCTTTTCATTTATACCTCATAACAGCCAAATTAGACGCTACTATTGTCATCTTATGAGTTAGGAAACCAAAGTCCAAAGAGACTAAATGGCCCCAGGTGAAGCATCTGGAAATAAACCTGCTTAATACACAGTAAGTTTTGGCTTGTACCTAATGTAGAGACTGTCTCTGGTAGACAGTGATAAGTGAACATCCATGAGGGCACAACTAAGGGGCACAAACGAGTGACCTCTCTAGGGTGGGCGAGTGACAGCCTCTGATGATTTTAACATCTAAGCTCACAGTGGTGAGCCTGTGGATCTAAGACTCTGCTTTGTCCTCTTCGGTTCATGTCTTTTTTTTCCTTTGAGACAGAGTCTCACTCTGTCACCCAGGCTGGAGTGCAGTGGAGCGATCTTGGCTCCCTGCAACCTCTGCCTCCCAGGTTCAAAAGATTCTCCTGCCTCAGCCTCCCGAGTAGCTGGGACTACAGTTACATGCCACCATGCCTGGATAATTTTTCGCATTTTTTGTAGAGATCGGGTTTCACTGTGTTAGCCAGGATGGTCTTGATCTCCTGACCTCATGATCTGCCTGCCTTGGCCTCCCAAAGTGCTGGGATGACAGGCGTGAGCCACCACACCCAGCCTGGTTTATCATGTCTTAATCCATTTGACAGAATGGATGACAGCATATAGTATCCTGGAATGCCATAGCTGCTCAGACAGAATACCATAGCCTGGGTGGCTTATAAATAGCACAGATTTATTTCTCACAGCTCTGGAGGCTGGGAAGTCCAAGATCAAAGCACCAGCAGTAGCTCTGGTAAATTCCATTACTGGTATAAATCATCCTACTATAAAGACATGTGCACACGTATGTTTATTGTGGCACTATTCACAATAGCAAAGACTTGGAACCAACCCAAATGCCCAGCAATGATAGACTGGATGAAAAAAATGTGGCACATATCCAGTCATAAAAAAGGATGAGTTCATGTCCTTTATAGGAACATGGATGAAGCTGGAAACTATCATTCTCAGCAAACTAACACAAGGAAACCAAACACCACATGTTCTCACTCATAAGTGGGAGTTGAACAATGAGAACACATGGACACAGGGAGGGGAACAGTGGGTGGGGGCGTAGGGGAGGGATAGCAGGGGGTGGGGGGCTGGGGAGGGATAATATTAGGAGAAATACCTAATGTAGATAATGGTTGATGGGTGTAGCAAACCACGGCCTTGGCACGCACCTACCTTCCCTCCCTTTCTCGAGCCTTGCTCCTTCCCTTCCTTCTGGTTTCTGCTCAAATGCTGTCTTACTAAAGAGACCTTCACTGGCCATTTTGATAAAATAGTGCCCACCCCACAAAAAAGTGCTCTACGTGGGCAGGACTTCTGTTTGGTTCACTTTCTAGGACAGCGCTTGATACGGACATACCCTTTCTTCCTCCCTCCCTCCCTCCCTCCCTCCCTCTTTCTTTCTCTCTTTCTTTCCTTCCATTCTTTCTACCCTTTGAGGCACTGTCTTGCTCAGTGGCCCAGGCCGAGGTGCAGTGGCACGATTAGAGCTCACTGGAGCTGTAACCTCGTGGACTCAAGCAGTCCTCCTTCCTCAGCCTCTCAATTAGCTGGAACTACAGGTGTAAGCCATCATGCCATGATAATTAATTTTTCGTGTGTATGCAGAGATGGGGTCACACTATATTGCCCAGGCTGGTCTAGAACTCCTGGCCTCAAACAATCCTCCTGCCTCAGCCTCCCAAAGTGTTGGGATTACAGGCTTGAGCCACTGTTCCTGGCCCCTACTCACATTTTTTAAAAATCCATATTGGATAAAGGACCAGCATTTAAAAAATATAAAGAACGCTTAAAACCCAACAATAAGAAAACAAATAAGCCAATTAAAAAATGAGTAAAATATCCGACCTCATCAAAGAAGTTGTACAGGTGGCAGACAAAAAAAAGTACTTATTGAATGAACAAAGGAATGGGATTTAATGAGTCAGGGCACTTTCTCATGTCTCCAGTTCTTTTAGGGCCTTGTCTGGGGCCTTCTGTTGTTGAGTTTTTACCTACCACACCCACTCCTGTAAGACAGCACCACATGCCTCATTTAACTTGGTCTGTTTTCCATGGATGCGCATGTGTATACTGGCTCTTCCCAGGGTGGCCTCCCTGCAGGGTGGGAATGAGTGAGCAAATGAAAAGGCGAAAGCCCTGTGCACACAGCACTGATGCGGGACCGTCTCTGCGAGCGTGAGAACGTGGCGCCCTGTCTTGGCGGCGGTGAGGGCTGGAATTTGAAGGTGCTGATGGATCCTTCCACCCCAGCCTCTGTGAATGCATCCTCTGTGAGATCCAGACACCTCCTCGTGCTGGATTCAGGATGGGGAGACAAAATTGGAACAAATGACAGCTGTGCTTGAGAAGGAGCATGTAGACGCCCCCTCGCCCGCCCCTCGGTAATGAAGGTGCGGGAATCTGTGGTTTCTTGGACTTCGAGCAAGAAGAGTCACCTGAGATATGGTGGGAGCCCATGGGATGGACCCTTCCAGAGCCCAGCCACGTTGGCTGGCCGGCCTGCCCACCTCTAGGAGCACCACATCTCCTTTCTTTCTTCTGGGTCACATTCCTGGAGGCACTGAATATGTCAAACGGCATTTCATAGTTCAGCCGTCCAAGCGCAGCAAAGGGCATGATCCCAGGCTGAAAGGGTGTATTTTATATTTACACACTTGACTTTGTCAAGACCCTGAATGAATTTTGCTGAAATAAATATTCACTTTTGGGTTTTGTCCAACTATGTGAAGTTTCAGTCCCAAGAAGTCTTTTCTCTCTTTTTAAAAGAATATTAAAAGTGACTGAAAAGAAGGATTTAGAAATGAATGGCTATGTTTCAACATGTCTTATACAATGAAAAGGAGTAAATGCTATAATATTTCTTAGAGAAACGGATTTAAGGAAAATGAGATTTAGAGCCCAGTGGCTGTTCATTGCAATGGGAGACAAATGTCCTTGCAGGCCTCAGTATAACGTTCTTGCAGACCTCAGTATTCAGACTTGAGCCGTAGAAGGGAGGTGAGCATTAGGACGGCTGCCCATTCCCTATCGCCTGACGGAGACCACGACCCCCGTTGTAGCACTAATCCTGTCGTCCCTCACAAACCAGAATGATTGGGGCCCCTGGTTGAAATTACTATAGCTGTAAGAAGTACTCACAGCAACCCACATAACCCAGTCCGGGCAACCAATCCTTCCTTCCGTCCTTCCTTCCTATTTCCTCCTTCCTCCTCCTTCCCCTCCCCTCCCTTCCTCCCTCCCTCCCGCCTCCCTCCCTCCCTCCTTTCCTTTCTTCCTTCCTTCCTTACCTCCCTTCCTCCTCCTTCCCCTCCCCTTTCTCCCTCCCCCTCTTCCTCCCCCTCCCTCCCTTCCTCTCTTCCTTCCTTCCTTGTCTCCCTTCCTCCTTCCTCCCCTCCCTTCCCCCTCCCTCCGTCCCCATATCCCCTCTGCCCTCCACCCTCCCTTCCTCTCCCTTCCTCTCCCTCCCTCCCTCCCTCCCTCCCTTCCTTCCTTCCTGTCTCACCCTGTCACCCAGGCTGGAAGACAGAGGTGCAACCTTGGATCACTGCAACCTTCGCCTCCGAGGCTCAAGCAATCCTCCCACCTCAGCCTTCTGAGTAGTTGGGACCACAAGTGGGTGGTAGCGCTCAGCTAATTTTTTGTAATTTTGCTCAAGGCAGGGTTTCACCATGTTGCCCAGGCTGGTCTCAAACTCCTGAGCTCAACTGATCTGTTTGCCTTGGCCTCCCAAAGTGCTGGATTTTGCCTTGGCCTCCCAAAGTGCTACAGGTGTGAACTGACATGCCCAACCTACCAATTTTCACCTGACTTCACGCTGCATCTACATCATGAACGGTGTGCGATGCCAAATGCAGGTATTTGTGAGGGCTCTAGAAATAACACTCTGTTTCCCATCCTCTAGCTCTGAAGTAACTGGGAACCACCTCTCACCTTCAGGATGAAGAAAGCTGACAATGGAGACGAAGGCTGAGATCATGGCAAGGAAAGGCTTCCTTAGATCAGCCGCTGAACGAGACACAGGCAGCCGTGGCCAATCACAGGCCTCGCCAGCTGATGCAAAGGCCTGGGCTTTGCCTTCTTCATGTGAATATTCCTAGTGCCTGGCCTGGTCCCTGACACAAAGCACCAGCAGTAGCTGTTGTAAATCCCATTACTGGTATAAATCATCCTACTATAAAGACATGTGCACACGTATGTCTATTGTGGCACTATTCACAATAGCAAAGACTCGGAACCAACCCAAATGCCCAGCAATGATAGACTGGATGAAAAAAATGTGGCACATATCCAGTCATAAAAAAGGATGAGTTCATGTCCTTTATAGGAACATGGATGAAGCTGGAAACTATCATTCTCAGCAAACTAACACAAGGAAACCAAACACCACATGTTCTCACTCATAAGTGGGAGTTGAACAATGAGAACACATGGACACAGGGAGGGGAACACGGGGTGGGGGCGTAGGGGAGGGATAGCAGGGGGTGGGGGGCTGGGGAGGGATAATATTAGGAGAAATACCTAATGTAGATAATGGTTGATGGGTGTAGCAAACCACCGTGGCATGTGTATACATATGTAACAAACCTGCAAGTTCTGCACATGTATCCCAGAACTTCAAGTATCTTAAGAAAAAGGTAGCTGTTGTATTGAAGGGAACTGTCATGGCAAAAATGCAAAAAGGAAATGTATTAGTTCATTTTCACCCTGCTGATAAAGATACAGCTGAGACTGGGTAATTTACAAAAGAAAGAGGTTTATTGGACTTACAGTTCCACGTGCCTGGGGAGGCTCACAATCATGGCAGAAGGCAAGGAGGAGCAAGTCACATCTTACGTGGATGGCAGCAGGCAAAGAGAGAGCTCGTGCAGAGAAACTGCCCCTTATGAAAGCATCAGATCTTGTGAGACTGATTCACTATCAGGAGAACGGCACCGGAAAGACCTGCTCCCACGATTCAGTTACCTCCCACGGGGACCCTCCCGCAACACTTGGGAATCCAAGATGAGATTTGGGTGTGGACACAGCCAAACCATAACAGGAGTGTGTTTGTGCATTTGTGTGTGTCTGCATGTTCTGTGCATGTGTGTGTTTGCGTGTCTATATGTGCATTGTATGTGAACTAGTGCCCACCTGCTCCTGGGTTTTTTGGTGCCATCTCCAGGAATCTCTGCATCAACAAGTCTGCTGAGAGCTCACAGCTGGAAGCTGATGTAGCGGGGTGTAGTCACCGGCCAGGTGCAGTGGCTCACGCCTGTAATCCCAGCACTTTGGGAGGCGGAGGCAGGTGGATCGTGAGGTCAAGAGATCAAGACCATCCTGGCCAACGTGGTGAAACCCACTATTTACTAAAAACATAAAAATTAGCTGGGCGTGGTGTTGCGTGCCTTAGTCCCAGCTACTCGGGAGGCTGAGGCAGGAGAATCGCTTGAACGCAGGACCTGGAGGTTGCAGCCAGCTGAGATTGCGCCACTGCACTCCAGCCTGGAGACAGAGTCACCCTCTGTCTCCAAACAAAACAAAACAAAACAAAACAAAACAAAAAAGTTCAGGAGCCCCAGGATAAGAAGTCAGGAAAGGAGAGCATCTTCAAAGCTGATGGCCACCTTCTGGCAGGCTCCCCACTGGCTGACCCCAGCAGAAAGGCAGGGGATGCTGCCTTTCTACTGAAAATACAAAAAATTTAGCTAGACATGGTGGCACATGCCTGTACTACCAGCTACTCAGGAGGCTAAGGCAGGAGAATCGCCTGAACCTGGGAGGCAGAGGTTGCAGTGAGTCGAGATCCTGCCATTGCACTCCGGCCTGGGCAACAAAAGTGAAACTCTGTCTCAAAAATAAATAAATAAATAAATAAAAGGATTGAAATTATACAATTTATGGTCTCTGACCACAGTGGAACTTGATTAAAAATCAACAACAAAAAGGATTTTGGGTAATTCACAAATACGTGGAAGTTAAATGTGCTCCAATCAAAAATGGGTCAAAGAAGAAAGCACAAGAGAAATTAGAAAATCCTTTCAGATGAATAAAAACAAAACCAGCATACTAAAACTTATGATGTGCAGCTAAAGCACTGCTTTGAGGAAAATTTATAGTTATAAATACATATATTAAAAGGAAAGACCTCAAATAAACTAAGCTCCCACCTTAGGAATCTATGAGGAGAAGAGTAAACAAGTGCAGTCATCAGAAAAAGGGAAAGGAAGATTAAAGTGGAAATAAATGAAATAGGGAAGAGAAAAGCAACAGAGAAAATAAATGAATGAAATCAGAAGTCGATTGTTTGAAAAGATCAACAAAATTGACAAACCAATAGGTATATGAACCAGGAAAAAAAGAGAGAAGACTGAAATTACTGGAATCAAGAATGAAAGAGGAGACGTCGCTACTAACCTTATAGAAGTAGAAAGGATTATAAAGGAAGACAATGAGCAATCGTATGCTAACAAATTAGATAACTCAGATGAAATGAAGAAATTCATTAGACACAAGCTATTGAAGCTGACTGAAAAATAAACAGAAAATCGGAATAGATCTATAACAAGCAAAGGGATTGGATTTGTGACTTTAAAACTTCCAGAAACAAAAGCCCAGGCCCATATGGCTCTATTGGTGAAGAGCAATGAACACTCACTTGGTCCTCAGTATCTGTGGGTTTTGCATCCACGAATTCAACCTCCCTGGGCAACAAAGGGAGACTCTGTCTCAAAAAAGAAACAAGAAAAATGTGATACATATACACCATGGAATACTACTCAGCCATTAAAAAAATGAAAGAATGTCTTTTGCAGCAACTTAGATGGAGCTGGAAGCCATTATTGTAAGTGAAGTAACTCAGGAATGAAAACCAAACAGCACATGTTCTCACTTCTAAGTGAGATCCACGGATCAAAAAAATATTTTTAAGTTCAATTTTTATTTCTTTTTCTTCTTCTTTACTTCAACAGTTTTGGGGGTACAGACATTTTTTGTTAAACGCATAAGTTCTTCGGTGGCAATTTCTGAGATTTGAGAGTACCTGTCACCCAAGCAGTGTATGAGGCGTCCTACGCAGCCTCTTATCCCACACCTGCCTCCTAACCTTTCCCTACAAGCCCCCAAAATCTGTTACATCACTCATGCCTGTGTCCTCGCAGCTTAGCTCCCACTTTTTTTTTTAAAGACAGGATCTTGCTCTGTTACCCAGGCTGGAGTACAGTGGTGTGATCTCAGCTCACTGCAACTTCTGCCTCCTGCACTCAAGTGATCCTTCCACCTCAGCCCCCAAAGGGTGTAAAGGTGCATGCCACCATGCCTGGCTAATTTTTGTATTTTTAGGAGAGACAAAGTTTTGCCATGTTGTCCAGGCTAGTCATGAACTCCTGGGTGCAAGTGATCCACCTACCTTGGCCTCCCAAAATGCTGGGATTACAGGTGTGAGCTATTGTGTCAGGCCGAGCTCCCACTTATAAGTGAGAACATACAATATTTGGTTTTCATTTCTGAGTTACTCCACTTACAATAAAGGCTTTCAGGTCCATCCAAGTTGCTGCAAAATACATTATTTTATTCTTTTTTATGGCTGAGTAGTATTCCATGGTGTATATTACCACATTTTTCTTTTTCTTTTTTGAGGCAGAGTCTCCCTTTGTTGCCCGGGCTGGAGTGCAGTGGTGTGATCTCGGCTCACTGCAGGCTCCACCTCCCAGGTTTAGGTGATTCTCCTGCCCCAGCATCTGAGTAGCTGGGATTACAGGTGTGTGCTATCATGCCCACCTAATTTTTGTTTTGTTTTGTTTTTTGGTATTTTTTAGTGGTGATGGGGTTTTCTCATATTGGCCAGGCTGATCTCGAACTTCTGACCTCAGGTGATCTACCTGCCTCAGTCTCCTGAAGCATTGGGATTACAGGCGTGAGCCACTGTGCCCCACCTACTTTATCCACTCATTGGTTGATGGGCACTTAGGTGGGTTCCACATCTTTGCAATTGTGAATTGTGCTGCTATAAACACATGTGTACGTGTACAAGTATCTTTTTCATATAATGACTTCTTTTCCTTGGGGTAGATACCCAGTAGTGGGATTGCTGGATCAAAAATATTTTAAAAAAATAAAAATAATTATACTAATAAAAAACAAATACAGCTTAAAATTATGCTGATGTGCACATAACAGTTACATTGTGTTAGTTATTTTAAATAATTTGGACATAATTTAAAGTATATGAGAGGATATACATAGGTTATATGAAAATACTGCATCATTTAATATGAGAGACTTCAGCATCTGCAGATTTTGGCATCCCTGGGGGGTCCTGACACCAATCCCCACAGATACCAAGGGACGATTGTGTAAGGATGAGCACAGCCCCTGGCCATAGTGAACACTCAGTAAAGGTTATCTATATTGGCCAGGCACGGTGGCTCATGCCTGTAATCCCGGCACTTTAGGAGGCTGAGGCAGGCAGATCATGAGATCAAGAGATCAAGACCATCCTGGATACGTGGTGAAACCCCATCTTTACTAAAAATACAAAAATTAGCTGGGCATGGTAGCAACTTGGTAGGCTGAGGCAGGAGAATCACTTGAACCCCGGAGGTAGAGGTTGCAGTGAGCCAAGATCATGCCACTGCACTCCAGCCTGGAGACTGAGCAAGACTCTGCCTAAAAAAAAAAAAAAAAAAAAAAGTGTCTATGTGTATGGACTGAGTAACACAGGCTCATTTACCACCAGAAACCCGGGCGGAGCAGAGCTGGGCTTGGCTGTCCATATGATTCCCCCTCTGCTGACCAGCACAGGCCCCTCTCTCCCAGAGCCCAGGGTTTTATAATCAGAGGTCAAGTTCTAAGGAAGGAAGTTTGGGAGCTCAGAGTAGCGAGGCAACTTATTGGGTTTGCAAATTCTTCCTAGATTGCAACACACTTTCTTGCTAGTTCATTGTTAGTGAGTTGGGAATGTTTTCCTTCTTCTCTTTTAGTGAGGTAAGGTCATTATTTTACACATGCCTCTAATTGGAGCTCCCTCCCTTCCTCAAAAACTAATCGAGCCCTTTCCAGGTCAGATTGGTGCTTAGTCATCTGAACATGAGTCCTGTCCTCTTCCCTTAATCTTTCCCAGGCTGGATTTCGTGTCTGAAACAATAGGAAATGACAGGCTCTATTTTCTTTTCTTAAAAGGACCCAATCCATGGAGTCATGAGTTTGGAACAGGGAAAGTGTGGGGAATTAATAACGTCCTCCCAATCAGAAGTGACCAGCTTTCCTCTCTTTGTTCGGCTGAGTCTCTGCAGCCTGAGCTCATGATATCACAGGCAGTTCAGTTAAAAGCAGGAAGCAGCATTTTCACCTGAAGATAAATTTCCAATTGGATTTTCTGTTGGACTCACTGGAAGGAAATGCAATTAGGCAGTGAGCAGTCTTGGGGCAAAGACTGGAAACTTTTCAAAAAAGAACTCTGCCAGAAATAATTTGTTAGGCCCTTGAGATCTATTTGCATTGGTGATATTAACTGCCTCTTAAAGTGTACACGCGAGTGGGTCACCGGAATACTTAGGATAATCACTCGTAAGAGTGATGACTTTAATTTCTTCAACAGAATTCAGCTGTAATTTGGTCATTTCCAAGATATTGAGATTAACCAGATGGTGACCAGCGGCCTTAAAATCAGGAGCAATTATTATTATTCCAAGAGTCAGAAGGTCAAGGTTAGAGGCTAGGCCCAGCCTGCTCCTGGCTGTGGGTTCCTTATCTGCTCAGAATCCTGAGGCAAAAAACAGTGTTAGGATCAGGTAATGGACCCAGGGCCAGGAGCAGGCTGAGTGATGTCGCCCTAAGTGGGTAGTGTTGTTCCTTTTTTTGAGACGGAGTTTCGCTCTTGTCGCCCAGGCTGGAGTGCAGTGGCGTGATCTCGGCTCACCACAACCTCTGCCTCCTGGCTTCAAGCGATTCTCCTGCCTCAGCCTCCCAAGTAGCTGGGATTACAGGCATGTGCCACCACACCCAGCTAATTTTGTATTTTTAGTAGAGAGGGTGTTTCTCCATGTTGATCAGGCTGGTCTCGAACTCCTGACCTCAGGTGATCTGCCCACCTTGGCCTCCCAAAGTGCTGGGATTACAGGCATGAGCCAGGACACAGGCATGTGCCAAAGCCCAAAATATAGACATCCTCCTGGTGCCCTTCACCCTTTTCGCCTCATTTTCCCTCACTCTGGCTGTTCCCTGTTTTCAAACATGCTGTTCCTGTTCCCACCTCCCGGCCCACTGCAGCTGCTCCTTTCCCCACCTTCCTACACATTTGGAAATTCCGCCTGTTCTTTGAGGACCACGCTGAGCGCTCTCTCTGATCCGGAAGCCTCCCATAGTCCATTTGGTGGAATCAGTTTCTCTGAGCTCCCAGGGCCACTTGGTTTGGCCATTTACTGTCATTCTTTGTCGTTGTTTGTGTTTTTAGAGTTGGAGTCTCGCTCTGTGGCCCAGGTTGGAGTGCAGTGGCGCAAACTCGGCTCACTGCAACCTCTGCCTCCCGGGTTCAACAGACTCTCAAGCCTCCCGAGTAGCTGGGATTACAGGCGCCTGCAACCACGTCCAGCTAACTTTTGTATTTTTACTAGAGATGGGGTTTCACCATGTTGGCCAGGAGGCTGGTCTTGAACTCCTGACCTCAAGTGATCTGCCCGCCTCAACTTCCCAAAGTGCTGGGATTACAGGCTAGAGCCACTGTGCCCGGCCTGCTGTCATTCTTACACTCTGTCTTGTGCAGCTAAACCCCTGAAGGATAAAGAAAGGGCGTCTGCAGAACCTGCTGATGGGCTCAGCAAAGAGATGAAGCGATCAAAGGGACAGGGAAAGAGAAAGAAGAAGGCAGGAGGCGCAGTCCCTTCCTGGTGGACCCAGGGGCTCTGCCGGGAGCAGGGGGCAGGCAGGGCCCTGATGTGAGAGAAAGGTCTGGCCTGAGGTTGCTCTCAAATGTTCCTGGGGTGCTGGTGCCGGCAGGGTCAGGAAAAAGGAGCCCTTTAGGCTCTCCAAGGTGGTCACACCCTTTTCAGGGCACAAAGGAAGGGAGCTAACAGCAGCAGCAGTGCCCAAAGAAGTGACGATGACAGCAGATGCCACAAGACCACGGCCAGATTGTGTGTGAGGAGCAAAAAGGAGCAGTGGGCTGAGTGTGGCCGGGGAGGGAAGGGACACAACTCCTGCGGTCGTGGCTCTGTGGGGGGTCAGAGCTCAGGAAGGTGAGGCTGCAGCCCCTGAGGGACCAGGGTCTGTGCACCGAGCCTTCGGGGTTTGCAGACAAGAGCCGCGCAGGGGTATCCTCGGGTAGGGTGGAGCTGGGTTCCCACACTTCTGTGCCTGGGATTTTGATATTTGATGATGTTCTCGGTTGGTGAGGGCAGGGAAATATCTGTCCCATCTTATCAATGAATCGAGCAGGTGTCTCCAAGCCTGACTTCATACACTAGCTCAGCATTGTCCAATAGAGCCATCTGCACTTTCCAAGGCAGTAGCCACTGGCCATGTGGCTGTTGAGCACTTGAAATGTGACCAGTGCAACTGAGCAGGTGACTTTTACATTTTATTAATTGATTTCAATTTCAAAGTAAATGACCACATGTGGCTAGTGGCTCAATCCTGGACAGCACAGCCCAGAACTGACAGCATCTGCAATTAGCTACTCTCATTCATTCTCCAGGGAGCCTGGTGCTGTGCCACACGCAGAGGAGGTGACTGGTTGATTTGAAATTCCTAAAAAGGACGCAGTGGTCCGGGATCCTGAGCTGGCTTCCTGCATCCTCCCTTACGGGCTGATGGTTATCGTGGCTCTTTCCTGACTTCTCTTTAGCTATGGACCAGTGAGGCTTCCAGTCCACAGAGCATTTGTTGGATTATTTAGGATTTAATCTCCAAGGCTACCATCCAGTCTGAGGGTGGAGTTTGGCCAACTCCGCACTGGTGGTCAGGCTTACAATGGGTTTTTAAAACCAAATGACCATAGTTCCGGGTTACAGCTACCCTGCCAAAACCGAGCACAGCTCAAGTCTGTGTGCTGGATACTTGACGATGAACTTGGCTGCAGAATCCAAGAAAGTTCAGGCCTTGACACTTTTCCTCTGAGCTCTGCAGATACGATTATTTCTCCACCACAGACTCGTCTCTATAGCAGGGCTGAAGGAGGCTGGCTTGTCCTCTCCCTCGATGACTCATTCTTATAATGCTTTTGAGTTTTGCACTGTGCCCTTAGTGTGGTCTAAATGGTGTGACCTTGGCCACAAGGGATGCTGGATGCTGCCTCTCATGGGGAGACGTCATGGATGATAAAAGCTGAAATGTATTGTCATTATGTGTAAAGCACCACTAGGAAGTAGATCTCATTATTATGCCCATTTTACAGAGGAGGAAACTGAGGCACAGATAAGTCACCCCAAGACTCAGCTAGGACTGAGTCAGAGCAGAAGCTGGGAGACAAGAGTAACACAGTGACTGAGGAAACCCTGAGTCCCAAGCTGAAGCAGAGTCATGTCTAGTCTGGTTGATGTCAGTGTTCCAGGGGTCCAGGGTGACAGGCAGGAAGTGGGGTGGAGCTTCAGGGCAGTGGTGCTTTTCAGGAGGTCCCGCTGGACATCTGGGGATGTGGGGAGCGGTGTCGAGACCCAGGGAGATGGAGGAGAGGCTGGCATGGCTTTCCTGACTGCCTGGCATTGGGTTTTGGTTCCTGGAGCAGGGACTGGTTTCCAGGGACTCATGGAGAAGACTGGGGGAGACTGAAAGGAGGATCCTGTGGGCACCTCTTTCCAAGACTCCCCAAATGCCGGGTGTATGAGTGGCTGACTTTTCCCGATACCACGAGCTAGTGGGGAGGGTCACTGACGTTCCTTTGGGCCTGGCTCCTACCCACTGAGGTTGCAAGTGATGCCGCCAGCATTGAGGCTTGGCAGGGGCTGGCACACTCCCTGTCCACAGACCTGGCACACTGGACGCTGTAAGTCAGTTTCCTGAGATAGAGATTCGTGTACGAGAGATTGATTGAAGGAGTGCTTTCGGGGAAACACCTGTTAGACAGGAGGGAAGAGTAATTCTCTGCAGAAGAGGACAGGTGTGGGCCATTCATAGCCACTCCTCAGCAGCTGAGGGCTGGTGCCTGGGAGTGGGGCACCAACATCACAACGGGCCTGTTTGTGGGGTCAGCAGTGGAACTGCTTCCAGGCTGCCCAGAACCTGCTTGGTCCCTGGGCTTCTCCCTGAAGCAGCAGCAAATGTCGTGGCTGCTGCAAGCATCAGCAGCCCCTTGGACAAGCTTGAGAGTGTCCAGAAGAGTAGAATTTCACAGCAGGCAGCTCATGGATGGAAAGTCAGCATTAGCAGCAAGTAGCTGAGGTAGGGATGTGCAAACCTCCCAGGGGGACAGCGACCTGTGCACTGAGCCTTCGGGGTTTGTATTTTTAGTAGAGCCGGGGTTTCACCATGTTGGCCAGGCTGGTCTTGAACTCCTGAGTGACACAGTGAATAAGGCATGCAGGGGTATCCCCAGGAAGGTGGGCAGAGGTTGGGTAAGGTGGAGCTGGGTTCCCACCTGGGAACTGTGAAGTGGTCACAGGTCCAACTGTGAATTCTGGCTTCTTTTCACAGGACTCCTGGGACCTCACAGCTTGGAAACAATGGTGTCTCTGCTGCACGAAAGCAAGAAGTGGAAGCCACAGGCGCCCGCACGCCCTGGGAGGACCCACCCGGGAGCTTCCGCCCAGTCACCGCGGTCCATCAGCAATCCCTCATCCAAATCTGCTCTGGTCATTTCCCCCTGGGCTTTGTGCCCAGCCCAACGCAACCTCAGCAGGACCCTTCGGACTCCTTCCACAAGAAGAACAAGGCATTCTTCTTGGAGGCTTTGAAAATGCAAAGAAATATCTCACTCTATCTGCACAGGCCAAAGACTGACCCTGGAGCTAGCAACCCTGTTGACCAGCTGCCTCTGCAGGGATCCTGGGAGGGGGTGTGTGTGTCTCTCTGTGTGTGTAAGTGTGCATGCTGCTGGCAGCTGATTCAGATAAGGGAAAACCTATTCGTGGAATTCAAGAAAAGCATTTGACTGAGACCACTGTGGGCACAGCTCTTTCTTCAACTGGTAAACTGATCATCTGCAGCCCCAAGAAGACAGTCATCAGCCATCAGCTGGACGGCATTTGTGCTCATGGAGAAAGGCAAGATGCTGCCTTCAAACTGGAAATAGAGACAGACAGCTGCTCTGGGAGCTGGGACAATATCGAAGTGCTCCCTGCTGCACTCAGGGACGTGAAAGGACAAAGAGTATCTTTGATTAGAACAAATCGTTATGAAGCAGTCGGACAATGGAATTCACTTCATTCTCTGCTATGATGTAGAATAGATTTCTTTCCAGGCCAGGCACAGTGGCTCATGCTTATAATCCCAGCACTGTGGGAGGCTGAGGCAGGAGGATCACCTGAGTTCAGGAGCTCGAGACCAGCCTGGCCAACATGGCGAAATCCCGATTGTTTCCCTGTGTTTGCAGGGTTAGTGATGATAAGGTAAGAAAATGCAGAGAGAGCTCTTTGGTAGCAGGCATATTCTAAGCCCCATTCTGTTTTCTTGTTTGATGCCACAGCTATTAGCCTCCTGTCCACCAGGGGGAACCATCTGCAGAAACCAATCGTCGGTTCTCCCGCTGGAGTCTGTTTCTGGAACTTTCTCTTCTGCTCCTCCACCGGGCCCTCCCCCAGTGGGGTAGGAGCCAGTTGTTTGTGTTTTCTGAGACCGAGTCTCACTCTGTCTCCAAGCTGGGGGACAGTGGCACAATCTCTGCTCACTGCAACCTCTGCCTCCCGGGTTCAAGCGATTCTTCTGCCTCAGCCTCTCCAGTAGCTGGGACTACAGGCGCCCGCCACCACATGTGGCTAATTTTCATATTTTTA
This sequence comes from Saimiri boliviensis, assembly GCF_048565385.1. Classification (NCBI taxonomy): domain Eukaryota; kingdom Metazoa; phylum Chordata; class Mammalia; order Primates; family Cebidae; genus Saimiri; species Saimiri boliviensis. The sequence continues at coordinate 12,929,933 of NC_133466.1, forward strand.
GTAGAGATGGGGTTTCACTATGTTAGGCTGGTCTCGAACTCCTGACCCATGATCCACCTGCCTTGGCCTCCCAAAATGCTGGGATTACAGGCGTAAGCCACCACGCCTGGCTGGGACCCAGTTTTGGGGGAGATTTTGGAGCCAGCTCCACTTGATCCTGGCCCACTGCGTTGTTAGGTACCCTGATTGATGGCTTTTACCACCAGGAGCTCTGCTGTTTTAAGCTCTAAAAAAGAAGCCAGCAACCTTTTTTCTATAGAGGGCAAGAAAGTAAATATTTTAGGCTTTGCAAACCATACTTTGTTTATAAAAACAGGTTACAGGCCAGATCCATCCTGCTGTCTGTTTTTGAATAGCCTTTCAGTTAAGAATGGTTTTTACATTTTTATTTACTTTTATTTACATTATTTTAAAAAAATTAAATAGAGGTAGGGGTCATATTATGTTGCCCAGGATAGTCTCAAACTCCTGGCCTCTGGCTTTTACATTTTTAAATGGTTGGTTTGAAAAAAAGAGAATCTGTAACATGAAAATAAAATGAAACAAATTTCAGTGTCCAAAAAGAAGGTTTTATTGGAATACAGCCAAGTTTATTCATTATGTATTATCTGTGGGTGCTTTTGAGCTGCAATGGAGAATTGAGTAATTGTGGCAGAGAGGATTTGACCCACAATGCCTAAAATATTTATAATCTTGCCCTTTTTTTTTTTTTTTTTTTTGAGACAATGTCTCTCACTCTGTCGCCCAGGCTAGAGTGCAATGGCATGATCTTGGCTCACTGCAACCTCTGCCTCTCAGGTTCAAGCGAGTCTCCTGCCTCAGCCTACCGAGTAGGTGGAATTACAAGCATGTGCCAACAGACCTGGCTAATTTTTTATTTTATTTATTTTTGGTAGAGATGGGGTTTCACCACGTTGGCCAGGCTGATTGATCTCAAACTCCTGATTTTAAGTGATCTGCCTGCCCTGGCCTCTTAAAGTGCTGGGATTACAGGCGTGAGCCACTGTGCCTGGCCTGTCACCTTGCCTCTTTAAAATTTGCTAACCCTTGATCTAAACAAAGTCAGTGGTTAAAATCACTCATGAGCTCATGTTTGCTCAGTATCTGTATAACTGTTTTACAGGTATATATAAATCTTCTGTTTACTTATCTGTAAAAAGGGGGTAATAGGACCATCTCATGATGTTGTGAAGACCGAATGACTCAGGACACGAAAAGCAGCTAGAATAGTACCTGACGTTATAAGCGCCCCAAAAATGTAAATTCTAATTAAGTATATATAGACTTGTGAATGTATAGACACAAATTCAAATAAATACAGAAAACAAAGACTCTTCCCTCCTCATTTATTTTGGAATGTGCTGGAAACAGCTTGAAACGTCCCTTTAATAGCTTCCTGGCCTCACGAGTGTTGGATGACATGACAAATTCTCCTTCATAGAAGGTACAGGTGAACCAGAACTGGAGGGGCATTTGGGATCCTTCCTTCTTCAGAAAGTGCGATCGCCTCAAGACGCATGTGGTTTTCAGTAGAACTGGCCCATGTTTCTGGGGAGTGAGGTGTCCAAACCACTGTTCATCCATATTTCCTGGATGATTTGCTCCCTGCGCTCAATCCTTTCTGCGAGCTCTGCAGCTTCTATGGAACTGTAGACAGGATATGAAGTCCTATGGAACCCCGCCAGTTCCCCTGGGAAGTCAGAGTCAGAGGAGTCCTCCTCCTCTTCTGCGTCCTCACTGTCCTCTTCAGCCCTGTCACTTCCCGGGACCAGCTGCTCCCTCCCCAGCTGCAACTTGTGGACATCCTTGGCACAGGACTCTCTGATGACCAAGGCGCACAATGTGAGGGCCAGGCCAATGCAGACACTGGACACAAACAGCAGGGCAGCTCTCTCGGGGTGGGCTGCGGGAGGAAAGAACATGTCAGAAGCTGGGAGGGGCCGGCAGGCACGACCGGTGCCACACCCGCAGAAACCAGGCGTCTGCCCAAGCAGGGGGCTAATGAAGAATGCCAGTCCAGCGCCTTTGAAACTGTCCACACCACAAGGATCATATATCCCCACTGACTTTTTTTCAAAAGGCTTTTGAGCATATGGAGTCAATATATACATGTGTAGGAGAAAAACACACAGCAGAGGGGCTCCAGAGCCAGACTCATCTGTAAACCAGGGCTTATAGTACGTTTCATCACAGAGTTGTTACGGTGAAATGAGTGAATTCCTATAAAGCTCTCAGAATACTCACTGACACATAGTAAATGCTCAATAAAGTGTTGCTATTAGTAGTAGTAGTAGAAGTAGATCATGAAGAATTAATTTATGTATGAAGTGTATAGGTGAACCTAAGTAATAATAAAATAGATGTTAGCAAAACTGAATTCTGTTCTTTTTCAGATTAAAAAGTAAATATAAATGTACAGTTACCCCTTAGTGTCTGTGGCATACTGGTTCCAGGACCCCTACCCCACACTCCCAGGATACCAAAATTCGCGGACGCTGGAGTCACTTAATATGAAATGGCATAGAATTTGCATACAACATAAGCACACTCTCCCCTATTCCTTAAATCACTTCTGCATTATTTATAATATCGAATGCAATGGAAATGCTATGTAAGTAGTTGCTACAATGTATTGTTTTGGGAATAATGACAGGAAAAATTGTCTGTACATGTTTGATATAGATGCAACTATCCGTTCAAAAAAGATACTTTCGATCTGCCTTGGTTGAATCCACAGATGTGAAAACCAGAGACGCAGAAGGCCAACTGTAATATAAAATACAAAAATATGCTGAGTGTGGTGGCTCACGCCGGTAATCCCAACATTTTGGGAGGGCAAGGTGGGTGGATCGCTTGAGCTCAGGGGTTCAAGACCAGCTTGGGCAACATGGTGAAACCCTATGTTTACAAAAAAAACAAAAACATAAACAAAGTATAGCTGGGCATAGTATTGCATGCTTATAGTCCCAGCTACTAGAGAAGCTGAGGTAGGAGGATCACTTGAGCCTGGGAAATCAAGATTGCATCACTGTACTCTAGCCTGGCTAACAGCATGAGACCCTGCCTCAAAAACAAACAAACAAACAAACAAATAAAAAGAAAGAAAAGAAAAAGGAAAAAGAAAACAAAAAAATACTAAAATAAAATAAAAAATATATTTTATTGCAATACAACAAAATAGCAAAGTGAAATAAATATAAATATAATACAAAGTTCTGGAAATTTTCCCTGCATCCAAATGGATTCTCCATAGAATAATAGAAATGAAATCATTTGGTAAAGTTACTTGGAGACAAAAATCGTAGAAACAAAAATAATGCTAACATGTGCTATGTGTCTCGGTCTAAACCTTTACGTATGTTTGCCTCGACACTAACTCTATATGGAAAGGGCTACTTTACTTTGTTACTGTCACTATCCCCACTTATGGTTGTGTACCCCTCGGGGTGTTATCACCCCCATTCTGAGAAATAGTGATCCAGTTAAGTCCTTCGTAATACGAATCAGGAGTTGAGAAACTTTTCCGGTAAGTAGCCAGGCAGTAAGTATTTTACGTTTTAAGAACCATACATTTTCTGTTGCAAATATTCAACTCTGCTGTTGCAGTGCAAAAACAACCGCATAGCAACCACAAAGCATGGTTGTGTATCAATAAAACTTTATTTATAGATTTGACTCACAGGCCAGTTTGCTGATCCTGGTGTAGATGTTCAAGCTGAGCCCCACCTAGGGAAAGTCTGTGACTGGGGTCAGTTGGCCTCTTCAAGTAGAGTCAGTCCTGGAACTCAGGACTTGAACAGTGGGCTCTTTGTGGGGTGCTGGGATGTGCAGTAGGTACCCCTAGCATTTTCTCAGCATGTCTCAACTGAACGGGTCCTCCTCCAGGCACACTTCCTCCCCTGTGATTCTAAGTTAAAAAGGAAAACTGCTGTCTTCACTACTTCTGTTCTTCCCCAGTGGTCCAGAATTGGAGCTTCTAAACTCAAGGGCTGTCAAGTTTCATGCACAGTCGAGGGATCCAGCCTCTGATCTGATCAGAGAGATGGAACTGGGAGAGCTTATTTTCTTAAAACCTGAAATGTCCCCATTCAGCTTCCATCACTTGCAGCTCAAGTCACTGGTGTAATTAGTGGATGCAAATATGTGGTTCTTCTTGCTGTTGTTTCTGTTAGAATAACTCATCCCTCTCTTTCAGACGTAGATGTCTTCTTTTTTTTTCTTTTTTTTTTTTTTTTTTGAGATGGAGTCTTGCTCTGTCGTCCAGGCTGGAGTGCAGTGGCACAATCTTGGCTCACTGCAACCTCCACCTCCCAGGTTCAAGCAATTCTCCTGCCTCAGCCTCCTGAGTAACTGGGATTACAGGCACATGCCACCATGCCCTGCTAGTTTTGTATTTTTAGTAGAGACAAGGTTTCACTATGATGGCCAGGCTGGTCTCGAACTCCTGACCTCAGGTAAGTCACCCGCCTTGGCCTCCCAAAATGCTGGGATTACAGGCATGAGCCACTGTGCCCGGCAGACATAGATGTCTTTTTTTTTTTTTTTTTTTTTTTGAGACGGAGTTTCACTCGTTACCCAGGCTGGAGTGCAATGGTGCAATCTCGGCTCACCGCAACCTCTGCCTCCTGGGTTCAGGCAATTCTCCTGCTTCAACCTTCTGAGTAGCTGGGATTACAGGCATGCGCCACCATGCCCAGCTAATGTTTTTTTTGTTTTTTTTTTTTTTTTCAGTAGAGATGGGGTTTCACCATGTTGACCAGGATGGTCTCGATCTCTTGACCTTGTGATCTGCCCACCTTGGCCTCTCAAAGTGCTGGGATTACAGGCTTGAGCCACTGCGCCCGGCCAGACATAGATGTCTTAATGAAATATTTATTTTGGCTGAGGGAGGGGTGGCAAGTCATGTTTGTAGTACTACTAACAATATATTTTTCCTAAGGGTTGAGATATTTAGAAGATTTTGTCAAATATAGACATGGATCCTTTGTGAGAGATGTGGGGCTCTGTTCATTTCTGGGGATCATGGCAGAATGGGAATTTGGAGACTCTGGCACTTGGAACAGTCGTTAAACAGTAATGCACAAAATGATGCCAAGACCCGAGGTGCTGACCCAGTGGGGCAAGTCTCCTCTCCTTCTCCCCCTGCAGATCGAAGCCTCCTCTCTCCTGACTTCACTTTCATCTTCCTCTCCCTTGAATTCCCCTCTTATTCCCCCCTCCTGCAGCCCTCCTCTCCCCCAAAATCTCTGAGCCACTGTCCTCTCAAAACCCTCTCCTGTGGTGCTGTTAGGGCTTTCAAGGTGGGCTACGACTCAACCTCTCTGTCTTGGGAAACATAAACTTTGAGCCCCACTGGCAGTGATGCTGCCAACTTCAAGGAGTGCTGTGTGTGAGGAAACGGAACCCCATCTACTTATCGTCTTTTCCAGAGTTGATATTTCTGTTATTTCATCTAATCACTGGCCTTTACAGTGGCCTTCCTCCCCTTCTATGACTTCTTTACAAGGAATTGGAATGAGTAATAATCCTGAACAATCTACTAATTTATTAAAGTGGACTGATGCTTAGGGACATGAGGGATATTTTCCATGCTGTTTACTTCCCTCCTTCCTTTTTTCTATAGTTTTTGTTTTCCATCTTCATGTATTCCTAAAATTTTATTTAAAGGGTATAATGTTATAGGTAGTGTCAGAGATTTGGGGCTCTTTTTTTTTAACTCAATATCATATCACTGTATGATGTTCCATTATCTTGACTATAATGTAGTTTATTCACCCACTCTCCTGCTGTGGGCGGGGAACTGTTTCTTTACCCGCTCTCCTGCTGTTGCCAGATTTCTGCTTTTGTGGATGATCATGAGCATTCTTGTAAATGTCCCTGGTCAACACCTGCAAGCGTTTCTCTCGGGTACTCCCCAGGAGGTAATTGATGGATTTAGGTCATGCTAACCTCTGTGCTTCAATATCAGGGGACAAACCTCTCGATTTCTGTTTCTCTTGTCCCCATGTACACTGGACTGCACTACTGTCTCAAAACTACTTGCAGCCTGACCTGGGAGATGTGCTTTTGGATTCACCCCATCTGCCACCTATTTGGATGGTTTGGGCTGGAAACTGCCCTGCTCAAACTCTCGGCTCCCTGCTGCTCCTGCTTCGGGGCTGTCTAGAGACCCCAGCTCAGCCCGTGGGTCACATGTGCACAGTGGGGCTGGGGATGCGACTGAACGTTGTCTGGGCACCTCTCTCCAGCAGCAGCAAGGATGGAGCTCAGCAGTGTGTGACACTAGCTGGTGGCCACTGCCTGTTTAAGTCGAAATGACCCAACCTGATGTCTACATGCATCTCTGTGGCACGCTGGCCTGTGCGGACCCCTGAGCATGCACTGCGTGCTTCCCACATCCAGAGTGGCCACCCAGACAGCAACACAGACATGCTAAGAAAATCCGCAGGCAAGTGCAGAGGCACCCATTCCACTGGGACCTTGTGAGCCTCCATGATTTGAGTCACGAGCTTCTTGTGGTGATTTCATTCAGCTAACATCCAACATAGCGCATTTAGAGACTCCTTTTCTTGGACATTATATGAAGGCGTGGTCATGGCTTGCTGAGATAAATAGCCCAAAACACCCCTCAATAAAACCAAGTAACAGCTCATCAAATCCTTACATTTAAAAAAAATTGACATCTTATAAATAACAAACACTAGATGACAATAAGACACAGGAAAAAGCTCATAAGCCCAGATCAGTAGTCACCATTCAATTGTTCCTTAACTACTGACCGTGCACCTGTTCCGTACCAGCACTGCATGCTAGATACAGGGACACGACACAAAATCAGACAAATACCTGCCCCTATGAAGCTGAGACTCTAGCAGGAGAGACCGGCACTAAACAATTGACTCTATCCTGTGGTTTCTGGGAATGACAATCACATAAAAAGGATGGAGGGAAGCTAATTTAGACCACTCAGGATCAGTGTGTGTGTGTGGGTGGGGGTGGTTGCATCCCTCAAAATTCAGAGTAGCTGGAATTCAAGCCTCGTATTAACTGAGCCTGAATCCTGGTCCTGCCACCGTCCATGGTGTCCTCAGGTAAATGGCTCAACTCCTCTGACCATCAGCTCCAAGTGCAGAACAGGGGACCAGAGTCCCCTCTCTCAGGTTTTTGCTATAGACTGAATGGTGTTCCCCACAATTCATTCATTTGGAGTTAATTAAGGTTAAAGAAGGTGCCAAGGGTAAAGTCCTAATCTGACAGGATTGGTGGTTTTATAAAAAGAAGAGCTGTCTCTGTCTCTGTCTCTCTCTCTGCCCCTCTCTGCCATGTGAGGACAGAGCAAAAAGGCTGCTGTCTGCAAGCTTGGAAGAGAGCTCTCACCAGAAAGTGACGGGTGGATACTTTGATCGTGGACTTCTGGCCTCCAGAACAGTGAGAAAATCAATGTCCGCTCTATGGGCCATCCAATCTCGGGTACTTTGTTATGGCAGCTGGGGTGGCTAAGGCGGTCGTTGAGAGGAACATAAGGCAGTTGGGGTAAAGCACACAACATGGCCACAGCTCACTGAGTGTAATGTCAGTCTCATTCCCCTTTGATCGTTATTTTCTGGAGGATCTCCAAGAAGCTCTCCAGGGACTTTGTAAATATGGGGATATTTCTGACAATAAAAATTCTTACAGTTCTTAACATTGACCATGATCAGGATAAGCAAGACATGGAAATGAGAAGGTGGTTAGAAAAGAGAGGACCCACAGAATAAACCGACACCCACACCCTACGAACACAGGAGGAATCCTGATGTGGAGGATGACGCGATGGAGGGGACCCCGAGGCTAAACTCCGCATCTCTTGTATTGAGATCCTTTCCTGATATGGTTTGGCTGTGTCCCCACCCAAATCTCACCTCGAATTGTAGCTTCCATAATCCTGTGTCATGGGAGGGACCTGGAGGGAGGTAACTGAATCTTGGGAGCAGGTCTTTCCCATGCGGTTCTCGTGATAGTGAATAAGTCTCACGAGAGTTTGCCTGCCACCATGTAAGATGTCACTTTGCTCTTCATTCAGCTTCCACCAAGACCGTGAGGACTCTCTAGCCGTGTGGAACTGTGAGTCCATTAAACCTCTTTCCTTTAGAAATTACCCAGCCTCAGGTAGGTCTTTATTAGTAGTAGGAGAACAGACAAATACATTCTCTAAGCCTCTATTTTCCTCTGAGACAGGCTTACCCCAAAGAGTCCCATCTCTAGCAGGCCTTGAATGATAATCTCTTATGTGTTATATTAATATGTATTTTACTGAAGGTCTCTAGTTTTTGTCTCTCTGAACATAGGCAGGCATTGCTGAAACTTGCAGATGACATTCCAAAATGCATTCTATCTTTTTTTTTTTTTTTTTTTTTTTTTTTTTGAGACGGAGTTTCGCTCTTGTTACCCAGGCTGGAGTGCAATGGCGCGATCTCGGCTCACCGCAACCTCCGCCTCCTGGGTTCAGGCAATTCTCCTGTCTCAGCCTCCTGAGTAGCTGGGATTACAGGCACGCACCACCATGCCCAGCTAATTTTTTTTGTATTTTTAGTAGAGACGGCGTTTCACCATGTTGACCAGGATGGTCTCGATCTCTTGACCTCGTGATCCACCCGCCTCAGCCTCCCAAAGTGCTGGGATTACAGGCTTGAGCCACCACGCCCGGCCAAAATGCATTCTATCTTAAGCTAAGCAGACAGGGTGGTGAGGAAAGATTGTACATATCTTCCCCTCAATGAAGAGGTCCCTGCAGTGTGGCTGGCTTTGGTATAAGCATTTTGGCTCTGCTAATTTGTGAGGGCTGAGTCTGATTGATCCTCATGGGCAAGATTAACAAGGGAATCCTTGGTAACCATCAGGAATAACACTCATGACTCAGAAAGTGGCTCTGTTTTCATGGGGTATGTTTCCTAAGTGACCTTCTGGCTCATTTTCCGCCTTGTTTCCTAAGTGACCTTCTGGCTCATTTTTCTCCCAGCCAGGGTTGGAATTCAATAATCCTAGTTCCTTCCCAAATTTTAGACCTGGGAAATGCATTCCTCAGGTTTCTACTTTTCAAAAGCAAAAAATGTCTGTCTACCCCTAAACAGTGTGGCTTTGTCTGCATGTGTGGTTCTCTTACTGGCCGCCTGGTTGCAACTGTGCCTGAACTCAGGGCCCCTGTTTCTGAATCTTAGAAAGTGGTGGTTGGCATGTCAAACTTGAAGTCATCGTTCTTGAGTTGTCTGAGTGTTATAATTGAACAGCACGTTTATTAACAAGACTTTGGTAAATCCATTAGCACTCTAAGAAGCTTCGATTCATTGACCTACCTCTAATGTAAGCAAAGGCTGCCAGAGAGTTGCTAACAAGAATTCCATCTTTCCTCAGAACCCTCGATCCGCTTGGGTCGAAGTTTATATCTGTGTCATGAAAAATGCAAGACCAATTAATCACAGTTGTTCATAGTTCACCTATCTATCCTAAGAGGCCCCTGCTGCTCCTACCCCAGGTGCTGCTGGAATAATTAAAAGTCACAGAAATCAAATAAATGGGCCTCTAGCTAAATTATGGAAGATTAACCCAGGAAGAGCACTTATTAAATAGTAAGCAGTCCCTGAAAATATTAAAGCATAACAAGGGTTAGAAATTTTTTTAAAGTATTGGTTCCAACTTTAGGTGCCCCTCTTCCGCTTCACTGCAAAAGGGACCAAATGGATTTTCCCATCCTAAAGGCAGGGACGTTCATCACGCCCCTCGGAGGCTTAACAACATCTCACTTTATTTTATTTTATTTTATTTATTTATTTTTTGAGACGGAGTTTTCACTCTTGTTGCCCAGGCCGGGGTGCAATGGCACAACCTTGGCTCACTGCAACCTCTACCTCCTGGGTTCAAGTGATTCTCCTGCCTCAGCCTCTGGAGCAGCTGGGATTACGGGCACGTGACACCATGCCCAGCAAATTTTTGTATCTTTAGTAGAGCTACTAAAGATACAAAACAGGGTTTTACCGTGTTGGCCAGGCTGGTCTTGAATTCCTGAACTCAGGTGGTCTGCTTGCCTTGGCCTCGCAAAGTGCTGGGATTACAGGCGTGAGCCTCTGTGCTCGGCCAATAATATCTCCCTTTAAGCATGAAGCTGCTGTCCATTGTGTGACTAGAGATAAAATAAGCCTCCATTAGGGAGGAAGGGTGTGTTGGGCTACTTTTTTTTTGGAAACGACAGCAAAATGTGGGGCAGATCTCCTTTTAGATCCTGGTTACACTGCTGGATGGAGTTAAGCAAGCCTGTGATGGGACACCCTGGGGGCCTGGGGGACGCCTAGCGATGTCAGACAGGACAGATATCTCTGAGGACAGATGTCTCTGAGGACAGTGCTAGCCCTCAGTCCCTCACTGCAGGGGGACCAGGCTGTTCATGGATCAGGTGGGAACCCTGTTAGAAAAATGAGTGGAGAATGGGTACGGCGGCTCATGCCTGTAATCCCAGCACCTTGGGAGGATGAGGTGGAGAGGCAGCTTGAGCCCAGGAGTGTGAGACCAGCCAGGGTAACGTGGCAAAGCCTTGTCTTTATTTATAATAATAATAATAATAGAAATTAATTAATTAATTTTTTTAAAAAAAAGAAAGAGAAGTGGAACTAAGGAACACGGAGCCTGCCAGAAAGGTCAGGTGACCAGCTAGAAGGACACAGAAGAACGTTACCACTAGTTCTCTTTGAGCTTTTGGACTAGGGGTGCTTTCATGTGTTTTTCATATCAAGCATACTTTTATACTCAGTGGGGAAAGACCTGATACATATAATAAAATTAACACAAGAAAAGACTCTCACCAAAGCCTAACATCTTAGACGCTCTGCTGCGTCTCTGCAAATTCTATCAGGAGCCCCATGGGTTTGAATTCCATACTAGATTTGATAAGAAAGTCCAAATGTCCAACCCCCTCAAAGCCCCACCCTTCCAACCCCATTTACAAAAGCCGAGTGAAAACTAGGCGGGGCTGGGTGCGGTGGCTGACGCCTGTAGTCCTAGCATTCTGGGAGGCTGAAGCAGGTGGATCACCTGTGGTTGGGAGTTCGAGACCAGCCTGATTAATGTGATGAAACCCCGTCCCTTCTAAAAACACAAAAATTAGCCAATGTGCTGGTGGGCGCCTGTAATCCCAGCTACTTCGGAGGCTGAGGCAGAAGAATCGCTTGAACCCGGGAGGCGGAGGTTGCAGTGAGCCGAGATTGTGCCACTGCACTCCAGCCTGGGCAACAAGAGCAAAACTCCGTTTCAAAAAAAGAAAGGAAGAAAGGAAAGTAAGGAGGAAGGTGGCGTGTACAGAGGCACAGGGGCCTTCAGGTCCTAGCTGGCCCTGGTGCCCATGCAGGTTCCAATGACCTGAACTTTGCAAAAAGCTCATTGTGTAATCCAGGAAGCCCAAATTTATTTCTGAGTGGATGTCTTTTCAAAGTGATTTTCCTTTTAGGAAGTGAGAGGAGAACGAAGGGAGGTGTACCCTACTTCTGATTTAAAAAAAAAAATCAAAACAAAGTAAGTCGTGTTCACCATTTGCAACGGTTGGTCAAAGCCTGTCATCACCAGGACCGGTACCTCAAACACACCTCCTGACAGCCCCTTCCATACTAACCAAGGTGTGCCCAACTGTGGTCACCCAGGGGCTGTCTACCTTTACGTTAAGAGAAATGCTGGTAGTAAGCCATAAAAATTACCATATTCACCATCTTTCTGCTTCAAAGAAGGTTTTAGATTAGCAATGGCTGGATCGATCGCTGTGAGTATGTTCTTGGGAACTAAAAGCCAAAAAGAAACATTTTACATACTTGGTATATTTTTTAAATGTGTACTCTTAATATATTTTTTAATGCAATGTAGATAAGATTTTAAAATCACTTTCCAAATCAGTGCAAGAATCACTCACTCTTCCTGTTAGGTACACATATATACACACAACCCAGTGGTATCCACATGATCATCAAACACCTCAGAGAGATGGTTTTAGGCCCATTTTGCAATACTAAAAAAGTAACAAGGCCAGTGCAGTGGCACATGCCTGTAATTCCAGCATTTTTGGAGGCCGAGGCAGGCGGATCACAAGGTCAAGAGATTGAGATCATCCTGGCCAAGATGGTGAAACCCCATCACTTAGCTGGACACAAAAATTAGCTGGACGTGGTAGTGCGCACCTTGTAATCCCAGCTACTCGGGAGGCTGAGGCAGAAGAATCGCTTGAACCCGGGAGGCCGAGGTTGCAGTGAGCCAAGATCACACCACTGCACTCCAGCTTGGTGTCAGAGCAAGAATCCATCTCAAAAAGAATAAAAACAAGATATGATATATCCATCCAATGAATATACCTCAGTAATAAAAAGGAATGAAGGTCAAGCACGGTGGCTCACATCTGTAATCCCAGCACTTTGGGAGGCCAAGGTCAACAGATTACTTGAGTTCAGGAGTTCAAGACCAGTCTGGCCAACATAGTGAAACCCCTTCCATACTAAAAATACAAAATTAGCTGGGTGTGGTGGCTCACGCCTGTAATCCTAGCTAGATGGGAGGCTGAGGCAGGGAAAACCACTTGAACCCGGAGGCAGAGGTTGCAGTGAGCAGAGATTGTGCCATTGCACTCCAGCCTGGGTGACAGAGTGAGACTCCATCTCCAAAAAAAAAAAAAAAAAAAAAAGAAAAGGAGTGAAGTACCGATCTGATACATGCTACAACATGGATGACCCTCTGAAACATTGCATTTAGTTAAAGAAGCCAGCCACACACACATACAACCATCTATTATGTACTTCCATTTGTATGAAATATTCAGAAAAGACAAACCTAGAGACAAAACGTAGATGAGTGGTTACCTGGGAGCAGGGGGTGGGAATAGGGGAGTGATGGCAAACGAGCACAAGGGAACTTTGGGGGATTGTGAAAATGTTTGGGTTTTTTTTTGTTGTTGTTGTTGTTTCTAATTTAAACTGGAGAGTAGCGACGGTTGCACAACTCAGAGTTTACTAAAAAAATCATTGAATTGTATTCACTTGTAATAGAAAATTTAAGGTAAGTAACACTTCAATGGAGTGGTTAACTCTGGGCTGGGCGTGGTGGCTCATGCCTATAATCCCAGCACCTTGGGAGGCTGAGGCAGGTGGATCACTTGAGGTCAGGAGTTCGAGACCAGCCTGGCCAACATGGTGAAACCCCATCTCAATTAAAAATACAAAACTTAGCTGGACTCGCTCACTTGAACCTAAGAGGTAGAGGTCGCCGTGAGCTGAGATTGTGCCTTTGCACTCCAGCCTGAGTGACAGAGTAAGACTCTTGTGTTAAAAAAAAAAAAAAAAGAAAGAAAGAAAGAAAGAAAGAAAAAGAGAAAAAATAGGATGGTTAGCTTTGAAGATGAGCTTTCCCGGACTTAGTAACGCTAAATGACTGTGACGAGGTCAAAATCCACCGCCAAATTCTCCCAGCTCCCACTCTTCTGCTTTCTGCCCCAAGCTCTTTGCCTCTGTTTCCATCATAAATCTGAAGAGAATTTGAAGACTATGCTAGAGTGATTTGCTAAATGTTATCAGAAAGAACTACAGAAAGATGCAGGTGCGGATGGCCACCTGACCAATTCCTTTGAAGGTGTTTATGACTCTGCCGAACTGACCCTAAGAATAAGCCCTGGGAGGTCAGAACCGCAGCCAAGGCAGCCGGCAGAGGACAGCACCCGCAGGAACAGCGGGCAGGCTGGGGGAAGGGCGAGGAATCCAAATATTCTTGCTGCAGAAAATGGCTTATTTTTGTTTGTTCATCAGCCCAGCCGAGATCTCAGAATAGTAGCAGGAAGTAGCAAGAAAGCCAAAACAAACTGCAAATTCAACTACACCGCTTTTTTAAAAAAGTACGGCGGTGCGGGGACATCTTCAATAGCAAGAAAACCTCGTTTCCCTTCTCGGAGGGCTTCACTAAGTTCTTCTGGGGATGTCCCCGGACCAATAACCACAGGACATTCCTAGATTGTGAGTTTTCCACTTACAGGAGCCTCTGGCGCCTTCGAGCCCATCAGCAGCAAGGGAGACTTTCCAGGGAGGCCCACGGAGTTGGTGGAGGTGGCTGATGATTTCCAGGGTCTCTGAGGAATGTTCCTGGGCTGTCCACAGGGACACTGATCCCGGGACCATGGCAGCGCCCGAGAGCTGAGCTGAGCTGCTGCAAACTGCTTTCTGCTTTAATTACCTGTCCTTCATTTCTGGGCCCTGAAAACGATGCCCTGATTTCCTGGCAGCAGTGAGCCCAGGAAGGGTCATCTCTCCCTGCCAGGAGTGGCACTTCTTTCTCATGTCTGTCTCTTGGCATATTCTCAAACTACAAGAACAAGGAGGGCCTTGGCTCTTGACAAATGCCAGAGCCTTCACAGTTTGAGAAAGAATCAGAATTTTGTAGAGGAGCTCGGAAAGGAAGGGCATTCTAGGATGCACTTTGCAGAATAACCAGGCAGTCAAAAGATGAAATTGGCTGTGGATGCCACAGGCCACTGCAGGGAATGTGCGCATCTGCTATGTGAAAATGGCTCTGAGATCCACAGAATCTTCTAAGACCTTTAAAATCACAGGTATCCACACGCTTCTCAGATTTTTGCATCTCTTTGTTTTAGACTGGTTCAGAACGAGGTTGGGGACTGGGTAGTGATAGGTCACTGTCCCTCTCCACTTCAGATACGTTAGTGAGAACACTAGGAACCACTCTTCGTGGAGCTCCTACTGTGTGCAGGACCCTGATCTCAGCAGTTTACACCAGGGCTGTCTTCCTCATCAGCGCCTCTCCTGTCCCACTCAGCACCTCAGTGTCTCGGCTCCACCCGCCCATCCCCAAGAGTGCTGCTACTGTGCATACCCTAGTGTTCACCCTAAGGGAGAGTTCTCTTTGGAAGATGTAAACCACCCCCACTACAAGCTAAATTAGGCCCCCTCCACTGTTACAGTCTTCTGCCCTTTCCTAAAATAGCATTTGTCACAATAGGTCATGATGATGTATCTGGCTATTTGTTTACTGCCTGCCTTTCTCCCTCAACTGTTCACCCCATGAAAACAGGACTGTGCCTCTCTCTCTCTTTTTTTTTTTAATTGAGATAGAGTTTCACTGCTGTCACCCAGGCTGGAGTGCAGTGGTGTGATTGTGACTCACTGCAATCTCTGCCTCCTGTGTTCAAGTGATTCTCCTGCTGCAACCTCCCAGCTAGCTGGGATTGCAGGCATGCGCCACCACACCTGGCTAATGTTTGAATTTTAGTAGAGACAGGGTTTTGCCGTGTTAGCCGGGATGGTCTAGATCTCCTGACCTCATAGATAATTTTGTATTTTTAGTAGAGATGGTGTTTCGCCATGTTTGCCAAGCTGCTCTCGAAATCCTGACCTCAGATGATGCACCCGCCTCGGCTTCCCAAACTGTCGGGATTACAGGCGTGAGCCACTGCCTCCCGTCTGTGTCTCTTTGTTCATTACAAAATCCCTGGCACCCAGCACGGCTCCTGACACAAAGAACAATGCGCTGAATGAGTGATGGAAGGAAGAAGAGCTTGAAGTGGGACATGTGACCCCTAGGCCCTGAAAGCTCATCTTCATCTCAGCATTAGTGATACCATTTGGCTCTGGGTCCCCGCCCAAATCTCATAACTCCCACATGTTGTGGGAGGGACCTGGTACGAGATGATTGAATCATGGGGGCAGGTCTTTCCTGTGCTGTTCTCTTGATAGTGACTGGGTCTCACGAGATCTGACGGTTTTAAAAACTGGGAATTTCTCTGCACAAACTCTCTTTGCCTGCCACCATCCACGTAAGATGGGACTTGTTCCTCCTTGCCTTCTGCCATGATTGTGAGGCCTCCTGGCCATGTGGAACTGTAAGTCCAATTAAACCCTTGCTTTTTTTTTTTTTTTTTTTTTTTTGTAAATTGCCCAGTCTCAGTTATGTCTTATCAGCAGCAATGACAACAGACTAATTTAATTAGCTAAGGAGAGCCTCAGCTATACTGTTCTTGCCTCATCCTTGAAAGCGCACTAGAAACTGCACCTTTTACAAAAATGTTTTAGTAAATGTTATTGTACAGAACAAACAATACAGAACGATTCTGTAATGATTTTTTCTCCCACAAGAGCAGAAGTGAAACCAGCAAGTTACTTATAAAAATATTTTAATTAGGACTCTAATAAGATAATTTGTACCTTCATACCTTGTCTTCTGAGTATCTACATGGGGAGAGGTTCACCTGAAAAAGTTTTCCCCAGGAAACCCGTGGTTTCTTGGCTCAACTGACCCATTTAAAAAAGTCCACCTATATCAACTTTCTGCCTATCTGAAGAAGATTTGTTTTCTTTGATCTCATGTCGTGTGTTCACAAGCTTCTAAAATGTTTGCCAAAATTTAAGTCTGCAGGATGGGTTTTCCCTTGACCCATATTCTTCCATTCATTCCAAACATTATCTTCAGTGGATAGAGTTTTCCCACTTCCCATATGATTTCACCACCTGGAGCTAACAGTGTTTTACTGAAGCCCAGACACTTTAAAAAGCAGACCATCCTGTCCAATGACATTCATCCCATTGGCTCGCCCACAGCTGTCAATACAGAGCATCTCTGGTTCTTTATTAAAAACCACAAATTGGCTGTAGATGAGATCTCCGACCTGCACATTTGGTCTGTTTCTTTTAGTTACACCTTCAAATGCCAAGTAAGACAAAGAAACTGGCTCATTCCCTCCAACATCAACTTTGAATATATCTCCAGATTTAGCTGTCACTGTGCCCATCAACTGGTCTCCTTTCATTGGAACATACTCTGTTCCCAGGGCTACGGTGGCTCCAGCCCAGAGTTGTCTCAGCTTTGCCGGTCCTCACCTGAAACTGCACCTTATTTGGAGGCTAAAGTCCTTCATCTTTTTTTGTGTTTTTTAGATGGAGTTTTTTCCCTCTTGTTGCCCAGGCTGGAGTACAATGGTGCAATCTCGGCTCACTGCAACTTCCACCTCCTGGATTCAAGTGATTCTCCTGCCTCAGCCTCCCGAGTAGCTGGGATTACAGGCATGTACCACCATGCCGGCTAATTTTGTATTTTTAGTAGACATGGAGTTTCTCCATGTTAGCCAGGCTGGTCTTGAACTCCCGACCTTAGGTGATCCGCCTGCCTCAGCCTCCCAAAGTGCTGGGATTACAGGAGTGAGCCACTGCACCCAGCCAAGTCCTGATTCTTATTCAACACTCAGATGAAGAGGCCTGAAACCACTGGAACCTCAAGAGTGGTCCATATCCAGTCTACCATCCTCCGCTCTACCAGGTGAACTATCCAAGGATGTACTCAGAGTGACCTTTTTGGCCTCTCAGGGAACCTCAGCCAAAATGTGCCTCCTGCTCCCTAGAGCTGCTTAGACATGGCAGCAGGAATAAAGACACAGCAGGTAAAACCATTCTTCCTGTAATGTAAGAGTGGGTGCCATTATTTGGGTAATACATTTATGTAGTCACTTCATACCTGTGACAGCATTGTTATTGCAGAGAATAGCATTTTTAGTTCAGGATATAAAAGTCTGAGGATGCAATGGAATAGTATTAGGCCACCAAAAGGAATAAAGTACAGAGACATGCTACGACATGTATGAACCTTGAAAACAGATGCTAATTAAAGAAGCCAGGCATAGCACACCACATATCGTAGATCCCATTTCTGGAAAACGTCTAGAAGAGGCAAATCCATAGAGACAGAAAGTAGATGGGAGGTTGCTTGGGGCTAGAGCAGCTGTAGTGGGTGGATTTGGGGGGCTGACTGCTAAAGGATACAAGGTTTCTTTTTGGGGGGATGAGAATGTTCTTAATTTGTTACAAAAGTAAAATGGCTAGGAATGTTTGGCAGGGGAAAAAGAGATTTCCAGGAGAATAGGTATCAGGTTCTTCAATTATAATGTTCTTTGCTTTTCATTTGCTTTTGCGCTCATTTCAAAGAAAGAAAGAAAGAAAAAACCAGTCAACAAATTAGTATTATAAACTAGAAATCCATAGTATCCTCAGAAAATAATAAACTGCTGATTTGCTTTATGAAATTAGAATCTAAACAAAGAAGGCATTTCATTTTATCATTTAAAGACAGCAGGAAAACAAAGATATGCTGTTCTGTAATGTTTTTATTATTTTAGGGTAAGCATTTGATCTGTTGATTCAACACCGTGAGTCTGTAGATAAAATAGCCCTTGGCAGTCCAGAGAGTTAGTCATTTGGGAACTAAAAGCAGTCCTGGAAGGATACACAGGAGACACACACCACCGCCGTGAACTCGCATGACATCTCAATACATTTTAGAGCCTCCTAAGAACCCAGATGAAAATCCCTGCCCTCAGCGACATCAGTTTACCCCATTTGGTTGTGCGTTCTCCACCCTCCCAATTGGCTGCCAATCCGATTGCTAAAGGTGCTTTTACACAAATTTTGACCAAAGAAAATTCTATTGCTTATCTGACATGACTATCATAAACAAGAATAAGAAAGAGAAAAAGGGCTCTCAGGTACCTGGGATGACCAAACAGCTTCAGGAGGAGCAGCGTTTGGCTTGTTCTGGGCAAACTCCTGCCATTCACGTGATCACCACCCTCCCCCAAAAGAGACAGCGTGTTTGGGCAGCTGGTGGGGTGGGGGTGTGTTCTTACCACATG
This sequence comes from Saimiri boliviensis, assembly GCF_048565385.1. Taxonomy (NCBI): domain Eukaryota; kingdom Metazoa; phylum Chordata; class Mammalia; order Primates; family Cebidae; genus Saimiri; species Saimiri boliviensis. The sequence continues at coordinate 12,948,615 of NC_133466.1, forward strand.
CGTAGGTCACAGTGAGGTATTTTTTCACGCCTGGCAAACAGGGGCTTCCAAAATGGTGATTGTTGACGACGATTTTGCATCTCTGCTTCCCATAGCACCTTCGGGATAGGACTTGCAAAGCTGAGTAAGACAAGCAATCTGAAAGGCAGGAAACACCCAGAAGAATTTCACGGTGCATCCTACACAGGGCCACCACATAGCCTACGGCATTCTTGGTAAATGAATATGCTGAGCTGGAGTCAAGTCAAACGGACAGTTTCTCTGCTTATTTTCTGTCTCATTAAAGTACCCCAGCTGGGCAGAGCCAGCATCACGGTCCTGTCCGGTAAGTCCTGAAGCTGGGTTTAGTGTGCTGTGCTGGCACCATCTTGAAAGCTTTTATTTTTTTATATTTTGAGACTGATTTTTGTTCTGTTGCTGGGCTGGAGGGCAATGGCGCGATCTCGGTCACTGCAACCTCCACCTCCTGGGTTCAAGCGATTCTCCTGCCTCAGCCTCCTGAGTAGCTGGGACTACAGACACGCCACCACGCCCAGCTAATTTCTGTATTTTTAGTAGAGACAGGCAGATCACATGAGTTCAGGAGTTGGAGACCGAGCCTGGCCAAGTCTATAATCCCAGCACTTTGGTAGGCGGAGGCAGGCAGATCACCTGAGGTCAAGAGTTCGAGACCAGCCTGGCCAACATGGCAAAACCCTGTTCTCAGCACTTGTTTGCTGAGAGACTATTTTTGTTTTGTTCATTATCTAATTCCCACACCTTGCCCAATAATAAAAAGTATTCGGCTACTACAGTGGGCCAGGTGTGGGAACTACCCTATGAGATAGGCTATTTGTAATACATACACACTTGCGCGCGCGCACACACACACACACACACACGTCAATTTTGTGGCTGAGAAAGTGGACACAGGGAGGGTCAGTAACCTCACACAGCTAGAGAAGAATGTGGCCTGTAGGTTGGTCTCCAAGCTCCACGATCCCGGTCTCCATGAAAGGGTGGGTGAGGGACGGATCGGGGACAGTTTCAGACCTTAGGCTGCAGGGCTGCGGAAACAGTGGTCTATTGAGAGGTGCAAGGGGACGTTGTTAGAAGCAGGCAGTTTGAAGGACAAGATCATACATTCATTAAAAAAGAAATTGTCCTGCATGTGAGGTGGGTCAAGGTTTTGAAGAAAAGGCTCAGATCTGGAGACGTGCGTGAGGGGTTCATGCCCAGAGTGCCCAAGGGCTGGTGCTGTGGAGACGGGCAGCTCAGGGAGAGTATGAAGTCACAGTGGCAGGGACCCTAGCCACACAGGGTCCTGCGCATGTCTGCCCTCGAACAGTTCCCAGGACCTCTCTCCAGTCTTATGCTTGTCCTTCACAGCCAGGCTTCTAGAAAGGGTCTCTGGCCAGGCGTGGTGGCTCACTCCTGTAATCCCAGCGCTTTGAGAGGCCGAGGCAGTGCATCACCTGAGGTCAGGAGTTTGAGACCAGCCTGGCCAACACGGCGAAACCCCATCTCTACTAAAAATACGGAAATTAGCCAGGCATGATGTATGCGCCTGTAATCCCAGCTACTCAGGAGGCTGAAGCAGGAGAATCACTTGAACCTGGGAGATGGAGGTTGCAGTGAGCCGAGACTGCGCCACTGCACTCCAGCCTGGGTGACAGAGGAGCTCAGGGTCTCGATGCCTCCACTGCATCTCCCCCACCCATCCTGTCCCCTCCCCTCCTTAATGTGCCCATGTCCACACACACCCTAAAACCGATCCCTTTGAGATCACAGGGACCTATCACCATCCTGTCCAAGAGATGAGGGCTGCTCCTAATTGTTCCCTGCCTTTGGAACTTCCAGTGCCTAAATGCCCATGTTGAGGGATTTCTCACTGACCCCAGCTCCCTTGTGCCCATCTCCCTGGCGGTCTCCGATTCCTCTATCCCAGTACCCTCTGCAGGCCTGCCCACCCAGAGTAAGCTCTTTCCTGTGCCTGGTCCAAATTCTGATATATTTTTGAACAAGGGGCTTTGTGTTTTCATTTTGCACTGAGCCCCACAAAAGGCACTGGGTCTGGGCTCTCTTCTCCTTCCTACACACTCCATTCGGCCCCGAGGCCATCCCTGTCACTACCAACCCCTGAGAGCCGAGGCCCAGATCGCCACCTTCAGCGCTGGCCATTCCGGCACTCCGCCGTGTGCACTGATCGCCTTTCCTCTTTGCCGCCTCCTCTGGCTCTTCACCTCCTATCTGTACCCATCGTCTCCTCCTCCTCTCCCGCCACAGCCTCAGTTCCAGCCCTGCCAGTGTTGCAGCAAGTCTTCTCACTGGACTCCCTTCCTCCACTTTCTTCCCTTTGCTCTCCACTGTGCTCTTTCTTTTCTTTTCTTTTTTTTTTTTTTTTTTTTTTTTGAGATGGAGTCTCATTCTGTCGCCCAGTCTGCAGTGCAGTGCTGCAATCTCAGCTCACTGCAACCTCCGCTTCCCAGGTTCAAGCAATTCTCCTGCCCCAGCCTACCAAGCAGCTTACAGGTGCCTGCCACCATGCCCCGCTAATTTTTGTATTTTTAGCAGAGAGGGGGTTTCACCATGTTGGCCAGGCTGGTCTTGAACTCCTGACCCCCCAGTGATCTGCCTGCCTCAGCCTCCCAAAGTGCTGGGATTATAGGGGTGAGCCACTGAGCCCAGCCCACTGTGCTGTTTATAATCTCATCACTCGCTACCTGCTTAAGATCCCTACCACCCGTTTGACCAAGTCCAGCTCCACAGAACTGTGCACAAGAGCCCACGTGCCTTACCTTTTCTACCTTCCTAGCCTCTCCACAGCTGCTATTCTCCCACCCCAGCCTATGCCACAGCCCCCAGGTCTCATTGCAGCCCCAGAAAGCTAGGCTGCAATTCTTGTCATCTCTTTATCTTTGCGCGTGCTCCTCTCCTGCTAGGAAATCCTTCCTTCTCCGCCGTCTTCTCAGTTGTACCGTCTCCTGCATGGTGGTCAGCGGTTCCCTCTCTCGGCTTCTACTGTTCTGTGTCCTGCTCTGACTGCGTGGCTCTACTTATTTGCTCATTCCTCTGTCACCAGACTAGAGGGAGCTTCTGCTCCCAGCACCTTACACTGGTCCTAATGCTTAGAAAATGCTCAAAGAATTACAAGATGAATAAACCAAGATATGGTGATAACCTCCATCCCTTCGGAAGCTCCTCCTTGGCTCTTGGGGCCTACTCCTGGTGCCTTCACCAGCGGGCATTGGAGCTAGCTGCTCAGGGGAAGGAAGTCTTGAAGTGGATGATGCAGGAGGAAAGGAGGAGGGTGCATTAGCAGTGGGATACATGAGTGCATGAGAACCCATGGCTGTGAGACACAAGAAAGAGACTAAAATGGACCCAGAAGCAAGAGGAAAGAACACATGACTTCATGTCCAAGTTCATAGCGGCATATTCACAACAGCCAAGAGGTGGAAGCAACTCAAGTCCTTTGATGGATGGATGGATAAATAAAATATGGTATATACATAGGACGGAATATCATTCAGCCTTAAAAAGGACTCACTGGACTCCTTCCTTCCATTTTCTCCCCTTCAGATGGTTCTCCCTTTTGTCCTCCACTGTGGTCTTTCTTTATTTTATTTTATTTTATTATTAGTTTTTTGAGATGGGGTCTCACTCTGTCGCCCAGGCTGGAGTGCAGTGGTACAGTCTCGGCTCACTGCAACCTCCACCTCCTGGGTTCAAGTGATTCTCCTGCATCACCCTCCCCAGTAGCTGGGATTACAGGTGCCCGTCACCATGCCCAGCTAATTTTTGTATTTTTAATACAGATGGGGTTTCACCATGTTGGCCAGGCTGGTCTCAAACTCCTGACCTCATGATCCACCCTCCTCAGCCTCTCAGTCCTGGGATTACAGGTGTGAGCCACTGCACCTAGCCCCACTGTGCCCTTTCTAATCTCATCACTCCCTGCCTGCTTAAGATCCTCCACCACCCCTCTGACCAAGTCCAGCTCCTCAGAACTGACACATGCTACAGCATGGATGAACCTTGAAGACATTATGCTAAAGAGAATTAAGCCAGTCACACAAAGACAAATACTGTGTGATTCTACTTATGTAAGGGACCTAGCATAGTCAAATCCGTAGAGACAGAAAGTGGAATGGTGGGTACCAGGAGCTTAAGGGACGGAGCAATGGGGAGTTGTTTAATGGGTTTTGAGTTGTGCTTTTCAAGATGAAAAAATTCCAGAGATTGGTTGCACAACAATATGAAAATACTTAACAGGACCAAACTATACACAGAAATGGTTAAGATGGTAGGCTGGGTGTGGTGGCTCATGCCTGTAATTCCAGCACATTGGGAGGCCAAGGTGGGTGGATCACCTGAGGTCAGGAGTTCAAGACCAGCCTGGTCAGTGTGTTGAAACCCCATCTCTACTAAAAAAATACAAAAATTAGCTGGTTGCAGTGGCACATGCCTGTAATCCCAGCTACTTGGGAGGCTGAGGCAGGAGAATCACTTGAACTCAGGAGGCAGAGGTTGCAGTGAGCTGAGATGGAGGCACTGCACTTCAGCTTGGGCGACAAGAGCGAAACACCGTCTCAGAAAAGAAATGGTTAAGATGGCAAATTTTATGTGTTTTTCCCACAATTTTTAAAACGCTATGGCTTAATTGTAAAGATAAAATTAATTTTTTTCTCAACAAATTAGGTATAAAGGAATGTACCTCAACATAATAAAGGCCATATATGACAATCACCCAGCTAATATCATACTCAACAGTGAAAAGCTGAAAGCTTTTTCTCTAAGATGAAGGATGCCCATTCTCACCACTTCTCTTCACTACATTATTGGAAGTCCTAGCCAGAGAGAGGATTTAGGCAAGAAAAGGAAATAAAAGGCATCCAAATCAGAAAGAATGAAGTTAAATTGTCACTGTTTATAGATAACATGCTTTTATATATAGAAAATCTTAAAGACACCACCAAAAACTATTAGAACTTACATACAAGTTCAGCAAAGTTGCAGAATACAAAATCAACATAAAAAATCAAAATAGTGAGCCGGGCACGGTGGCTCAAGCCTGTAATCCCAGCATTTTGGGAGGCCGAGGCGGGTGGATCACGAAGTCAAGAGATCGAGACCATCCTGGTCAACATGGTGAAAACCCGTCTCTACTAAAAATACAAAAAATTAGCTGGGCATGGTGGTGCATGCCTGTAATCCCAGCTACTCAGGAGGCTGAGGCAGGAGAATTGCCTGAACCCAGGAGGCAGAGGTTGTGGTGAGCCAAGATCATGCCATTGCACTCCAGCCTGGGTAACAAGAGTGAAACTCCGTCTCAAAAAAAAAAAAAAAAAAAAAAAAAAAAAAAAAAAAAATCAGTAGTGTTCCTATATACTAACAACAAGCTACTTGAAAAAGAAAGCAAGAAAACAATCGCATTTACAATAGCATAAAAAATTATCTAGGAACAAATTTAACCAAAGAGGGGAAAGATCTGTACACAGAAATCTATACACACATTGACAAATGAAATTGAGCAAGACACAAAGAAACGAAAAGATATTCCATGCTCAGGGACTGGAAGAATTTATACTGTTACAGTGTTCATATTGACCAAATCGATCTATAGGCTTAATGCAATCCCTATAAAATTCCAATGACATTTTCCACGAAATAGAAAAAGCAATCCTGAAATTCATATGGAATTGCAAAAGACCCTGAATAGTCAAAGCAATCTTGAGCAAAAATAACAAAGCTGGAGGCATCACACTACTTAATCACAAAATCTACTACAAAGCTGTAGTAATCAAAACAGTATGATACTGTCATAGAAACAGACACATAGACTGATGGAACAAAATAGAAAGCCTAGAAACAAACCAAAGAATATACCATCAACTAACTTTTCAACAAGGGGGCCAAGAAGATACTAAAGGGAAACGATAATCTTTTCAATAAATGGCATTGGGGTATTGGATAAATGGAATATTCACATGCAAAAGAATGAAATTGATCCCTATCTTCCACCATACACAAGAATCAACAGATTTAAGACCAAATGTAAGAGCTGAAACCATAAAACTCCTAGAAGAAACCCGAGGGGAAACCTCCTTGACCTTGGTCTTGGCAATGATTTATTAGCTAGGACACCAAAAGCACACACAAACACATGGGAGCACATCAAGCTAAAAAGCTTCTGCACAATAAAGGAAACAATCAACACAATGAAAAGGCAGCCTACAGATTGGGAGAAAACATTCTCAAACCATGTATCTGATAAGGGGTTAATATCCAAATATATAAGGAACTTATATAACTCAACTTTGAAAAGCAAATAACTCAGTTAAAAAGTGGGCAAAGGACCTGAATAGACATTTCTCCAAGAAAGACATAAAAATAGCCAACAGGCAGGACATGGTGGCTCAGCACTTTGGGAGGTAGAGGTGGGTAGATCACCTGAGGTCAGGAGTTCGAGACCAGCCTGGCCAACATAGTAAAACCCTGTCTCTATTAAAAACACAAAAATTATCCAGGTGTGGTGGCATGCACCTGTAATCCCAGCTACCAGGGAGGCTGAGGCAGGAGAATTGCTTGAACTGGGGAGGCAGAGGTTGCAGTGATCTGAGGTTGTGTGCCACTGCACTCCAGCCTGGGTGACAGAGCAAGACTCCATCTCGAGAAAAAAAAAAAAAAAAAAAAAAAAAAAAGGCCAACAGGTATATGGAAAGGTGCCCAACATCACTAAGGGAAATACAAATCAAAACCACAACCAGATATCATCTCACACCTGTTAGGGTGGCTTCTAATAAAAGACAAGAAATAACAAGAGTTTGGAGAGGTTGTAGAGAAAAGGAAACCCGTGTACACTGTTGGTGGGAATGTAGTTTGGTGCAGGCATTATGGAAAAGAGTATGGAGGTTCCTAAAGAAATTAAAATAGAACTACTATATGGCCCAGCAATCCCTCTTCTGGGTGTAGACCTGAAAGAAATAATTCTCCAGTTCCTGAAAATACCAACTGTGTGTCCTACAATTTATCTAAATTCTGGCACTAAGTGCCTGGAGTTAGTACAGCTCCCGCAGGCTGAGGATCCAGTCCCACTAGACTATTCCCCTTCCCCCATCATCAGATGCCAATTGCAAGCCTGGGCCTCGGACTGGCCAGTTATAAATCGGGGGTTTCTGCGATGTTCTTCTTGGGTTCTAGAATTTGCAAGACTGGCTCACAGAACTCAGGAAAACAGTTTACTGACAAGATTTTTGGCTATGATAAAAGGATACGACTCAAGAGGAGCAGAATGTTAGAGATGCACAGGGCAAGGTTTGGGGATGGGGCACGGAGCTCCCGTCCTTGCTGGGGTTCCACCCTCTTTTTTTTTTTTTTTTTTTTTTTTAGATGGGGTCTTACTCTGTCCCCCAGGCTGGAGTGCAACGACACAATCTTGACTCACTGCAACTTCTGCCTCCTGGGTTCGAACAAGTCTCCTGTCTTAGCCTCCTGAGTAACCGGGATTACAGGCGCCTGCCATCCTACCCAGCTAATTTTTTTGTATTTTTAGTAGAGATGGGGGTTTCACCTTGTTGGCCAGGCTGGTCTCGAACTCCTGACTTCCCGCCTCGGCATCCCAGAGTGCTGGGATTACAGACATGAGTCACTGCGCCCAGCCTAGAGGTTCTACCCACTGAGCACCTCCATGGAGTCCTTGAGCTGAAAGGTCTCCGAGCCCCATTGTTGGAGGGCTTTTATGGAGGTCTCATGATATAGGCATGATTGATTAAGTCACTGGCCATTGGTGATGGACCCAACAATCTTCACCCTCTCTCTCCTGCCTGGGGAGAGGGTGGTCGAGAGGTTTAAGTTCCAGCCGTGTAATCATGTGATCCATTCCCTTGACAACCAGCCCCCCATCATTAGGGGTTTTCCAAAAGTCACTCATCAACATAAACTCCGGTGTGGTCAAAAGGAGCTAATTTTGACCAGGCGTGGTGGCTCATGCCTGTAATCCCAGCACTTTGGGAGGCTGAGGTGGATGGATCACAAGGTCAGAAGTTCAAGACCAGCCTGCCCAATATGGTGAAACCCTATCTCTACTAAAAAATACAAAAATTAGCCAGGCGTGGTGGTGGATGCCTGTAGTCCCAGCTACTTGGGAGGCTGAGGCAGGAGAATCACTTGAACCTGGGAGGTGGAGGTTGCAGTGAACCGAGATGGCGCCACTGCACTCCAGCCTGGATGACAGAGTGAGACTCCCTCTCAAAAAATTTTTTTTTAAAAAGGAGCTAGTTTTAATGAATAACAAAAGATATTCCTTTCATCTTCTTTATTCTGGAGCCATTTCAGGAGCTCAGGACAAAATATAAATGTTACAACAAAAGATGTTCTGATGGCGCTTATAACTTAGCAAATTACAAAGGTTTCAGGATCTCTGGCCAGGAGCCGAGTGAAGACCAAAATATATATTTCTTCCTATATTACAATACCGCAATACCATTTTTATTAGCCAAAAAAATAAATAAATAAAAACAATACTAAATAATACTAAACAGCTATTTGAAACTATATATGTAACATATTTGTATTTATTTATTTATTATTTATTTTTTTTTTTGAGATGGAGTTTCGCTCTTGTCGCCCAGGCTGGAGTACAGTGGCATGATCTCAGCTCACTGCAGCCTCTGCCTCCCAGATCCAAGCAATTCTCCTGTCTCAGCCTCCCGAGTAGCTGGGATTACAAGTGCCCACCACCATACCTGGCTAATTTTTGTATTTTTAGTAGAGACGGGGTTTCGCCATGTTGGCCAGGCAAGTCTCCAACTCCTGACCTCAAGCTCCGCCTGCCTCGGCCTCCCAAAGTGCTGGGATTACAGGTGTGAGCCACCGCGCCCGGCCACATATTTGTACAAACACAAATCTCTAGGTAGTATTTACCACTGAAAGGGACAGGGTTGGGACAGAGGAGAAAAATATAAGTAGACGCAAGTTATCTGTAGGATTCTAGTTCTGTGGGGTGTAACGCACTATATTCTTCTTTTACAACCTATGTAAGAGTTACACATATTATTTTGAGTATGTCAAATATATTAAAGAATTTAAAGGAAAAAAATGGACTCGTAAAGCCTTTTTTCCATGAAAATATTTCTTTCAGAAATTTTGGCATTAAGTGAGACCAGAGATGTGGGTGACAGGGACTCAGATAATAATAATATTTCAGGAAATTAAAAAAGTAGATGTGTGGGCATTTAAAGTCAGAAATATCTCAGAGGAAGTATAGAGGAAGTAGTTATACTTAGTGAACACTTGAACACAGGGAGAGGACGAAGTTACAACAGTAAGGGCTGGTCGTGGTGGCTCACGCCTATAATCCCAGCACTTTGGGAGGCCGAGGGAGGTGGGTCATCTGAGGTCAGAAGTTCAAGACCAACCTGGCCAACATGGTGAAACCCCCGTCTCTACTAAAAATACAAAAATTAGCCAGACATGGTGGCACATGCCTGTAGTTCCAGCTACCCAGGAGGCTGAGGCAGGAGAATCACTCAAACCCAGGAAGTGGAGGTTGCAGTGAGCTGATATCGAGTCACTGCACTCCAGCCTGGGTGACCAAAAAAAAAAAAAAAAAGAATAACAGTAAGATCAACAGCTCCGCATCCACTCTTTCTTCCTTCGTCTGCTCATGGCAATTGGTTCAAACAATATGTCCAGAGCCAACTTCTAAAAGTACACCTCTGTACTTTAGAGGGAAGGACAATTTAAATATATTTAATTACACACACACATGCACACACACATATACATATATAAACAAATAATAAGGAACATTATTATAAAAGCACCTGATTTGAATATATTCATGAAGGGAGTCTACTGCCATATCACCCTGAATGCACTTGATCTTGTCTTATATTCATGAAGGTTCAGACCTGTTTTGTTAAGTACCATTCCATAAGCCTGATTAAAAAAAAAAAAAAATTGGGTGCTGGGCACACAGTAGGCACTCTACGATGAAGCACTTCATGAATGAATTCATGGTCTGGAATGGACAGCGTGGCACGTTACATCACCTCTCTCTGGCTTTAGAATGTGTTGTTTTGCAGGGACGTCTGATCTGTGAGTTTGAATCTAGGCTGAGAAAGGCTGCTCCAGGGACATGAGGAAGCAGTGAGGCTGTCATCCTTCTGTCTGGTCGCTGAATCAGCTCTTCCTAGCCACTCACTGGGAGGTTGGAATAAATCCATCTTCCTCTGACTGCCTGGGAGTGCCATACTCCAGTGTAAGGATGTGACTTGCTGGAGCTGCTCTGGCGCACCCTCATGAATGAAGAGTAAACACAGCAAGTCAAGAAGTCCATATAGCTTTTAGAGAATGTTGAAGTGCCTGTCTGTACCAAGTGCCAGAAACGTCAAGTCTGCCTTTGTGAAAGGCAAGTTTAGCTCATTCAGTACAGCAAGAATAGCCATGGCCCCACATCCCTGGCGCCAGGCAGGCCACCCACAGCTCAAATCAGGCCTTAATAAATAGACCGTTTGCAAAGGTGGGAATGGGATGAGGACGTGGCACATCCAAAGGACGGTGCAGAACCCCAGGGCTCGGAATAGCAGGGAGGGCCGGCGGGGCGGATCATCCCTGTAATCCCAGCCCTGTGTAAGGCTGTGGTGAGAGGATTGCTTGAACTCAGGAGTTCGAGATCATCCTAGGCAACAAAACTAGACCTCCTCTCTACCGAAAACAAAACAAAAATTGGCAGGGTGTGGTGGTGTGCGCCTGCAGTCCCAGCTTCTTGGGTGGCTGAGGCAGGAGGATTGCTTGAGTCTGGAAGATCGAGGATGCAGTGAGCTATGATTGAGCCACTGCACTCTGGCCTGGGCAACAAGAAGACTCTGTCTAAAAAAAAAAAAAAAAAAAAAAGGAGTAGCATCGGGATGTGACTACCCCCAAGCCTGAAGGGGCCAGGGCAGTGGTTCCAGAACACAGAGGGGGAAGTTCCACAGACAAGACTGCTGGATGGAGCAGGGCCCTTCATACAAGCATGGCAATGCTTCTGTTGTGCTGTGTTCACTGTTTGTGCCTGGATCTCCCCTTGGGCTGACAGCCCCGGCCCAGGTAACCTAACAGACGGACAAACCTGAGGGCGACCCCTGTGGGTGGCATGGGTTAACGCATTTTGAGACGGAGTTTTGCTCTTGTTGCCCAGGCTGGAGTGCAATGGCATGATCTTGGTTCACCGCAACCTCCACCTCCTGGGTTTAAGTGAGTCTTTGACCTCAGCCTGCCAAGTAGCTGGGACTACAGACATGTGCCACCAGGCCCAGCTAATTTTTTGTGTGTATTTTTAGTAGAGACAGGGTTTCTCCATGTTGGCCAGGCTGGTCTCAAACTCCAGACCTCAAGTGATCCACCCACCTCGGCCTCCCAAAGTGCTGGGATTACACGCGTGAGCCACCATGCCCAGCCCCAACTCAATAAATATGAAATGGTAGTTCCTTTGCAAGAGCAACAGCATCAAATTATGTTCCGGGGAGCCCCAGGGTTTAGAGGAGGTACCTTAGGGACTGGGCAGGACAAGGGTGTCACAGAAGAACTTGAAATCTAATAAACTCACTGAGACTCAATTTCCCTCCCGTGTAGCATGAAGAGTATCTTTTTTCAGTGTATTTCTTTGTTGTTGTTGTTTGTTTTTGAGACGGAGTTTCTCTCTTGTCATCCACGCTGGAGTGCATTGGTACAACATCCGCCTCCTGGGTTCAAGTGATTCTCCTGCCTCAGCCTCTGAGTAGCTGGGACTACAGGCACCTGCCACCATGCCCAGCTATTTTTTTTTTTTTAATTTTTAGTAGAGATGGGGTTTCACCATGTTGGGCTGGCTGGTCTCGAACTCCTGACCTTGTGATCTGCTCGCCACAGCCTTCCAAAGTGCTGGAATTACAGGCATGAGCCACTGCGCCTGGCCTTTTCACTGTATTTCTATGAGGTTTGTACAAGGCAACTGCAAAGGTACGCCCACAAAAACACTGGCTGTTCTCTAAAGCTTGCATGAACAATCTTTGTTTAAGGTCCCAGAAGCTCATCTGCCTGTAGCAGCTGTGGGCAGCAGAACAGAGCAGCGGCAAAGAATGTGACCTTGCTAGGCCTCAGTTTCCTTACTCGGACAAAGAAAGTCCTGGGAGCTGGCTCCTGCGGTGGTGTGAGTGTTGAGGGCAGTGCCACGTGCAGCTGGCCAGTTCCAGCCCCCCTGCATGTGGCTCAGCAATGTCCTCATCAGGGCTCCTAATGTCAGATAGGAAATGGTGCGTTAGGAAAAGACCTTTGGGACTTAGTCCATTTAGAGTCTACATTACATGCTGTCTTTGGTCCCTTAAAGTGAAAACAAGTATATATATGGTACAGTGTGATATGAGAGAAATATTAAGACCCCAAATCCGCATATAGGAAATAAAAAAGAAAACCGGAAAGAGAATCACCAAGATGATATTTTTGGCTGGTTGAAAAGAGATGTTTTGGGCCAGGCGAAGTGGCTCACGCCTGTAATCCCAACTCTTTGGGAGGCCGAGGTGGGCGGATCACCTGAGGTCAGGAGTTCGAGACCAGTCTGGCCAACATGGTGAAACCCCATCTCTACTAAAAATACAAAATTTAGCTGGGCATGGTGGCAGGTGCCTATAATCCCAACTACTCGGGAGGCTGAGGCATGAAAATCACTTGATCCTGGGAGGCAGAGGTTGAAGTGAACCGAGATCGAAGCCACTGCACTCCAGCCTGGGGAATAGAGCAAGATGCTGTCTCCAAAAAAAAAAAAAAAAAAAAAAAAGAGATGTTTTATTCTCCCTTATCAATTTTAAGGTACGTTTCAAGCTTTTGTGAGTTAACAATGCTTTGAAATGAAAGTATCAAATGATCTTTCTTTGAAAGTAAAATGAAATTCATGTCTAGACAGAAAACAGTTTTTGAACAGCGAGAGTCTTAGAGGCAATTTTTTTCCAGAATATTTGAATAAACTCTTCTTTTGATGTAACTTAATTTGTCCCAGAAGTCATGAAACGTTTATCTAGATGTAAAGTCATATCCTTTAACTTTTCTTCTAGGTTGTTTTTTTTTTTTTTCCCTGTGGTTGCACAGGGTTGACTGAGGATATTTTTGTTGTCTTAAGTGCCTTGTTTTATTTGGGGTTTTGAGCTGAGCACATTTACCAGTTGAAAAAAAAAAAAAAGGTTCTGTTTCTTCTCAACTGAATCACAATCCTTATATGTAAGTGGCCTAAAACTAGCCCCTTCTCCACTGAATTCTTCCCCTAAGTAGGAAAAGCCTTAAGCCTCAAAAGAAGATAGAACGGAATATACGATTTCTGCATAAGCCACCTGCGCTGGGAACAAATAGTCTGAATTGTGAAATTCATCTTAGAAGTCTGATGTTTCCAAACATAACTAGCATTGTTTTTTCCTGTTACAAAGTAAATACATGTTCACATTTTAGAAGAACAGAGAGGCCCAAACTGGGAGAGGAAAGTCTTAGTAAATCTCACCGTCAAGATAAAAGCTATTAACCTTTAACGGATATCTTCCTAGTCACTTTTCTATGTGTTAAATGTCCTTCCCTCTCAATGGGATCACATAGAACAATTTTGTTTTGTTTTGTTTTTTTTGAGATGGCACTTGCTCTGTTGCCCAGGGTGGAGTGCAGCGGCACGATCTCAGCTCACTACAACCTCTGCCTCCCGGTTCAAGGGATTCTTCTGACTCCGCCTCCTGAGTAGCTGGGATTACAGGCATGCGCCACCACACCCAGCTAATTTTTGTATTTTTAGTAGAGACGAGGTTTTACCATGTTAGCTAGCCTAATCTCGAACTCCTCACCTCAGGCGATCCACCCGTCTTGGCCTCCCAAAGTGCTGGGATTATAGGCGTGAGCCACCAGGTCCGGCAAAAAAAGCTTTTTTGAGACAAGGTCTTGCTCCGTTGCCCGGGCTGGAGTGCAGTGGCACAGACACGGCTCACTGCAGCCTTGATCCTCTGGACTCAAGCAATCCTCCCACCTTAGCCTCCTGAGTAGCTGGGACTACGCTACCCATGGCTCTGTCACCCAGACTGGGACATGCCACCACTTCAGCTAATTTTTGTATTTTTTGTTGAGATGGGTTTTGCCGTGTTGCTCAGGCTGGAATCACAGACATATGACTTTGTATGCTACACCTTCCCATTTACTAATATATTTGTGAACATTTTAAATAAACACTGTTTTAAAGAGCTATATTGTCCTTCATTTTATAAATATACCAACTCGGTATCTTTTTTTTTTTTAAGAGACAGGGCCTTGCTCTGTCGACCAGGATGGATTGTAGCAGCACGATTATTGTTCACCACAGCCTCAAACTCCTGGGCTCAAGGGATCCTCCCACCTCAGCCTCCTGTGTAGGAATCCAACCCTATTTGCAATACCCTATTGGCGGACATTCAGATGATTTCCAGTTTTGAGTACTATAAGCAATGCTATGTGAAACAACCTTAGAGCTGAACATTTGCAAACGAGTATGATATTTCCATAGGAATTCTTGGAAGTAGATTGCTTTGTCAGAGGGTATTCCAAACATTACGGCTTTTAATACATACTTCCAAACTGTCATCCAGAAAAACTGTACCAAGACACGCAGATGCCAAAATTGTATAACAGCACCTTGGGAAACCTGTTTTCTTAGTTTTGTTTGTTTGCTTTTTTTTTTTTTTTTTTTTTTTTTGAGACGGAGTTTCGCTCTTGTTACCCAGGCTGGAGTGCAATGCCGCGATCTCGGCTCACCGCAACCTCCGCCTCCTGGGTTCAGGCAATTCTCCTGCCTCAGCCTCCTGAGTAGCTGGAATTACAGGCACGCGCCACCATGCCCAGCTAATTTTTTTGTATTTTTAGTAGAGACGGCATTTCACCATGTTGACCAGGATGGTCTCGATCTCTTAACCTCGTGATCCACCCGCCTCAGCCTCCCAAAGTGCTGGGATTACAGGCTTGAGCCATCGCGCCCGGCATTGTTTGTTTGCTTCTGAGACATAGTCTTGCTCTGTCACCCAGGCTGGAGGGCAGTGGTGCAGTCTTGGCTCACTGCAACCTCTGCCTCCTGAGTTGAAGCCTTTCTCCTGCCTCAGCCTCCTGAGTAGCTGGGACTACGGGCACGTGCCGACACAACTGGCTGATTTTTGTATTTTTAGTGGAGATGGGGGGGTGGTTTCACCATATTGACCAGGTTGGTCTTGAACTCCTGACCTCATGATTTGCCCACCTCAGCCTCCCAAAGTGGTGGGATTACAGGTGTGAGCCACCACGCCCGGACATGAAGGACATATGCCTGATCATATTCTTTAAGGCTAACAGAAGAAGGAAAAAAAAAAAAGAGAGAGAGAGTAGTTGGGACTACAGGTATGTGCCACCATGCCTGGCTAAATTTTTTAAACTTTGTGTAGAGATGGTCTCACTATGTTGCCCAGGCTGGTCTTGAACTCCTGGCCTCAAATGATTCTCCCATCTCAGCCTCCCAAAGTGCTGGGATCATAAGAATGAACCACTGCACCGGTTGCTCTTGCACTTTTATGTTACTCTGGGAGTGCAAGAATTTATCTCAGTGAGCATGAAAGAACCCAGTGTGTTCTCAGGAGAGGCCCAGGGTAATTCAGGTCTGATTCAGGGGTGACTGTGCCTTTGCTGACACTGAGCTCTGAACCGTTTGCAGGATTCTGTTGTTGTTTTTGTAGTGGTTATTTCCCTCCCAGACTGATTTTATTTGCACCTTCTGTTCTTTTTTTTTTTTTTTTTTTTTTTTTTTTTTTGAGACTGGGTCTTGCTCTGTCGCCCAGGCTGGAGTGCAGTGGCACTATTTCAGCTCACTGCAGTCTCCACCTCTCGGGTTCAAGCAATTCTCCTGCTTCAGCCTCCTGAGAAACTAGGACTACAGGCATGTGCCACCATGCCCAGCTAATTTTTTTGCATTTTTAGTGGAGACAGAGTTTCCCCATGTTGGCCAGTCTGGTCTTGAACTCCTGACCGGAAGCAATCCACCCGCCTCAGCCTCCCAAAGTGCTGGGATTATAGGCATGAGCCACCACGTCTGGCCTGCTCCTTTCTGGCAAACTGCCCTCCACCCCAATACATGTGATAACAAGATATTCAATCATTTAATTTTGTTACCTTTTGGCTATTATTTAACACTGAAACTGAAGTTAATCGCTCCTTCTAACCTGTGTTTATTTAGATAATAAGGCTGGCTGCTTAAGTGGCACTGTCTTGGCAGTGGGCACCTCTGGCACCTCGATCTTTGCCTCAAAAGTACGGGCCTGCCCACACTTCGCCTCAGGGTGGCCTCAGCCCAGCCTTTGAGGCCTATTGTGTGGGTTTCTCATCCTCTTATTAAGGAAATAGCAGAATCCCTGGAGCTCATCTGGAAAATGGAAACCATGGTGGGAAATGACGCACCACAGTGGATGCCCAGACGGGCACATTCTGAAGCCTGGCGTCCTCAGGCCCAGCCCTTCGGGAAAGGCTCACTCCCATCTCAAGTAAAAATGCCATTTTGCTGGTGCTCGTTGGCCACCAAATATGGTCCTTTTCATGTCTTCTTTCAGTTTCTTTTCTACCGGATTAGGCATAAATTCTGATGGAGCTCACTTGCTGTAAGAGCTTTCAGAAGTGACTTTGGGTCAGTCTCCCTCAAGATAAGACATCAGACCGGGTGTGGTAGCTCACACATGGAATCCCAGCACTTTGAGAGGCTGAGGCAGGCAGATCACCTGAGGTCAGGAGTTTAAGACCAGTCTGGCCAACGCGGTGAAACCCCATCTCTACTAAATATACAAAAAAAATTAGCTGGGCATGGTGGTGGGCAGCTGTAATCCCAGCTACTTGGGAGGCTGAGGCAGGAGAATCACTTGAACCTGGGAGGTGGAGGTTGCAGTGAGCCGAGATTGTATCACTATACTCCAGCCTGGGTGACAGAGTGAGATTCCGTCTCAAAAAAAAAAAAAAAGATAACTTAATTATCTCTTTAAAGCCGCTAATCCCAGACAAGGTCACATACTGAGGTAATGGGGGTTAGGACTTCAGTATAAGAATTTGCGGAGGACACAGTTAGCCCATAACAGCTTCAAGATGATCTCCAGTGAGGCCTACCTCTTGGAATTAATGCGCTGTACAGCTTCCTCCCACCGTGATCCAGAGCTTGTATGGGCGGAGGTGGCAGTGTATGGCTTCGCCAGTTCTTTGGCATCACTTTCTCTGGGGGAAACCAGCCGCCATGTGGTAAGGACACGTAAGAGACCCATGTGGGGAGGAACAGACATTTCCCACCAACAATCAGAACCAAACTGCCCACCCATGAGTCAGTCCCATCCCAAGTCCAGCCTCAGGCGACTGCAGGATCAGGGCGGCCACTTCCTGGAACCCTGTGAGACCCTGAGCAAGAACTGCCAGGTGACATCATCCCTGAATTCCTGTCCCACAGTAATCAATGTTTTGTTTTAAGCCATTCAACTTGGAGGTATTTGACTGGACTTGGACAGGATAATGAAATCCTCAAACTGTGGGAGTGGCTTTGGGACCAAGCAGTGGGCATGAGTTGGGGGTCCTTGGGGGGCATGTTAGGGAACATTTAAGGGCCTTGAAGAGAAGCCTGGTATGTGTCACATTGATGTCCTGAAGCCAAGTGTGTCTTCAGGGCAGAGCTTCCCAACTTACCTGTGAGTGGACACAGACTCTCTGGGATGTATCCCCCAGGCCGTGGCTGTCCCCAGGCCATTGATGCCAGCATTCAGTGGCATCTCTCTTTACTCCCTTTCCATATGGATGTAACTGTCTATGTGCTTGATGATGGGGATTTCTCTCCAAGTCGAGTATGAGCTTAGAACCATTTTTAGGTAATGGTAGTTCTAAGTAGATCCATCTGAGAAGCTCTGTTCAGTAGCAGGTAGGGTGTGTGGCCGACACGGATCTCCTCAGTGCCTGCCTGATGAAGTTCAGTTGGGACCAGCTTAGGGCTTCATATGCAGAACACTGGGGCACTGCTCTCGCTCCTCCGCACCCAGAACTCAGAGGTTTTTTTGAGGCAGGTGGGGGAACCCTCGTGTCCTAGGGAACACTCAGGAGTGTGTGTCCCACTGCGGTGTAGGGTACGGGGGTACAGACAGCCAGGCCTCGGGCAGCCCTGGGGTGCTTATGGGGCAGGATGGGGTCACACCTATAACTTGGGGGATCACACACGTGCCCCCTACTTCTCAGCCCCCTTCCTCTTGAACTTATTCTACATATGACATACACAGAATCAGAAAGGCAGCCAGTCCTACATAACAAACTGAAACTGCCAAAAAAAAAAAAAAAAAAAAAAGGAAACCCAGAAAACAACAAAAACACTGACAATGGGAGGCTAGTTACGGCAGAAAAAGCACATCAAGGGTTACTCTCCCTGCTCTGCCAAGAACTCAAAATTTTGTACAATAAATTAATAAAGATCCCAACAGGGGAAAAAAAAAAGGCAAAGGCTAGAGAGACAGGTGTGCAAGTGTGAATACAATAACCACAAAAATATGAGCAAACGGCCAAGGTCATTCATAATCAAAGACAGGCAAAATAAAAACCATATCGGAGGACCCTTTTATACCTCTTAAATTGGAAGCGTGCAGAAAAATCATACATAAAGCCACCAGCATTGCAGGGAAGCCACAGTTATGCATTCCTGTTTATACATATGAATTGACAGAATAAGTTTCTGGAACGAACGCTGTGAAGAACCGCAAACATACCCAGGCCATCTTTTGGTGTAAAACTTCTGGGAATTTATCCCAAGGAAGTAAGCCAGAAAAAAGAGCAAGCTATAAGCACAATCTCATTATCTATTGTTTACAATACCTGAAAGTCAGGAATAATGAAAAATAGCCGCCCACGACGTAAATTATTTGATATGTCTCTTTAACAAGATATTAGGAAGTCTCGACATTGTTAGGACTTTTTTGGTCACATGGAAAAACACACATGATATAAAGTAAAGGAAAATAAGACCAGCTGCACATGCATCTGCTTAGAACTGCCATTACGTAAAACAGTTCTACGCTCATACACTACTTGGAGAGAAATCAAAAAAAAGTAAGAAACTTTTTATCTGATGGATAACATTTGTGGCTGAATCTTTTTCTCATTTCTGTTCAATATTATTATGGTGTTTGTGCAGAACAATGAAAATAATGAGGATGAAGATGATGATATTTTAGAAAGAGCTGGGAATGCTCTCTTACAGCATCTGAGCTCTAAAGCCACACTCAGCTGCTATGAAATCCAAAGTGGTCCCTGACCGTGGAGACCCTGTGGACGCTGGGGTTCACGATGTGTGTTCCAAGGGGGTATCCAGTCTAAAGCAAATCGGGTTTTGCCAGACTTTCACTTACAGGCAAGAGGAAAAATACTCAAATCATCCTCTCAAAGCAGATGTTCCATCATCTCACCAAACTCCCACCAGCTTCTAGGGTTAAGGATAAAGACCCTTTTCCCCTTGAAAGCAACGAGGCTGGGCTGCAGTGGTAAATGGGAGCACAGAGAAGAGATCACACACGCACTGGCAGCCTGTGGCCCAGATATGCCTGGAGGTATGTTTTGTTTGGCTCACACAATGTTTTAAAAGTTGGAACATTTCACACACACACACACACACACACACACACAATCCAGATTTCCAGCATCCCATAAGGGGTTGGAAGCTGTGACAACACCAGGCCTACATTCCCAGTCTGTAACCAGATGATCATCCATCCTCAGGAGCCAAGGGTGGACGCCTCACTTCAGAGGGGCTCTGACTCATTCCTGCATCTCTCTAGATTCACATGAGCACCCACTATGCTTGGCACTGCTCGAGTTTCTGGGAATGCCACAGACCAGTCCCTGCAGAGCCGCTCAGCTTCTGGGGAGAGGAAGCACACACACACACACCGTGGTCTATCTCCATGCTCTGGACAAAGTCCAACAGAAGGGTCGCTGGAGAGGGACTGCAGGGACCAGGTGCCATGCTGGCCAGTGCCTGGGGAAACCTCTCCAAGATGACGTCTGGGTTGATTCCTGAATCCTGAGGCAGAGCCAGCCATACAAGACATGGGGTGAGCACAGTCCAGGCCAAAGGCATAGCTTGTGCAAAAGCCCAGGGGTTTGAATGAGGGCACAGTGCTCCAGAGGTGGTGAGGGAAGCGGCGTTTGCAGCCAGACCATGGCTGAAGACTGAGGTATTCCAATTACAGTGGGCTGAGTGGAGGGCTTTAAGAAGAGCTGCCATGTGCTCTGATTTAATTTAAATAAAATCCTGGCCAGGCTTGGTGGCTAATGCCTATAATCACAGCACTTTAGGAGGCTGAGGCGGGAGGATCACTTGAGGCCAGGAGTTTAAGACCAGCGTGAGCAAAATAGCAAGACTTCATCTTCACCATGCCAGGCATGGTGGCATGCACCTGTAGTGCCAGCTACTCAGGAGGCTGAGATGAGAGAATTGCCTGAGCCCATGAGTTGGAGGCTGCAGTAAGCTATGATGAATGCTTTACTGCATTCACGGCCACAGCAAAATGCCAGAACCCCTCTCGCTCTGTGGTCTGCAGCATGAAAAGACTCAAAGACAAAAGTCAAAGGGCTCTGAGGATACCCTGTTCATCTGGTCCTCAGCCTCACATGGAAGGCTCAGCTCTGACCTCACCATTCAGGTCAGTGCTAAGGGTGGAAATACAAACCTTTGGCTTTCTGAGCTCGTACATTTTCTCCATCTAATTGGAGTTGGAGTCTCGCTTTGTGGCCCAGTCTGGTGTGCGGTGGTGCGATCTCGACTCACTGCAACCTCCACCTCCCAGATTCAAGCGATTCACCCGCCTTAGCCTCCCAAGTAGCTAGGACTACAGGTGCACGCCGTCACACCCGGCTAATGTTTTGTATTTTAGTAGAGATGGTGTTTCACCATGTTGCCCAGACTGGTCTCGAACTCCTAAGCTCAGGCAGTCGGCCCGCCTCAGCCTCCCTTCTCCATCTAATTGAATGCTACAAAATTATTTTCTCCTTGGCTCAGGTAGACCATACATGAAGGCTTTAAACTGCACTAGGAGCATCACTGCATTCCAGCCTGGGTGACGGAGACAGACCCTGTCTCCAAAATTTTTTTTTTTTAATAAATAAATATAAACCCTCTAGCTGCTAAGTGAAGAGGGGAGGCAGCCTCGATGTCCAGGGGAGAGATGCCCAGAGGGGGCTGGGAGCGAAGTGGACAGACTAGAGATGCGCCACCATGGACTGCCCTGGGACTGCCTGCAGACGGCAGATGCTCTGCCCATGGGACTGGTGAAGGGAGTCGACGGGTAGCGGGCAGGAGACAGGAGGTCGAAAGAGTGTGCTTTTCAGGTAGATGATATTAAAGCATGTTTAGACACCAGGGGTACACTGATGATTCTCTGGGGAGAACAGGCCAAGAGCAGTTTAAAGCTTTCACGTGGCCAGGTGCGGTGGCTCACTCCTATAATCCCAGCACTTTGGGAGGCCGAGATGGGTGGATCACCTGAGGTCGGGAGTTCAAGACCAGCCTGACCAATATGGAGAAACCCCTGTCTCTACTAAAAAGATAAAATTAGCCAGGTGTGGTGGTGCATGCCTGTAATCCCAGCTACTCGGGAGGTTGAGGCTGGAGAATCGCTTGAACCTGGGAGGCAGAGGTTGTGGTGAGCTGAGATTGCGCCACTGCACTCCAGCCTGGGTGACAGAGCGAGACTCCATCTCAAAAATAAATAAATAAAAATAAATCCAACTATCATCCACCATTCCTAGAAATGAAAGGCAGCAACCAACTTAACACAAACCATTGAGCTTACAGATTTACCTGCCTGGCCAACTGAATTCTGCTCAAAAGAACAGCCCACAGGGATGTTACTTACTGCTGCTTCTTAAAACACATTCAGCTGAGTTAGATTTAGTAAGCCTGGGAAATGAAGTGCTTCTCCACAATATTAAGAAATGGAGGCCACATGTGTTGGCTCAGGCACTTTGGGAGGCTGAGGTGGGTGAATCACCTGAGGTCAGGAGTTCAAGATCAGCCTGACCAATATGGTGAAATCTCATCTCTACTAAAAATACAAAATTAGCTGGGTGTGGTGGTGCATGTCTGTAATCCCAGCTACTTGGGATTACAGAGGGGCTGAGGCAGAAGAATTGCTTGAACCCAGGAGGCGGAGGTTGCAGTGAGCCGAGATTGCACCATTGCACTCCAGCCTGGGCGACAGAGCGAGACTCCATCTCAAAAAAAGAAAGAAAGAAAGAAAAAGAAATGGAGTGGGCAAATGGGACACAGAGCCTGTAACGAAGACATAGATCCCACAATGCCTTGCACAATCCCTGTGAAAGTTCTGGAAGGGTCTTCTTGAAGATGATAAAGGTTAAGAATCAAAGAAAAAAAAAAAAGTGAAAGCCGTTTTTGCAAGAAGGAGTTAGAACACCAAGGGTCCCTCAGCCAGCTAAGGAACCAGAAAATACAGGGAGCCCTGCAGGGTGTTAGGAAGGGTAGTGACAGATTTGCCTTTGAGAAAGGCAGCTGAGGCCACTGTGGGGAGAAAGGCAAGCTGGGAGCTGGGTGACGGCTGCAGTGGCCGGGCAATGGTCCTTTCCCTAAGGCAGTGGCACGGAGAAAGGAGGACGCGTGGAGACATTTAAGAGACAGAAGACCACAGCATCCACCTGAACACACGCAGGTGTTATTGAAGAGGGAGGATGGGGCTCAGGAGCTCACACGTCACTTACTGGACCAGGGCAGTGGGTAGTGTCATTAACAGACAATGAGGACCCAGCCTTACACGCGCCTCTCTGCCCCATTTGGCGCCGAGCCTGTCAGGACACAAACCCTCACCTCCAGATCTAGTCAAGGGCAGTGTGTGCACATCAGCCTGCTTTCATGGTCTGCCTGGGCTGCTCTCCAGCAGACCTCCACCATTCTCACACAAGGGCCCTCCCAGAATACGGGGCTTGGCCTCTGGGAGGCACATGTTCCAAACGGCTTTTTGATTCTCTCTTGAGACTCACCTGAGTAAAAGGGTGCACTTAGCTCACCTTTTGTTAATTTTCTTTTTTTCAGATCCAAGCTATTACCTAGGCATGCATTTCTTTTTTAAAGGGATGTTGAATTTCACATGCAATCCACACATATATTGTAGCAATTTAATATATTAAGGAGCTGGCAATAAGTGCAACTCCTTGGGCTGTTTCGCAGCTGGGTCTGTACTCTCTGCTAATGTAGCAGAGAGAGATCAAGCTTTTTCACCACCGCAGATTGGAGTGTGATGGTTAACTTCACATGTCAATTTGACCAGGCTATTGCTGCCAGTTGTTTGGCCAAACACCAGCCCTGCTGTTGCTGTGAAAGTGTTATTAAGATGGGACTGATGTTGAAAGCAGTAGCCCTTGAGTTATGCAGATGAACGCCACCACGTGGATGGGCCTCATCTCATCAGATGAAGCCCTTAGAAGCAAAGACGGAGGTTTCCCTAAAAAGGAATCCTCAAGTCTGCAACACAGACATTCTGCCTGAGTTTCCAGCTTGCTGTCCCGCAGAATTCAGGTTCAAAACTGCAGCCTCAACTCTTCCCTGAATCTCCAGCCTGCCAGCCTGCCAGCCTGCCTTGCAGCTTTCAGACTTGCCAGCCCCCACCATCTGGTGAACTAATTCTTTAAAATCTCTCTCCATAGATACATACACTTGCATATCCTATTGGTTCTGTTTCTCTGAATCACACAGGAGGGCTCTGATGAGTGAAGCTCTTAGGCCTACCATGGCCATCACCTCTAAGAAGGGTGACTTGCTGAGCCCTCATTGGCACTAAGGCCCAGCTATGATCCAGCCTCAGGGCCTTGCATCCACTCGTCTCTCTGGACACTTGTCCCAAGCTTGCTGCAGGCTCACTTTCTCACCTCCTCCAAGTCCAGCATGCCCATCACTCCCTAAAATCGCACCTCTTTGCGGCAAACCCTGGCCTTCTCCACCTGCCCTTCCCCACCTGCCCTTCCCCATATATTTTTCTCCTTAGCACTGATCCCATCAGCACCTGACATATGACATAAGCATCCATTCATTATGTGATTTCTCACCACCTCCCCATCCACTGCTGGAAGGTCAGCCCCATGAGGATGTAAACTCTGTGTTGGGCCACTGATGACACCCCATGCCTCGAACAGGGCCCGGCATACAGCAGGTGCTCAATAACTACTCGGTGTGGAATGACGGAACAACTGACAGATTCAGGGATGTGAAGGAGAAAGGGCCTATACACGGTGCGGCAGTTCCTCCCTGCCCTTGGCTTTCCCTTTAATCCAGGCTCTGCCCACTGGTGTGGCTTCCTTCCTCAGGGAGCCAGGGCCCTAATCACTCAGGTGGCGCCCTAAGTATAACCCTACTGTGATGGCTAATACTGAGTGTCAACTTGATTGGATTGAAGGATACTAAGTATTTCCTGGGTGTGTCTTTGAGGGTGTTGCCAAAAGAAATTAACATTTGAGTCGGTGGGCTGGGCAGCACACATCCATCCTTAATTAGGTGGGCAGCATCTAGTCAGCTGCCAGCAAATATAAACCACGCAGAAAAACATGAAAAGGAGAGACTGGCCTAGCCTCCCAGCCTCCATCTTTCCCAGGCCAGATGCTTCCTGCCCTCGAACATCAGACTCCAAGTTCTTCAGTTTTGAGACGCACACTGGCTCTCCTTGCTCCTCAGCTTGCAGACAGCCTATTGTGGGACCTCTGATCATGTAAGTTAATACTGAATAAACTCCTCTTTCGTTGGTTACTATTCTTAGTGTTTATGTCTTAAGTTCTTTTTTTTTTTTTTGAGACGGAGTCTTGCTCTCGTTGCCCATGCTTGAGTGCAACGGCTCGATCTCAGCTCACTGCGACCTCCGCCTCCTGGGTTCAAACAATTCTCCTACCTCAGCCTCCTAAGTAGTGGGATTACAAGCACCTGCCACCATGCACAGCTAATTTTTGTATTTTTAGTAGAGATGGGTTTTTGCCTTATTGGCCAGGCTGGTCTCGAACTCCTGACCTCGTGATCTGCCTGCCTCAGCCTCCCAAAGTGCTGGGATTACAGGCGTAAGCACGTGCCCTTGTTCTTTTACTTATTTATTTTTGGCAGATTACTGTTACAAGCATATATACATATGGGAGTTTATTAAGTATTAACTTACACAATCATAAGGTCATGATCCTGTTTTAAGTATGAACTTTCACGATCATGTAGGATATATCCTATTAGTTCGGAGCCTCTAGAGAACCCTGACTAATGCACATACAAAAGCACATACCAAAAGGGGGGAGCCATTCTGCTTCGGAGGAGCAGATGTCCCTTTCCTGGGTCCTCCTGCCGTAGGTCGCAGAGTAGATGTTGAGAGACTTGGATTCATGGCAGTGCAGTTTGAGCTCCTGGTCTTCACACACGGTTTTGTTTTTTAATTCATCTGAAGCAGAAACAAAAATGCAAGGCGCCATCAGCTTCCCCCAGAAGAACCAGTGAGCACTGTCCAAGTCCCACCGCTATTTCCCCGGGGCTGCACCCTGAGAAGCTGGCAGTGAAGATGGCCCTGTGGGCTCATGCCACCCCTGACCCTGGCAAACAAAGCTCTCTGCAGGAAGCTGGTGGGAAGTAACTTGTTGGCAAGCGCAAAGACCCTGGGAATTATACTAAGGGGCAGATGGAGGAGAGGAGCTGGCATTAAGGAGGAAGGGCTGGCCATAAAGGAAGTTTCTCTTGCTCACCACTTAAGGCCACATATTCCTTTGCTGAAAGGAGCCTTTTCTCAAATGTTGGCTCGGGGTCCACATAGGTAAAGACAGACCCGAGATTACCTGAAAGAAGCATTAAGCTTCTTTCTCTTTCTGGAGAGAGCCCAGTTAAATCTCACCACCAACCCCTCAACTGGCATCCCCATGTGTGTATGTATTATTTATTATTTTATTTCAGTTTTTTAGAGACAGGGCTTTACTCTGCTACCCAGGCTAGAGTGCAGTGGTGCAATCACGGCTTACTGCAGCCTTGAACTTTTGGGTCAAACCTAGGCTTAAGCGATCCTCTCGTCTCTGCTTCTCAAGTACCTGGGAGTATAGGAATGCACACCGTGCCCAGCTTACATTTATTTGTTTAAAATAAAGGCAAGAAAGAGGCTGGGCACAGTGGCTCACACCTGTAATCCCAGCATTTTGGAAGGCTGAGGCAGGAGGATCGCTTGAGTCCCGAAGTTGGAGACCATCCTGGGCAACACAGCAAGACCTCATCTCTAACTGAAAAAAAAAAAGGCTGGGTACGGTGGCTCACACCTGTAATTCCAGCACTTTGGGAGGCCGAGGTGGGAGGATCACACGGTAGAGAGATCAAGACCATCCTGGCCAACATGGTGAAACCTCCATCTCTACTAAAAATACAGAAATTAGCTGGGTGTGGTGGCAGGTGCCTATAGTCCCAGCTACTCGGGAGGCTGAGGCAGGAGAATCGCCTGAATCTGGGAGGCAGAGGTTGCAGTGAGCTGAGGTCACGCCACCGCATTCCAGCCTGGCAACAGAGAGAGACTCCATCTCAAATTTAAAAAAAAAGCTAGAAAGATGATGTGATACCAAATCAAATGATTTCCTTTACTAGGAAAGGGGTAAGAATCCCTCTTTATGGAAGTGTGAAAAGTCTGCCCCCAATCTGATAAATCCAGGAACAACTGACCCTCAAGCTGATGGTGCATTCTAGGTTAGGATGATCTGAACCAGGTTACACTTTGTTCCCAAAGAATTCAGGGAAAAGTTTGTTTGATCTGCTATCACAGTAAAATCTTTCTTTGCAATGTCATATAAAGTTGGCATTATGTTTGCACTGTTGAAGAAGACATAGTTTTTTTTTTTTTAAAGACTGTACTCCAAAACCATTCAATTAGTAAAAACGTTTAATAATGATTTGATTTTTTTAAAGCAGTAATAGCTAACACTGCAGACACAAAAAAAACCCATACGATATGATTCCATTTATATGAAGGATTCAGGAGAGGCAAACCTTTAGGGGCAGAATGTAGATGAGTGAGTGCCTGAGGCTGGAGGTGAGATCACAAACAGAAAATGGACGTAGGGAAGCCTCCAGAGATGGTGGGAATGTTCCACGCTGGACTGTGGTCACAGTTGCACAACTCAGTAAATTTGCAGAAAATCACTGGAGTGTACACTTGAAAAAGGTAAATTTTATGCTATGTAAATGATATCTCAATAACGATATGGTTAAATAATAATAGCTAACATGGCTAAGTGTGGTGGCTCACACCTCACACCTCCCAGCACTTTGGGAGGGTGAGGCGGGCAGATCACCTGAGGTCAGGAGTTCGAGACCAGCCTGGCCAACATGGTGAAACCCTGTCTCTACTGAAACTATACAAATCAGCCGGGCGTGGTGGTGGGTGCCTGTAACCTTGAGAGGCTGAGGCAAGCGAATTGCTTGAACTGGGGAGGCAGAGGTTGCAGTGAGATCATGCTACTGCACTCCAGCCTGGGCAACAGAGCAAGACTTTGCCTCAATAATAATAATAATAATAATAATAATAATAATACTTGCTGAAGACTTCCTCCCAACCAGGCCCTGTTCTAAGAGCTTTAAATGTATTAGCAAATGGAATATTCAAAGCAGTCTTTCTGTGAACAACTGCTTCAAATCCTTGCATAGTGTGTATTGGATTTTTAAAATCTGCAGGAGTGATTCATGTATTCTGAATGCTAACCTTTTTCTCTTAGGTGTTAGAAAATTTTCTCTTACCTTGTCGCTTATCTTAAACTTCACAAAATCAAAGCAAAGCAAACAAAACATAAAGGGGACCATGGCCATTTATTTGCATATGTGGTTCTTGCCCTTGCCAACTTTTTGTAAAGAAAAGTCTTTGCAAATGCTAGCTCTGGCCAGGCGCGATGGATGGCTCACACCTGCAATCCCAGCCCCCGGGGAGGCCTAGTGGGTGGATCACCTGAGTTTGGGAGTTTGAGGCCAGCCTGACCAACATGGAGAAAGCCTGTCTCTACTAAAAATACAAAATTAGCCGGGTATGAACACATGCCTGTAATCCCAGCTACTCTGGAGGTTCAGGCAGGAGAATCACTTGAACTTAGGAGGCAGAGGTTGCGGGGAGCCGAGATCACGCCATTGCACTCCAGCCTGGGCAACAAGAGCAAAACTCTGCCTAAATAATAATAATAAAATAAAATGAAATAAAATAAAAAATGCTAGCTCCACCCTATCACCCATCTTCTGGAGTTTTCTACTTTTTATAGTCTTGCTCTGTCACCCAGGCTGGAATGCAATGGCACGATCTTGGCTCACTGCAACCTCCACATCTGGGTTCAAGCGATTCTCCTGGCTCAGCCTCCTGAGTAGCTGGGATTACAGGCGCCCACCACCACGCCCAGCTAATTTTTGTAGTTTTAGTAGATATGGGGTCTTGAACTCCTGACCTCAGGTAATCTGCCCGCCTTGGCCTCCCAAAGTGCTGGGATTACAGGCATGAGCCACCGCTCCTAGCCTGGAGGTTTCTACTTTGACATGGCAACCACATAGCAGACAGGTGCAATTTTTTAGCCAAACAAGCATTGGAGTCATTGGAGTTAACTGCAAACAAGAGTTAAATGGCAAGAACTGCTAGAGCTGTCATGGGCTGGCCCAGAGCGGGCAGGAAGAGTGTCCAGAGGTTCCCTCTTCCACCCCAGCCTCTCACTCTTCTCACGCGCCTGTGTTCTCTTCCCACTTTTCTTTCTTGGATTGGAAGTACAGCTCCCAAACACACCTCAAGCCAAACTTTTCCAAATTGTGATTTGAGGTTCATTCACGAGTCTTGAAATCATGAGTCGTGACCAGCAATTTTTTAAAAATATAGTTTAGAAAACAACAAAGGGCATCACATGAAGAAAGGATAAACACTGTTTTGTGATTTACACATTTCTTTTTCAGTTGTGTGTATACGAGTATGTGTTCTGCTGGGCCAGAATGTGAAATGCTTTACCTACTACGGGCTCCAATCACAATTTGAAAACGCCCTCCTCGATCCCTACAGAAATGCATGAGCAGTACACATTAGGGCCACAGCAGCTGGCTAGATCTTCATATCCTGGAATCAACGATGCTAAGCTCCAAATTTAAAAAGACAAAAGACAATAATTTCCAAATATAAATGCCACCTTTCTTTTCCTTCCTTCCTTCCTTCCTTCCTTTCTTTCTTTCTTTCTTTTTTTTGAGACAGCATCTCACTCTGTCACCCAGGCTGGAGTGCAGGGGGGCAATCTTGGCTCACTTCAACCTCCACCTCCCAGGCTCAAGTTTCTTTTGCCTCAGCCTACTGAGGAGCTAGGATTACAAGGGTGCACCACCACACCCGGCTAATTTTTATATTTTTAGTAGAGATAGGGTTTCGCCATGTTGGCCAGGCTGGTCTTGAACTCCTGACCTCAAATGATCCACCTACCTAGACCTCTCCAAGTGCTGGGATTACAGGTGTGAGCCACCGCACCTGGCCTAAATGCCATCTTTCTGTACCTTGTAAATTTCCATGACTTTCTACCAAAAGCAGAGAAGCAACAGTGAGAAGAAATTTTGGACCACAGGAAGGAAAACTTTATGGGATCTCAAGAGGACCACCAGCTCTGCTGCTGGCAAACTTTGTTTCTATCCTTTCATCCATGAGGATGGGAACATTCACAATGAATGAAAGGCTCAGAGCAGAGGCCAGGCTACAGATGCTCACAAAATCCCCATCCTTCCCTGGTAGTTTAACATGCAGGAAGAACCACCACGAGCAAGAAAAAGGAAAATGATGACTAAGCAAATGTCTTGAAGTCTCTTTACCCACTAACTGGAATCTTAATTCAACAACTTAAACTTAGAGGCAAGGAAAGTTTTGTTTTCTTTTTCTAAATAAAGGACCACGAAGTCTGACCCCAATGTCAGAAGGTTCGATTCTTTTTGGTGAGTCATATCCGCACTGGCATTTATGTGCAGTTTGAGTAGATGCTAAATCCCACCAACAACAAAATTTCGCCTGACTTCAAAGACCCACAGTGAACGGTGGCCTTTGATGCAGAAAAGACGGCTTGGATAGAAACACCAAAAGAGCCAAAGCCCCCTTCCGACCAGGAGAACTTAGAAAAATGTTAAGAATGCCTTCCCGTGGCAGGGCTGGCACAGAAAGAGTGTGGAAGAAGGCAGGGCAAACCCAGCTTTATCTCCGCAAATTAGAAACTTTTTAAATGGAAATCGTTTTTCTTCTTTTTATTTTTTTTTTAATCAAAATTTTTAAAACTTGGAAGAGTTTTTTTGTTGTTGTTGTTGAAGGCATGTCAGGAAACGCATTTATTAGCCACATCTCTTTGATTTACTGAAGCCCATTCATTAAAGGTAGCCTCCATGCCAACAAAACCCTCCCAGAGTAACACAACACCCACATGCAAGGCCTCCAGCGATCTCCTCCCCAGATTACGAGCAAATCATCTCCTGGAATGGAGGGGCCTGTGAGTGTCACATTACATCCTTGGGGTGACGCCTGTGTTATGTTGAGTCACTTGGTTCCTTGGGAATGTACTAATACACTGTCAGGTAACAGTGACATTTCTGGATTATAAAAAACAAGACGAGTACTAACATCATTGCTACTTAGAAGACCAGAATTTGTTTCAGAGCTGGGCGAGAGTTCTCAAATGGTCTCAGGTTAGAGAAGGTGCGGGCAACCTTCCAGAAGCGGGCTGCCAACACTCCTGGGAGTTTAGATGGGGAGGGTGGCAGGAGCCTGGGAAGGCAGAACCATGACTCTGCTTAAATGACAACAGCAACAAAATTCCCCTTCTCATTCTATTAGGTTGGCGCAAAAGTAATCGCCATTGGTTTTTGCCGTTAAAAGCGATGGGCAAAAACCACGATGACTTTTGCACCAACCTACCCATGAGAGGTCTCTGTGGGTCATTCTGCTTCTCTTCAACAGAACAGTCACAAAAGCACATCACCAGCCACTTTTAAAAGGTGGGTAGAGGAAGGATTCTCCACGATGGGAGTATTTTATTACTGACATTGCATACAACGGCCAGTGCATAGTGATATTGAAGTGTAGTCGCTTTTATTTATTTTTATTATTCATTTATTTAGTAAATAAATCTCACCCTGTCTGTCATCTAGAATGCAGTGGTGAGATCATTGCTGACTGTAATCTCAAATTCCTGAGCTCAAGCAATCCTCCAGCTTCAGCCTCCCAAGTAGCTAGGACTGCGGGTTCATGCCACCATGCCTGGCTAATTTTCTTTGCTTGTTTGTTTGTTTTGTAGAGATGGGGGTCTCACTATGTTACCCAGGCTAATCTCCGACTATTGGCCTCAAATGTTTCTCCTATCTTGGACTCCCAAAGCACTGAAATTACAGGCATAACTATATCCTTTAGCCATATAGAGTGACTTGAATTAGCTTATTGAAATAATAGATACCGACTACCGAACTCCACTTCATGGTCCTGTGCTAAGCATGTTACATACAACCCTGTGTCTTGTAACAGCCATATGCAGAAGAGACATGATCCCCATGTTACAACCGAGTCCTAGAAAGTGCGCCCAACACACAGCAGATATACAACAGAAAGCATATAAACCCAGAACTGCCTAAATCCAAGCCTTACGGAAACCTACATTTCCTGAAGGGATGCAATTTGGGAGGCGAGGTTGTGGGGAAGAAAGCATAGTACACACTAGGGAAAAGAAGGTTCTAGTGAGGCTTGCCGGTAAAATAACTTTCCATAAAAACAAACAAATAAACCCTGATCAGTGGCATTTGCCCATTTCCCTGGTGTAACTATTCCCACCATGGCAGATTCCACAGAACACAGGCAGAGCTGGTAAGAGATGCGCCTAACTGGCTCTCATGATAAGAACTGGCTCCTCGCACCACAGGGTGCAGCAGTGAAGCCTTTGAACAATCACAGCGTCCTGCTGCGACTGGAGCTGGGAAGTGAGAAGAGCCTCAGGAGGTGTGAGAGGTACAGGAAACGAGGCAGGAAGGCGTGGAGACCATCTCACTTCCACCTCCTCAAAGGCAGTGCTTCAGGTTGCCAGTGGCCAGGTCACATGTGGGCTCTGCCTCTCATCTGCTCTCTATGGGGCAGCCAAAGGGGCTTCACGACTTCAACACAGCACCCTCCCTGCTTAGACGCTGCCCTACAGATAGAGCCCCAACTCCTTCCTTGGCTTCGAGGACCCGGGATCCCTGCTCCCACTCTCTCGCTGGCACTCCCTCCTGCTGTCTTGGTGCTATGCTCCTGCCCCGTAACTGGCTGTGCCAACACACCTGCACCCTCCAGCCACAGGCTTCTGTATGGAGTGCTCTTTCTGTGCCCCCGCCCCCCGATCCCTGCAGTTCTCAGCTCCATCATCACTTGCTCCAAAAAGCCTCCACTGAACCCCCAGCTGAGGACAGTTCCTCCTGTGGGGCTGGGTGTGGTGGTTCACACCTATGATCCCAGCACTTCGGGAGGCCAAGGCGGGCAGATCACGTGAGGTCTGGAGTTCAGGACCAGACTGGCCAAGATGGTGAAACCCCTTCTCTACTGAAAATACAAAAATTATCCGGGCGTGGTGGCGCATGCCTGTAATCCCAGCTACTTGGGAGGCTGAGGCAGGAGAATTGCTTGAACCTGGGAGGCAGAGGTTGTAGTGAGCCAAGATCGAGCCACTATACTCCAGCCTGGGCGATACAGTGAGACCCTGTCTCAAAAAAAAAAAAAAAAAAAAAAATCATCCTGTGAGCTGCTTGCATGGTACCAAGCGCCTCTCCATGCAGCCCTGACC
The DNA here is from genome assembly GCF_048565385.1 of Saimiri boliviensis. NCBI lineage: Eukaryota > Metazoa > Chordata > Mammalia > Primates > Cebidae > Saimiri > Saimiri boliviensis. The sequence continues at coordinate 12,981,426 of NC_133466.1, forward strand.
CTACCTGGAATCTTGCACATATTTGTGTGAGATTCACAGTGACTATCAGGTCCCCACGGGGCTGGACAATCTGGTTACCGAGGATGTGCTCACCTGTGTCTCCCCAGTGCTGAGTGCAGGACCTGGCCCCTGCTGGGTGAACATTTGCTCTGTGAATACATACTAAGCACCTACGGTTCTGTGGGACAATGGTAAATCACACAGAGTTCTTGCTCTCACGAGGCTCACAATCTGATGCTGTGTGTGTGCAAATAACACACAAGCCACAAATCAGGTAAACTGAAACGAAGCTGCTGCTGTGAAGAAGATCAAATAGGATGCTGTGATAGAGACAGACAACGGGGTGAGAGGAAGAGGCTTCCTTAGATTGTTTTTGTTTGTTTGTTTGTTTTGGACAGAGAAGTTCTCTCTTGAAAGGTGGAAACTACACAAGGAGAAGGAACCAGCTATGTGAAGATTTCAGGAATGCTCGAGGGATGAAGGAAGGTTGGGAAATACCCTCGAAGGGGTGTGGACATCACCCGCAATAGAACCGTCGTTCAGGGAATTTCTGCGGGATGTGAGTTGTCTTCATATTCAACTCCTGTGCACTGTAGGGGCTTCATACATGTTTGCTGAAAAAATATGAATCAACCAGATGAAACGTCACACCGTAGTCCTGAGGCTGTGGCTCTGAACTCACTTATCAGAGGTTCGGTCAATTTTACAAAGGTCATTTGACTTCCTCAGAGCCTGGTTTTTCTTCACTTATTATGAAAATTTTCAAACATATAGAAATGTGAAAGAATATCACAACCGATAGTCATATTCCCACCACCTCAGTTCTTCAATTAACATCTTAACAAGGGCTGCTTTTTAAAGGGTAATCTTTTTCACCATGGAAGGAGGGGAGTGGAGAAGAGAAAAAAAAAGGGCCAGGTGCAGTGGCTCATGCCTGTAATCCTAGCACTTGGGAGGCTGAGGCAGGCGGGTTGCCTAAGCACAGGAGATGGAGACCAGCCTGGGCAATATGGTGAAACCCCATCTCTACTAAAATACGAAAGAAATTAGCCGGGAGTGGTGGTGGGCACCCGTAATCTCAGCGACTTAGGAGGCTGAGGCAGAATTGCTTGAACCTGGGAGGAGGAGGTTGCAGTGAGCCGAGAATGGGCCACTGTACTCCAGGCTGGGTGACAGAAAGAGACTCTGTCTCTGAACAAAAAAAAGAAAGAAAGAAAAAAGCCAGGCATAGTGGCTCACGCCTGTAATCCCAGCACTTTGGGAGGCTGAGGCAGGTGGATCACCTGAGGTCAGGAGTTCAAGACCAGCCTGACCAACATGGTGAAACCCCATCTCTACCAAAAATAAAATGGAGCCGAGATTGCTCCATTACACTCCAGACTGGGCAACAAAAGCAAAACTCCATCTAAAAAAAAAAAAAAGAAAGAAAGAAAGAAAGAAAAAGAAAAAGAAAAGGAGGTGACACTAATGACAGTCAAGGGTGTCTTCGAGGCCAGAATATAGTCATCTGTGAGATTCATCGGTGGAAGGGAAGTGATGCACACAAAGCTTTCCCTGAAGTGATTTCCTAAGTCTGTTGACTGAGGCAGGAGGTGACTCCAATGCCTAGGGGTGGAGGGAGGGTGGTTCTGAATGGCTGGGCCTGCTTGTAGGTATTTGTGATTGTGTGTACATGTGAGTGTGTGTGAGCACGTATGACAGTGTGTATGAGTGTGACAGCTTGTATGCATGTGAGTGTGTGTAATGGGGTATAAGGTGGTGGCAGTGTGCATGTGTGTGCGATGATGTGACTGTGAGAGTCCATCATGTGCTGTGAGGGTGTGAGTGTGTTTGCATGTGCGCATGTGCAGTACTGGAATTGTACACGGCAGTTCCGAGGCATGTGGGCCCTGGCAGGGAAGGGGTTTGACAGAAGCCTGCGGATCTGTTGAAGGGATCCAGGGGTTTCTCCCCAGGTGTGCACCTGAGACCATAGTATGAGTGTGGCCTGACCCCTCCCCACATAAGTCCGGCACCTAGACCCCCAGGGTCTCGGGGAATGCTGGGCTCCAGGGTGGGAGCCACCAGAGAACAAAATGCAAGAAGTGAAAACAGGTGTGTTGGGTGGGAGGGGAGGCTGAAAATGCTTAACTCAGCCGGGCGAGGTGGCTCAGGACTGTAATACCAGTACTTTGGGAGGCTGAGGTGGGAGAATTGCTTGAAACCCGGAAGCGGAGGTTGCAGGGAGCCGAGATCGCACATTGCACACCAGTCTGTGCAACAAGAGCGAAACTCTGCCAAAAAAAAAAAAAAAAAAAAGTAACTCCTTGTGTTTTAGTTAAACACACAGCTATCATTTCTCTGCAACAAGGTGTTCAAGACCCTCTAATGCTGCAGTGACCTCTGGCTTCTCTTGGCGCCTGGAAGTATGACCCACCCACTGAAGATGGATCGTTTTTGGCCATCGCAAAACTGACCTATGTTACAAATGGCAAAAGCCAATGGGGAAAAGAACAAGAATCAGAATAAAAGAGATTGCTCCAGCCATATCTCCTCTCATTCTCCTGGGGAACAAGGAGCCCCTGCCATGGGTGAGGGCGGGAGGAGCCGGTTCTTAAAGAACTGAAGCAGTGGATGCAGGTGGCAGGTGGCCCACTGAGCCTCAAGGGAAAACAGGCAGCCACTCCGTCTCAGCACAAGACACTTCTGAAAAGCAGAGCCAACTCCTCATTTTGTCGAACAGCAATTGTGGTCTCTTACTACCTCGAGAGTTGTGGTATCAGTACAACTGAGTTTTACATATTAGAAAGGATTTTTTAAATTCCAGGATTTGTATGAAGGCATATGCAGACGCACATACACAATCCTCCTCTCCCTCTCTCTGTGTCTCTCTCTCTCTGTCTCTAAAAAGCTGGGGAAGATGGAGCACAGTGTTTCTACTAATGAGTTTCAAAGTTGGAACAAATGCCAACGGGCAGAGAATTTTGACCAGGAGTGTGAAGGAAGCGAGAACCACACCCCAAACACTGTCCCCCTCCGAAGTTACTTACTAGGTTGGCATTTAAAGGAGACCAGGAGGTATTTACTGCTTCCTGGACAAAGGTCAGGTCCAAAAACACGGCTATTGACCAGGAGGTGGCAGGCCCGCTGGTTCTGGCATTCGTCCAGCACCTTCTAGAAGGAGAGGGTAGAAAAGGGATAGGCTTGAAAACTGCTCACAGTGACTGCCAGCCCCGAACCGGGGCTGCTCTGGGCTCTGCAAGGGGAAGGGCACCTCCCCACCTGGCCAAGCTGTGGCTAAGGCTGAAGAGTATACACGTGGGTGATCAGCTTGGCGCCCTGTCTCCCTGCTCTTTCTCCTAGAAAGAAACTGATCCTGACAGGCACGGTGGCTTACGCCTGTAATACCAGCACTTTGGGAGGCTGAGGCTGGCAGATCATCTGAGGTCGGGAGTTCGAGACCAGCCTGGCCAACGTGGTGAAATCCCATCTCTACTAAAAACACAAAATTAGCTTGGCGTGGTGGTGCATGCCTGTAATCCCAGCAATTCGGGAGGCTGAGGCAGGAGAATCGCTACCCAGGAGCTGAGGTGGCACCATTGCACTGTAGCCTGGGCAATAAGAGTGAATCTTAAGAAAAAAAAAAAAAAAAAAGAAACCTGATCCAATAGTGCCAGGCTCCTCAGAAAACTAACCTCGGATCCACCACCACTGGCGTGGCTGCTGCTACTTTCAGCAAAGGCGCTGCCCTGCGAGGCTCCAGGAGGTGCAAGGTCAGAGGACTTTCGGATATTGGGCTGCAGGGGACTTCCAGGTCCCCTTCGAGCGGGGTTCCCCTAGCTTTAAGCTGAGAGAGCTGTGGCCATCAGGAATCACAATCCTGGCCCTTCATCCTTAAACAGCCCTGCACAGGCCACAGGAGAGCTGTGCATTGGGAAGCCCTTGGAGACCCAAAGCCTTTCTAGCTTGCGAACCGTTTAGTTATAAAATAAAAATTACAAAGCTGATTCCCACCTTCATCCAACACAAGAGCAAACTCAAGAGGATGGGACCCACTTCTCCCTTGGGAAGCAGTTCTCTTTCTTTCTTTTTTCTTTTCTTCCTTTTTTTTTTTTTTTTTTTTTTTGAGACAGTCTTCTTCTCTTGCCCAGGCTGGAGTACAGTGGCACAATTTCGGCTCACTACAACGTCTGCCTACTGGGTTCAAGCAATTCTCCTGCCTCAGCCTCCCAAGCAACTGGGACAACAGGCACATGCCACCATGCCCAGCTAATTTTTTGTATTTTAGTAGAGATGGGGTTGTATCATATTGGCCAGGCTGGCCTCGAACTCCTGATCTTGTGAACCACCTGCCTTGGCCTCCCCAAGTGTTGGGATTACAGGCATGAGCCACCGCGCCCGGCCAAGGAGCAGTTTTCTTAGTGGAATGCTCAGACTTTCTGTTGGGCGTTGGGCTTAAACGCTTTCCTTTAAATCTCAATCTCAATCTCTCTCCTGATTTTTTCCAGGCAGCTCCTTTGTTTTTAAGGCTTCTGCTCTGTGGGAGCTCACAGAATATCCTCCTCCAGGTCCTGGTAAGGCTCAGCGTTTTGCTTCTGGGTTCCTCTAGGTCCTTGTTCCCAAATGGAACAAGTCCTGCCTGTGATAAACACAGAGGTCCTGAACTTGGGTCTGGTTAAAACAAAAAGAAAAAGGACACCGAGTACAGTTAAAAAAAAAAAAAGTTCCCAAGAATCTGCTTATGACTTTAAGGCTGAATTTAGTGCACACATGAGCCTCTCTGAGTCATCATGTTCCCAGAGCAGCTCATGGAATATCTCTGTGAAGCATGCTGGCCCTGCCAGGTATCCCCTGTCCTCTCCCGGGCCCAGCAGATGTGTCTGGATCAGGAAAAAACACTCAAGAGACCCCTTAGACTCTCAGAAGGTGCAGCTTTCAGATGACTGCATGTGGTATGGCGAAGGGCCACGGTGAAATGACTCAGCCCACAGATGTCACTGGGGGGCTCCTCAGAGCAGACCCCAGGGCAGGGCTGTTTCCAAACTATGTCATGAGCTGGAAAATGGAGAGAGGAGGACTTCCTGTTGATAGTTAAGGGATGAATCAGCTGTGATCTCCCGTGTGGATGTCTTTCCACCTTAAGCAACCTCCCTCTGAGGAAACACCTTGCCTGGGCTCCCAATGCAGCTTAAAAGACATAAAAGTAGGCTGGGCATGGTGGCTCATGCCTGTAATCCCAGCACCTTGGGAGACCAAGGTGGGTACATCAGGAGTTCGAGACCACCCTGACTAACATAGTGAAACCCTGTCTCTACTAAAAATACAAACATTAGCCAGGAATGATGGGAGTGGTGGTGCCTGTGATCGCAGCTACTTGAGAGGCTGAAGCAGGAGAACTGCTTGAACCTGGAGGCAGAGGTTGTGGTGAGCCAAGATTGTGCCATTGTACTACTCCAGCCTGGGTAACAAGAGTAAAACACTGTGTCAAAAAAAGGAAAAAAACACACAAAGTAAAGGACTTCTTGACCTCTGGTTGAAAGAATAATGCATTAGCCGGGCATGGTAGCATGTGCCTGTAATCCCAGCTACTCTGGAGGCTGAGGCAGAATCGCCTGAACCTGGGAGGTGTAGGTTGCAGTGAGCCAAGATCACGCCACTGCACTCCAGCCTGGGTGACAGAGCTAGACTCCGTCTCAAAAAAAAGTAAACAAGAAAAAAGAAAGAGTGGTGCATGGGGATGTTCCTGGCAAACAAACCTTCCGAACAACGTCGGAGCTATATTTCCAAATGCTAACTTGTCAGCCTAGTAATAGAAACATCCTTTTCCCTCCGGGGTATCTGGCAGAGGTAGGTACCCATGGAATGGTGGAGGTGGTGCCCATGCTCTAATGTACCAGGAGTTCATACTTTTACAAAGTAGCCACTTTAAACAATGTTGGTACTGGCCAACGTTCCTTTCATGCACCCAGGAGGGATCCAAGGATGGATGGGCGGGGCAGGTGGCTGAGAAGTAGGGGTGGGTCAAGAGGGGTGCAGCTGCTGCGGTGGCACCCAACGGGGAGAATTAGGGGTGGAGGGTGCTATGCTGGAATTAGCGGTAGGGTGGGTGTTTTGCTCCAAAACTCACATTGAAATGTAATTGCCACTGTAACAGTATTAACAGGTGGAGTCTTTAAGAGGTGATTAGACCGTGAGGCCTCCACCCTCATGAATGGATTAATGCTGGTTTTTTATTTTTTATTTTTTCAGGAGTTGGTGGTTAGAATGGCACTAGGCTTGTTATAAAAGGCAAGTGTGGCCCCTTCTCCTTCTCTTCCCCCTTCCATTCTTCTGCCATGTGAGTACCAGTGTTCCCCAATCTCCTAGAGGATGTAGTGTTCAAGGAGCCGTCTTGGAAGAAGAGACAGCGAACCTACAGCATCTTTCTCTTGGGCTTCCCGACCTTGAGGACTGTGAGAAATCAATGTCTGTCCCTTGTAAATTACCCAGGCTCAGGTACGCTGTTATGGCCGCACACAAAGGACTAAGACAGCAGAGCACACAGGGAAAGCAACTTCTTGCCTCCTGAAGAAACATGTTGTCTCTCCTCAAGGTATAGAAACCATCTCAGGGGGAGTACTCAAACACATTCATTTTGGCTACTCAATTGATGTTTTTACCAATTACCTGAATACCCAGATACCACCATGCTTGGAGTGGAAGCAAGGGGATGGTGTGAGAAATAGAAAAATTCTGACATCGTCACATTAGTTTTGCTTCTGTTTGGGCCTTAGGGAGAACTACACAGCATTGCAGCTAATCCTATTTCTCCTTAGTTCTCCTAGCAAATTTATCTTTAGCCACATTTTCTATGGTTGACAAAATCAAACAGACTTCCAACTTGCCACCTGCTCTAAACTCCCTGCTTTAAATGTATTCATGCAGAACTTGGGAGGCATTAAAAAAAAAATCTAAGGCCAAGTGACTCAGTAATCCTGGTCAACTAGTTACATATGTTAGGGGTCAGGGATGGTGAAGTAGAAGCTGCTCAGATGATTGAAAGCCATACACAGTCTAAACCATCACTGAAATATTAGTTTGACCTTCTCCTATACCAAACCTTTCCCTAAATATGCCAACCACAAAAAGAATGACTTAAACCACACCTCCCAATTCCTGGTACTATCCAGTAGAAGGAAGGAGTCAGTAGAGGCTGCCCAAAATAGATCCAAGCAAGAATGACGTGATTATCTACCAGTGGAGAAGGAAAACATTAAAAAGCAGAAAGCGGTGATTGATATTTCCTTCCTTGAGTACATTTTCTTGCCTTTTTTTTTTGAGATGGAGTTTTGTTCTGTCACCCAGGCTGGAGCGCAATGGTGCACAATCTCGGCTCACTGCAACCCTCACCTCCTGGGTTCAAGCAATTCTTCTGCCTCAGCCTTCCGAGTAGCTGGCACTACAGGTGCAAGCCACTACACTTGGCTAATTTTGTATTGTTAGTAGAGATGGGGTTTCACCATATTGGCCAGGCTGGTCTCGAACTCCTGACCTTGTGATCCACCTGCCTTGGCCTCCCAAAGTGCTGGGATTAAAGGCATAAGCCACTGCGCCTGGCCCCTTGAGTACATTTCTTTTTCTTTCTTTCTTTCTTTCTTTTTTTTTTTTTTTTTTGAGACAGAGTATCTCTCCGTCACCAGGCATCAGGCTGGAGTGCAATGGCGCAATCTCAGCTTACTGCAACCTCTGCCTCCCGGGTTCAAGCAATTCTCTTGCCTCAGTTTCCCGAAGTAGCTGGGACAACAGGCACGCGACACCACACCCAGCTAATTTTTGTATTTTAGTAGAGATGGGGTTTCATCCTTTGGCCAGGATGGTCTCTATCTCTTGACCTTGTGATCCACCCACCTTGGCCTCCCAAAGTGCTGGCTGGGATTACAGGCGTGAGCCACTGGGCCCAGCCCCTTGAGTACATTTTCTAAGAAATTGGTCATGACTTCAGATGTCTGCTGCACAGAGATACTTGTGGTTTCCATTACAGAGTCCACTTGCCCTTTCTACAGAGGTATTTATGGGAGATGTGGGCCTGGAGGTTGAAATCCATCATGGATTCCTTACTTTGCTATACTACAGTAAGGAGTAAACCTACAAATACATTCATATTGAAGTGCCCAAAGGGGGCTCTGCAATGGGTAGGAATTCTATTTCGATTTATTTGGTAACAAATCCTTTTGAGAAGCAAATTATAGCTCACCTACAAAACTGCTGACCTGTATAAACTGGGATTTTTCATGGATCAGTTTTGCTTTGATTGAACTATATAATCCCAAATATATTTATACCTAGAGAGAGAGAAACAGTGTATGTTGAAACTGTATCATCTTAACATGTCTACCAAAGGCAATACCTGGAAGGTGGTGGGTGCCACACAGGTTAAGCTCTCTTCCCTCTGGGAGGCAGGCTTCTGGGAGCTACACATTTGGTAATCTTGCCCATAAAATGCTGATTGGACACTTATCGTAGAATGCCGAGGGCACTGTAGATTCAAATAGTCCCCATCACAGGCATAGGCGGTGTGGTTTTGCAGGAGTTTGGTTAGGTAACCTGGAAAATATTCAGTCGGGTTACAAGAGGCCCAGGAACCCACCACTCCTCCATGGGTTTGGGGACAGGAGGACAGTGGTTCCCCTGGAGAGGGACTTTTCAGTCCACAACATTTGCGGTGGGGCCTTCCTAGCAGCTCTGGTGCAGAAGTCACCAAACCAGGAGCCAGCGTCAGCTTTCATGTTGATATGGGAGTGGGACAGGGAAGTGCTGGGTAGAGAAGGGCAGGGTCTCTGGTGAGGGCTCCACCCTCAGGCTTGCGCCCCTGGACCTAAGTGAGAACACTCACTCCTGTTTTCATGTCCAAATGTTGCGTTTTCCAAGACCACTCTGGCCCGCCATGACCCCCATCCTGTGCCCATAAACACACAAGACCATAGTGGGTACAGACACAACTGGTTGGATGTCAAGAGGAGCAGAGGAGCAGAAGAGCATGCTGACAGACACCAGTAGACGCCAGCAGGCTTTTGACAGTGGAACAATGCGGAATTCAGTGACGGCAGCTGGAGGATAGTCTGGCTGCTGGGTGGCCCAACTCCAGGGGAAGACCACCTTCCCACTCCATCCCCCTTCTAGCTTCTCATCCATCTGAGAGCTACTTCCACCACTCAATAAAACCTCGCACTCATTCTCCAAGTCCACGTGTGATCTTTTTTTTCCCCAGTACACGAGGGCAAGAACTGGGGATACAGACCGTGCTCTGTCATTGCGATAAGGCAGAGGGTCTAAATGAGTTGATTAACACAAGCCGCCTGCAGATGGCAAAACCGAGAGATAGCCCACTGTAACACACGCCCACTGGGGCTTCGGGAGCTGTAAACACTCATGCTGCTGTGGGGTCAGAGCCCAGAAACGCTCTTCACAACCTGCCCATCTGCATACTCCCCCTAGGGGTTTGAGCGGCAGGGTCCTGAAGAAGTGAGCCGCACCCATGCCGCTTGTCCTGTGAGGGGGATAAGGGAACTCCTCCCGTTTCAATGTCTGGCCCAGAAACTTCGGTCTGGGATGACCCACTGAATGGTTTGGAGGTGTCTTTCCCCTTCAGGAAGTACTCAGGTATTGACCAGGAGCCAAGGAGTCCTGAAGCACCTTTAGAAACCAGGAAAAAAATTGGGGTGTGTGTCCCCTGGACATGTGGATGCCTGTCCTGAGCGCGGCTCACATTTGCTCATCTCCCACTCATGAGGCCATGCCTTACTGGCATGAGAGGATGCAGTTTTATTTCAAGAAATCACTCTTGGCTCTGTCTTGGTGCTGGAGAGGAAAGCCAGGCAGGGTGCCCTGTGTGGAGAGGGGGCCTGCTCTGAGGACGTGGTTCGGGGAGGGAATGGTGGGGCTCTACTGTGGGTTGAATAGTGTCCCCACAAGTTCATGTTCATCAGGAACCTCAGAATGTGACATCTGGGAATAGATGGTTGTAGATGTAATGAACTAAGATGATATCATACTGGAGTAAGGCAGGCCCTTAACACCACAGGACTGGTGTCCTTATAAGAAGAAAGGAAGAGCCACAGAGGGAAGACAGCCACGTACAGATGGAATGATGCATCTGAAGCCAAGGAATGCCAAGCGTTGCTAGCCACCACCCAAAGCTGGAAAAGGCCAGGAAGGATTCTTCCCTAGAACCTTCTATGGCAGCATGGCCCTGCCAACACCTGGATTCAGACTCTGGCCTCCAGAACTGTGAGGGGACTAATTTCTGTTGTTTTCAGCAACCCAAGTTTAGGAAATGCGTTGCAGCAGACACAGGAAATAAGACAGGCAGCCAGTCCCAGCCTCGGCAATTCCCAGGCAACTTGGAGGAGCCACGCTGGGCCCGGAGCTCTGAGAAGCTCTGAGGCCCGGCAGGTGCGGGGGCCCCGACTGTTTCTCAGCAAGGAGGAAGGAAGGTCCATCCAGAACGCGGATCCGCTTCCTCCTTCTCACACCTCGTGAGGTCACAGCGAGGCGGCTGGGAGGGGAGCCAGGGACTTTTCACTGAGGTGTGTGGGAGACAGCTTGGCAGCCCTCGGCCTCTGAAGGGAGGAGGTGGCATGAAGGAGGGCAGCTTCGGAACTTCCCAGTTCCTGCTCGATGACCTGTGTGTAAAGTATTCCTGTTTAGGTTTCAAAATCCTCTCAGAAACATAATTCTCGGAAAATCCAGGCACCCAATCCAGCTCCCTGGGCTTCCCTGAAACCCTAAATCAAAGGGGCTGAGCCAGCCTGCTCTGGGGTCCTCACGCCCACCAGTCCCGAGGGCTGTTTAGAGGAAGGCTACAGATACCCCCTGGCTCACTCATGCAGACGTTAGCTGTCTTGCTGAAACTCCTTTCTTCACCCTTGAAAACCACTGGAAGAATGGCCAAGAAATCAGCCATCCCGAGTAAGTTCACTTAGAGAAGCAAAATCCAACATGAGTGGCAAAAGCCAGCACCAGGAGTGTGGGTCAGAGTCCTGCCTGTTAGAACCACATCATTGCTGGCACAGGGCACCTGCCAGGCACCAAGAGACCCCTGAGTGGCCCTGGGCCTCTGGTCAGTGTCTCCCGCCTAGCACATAGGCAGGCCCTCATAAAACGATGCGTACTGAAAGTTCCAGCCCTCCTGCTGGGTTCTCAGCACCCCATCATTAGCCACACTCTGCCCCAGGGAACTCAGAGTCTCCCTGATGTGACCCCTAGGCCAGTGCCCCTTCTGAAGTACCCCAGGTTGGCACCCCCATACTCAGATCTCTTCAGCCTCCTCATGAGAACCTTCTTGTCCATCACCCCATCATTCCCCGGACTGTGCTAAATCAGGAGCTGACCACATGTCAAATGAATTTTCAGAATGTGTCTTTGGTTTAATGTTCAGGGCTTATCCGAAAGACCAGGTCACTACAGCTAGATGAAAAAAAAAATGACAAGGCTTGGGGGAAGCAGAGCCACAAGATGGAAGGTACCTGGGTCCCAGATTCTTGAAGAGAGGAGCTGCCTGCTCCACAGCCTGTCACGTGAGTGGGAATGAAACTTCTGCTGTGTTTAGACCATTACCTTTCTTCACACTATTCGTCACACAGTCTATCCCTGCTAAACAGAACTTGACCTCCACCGGACCATTTACATCAAGACATGTATGTGCAGTGTAGTGCCTGAGCCTCCCACCCATGCCCCTGCACCCACCTATCCACCTGGCCTTATCATATTCTTATTCTGAGGATGGTATTCTGGGGCCAGAAGCTCAGTGCATAGAACTGACTAATGCAAGATCCTTCAGGGGCTTTGCACTTTGAAGTATCTAGCGTGATGCAGGTACAAAGAAGACAGTTCAGCAGTGTGACCTTCCCTACACTCAGTCCAATTCCTTCTTCAAAACCTAGGCCCAGCTGGCCATGGTGGCTCATGCCTGTAATCCCAAGACTTTGGGAGGCCAAGGTGGGCAGATCCTCTGAGGTCAGGAGCTCAAGACCAGCCTGGCCAACGTGGTGGAATTCTGTCTCTACTAAAAATGCAAAAAATCAGCCGGGCATGGTGGCATGCCCTTGTAGCCCCAGTTACTCTGGAGGCTGAGGCACAAAAATCACTTGAACCCAGGAGGCGGAGATTGCAGTGAGCTGAGATTGTGCCACTGCACTCCAGCCTGGGAGAGTGAGACCCCATCTAAAAACAAAAACAAAAACAAAAAAACCTTAGGCCCACATCCAGACAATAGAATGTTACTTAGAACTAAAATGAAATGAGTTATCACACCACAAAAAGACATGAAGAGCCCTTAAATGTGTATTCCCAAGTGAAAGAAGTCAACCTGAAAAGGCTGTGCACGGTATGGTTCCAAATATATGACATTCGGGAAAAAGCAAAACTATGGAGACAACGAAAATATCTATGGTTGCCAGAGGTCAGGAGAAAGGAGGAATGAATTGGTGGGGCACTGAGGATTTGTAGGGCAGTGAGATTACTCCATGTGATACTACAATGGTGGATTCACGTCATTGTCCACATGTCCAAACCCACGCAATGTACAACGCCAAGAGTGAGTCCTAATGTAAACTATGGACTCCAGGTGAGAGTGATGTGACAATGTAGGTTTATTGATTATGACAAATATCCCACCCAGGTTTGATATTCCTAGTGGGAGAAGCTGTGCATGTGTGTGTGTGGCAGCAGGGAGTAGAGGTTGATGAAAACTGCATTTTCTGCTCCATTTTTCCCTCTTTCCTTCCTTCCTTCTTCCTTTCTTTGTATATATATATATATATATATATATATATATATATATATATATATAAAATAATTTTTTTTTTTTAAGACAGGGCTTCACCATGTTGTTCAGGTGATCTGCCTGCCTTGGCCTCCAAAGTGCTTGGATTACAGGTGTGAGCCACTGCACCCGGACTTTTTTAAATAAATATATATATTTTTTCTTCCTTTTTCTTTCTCTCTCTCTTTCTCTTTTCTTTTTCTTTCTTCTTCTTTTCTCTCTCTTTCTTTTCTTGATGGAGTCTTGCTCTGTCACGCAGGCAGTGGTGAGATCTTAGCCCACTGCATGCAAAATTCCTGACTTTGTGATCTGCCTGCCTCAGCCTCTCAAAGTGCTGGAATTACAAATTTGAGCCATCGTGCCTGACCTCTGTTCCATTTTTCTGTGAATCTAGAACTTCTCTAAAAAATTAAGTCTATTTAAAAGGAAAAAAAAACTCCCTCCCCCAGGACAGCATTACCTTTAGGAGGAGAGGGGCTAGTGACAGGGAGGGGGGGGCGCTCAGGTGAGCTGGCCATGCCCGGTTCCTTGATCTGCATGGCGGGCATGTGCTTTACTTTGTGAAAGCTCACCCATTTATCCACTTTGAATGTATAAACAAAAATGCTTAAGAAAACTTGGCCTGCAGTTACCTGACCTACACTTTTAAACAATAAAGAAAGCCTAGGCACCATGGAGCCTTGGGTGATTCATGGAGGAAGGGAGTGTGGAATGCCTGTTTCTGCAACCAGCCTCAGTCCCTCGAGGATGGGCTCCCAGGTGACAGCAGGACAGGCTCATGAAGACCAGCCATCACCTACACGCTCCAGTCCTCGAGGGTGGCTGCCCATGCCTCATGCTGTTTGGTCTATGGTGCCAAAAGGTCGGGGAGAAGGACAATTAGAACAACCCAATGGTTTCAGTGACATGGAGGCCATCAACGACCATTTGAAAGCCATTTGGGATGGTGGGTGGGGACAGAAGCTTGTTTGGAAAAGGTTGAAAAGTGAATGGAGGGGCCAGACATGGTGGCTCATGCTTGTAATCTCAACACTTTGGGAAGCCAAGGCTTGAAGATCACCTGAGACCAGGAGTTTGAGAGCAGCCTGGCCAACATGGAGAAACCCACTCTCTACAAAAAGTACAAAATTAGCCGGGCGTGGTGGCACATGCCTGTAATCCCAGCTACTCAGGAGGCTGAGGCAGTAGAATCACTTGAACATGGGAGGCAGAGGGTGCAGTGAGCCGAGATTGTACCATTGCACTCCAGCCTGGGCAACAAGAGTAAAACTTTGCCTCAAAAAAAAAAAAAAAAAAAAAAGAAAAGAAAAGAAAAGAAGAAGAGAAAAGTGAGTGGAAGTTAAGAAAGTCATGTGGTAGGCAGAATAACAGCCCCCAAAGATGTCCACAGGCCTTAATTCCCAGGACCTGTGATTATGTTAACTGACATTCATGGTAAAGGTACTTGGCAGATGTGATGAAGTTCAGGGTCTTGAGTTGGTGAAATTCTCCTGGATTATCTGAAAAGAGTTTATGTAATCACAAGAGTCCTTAAGAGGAGGAAGGCAGCCAGATGCGGTGGCTCAGGCATGTAATCCCAACACTTTGAGAAGTCAAGGCAGCTGGCTCACCTGAGGTCAGGAGTTCTAGACCAGCCTGGCCAATATGACGAAAACTCATCTCTACTAAGAATCCAAATTTAGCTGGGCATGGTGGCAGGTGCCTGTAATCCCAGCTACTCAGGAGGCTGAGGCAGGAGAATCACTTATACCAGAGAAGTGGAGGTTGCAGTGAGCTAAGATCGTGCCATTGCACTACAGCCTGGGCAACAAGAGAGAAACTCCATCTCTTGGCCGGGCGTGGTGGCTCCTGACTGTAATCTCAGCACTTTGGGAGGCTGAGGCAGGCAGATCACCTGAGGTCAGGAGTTCGAGACCAGCCTGGCAAACATGGTGAAACCCCATCTCTATTAAAAATGCAAAAATTAGCCAGGCATGGTAGCAGGCGCCTGTAATCCCAGCTGCTCCGGAAGCTGAGGCAGGAGAATCGTTTGAACCCAGGTGGTGAAGGTTGCATTGGGCCGAGATCGTGCCATTGCACAATACAGTTTGTATAGATGACTGTTGCAACAGTGTGGTGAAGATGAGGGAAACAGCTGTAACTATAAGAACTGATGCTCAGGGAGAGATTTTTTTTTAATTTAATTTTTATTTTTGGTGCCATGACTCGAATTTGAACCTAGATTTTTAAATAATTGTGATTGAGTTAAAGTTGGAAGAGGCTTGTGTATATATGTATGTGTATATATAAATATACCAGCAGATGATCCTTAGATCATATATATTAGATCTCTTTCTTTCTTTCCTTCCTTCCTTTCTTCCTTCCTCTTTCTCTTTCTCTCTTTCTCTTTCTTTTCCAAGAGAAAGTCTCCCTTTGTCACCCAGGTTGGAGTACATTGGGATGATCTCTGCTCACTGCAACCTTCGCCTCCCAGGTTCAAGCAATTCTCCTGCCTCAGCCTCCAGAGTAGCTGGGATTACAGGCACACACCACCATGCCCGGCTAATTTTTGGTTTTGGCCAGGCTGGTCTAGAACTCCTAACCTCAAGTGATCTGCCCACCCCAGCCTCCCAAAGTACTGGAATTACAGGCATGAGCCACTACACCTGGCCCATATGTATTAGATTTATTTTTTTCTTGTTGCTCCCCATCCCCCGTTTTTTCTTTCTTTCTTTCTTTCTTTCTTTTTTTTTTTTTTTTTTTTTTTTTGTATTAGATTTCTTACTGTGGGTTATGGTTCGACAAATCTGAAGGCAGGTATTGTCGAGAGACTGCTCAAAATGATGAACCGTGGGCTCCAAGCTAAATATAGGGGAAAAAATGAGCAGAGAAGAGAGGCGGGGCCCAGCCCAAGAGACTAGAGGTTCTGATGAGGACCAGCAAGGTCAGAGGGAGGGAACCACACAGCAGGCTGGAGAGGCAGGAGGCTGTGCCCACGCATTGTTTGAAGAGTGATTTCGAGGTAGATTTGCAGGTGTTGGAAATGTCCAGGAGTGGCCATGGAAGGGGGTATAAGAGGTTGGTGGAGAAGGTTGCTGGAAAGGAGGATGCCAGGACTGAGAGTGAAGATGCCCTGTGGACCAGGCGTCTCCCAAGATGAAGGTAAGAAGTGGGGTGGAGCAGGAGCCTGCTGCCAAGTTGTCCTTAAACAAAAGGCAGATGACAGATGAGCTGCTCCCAATCTCACACCCTTTCCGGCATGCTCCTTCCCCGGTAGGCAAGCTCATGCATTCCAGCGTGCGGGGCAGAGTCGTCAGGCCGCTGAGCTTCCCACACCTTGGCTTCTTGGCTGGTTTGAGAGAGATCCTTCTTAAGGAACAAATACTAATGCAACTGCTTATTAACGATTCCCTCCGAGTCAAATTCTCCCCCATGTTGGATCAGTCAAAACTGCTTTGTTTCTTAATAGTTTCAGTCAGAGTTTTTACAATCTAACTCTACTTGTGGGCAAGTGTTTACTCTCCTGGAAGATGGCAGATGTGCACGCTGAAGAAATCAGTCCTGGAATCCAGGAGAGCTTGGAGATGCTCTGTTGATCCTTGTTAAACTGGTGAGGGAAGGAAATGGGATGATGTAGGCTCTTTTTTATCACTTCACATCACTCAGGGATCTTGGAACAGCTCATGTTTAACTCAAAGACACTCTTCCCTGGTGAATACCCCCACTGTGAATCAGCAGAAACTCTTACAGCTACTGCCATGGCTAAAACCTTCCTCAAAGGAGTATGCTGAAAGGCCTCAGTTGAGCAAATCTTAGAACAGTTTAGACCAAAGTTCTTAGGTTTTCATTTTTTAATATAGATTAAGAGTTCATCACAAGAACCCCTAAGAGTGGCGGGAGCTCTCCTCCGTCTTCTGAAAGGCACAGGGAAGTCCTTCCTGGGATCATCATCCTCATCACATTTACAATGAAAACCCATTTACGTTCAAATAATCCAGTGACTGTAGAAAGGCCAGTGTGAGAGGAAAATAAATCTTGGGACCCCATGCTTACTAAGCCAATGGGAAAAGTCAAGCTGGGAACTGGGTCACGCAAACCTGCCTCCCATTTGGTTCCTAACGCGGCTACAAAGATGAAAAGCTACATACATCCCTCACGTTTTGCCCACAAGGAGATTCCTTGCAGGCCCGGAGATCTTTATTTTATTTATTTATTTATTTTTATTTTTTTGAGATGGTGTTGGGATTCACTCAGGGTGGTTGGCAAAATATTAAGGGAAATATTAGGGAAAGTTATAAGATAGTCTCAAATCTTTTGGAAGGCCAAAAGTTTTCATTAACTTGTCGTAATAGGTCCAGCCGAAGGCAGCTGGTCCTTACCTTACAGCATTAGGTCCTAGGGTGAAGATTAGGGATAATAGAAGCTTCCCCAGTTAAGTCTGTTTACCCCACATTCCTTTGTCTCTGCTCTAACTAGCTTGTTTGCTCAGGTAATCTTACTGCCCCATGGCCATCTCAGGGGAAGGTTGAAGGGGGAATCCCCTTTAATGGTGTTTGTTCTGGGCCCATGAACCAAAGCTTTTATAATTTGTAAAACCACTTTTTTCACCATGTTAATCATCCACAAGTGTGTTGGGGAGAAATGCCAGATCTAGGTGATGCGGAGGAAGGCAGCAAACCACACTGCCACGTGTGTACTTATGCAACAATCTTGCATGTTCTTCACATGTACCCCAAAACCTAAAATGCAATAAAAAATAAATATAAAAGAAAAAAAAAAAAAGAACCTCTGTTATTAAATCTGTACTGAATAGATGCAAGGAGGAACAGCTAGTAAGAGGTTGGGTAGCTGCAACTGCCCTCTGAGAGCAGCTGATGACTTCCGTAGCCCACATGTTCACTGTACTCTGTGTGTTTGAGTGTATTTGTTCACCCATCGTGGAGTCAGGGTTTGCAGGATAGGCTGGTGGTGATCAACATCTCAAGACAGAGTCTTGCTCTGTCGCCCAGGCTGGAGAGTGGTGTGATCTTGGCTTACCACAACCTCTGCCTCCTGGGTTCAAGCAATTCTTCTGCCTCAGCCTCCTGAGTAGCTGGACTACAGGTGCACACCACCACACCCAGCTAATTTTTGTATTTTTAGTTGAGACGGGGTTTCACCATAATGGCCAGGCTTGTCTCCAACTCTTGACCTTGTGATCCACCCACCTCGGCCCCCCACAAAGTGCTGGGATTACAGTGTGAGCCAGTGTGCCTGGCTGATCTTTGCTTGAAAACAGTTCTGTTGAATTTCACCCTAGCAATGTAAATTGATAGCTTATCCACAGATGTGGGACAGGACAGACCTCAAAGTCATCCTTCTGCTTTCCTGAGACAAATGCATAGCTGGTTGCTTCCTCTGCCCTATTGTCTACATTATCTTATGTAAAATTGCAGATTCATTTAGCCAGATGAAGCGACGGCATGAATGACTGTTTCCTCTATCACCCCCCACATATGAAAATCGTATATTCCCCCAATATCCATCCTTTCCCCTTTAAATATTGAAGCACTTAAAATTATCTCTGGAGAAAGGCATAGATGTGTCTCCCAGGTGAAGGTCCTTAATTCTGGCAAATAAACCCCCTAAAATGATTACAATTTGCCTTAGTCATTTTCACTGATTTATGCCAGAATGATATAAATAACTGATTTTCAAAGAATTGTGGTATGTGTTCCAAAGTTTTCTATAGGAGTGTGATATTGTAAAATATGTTTTTGATCTTATACGTGTTTCCTTCCATACAACTCCTAAAACACTTAGACCCTCCAAAGTGAGGTGTTTCGTATGCTATTAAGTTGATTGATGTCTGACAGCCCTTAGGTAGCTTCAGGATGGGGGCTGGTCCCTGGAAAGACCAAGGCAAGATTGGATTGTTGGGACTTTCAGCCCACCCTCCAACTTCCAGGGAGAGGAGAGGAACTGAAAGTTACATTGGTCACTAATGGTCAGTGATTTAATCAATTATGCCTGTGTAATAATGCTTCTATAAAAATCCAAAAGAACTGTGTTTGGAGAGCTTCTGGATAGCAGAACACATACAGGTTTCTGAAGGGTGGGGCAACCAGGGTGGGCATAGAAGCTCCGTACTCTTTCCCTCATCCATTTCCCTATGTGTCTCTTCATCTGTATCCTTTGTAATTGCCTTTATAATAAACTGCTAAACATAAGTAACTTCCCTAAAGTTTTTCTGTGAGCCACTCTCGCATACTGTAGAACCCATGGAAGGGGTCATGGGAACCTCAACTTGAAGCTTGTTGTGCAGAAGTTCCAGAGGCCCAGACTGTGACTGCTGGGAAGAAGGGCTGAGCCCTCGGTCTGTGGGATGTGATGCTATCTCCAGGTAGATGGTGACAGAGTTGAATTGGAGTATACCCAGCTGGTATTTGCTGCAGAATTAATTGTTTGCTTGGTGGTGGGGAGGAATCCCCAAACATTTGGTCACAAAAATATTCTGTGTTGATTGCTGTTGAGTGAAATTTAACTATGTTTTAAACCTTATGCCAGAATTCCTACGTGACTGATGGAAGTGGGTTTTGCAAAATTGAAAGTGAAGGCAGCTTTATTGCCTGATGGTAAAAATGGCCCATTACTTTGGAACCTGTGTAAACTTACCCTATCAGAATGGGAGTGGGCTGAGGAGATATTTGCTAGACTAGTATTGCTGCCTGCTATCTAGACCAGCACAGTGGCAATTCTAATATCCCTTCCAAAGGTTATTAATAAAGAAAATGAAAAATAGGCCCGGCATGGTGGCTCACACTTGTAATCCCAGCACTTTGGGAGGCCGAGGCAGGTGGATTACCTGAGGTCAGGAGTTCTAGACTAGCCTGACCAACATCTCTACTGACAATACAAAAAATTAGCCAGGCATGGTGGTGCATGCCTGTAATCCCAGCTACTTGGGAGGCTGAGGCAAAAGAATCACTTGAACCCAGGAGGCAGCTGGTGAGCTGAGATTGTGCCATTGCACTCTAGCCTTGGCAACAAGAGTGAAACTCTGTCTCAGAAAAAGAAAAAGAAAAAGAAAAGGTAAAATAGTAGCTGAGGGTAAAGGAAGACATAAATGGATTAGGAATTGGGAAATCTGATGTTACATTAACACCCTGGAAGAGGCTCAGAGCAAGAGATGACATTGTCTTAGCTCAATGATGCCAGATGCCTGAAGGGTGAATCTCCAAGTGTGCCGAGACCGCGCCTGCTTCTGGAACCTGGCGCGATCAATGAAAGCCTGCAAACCTGAGCAGCCTCTCCCTGAGAGACATTCATCCAATATGATGATGCACTGGACTAACTAGTGAGTGAACGGGATTCTAGAAATGCGGCCATCTCTTTTGAGCTGTACATCCTTTTGATGTAAAGAATTCTGGTTCAAAGACCTGGGGCACGTATAACAGGTGTTTTGCAGGGGACTGAGAGGAAGAGGTTCTATGGCAAAATAAGCTTAGGATGCCATGGGTTAAACCAAGGTCAACACAGCTGACCAGGACTCCTCAGAGCCACAGCTATGCCAGTATGCACCACTGGGACACTTCAGCAGTGGGCAGAGTGGGCAGAAACTGCCACCTATATTTGGCCAGCCCTGACGGGTTTTTGTTTTTGTTTTTGCATGAAGCTACTGAGGGTTAGTGTTAAGCACATCTTTTTTTTTTTTTTTTTTTTTTTTTTTTGTAGAGACAGAGTCTCACTCAGTCACCCAGACTGGAGTGCAGTGGCACAATCTCAGCTCATTGCAACCTCTGCCTCCCAGATTCAAGCAATTCTTGTGCTTCAGCCTTCCAAGTAGCTGGGACCATAGGCTAGCCCCACTATGCCCCTCTAATTTTTTGTATTTTTAGTAGAGATGGGGTTTCCCATGTTGCCAGGGCTGGTCTCGAACTCCTGAGCTCAGGCAATCTGCTCGCCTCGGCCTCCTAAACTGCTAGGATTATAGGCATGAGCCACTGCACCTGGCCATCATTCTTAAGGGAACATTCACTTGAGTTCCATAAAACATGGTCAGGAGCAAGAGCTACATCTAAGTTGGAGAATTTTATTTATTTATTTATTTATTTATTATTTTCCTTAGAGATAGGGTCTGGTTCTGTTACCCAGGCTGGAGTACAGTGGCATGATCATAACTCACCGCAACCTTCAACCCCTGAGCTCAAGTGATCCTCCCACCTAACCTCCTGAGTAGCTACTGGGATCTCACTATGCTGCCCAGCCTGATCTCAAACTCCCAGTTTCAGGCCTTCCTCCCACCATGGCCTCTCGGAACTCTGTGATTACAGGCATGAGCCATCAAGCCTGCTGAACTTGGCACTCATTAAGGCATTTCAGAATCCCATATGGCTCCTCACTGTGAGCAGGCCAGTGATGGACAGTCAGGAAAAGCGTGGAGCAGAGGATTACAAGACCCAAGACTGCTAGGCATGGAGGCTGGCACACATGGAGCTCTTGAGCCCAGGAGCTTGAAGCTGCAGTGAGCTACAATCACACCACTGCACTCCAGCCTGAACGACAGAACGAGACCCCATTTCTTAGATGAATAAATAAATAAAAATCCCAAGACTATGGCTCAGCCTGGGATTAGGGTGTGTGACTGTGACAGTCACCTCTTGGATTTGGTGGCTTCATGTTTTGCTGTGAGGATTAAATCATATAATGAGCATAAGTATCTTTTTTTTTTCTTTATCATAAACCACTGTACGTCTCTAGGGTATTACAATTATGTTGCTTTTTTTTTTTTCTGAGATGGAATTTTGCTCTTCTTGCCCAGGCCAGAGTGCAATGGTATGATCTCAACTCACTGCAACCTCAGCCTCCTGGGTTCAAGAGATTTTCCTGCCTCAGCCTCACAAGTAGCTGGGAATTACAGGTGCCCCATGCCACCACCATGCCCAGCTAATTTTCTGTATTTTTCTTTCTTTTTTTTTTTTTTTTTTTTTTTGAGACGGAGTTTCGCTCTTGTTACCCAGGCTGGAGTGCAATGGCACGATCTCGGCTCACTGCAACCTCCGCCTCCTGGGTTCAGGCAATTCTCCTGCCTCAGCTTCCTGAGTAGCTGGGATTACAGGCATGCGCCACCATACCCAGCTAATTTTTTGTATTTTTAGTAGAGACAGGGTTTCACCATGTTGACCAGGATGGTCTTGATCTCTTAACCTCATGATCTACCCGCCTTGGCCTCCCAAAGTGCTGGGATTACAGGCGTGAGCCACCGCGCCCGGCCTTTTCTGTATTTTTAATAGAGACAGGGTTTCACCATGTTGGTCAGGCTGGTCTCAACTTCTGACCACAGGTGATCCACCTGCCTAGGCCTCCCAAAGTGCTGGGATTACAGGTGTGAGCCACTGCGCCCAGCCATGGACTGTAAATCTTGAAGAAGACTAATTAACATAGACCTTCCATTGGTACAATGCTGAATAAACCAACTCTAATCAAATTACACTCGCAGCCAGCCCTCTCAGCTCTGAGCACCTTGATATAAAGTATACAGCTCAGAGACCATCACACAACCCTGTGGCTGCCCTCAGTCCATAAATGTCATTGCTGAGCCTGGAGGAAAAGAATATCCCCCCTCCCCGCCCTTCCTCCCTCCCTCTATCCCTTCCCACCTTCCTTCCTAATAATTATGATCTAAAAAGTTGCTAGTATTTAGAAGAGGCCAACAGAGCTGTACATTCTTCCTCTCTTTCTTTTCTGAAGCCAGAGGCCTCCAAGTTTCCCGAGGGCTGACGTAGCATGAGTCACTCTGAGCGCAGGGTACAAGAACATCAGTCACTGGCCCCACATTGGTTTGCTAAAGCCCCCTAATCACCAGGGGCCAATTTCACAATCTGACTTCTGAGAAGAGAAAGGAATTCAATTGCTACGTCCTTGCCTTCCCTCCCACTCTCTTTTTTTTCTTTCTTTCTTTTTTTTTAAATAACATGCCACCCTCCATTGGCTAATGCTTTAGATAAGAGACCACACCCTTGTAATCATAAATACTGACAGGTGTTTTTACATGTTTGAGATCCCTTCCCAGAAAAAGATGTTCTTTTCTTTTGTGTTTGTGAATGCACTTAGAGAACTGGCAATGGCATTGGGAGCCATGAGTCAGGGGTCCTGAGGGTACAGGAAAGGCCCCGTGGCCCAGGGCTCAGGACCGGCACTGCACACCCAGGAGCATCAAGATCAGAGGGTGAAGTCAGGTCTGAGTTTAAGGCCTTCCTTTAGTCCCAGGTGTGGTAATAAGAAGGTGAACCTGGAGGCGAATCGTGAAGAGAACTCGAGCCACCAGCCTGTTTCTTGGATATTTAGGGGGCTCCCAAGTTAGGGATGACCAAGGATAGCTATGACCACGCTTAAGTGATGAGCTCAGATCCTAGTCCTGAAGCAAACCACAGAGAGAAGGTGAACCGAGAGTCCAGACAAGGCAGAGGCAATACGTTTTCTTCATGAGCACACAGGAGGAGTGTATTTTCCAGCCCGTCCTGCCCCAATCTCCTCGCAGCACAGTGGGCCCGTGGAAAATTCTGCACAATGGAAAGAGGGCAGAAGTGATGTCTGCCACTTGAAGGTCTGGCCCTTGAGACCCCTTGCGACCCTCCTCTCCCTCTTTCTGTCTGCTGTCACAAGTGGATGACAGAGGGGCAAAGACGGACTCTGAGGACCCAGAAGACAGGGGAGACACAGGATGGAAGAAACCTGGTTCTGAACTGCCCCCGGACTTTGAATTCTTGTCGTTAACATTCCTTTCTGATAGTCACCCCGTTATCTCCCATCTTGTTACTTTTTCTCACTTCATTTCCCTTTCTGTATACCAATGCTGTGATTCGTCAAGCCCCGTAATTTTCCCCTACATATTCCCATGTATTGTAAGTGGATTTTTCTAGGTAGCTGCCCATGTGTATATTTATATGTATGGATTCAGATTTTTGTGGCTGTCTCGGCATTTGTCTACACACGCCAATCCACTGTATGGCTTTCCAACTCCAAACAAAAATCCGAAGTCCCATGCCACTGGGGCCCCTTCTATCCCATGCAACTTCATCCAGCCTCATCTCCTGCCATTCTCCTGCTTGACTTCGGCCACAGTGCTTTTCCTTTCTTGAAAATGCTAAGCATACTCTGACCTCAGGACCTTTGCTCTGACCGTCTCTCAGCCGGAAGCAGTCTTCCTCCAAACCTCTGCTTTCTCCCTTCGTCCCTTCATTCAGCCTCCTGTGCCAACGTGGCCTCATCAATCAGACCTTTCTGGGTTGCTCTGTAAGACAGCACGCCTCCTGCCCCACACCACTGACTCTGCTGTATTTTGCTACATAGAGATGTGTTGCCTATTTTTCACCTTTGGGATGTAAGCAAGGACTTCGCTTTATTTATTGCTGTATCTCCAGTAGCTAGAGTTTGTCATATAGCAGTATGTCATCATCTAGGACAATGAACAGTTCTTGAATGAATGACACATTGAAGCAGACTACCAGAGCAAGAGCAGATCAAAGGTGAATATGGTAGAGTAGATTCTGATTAATCTTCATTAGCAAGCAGCAGAACCCAGGACTTACAGATTTCTCTATGTAATATGCTAGACACACATCTACACAGAGAGAGAGAGAGAGAGAGAGAGAGAGAGAGAGAGAGAGAGAGAAATCACATCAGTCGACTAATTTTTAAAAGTTACTCTAATGCCAGGTACGGTGACTCACACCTGTAATCCCAGCACTTTGGGAGGCTGAGGCAGGTGGATCACAAGGTCAGGAGTTCAAGACCAGCCTGGCCTGGGGAAACCCCATCTCTACTAAAAATACAAAAATTAGCCAGATGTGGTGGCACATGCCTGTAATCCCAGCTAGTCAGGAGGCTGAGGCAGAGAATTGCTTAAACCAGAGAGGCAGAGGTTGCAGTGAGCCGAGATGGTGCCACTGCACTTTAGCCTGGGGGGACAGAAGGAGACTCTCTGTCTGAAACAATACATATAATTAAATAAATAAAGTAAAAAGTTACTCTAAATGTGCCTTTTGGTCTTGAATTACAATCTTTAGATTACACTACTATTTTATTTCAAACAAGACTGGTAGAAACTTCTCCACTCCTTTTCAACGAAAGGCCTTAAATCCCGTAAAAATGAACACCTTGTTCTTTGACCAAGTACCAACCTTAGAAAGTTATACAGCGAACGCCATCTGAATTAGATTAATTTAAAAGTAACTGGATCAATTCCCCTTTACCCCAAGCATCTAGATGGAACACTTTTCTTTTCTTTGGGATGCAGCGTAATTCCCAAACTGCAGACCCACTTGGCAATGAAGCCAGGTTCGCAGTGCATTTGATAACTTAATGCAACTTTTTACTAGCACTTAAAACTCAGATATGAAATCTATACTTGATCTTTTCTGCTTGGAATTGGCCAGATTAGTGGCTCTGCCCCCACGTACAACAAAAGGCTCTCAGAAACACTCAGGGTCACTAATCAATCCGGAGGACCAACAGAGCTGGACAAACAGACCTGAGGCTGGAAGGGCGTTACCGCCCACCCCACCCACTTAGCCTTTCAACTCTGCCTGCTTTGAGGATGTGTAGGACGATCAAGGTAGGCATGACACCCACCTTAACTTCAAGGTAGAAATTAAGGCTTGAGGGCATTTATTTGGTGCCTTATTCAGTTAATTGGAAGATTAAATGGTAATTTCACTGCTCTTAATAATTAAACCTTTTTTTTTTCACTTCAGGGATGATAATGACATTTGGAGCCTACACCTCAAAAATCTATTTTGAAGATGATTGGATTTAGGAGCAGGACAGGTTTGCTGTACACTTGACGGAACATGCTTTGTTCTCCAAAGCAGCAAAAAAAAGCCAGAGCCTGGAAGTTTCTAAAGCTTGAAGCAGATGTAAATGGCAAGTCCAAAAAAATCATACCTAGAGAATAGGTCAGGTGACCAGCTGTATCTATTGCGGCCTCGCCATTGGCTCGGTGGAGGATTTCGGAGAGGTCACTCAGTTTTCCCATCTTTGGTTTCACCTTAGGATAAGGGGAAGTCTCAGCATTTCTTCCTTTGCATTTCACAGAAACACAGGAGGCTGGATTGACAGTCAGCAAATGTAAAGAAATACAGTGCCCACACGGTAATTATGCTGGCCTGGCCTCAAGCTTCATATTCATCCTTAATTGATTCCCTGGCACACTCGCCATGGACCTGGCTAGCTTCACCGAATGGCCCTAGGGGCCGCAGTTTCTTCATCCTCCTGTGGACCTTTATTCACTCCCCTGCATCCTTCCTTTGCAGACGGTGGTCCCTTCTGACTGCCCCAATCTTTTTTTTTTTTTTTTTTTTTTTTTTTTTTTTTGAGATGGAGTCTCACTCTGTTGCCCAGGCTGGAGTATAGTGGTGTAATCTTGGCTTACTGAAACCTCCACCTCCTCGGTTCAAGCGATTCTCCTACCTCAGCCTCCTGAGTAGCTGGGATTACAGGTGTGTGTCACCATGCCTGGCTAATTTTTTTTGTATTTTAGTAGAGATGGGGTTTTATCATGTTGGCCAGGCTGATCTCCAACACCTGACCTCAAGTAATCCACCTGCCTCAGCCTCCCAAAGTGCTGAGATTACAGGCATGAGCCAGCAATCCTGGCCTCAATCTTACGCTTACTATTCTTAATCTGTTGCCTCATTTTATAGCCACAGCTCAGGTGACAGCTGAGGGATTACATCGTCTGTCTCTGTGCCTCTAAGACTTCTAATGTCTTCACCACCCTCCAGGTATTCTTTTTACTAGCTCTTGGTTGCTGGCCATCTCCCGTATGCTTACGTTGAAAACCTGACCTCCAGTTCGCTGGTGCATCTACAATCAATCCTCACTACCCGCAGATTCTGTATCTGCAAATTCACCTATTTGTTAACATTTATTTATAACCCCCAAATCGATACTTGTGGGGCGTTCCTGGCTGTGCGCTGGGTGGTGAAGAAGTTGAATGGCTGATACATGGTCCCAGCAAAGATTCATCGAGGCAGCCTCTACCTTTTGGTTTCAGCTCTTACACCATAAATGAATGTCCTTTTCATGGTCTTTTGATTGTTTTTTTTTGAGGCAGAGTCTCACTCTGTCATCCAGGCTGGAGTGCAGTGGTACAACTGCAACCTCCGCTTCTTGAGTTCAAGTGATTCTCCTGCCTCAGCCTCCCTCATAGCTGGGACTACAAGCATGTGCCACCACATCCAGTTAATTTTTGTTTTTTCGTAAAGATGGAGTTTCACCATGTTGGCCAGGCTAGTCTCAAATGCCTGACCTCAAGTGATCCATCCATCTCGGCCTCCCGAAGTGCTGAGATTACAGGTGTGAGCCACCACGCCAGGCCAGGGTTCTCTTAAATGTAATGGAAAGAAGATAATTGGAATGGCAGAGAGAACTAGGACCCTGCGTGAATGAATCAAGTTGAGTTGGAGAGAAACTGTATTTATAGAGAAGTGAAGGCTCTGAGTTTGGAGGCCAAGCAGGGTGGGGGTGAGCAAAGCCGTGGGAAGGAAAGCAAGGGCTCAAAAACCAGCTGCTCCTTCTTGATAGACACAGAGAGGAAACAGGAAAGACCGGGGGCCATGCGGTGTTATTTCTAGCACTTGAATAGCTTGGCTCCTAGAGTCTCAAGGCCTCCAGCTAGCGATCCGCAGATGCCATTAGAGGGCAGAAGCACTCACTGCCCCCACATTCATCACTAAGAGACTCCACCTCCTGAGTTCAAGCAATTCTCCTGCCTCAGCCTCCCCAGCAGCTAGGACTACAGGCAGGCACCATCACATTCGGCTCATCTTTTGTATTTTTGTAGAGTCGAGATTAATCTCTGTGTTGGTCAAACTGGTCTCGAACTCCCGATCTCAGGTGATCCACCCGCCTCGGCCTCCCAAAGTGCTGGGATTACAGGCATAAGCCACCATGCCCAGCCTGAATCTGTTTTATGAGTGAACTCCAATGGGGCAATAGAACATGTGCATGGGCAGATGAGACACCCACAATATGAGTTACCCCTGTCCCTTGCCACCAAACTCCCCATGGCGCATCCGCTGTGCCCTGCACATAGAATCTTGGTGGGTCTGCAGTGCACTGGAGCTCAGCAAGGCTCCAAGTGTGCATAAGGAAAGCCTACTATGTCCACAACGGAGTCAGAGAGACGCTGAAGGCACCAAGAAGCCACGCTTTCTCTTATGATAGAATCAGAATTGCAAAACCAAGGCAACGGCGTTCTAAGAAACAGGAACAAGCAAGGCACCCTCTCCCAGCCTTTTCTACTCATCTGATTCCCGTAATAGCCAACCACTTCCACTGGAAGTGATGACATGAGAGAGGCAAAGATAGTGGAGTCATAGCGATTTTTCCTTTCAATTCCTCCTTACGTATCAGTAAGCCAAAGGTAGAGAGTGGTAGTAGATTGAGTAGGTGTGAAAAAGTGAAATAAAAAGAGCTGAATTGCCGGGCGCGGTGGCTCACGCCCATAATCCTAGCATTTTGGGAGGCTGAGGCAGGTGGATCACGAGGTCAGGAGTTTGGGAACAGCCTGGCCAACATGGCAAAACCCCATCTCTACTAAAAATACAAATATTAGCTGGGCATGGTGGCGGGTGCCTGTGTCTTAGCTACTCGGAGGCTGAGGTAGGAGAATTGCTTGAACCCAGGAGGAAGAGGTTGCCGTGAGCTGAGATCTCACCACTGCACTCCAGCCTGGGTGATAGAGCAAGACTCCATCGAGGGGGTAAAAGCAAACAAACAAAAAACTCAGCTGAGTTAGTTTCCTGCAATGTCTCACTGTTTCTGTGAGACCAAAAAAAACCCCACATGCAAAATACAAATTATGTCATTTCTGTGATTCCACATTTGAGTCAAACGTTCCTATTTAAATCTGGCATTGCACTCTATAAAGCGGAACAGTATAATCCATGCTAGTAATTTAAAATGTTAATTTTCTTTACTTAGAAGGGCATTAAATAACAAATAAAAGCATCATGATAAATTGAGACATAGAGACCACAGCAGAAAGAACACGATTTATGTGTTAGTACTTCAGCAGTACTTTGCCTTGGATTTTTGAATAAGAGAGTCCATGTTTTCATCTTGCACTGGGCCTTGCAAATTCTGCAGCTGGTCCTGACCGTGAAGACCAGGGTTTAGCCATAGAATCAGCAGAGGCTGGTCATAGGGACGTAGGGTATGGGAAGAGAGAGGAGTTAGGAATGACAGAAGGGTTTTAAGCTGGTGGTGCCGCTGGCTGGAAAATCTAAGAAATCCAGCATTGAAGGGCAGGCTTTGTGAATCTGTTGTGGATGGGTGGAGCCTGCAGGGCCCATGGGACACCCTGCCTTGGAGGAGGGTGAGCAGCAAGTCATCAGCACAGGACGTGGCTGAGGCCTGGGAGGGGCTACTGAGGGAGGAACTCTGGGCAGGGATGCTGGGGAAGGCAGACACTTAGGAAATGGGACAACAGCCAGGAGCAGTGGCTCACGCCTATAATCCCAGCTACTCAGGAGGCTGAGGCAGAAGGATCGCTTGAGGCAAGGAGTTCAAGATCAGCCTGCACAACATAGTGAGACCCCATTTCATTTGGACGCGGTGGCTCACGCCTGTAATCCCAGCACTTTGGGAGGCGGAGGCGGGTGGATCACGAGGTCAGGTGCTCAAGACCAGCCTGACCAACATGGTGAAACTCCGTCTCTACTAAAAATACAAAAGTTAGCTGGGCGTGGTGGCGTGCACCTGTAATCCCAGCTACTCGGATGGCTGAGGCAGGAGAATCTCTTGAAGCTGGGAAGCGGCGGTTGCTGTGAGCTGAGACTGTGTCACGGTACTCCATCCTGAGCAACAGAGCGAGAATCCATCTCAAAAATAAATAAAATAAAATATTAATAAAAAGTAAAAATACGAAAAAGAGATGGGACAACAAAGGCGGCCTCATAAAGTAGATGGAGCGGACAGGGACAGGAGGAAAGGGGAGAGCTAAGGTGACAGCCAGAAGCAGGCAGGAGAGGCTCCCCAGAGTCGGGTTTTATTATCTCAAGTGACCGTGAGCAAATTGCTGAACCTCTCTGCGCTGCAAATATCATGGATACAATGAAGACAAAATGAAAATAACAACAGCACTTATGGGCGGGGTGACTATGGTGAAGATTAAATGAACAGTTTCTACAGAAAGTGCTCAGAACGCTGCTGTATTAAATGCCTCAGGCTGCTATAACAAGGAACCACAAGCTGGGTGGCTTAGAACTACAGAAATGCATCATCTCACACCTGCAGGCCAGAAGGCTGAGATGAAGGTGTTCTCAGGGCCACGCTCCCTCTGAAGATACTAGGGAAGGATCTTCCTCCCAGCTTCCGCCAGTTCCTTAGCTGTGGCAGCACAAGCCCAGTCTTCACGTGGCCTTCTCCCTGTGTGCATCTGTGTCCAGAATTTTCCCTTTATATATATATAATTTTATTTATTTATTTATTTTGAGATGGAGTCCTGCTCTGCTGCCCAGGCTGGAGTGCAGCAGTACGATCTCGGCTCACTACAACCTTCGCCTCTCAGGTTCAAGCAATTCTCCCGTCTCAGCCTCCCGAGTTGCTGGGATTACAGGTGCCCACCATCACACCTGACTAATTTTTTTTTTTTTTTGTATTTTTAATAGAGACGGCGTTTCCCCATGTTGGCCAGGCTTGTCTTGAACTCCTGACCTCAAGTACTCCACTCACCTCAGCCTCCCAAAGTGCTGGGATTATAGGCCTGAGCCACTGCGCCCAACCTATTTTATATTATTTTTTAATACAGATGGTGGGGTGTCTTACTATGTTGGCCAGGTTGGTCTTGAACTCTTGGCCTCAAGCAACACTCCCACCCCAGCCTCCCGAATTGCTAGGATTACAGGCATGAGCCACTGCACCTGGCCAATTTTCCCTTTCCATAAGGACCCCCAATATACTGGATAAAGCCCACCCTATCAACCTCATTTTAACTTGGCTACCTTTGTAAAGACTGTCTCCAAATACAGTTACATTTTGAGGTACTGAGCGTCAGGACTCCAAGTCTTTTGGCGCTGGGGATGGGGCATGCAATTCAACCCACAGCAGTGCCCTGCTCTGTGAAACGTTCACCTTTAAGAATACGACACCCTCCGTGAGCTGTTTTCTTCAAAGGTATGAGGAAGAGACCAGGAAGGGGCAACCTGAGGTTGAGGAACCTAAATTTGTTGTGGCCACGATCTCCACAACAACGAGATGTTTCTCACACAGCACTTCGCAGCCCAGGTGAAGGTAAACATAAGAAGGAGGAAGTGACACGTCCTGATACCACGCCAAAGACAACCACAGGCAGACATACTGGTGGCAGCAAGGCCAATAGGGAGCACTGCTCATGGCTCTGCCCACCCAACTTTTGCTCAGGGACCACCAGGAGGCCTGAGGTCCCAAGGGACAGAAATCATCCCCACCACCACCTCTTGGCCCCGGCCAACATACACACAGGAGGCAAACCAAGCTTTGATCATTTATTAAAACCAATAAGAGGTTTAATCTGTGGGTAAAAAGGCCTTGTTTGCCAGCAGCTCAGGGGATGTCTTTGAGCGGACAGGCGCTGGTGCGCTTTGAAGTGGGAAGAATCACCTGGGAGCCGGAGATAAGCAATAGATTAACAACTGGAGTTACCTGAAACGTCAAGCCAGGCGTCACCTTAACAGAAATTATTCCTGGAGCTAATGTGGAAGTCATCAATCCCAAGAGAAAAGACAGGGCTGGGTGTGGTGGCTCATGCCTGTAATCTCAACACTTTGGAGGCTGAGGTGGGACGATCACTTAAAGCCAGGAGTTCAAGACCAGCCTGGGCAACGAAGTGAGACCTCATCTCTACAAAAAACTAAAATATATTAGCCAAGTGCACTGCTGCATACCTGTAGTCCCAGCCACTCAGGAGGCTGAGGCAGGAGGATCACTTAAGCCCAGGAGGTCAAGGCTGCAGTGACCTATGATCTCATCACAGCACTCCAGCCTGGGCAACAGAGCAAAACCCTGTCTCTAAAAATAAGAGAAGACAGATGAAACACCTGCAAAGTGGGCCAAAACTTAGAAAAAGGGAATTGCTCTATTTTAGATGAAGGATTGCAAAACAAAAATTTCAAGAGCAGCAATGAAAGACCTGCCTGCCACAGTCTTTCAGCAAATCCACAAGTGAGCAGACTCTGACTCTCCCAAGCCCTCTCCTTCCTCTTCATCCTAATGCCATGAGTGACTTTGGTGGTGCCTTCCCCAAACCTTCCCCCTTTGCCAAAGCTCCAGGTTCCAGAGCTTCCTTTCTTTCTTCTCTTCTGCTTTAAGGCTTGCTTACTCTGAATTCAAGATCCTTACAGCCTTGTTAGATAAATGACTGCATAAGATGATTGGTTAATCAGAGCGAGTATGGCTGATGATGGCTTCCACAACATGATGCAATGAACCTGTGCCTACCTTCACCAAACAATCAACAGTCACTTAGGTGTAATGGGGTAAACCATCAGCATGTCCCTCCTGATACGGTGCACAGAGAACACACCACTGCTGTGACAGTACTGCCCCAAATGCGTAAGAATATCACACCAAGAAACATCAGCCAGATCCAAACAAAGGAACATTCTACCAAATAACCATCTTGCGTTCTTCAAGAATGCCAATACCATGAAAGATAAAGAAAAGCTGAGGAGCCGTTCCAAGCTAAAAGAGGCCCACAGAGACACAATTCCTGAAAATAATGCATGATCTGGGATTACTTTTGTTCCAACATATGTTATTGGGTTAACTGGCAAAATCTGAGTGAGGTCCATGCATTAAAAAACTGTATTGTAGCGGGCTTAGTGTCCTGATTTTGATCACTGCCTTGGTTATGTAAGAGAAAGTCCTTGTTCCCTTTTTTTTTTTTTTTTTAAAGACAGGGTTTCACCATATTGGTCAGGCTGGTCTCGAACTCCTGACCTCAGGTGATCCACCCGCCTCAGCCTCCCAAAGTGCTGGGATTACAGGTGTGAGCCACTGCGCCCGGCAAAGTCCTTGTTCTTAAGGAATACACAGGAATATTTAGGATTAAAGGGTAACCTGTCAGCCACTTAGAAAATAATAAAGCAAATGGGGTAAAATAGTAGCATTAGGGAATCTCAACAAAGGGTATAAAGGATGTCTTTGTACTATTCTTACAATGCTTCTGTGTCTGGGAACATAATAATAAATATTACATATTTAATAAGCAAATTAATGAAAAAGTGTGCAGTGTTTCCCAGCAGGTGTCAACCTTGGCAATGCACTAAGATCACCTCAGAAGCTCTGCATAAATATCAGTGCCCAGGCCTCAACCCAGAGATTCATATTCAGTTAGCTGGGGGTGAAACGCCAGATATCGGCACACATGAAACACACCCAAGGTCATTCTAGTGTGAGCCCAGAATAATAAGCAGCCAGGTCAGCCCTTGGTGTCACTGGGTGACAGTAGAGTTCCAGGCTGGGGACTTTTTGAGGCCCCCACGTCTGCTTGTTTGAGATCTGATCTCGGGGGCAGCATGGTGACTCAAAACAGGAGCACAGCTGTGAGTCTAGTCTTGGTCCTTCCACTAATAAGATGGGAGACCTGGGTCAGAGCCCTTGCCTGGGCCCAGCCTGGGCTTTCTCAGCTGTGTAATGAGGTTAACCCACACGTGCCTCAGAGACCAAGGTGCATTCAAGGAAGAAGATGCCCAGGTCAGTAACTGATATGGTTTGGCTGTGTCCCCACCCAAATCTCCAGTTCTAGTTCCCATGATCAACACATGTTGTAGGAGGGACTTAGTGGGAGGTAATTGAATCACAGGGCGGGTCTTTCTCCTGCTGTTCTCGTGACATTGAATAAGTCTCATAAGATCTGATTTCTTCTTTTTTTTTTTTGGAGACCGAATCTCTCTCTGTTGCCCAGGCTGGAGTGCAGTGGTGTGATCTCAGCTCATGGCAACCTCCACCTCCTGGGTTCAAGCAATTTTCATGCCTAAGCCTCCCAAGAAGCTGAGACTACAGGCGTGAGCCACCATGCCTGGCTAATTTTTGTATTTTTATTAGAGATGCAGTTTTACCATGTTGGCCAGGCTGGTCTTGACCTCCTGGCCT
The DNA here is from genome assembly GCF_048565385.1 of Saimiri boliviensis. Classification (NCBI taxonomy): domain Eukaryota; kingdom Metazoa; phylum Chordata; class Mammalia; order Primates; family Cebidae; genus Saimiri; species Saimiri boliviensis. Next base: position 13,015,303 of record NC_133466.1, read on the forward strand.
CAGGTGATCCACCGCCTTGGCCTCCCAAAGCGCTGGGATTACAGGTGTGAGTCACTGTGCCTGGCCTGATGTAATGATTTTATAAAAGGGAGTTCCCTGCTGCCTTGTAAGAGGTGACTTTACTCCTCCTCCACCTTCTGCCATAATTGTGAGGCCTCCCCAGCCATGTGATCTGTGAGTCCATTAAACCTCTTTTTCTTTATAAATTATCCAGTCTCAGGTATGTCTTTATTAGCAGAGTGAGAATAAACTAATACAGTAACCCTTACATCCCCAGGTCTCAAAATGGAGTTGCCACAGGATGGCAGTCTGAAACCCCGTGACGTCCAGCTGGCACAAAGGAATTTGGATGAGTAGAGCTGGCCAACTTCTGATGTTGCTGGTGGGTCCTGTCATTGTGTGGGTGACTCCTTGCACCCCTGTCCCTTCACAGGACTAAATTCTGGGAGGGTTCTTGGGAAAGGGGCTAGAGAAGGCAAGAGGACACCAATCTTCCCCAAGCAGCAGGAAGGCAAGCTGGCGAGGCCAAACTCCCAAGTAAACTGAGGCACCTGTACGGGTCCCTTTGTGAGGCATGCTTGACCTGGGTTTTATGGAAAGAAAGTGCCCTCACCAAAAGGTGCTAAACAGGCCTAAGACTCCACCCTGATCACAGGTGCCAACCTCTGCCCTGCCCTAGACTCATCTAAAGCTGCACTACCCAGAGTCATGGCTTAATGTGGCTACTGGGCACTTGAGATGTGGTCATCTCAATTGAGATGTGCTGTTAGTGTAAAATATACACTAGATTTCCAAGTCTTCATAAGCAAAAAAAAAGATAAATATCTCATTAAGAATTTTTAAGTATTCATTAACGATGAAATGATAATATTTTGGGTATATCAAAGTTTACTCAGAGAATTCACTTTACCCCTTCTACTTTTTCTAATGTGGCGACTAAATGATTTAATATTACATACATGGCTTACCTTATATTTTAATTGGACAGCTCTGTTCTAAAGTCTGCACATTGTCCATTTGTGGCTTATTTCCCTGATTATTTTATTTTATTTTATTTATTTTATTTATTTATTTTTTTTTTTTTTTGAGACAGAGTCTCCCTCTTGTTACCCAGGCTGGAGTGCAATGGCGTGATCTCGGCTCACCACAACCTCCGCCTCCTGGGTTCAGGCAATTCTCCTGCCTCAGCCTCCTGAGTAGCTGGGATTACAGGCACGCACCACCATGCCCAGCTAATTTTTTGTATTTTTAGTAGAGACGAGGTTTCACCATGTTGACCAGGATGGTCTCGATCTCTTGACGTCGTGATCCACCCGCCTCAGCCTCCCAAAGTGCTGAGATTACAGGCGTGAGCCACCGCGCCCGGCGATAATTTTATTAAATTAAATTGAGGGGCCAGGTGCAGTGGCTCACATCTGCAATCCCAGCATTTTGGGAGGCCAAGGTGGGTGTATCACCTGAGGTCAGGAGTTCAAGACCAGACTGGCCAACATGGTGAAACCCTGTCCCTACTAGAAATACAAAAATTAGCCAGGTGTAGTGGCACATTCCTATAATCCCAGCTTCTCAGGAAGCTGAAGCAGGAGAATCACTTGAACCTGGGAGGCAGAGGTTGCAGTGAGCTAAGATCATGCCACTATACTCCAGCCTGGGCAACAAGAGCAAAACTCTCTCTCAAAATAAATAAATAAATAATAAAGTAAATAAAATAAAAAATCAAATTCAGGGCCAAGCATGGTGGCTCACACCTGTAATCCCCAGCATTTTGGGAGGCTGAGGCAGGAGGATCACCTGAGGTCAGGAGTTCGAGACCAGCTGGCCAACATGGTGAACCCTAGTCTCTACTAAAAATACAAAAATTAGCCAGGCATGGTGTGGGCACCTGAAAGCCCAGCTACTCTGGAGGCTGAGGCAAGAGGATCATTTGAACCCGGGAGGCAGAGGTCAGTGAGCCAAGATTGCACCCCAGCACTCCAGCCTGGGAGACAGAGTGAGACTCCATCTCAAAAAATAAGTTAATTTACAAAAATAAATTGAGGAAGAATTGAGCATGCAAAATAGAATCAGCCCTGGGCCCTGGATACCCTGCAGTTAGAATTCCCCTGCGGTTCTCAGGCTTCTGTAATTCCAACAAATACACATTTCCCTCAAGTCCACTAAAATGCAGATATTGTCAAATAATACTCATTTCTCACAGCTTGCCTGAATAACAGTAATAATCATTATAGTAATTTACAGCCTAATACTCAACACTACCATTTTAACCCCAGCTACAAGACTGAATCGCAAACGTGACATCCTTTGAAGTAAAGCTCTTGATTAGTATACCAGACTGCATGAACTCTAATAACTTACCTTTCCACAGAAAGAGAATATGTGGGTAATGAAGACAAATGGTGCAGAGTAGACCCTCATCAAAGACCCTCTGGCAGTAATGAGTTGCATTCCAGAAGGTTCCAGAAGGTTCTGTGGAAGCCTGCAATTTGGGATTGGTTCTCAGGTGTCTGTCTGACTGCTTTCTAAGGATGAAGGCTCCTGGTTTGTGTTTTAGCTACACCCACAGGAGCAACAGACTAAGACATTCCTCTCGCACAGTGACAGGCCCAGGCAGTGCAGAACCATGTGGGTTTTATCTGTTCTGTTGCCCACCGTCTGGTTTTATCTTAGACCCCACCTGGCACAATCCATGTGGTGTACTGGCACTCCACTTAAGTTTCCTGTTTGTAAAAAGCCCCTTACATTTGGTGACTCCTCAGGGCTTTAGGGGAACTTTCTGGAAACCAGGAAGAAGGAAATAAAGGTTGTTTTGCTGAGGATTGGTGACATTGGCCGCAGGACCCAAATGAGTGGTTTGAACAGAAAGTCACCTCCACACTGGACTGATGCTTGGGCCCAGAAGCTCATCTATTCATTGTTAAGAGGGATCCAGGGGTCAGACATGATGCTTCAGTTCTTTTTTAAAAAATATAGTACATAATCTTTATCAACAAGAGAAGACAAGGGCACAGAGGACAAACCGTGCACTCTACATAAGCATATATGCAACAAGAAAAATCACTGTCCACTGTTCAAGGTCCAGGGAAGAAAACAACTAGGAAACGAGCATCTTCAAAAGGAAGTTTTTCCTGCTTTTTTTTTTTTTTTTAAAAATAGAGATGGGGTCCTGCTTTGCTGCCCAGGCTTGTCTCAAACTCCTGCCTTCAAGCCATCCTCTGAACTTGGCCTTGCACAGTACTGAGATTACAGGTATGAGCCACTGTGCCTGGCCTCTGCCTACTTTTTACATCAACTATACCCAGCAGTCAATGCTCCAAGCAAGTATTTGATAAGATCAATAATGTCTTTCAGCCTGCATTTCCAAACTACATGGAAAAAAATAGTAGTAAAGTCTTGCAAGATGTTCCGAAAAAAAAAACCAATTATTATATACATCGTCAAATGTTTTTACTTTTATTGCAGGAAGCCATATTTATTTAAAAGCCACACTAATCTTTGCTTAAGAACATGGGAACTTTTTATTAAAAGGGTGTCCAGGGAAAAGATGCTTCCATTTTTAAATCTGAGCTGATTCTGAAAACTGAAGTTCTATGGCACCAAAGTGAGCAGGAATGAGAAAATGCCCTCTCGTTGGACAGCATTCTTACATCACCCACTTGAAAATTAAATCTGAAACAGAGTTCTGACAGGCCTGCTATTTTCTTCAGTGCCAAGAGCCACACAATAGACCTTTTTTTGGGACAAAGCTCTTAAAATGCTTGGAAATTCAGATGGACTGAGTCACAAAACTGTACAAATACTGCACACCCATTCCTGCTGGTGCCCCTGCTCGCGCTCTTGGAAACAATACTATATTTTCTCTGTGTTTGGCAGAAGGAAAGAAATATTTTAAGTAGAGTTGTGACTTGTCTGAAGGGGTGACGGAGGGAGGCAGGCTCAGAAAGCAGAAGCTGCTCGGCAGTCTTGAGGCTTCCGGGCAGGGGTGGTAGTTACCATTTCAGAAAAGCCCATTGGCTCCTCCTTCTCGAAGTGGGCTATAAAACGATGCTCAGCCCCATGACCACACAAACTCCAGCATATCCTGGTAAGTGTACAACATGCAGCATGGAGAGCTGAACGCACTGTCCACAAAGTAACACACAAGCTCTCTCTATGTGGGTGCATGGAGGCTGGTGGGGGGCTGGTAGGGTTGGAGACAGAGAGCGGGGGGAATGACAGCAGGAACACGGGGAAGGAGGAAAGTTGGTGAGGCAGTGGGAGATGCAACAAATAAAAATAAATAAAAAGATCTCTGCACTATCTTCATGACTTTCTCTTCCTTTTTCATGTTCAAATCAAATTATCCACCCCCATCATGCAACTGTTTCAGAGATTTTGAAATAATTGAGATGTGTTGCAAACACATCCTTGCACGTCAAGTGAGCAATGACTTCAAGTCGGAACACCTCTCCAGAGAGATACTTCAGTTTCATGTTAATGACGGCCAAGAGTTTAGCTTGAGATGAAGGCAAAAGGGCCAAACACGTAGACAAGGTCCTTAGAGGAAAGGAAGGGAGAAACATTCTGAATAAAACCCCACTGGGCTGGAGAGGGTGGAGGGGTGTAGCAGCCAGTGGATTTTCATTTCTTTGGCTTAATGGGACTGAAGACCCCCTCTGGGCTGCAGAAAGCAAGCTAGACTTGGAGAACAGGGTTTTTCAGAGCTGTCTAGGGACTCCAAACTCAACTCTGATAAAAAAAAAAAAAAAAAAAAAGTTTTGACTTTTTTCAGGTTCTAAAAGTGTCAGAAGTAAATAAAACAAGGACAAATCTGCTGGTCTAGCCCTGGGTTTCTCAACCTTAGCATGAGGACTTCATGATTCTTTGCTGCAGTGGCAGATCACCTGAGGTCAGGAGATCAAGACCAGCCTGGCCAACATGGCGAAATCCTATCTCTAATTTTTAAAAAATACAAAAATTAGCTGGGTGCGGTGGTGTGCACCTGTAATTCCAGCTACTCAGGAGGCTGGGCATTGTAAGATGTTTGGCAGCGTCCCTGGCTTCCACCCACTAAGAGGTCATGACAAGGAAAATTGCCTCCAGGTATTGCCAGATATTCCCAAGGGACAAAATCACTCTTGGATTGAGAATGACTGGTTTCAATTAAACATATGGAAAAGCAAAATTTTCACTGGGTAAAGATAGCCATCCCCTGTAAAGACCATACAGCATTTTTGGCAAACGTTGACAAACCCAAATAACCTGCCTTGACTTGAATAGCCAGGGAGAAACACAGACGTCTGAGACGAGTAAAGACCTTTGGCTTCAAAGCTTAGTTTATGGTTTTTGAGAGCTATAACACTAATTAAAAATAATCCTGGGCCAGGTACAGTGGCTCCCATCTATAATTCCAGCACTTTGGGAAGCTGAGGCAGGAGAATCACTCAAGGCTAGGAATTTGAGACCAACCTGGGCAACAGAGCAAGACCCTGTCTTTACAAAATCCTTTTTTTTTTTTTTTTTTTTTTTAAGAGAATCTCGCTCTGTCGGCCAGGCTGGAGTGCCGTAGCGTGACCTCGGCTCAGTACATCTTCCGCCTCTCAGGTTCAAGGTATTCTCCTACCTCAGCCTCCTGAGTAGCTGGTATTACAGGTGCATGCCACCATACCCAGCTAAGTTTTGTACTTTTTAAAATTATTATTAGAGATGGGGTTTCTCCATGTTGGCCAGGCTGGTCTCAAACTCCTGACCTCAGGTAATCTGCCTGCCTCAGCCTCCCACAGTGCTGGAATTACAGGTGTGAGCCACCATGCCTGGCCTACAAAATACTTTTACAAATTAGTGAGGTGTGTAGTCCCAGCTACCTGGAGGCTGAGGCAGGAGGATCTGTGGAGCCCAGGAGGCTGAGGCTGCAGTGAGTCACAATCACGCCAGTGTACTCCAGCCTGGGTAACAGAATGAGACCCTGTCAGAAATCATCATCAATCTTCGTCATTATCGTCATGATCATCATCATCACCTCATTATCATCATCATCATCATCCTGGGGCATTCTAACTTAAAAGAAAAAAACAGGGAAAGCAGATGAGAGGGACCTTTGCACTTGAAAGCAGAACAAGCAAGTCCACAAGATCTGCTCTGTGTGGTTCTCTGCAGCCTGCCGTGACCAATTCCACAGAGTGGGACTGCAGCAGTGGGGTTTTCAAGCCCTCTTTTCATTGAGTCTTTGTGTGCAGGGTGGCTCTGTGTCCACAAAGCATTTTGCATTGTTAGCTTTGGAAGGAGTGTCTTGGCATTCAGGTCTCAGAGAATAGAACAAAGTGTTTAAAATGACTATCCCTTAATTTTACAACGAAATTGACAAAGAGAGGCACGTAAGCCTGAACTGGGGTTCAGTGTACATTTGTACATTTTTTTTTAATGAGAAAGAGACTATAAAATTGTGTGCATTCCTTCAAGTCTATCCCTCCAAAGCTGTACAAATTGGCCTTCTAGATAAGATCGTATGTTCTCATCTCCACCTGTCATCTCCTGCTGAGCAGGCAGGGAGGGAAAAGGGACCTGGTGACCTGGGTCTCTCTTGTTCCTTGGTACAGTACAATGATTTATGATTTCTAAGCCTGAGAATTTCGGAAGCCACCAAACATGAAAAGAGTGAAAAATCTTCTAAGTCAAGAGAAAGAAAGGAGATGACTTGGTAGTACAGTGTGCTCTTCTCAGACTCTGAAACACTACTCTGAAAGCTGTCACGAGTATGCATCGCATGAGCCTTTGCAGACAAAAAGGGTTTTTTTTATCCAGATTATTCCCCCACATTGCAGGGGGAAAGGGACTCATTTGTAATCATCAAAGGAATGCTGACAGACTTGAAATGGGATTACACTCTATTATACTCATCCGAATTAAAGGTTTGTTTTGGAGATCATTCTTTGGTTTCTTCCCCTCTGCTCCTCCAGCCCCAAATGAGGTGATTTGTATTCACAGGGCATCGGAAGCAGACATGAAATCAGACTGTTCGCAAACATACGTTTAGCCTCCGTGGCCTGAGTTTTGAATTTTAATGTTGCCTGGTTTTCTGCATGTGGAAAACTTGGCTGTCAGGTGGAAACTGACCCCAAGCATCACTTCATCCAAGCATTGTTTCAATCTCTGACTTGTTAATGGACGAGAAATTCATTTCCAGAGGTTTGAGTGAGCAAGTGTACAGGTGTGAGAGGGAGCATAACGGTGAGAAATTCATGTAAGGAAATGTAAAATCTACACATGGGCAGAGTCCTTAGCATGTTCGTGAACATACTTCCATTCAATTCCGAGCTCTGGGGTTTGCTTACTATTTTTTGGAGAATGTAGCCTGCCAAATCTATTGCTTATCCCTCACACTCCTCTGTAATGTGTGTGTCCACGAACCCACTAAAAAAGCAAGCTTCCCCGGGAATTGAATGATTTTTTTGTAGTAGGTTGTATCATATCTAGCACAGCATCTGGTACTTGAGAGACTATAGACTGTTTCCCACTCTTCCCTACTTCCAGTGTGTGGTCGCCATGAAACTGAGGCTCACCTGTGGAGGAGACTTGAGGCTCTCACGTTGGAATTCACAGTCCTTGGAAGAGCTCAAGTAGGTCAAAAAAGTGTCTCATGATTTTTGCCATCAAAAAAATGAAACATATTAGAGAACATCCCTCTTAATACAAAAAGATGATACTCCCTAAGCAGAAAGACAAAGCAAGGAAAGTGGATAAAGTGCATTAGAAGTTGTGCCATGTCTTTGCCCAATTTTTTTTTTTTTTGAGACAGATTCTTGCTCTGCCATCCAGGCTGAAATGCAGTGGTATGATCTTGGCTCACTGCAACCTCTGCCTCCTGGATTCAAGCGATTCTCCTGCCTTAGCCTCCTGAGTAGCTGGGATTACAGGCATGCACCACCATGCGCAGCTGATGTTTGTATTTTTAGTACAGACAGGGGTTTCACCAAGTTGGCCAGGCTGCTCTCAAAGTCCTGACCTCAAGTGATCTGCCTCACCCTCCCAAAGAGCTGGGATTGCAGGTGTGAGCCACTGCGACTGGCCCCTTTAATAGTTTTTTAGTAAGGATTTATTAGTGGCAAATTTGTCACACACTCTTGAAAAGTAGTTTAGCTAGGTATATAGTTCTAAGCTGATGGTTGTTTTTTGTTTGCTGGTTTCTCAGAACCTGAAAAATATTATTTCACTGTCTTATGGCTCTCACTGTTTTTGCTGCAAAGACTTTTTAGATAACATTTCCTTTACTCTCTGATTACTTTTAAGACTGTGGCTTTGTCTTTAGTATTTTACAGTTTGAGTATGTCACATTTAGGTATGAACTTATTTTATTTATCTTCCTTGGAATGCTTAAATCTGAATCTTTCATCAATCCTTAAAAATTAATCCTAGGACACCATCACTTTGACTGTTGGCTCTCTCTCCTTTTCCCTCTTTCTTTTTCTGGAATACTGATCAGATGTATATTGAACCATCATTCTATCCTTCATGACTTACGACTTTTCTTTCATGTTTTCCATGTGTTTACCTGTTTTGCTTCATTCTGGATAATTTCTCCAGCTTTATTTTCCAGCTCACTGTTTCTCTCTTCATCTATGTTTAATCTGCTCTTCAACTTACTCCTCAGACTTTTCATGTCAATAGATACATTTTTCATGTTAGTAGATATATTTGATTATTTTACAAATATGCCTGTTTTTTTTTTTTGACAGCCTTTTGTTCCTTTCTCATGTTTTAAATTTCTTCTTAAATTTCTTTTCTTTCTTTCTTTCTTTCTTTTTTTTTTTTTTTTTTTTTTTTGAGACAGGGTCCTGGTCTGTTGCCCAGGCTGGAATGCAATGGCACAATCTCAGCTCACTACAACCTCTGCCTGATGGATTCAAGTGATTCTCATGTTCCAACCTCCCAAGTACCTGGGATTACAAGTACCTACCACCACACCCGGCTAATTTTTGTATTTTTTGCAGAGACAGGGCTTCACCATGTTGTCCAGGCTGGTCTTGAACTCCTGACCTCAGGTGATCCACCTGCCTCAGCCTCCCAAAGTTCTGGGATTACAGGCATGAGCCACCATGCCCAGCCCTAGATTCCCTTTTTTATTTCTTAAGAACTGTGTCATTGATGCTGACTACTGCTCATATAATGTAATTTTGAATTGTTTGATCCTAACGAGCAGCAATTTCATCTATAGGAATCTATAGATGGGCCTATATTGATGATGTTCCCATGCAGGCAGGATCTATGTGTTTATTTTTGCCAGTTGTCATGGGACAACTTTATTAGTTTCTCAGCTTGGGTTTCCCAGTAAGGTAATATGAATTAAAAACTCAGACTCCCAAAAGGCAGAATTTGGGTTACACCTTCTCAAGAGACATTATTTTCTTCTCCAATCCTGAGCCCAGACTAAGGCAAGTTTCCTTGTCATCTTTCTTGACAAGAAGGCTGATTTATTTTGCATCACCTTTGAATGAAGGTTTAGGCTTTCAAGGTCCTGGCTTTATGTAGAGGTCTTTATTCCAGTTCCTCACTTCACATTGGTCTAATGCCTTATCGCCTGCACTCAGGCACCTATTAAATCTTCATTGTCAAGACCATTAAGCAACTCCAACGTAGCCATAGGGTTAGCACCAGCTACCATCCCTAGTTCTCTATTCTTTCTTCATTTTTGTTTCCTGGATATTTCTTACATTTAATCACTCACCACTCACTTATGCATTAAAAGATGTTTCTTATATTTGATTCAGCATTTCTAGGTGTTTTGTTGGAGAAATAGTTTCAGAACACCAATGTCCAGAAACAAATTATAGACCCAATTCTATAATCAGTTCTTTAGGGCTAGATGGTACTATCTTTAAACAGGACAAGGAACGGACATTACTTATAAGTCCTGGGAAAGATCTGGCTCTCGTACATGAAGCGATAAACATGACAGAAGTGCCACTGCTTTAAACTACATGTAATTTATTTTCTTTTCTTCCCTTAGTATTAGAAATGCTACCGCAATTCAAATCACCAAATGTTATTTAACCTCTCTTTACCTCTGTTCCTTGAACTTTTTACACTAGCATCTCCTTTATAGCTACAATTGGGAGGACTACATGAGTTAACATGAAGTTCTTAGAACAGTGTCTGGCATAGAGTGCTGCATGTGCTCAATAAATTGTTTTTAGGGCCAGGTGCAGTGACTCACTCTTATAATTCCAGCACTTTGGGAAGCCGAGGCGGGTGGATCTCTTGAGTCCAGGAGTTCAAGACCAGTCTGGGCAACATAGCGAGACCCTGTCTCTACAAAAAGTGCCAAAAACGTTGGCTAGGTGTGGTGGCATGTGACTATAGTGCCAGCTCCTAGGAGGTACTGAGATAGGAGGATGGCTTGAGCTCCAGAGGTTGAGGCTACAGTGAGCCATGATCGCACCACTATATTCCAGCCTGCGTGACAGTGAGACCCAATCTCAGAAATAAAAAATAATTTTTTCCTTTTTTTTTTTCTGAGACAGGATCTTGCTCTGTCACCCAGATTGGAGTGCAGTTGCATGACCTTGGCTCACCGCAACCTCTGCCTCCCAGGCTCAAGCAATTCTCCTGCCTCAGCCTCCCGAGTAGCTGGGATTACAGGTACCCACCACCATGCCCAGCTAATTTTTGTATTTTAAGTAAAGATGGGGTTTCACCATGTGGGCCAGGCTTTAAAAAAAAATTTAAAATCCTAAAAGTATTTTTAACTCACCAGCTTCTCTTACTTATGCTGAGGGAAACAAAGTAAAGAAGTCACTGCCTCTGCTGAGCTGGTGGTGCATATGTGGGAGCCAGCTAAAGGGGGTGGCAAAATGACATGCCACAAGGGGAAGGGGAAACTCAGAAGACACCAGAATCACTTTGTCAGCTGCCTTTCCAATCCGAGATTCTCCTTCCAGTACTAGAATCTTCGTGACTCTAGGATCCCCCCCAACCCAACTCCTACCTTCATGGTCCATTGCTCAGCTTCAACCACAGTATGGATTTTTTTTTTTTTTTTTTTTTTTGGACAAAGTCTGCAACCTCCACCTCCCAGGTTCAAGTGATTCTCTTGCCTCAGCCTCCTGAGTAGCTGGGATTACAGGTGTATGCCACTATGCCCACTAGTTTTTGTAATTTTAGTAGGGATGGGGTTTCACCATTTTGGCTAGCCTGGTCTCGAACTCCTGACCTCAAATGATCCACCTACCTTGACCTCCCAAAGGTCAAGGGATTGCAGGCATGAGCCACAATGCCTGGCCATCAGTATGGATATTTAAAACCCGATAGGTACTGGATTCAAATATGACCTCTAAATTTTATTAGCAGTTGTGGAGCTGGGAGATCAGTAGGCAAGTCGGACAATAGGGGTGGGTAACAAGGGAGCAATTGTTCTCTCTCTGTACATTAACGTCAAAGAGGTGCCTTTCGAAAACAAATTTTTTTTTCTTGAGACGGAGTTTTCACTCTGCTGCCCAGACTGGAGTGCAGTGAGCGATCTCAGTTCACTGCAACCTCCACCTCCCAGGTTCAAGTGATTTTCATGCCTCAGTCTCCTGAGCAACTGGGATTACAGGTGCCTGCCACGACACCCAACTAATTTTTCTGTATTTTTACTAGAGATAAAGTTTCACCATGTTGGCCAGGCTGGTCTCGAACTTCTGACCTCAGGTGATCCATCCGCCTCAGCCTCCCAAAGTGCTGAAATTACAGGTGTGAACCACCGTGACCTGCCCTTTCTAAAAATTGTAAAGGTGCTAAGCCAACAAGATGGCTGTGAAGATCAGTGACCTCCATATTTTTAACTCATGAGGTCATCTATGTAACAAACTTTCCCATGTACCCCCAAACCGAAAATAAAAGTTTTTAAAAATAATAATTATTACTGGCGGAAAATATTGTAGAAAACATCATGAATTCCATCAGCAAAAACATTTTGAGAACACACCTCCAATACATGCACACTTATTTGTAAATTACATGTTGTTCTGTCAATTTCATGTTAAGTGTAAGCAAAACTTAACTCCATTTATTGTTAAGATGGAAAAGCCAATAGGCAAGAACAAAAGCTCTGACATTTTCCTCCTACCCCACTGGACCACTTTGCGAGTGCACCCACTTTGGAAGGACTGTGATGAAATGATGCTGAGGTAAGGGTCAGTCTATTCCGAATGCACCTGCAGCGATCACCGCAGGAACTATCAAGAAAGGTTAGGCAAATTGTGGCACCTTGCTCCTTCCTGCCCCCAATGCCCTTGCAGGTGAAGTCCCCAGCATGGCCCCATCCCTGTGCTCTGGCCAGCCTTGGTGCTGGAGCCTGCCTCAGCTCTGCCCCTACATGGGTGGTCTTGGGCAAGTTCATTACCTTCTCTGAGGCTGAGTTCTCATCTGTGAATGAGACCAGTCCTGATCTGATCTCATAAATCAGGACTCATAGAGTTGCTATGAGGATGAACTCAGATAAAACTAAGCTCAATTAACTTTTACCCTCTTCCTTTCTGTTTCTTCCCTGAAACTGCTGCTAGGCTTCCCTTTCCAATAAAGCACCAAAGCCATCAATAACAGGGACCACTTGCAAGCAGAGACTCTTCTCTGCCACCAAAAGAGCTGGCAGAAAACTTCAGATGTAGTCACTTTCCATGGAAACAGATGAGCAGATTCAGACACTGGCTATTCATCTCTCTTCCGTGGCTTCTAGGCAACTCCTTTGGACATTGGGTTTGTTTTTCTTTAGTTACGAGCTGGCTTTTCACTCCATAAATTTTTTCAAAGTAAAGATTAAGTCTTGAATAAAAAGGATGATGTGACTGAGGCATAATAAATGCAGAGGGAAGGGTGTGTGCATGTGTGTGTTTGTGTGGGTGTGCGTGCACAGGTGTCTACATTGGGAGGTGCCGATATGCTGAGGATGGACAGTCCTAGTCTCCCTGGTGATGAGCCCTATGGTAGGGGGTGAAGGGGACACCCAGCCACAGTCTGTGCCCATGGATGAACTGATGGATGGGCAGGAGGTCACCCTCCCCTCTGAACTCCAGAGGTGTGGTCCTCAACTCTAGCTGCACATTAGAATTGCCTGGGGAGTTTTCAAAAAGTGATCAGTGAGCAGGGCCAATTACATCAGAAGTCTTGGGGTACAGCCTGAATGTCCATAGATTTTTTTTTTTTTGGTCTTCCCTGGTGATTTTATTGTGCTGCCAGGGCTGAGACCCAATGCTTATCTGAAAGCAAACAAGGTTCAGCCTCTCCAAAATGAACAACTGTGTCCATCAATACTTAGTTCCCACCTCAAGGCTCCCAAGATCAATTGAATTACCATATGTCTATACCCTGGAAGTCCTGACCAATGAAATAAAGAGCTACCAGTCAGGTTTATTTATTGGGCTGCAAATGTTTTTGGCTCCCAGATTTAAGTGATTCTCCTGCCTCAGCCTCCCAAGTAGCTGGAATTAGGGGCACCCACCACCACACCAGCTAATTTTTGTGCTTTTAGTAGAGACAGGGTTTCATCATTTTGGCCAGTTTGTCTTAAACTCCTGATCTCAAGTGATCCACCCACCTTGGCCTCCCAAAGTGAACTGCATCCCACTAAAATTCATATGTTCGAATCCTAATCCCCAATACTTCAGAATTATGACAGTATTTGGAGATAGGGCCTTTAAAGAGGTGACTACATTAACATGAGATCATTGAGTGAGTCTAGTCCAATATGACTGACGTCTTTGTAAGAAGAGGCGGTGTGTCCACAGACACACATGGAGGGAAGACCATGTGAAAATACAGCAGGGAGATGCCATTTACAAGCCAAGCAGATAGGCCACAGAAGAAACCAACTCTGCCAAGACCTTGATCTTGAACTTCTAGCCTCCAGAACTGTGATATAATAAATGTTCCTTGTGTAAGCCACTCAGTCTGTAGTACGTTATTAAGGCAGCCCTAGCAAACCAATACAATCTGGTACCAAGTACCACTTAATGCTCACTTGGGCTGCCAATGACTATATACCAAGGGACTGGAATACTGGCCCAGGCCAGGTGGGGTGGTGCACACCTGTAATCTCAGCTACTCAGGAGGCTGAGGCAGGAGGATCACTTAAGGCCAGGAGTTCGAGGCTGCAGTGCACTATAACTGCACCCGTGAATAGCCACTGCACTCTGGCCTGGGCAGCAGAGCATGACTCCATTACAAAACAATGACACTTCTATTATGCAGTGACCTTTCTTTGAGGTCTGGAGACATCTGGGTACAAGGAAGCCCTTAAAGGCTGCTGCACACCCCTTGTCTCCCATTCCCTATCCCTCCTCCTTACATTCGCCACTACATGCTCTAGGGCAAAACCAAATGTGAAGACATAGGGTCATGTCTACTTTGTCCAAGGGCAGGAGTTCCCCAGGAGTTCACGTGGGAACTAGAACAATTATCTACCGTTTCCTTCTCTTCGTTCCTCCACATCTCTACCTATAAGCCCATCAATCACTTTGAACTTCTTGGAGAGAAAGAAAGAAAAAGAAAAGGAGAGGCTGGGTGCAGTGGTTCGCACCTGTAATCCCAGCACTTGCTTTGGGAAGCCAAGGTGGGTGGATCACTTGAGGTTAGGAGTTCAAGACCAGCCTGGCCAAAATGGCAAAATCCTGTCTCTACTAAGAACACAAAAATTGGCTGGCGTGGTGGTGGGTGCCCGTAATTTCATCTACTTGGGAGGCTGAGGTAGGAGAATCGCTTAAACCCAGGAGGCAGCGGTGATAGCAGAAATTACACCACTGCACTCTAGCCTGGGCGACAGAGTGAGAGTTCGTCTAAAAAAGAAAAAAAAAAAAAAAAAGTAAAGGAAAGGAAGAGAAAGAAAAGTAGGAAGGAAAGAGAAGACCCAGCTTTCCTTCAGCAGGGAAACAACACGAATTTAAAGAACCCCCCAAAATTAAAAATAAATAAATAAATCAGCAAGTACGATGGGACCATCACAAACTAAATACAAGAGATGAACTAAAACACCACTCTTTAAAGTAAGGCAAAAAGTATAGAATCCCTTGCTTTTTATGGCTACAACTCAAGAGGGCACCCCTCCCTCCTCTCAGCACTCATCCTCAAGCTCCAGCTCCCTGTCTCCTTCTCTGAACAAAGACGATGGGCATGGCATTATACTTCTGGAGTTTGTTTTGTTTTTTAAGTCTATGATGAGTTTGGACATCTCAAGCCAAATCCTCAATTTGAGAATGCAGTCAAATGAGCAGAACTCCATCCCAAAGAGGAAAGTGGATGAAAGCCAAGCACATTTGAGTATGAGATTAAGGATCAGAGGCACTAATTTTGCATGAACTTCTCTTGCCTTCGCTGGGATTCATTTTTAATGCAGTGATGATAGCCTTCCAGTGGCCACTGGCAGCATCTCAAAATCTTTGGGGATGAGAGAGAAGGGGGTGTTTGGGGAGCCTGTTTACCAGCAGGCTTGGAGGTGATTAGAACAAGTCACGAGCACGAAGTGGGAGGAGGAGGGGACCAAGATGCCGCCTCTGGCTTATTAAGAGTGAGATCGATGCTGGAATCCCCAAGGGCAAAAAAATCAATGACCCAGGAAAACTACACCAGCTGACAGTCCCAGGAAAAAGCTCAAGGAAGAGCTGCAAAGGAGAGAAAGGCTTAAGGAACTTTCCAAAACTCTGCACTGCTAATCTCCTGGGGGGAGAGGAGGGGTTCTATTGTACAGACAATGGCTGGGACCCCTGACATTCCGGCACTTTCTTTCACATGGATACACCATCCTCCCGCCTCCTTGACAAGTCAGAAGGGTCCCAAGTTTCCTCTATCGTTTGCTAGTTTTTGATACTCCCCTTATTTAGAAAAATAGGCAAGTATCTACATTGTCAAACACTTTTCTCTAGCCCTGGTTATTGTGATCGGGCTCTGCGGGGGAGGATCTGCTGCCTCTTTCCAGGCCTCAGATTTGGTTTCTATGCACTCCTTCAAGTTCATAAAAAGGAACAGGACCGACTGTCCCAAGAACACAGGCAGTAAGCTTTGAGGCCACAGGGGGTTCACGTCAGCTAAAACACTGAACTGAACAATCAGATGGCCATCTTTAGAGCTTAGGAATTGGGGGGGGGTCCCTAAAACCTTTCGGTTAAATTTCAAGTCAAATGAGCTAACTTTGGTAAACAATCTTTCTTTCTCCCTGAGATTTTTCTAATATTTCCCCAACCTCACACGATATAGAATTAATGTTTAAACTTAAGTACATCAGTGGTTTGGGAGGACATTATATTTCTTTTCTTCTCCCCAAAAGGCTTCCTAACACATTCTCCCTAATCTTCAGATCTCTAGAAAGCATCATTGATGAGAGAAAAAAAAAGGGGGAGCTGGTTGTAGGTAGTAATATCACCACCTACTGCTGGCTCAGGGAGTTTGAAACCCTGAAATTCAAGTTCGCAGGGAAAGCAGAAGGAAATGCCTTTTATGGTTTATACTATTTAGAATAACATGTATCCAATCATTAATTTTACTAAGGATATAGCCTCCCTGTTTGATAGCTCAACTCCACTGTATGTAACAGTTGTGAGATACAAACAATTCCAAACTTGGGTGGTAATCTATAGACTGTTACAAGTATTGCAATTTCTTCCCTAAAGCAACAAAACTCTTAAGTGTCTCTAATCTGTGAAAACAATCTAATGGTTACACTGCAATTTGCCTAAAGCAATATTTGTTCTGTTGCAGTGACATCACACACACAAAAACGCTTGTCAATTTTCAATTCTTTCCTTAGAAATCAGAGCTAGATGGTGGCTGAACTTAGAACTGCTTTCCATAGCTCAAGTCAGCTAATACAGAGCTTTTCTAGCAGCTACGAAAGTTCTAGTACAAAAAAAAAAAGGTTAATAGCACTTGAAAAGCCTGATGCATTTCCCCAGAACACTTACCACAGAGTTCTGATCCTGGGATGCTTGATTTTAAGGGCCATAGGTGGCTTGCCAAATAGGCATATCTTGGCTTCCTTGGCTAGGCAGGAATGCTGCCTTGATATTACATATTCAAAGCAAAGAACCTCTGACCTAAGGGCTCTCCACTAACAATGACATTCTCTGTTAAGTAAACTAGAAACCCAGCTCAACTTCTGGTTTGCCCTTGTTCTTTGCTGTGTACTAGTCTACTACACAAACAGGACTGAGGAGGACTCAGTTTACCACGATTATTTTGCAAAAGACCCTGCACTGCAGGACCCAACAGGAACTGATTGTGCAAAGCCTGAACTTGGCAGAAGATCCCTGGAGAAGGACCACTGTGGGCCTCAGAGGTGCTTCCTGAGCTGGGCTGGGGAAGGCTGAAGGCTTCCAGCCTTGCCAGAGGGAGATCCAGGTCTGTTTCAGCTGCAAGGATGTGTTACCTTAAGCAATTGCGGCGTTAACAGAAGTATGTACTCCTATGGCTATCGTCAACCTAGAAATCCCTTTCACTCTGGGGCATCAGTCACACATGTAAACTTAGAACTATCTGATACCTGCTGCCGGAGCCTGAGTCACGGTTCCCGAAAAGAAAAGCCTCCTAGTTTACTCGGGAGCGGGAAACTGGAATTGGAGAGGGAGGACGCTGGTACACTTTGACAGAGAGACTCCTCTCTGTTACCTAAGTGTCTCCTCATCCCTCACTGCCTTTCCACCAGACCTCCAGTCCCCGCGGGCTTCTCTTCCTACCTGCCAATATGGACGTGAGGTCAGGGGTCCCCTGGGTTAGTCTCCTTACATGGGCAAACGGGCGACGCAAGTGGCAAACCCAGTGCAACGCCTCCGACCACAACACGTGTATTTTATGGCGCTGGGCGCGGCACAGGGCTCAGTTTAAGGAGCCTCCAGAGAACGGGCTTGGATGAGGACCGGGTCCCTAATGCTGGGAAACTGACGAGGTCAACAGCAGGGCAAGAAACTCTAAATATATTACACACCCTTCCTTCTTGGAAGTGGCAGTCCCTGTCGCCACTTCACTCTCAGCTACCTATATGCCAAGGGCTCACACCAGACAAGCATCTGTGAGCACGCCTCAACTTTAATTCTACTCGTCCCCGCAGGGGCGGCTGCCCCCAGGCGAGGGCTCACCTGGGCGCTGCGCGGTGCCGGGGGCGCACGGCCAGGGTGGGCGCTCTTACCAGAGAAGTCGGTGAGCGCTGAGATCTCTTTGGAGCAGACCAGCACAGTGCAGTAGAAGAGGCGCAGGAGCTGCCCCGGCGGCTCTACCTGCCTGCGGAGGCCAGGATGCTGAGCAGGCTGGGGCGCGGGCGGCGGGCGCGCGGGTCCCGGCAGGAGCATGGTGCGCGGCGTGGCGGGGCGCTGGCCCAGGCCGGGGACGCGCGGGGGGTCGCAGGGCTAAGGACGGCGTCACATGGCGGGGCGAATCTATGGCCAGCGGCTCCGCGGCCCCCCGCCGCCTCCCGGCCCAGGCTGCCGGAGCCTCCTCCCCTACGTGGGCCAGCCCAGGCGCCCCAGCAAAGGGGAGGGGGCGGAGAAGTGGGGCGGGGCGAGGAGCCCCGAAAAGGATCCGCGTAGTTTCCCAGAGAGGAAATCTCCGCTGCTGCGGTGCGGGAGGAAGCGAGGGGGGCCGTAGGGAAAGCGCAGCCTTCGCGCACCCAGCCGCTGTCCTGGCGGGTCCCTGGCGCGTTGCCCGCCGCGGAGGGCGCCCCCCGTAGCGCGTCCCAGGCCGCGCACCTTGAGCGCCTTCCACGACCGGGAGACAGCCGGGCACCCGTGGCCCTGCCCGCGCTGGCCTGGTGCCAGCCTCGCTCTGGAGGCAGAAGGAGCGCGGCCGGTGCCCGTGACGCACTTTGGAGCCAGCGCCTCGCGTGCAGCTGGCGCCCTCGGGGCGGGGCTGATCTGGGGCCGCGGGAAGGTGGGGTCCTGGAGGCGTGGGATCCCAGTGCTACCATCCTCGCCACCCGCCGCGCGCCACGTGCAGTCACCCAACACGCACAGCTATCGCCATTTCACAGAAGAGGAGACTGAGCCCCGGCGCGGTGCCCAAGCTCTCGCAGCCAGGACAGCGACGAGCTGGAGGTCTCAAAACCAGTCAGAAGGCTCCGGAGCCGGGCTCTTTTGCTCCGGCTCGCCTTGCCTTGGGTACTGGTTGGCCGCAGCGCTGGGGGATCTGACACTGGACCGGCGCAAACAGCCGCCGGGCGCTAATAATTGGGCTTTGTTTTAAAGTGGGCCACAGCATCTTTCTGAATCTCTAGACTGTGCGCCGGGTGACCCACGTTTGGATGCCCAGCCAGTGGCTGCGTGGCCCCAAGTCAACGGTATAGAGGACAAGTGCTGGGTGCGGGCACCTGGGGCCCGGCGACCCACACCCCACGAACTGCGCGGGGCCGGCGGGAGGGAGGAGGGCCGGGCGGGTGGGCTGGCGCTAGGCACACAGTGTTCCCGAACACCGCGGGAGGGCCTGCCAAGTTCGCTGCGGGCGTGACGCGGAAACGTAGATAATGAGGCCCAGGGCGGGGCCGGACGCACTGCCTGGCGGGCTCCAGAGATGCGAACGCCTCAGAGTGTGGCTGCGAGGCCTGGAGAAAGTAAATGCGCCTGAGGGCCCTAGCGGGACCCTCTCAGAGGTGGACCGCAAAGATCCCGGAGGGGTGGATGCCAATAGGTACCACCCAGTGCTCCAGCAGGGGCTGGGTCACGGAATTGGGATCTCGGCCCCTTCTTCCGGCCTGGGGAAAGATGTGTTAAATGCTAAACATCATTGTTTATCAAATGAGGCCCAGGCTGCCAGGCATAATGATTTTTAAAATCTACATTAAAATGTTAAATAGAAACTCAACCTCCACAATGTCCTTTGAACACAAGCCGGGCGCGGTGGCTCAAGCCTGTAATCCCAGCACATTGGGAGGCCGAGGCGGGTGGATCACGAGGTCGAGAGATCGAGACCATCCTGGTCAACATGGTGAAACCCCATCTCTGCTAAAAGTGCAAAAAATTAGCTGGGCATGGTGGCACGTGCCTGTAATCCTAGCTACTCAGGAGGCTGAGGCAGGAGAATTGCCTGAGCCCAGGAGGCGGAGGTTGCGGTGAGCCGAGATCGCGCCATTGCACTCCAGCCTGGGTAACAAGGGCGAAACTCCGTCTCAAAAAAAAAAAAAAAAAAAAAAAAAAAAAAAAAAAAAATCCTTTGAACACAAATATTAGTGTGTGCTCTCTAGGTTAGGGAAACTGAGGCTGGGAGTGTGGGTAAGGATGCTCAGCACTTATGAACCACAGGGTAAGTAACGTTTGTCCAA
Organism: Saimiri boliviensis; assembly: GCF_048565385.1. Lineage (NCBI taxonomy): Eukaryota > Metazoa > Chordata > Mammalia > Primates > Cebidae > Saimiri > Saimiri boliviensis. The sequence continues at coordinate 13,035,545 of NC_133466.1, forward strand.
AACTCAGGTCCCTCCTGTACTTCCCATTCTATCTGTTCATTCATCCAGTTTAGACATGAATTGGTATCAGCGTGTGCCAGGTTCTGCCTTAGTGACTGACAGTATTGGTACAGGGAAGCAATCATGCTCCCCGAGTCCTGGAAGTGGGCAGCACCGCCCTGTGGGTCTGCACTGGCTTTCAAATGTCCAAGAGGGCACTGTTACCGACTGCGACAACATCCCCAGGTTTTCCTGTCTGGTAAAGCAGAGACTCAAACTGATACTTGCACACTAATATTCATTGCAACATTATTTATGATGGCGAAAAGATGGAAGCAAATCCAGTGGATGAATGCATACAGTTGTTATTACAGCAGGGAAGACAGACATTGGACAGTAATGCCCTGTGAACAGACAGTCACGAAAGACAGGAACCATGGGAGCAGAAGCCAGTAATGGAGGAGCTGAGCCCGAGGGAGGAAGGGAGATGTTCAGAGCATTTTAAGGCAAAATTGATAAGAAAGATAGGATGAGTGGGCCTAGCAGAAACTAGCAAAACCCGGGTGCTGGGGAAGGGTGAACATTTTGGAAAAAGCGACCAGCATGTTGAAACCCAAAAGGAGCATGGCCCTATCGAAGGATGGGGAAAAGTCTAGACAGCTGGAGCAGAGCAAAGGGAAGAGCCAGGGCACTTGGGCGTCGGCGGGACAGAGCTCAGGGCCCTGGAGACTTCGGTGAGCATTTCCATCAAGATCCTAAATCCTTGGTGAGCACTTCCATCTTTTATCTTAAGCCAGTAAAGAACTTTAAGTGCAAAAGTGATGTGATTGGATGTGTGTTGGTAAAAAGTCACTCTTTGGCTGCTGAGTGCGAATGGACTGGAGGAGTCAAAACAGGTCCTGGAAGTACATACACCAAATAACTGAAAGCAGAGACTCAAGCAGATACTTGTGCACCCATATTCCTTGCAGCATTATTTGCAACAGCCATCAGATGGAAGCAACCTCAATGGATGAATGAATAAACGAAATATGGAATGTTGCTGGGTGCAGTGGCTCATGCCTGTAGTCCCAGCACTTTGGGAGGCCGAGGTGGGCAGATCACTTGAGGTGAAGAGTTTGAGACCAGTCTGGCCAACATGGTGAAACCCCATCTCTACTAATAATACAAAAATTAGCCAGGTGTGGTCATGTGTGCCTGTAGTCCTAGCTACTCAGGAGGCTGAGACAGGAGAATCGGTTGAACCAGGGAGACAGAGATTGCAGTGAGCTGAGATTGCACCACTGCACTGCAGCCTGGGTGACAGATCAACACCTTGTCTCAAAAAGAGGAAGAGAGAAAAAAAAGAATATTAGTCAACCATAAAGGGGAATGGAGTTCTGATACATGCTAAAACATGGATCAACCTTGAACACACTATGCTAAGTGAAGTAAACTGGACACAGAAGGACAAATGTCCCATGATTTCACTTATATGAAATATCTAGAATAGGAAAATTCATAGAAAAAGAAAGTAGAATTGAGGTTACCAGGAGCTGGGGTGAGAGAGATGGAGAATTATTTCTTAATGGGTACTGAATTTTTATTTGGAGTGATGAAAAAGTTCTGGAAATAATGGTGATGATTGTACAACATTTTGAATGCAATTAATGCCACTGAGTTATACCCTTAAAATGGTTAAAATGGCAAATTGTATTTTATATATATTTAGCACAGCTTTAAAAAATGAATAATGTCATATACCAAAAATCTTTGAGTGGCACAGTTTAAATGGGTGAATAGGATGATATGTGAATTATATCTCAATAAAACTATTTTTAAAAATCAAACAACAACAACAAAAGTGGGTCTGTGCTGACTGGGCATGGTGGGTCTGTGCTGACTGGGCGTGGTGGCTCACCCCTGTGATCTCAGCACTTTGGGAGGCAGAAGTGGGTGGATCACCTAAGGTAAGAAGCTCAAGACCAGCCTGGCCAACATGGGGAAACCCTGTCTCTACTAAAAATACAGAATTTAGCCGGGTGTGGTGGCACACACCTGTAGTCCCAGCTACTCAAGAGGCTGAGGCAAGAGAATTGCTTGAACCCAGGATGCAGAGGCTGCAGTGAGCCGAGATAGCACTACTGCCCTCCAGCCTGGGAAAGACAGAGCAAGACTCCATCTCAAAAAAAAAAAAAAAAAAAAAAAGGGTCTGGGGAGATGGCTGTGGTGAGGGAGGTTGTGCAGTAGTCAGGGGTGTGTGGCTGTGCTTGGGCGGACGTGCTTGCTGTCACCCAGAGAGAAGGGGAGAAGATGCCACAACGGAAAGATGTTTAGGAGGCAGATGGACAGCACAATGTGACCGGGTGGTCATGGACTGTGAGAGGAGTCTGAAGGACATCGCCCTGGCTTCCTTCTGCTTTGTGCCTTAGCCCCTCGCCATTAAATCAGAAGATTTTGGTCCTAATCTTATCTCTTTAAGAATTTTGGAATCTTGCAAGAAAACTAAATTACTGAGCTATCTTTCTCTCTGGACCCCACACTTTTCTGAGAACTTTGTGGGTCAAATACCAAAACTCGAGGCACTGTAACGACTCATAGGACAGAAAAGTGGGGAAAGGAATATATGCTTCAAAGAGGGGTGAACCTTGTGAAATCAATCTGGGGTCTGGAGAGAAATCATCTTTTCCACTGAGGCAGTTTTCTTTAAATGCTTTCTGCTATGATGGAATTTGAATAATAAAAACAGTCCTAGCCACTTGGTAATTCAGCACAGTTATGGGAGCTGGAATTAAAGTGAATGATGAATGGTGAGCCAAATAATAAAGTGTTTCCAAAATACTAATATTCACAACAAACCTTTGAGATAGGTAGTAACTGGGACTAACTACATCATTTACTGGACCAGTGCAAAATGAGAAGGTGGGGCTCCTTGTTCAAAAATTATTAAGAATTCCAGGATGATGATAGCAGAGCATTAAACCAAGCATAGCTTAATGCTTTGAGCACAGGGCCCTGAGTGATTGCTCAGGTCATATGAAGCTGGCCCAGATACAACAGGAATCTCCATTTCTCAGATGAGGATACTGAGGGCACAACGTCATACAAACCATCCAAGCCAAGACTTGAAGCCCTCTTACGCTGCAAAGGCACAGCAATTAGGTGGAGGCAAAATAAAAGGTTTCTTTTCTAAGCGATGGCACCATTGGGCAATCTTGCTCCTTCTTGTACAAGTTTGAAAAGTGCCGCTGTAGTCACAGCATTCATTCCATGTGCGCAAGAGGCAGCCTTTACAGGACTTCGTAAATTACAGGTCTTTCTTCCTGCCTCTTTGTTTTCTTTCAAAGTAATTCCTGCACCTTCTTTTCAGCTCTGCATTTCATCTCTGTTTTCCTTCTTCCTTGAGATCCTAGCTACTTTTCTCCCAACCTCTGCCATATCCAAGCCTTTTTTTTTTTTCTTTAGGTGGAATCTTGCTCTGTTGCTCAGGCTGGAGTGCAGTGGCACAATCTTGGCTCACCGCAAACTCCACCTACTGGGTTCAAGTGATTCTCCTGCCTCAGCCTCCTGAGTAGCTGGGATCACAGGTGTGCACCACCACGCCCAGCTAAGGTAGAGACAGGGCTTTGCCATGTTGGCCAGGCTGGTCTTGAACTCTTGACCTCAGATGATCTACCCGCCTCGGTCTCCCAGGGTGCTGGAATTACTGGCTTGAGCCACCGCACCCTGCCTCCAAGCCTATTATGGGAGACGTTTATGTGCTTCACATTCACATTGCAACCTTGAATCGTGTCCTCTCACTTGGGCCATCGAGGTGAGGTTTTTGGCTTTCAACAAATGGGCTGACATAAGCTACCATTTGGAAACCTCAGAGAACCGAATCTTTCAGCTCAGGAGAGAGAGGCCAAATGTCGTCTGGAGTTAAAAGGCTTTTTTTAGAAAGCAACAAATGGTGGTTTGTTTCTAGAGCTGGCACCACAGAGCCACATCAATAGCAAGGAGTCTGCTTGGTGAGGACTGCAAAAGCCACAAGGCACTAGAAAGTGGGAAGGTTTGGCCCCAAAGTCTGCAGAAGGAGGTTTTATTGTTTTGTGTGGTTTTTTTGTTTGTTTGTTTGTTTTTGTTTTTGTTTTTTTTCCTGAGATGGAGTCTCGCTCTGTTGCCCTGCCTGGAGTGCAGTGGCATGATCTTGGCTCACTGCAACCTCTGCCTTCTGGGTTCAAGTGATTCTCCTGCCTCAGCTTCCTGAGAGGCTGGGATTACAGGTGCGTACCACCACATCCAGCTAATTTTTGTATTTTTAGTAAAGCCAGTGTTTCACCATGTTGGTCAGGCTGGTCTTGAACTCCTGGCCTTGTGATCACCCTGGCTTCATCCTCCCAAAGTGCTGAGATTACAGGCATGAGCCACCGTACCCAGCCAGAAGGAGGTCTTTAAGAATATGTGCACAGCAGTCAACTGATGTATGTGCTGACAGCCCATCCAAGGTCAAAGGCATCTCATCCAATAGTGTCAACTTGTATTCAAATATCCATTTAGGAGAACTTTGGTCAAGTCCCAGCTCTGCCATTGAGACAGAGAACCACAGAGGCACGTGACCTCCCTGTCTCTCACTTTTTCACAGCCACAAAAAGAAAAGATTGAATGCTATAGTCCATGTTGGCTCTAAAACCCCATAGCCTATTTAAAATAGATGTAGGATTTCAAAATATCTGGCTAAATCTATACTGATTCTTTTCATTCCTGAATGTTTTCTTAAATATATATTCTCACTTATCTTTTGTATATGCTGTTTGTTTATACGTGAATCATTGTCTTTGTAAAAGAAGAATGCAGCATGTGCAAACTCTTGGAGGTTTTTGAAGCCTTGTGAATGACTGAATTCAGATTCATGGGAAATTTTCAAGGCCGAGTGCAGTGGCTCACACCTGTAATTCCAACACTTTTAGGCCAAGGTGGGAGAATCACTTGAGATCAAGAGTTCAAGACCAGCCTGGCCAACAGTGGGAAACCTCGTCTCTACAAAAAAATACAAAAATTAGCCAGGAGTGGTGGCACATGCCTGTAGTCCCAGCTACTTGGGAGGCTGAGGAAGAAGAATCGCTTGAACCTGAGGGGTAGAGATTGCACTGAGTCGAGATGATGCCATTGCACTCCAGCTTGGATGACAGAGCAAGACTCCATCTCAAAACAAAAACAAAAACAAAAACAAAAACAAAAACAAAAAAACCCACCATGGGAATTTTTCAGTGTGGGAATTCCCAAGTGTTCTAAGTGGTACACGCAGTTTCTGGAGTACGCCATGGTTTCCAGCGTGGAGGGAGCAGGCACCTTTTCCCCACCAAGGGAGGCAGGAAGGTACTGGTTTTGACAGAAGCCCTGAGATGCCAGTGACCTGCTGCCTTCAGCAAATGCTACAGGGAGCCGGGCCAGCCTGAGCTCTACCTGGGAACAAAGAGCAGAAACTCCCACTCCTTTCCACCCTCCTTATTGCTCCTCCCTTCTATCTGGGTACCAGGCACTCTTCCAAGCCAGTGCTCTGCCGTCATTAAGGAAAGTGTGCTGAAGGAAGGAAACTCCCTAGAATGTTAGAAAGAAGCAGCTCTGGTTCTGCTAAGCCCAGCTCGCCTGGTCATGGTATAGGGCAGTGGTTATTGGTGTGGGCTCTGTGGTCAGAGCTCAGAGATTCAAATCCCAGCTCTGCCACGACCAGGAGTTGTGTTGTGGATTGTGATGGAGTTTAGAGCTTAACGAGTCAGGGCTGGGCACAGTGGCTCACACCTGTTATCTCAGCATTTTGGGAGGCCAAGGCAGGTGGATCACCTGAGGTCAGGAGTTCGAGACCAGCCTGGCCAACATGGCAAAACCCATCTCTACTAAAAATACAAAAATTAGCCAGGCATGGTGGTGCACACCTATAGTCCCAGCTACTCAGGAGGCTAAGGCAGGATAATTGCTTGAACCTAGTAGGCGGAAGTTGCAGTGAGCTGAGATCGTGCCACTGCACTCAAGCCTGGGAGACAGAGGGAGACTCCATCTCAGAAAAAGCCGGTCAGAGTAAAAGCTTCATACATGGGTAGCCATGACAATAAATGTGATCATTTTATAGACTTTGAGTATTATTTTTTATTCAGTCTAAGATAGTGTTTGGTTTTAATTTTTTTTTTTGATTTTGTTTTGTTTGGTTTTTGAGACAGTCTCACTCACTCTGTCGTCCAGGCTCAAGTACAGTGGCACAATCACAGCTCACTGTCCAGTCTTCTGGCCTCAAATGATCCTCCTGCCTCAGCCTCCTGAGTGACTGGGAACACAGGCATACACCACCACGTCTGGCTAATTAAAAAAAAAATTTTTTTTTTAGTAGAGATGAGGTGTTATTATGTTGCCCAGGCTGATCTCAAACTCCTGAGCTCAAGTGATCCACCCACCTTGGCCTCCCAAAGTGCTGGGATTACAGGTGTGAGCCACCCCGTTTGGTTTTAATTTGAACTCTTAGAAACATTTCTGTCATTGAATACACTTTGCCTTCTTAGACAATGGTGGAAACAGCTTCCAACTTGTTCCTCTGAGTGACAGCAGCCCTGATCTTCTAATGTAGGGGTCCCCAATCCTGGGCCATGGACCATGCTGGTGAGAGAAGTGAGAGAAACTTCATTTGTATTTACAGACGCTCCCCATGGCTCACATGACTGCCTGGCCTCTGCCTCCTGTCAGATCAGCGGCAGCACTAGAGTCTCATAGGAGTGTGAACCCCATTGTGAACTGCGCATGCGAGGAATCTAGGTTGCGCGCTCCTTACAAGACTCTAGGCTGGACGTGGTGGCTCACACCTGTAATCCCAGCACTTTGGGAGGCCGAGGCGGACGTATCACAAGGTCAGGAATTTGAGACCAGCCTGCCCAATGTGGTGAAACCCGGTCTGTATTAAAAACACAAAAAAATTAGCCGAGCGTGGTGGTGCATGCCTGTAATCCCAGCTACTCAGGAGGCTGAGGCAGAATTGCTTGAACCCAGGAAGTGGAGGTTGCAGTGAGCCGAGATCATGCGACTGCACTCCAGCCTGGGTGACAGAGTGAAACTCCATCTCAAAAAAAAAAAAGAATTTAATGCCTGATAATCTGTCACTGTCTCCCATCACCCCCAGATGAGACCATCTAGTTGCAGGAAGATAGGCTCAAGCCTCCCACTGATTCTACATAATAGTGAGTTGTGTAATTATTTCATTATATAACACAATGTAATAATAATAGAAATAAGTGCATAATAAATAGAATGCACTTGAATCATCCCAAAACCATTTCCATCTCCCAGTTCTCATCTTTGGAAAAACTTTCTTCCACAAAATTGGTCTCCATGTCAGGCATGGTGGCTCACACCTGTAATCCCAGCACTTTGGGAGGCCAAGGTGGGTGGATCACCGGAGATCAGGAGTTCAAGACCGGCCTGGGCTACATTCGGAAAACCTGTCTCTACTAAAAATAGAAAATTAGCTGGGCAGGGTGGTGTAGTCCTAGCTACTCCAGCTGAAGAAGGAGGAGAATTGCTTGATCCCAGGAGGCAGAGGTTGCAGTGAGCCTAGACTATCTCACTGCACTCTAGCCTGGATGACAGAACAAAACTCCATCTCAAAAAAAAAAAAAAAGAGAGAGAGAGAGAAAGAAGGAGACTGGTCCTTGGTAGCAAAAAGGGTGGGAACTGCTGCTCTGGTGGGACACTGGAATGGGTTTTTCCACCAGAATTTTGTGTTCTTCTTCCTGCGAACTGGTGGGATACTCTCCTCAGCCCTGGTTTCTGAATACCTCCTTCCCTCCCGACCTCTGGCCCACTCAGGCCAGCCTTACCCCCTTATCCTCTCCCTCTGTTCAGCAGCATCCCTGTTTTCAAGCCTTCTGTGACATACCTGAGTTTTGGAGGCCTGAATTTCCTCTGAAATCCCAGCCAAATCTGATTTGAGCTCTTCTGGTCCTCAGGGACCTAATAACACACACACACACACACACACACACACACACACACACCCATGTGTGGTAAAATATATGTAACATAAAATTTACCATTTTAACCTTTTTATTTTTATTTTTTTTTTGAGACAGAGTTTTACTCTGTTGCTTAGGCTGGAGTGCAGTTCCGTGATCTGGGCTCACTGCAGCCTCCACCTCCCAGGTTCAAGTAATTCTCCTGCCTCAGCCTCCTGAGTAGCTGGGATTACAGGTGCTGCCACCAGGCCTGGTTAATTTTTGTGTTTTTAGTAGAGACGGGGTTTCACCATGTTGGCCAGGCTGGTCTCGAACTCCTGACCTCAAGAGAGTCACCTGCCTCAGCATCCCAAAGTGCTGGGATTATAGGTGTTAGCCACTGTGCCTGGCCCATTTTAACCATTTTTAAGTGTACAGTTCTGTGGTATTAGGTACATTTGCATTCCTGTGCAGCCATCACCACCCTGTATCTACAGAACTCTTTTCATTTTGCTAAACTGAAGCTCTGTACCCATGACACACCAGCTCCCCATCCCCACCTCTCCCCAGCCCTGGCAGCTACCATTCTACTTCTGTTTCTACGGATCTGACTTCTCTGGGTAGCTCGTATCAGTGGAATCATACAGGATTAATTGGCACATTTCACTTCACGACCTCGGGTGCACCCCGGTTGTAGCATATGTCAGAGTATCTTTCCTTCCTGAGGTTGAACGGTATCTTGTTGTATGTAGGTGACACATTAGCTCCTTTAGTGCCTTTGACTCTCCTGGAAGGAAGAAAAGAGGGTAGTCATGGATCTGCCCGGTCTGTTTCCCTCTGGTCAGCAGCAGTTTAAAAAACGAACAAACGAAAACCTCAGCAAAAGTCTCAGAAGGGGGAGAGAGAGGTGGGAAGGCTGAGGACTGTCGCACAGGCAGGTGGCGGGGGAAGGAAAAGGCGGGAGCTTCAGACAGTTGTGGGCTCCACACACCCAGCCCCTGAATGGCACTAGGAGCTGTCAATGGCGCCCTCTGTAGGTGGGAATCTTAATTTATGTCTTAGGAGTCATGACCGTGGTCCATGAATTTCAAAAATATATTTTTATTATGGTGAAATATATGTAACACAAAATTTACCATATTAGTCATCTTAACTGTAAAGTTCAGAAACATTAAGTATGTTCACATGGTTGTGCAGCCACCATCAACATCCATCTCGAGAGCTCTTCATCTTCCGGAATGGAATCTCTGCACCCATTTAAACACCAACTCTCCACTCCCCCTTCTCCTAGCCCCTGGCAACTACCATTGCACTTTCTGTGTCTCTGAATTTGACTACTCATATAAGTGGAATTATACAGTATTTCTCCTTTTGTGCCTAGCTTATTTCACTTAGCATAATGTTTTCAAGGTTGTGAGAATTGTATCCCTTTTTAAGACTGAAAAATAGTCCATGGTACGTACATACCACATTTTGTGTATGCGTTCATCCATTGATGGACACGGGTGGCTTCCACCTTTTGGCTATTGTTAATAATGCTGCTATGAAAATGGATGTACAACAACTTTACGAGTTTTAAATGCTTGTTCTCAGGAGAAAGCTTAAGGCTACCGAAAGAAAATGAGTCAAAGTTCACAAAGCGAATTTAGAATTAATAAAAGTGAGCTCTGATTAAAGATATAGACCAGAGGTTCTCAATGTTTCTCAGTTCATGGCACCTTTAGTGTCTCAATAATTTTTCAAGTGTCCCAGGACAAAACCCAAACCCAAACCCAAACCTGAACTGTTGGGTTCATTAAATAGCTATATCCAAACAATCTAAGTATTTGTGTTCTGGTAATAAAGAAGCAGTTTATATATATATATATATAAATACATAGAGATGGAAATAAAAATGTTTTTATTTGTTTATTTTTACTTTTTCAAACAGAGTCTTCCTCTAGTCTCCCAGGCTGGAGTGCAACAGAGTCTCTCTCTGCCTCCCGGGTTCAAGCAGTTCTCCTGCCTCAGCCTCCCAAGTAGCTGGGACTATAGGTGCATGCCACCACACCCAGCTGATTTTTGTATTTTTGGTAGAGATGGGGTTTCGCAATGCTGGCCAGGCTAGTCTTGAACTCCTGACCTCAGACGATCCACCCGCATTGGCCTCCAAAAGTGCTGGGATTAGAGGCATGAGCCACCATGCCCAGCCCTTCTTTATCCTTAAATAAAGCACATATAAGCCGGGCGCGGTGGCTCAAGCCTGTAATCCCAGCACTTTGGGAGGCCGAGGCGGGTGGATCACAAGGTCAAGAGATCGAGACCATCCTGGTCAACATGGTGAAACCCCGTCTCTACTAAAAATACAAAAAAGTAGCTGGGCATGGTGGCATATGCCTGTAATCCAAGCTACTCAGGAGTCTGAGGCAGGAGAATTGCCTGAACCCAGGAGGCGGAGGTTGCGGTGAGCCGAGATCGCGCCATTGCACTCCAGCCTGGGTAACAAGAGTGAAACTCTGTCTCAAAAAAATAAATAAATAAAAATAAAGCACATATATTTACTAATGGGGTATGTGTGCCTGCTGGACATGTCACTATTTCTTCAACCTTAAAATCAGATTGGACACCACGCTCTCATTTCCTGTCCTGTGTTGATTTTAGCTTGGTGCTTGCTCTTTCTTTTCTTTCTTTTTTTTTTTTTTTCTTTTGAGACAGGGTCTTCCTTTGTTCCCCAGGCCAGAGTTCCGTGTCTTGATCAGTTCACTACAACCTTGAACTCCTGGGCTCAAGCCATCCTCCTGCCTCAGCCTCCCAAAGTGCTGGGATTACAGGCATGAGTCACTGTGCTCGGCCTTGACTGCATTTTTCATTTTGAAATGCCTCTAGATTTGCAGAACATTTGAAAAAATTCCTTATACTCTCAGCCAGTTTCATCTAATGTTCTGCATTTCTCTCAGTCGTATGGTGCCTTTGCTAACTAAGAAACCAGCACTGGGACATTATCACGAACTAAGAGCCAGATTGTATTTTGCTTGTGCTTTTCTAGTTTTTCCCCAGTGTCATTTTTCTGCTCCCGGGTACAACTGTGCATTTCATCATCATGTCTTCCACCACATCTGGTCTGTGGTAGTGTTTCAGTTCTTCACTGATTTTATAACCTTGACAGTTTTAAAGGGTACTGTTCATGTACTTTTTAGACTGTCCCTCAATTTAGGTTTGTCTGATGTTTTCACAATTGGGCTGGGATTATGGATTTCAGGAAGGATATACAGGGGTAAAGCATCTTCATCACATCACATCAGGGCTACATAACAGTAACATGATTTATGTACGTCTAACAGCATATACATGACATTCACTTTGATCCCTTGAATAAGGTAGTGTTTGTCATGCTTCCCTATTATAAAGGTACCATTTTTCCCTTTTCATATTCCAGTCTTTAGAAGTAGGTGGCTCTAAACCTACACTGGGGAAGTGGGCAGGAGTATGTGAATTAAGCTCCACCTCTTGAAGCAGAAGTATCTACATGCATTGTTTGGATTACTTTTGTAAGAAAGGTTTATCTCTTCACCATTTATTTACTTAGCAATCAACTTATCTTTATTTTATTATTATTATTATTTCTTTTTCTTTTTTGAGATGGAGTTTCTCTCTTGTTGCCCAGGCTGGGGCGCAATGGCACAGTCTTGGCTCACTGCAACCTCTGCCTCCCAGGTTGAAGTGGTTCTCCTACCCCTCGAGTAGCTGGAATTACAGGCATGCACCACCACGCCTTGCTAATTTTGTATTTTTAGTAGAGGTGGGGGTTTTTCCATGTTGGCCAGGCTGGTCCAGAACTCCCAACCTCAGGTAATCCTCCCACCTCAGCATCCCAAAGTGCTGGGATTACAGGTGTGAACCACCGTGCCCAGCCTATTATTATTTCTTTCAGAGATGGGGTCTTGCTAAACTGTTGCCCAGGCTGAACCCAAACTCATGGGCTCTAGTGATCCTCCTGCCTCAGCCTCCCAAGGTGCTAGGATTACAGGCATGAGCCACCATGCCTGGTGATCATCATTTTTCATATCAGCAAAGACTTATGTATATTTATTTAATACCCTAGGTTATAATCCAATGCTATATTATTCATTTTGTCACCAAAACTGTTCCATTGGGAATTCTTTCAACTTGGTTCTTGTGACTCTTTGACTTAGTTCCATTTTTTTGTTTTTGAAGCATTTCTACTTTCTGGTACTACAAGATGCTCTAGGCTCACCCTATGTGTTCCCTTTCCCAGAATGGCTGTCCTAGAATCAGCCGTTTCTCTAAGGAGCCCTGGTTCTTTTTATTTTTATATATTTTTTTGTTTTATTTTTCCCTTTTTCTTTTTTTTTTTTTTTTTTTTTTTCTGAGATGGAGTCTCACTCTGTCACCCAGGCTGGAGTGCTGTGGTGCAATCTCAGCTCATTGTGACCTCCACCTCCCAGGTTCAAGCAATTCTCCTGCCTTAGCCTCCTGAGTATCTGGGATTACAGGCACATGCCACCACACTCAGCTAATTTTTGTATTTTTGATAGAGATGGGTTTTTGCTGTGTTAGCCAGGCTGGTCTTGAACTCCTGACCTCAGGTGATCCACCCACCTAGGCCTCCCAAAATGTTGGGATTATGGTGTGAGCCACCACACCCAGCGTGGTACTTTTTATTTGATAATGGTATTAGAAACCAAGATCTGGACATTGAGAGTGCTCATTATTGCTGGGGTGTGACCGCTTCTAGGCCCTACCAGTGAACAGAGCTAGGAAATATATACACGTGTACAAACCCAGGTAGAATATGTATCTACAGTTATTCCTGTATCTATCCATCTCTACCTATATTAAACTAAACATGAAATCATGCTGATGTCTCCAACTCTAATCCAGTATCACAGGGTCCATTCTCACCTTACCCTCTTGCTTATATGTCACTTCCTTTCCCAACAGTGTGAAACCTGGCTCCCACCATCCTTTATCCATTTACTTATTTTTCAATTTCAAGATATGTAAAAAGAAATTTCAGATTCGTTAACCTGCACCTTCATTATGTAGGTCGGTTTTGGGGTATGTATTCCATTCCACTGGGCTATTTGTCTGTTCTTTTGCCACTGCCATTCTAATCTGACTATTGTAACTTTGAGATATGTCTTCATATATAAGGTAAGATCCCCTTTAGTTTTGTCAAGCTAACTTAGCTATTCCTGGATTGTTATTTTTCCATAAAAATATATTATTTTTCAATTTAATTTTTATTGGAATAATAATGGTTTATGGTTAATTTAGGAAAAATTAAAGTTTCACAATGGGAAGACATTCTTCTGTGAACATAGTATGCCCCTTTATTTAACCAAATATTATTTTATAATTTTGTCCTTAAAGAAGCTGTGTAGTCCTTTTTAGTTCAATTCTGAGATAATTTATAGAGTTTTCTCTTTCTACGTGTGTTTTGTTTTCTACCACATATTTATTTATTTTTGTTTTATTTCTTTTATTTTTTGAGACAGGGTCTCCCTCTCTTGCCCTGGTTGGAGTGGAGTGGTGCAACCCAGCTCACTGCAGCCTCAGTCTTCTGGGCTCAAGCAATCCTCACACCTTGGCATCCTGACTAGTGTGCACCACCACACCCAGCTACTTAATCTTTTTTTTTTTTTTTTTTTTTTTTTTTTTTTTTTTTTTTGTAGAAACAAGGTCCCACTATGTTGCTCCTGAGCTCAAGTGATTCTCCCACCTCAGTCTCCCAAAGCACCGGGATTACAGGCATGAGTCACCACCCCCAGCTTCTCCTACATATTTAAGTTAGCTATTGCTAATGTAAAGGTAATGCTACCAATTTTGGTAACTGATTTTTATGTCTGACCACCTATGCTAAACTCTTATTTAGTTTGTATTTCTGTTGAATTTTCTACTTAGATGACACTTTCATCTCTCATTTCTTTGTCTTGCTTTATTTCACTAGCCACAACCTCTCATAATAGATAGTGACATGGTGGACATCCCTGTTTTTCCTATTGTTCCTAGTCATAATTCAAGTGCATATAAAATTTTCCCATTGTGCATGATGGTTGCTACAGGTTTTTGGTATATAATCTTTACCAAGTTAAGGAAAGTCCTTCTATTTTCAGTTTTAAGTGAATTTTAAAAACCATAGACAGGTATTTTTTCAAATGTCTTTTTCCATCTATTAATGTGATGTGTTATATAAGAAAGATATTATTATCCTTGTTTTTTTTGTATTTTTTTCAAGTGCAGTTTTGTATTCAGTTAGCTAATATTCTATTTACACACATTTATATCCATAACTGAAATAACTTCATCATTTTCATACTTTGTATTATCCTTAGCTTGTTCTGTATTTAAGGTTAGATGAGCCTCATAAAAGATGTTGGGATAGTTTCTTTTTTATTTTGTGGAACAAACTGCGCAAGGTGAGAATTATCTGTTTCTGTAAAGATGGTTAGAGCTTAACTGAAAAATCATCTTTCCTTGGGGAAGTTCTATGGTTTGAATGTTTGTGTCCCCCTCAAATTCATTATGTTGAAAAGCCATCCCCAATGTGATATTACTTGGTGAAGGGCCTTTTGTGAGGTGATTAGTTCATGAGGGTGGAGCCCTTAGATGGAATTAGTGTCTTTATAAAATAGGCCCAAGGGAGCTCTTTTACCCCTTCTACCATATAAGGACAGAGCAGGAAGGCACCTTCTAGGAGCCAGGCCACCAGCCCTCCCGAGGCACTGAAACTGCTGACCATTGATGTTGGACTTTATAGCTTCGACAACTGTGAGAAATAGACTTCTGTTGTTTATAAACTACCCCGTTTACAGTATTCTGTTACAGAAACCAGAAAAAGGAAAGATTTATGATTTTCTTTAATGATTATTAATTTATTGAAATCTTCTGGTACTTTTTGAGCCAATTTTGAGGTTCTTACCCTTTTTTTCAGAAATTTGTCCATTTCTTTTTGTGTTAAAAGCTTTGGGTAGACAATTATTTATAATATTCTTTTATTATTTTATTCATTTATTTTGAGATAGAGTCTCACTGTCAGCCAGGCTGGAGTGCAATGGCACGATCCCACCCACTGCAACCTCCACCTCCCAAGTTCAAGTGATTCTCATGCCTTAGCCTCCAGAATTGCTGGGGTTATAGGCATGAGCCACCAAGCCCAGCTATTTTTTGTATATTTAGTAGAGACAGCGTTTCACCATGTTGGCCATGTTGGTCTCAAACTTCTGACCTCAAGTGATCCGCCTGCTTCAGCCTCCCAAAGTGCTGTTCTTTTATTATTTTATAGTTTATACTGTTCCTTCACTAATCTTCCCCTTTGCTTCTGTAGTGTGTGTGTGTGTGTGTGTGTGTGTGTGTTCAGCATCTTTTCTTTTAATCCTCAAAATTCATCTTGCAACACATTTGTTTGTCTGATCTAAGAAGCAGAAACAACCAGCTTTTGGGTTTTGAATATTCTTTTTTTTTTTTTTTTTTTTTTTTTTGAGACGGAGTTTAGTTCTTGTTACCCAGGCTGGAGTGCAATGGCGCGATCTCGGCTCACCGCAACCTCCGCCTCCTGGGTTCAGGCAATTCTCCTGCCTCAGCCTCCAGAGTAGCTGGGATTACAGGCACACGCCACCATGCCCAGCTAATGTTTCACATTTTTAGTAGAGACGGGGTTTCACCATGTTGACCAGGATGGTCTCGATCTCTTGACCTCGTGATCCATCCGCCTCGGCCTCCCAAAGTGCTGGGATTACAGGCTTGAGCCACCACGCCTGGCCTTTTTTTTTTTTTAAAGATAAGGTTTCACCATGTTGGTCAGGCTGGTCTTGAACTCCTGACCTCAGGTGATCCGCCCGCCTTGGCCTCCAAAGTGCTTGGATTACAAGCATGAGCCACCATGCCCGGCCTGAATATTCTTTAGTGTTTTTTTCATTCTCTTTGTAATGAATTTTGTTCTTATCTTTGTTTCTTTTTCCTTCTGATTTCTTTGGGTTGTTTCTATTGTACTTTTACAATTTCTTGATATGAACAATTTCTTGTTTATTATTAGTTCATTTGTTTTCAATCTTTCTTGCTTTCTAATACATGTATTTAAAGCCATAAATTTTACTGTAAGCACTGCATCCCACAGATTTTGTTATATAAAGGTTTTATCTTGTTGTGTTTGAAGTCTTTTATAATTTTCCTTATGCTTTACAGGGATTATTTAATAGAAAATTCCCCCATCCCTCGCCATATCTATGGGACTTAAAAAAAAAAAAAAAAAAAAAACCTATCTTCTTCTTATCAACATCCAATTTTATTCCTTTATGGCCAGAAAATATGGTGTCTATACGATGTTGAAATGTTTTGGAATTTTTGAGAATGTGGCCAATTTTCAGGACCATTCCATATTTACTTAAAAAGAACATATAGTCCCTGTTTGTGGGCATAAAATTATCTTATACTTTATTAATTTAAATACATTAGACAAGTCTACACAATAGCTTTGAAATTTGTCATTTGAGCTTTTAATCTCTAAACTGGATATAGATTTTGGAGGCATTTTGCTATTTTAAAAATAAGGCCATCAATCCAACAATGTAGTACTTTTGAGTCATAAGGCTCCTGTAGGTATACTTCTCAGAATGAATCTGAAAGTATATTTTTAAAAATTGAAGCATGTCCCCAAATTATAAATATATATATTTATATTATATTATATATTTTATATATATAATATTCTATATAAATATATATATATATATAAATATGTAGAATGATGGCTGAAATTCACAGGCAGATTTATGCACAAAGTTTAGAAGCTCTTCTTCTCCCTTGACCAATGACCTGCCTCCTCACCTCAGCACTAACATGACTAGATCACAACTACAAGAAATTCATTTGAGGGGTTGTGATCTCCTAGAGTTCTCTTTTAAAGTATAGAATCATTCGTAGGTAGGCTGCAAAATGCTATTATTCTACAATCACCTTATGGTGAATTTATCAAATTTCTTTTTTCTCTGCTAGATGGCTAAAAACACTTTCGTGAGGGAGCAGGTTATGGAGGAGAAGCAGGGACAAGAAGGGGAAGTTAGCCTAGAGACGCAGGTGAAAAAAAACAAATAATTCTGGAGGAGGCGTTTCCCAGGAAGATTAGTTCTGGCAAAGTTGCAGCAGTGGGGAGTTTGGAAGATGGGACAACAAGAAAGTGCTGTGGGGAGGGGTGAAGTGGGGAGGAGGCGGGTGAGTGGAGTGGACTTGGAAAGATTTAAGAAGACAAACTTCATCTATGTCATCATTCTTAGCAAGATTGGCCTCTCTGGCCAGGTGCGGTGGCTCACCTGGGAGGCTGAGGCAGGCAGATCACTTGAGCTCAGGAGTTTGAGACCAGCCTGGTCAAAAAAGATGAAACCCCATTCCTACAACAATACAAAAATTAGCTGGGTGTTGTGGCATGTGGCTGAGGTCCTATGTACTCAGGAGGCTGATGTGGGAGGATGGTTTGAGCCCAGGAGCTCGAGGCTGCAATGAGCCAAGATTGTGCCACTGCACTCCAGCCTGAGTGACAGAGCGAGAGCCTATCTCAAACAAACAAACAAACAAACAAAAAACCAACAAAAAAGATTAGTTTCACGCTTGTGGCCATTTTATTAAATATTAGGCCAGAGGAGAACATTTTCTACTTCTTCAATTTTGCTTCAGAGAAGAAAAAAAAAGACAAGCTTAATGCTTTAGGGTTTTTTTTTCCCCCTCTGCTTTACTATAATTTCAGTAAGAAGTGCATAGCAATGTATCCTGGATTACGCTAACATGATGTGTCCATCCATCAAATAATTCATTTAATTCTCACATGGACTTGCAACATCTCATATCATCTTGGATTCTTGGTTAACTACTCTACGGCTGAGGAATTTATCAGGTGCGTCATATCTTGAAAGATATTACACGTCCCTTGGGAGTAGGTATACTGTGTTATACTTTTTGGGGGTCTATTACGGCAGGTTGTATAATGTAATGCCCACAGCAGATATTGGTAAATAATATTGGTGTTTTGTTGACTTGAACTGAGAAGCTAGAGACTTATGTCTCTTTTCTAGACTGTGGACACTATGTCCTTCACTGGGGTTTATAGTGACTGTCTTTGAAATAATGGTTCATTCTTTTCCTTGCTAAACAAACAGATACTTGAACTGTCCTGATCTTGGTAAATGCCACACTAAAACATTCATCACTAAAGAGATTCAAACTCACATCAGAAGACAGAAAGTAACTCCACATCTCTCCTCTCTAGAATGTGATCATATCAACGAGCTTTTATCCAGATGAAATAGTATGGGGTAAACCAACAAATAACTTCATCTTGTGTACAATAATTTGTACTTCTCACATTCTGAGCGTCCGTGATAAACATGCTTTAATACGAATTCGAACTTGATATGGATTCAGATTGAGCTTGTCATTTTACCTCTTTCCAGAACCTGAATTCAACCTTATAAAATTAAAACGCTTAAGGAACAACACATACACCTAACAGGTGTGAATAAGTGTGTCCACTGGAGATGAACTGGCTGGCTTCTAGAAGGTTGAATGCTTCCTGTGTCTAATTCACCATAATGCAGGGGTCAGTTCACATTTTGTAGTCTCAGAAACCTGCATCCAGGCTGGGCACAGTGGCTCACACCTATAATCTCAGCACTTTGGGAGGCCGAGGCAGGTGAATCACGAGGTCAGGAGCCCAAGATCAGCCTGGCCAAGATGGAAACCCCGTCTCTACTAAAAATACAAAAATTAGCCAAGCGCAGTGGCAGGTGTCTGTAATCCCAGCTATTTGGGAGGCTGAAGCAGGAGAATCCCTTGGACCCAGGAAGCGGAGGTTGCAGTGAGAAGAGATCCTGCCACTGCACTCTAGCCTGGGCAACAGAGCAAGACTCTGTCTCAAAAAAGAAAAAAAAAAAAAAAGAAAAAAGAAAAAAAACCCTGCATCTGGAGGCTTTTTGACAGCATTCCAATAATCAACCTACCTTTTAGGATAGACAGACATTAACCAAGCTCAAAACCTGCATCTATGTATTCGTAATTACAGGCATTTATTTACCAAAAACATATTTAACGAACCCTGGTGTTTTTAGCCGTGGAAATGAAGCACTAGACTTTTGTTTTGTACCATTATCTGGTGTACATTTTAGCAAAATAATTTGACAAACAAGTGAATATTTAGCATCACTAGTAGATAAAGGCAATCAAGGAAAATCAAGAAAGGTCAGGAGACAGAGAGTGACGTAGAAACAGGAAGAGTCACGTGAAGTGACGATCTGAGCCACTTGAGCTCTGGGCAAAGAGTTTCAAAGAGAGGGAACAAAGGTACTTGGGTTGTTTTTCCTCAGCTTAGACTGTCCTAAGAGCAGTACCACATAGTCTCCAACAAACCAGAATGCTCCTGGAGGTGAATAATGGCTTTGATATGGAAAGCCAAGTCACTCTCCAAAAGTTGGCGAGCCTCCTATCTGAACAAAGGGTTAACATCAATGATTCGTGGCATTTAATCTAAAGCATCCAGCTGTACTTCTGAGTCACACATGCCATCACATCCGGACACTGTGATGGGCACTGCCAGCTTCTGTTGCTTTGCTTTTAATTTGGGACTAGGATACACTGGGTGAGTCCTGGCTCCACCAGTTATCAGCTGGGTAATTCTGGGAAGTTCCTCCTGCTGTCTAATTCTTTGTAAAGCAAATTGGCCCAGAGAGACGGTCATTTGCCCAAGGTCATACAGAAACCGAAGTCAGGGCTTTTGACTGTTTCCTACCTCTCTCTGCTAACTCTTTGGTTGGGACCACCATGGCAGAAAACAAACTTGGCTGTTAGCGACTACTCCGAGAAGAGGACCAGTGTGGGAAGTAGAAAAGTTCCTTTTTAAAGTTTCCTTTCTTGTTAAAGAATAAGTGTGCTAATAACTTTGTGAAGCCCTGTCCTATGTAGCTGTTAAACATGCCATGCTTACAGGCACGTAGTATATTCTTTGTTCTTGCACTTTCACCAAGATATCTGTGCTGGACGTGCTCACAGACGCATCCCAGCTCTCCGTTGCTTTTACCGGTTTAGAAAAGTTTTAAGTTATTCGCTAGTCGGGTTTTAGTTTAGATTGTGAGGTCTGGCTCCAAACAATGGAGATCAGACACAGCAGTAAGGACAACTGCAAATGTGTAAGGGATAAATTTGTTTTCCTTTGTTCATTGTACTCTCATGGCACGATGGCTGGCAAGGGTACCTTCGTGCAGTCCAGGAAGTAAAAATTGCATTGCTGAAAGATCCTTTGTCTCAGTGCTAATTATTCTTTGCAGCACCGAGCATTTATTTCCAACAACCAGTATGGATAATCAGTCAGAATTAAGTCTGTCTTCACTAATGAGTGTTGCCTTTTACAGGTGGCTTTCTGAGTATATCCCCCCTGTCAATACTGCTGCATTAGCTCAAATCTGCTGAGGGGGACACCCTCTCTCTGACCTGCCTACAATATTGATATCTCCACAGGCACAATAATCTTGGCAGGACAGAGGGCTCAGTGTCAACACAACGTGCTTTTTCTATTAGAAACTCTGAAAGCCCAACAGTCCACAAAAGGTCACATCCTCAGATGTTCAAAACACATCTGCTTACAGAATATGAAGCACTATTCTCTTAGACTAGAGGACCAATTCTCTGATGGATAATTGCAGTGATCACCAAGTTACTTATCTAATGAGCTGGTTCATGATTGATTTGGAAACATATCCAAGTATCGATGAAGTCACATTAAAAAATGTATCAGCCTGTTTTTACTTATTTTTATTTTCGTTTTATTTCAGAGCATTTAATGCGGTTCCCAAGTCAATAACATCTTCCAAAAACACACTGTACTTTTTTCCACGTCAAAGCGGTTTTTCACACATTGCATCATGTGCTGTTAATAACAGCCCCAAGGACAGGATTGGGTTGGCTTTGCTGTCTCCATATTAATAACGGGAACTTAGACGTGGAGGCCCTAAGCTGTGCAGCAAGGGGTTTTACAGACGTTACTTCGTTTAGTCTTCTCCTCCCACCCTCCAGGGCACAAAGAGCCCATCAGGCCGGGTTCGGTGGCTCACCTGTAATCCCAGCACTTTAGGAGGCTGAAGCGGGCAGATCACCCGAGGTCAGGAGTTCGAGACCACCCTGGTCAACATGATGAAACCCCGTCTCTACTAGAAATAAAAAATTAGCCGGGCGTGGTGGCACGTGCCTGTAGTCCCAGCGGCTAGGGAGGCTGAAGCAGAGAATCGCTTGAACCCGGGAGGCGGTAGTTGCAGTGAGCCGAGATCGCGCCACTGAACTCCAGCCTGGCACAAGCAAGACTCCGTCCCCGCGCCCCCATCAAAAGCCAATCAGTTTGAGGAAGTCTGGGGTGGAGGCAGTCTGGAGTGACATCCTACCAGACCGGTCGACCTGGTTTGGGCCGTGACAAAACCTGGGGTCGAAGTCAGGGGCACTCGCACAGGGGGACCTGTCTGACACCTAGCCCAGGCGAATCCACCTTCCCGGCAGTCATCGGAGCCTCAAATTGGCAAAGTATCAAATCCTGTTGTGTGTGAAGCAAGCTCTTCGAGTGACACCGTCAGGGCGACCTCGGGTCAAGAACTACTCATTGTGCTGCCCGGACGCGCCGGGGCCCGGGTCGTCGCGGTCCCCGGGCCAGGAGTGAAAGATCGGGAGTTCTTCCAGCCAAGAGCCCCGAAGAGCGCCGCCGAGATCAGCAGCGCGCCCCAGTGGACCCCAAACCCCGCAGCCGGGCGGGGTGTCCGCTCCCGGAGCCAACCTGGACTACCAACGCACCAGCAGACCCACGACTGCGGCTCCCCGCCGGCCCGCCCCTTCCACAGGCCACGCCCCTTCCGCCGGTCCCTGCGCCACGCGGACCCACCCCTTCCGCCACTTTTCCACCCCGAGCCCCGCCTCTTCCGCCAGCCCCGCCCCTTCCTGCCCACGTGTGGGCCTGAAGCGCGTGTCTGCTGTCTGTGCCCGTGCTCCTGCCGGGTCCCCCAGGTGTGTCGTTTCGGTCTCGCTCCCGTCCTCTCTGCCATGGGGGTCCCCAAGAGGAAGGTCCGGGGCGACCAGGACGGCGCTGCTTCCTCCGCGGGTGCAGCCAAGCGGGCCCGCAAAGAAGAGCTCACGGGCGCGCGGTTCAAGGCTCACTTGAAGGACCCACAGGGCCCCGGGCCTGGTGAGTGCGGGGCGGCGGGTGCAGGGCTGGCAGCACGGGCTGGCGAGGCGGCCTCCATGTGCCAGGCACAGCCTCTCCTTTCTGCAGCTTTCGGGCCACCTAGGGTCAGTGCCAAGCCTCGGGCTTTGCAGAAAACTGGGGTCCAGGACGGCTCTGTACTTCCTTACCCTGGGCTGTCAGCGACGGCTAGAGGGCCCCGACTTGCGTGGTTGGGACCGTTTCATGTTACAACACATGTCCCTTGCCCAGGCAGCATCCCTTAGCGAGCTCTAAAACCTCTTTATTGCAGTTGTCAGGAAAGTAAATGAAGTGTCCTTCTCTGTTGAGTCCTTACTGAGTCAGCTCAGGACAGTTCATGAGACAGTTTACTACTTCCTGGGCTGTCGGCACCGTTTTAAATAGCGTCCACCCCCCACCACTCACACTGACTTGTTAACTTGTAACAAGCTGCTAGAAGCCCCCACAACTACTTGTCAGTTGAGCAGGAATGGTCCAGTGACGGAGGTGGAGCCGCCTCTATAATTTAATTGCACTTTTTGTAAAGTGTGACCACCCTTCACGACTACTTGTAATCGTTTGGGAAGTAACATCGTTTGGGAAAAACGCGGTTGAACGTGATGCCATGTGGATGCATCACTCTAAAATAAAAGAGTGGCAGCGTTTCTCCCAGGTTAAATACATTATTAAATTAACCGCCACTGTATCTTCGACTTCTAATTTTTGTATCTCAAATTTTTTTTTAAAACCAACAGGGTCTTGTTCTATTGCCCAGGCTGAAGTGCAGTGGCATGATTATAGCTCACTGCAGCCTTGAACTTCTGGGCTTAAGCTGTCCTCTCACCTTAGCCTCCCAAGTAGCTGAGACTGCAGGTGCACACCACCATGCCCAGCTATGTTTTTTTTTTACTTTTTTTGTAGAGATGGAATCTCACTATGTTGTCCAGGCTGGCCTTGAACTCCCAATCTCAAGCAATCCTCCCACCTTGTCTTCTCAAAGGGCTGGCGTATAGGCATGAGCCACCACACCTGGCCTGTTTTTAAACTTTTGATACCTGTACTTACTAGTCACAGCTAGGAAGATGATACTTTAGCACAGAATTATATATTTCAGTATTCATTAAGTATTAGTAGAGGCAGTTATTTGCTAGGGTAGAAATAAAGTGATGAATAAAAATCTCAGAAAGCCCCTGCCGTCGTGGGGCTTACAAAGAGTCAAGTGGGGAAGGCCGATATCAGTCAGTAGAATTGCATACATATAGTTTCAAAAACAAGCTTTCCAAAGGAGAGGTACCTGGTACCTGAGAGTGTTTAACAGGCCTGGAATGTGGTCTCACCCTCTGCCCGCCCCATACTTATTTTTACTATTACTAATAATAGGTTCAGCATTACTTCTTCAGAGGAAACCTTCCCAGCCCTCTAATCTAGATCGTGTTGCCTAGTTACAGCCCTCATGACACTCTTGATGTTTGCTTCATAGCACTTACTACAGGTGCTTTGTGTATTGATTTAAGTGATTGCGGTAGGTGCTTAGTCAATATTCGTGAAGTGAACTTTGGTATCTATTATTAGATTGTAAGCACCATGTTGGTTGAGGCCATTTCTGATTTGTTCACCGGCATGTCTCAGGCACCCCCTGTGATGCCTGGAGCACCTGGTAGGTGCCCAGTAAATGGTGTATGAAAAGATGAACCCATAAAGGGATGACAAATGTAACATGCCAGCGGTTTCTACCCTGTAATACCCTGGAATGCCAAGAGTTACATGCTAGAGTTTGGCTAATAATTCCTTAAAAAAGAGTAAGTAGTAGCACGGTTTTTTCTGCATAAACAGCCCTTGCTATCACTTGCATTCTGTGTTTTCGTCTTTTTTTTTTTTTTTTTTTTTTTTTTTTTTTTTTTTTGAGGCGGAGTCTTGCTCTATTGCCCAGGCTGGAGTGCAGTAGGGGGATCTCAGCCCACTGCAACCTCCACCGCCCAGGTTCAAGCAGTTCTCCTGCCTCAGCCCCGAGAGTAGCTGGGATTACAGGTGAATGCCACCAAGCCAGCTAATTTTTATGTTATTAGTAGAGATGACCAACCATGTTGGTCAGGCTGGTCTCGAACTCCACTCCTGACCTCATGATCCACCTGCCTCGGCCTCCTGAAGTGCTGTGATTACAGGCATGAGCCACCGCCTCCAGCCTACATTCTGTGTTTTCTTGAGGGACAGAGTAGGCATTATGCGTGACTCCAGGGTGCCTGTGCTGATTGAGCTCCTGTGACCACAGCGACCTTGACCAGAACACCCATGGCTCTTGTTCATAATCACTTCCAGACCACGCTGCAGACAGCAGCGATGGAGTCTGGCCCCAGCGCTCAGAGCGTCTGGCACAGCAGGTGCCCTCGCTCAGTGACTGTTAAAGGAATGACGGTGGTTGCTTCGGAAAATGTTGCAGCATAAAATGGATCTGAAAACACATTGTGAGGCTGGCAGAGGCCGAATGTGACCGGATTTTCGCTGCTGCTGCTGAGGACATCTGGGGGGCTTCTTATGTTTTGAGGGTTTTCCTTGCCATCAGTGTGATGCCGGGTACTTTATGTGTAAATTAGCCTTTTTATGCTTCATACATACCCTGTCAGGTACATTCTGTTCTTGTTCCGTTTATACAGGTGAGTTACCCAAAGCTCAGCGTTCAGTGCCTTATTCAGTACCCTGCAGCGAGTAAGTGGCCGAGCAGGGATGCATGCCAGGAGTCTGGCCCCAGTTTATGTTCTCACGTGGTATGTCTTTGGCATAAGGTCCTGCTCACGTGTCTCTAGGCAGATGTTGCTTAGCAGCATCAGGACTTGAATCTGAGACACCCAGAATTGCTGTCCAAGAGGAGGGATGTGTTAGTCTGCTCTGCTCAGCTAGTGGCGCTCACCTGCAGTGCCGAGCCTTGTTCTGAGCCTCATGCTTCAAGGGAACATAGAGAGTGATCTGAACACAAAAGGATCTCGAAAGTGTAATTTCTGGAGAGAGGTTGAGGAAGTGTTTGGTCTTCAGAGGTGCCGACTAGGGTGATGGCAAAGAGGGATTAGATCCATTGCTTGTGGCCCCAAGGCAGAGGAGAAAGGACCCCTGGGGATGCCCGGGCACTCCCTAAAGCAGGCCACCCTATTCTCATGTTTCTCTGAAGACTATAATGTATTTCTTAAAGGTCGTGGCCTTTTACGTTTTACTGTATTGACAATTACTAAGTGTGTTTTAACAGAAATATTTAGTCCTTCCTCTGTTTTTTTTTTCTAGTAAGGTAAAGTCCTCATTCCCCCAGAAGAGGTGAAGGCCCCAATAAGACGTGTCACCTTTAGCTTATGCTTTCATGTGGCTTCCAGCCTACTGCCATGCCCTGCCTTCCTAGTTCTGAGAAGTGTGGCCGAAGAGTAGAGCCAGGGAGAGCAGTTTTGTAAAACAGGTTCTGCTGGAGGATTCTGTGGGCAGCAGGCACACAGGTGGCTCTCAGTTGGTAGGGTGGGGTCGTGGTAGGGGTTCAGATTCAGAGATAAGTAGTTGCGTAGGGGAGGTTGTATAAGGGTAGTAGAATCCTCAGGCTATGGAGAGATTTTTGAGCGGGGAACTTCTGGGGTGGCCTTATGGGGAAATACTTGAGTGGAGTTCCCCACTTTGGGTTTTGGAGAACCCTGATGTCAGCTGACGTGCTTGGCATCTGACCGTGGACCAGGCGCAGCACGGACACTCTGTGTGCCACTGCACTCACAGCAGCAGGTGTCAGCTCCATGGCATGGGCAGAAATTGTCCAGCTTGCCAAGGGAGAACATGGGCTCTGGAGCCAGACTGCCTGGATTGGAGTCCTGGCTCTGCCTCTTAGAAGCTGTGTACCTTTGGACAAGGACCTGAGTCTCCTCATCTGTGAAATACTAGTACCTAAGGAAAAACATACTAGTACCTAGGGTGGAGGGTTGCAGTGAGAATGAACTGATGCCATGTAGGTAAAGCTCTTAGTAATGTTTCATTACCATGCTCTGTGTGGTTTTTCTTGTTATACCCATTCTATAGTTGAGGGGAAAAGCTAGAAGGGGATCCAGGCGAGTCGTTGCCAGAGTGAGTTCTTAACCCAGGAGTCACATTGGCTCTCAGTTGGTCTCATTCCTGTATTGCCTTCACGGTGTCTTAAGAGTGTTCGTAATGTCTGTATGGATTAATCTACTAGGGCGGCCATAACAAAGTACTGTGCACTGGGTGGCTTAAACAGGAGAAATTTGTTTTCTCACAGTTCTGAAGGCCACGTCCATGTCCATGATCAAGGTGTTAGCCTGGTCACATCCTGGTAAGGGCACGTCCTGGCTTGCAGGCAACTGCCCTCTTGCTGTGTCCCCACATGGCCTTTCCTCTGTCCACACGCAGAGAGGGAGCTCTTTGGTATCTCCTCCTTCTCTTATAAGAAAACCAGTCCTATTAGACTAGGACCTCACCCTCATGAGCGCATTTAACCTCAATTATCTCCTTAAAGGCTTTATCCCCAAATACTGTCTTGTTAGGGCTTAGGGTTTCTTTCTTTTTCTTTTTTCTCTTTCTTTCTTTCTTTTTTCTTTTTTTTTTTGAATGCAGTGGCACAATCTTGGCTCACTGCAACCTCTGCCTCCTGGGTTCAAGCAGTTCTCCTGCCTCAGCCTCCCAAGTAGCTGGGACTACAGGTCTGTGCCACCACGCCCAGCTAATTTTTGTATTTTTAGTAGAGATGGGGTTCCACCATGTTGGCCAAGCTGGTCTTGAACTCCTGATCTCAGGAGATCTACCCACCTCAGCCTCCCAAAGTGCTTGGATTACAGGCGTGAACCACCATGCCTGGCCAGGCTTAGGGTTTCAACATGAATTTTGGAGAGAGACAGTTAAGTTGGTAGCATTCACAATAGTTTCTTGCAGTGTAGGTGGACTGGGGAAGGCCACAGAACAAGGAAGGCAGGTTGCAGTGGTGGCTGTGATTGTTTCTAAGGAGACTGACCCTGTTGACATTTGAACATGACTTTTATTTCAGGCTTGGAAGCGTTTGTGTCTGCTGCCAAGAAGCTACCGCAAGAAGACGTGTATGATGTTGTGGAAGGGTATATAAAGATTTCTGTTGAGTGTGCCGAAATTTTCCAGCTCCTGAGTGGAGAGAAACGACCTGAAAGTGAAGTATGTTGTTCCTTCCTGGCTTGATGAAGAGAAGAAAAGCTTGTTCTGCCGTTAGGTTTATTGAGGAAAAATGTGATATAAATGTCCATGATCAACTTCTGTAGAAAATGATGCTTTGTCCCTGTGCTGTAGGAATAGGTTCGTTTTTGCCTCCATGACCTTTGAAAGCATTTTAGTGGAAAATTCTCACTTATTACTAACATTTGATGAATGATACCAGAAGGAAGGATCATAAATTCCTAATCAAAATATACTTGGTTTCAGTGTGGTTTATGTAAACGAAATGAAAACAGATAAACACATGGTGTCACAGACTCACAACACATAATGAATTGATGATTGTTTTCTGATTCCAAAGAGACTGAACATGGGCGTCTTTATGTAGCTGTTGATATTTCAGGGTTATTGCTATAAGGGACCTGAATATCTCCAAAGCAATGAGGCCCAGCCATTAAGAGAATTTTCTTCTCTCATTTGGTTTTCTGTAATTGTAAACAAGCCATTCTTTATTTTGCTAGACTGTGGGAGCAGGGCTGCCTGCAGAGCCTGGGTCCTGCAGGTCAGCCTGCCAGGCTGTCACCTTCCCACCTGTGTCACCTTTGACTCAGGATCTGGGCGGGCCTCATCCTGCACGCTGAAGGCTTTAAGCCTGCAAGTAACTATGGCTAAGACAAAAGGAGCATCTATATACAGGAGGAAAAGAAATGAGAGGATTCCTAAGCGTTTCAGTTCTGTCTTTGCAGATGATATTAATATTTCAAGTTTTCGAGGCCATATTATTGCGGACAGCAAGTGATCTGTCACATTTTCATGTTGTGGGAACCAACATCGTGAAAAAGCTGATGAACAACCACATGAAGCTCATCTGTGAGTCCCTGTATGCCTCGGGTTACAGGTAGGCTGGCTGCCTTTGCGCTTTGGGGTTTGGTCTGCATTCAGTCTCTGCGAGTGCGTTTGGTCTTTACCTTTATGCCTAAGAGCTGCGTTGTTTCCGTGGCCATGTCAACCAAGCCTCTGCCCCCCCTTCCTTTGTGGACCAGTCCTGGCTGTCCCTGACGCCTCTCTTATCCCTTGTCCCTCTTGTCCTGCCTGCCACTGTCCTTGCTGCTGTATCTGTTGACTGATCCCCTCTACTGGAATCCAAGGTGCGTACGGCAGGGCCTTACCTGTGTTATAAAATGCCACCTTCCCAGCAGCTAGAACAGGGCCTGGCATGTCGCAGCTGCTGAGAAAACCACAGAATCTGGATAACCGCAGAATGGAAAGACAGCCAAGAGCCTAGATTCAGAGACGCCTTTGTGAAGACGTCGTCCTCTGTGTCCTGCAGTCACGGGAACTGAGGTGGTCTGTTGATCACACGATGGCTTACTCCATAGAGAAATTTCCATCTTCTTCATATTTTGTGTTTTATATTCTTAATCCTACTTAGGTTTAATTTTTAGACTTCTTTTGAATCTTTATGCTTTTTTTTCCCCCTTAAGAAAAGAGCCTGTCTTCTTCCTTTTTCTGGTTTGGGGGTAGCAAATGACACAGCCAGCTTGCAGTGGGCTTTGTGCTGAGGTGGCTCCGTGCATCTGTGTTCCTCACGTGTTCCCTTTCCTCTGGTTCCCTGTGCAGGTTGGCTCGTGCCTGCCTGAGCCTGATGGCTGCCATGGTGACCCAGGGTCCGGAAGCTGCCAGGGATGTCTGCAGCCATTTTGATTTGAATAAAAAGACCTTGTACACCCTGGTGACCAAGAGGGATTCAAAGGTGAGAGGACCTGAGTGTCTGTGCTTCCCATGGCTCTCCTTCCCTTGGAGGACTGTAGTGGTTTTTCCTCCTCTCTCTGGCCCTGATCCCCACACAGATGAAATGGGAGGTGTCTGTGCAGAAGGGTGTGTCTCAGCAGCCACAGGATGTCTGTGAGGACAGGACTCACTCCAGGCTGGTGATGGGCCAGCACCTGGCAGAGCTGAACACTGGGGAATTCTGAGGAAGCCTCTGGGGGCTCAGTGGTGTGGGGCGGTCCTGGCCGGGAGGATGACTTCGCTCGTGGGTATCTCCTCCCCTGAGTAAACAAAATACGCTCCATGTGCCCATGGCCCTGAAGCTTGTAGCGTGTCCCAGTCCTCTGCTCCCATTCTGCCCACCTCGGAGAAAGCCCTTGAAGCTCTCAGCCAGTGACCTCCTCGAAGAAGACCTTTATGGCTTTTTAATAAGTGCCTTTTGCCTCCCAGTTATAATCTCGTGATTGGTAAGGATTGGATTGTGCCCAAGAGAATGGGAGTGTGAATGGTTGGTTTTCAGGAAACCTGTGAAAGGAAAATTCCCTGGTGGCTTTTGAAATTTCACTTGGGCTTAGAAAGTTTCTTGCGGAGCAGGCACAGTTTGAGGATTACTTGAGAGAGGGCCTCCTCCGTCGTGGGGCCGGCTGCAGCTTGTCTGTCAAAGGGCCTCTTCTGCTTGCCATATCAGCTCCCCTGCTGGAGTTCAGTGCTGTGACAGCCCCAGCCAGCGTCTCACCCTCCTCCCGAACATAAAGAATGGGGGACAGGTATCAGCCCATCTGCCTCGGTGGAGAACCGCATTAGAATAATTCACTTCTATAACCATATACTGCTTTGTTCTCTCGGTATCCCTGGGAACTAAGAGTTTCTACATTGCCAGGAACTGGACTAAAGGGTTGATAATAGCAAATAGTTTTTACGGCTCTGTGAGATTGGCCTGGTGTTGAGGGTTTTACTGGAATTACAAATAAGATATTCTCTAAGGAAAAAAATTCCAGGTCTTAATGTCTCTTAGATACTACGCTTTATCAATGTGTCAACAAATTCCATTCAATGAGTAATGGCTCCTGACATTTAAATACATTTCCAATAAAAAGAATGTGTGTGCTATTTGCACACTAGAGCAAATACCACGGTTCTTTGGTCTTACCTGGCAGTAAGCCTGGCAGTAGTTATCCATCAGGTGCC
The DNA here is from genome assembly GCF_048565385.1 of Saimiri boliviensis. Lineage (NCBI taxonomy): Eukaryota > Metazoa > Chordata > Mammalia > Primates > Cebidae > Saimiri > Saimiri boliviensis. The sequence continues at coordinate 13,065,770 of NC_133466.1, forward strand.
CTCCCCTCTTCACCCCGTCTTTCGATCTCAGCCCTCCCAGCCATCTAAGTAAAATAGACTTCAGGAGCCCAGACAACGTGGGAAAGGCAGACTAGGGCTTCCCGTCCTGAACCCCGGCTGCAAGGCCACCCTTCATCTCAGGGTCTCAGGGCATGTTACTTTACCTCTCCAGGATCTGTAAAATGGGCGTTACGGTCAAGTTGAAAGTTTTTTTACTTTCGTTGTGTAATCTATAATAAGTATCTTGGATACCTTATATGTTATAGGAAATGGAGTTGAGACATTACATTTAATAAGGGAGGGTTAAGAACATTCAAAAATAGAACAGCATGAGGAACCCTGGACCAGCCGTCCAGAGTCCCTATCCCTCCACCTTTTCAGTTTGTTCTGGGGCAGTCAATTATAGCAAATCCCAGACATGAATCATATTTCACTATAAATATTTCAGCATGTACTCTAACAGAAAAAGGCCTTTTAAAGAACAGAAACCACAGTACCATTATCATGCCTGGTACATTAATAATTTCTCACTATCATCTATTACTCAGTTTGGTCTCAGGTTTTTTGTGTCTCAAAAATGTTTTTACACCTTGTGGTTCAGATCAGGATCCAAACAAAGTCTACACGTTGCATTCAGCTGGTATGTTTCTTAAATATCTTTGATCCCTTTTGAGTCTTTGAGGTTTTTTTCCTCCCTCATGCCACCCCCTGCTTTTTTTTTTTTTTTTTTTTTTAATGCCATTTAGTTGTCAAAAGTGCTGACAGGGATTTTTTTTTTTTAATGAATATATGTTAATATTTTGAAGGAAATTATTAAAGCCTCATGAAGAAGGAAGATTATAGATTCATCCAGCCAAAGAAAGCATTGTTAAAATCCTGTGCCAAAGAGCAGTTTTACCAAATATGTTTTGGTCTATTTTAGACAATGTTTTGCAGAACGAGCTCTGAAAAGTTCAGGGCGTTTTCGTCCCGGGATGATAGCCCCGTGAGGTCCCAGGGTGGGAATGAAGAGTCGGCACGTGGCCCACTTGCAGTAGGAGTGGGATGGCTTTGATGGAGTGGGCTGGAGACCAAGGGTAGAGGCCCCGGAGGCCACGGCAATGGCCAGAGCCTAGAGCAGGCAGCCGCTGTGTCCTGGGGATCTGACCCCGTTCATCATGTCAGGGCAGGAAGTTTGGAGTTGTCTGACACATAAAAGATGGAAGCCAGGAGCTGATAACCAAATCCCTTTTCATTTAGAAATTCGTTGCTGGAGGGACCCACAGGAGGTCTAGTTCTGCTATGTACCAGCAGGATAGAAAGCTGTAGAATGGCAGAAAACCTGGACCAGCATTGCCAGGGCCCTGACTCCCAGTACTTTTACTTCAGTGGGCCAAAAATAAACGCACAGGAACTTTCCACTAGCAAGGAAAAGACAGAATTGAATTGAATTTTGCCAGGCAAGTTTTAGTGTTTTACCAGCATTCATTTGGAACGCAAGGTGTGTGGAGATCAAGAAAAGTAACTGCTTGAATTAGGTGGCGTGTTTATTTGAACAGTGAGGCACTGAGGTAGCTTGGGAGCCACTTAAGCTTCCTGAGAACAAGGACAACATCTTGGTTAACTTTGCACCCTCTTGGCCTGAGTTGACAGCATCTTGAACACAATGAGTGTTGTATAAAACTGAATTGGTGGGTTAAGGCGCGGGATCGTTGCCGACACTATGGAAGTGCTGCACACTCTCGGCACCAGTGATCATGGTCTTCAAACTCCTTATTGTGATGAGACACACAGTTCCTCAGAACACGGAGGACAGTTTGAAGCCGACAGTTTCGGAAGAAACCCACATTGGTGTAATAAGGTCTTGCTAAGATGCTATGTGACATGGACGGTGATAGACTCGGTAAACGTACTGAGTGTGAGGCCGTGATCCACATATTAGAGAGCATGGATTGGATAGCCTTCCTTTTCTCCAGGAGAAACACAGACCCAACAAAATGAGATGGAATTCATTCAAGACGTGCACAGAGACCTACTGGTGCCAAGTATGGTCCTTGCACCCTCAGAAAAAGTGAAATGAAAATGGAAAATGCCACAGAATCCTGTGAAGAAGGAAGAGCTCTGTAGTCGAACCTAAGTAGTCTGTGTGTACAGTTATTCTTATCTCAGTTCTGGCACTTAATTAGCTGTGTGACCGCCAGTGAATTTTATTTTTTTGAAACAAAGTCTAGCTCTGTCGCCCAGGCTGGAGTGCAGTGGTGCGATCTCTGCTCACCGTAACCTCTGCCAACCAGGCTCAGGCAATTCTCCTGTCTCAGCCTCCCGAGTTGCTGAGATTACGGGTGCCCACCACCACACCCAGCTAATTTTTCTACTTTTAGTAGATACAGGTTTTAGCGTGTTGGCCACGCTGTTTTGAAAACTCAAACTCAAGTGATCTGCCCTCGGGCCCACCCCAAGTGTTGGGATTACAGATGCGAGCCACTGTGCTTGGCTATAGTGTTGAATCCTCAGTTCTCTCATCTGTACAACAGTGAGGTGTGGCATTTCCCCTCAGGCTGTGCTGAGGAGTAAATGCGCTCACGGAGACACAGCGTTTGGTCTAGTGCTGGCACGTAGCAAGTGCTCGGTAAACATTGTGGTCCTCCTCTCTCATCATCACCACTGCTACTGCTACCACCTCTCCTGCTACTACCAAGTGGAACAGAGCCATCGGGAAGGCAGAGGTTACTCCTTAATTTTCCAAGGTATTTGGGACAATGATTTGTTGTGATACTAACTTACTTCTTGGCAGTGAATGAAGGTACCTGTGGAGTAACTGAAGTAGAGAACAGTGCTGGGTGTAAGCAATGGAGGATCTAGGTCCACCTGCTAGTTCTGGAACAGCTGAGGGGAGACTGGTATGACCACGTGCCCTAGATGTGAAACAAGGAGTGATGTGACCCAGCTTTGATTTCATGATACTAGGAGAGGAAACGGATCAGTGACTTCCCTAGAGACACTGGCTGCTGTCACAGCTTTGGGGCCCTCCCTGGGTGTGCCCACTGCCCTGAGTGTGACTGATGCCTGCTGGCTACAACCCTGGGAAGGCCTAACAGGGTTGATGATGTGACAGCGTCTGTGCTTTGGTTTGTGGTATGAGCTAATAAGTTATTTCTAATATTCAGTAAAAACCAGACATCACCACAGTTGATGTCTCACCAAGAGCAGTACCAGTCATTTCATCATCTCTGGATTTTCACAAACGTAGGTGATTTTCATCAGCAGGTGGAAGAAGAAGGATCTAGGCAGGCTGAGAGTGTTGCTCTCCACCAGAGTGGCCAGGAAACTAAAATTTATGTGTTTTAGTCAGAGAAGGGAACACAGCTATTTTTTACCCATACTTTTGTGTTGAGAATAGGGCTTAAAAGAGAAGGAAGAGTAGAGAAGATTACCGGGGAAAGAGAATGGAAAAAACTATTTGCTTTCCATAAAGAATGAGCATTGGTTGCAGACATGCGTCCCCTGGTGACTGGGGACAAGGCCGGGGGGCCGATGATGTTGAGACGGGAGGGGCGTGCGTGGCCACTGTTGCTGATTCCTTTGCCTCTGTGGAATATGCATGTGACATGGAGGTCTCCTTCCTTCTCCAGGGGGTGCACGACGTTCGGCAGGCCTATGTTCAGTTTGCTCTCTCCTTTCTGATTGCGGGTGATGACAGCACTATAGTGCAAGTGTTGGAAGTGAAAGGTAGGTGTACTCCTTTGTCCCTTAGGAAAACCCATTTGTTTTGAAAAACCTGCTGCAAACCATTTCTTCCAAGCTGGAGAAATGTCTGCAGCCTTTGCAGCTGCTCTGTACACCGGATTGAAGCGTGCAGGGCAGGAAGGCGGGTGAGAGGGTGCAAAGCTTTGGTCAGTACCATTTTGATATCACTGGTCAGTGAACAGAGGCGTTCCTGTTACGCCGTCAGGAATGCTGAGCAACGCTGTAACAGAAGATAAATTCAGGCCTCAGAGAGGCATCGAGCAAACAGAGGAGGCTTTATGGCTCTGGGTCAGACTCAGACTCAGCCCTGGCTACCTGGCTTTCCTTGGGAACTGTTGTTCTAAAAATTAAAGTTAGTTTCTTTGGTGGCTTAGCCCCGTGTTATGAGAATATCAGTAACAGGGCTTCAGAGAATTCCCACTTGACCACCTTCTGGTGGCTGTTACCCTAGACTGAGGCTTGGGATCATTTAGTCTGTTAGGACTCCTTGCATTTTACCAAGAGATTCAGTAAGATGATAAATGGCAGCACTTAGCTCAGCACATGGCAGTTGCTCAGTGAGATTCCCTGGAATCCTGACCTGTCTAGAGTTGAGGAGCTGTCCTATGTCCTGGCCGGAACTCTTGAAGTTATTGAGGAGGAGTAGCAGGGTGTGGTACCCAGGATGGTTGGGTCTCCAGCCTTTCTCCTCCCTCCCAGGGTGGGAGATCTGAACTGCCCCAGGAACATGACTCCAGCACCATTTAGGGGAAGAGTGCGGTGGTCACCCGGTGTGTGGTCAGCCTGGTCTGTGCAGGCGCTCCATCACTGCGGTGGCAGAAGTGGTCTCTGCATGATGCCGCAGAAAGATGTTTTTTTTTTTTTCCTACTTGTTACCAGGAACTAGGTTCGGAATGTCTTGCTGCTGCCAGGGCCAGTTGTTTCTTTAGAATCCCCCTGGGTCATTTCAGCTGTCTGGCCTTTTATTCAAGGACGGGTGGGACCATTTACACTGTTGAAGGGGGCTGGGATGTACTGCAGCTGGATGTTTCTGCTGGGAAGTTTGGCTGTCCACATCAAACGTTTAAGATGCTCATGCATGGGTTTGGATTTATGATGGGCCTGTCCCCCTGGGCCTCTCATAGTACCCCATGCCAGAGCAAACTGTAGCCCCGAACCATTGCCTGGCCTGTGTGCCCGTAGGCTGCTGGCACTGACGGGGGTTGCACATGGATAAGAAAGAAATGATGAAAAACTGTTAAGATCCTTGATCCAGCAGTTCCATGTCTAGTCAATTATCCTGGTGAAATAATTAAAGATGTGAGTAGAGGTTTTGTTAGGGAATATTCTTTTTATTAGTTAGAAATGGGACTTCCAACTATCCACCAGTAACGGATAAGCTGAGCAAATCGGAAACATCATAAGATGGAACACAGTGATTAAAAATATTATAGAGGCTGGCCATGGTGGCTCACGCCTGTAATCCCAGCACCTTAGGAGGTGGAGGCGGGAGGGTTGCTTGAGCAAAGGAAGTCTTGAGACCATCCTGGGCAACATAGTGGGATTGTGTTTCTACAGAAAAAAAAAAAAAATACAAAAGTTAGCTGGGCATGTTGGTGTGTGTTGTCTTAGCTACTTGGGTGGCCCAGGTGGGAGAACTACTTGAGCCTGGAGTGTCAAGGCTGTAGTAAGTCAAGATTGTGCTGCTGCGTTCTAGCCTGGAGGACAGGGAGGCCTGGTCTCAAAAAGGAAAAACCAGGCCAAACTTAATGATTTCAGAGTTTTTAGTCATATATGATCAGTGTAAACTGAATTATAAAACTGTAAAGTACGATCTCATTTTACTCAAATATCATGACATGAATACATCAGAAGGTTAGTAGTTAACTCAGGTGATGTTAACAGTGTTAACTTTTCGGTAGTGAGGCTTTGACTTATTCTTTTGGTTTGTCTGGTATTTTCTGATTTTTCCTTTTTCACGAATAATGAATTTGCTTTTGTAGAGATTCGGTGTGCACAGTAAGTGTGTGCGGAGTAAGGAAAATTGTAATTGCTTTGCTGCTTCTGCCCAGTGTCACCACTGCATTAGTAATGATACAGTGTCAAGCCCTGGTGGCTGTTTCCCTGCGGGTTGAAAAGTAGGAAGAGAAAACAAAAAGTAAATACATAAAGTACCCAAAATTCTAATGCCAGCCTGTAAAATGATGATCATCTCTTTAAACATATCTTAGCAAGTCTAAGCAAGAGAGAAATTTTATTAGTCTGTTATACTATACATTCTCTTTCAAATAGTATTTAATTGTTTGTTTGTTTGTTTGTTTTTTGAGATGGGATTTCGCTCTTGTTGCCCAGGCTGGAGTGCAATGGCACAATCTTGGCTCACCGCAACCTCCACCTCCTGGGTTCAAGCAATTCTCCTGCCTCAACCTCCCAAGTAGCTGGGATTACAGGGATGTGCCACCGTGCCCAGCTAATTTTGTATTTTTAGTAGAGATGGGGTTTCTCCGTGTTGGTCAGGCTGGTCCTGAACTCCTGAACTCAGGTGATCTGCCTGCCTTGGCCTCCCAAAGTGCTGGGATTACAGGCGTGGACGATTACCCCAGCTTTTAGTTAATTTTAACGTGAGAAAAAAGTAAAATCGAGCTGAAGACCTACTGAACTTCTTTAAAAGTTCTGTCATTGGTTCACCTTTAGGTGCTTTTGATTTCTTCTTTCTTCCTTGTTGTTCGTTTGTTTGTTTGGAGACAGGGTTTTGCTCTGTGCCTGGCTGGGGTGCAGTGGTGCCAATCATGACTTACTGCACCCTCAAACTCCTGGGTACTAGTGATCTTGCCACGTCAGCCTCCTAGGTAGCTAAGACTGCTGTAAGATAACAAGTGTGCACCACCATACACAGCTGATTTTTAAACTTTTTATAGAGATGGGGTCTTACTACACTGCCAAGGCTGGTCTTGAACTCCTGGCCTCAAGGAATCCTTCCACCTTGGGCTCCCAAAGTGCTGGGCTTACAGGCGTGAGGCACTGTGCCTGGTTTCTTGATTTCTTTTTTTTTTTTTTTTTTTTTTTTTGAGACGGAGTTTCGCTCTTGTTACCCAGGCTGGAGTGCAATGGCTCGATCTCGGCTCACCACAACCTCCGCCTCCTGGGTTCAGGCAATTCTCCTGCCTCAGCCTCCTGACTAGCTGGGATTACAGGCATGCGCCACCACGCCCAGCTAGTTTTTTTGTATTTTTAGTAGAGACGGGGTTTCACCATGTTGACCAGGATGGTCTCGATCTCTTGACCTCGTGATCCACCCGCCTCGGCCTCCCAAAGTGCTGGGATTACAGGCTTGAGCCACCGTGCCCGGGCCGGTTTCTTGATTTCTTATGTCACGGAAGTGGTTATTCCTACTGAGAACTTGTATAGTTTAAAAAAAAAAAAAAACTGAAAAGGTGGATAGCATTGTTTGCTGTACCAGTTAAACAGTAATATTCTCTCATTCTCATTTTCAAAATATGTTTGAATTTAATGCTTTGAAACTTTTACTTTCAGAATTTATTCCTTGCATTTTTAGCTCAGGGATAAAGGAAGATAGGATCTCTACTGTCAATATTTTGTTATCCACACTGAAAACAAAGGTATGTGCTTGGTGATCACTGTTTCTCTTGTCTGTTGGCTCTTGGGAGGGAGCTACTGTCTGGCGTTTTACAGGACTGTAGAACTACAGCATCTTATGTCATGTAGATTGTCATATTAGCTGAGCGGAAAACTCTTTCTGAAGCAGAACCTTGTTCTTGTTGATGAGCGTATGCCGGGACTAGCAGGTTAGAAAATAGCCGAAGCAGCCAGCGATGTCCAGATGTGGCTGCTGCTTATTTACAGCAGCAGAAGAGTTGCTGGTCAGCATTTCCCAGCAACCCCAAGTAATAATTGTGAACTATAAACTTATGAATAATACTTCATTCATACATCTAGCAAAATGTTCTGTGTCGTGTTCCATAGTCTGCCTTTTGCAAGCATCTGAGCAATATTATAAAACTTGCTAAAAGGAAACACCTTAGATCATCTGTAAGAAACACTGGGGGCAATTTTGCCTTCTACGGGACATTTGGCAATCTCTGAAGACATTTTGTCACAACTGGGAAGGTACAGCTGGTGCCTAGTGGATAGACATCAGGGATGCTGGCAGATGTCCTAACGCCCAGGATGGCCCCATAACAATTGTCTGGCCCCAAATGTCAATAGAGCTGAGATTGAGAAACCCTAATTTAAAGTAATGCAAATAATGACAGATTTTTTTTTTTTTTTTTTTTTGCCTACTAAAATAGCATTAACTTTTAAAAACAATGGTGTTTAGTGCTAGCAGGGATGTTTTGAGTCAGATACTTTGTTGAGGAGGAAGCGTTGTATCCCCTGTGGAAGGTAACCATTCTGACAGGATGTGTCAAAGGTCTTAAATATATTCATGGACCCTGACGAGGGTTGCATCAGAACCACTAGGGGAATGTATTTGAAATATATATACCTACGCCACAGCCCTGGGGATTCTGGCGGTAGGTTTGGGTGGAGCTGAGGATTTTTGCCACAATTCCACTTGGAGGAACCAGTGTCAAGTCCAAAGTCAGATGCAGTGAAGTCTCTCTTCAAGGATGCTGGTCACAGCTTTATGGAGAATAGCCAGAATTTAGAAACAACTAATTGTAAACAGCAGGGGAATGAAATCGTTAAATAAGTTGTGGTCTACTTATAGGATAGAATGGTATTTAGTTCCCCAAAATGTTCTGAAGAGATTTTTAATGATATGGAAAAGGCTTATGCTTCATAAGTAACCATACATGAATAAAAGGCAAAATATAACTAATACATACACACATACCACAGACACACGCATATTGTGTGGGTGTGGGTGGTGACTGAAAGGAAATATATCAAAATAGTAACTAGGTATCCTAGCATGTTTGGGAATATTGGTGAATTTCCCTTGATGTTTTTCTTTTTTTTAAACCAAATTTTCTGTTACTAGCATGCATTATTTTTATAATGATGAGAAACCAGTAAGCACCATTTAAAAAATAATTGAATTCCATGAACTTCGTTTTCTTTATTGTTGTTTTCAGGTAGTTCACAATAAAAATATCACAAAAACCCAGAAGGTACGTTTCTTTACGGGGCAGTTACTGATCCACATAGCATCGCTGTACAACTGGAACGGGATTACCGATGTGAACCCAGAAGATGTCAAGGTGCAGTCAGTTTTGGGTGTTCGTTGACTTCATTGTCGGAATTTGATCCTCAGGGTTGGTGGGGGGGGATTCTCAACACTGCAGCAGACGTGAAGTCCCCTCATTTGATCTGTTTCTTTTGCCTGTCGTTATATGGCTGTATTAATAAGATTTTTTTTCCCCTGATTTCTTAACAGTCTCGCTAGTAAACTGTACCCTTTTTTTAGAGCACTGTGATTTCCTTTGTCTGAGCCGTATCTTCGTTTTCCCTGCCGCGCTTTCCCGTTAGACCTGCAGGGTCACCCCGGCCCTCTGTTCTCCTCTCACTTCACCTCTGACTTCCCGTCCTTCCATTCTTTGGTGTCCACTGGGAGTTTCGAGGCTCGTTGTGTTTTTGTTTTTGTTCTAACTTCAGGGTCCTGACTGTCTCGGAGCCTCACCTGCTGACATATGTAATTGATTTTGTGCTAGTTAACTCATGTGCTAAATTAAAACAGCTGCTCTCACATTGACCCGCTGCCAGTGTATATTTTAATTTCCCTCAGGGTGTTACTCAACATGGACTTGGCCAGGGTAATAAGGGCACAGACTTCCTGTTAACATTACAATAACTCACCTCTCAGGAGCCTACTATTTTACTTCCTTTTATCTTGGAGACTTGCCCAGGCCCTCTTGTATCGAACATGTTTTTGTATACTCCAGTACCAGCAAGCCTCAGAGGCTGGATCAAAGCACTCCCTAATGTGGAATTTTATTCAAATGGACAAGAGACATTAGATCACTTTAACGCTTTTACAAATACAGGTTTAAACACACCCCTCTTCAGAGTCTTCTTTTATCTTGATCCTGTATCTTTTGTTGTTGCTGTTGTGTTTATGTATTGTTTGGGATGATACCAAGTGTTTGAAATGTTGTCTGTTTCCGTTTGTTGTTTGGAATGATACCAGGTGTTTAAAATGTTTTCTAAGTTGTCGTCAGGCAGTTGATATTGTCCTTGTTTTTATTCCGTATCTCCTACTAAAGTGTATGAGCTTGGAATATTCATTGAATTTTAAAAAATCTTCCTAGGTTTCCGCGGAAGAAGCAGGGAAAACCATGGTGCGGGAGCTCGTTCATAACTTCCTGATGGATCTTTGCTGTTCACTCAAGCATGGAATTAATTTTTATGATGCATCTTTGGGTACCTTTGGCAGGTAAAGTGTAACACTCTTGTGGACCCCAGAATGTGTGTGTTCCTCAGAAGTCATCACATACATGAGTGTCTAGTGGAATGGTAGTAGGTTAGGGCTAGAATTGTGGGCGTTATCTAACTCATTTCAGGATTGAACAGCTGTAGACTGGGGGAACTTCTATTTGTTGCATGTCCTTGGGGCAGAGTTCTGAGAGTAGCTGTCTGTTAACACTCAGGTAGATCATGGGCCATTTCTCCCAGAGAAATACTGCAGGTGTTTACCTAAAGGCAGTGTTTGTCGACTGGAGCTCAGAAGAGGCATCTGCCTTCCCGGAGAGGGCTGGGCCTGATGTGGGCCTCACAGCTGTCCTGAGGCAGGTACCTTTGTTAGGCCAGCTTTACAGAGGAGGAAAGGGTTCCAGAGAGGTCAGGACACTTAACCTGGTTAAATGGCAGAGCTGGCATTGGAATCCAGGAAGTCCAGCTCCAAACTGATACTAAACGGTCCTGCCTCTCCTCAACAGGCTGCCCATGAGTCAGGATTTCTAAATTGTTTTTTATGTTTTGTTTCATATTTCCCAATTGTGATAACATTTCATCAGTAAGGAAACATAAAGTTCAAATCAACCCGTTTTGATTATATTCTTTGAGACTGTCTTTTTGTAGTCATACAATTGAGGTCCATGTAATTTTTTTTAATAACAAAAATGCTTACTAGTGCTCATCCATCTGCTGTTTTCCCATTTGATAATAAAAATATTGGCTCTGTTTTCTGGTCATTGTAAATGATTTATTTTTTACTCCTTGCTCTTCTATCTTAGCATTATATCACAAGGATTCAGGCAGTCTAATTTACTTCTAATTTCAGCCAGTCAGGAAGTCAGGTGATTCCTTCAGAATGCAATCATATGGTGGGAATTTTTCTGTCTGCTTCTGCCTTTGGACGTGTCTTGATTCTGAGGTTACTGTGATTTCACTTGCCACCTCATTTCTTTTCTTCTTTCATCAGTAAGAATGAGCTCATTTTCCTCCTAAAACGTTAACAGCAGACTTCTATAGTTGAATAGAATATTACACTCATGCTTAACACATTCACTGTTCCCTGCTTTTAAAGCATTTTCCCTCTATAACTAGGCCCATGAAGTAGATGATCATTTAATGAGCATATTGAATCAACTCATGGGTATGAGTCTGTTTGCAGTAAGCTGTGATTTATGTGGATTTTGAAGCCATGGGCAAAAGACAAGTGTTTATTAATAAGGGAAAGGAAGGAGATTTGTTTGTGGATGGTAATGGAGAGCTTTGAGAGCACACTGAATTGCATCATTTCCTATTACCCAGTAGACATGTGGCTCACTCCTTATCTTATTCTGCTTCCTGTGCAGATGTCACCACTTCAGGGAGACCTTCCCCGGCAGCCCTTTCGGAAATAGCCCCTCCACTGTCCCTGTGCTTTTGCCTGGCTCAGGCTTCTGACTGTTCATTCATTTATTTGCTGATTTATTTATTTGCTTGTTCATTATCAGATTGGTGAGAAGTGGTAAGAACAGACGCTGGTCTGTTATAGGCCCCCAGTCCCTATGACAGTGCCTGGCACATAGTAAGTGTTCACTGAAAGCTGATGTTACAACATAGGGTAAGGATTGGCAAACTTTTTCTACAAAGGGCCAGATCGTATTTTCGGCTTGGCAGCCTGCAAAGTCTGTTGTGACTGCTCAGCTGTGCCTCAGAGCACCCATAGGTGTAAATAAGCAGGCTTACCTGCGTCCCAATCAAATGGACAGTGACAGGTATTGGGCCCTAGTTTTAGTCCCTGGTGGAGGTTAAGAGAGCAGACAGCTGGGTGTCAATCCTAACTTAGCTCTGAGACCTTCAGTGGGTTAGGCACCCCCCTCGCCTCCATTATCTTGTCTATAAAGTGAGAATAAAAGTAGTGCCTGGTAACTGCCTAGAGCAGGGTCTGGCATGTATTGTGTGCTACGTAAATATCAGTGCTCTCCATTCTATTACATTGTTGATTAAAATAAAGTATGTGTAGTATTTTTAGCACTCTTTGTAGATTTAATATCCTTTTCATTTCTCAGCACAAACTGTTTTGTTCATTACATTTTCATATTAAAGGGTATCTTCATATCCTTTTGTAAAAGAGCTTTCTGATCAAAATTACACTTTCTATTTTGGTTTTTAAAAAACTTATTTTACTATATATAAAGCTGTCATATAGCATTGTAGTTTTACTTAATGTATAAGGAGATACAAGACACTGGGGACCCTAGAAACCATCAGTATGGCATGCATGTGAGGCAGAGTCTGAGGGTTTTCTGGATGTTTTGACCTCCCAGGGTCAAGCAGATAGGAAAAGGTGAATTTTCTAAAAGGACTTTGAGGCAGGTGAAGCCTAGTGTCCTGGGGCTTTGGCTGTGTGGATCCTGGGGTTTTACTCCCTTTATGCAAGCTTTCGTCTCTGCAGGCTTTCCTGCTGTTTCCTTTATTTTTTTTCTGAGTTGGAGTCTTGCTTTGTTGCTCGGGATGGAAGGTAGTGGCACAATTATAGTTCACTGCAGCCTCGAACTCCTGGGCTCACCTGCTGCTTTTGTTATCTTCTCATACCTTTGAAAACTGTCCACTTTGAGACAACTTTTCAATATTTTTCTGCGGTAGATTTTTTCCCCCATCCTTGCTTCTTTCAGCTGCTACATGGAGATGAAGGAAAAGCTCTCCGTTATTTGAAATAAGCTAGAAACAGGGAAAGACCTCTGCAAAGACCTTGTGCTGTCTTGTCAGATTTCTTGTCAAGAAATAATTTGATGGCACTCTGGAGCCTGCAGCAACTCATGAGCACTTCGTATAAAAAGAAACTTGATTGCCAGGTGTGGTGATGCACACCTCTAGTCCCAGCTGCTCAGGAGGCTGAGGCTGGAGGATCACTTGAGCCCAGGAGTTCGAGGCTGCAGCGAGCTCTGGTCACACCCCTGCAATCCGGATGACAGAGCAAGACCCTGTCTCTAAATAAATAAATAAATAAATAAATATTTTTAAAAGTTAAAACAAGTCCTCCTTTTGAGAGAAAAATGTCTTATCTGCATTTTTACACTCTCACTCATATGTATTTACATAGTGGTTTGTTTTTTTTTTTTCCCCAGACAGAGTCTCACTCTGTTGCCCAGGCTGGAGTGCAGTGGTACAATCTTGGCTCACTGCAACCTCCACCTTTCTGGTTCAAGCGATTCTCCTGCCTCAGCCCCCTGAGTAGCTAAGATGGCAGGCGGAGGCCACCGTACCTAGCTAATTTTTTTTACATTTTTAGTAGAGACAGGGTTTCACCATGTTGGCCAAGCTGGTCTTGAACTGACCTCAGATGATCCTCCCACCTTGGCCTCCCAAAGTGCTGTGATTACAGGAGTGCGTTACCGCATCCAGCCCTACATAGGGTTTTTTCATGTGCGGCTGGAGGAGGGATGTCAGTAAAATTTCTAAATGAAATTTGGGGCACGGATTTCTTGCTGCTGGTTTTGCCCTTTCTTTTCAGTAGCCTTGACTTCTAGGGAGACTGGTAGGTGGCTGAGGTAGAGAGAGAATGGTTTTCTTCCTTTTCTTTAGAAGGAATTGAACTCAAGGAGGGGAAGCAGGAAAGAAGAACGGGAGCAGGACAATCAGAGACTTTTTCAGCCACTGAGAAATAGAGGATGAGAGGGAGGCCCTCAGTGGAGAGCTGGAACCCCGCAGGCCGCAGAACTCCCACTTTATGTCCTGGGGGAAATTCCCCACGCTGTTACCGCTGTGTTCACTGAGGGCGATTCTGCAGAGCTGCCTGTCACCATGAGCTCTCAGGATGCTTTGAACGTTTTGTGCTGACCTCTCCTCTTGTCTCTTTCTCTAACAGAGGAGGAAACCTGACCCTCTTGCACTTCTTGCTGGGTTTGAAAACTGCAGCTGACGATGATCTGGTGGCTGACCTTGTGGTGAACATCCTCAAAGTGTGCCCGGACTTACTGAAGAAATACTTCAAGGAAGTAACGTTCTCCTTTATCCCACGAGTGAAGTCTACGTGGTTAAATAATATCAAACTACTAAACAAGGTAAAACAACATGATATTTAAAAGTCTGTTAGCTAGGCTGGGCACGGTGGCTCACGCCTGTAATCCCAGCACTTTGGGAGGCCGAGGCAGGCCGATCACCTGAGGTCAGCAGTTTGAGACCAGCCTAACCAACATGACAAAAACCTGTCTCTACTAAAAATGCAAAAATTAGCCGGGTGTGGTGGTGCGCACCTGTAATCCCAGCTACTTGGGAGGCTGAGGCAGGAGAATTGCTTGAACCTGGGCGGCAGAGGTTGTAGTGAGCGGAGATCGCACCATTGCTCTCCAGCCTGGGCAAGGGCATAGGGAGTTGGGGGAGCAGCAGACATTCTGATCTGGTAAACTGTGCAACGTGAAGACCTTTCCGGGATAAAAAGGGATATTTTCGATCATATAAATTTGGTGTCCTCGTCTTCTATAGCATTTTGCCTTTCACTGAGCTGAATTTGAGGTTTGTTCCTTTAGAATTTTTTGAGCCAGTTTATCTTGTTCATCAAGATTTTGCTCAGACTGAAATCTTGTTGAGTGTCAGCATAGTTAGACTGGACTTGATGAAATGCCTGATTATCTTTTCCCCGTCTGGGCTCATAAGAAAATAACATGAAATGTCTGATTTGCAGGATGGTTTTTAAAGGTTGCCGTTTCGATTAATTAGAACAACTTGAAATAAGCTGTGAAGCGGTGATCTGCTGGTTTCAGTGGATGTATGTTACCTTCCTTTTGATCGTGGTGTCAGCATCTGCCCATTTACAAATGGAGGCACCTACTGTTTTGGGGCACTAATGCCTGACTCGTTTGAACCCTCTGTCACTGATTTTTGGTTGCCTAGTGATAAAATACCTGGGATTGTTTCTTGTGCCTCTACCTGGGCCTGGTGTTATCTGTAAAACCGGTTTCTATTCCGCTCGAGTGCCTAGGTGCCCAGTCTCCATTTACCTTGGGATGAGGAGGATGTACTCTACCCCTCATTTTGGTACAGATAGTCCTGGGGCTAGCACCCCCGTTGGAGCTGTATCTAATGGAGGGGAGGGGTGAGTGTGTGGTCTTTTCGGGCCCAGGATTGAGTCCTTGCTTGGCTGCCTACTAGCTATGTGGCCTTCGGGAAATTACCTAACCTCACTGAGGTCCAGTTTTTTAACCTATGAATATATTTTTGTTTTCGTGGTAAGTGTCCCTATCCCAAAGGGTTATCAGGCAGCTTTGAGAAGATGGCTTCCTGACATCCCTTCCTGACATAATCTCTCAGGTGCCTGTCACATGCGGCAGGAACTGATGATACCATTGGTAGTTATAGCAGTGATTGATTTGCCATCAGAGGTTTTAAGAGACTCTGCAGACCACAGGTCAAGTTCTGCTCTGAAGGTCCTTTCTCTGTTAACAGCCAGTCTCCTGACCTGATTTGTCTTTGACAAGTAGATTTGGGGGTTAATCTTCCACTCAGCCTGTGGGGAGTCTGGGACCTTTATCAACTATAATTACTTGATTGAATGGCTTCACCTTTGAAGACATTTTCACCTTCACCTTTGAAGACAACTAGTCTCAGGTTTGAAACTTACTTCCAGCACCAACTAAATCTCTTTTTTGCTTTTCCTAGATCTACGAAGCTCAGCCAGAGATTTCCCGGGCGTTTCAGACCAGAGAGTTTATACCCTTGCCTCGGCTCCTGGCAGTGGTGATGGTGACCACCGTGCCCGTGGTGTGCAATAAGAGCATGTTCACCCAAGCGTTAAACGTAAGCTCGTGTGGTTGCCCTACTTCTGGCTAAACTCACTGGCTGCATGATGTGATTATTCTGAGAATACCAGCCTGGATGTATTTGATTGTGTTTTGTCAGGGAGCCTCTGAGGCTTCCAGGACAGAGGCTGTAGTTTGAAATAGCTGTGAGTGACAGGTCCACTGATGTGGGTAAGGACCTTGGAGCAGAGACACTTACATGTCCTTGGCCCTGCTCCATCACACAGCAGGGACCCCCGCATCCCTCCAAGCCTTTCTAGTCCTGCCTGAGGGTGGGAGAATGTCAGAATCAGGAGAAGGAAAGGTCATCATTAAAATCTCATTAGTTTAGAATTTCCAGACATGATAGGACTGAAATTCGCCTAGCAGATTCTTTCTTTGATAGTTTAAGTGAATAAGATGCCTGGGGAACATATACTTTGAAGGCCAGCTGTTTTCAGGCATTTTGGGGAGGACACGTTCTCTTTCGGGCGTTTTTGGGAGGATGCTGTTTTCAGGCATTTTTGGAGGACGTTCATGGAAGAGATTGGTACTTAAATTTCACATCACTGTTTATTATAAAGGTCTCCATGTCCCATCAGAAGCCACATTTGGAGGAGTTCATGTGTCTTTCACCACAGCAACACGGGCCTAGGTGAATGGCTGTGAGGTGTTGGCACACCTGGGTCCTGGGCCCTGCCAGCCCCTCCTAACCCCGAGTTGCCTGAGGTACCTGGGGGAGGCCAGGTATTTGAAGGGGTGTCTTCGTCCTTCTAAGCAGGCTGAGTTGTGTGGCTTCAGTAGGAGCAGGGTTGGCAGTGGTGGGTTGCACAGGCAGGGGTTGGCCCAGTGGTGGTGAGCACAGTCACTGTAAAGCGGGTAGACTCCTGAGACCATGTGCTGAGATTCACCGTGTTCTGATCCCCCTCTATGGTTTGCGCTGAGCATAGGTGATGGTGTGAGGAGGAGAGAGGAACCTGCGTGGGAGGAGACAGAAAGGTCTTGTGTTGTGTTTGTCAAATCATCATATGCAAAATTAGCACCTAGCTAGCTTGCCCAACTGTTGTAATTAATGTGGGAGGCATTTGTATTCTCAAGGGACTTACAGGAAAATCAGACTGAAAGGATTAGTCTGATGAACCTCCCTTATTTTTTATTTTAAAAAATTTATTTTTTGAGACAGGGTCTTGCTCTGTTGCCTAGACTGGAGTTCAGTGGTGTGATCATAGCTCACTGCAGCCTCAAGCCATTGGACTCAAGTGTTCCTCCCACCTCAGCCTCCTGAGTAGTGGGGACTACAGGTGTGCACCACCACACCCAGCTAGTTTTCTTATTTTTATTTTTTGTAGAGATAGGGTCTCACTATGTTGAGCAGGCCCGTTTTGAATTCCCGGCCTTATGCAATTTTCCCACCTCGACCTCCCAAAGTGTTGGGATTACAGGTCTGAGCTGCCACACCCAGCCAGATGTGCCTCCTCTGTGGGCTGCGTTTGCTCTCCCTTCCAAGCTTGCTCCTGGTAGTCTGGGAGAGAAAAGCCTGTCTTCTCCTCCTCGCACAGTGTTGCTTCAAGACAAAGGGTTGTGACCCTAGAGGGGTGTTCTGTCTTCTGCAGGGAGTGGCTCCAAGGCAGGAGCGTCAGAGGACACAGCCTCCTCTCTTCTGTGCAGGGCCAGGGCCAGGGCCACTGAGCCCATCCCTGCCTTCCTTCCACAGGTGCCCTTTCTGAGACCCAAGACTGTGTTTTTATATAATTATGGATCTAGGGGCTGGAGTTAGATGATGTTTGCCTTTTTTCTTTCATTTCTTGTGGTTTTATCTAAAAAACTTTTAATAGTATACATTTTAGAATCGGGAAGAGAAGCTTTAGCCTATTTTAGAAACAGGAAATCAGAAAGCATTTGGAGGCAGGACCCCAGGTTGTTGGCTGAGCTTTGTGCTCTCAGCCCCTTGGGTGGAGTGTGCATGCTTGTGTGGGGCCTGCCTTTGAAGCGATTGTGGGGCCGGGCCGTTCTTGCCTTAAGATAGTTCCTATAGTCCTGATTGAGTGTGCAGTGTACACAGTGTGAGGCCCCAGCTGACCGGAATGCTGGGGCTCTGGGGTGTTGTGGTTACTGAACTAAAAGTCAACCAGGAGACTTCTTTGTTTCTACCTCACTGCTAGTCTGCAGTATCCCAGCCAGGGCTTCTCAGACTCGGCGTCGGAGGGCTCTCCTGGGGATCGTGTGAAATGCAGATTCTACTTGCGTTGTCTGGGCTGGGCCTTGGGATTCTGCATTTCTCCTGAGGGCTGGGAGCTGCCGTCACATGATGCTGCTGGGACTCTTTTCCTGTTGTTGGTAGTAGCGCTGGTTCTTGAACCCTACCTAGTCTCTGCAGTGAGTGACTCTCCCAGCCATCATTCTTACTGGAAGTCAAGGCTCTGGACGTCACAGGTCTGTGATGTGGGTTACTAGCTCGCTGAGCTTGGAGGTGGATTTTAATTCTAAAGTACCTGACGCATTCTTTTTGCCATCCCTCCACCTGATACTAATGTTTTTAATAGTGGTAGAATCCTGGGCAACATAGCAAGACCCTGTCTTTACAAAAGTGAAAAAAAATGGCTAGCCACAGTGGTTCACACTTGTTATCCCAGTGCTTTGGGATACTGAGGCAGGAGGATTGCTTGAGGCCAGGAGGTTGAGGCCAGCCTGGGCAACATAGTGAGACTCATTTCTTAAAAAAAAAAAAAAAAAAAAAAAAAAAAAAAGATTAGCCAGAAGTGGTAAGTGCCTGTAGTCCTGGCTACTTGGGAGGCTGAGGCAGGAGGATTACCTGAGCCCTGGAGCTTGAGGCTGTGGTGAGCTATGATCGCACCACTGCATTCCAGCCTGGGAGACAGAGTAAGACCCTGATTCAAAAAAAAAAAAATATATATATATATATATAGTGGTGAAGTAGTGAGTTCTGGTGAGATCTATCGTTAATGGAGGACATTCATGATAGCTGAGTGGTTGTCTCAAGGCTTACCAAAGAGCGGATGACAGAAATGAAAGCACTGCTGGACTCTACCATTAGTGGGTGCTTTCCTGGCAAGTGCGGACGTCAGGAGGGCGAGGTACCCGGGTCACCTCTTCTCACAGTGTAGAGACCAGCTGTTTCATGCAGTTTCCCCTGCGAGTCACCTGAGGAGGGACAAATGCCAGCCAAGTCCATGGCTTAGCAAATCAGTGCCCACCAGTGTATCCTAGAGACATTTGTGCATTTAACTCTCTTTCTTCTCAGTTGGACAGCACGTCAGTGAGGTACACGGCCTTGTCCCTTATTTCTGTCATTTTGAAGAGGGCATTAAAAACTATTGACCACTGCCTGAATAAAGAGGCGTGGCAGGAACCTGGCGTGTACACAGCGGTGATGATGGAAGAATTCGTGCAGCTCTTAAGAGAAGCCCTGAGCAAGGTAGGCTCCGGCCCAGGTTTGGGCTTTCCTTCCAGACCTCGCCAGGTGGAAAGGCCATTCTGGGAGCACAGTGGACAGAAGCCAAGTGAGGTGTCCTTGGAGCTGCAGCATTAGGCCAGTGGGCAGTGTGGTAGCAGGGGTGCTGAGGGTCAGCTGAGAAGACCTACCGCTTGTGATTATAGGCAGTGATGTCACAGAGCGTGGTCCAGAAGTCCTTGTGAGCAGAGTAAGAATTTAGACGGTATACATGTGCTCTCACAGGGGTTCTGGCTCTGGTGGGACCGCATGTTTAATCAGGAGCCATGGTGATGTTGTCGAGGGGTAGGCTGTGTCCTTACCCCTCACGCATGGCTGCAGGCACACACAGACTGCACCGTGGCCCAGTGGGAAGGGAGGCAGTGGCTCAGGAAGCCCCTCTTGCTTCCCGTGGCTGAGGGCCAGGCTTCTGTAAACTGGCTGGCTGCTCTGAGAGCCCCAGTCACACAGGGGAGCTTTCCTGGAGCTGCTCCTGAGAAAGTGTGTCTTTTTTCCCTGCGTCTTTTGCTCAGGTGAATGAGGCTTAAAAGGTTTGTTTTAATGATCAGAACTCACCTGTTCACCAAATCCTTACTGTGTACATTTTTAGAAATTATACCGCAGAACACAGTCGGGTGTGGTGGCTCACGCCTGTAATCCCAGCACTTTGGGAGGCTGAGGCGGGTGGGACCAGCTTGGCCAACACGGTGAAACCCTGACTCTACTAAAAATACAAAAAATCAGTCGGGTGTGGTGGTGCATGCCTGTAGTCCCAGCTCCTCAGGAGGCTGAGCCATGAGAATCACCTGAACCAGGGAGGCGGAGGTTGTGCAGCGAACTGACGTTGCCCCACTGCACTCCAGCCTAGGTGACAGAGTGAGACTTCATCTCAAAAAGAGAAAGAAATTCTACTGCAGAACAGAGCTCACAGTAGCCGTGGGCCTGTGTTCCCTCCACTCTTCCGTCTCCTTCTTACGCACACTCCCGTAGACTCGCACCTCTCCCGTTTTTTTGCATCTTGTTAGTATGTTCAGTTCATTTGTCTCCCTTTGTTGGTGAATACAACTAATTTTTGGCTTCTTTTTCCCTTTTAGATTTTGCCAGACCTGAACACTGTCGTGTGGGTCTGGCAGTCACTTAAAAAGCAAGAGACCAAACAGGATGATGAGAAGGGGAAGAAAAAGAGCGCCAGGCCCCCAGCGGCCTGCGAGGCTCCCCAGCGCGGTGAGGGTTTGCAGGGGGTCGGGGGCTCTGCTGTTTGCTGGGGATGGAACTGACACTGGCAGCCCAGGATAGCTACCATCCAGAGGGTCCTGGAGCAGTTCTGGTTTCAAGGCACCTCTGGCTGTGAATGTGTCTGTGTCTTCTTTTTGCTTAGGGAGAAGAATTGGAAAGGAACCGTAGATTGAATTTTAGTGTCTGTTAGAAATGTGACAATCTTTATGCAAGCTCTGTGTCTTCTCTGGAAACTTGAGCGTTAGGCGCCATGTACTCTGGCCTTTCCAGGGACAGTAGTTTGGGGGTGCTCTCTCTTGCTGTGCAGACAGAGCTCAGATCCTTGTTGCTGGTCAGGCACTGGGCTTTGTACCTTATGTCTTTATTGTATTCCATCCTTACGGCAGCCCTGCAAGGCCCTGCTGCATATCCCTAGTGCTCGGATGAGGACACAAAAGCAGAGAGAGAGAGAGAGAGAGAGAGAGAGGCCGGAGCCTGTACAAGGTCACAGCAGTGACATGAGGTTTTCACCCAGACCCTCTGAACAGTGCAGACATCTTTATTAACCTCTTCAGTACGTTAGATCCGGGTACTGAATGGTCTGCCTGCGGCCTCGGTGTACAGCGTGCAGTTGGCTGCAATGTGGTGCCACAGCCGGTTCAGCTGCTCAAGGACAAAGAACCAGTATGTTTACTAATTCAAGCTGTTTTCTTTTTCTTTCTTTCCTTTTCTATTTTTTGGTGCAGATGATGCGGAAACCATTCTTTTGAAAGCTGTTCTGCTCCAGGTCATATGCCTCTACCAGAAGGTGGTCCCCCACGTGGTCATGCAGTACAACTTTGACTTCAGCAAGCTCCTGAAAGGTGGGTTTCAAGGGCTTATAGACAAGTTGCCACTGTTCCTGCCAGTGTGGGTGGAGGAAGTGCCAATAAACCAGAGCAGAGCCCTGGAGCCAGGAATCAGGCAGGCGGGTGGTTAGTTGGCTGCGTGCTCATCCATTAGCCTGAGAACTTTAACTGCATGCATATTTTTTAAATAGCTGGTCTTCCTTATCAGATCAACACTTGGTAGCTGTGAGAACAGTGGAAGAAGCCAGCCGGCTTCCGAGCGCTGAGTGACCTGCATGAATGGCCCACAATCTGATCATGTGACATTAACTCTAAAGTCACTTTTCAAGGGAGCAGAGGTGCAGAGGGTATAGCAGAAACAAGAGTCCTGCAGAAGGGACATCTGTTCATACAGAGATGCTGTTGACATAATGACTTCATCTTTGACCTCACCGAGTCAGGTTCAAACTCGGAAAAGTAACAAGCTTGTCTGGTCATGTTTCCTGGATAGTAAAGTGTGTCTGATCCCCTTTATAACTGGGCCCACAGGAGAAGACTTGCAAAAATATCATTCTTGGAATTTATATACGCTAGTGAAATACTCCTTTTCAAAAGCTGCAATTCACTTTTTAACCATTTGAAGGTGAAAGGTTCTCTTTGCTGTGGAAATATGAAATTGACTAGAATGTGGTCTTTTAGTCTTAAGTAGCAAGGAAAAAACCCAAAGAGCAGGGTAGAGGAGTACGCAGTCTCAGGCGCAGGTGGCTGTAGTCTCAGCCCACAAAATGCTCACTGTCTGGGGAGCGAGCGAGAACATTAGTGAGAGCCCACCCCTGGAGGGCTCATGGTGGGTGCGGTGATTCTAGTATGGGGTCAGTGTCAGTGTGGGCTGTGGGCAGGGGAGGGCTTCAGACAGTGGGATTTGGGCTTTTTGTTGAAAGATTTGGACAGACCAGGGCATGGGGGGACATCAGGTGAGATGTGCCATGTGAGGTAAGCACAGGACAGCGACATGGAACCCTGCATCCTTCTTTGTCTTTCTCCATGGTGAGTTCTGGTGAGTTCCTTGTCCTCTGGTCAGGGCAGCAGTTGCTGGGCACCCGCGTCCACGTGCCTTTTTTCAGTTTGCCTCTTTTTCACCCATAGGCATCATCTCCGAGCAGGGCCTTCGAGAGGAGGTGCCTCCCATTCTGCAGCACCACATGCTGAAGGTGGCCCTGGAGCTGCCGGCCAACAAGTTTCTGTGGTTAAAGGCACAGGTAGGAAGCAGAGCTCCCTATTTTCTGCCCTAAGCTAACCTGCTGGGCCTGGGGACTTCTTGGCCTGATGAATTGCTAACTGGTTCAGAACCTGACAAGGCAAGATGGAAGAGGTTAACAGTTCCCGTTTTAGAGAGACCCACAGCAGAGGTCCTGATTCATGACGAGGAGGCCTGGGAACCCACTTGCTTTTGTAAAATAGGGTACTTCACATGGCCTTGCTGCAATTACATTGTTGCCGGGTCCAGAGAGTTTCATTTATCTCAACTCATTTTTACATTTTTCTCATTTTTTAAAGAATGCATTTTTCTCAATTTTAAATAATAAAACAAACAAAATACATTCCTTATCCTTTGTCCTTATCCTGGAAGAACTGACAACGAGATGAGAATAGATACCAAGTCAGGAGAGGGTTGAGGCTGGTGGAAGAACCGGTAGTCATTGCCAGCATTTTTTTCTGGGTCTTTAATAAAATATCTTCTAGAACGTTTTGGAGAACATAATGTTAAATCATAAAGGGAAGCTCAGGATGTCACAGATAGTTACCCTGGGCTTAAGCCCAGGATCCGGCATCACTTGTGCAAAGAGGAGGAGGGAACGTGATCAAGCAAAATGAGGCATTGTCCAAGTGTTTCTCATAATCTGAGCTGATTTATTTTTCAATGACTTAGATCTTATATGGAAGCAATAGGATAGAAATATATGTCAGCATTTTTATATGTGACATTTCCTGGAAGACTTAAGAATGCTGTGCCTCTGGGACTATGTGCCTCTCCCTCCAGTCCCCGTCCTGAGGCTCCCTTGCATAGCTGAGGATCATGCTTACTGAGAACTGACTTGCATGCTGGGCAGGATATGGGTGCTTCATGCGGCTGCTTGGTTCATGCTGCTCAAAGATGAGGCAGCTCGGCACAGAGTGTCAGAACCTTCTGCAGGGTCCTGTCCATCAGTGGTGGGTCCAGGATGGGACCCAGGCGGTGCCATCCAGAGCCCTGCTTGCCACCGTTACACTGAGATGTGAGGTCACTGCCACCGATCCCAGGGAGGTGACAAGCTGGACACTGTTGATTGGTTTTCACTCCAGCTGAAGTGGGCTCAAGGGATCTTGATAATTTAGTTGGAAAGTGAAAGAGCTGGTATGAATTTATATCCTGTGCCCCACCTTACCCTCATAAGACACATCTGCTGGCTTTGCCTGAACTAACCAGCACTTCACCATGTCCAGTGTTGTCCTCATTGCCAAGGGCTCCAGCGAGCCACACGGGCTCAGCAGAGTTTGGGTGGGGATCTCGAGCTCCACATGCTTGTTAAGACATGTGTTTACAGCCCAAAAGCCTTTTGAGGAGGCTAAGTTATGCATAAGCAATCCATTCTGTCAGCACTGGCATCCTGAAGAAAGTAACAAGGATGTCTTTTGATGGACTCAGATAGCCCTGAGGTCCCTCCCTCCCCACCATCCGCCAGACAGCACAGCACCTGCCTTGGTTCCCAGTAAACAGCCAGGTACCTTCTCTGTGCCTCAGTTTCCACATATGTAAAGTGGGGTAACAACAATACCCAACTCACGGGGTGGGTATTGTGAGTCAGTGTAAGCTGGGCCCCTGGGCTGGCACCAGCAGAGGAGCAGGGCTGCCTGTGCTTACCTCTTGCTACTCTTCCTGTCAAGCTGTAGTTAAAATGCGATGAGGTAAGGACCTGGTGGCCTACTGTGTGTTCAGCAAGTGATGTCTCCTTTATGTTTTGTTTTTTGTTTCTGGAGGTGAAGTCTCACTCTGTTGCCCAGTCTAGAGTGCAGTGGCGTCATCTGGGCTCACGGCAACCTCCGCCTCCTGGATTCAAGTGATTCTCCTGCCTCAGCCTCCCAAGTAGCTGGGACTGCAGGCATGCGCACCCAGCTAATTTTTGTATTTTTGGTAGAGACGGGATTTCGCCATGTTGGCCAGGCTCGTCTCGAACTCCTGACCTCAGGTGATCCACCAGCTTTGGCCTCCCAAAGTGCTGAGATTACAGGTGTGAGCCACCATGCCTGGCCTCGTGTTATGTTTCTAACATATAACCATATATTCAAATGCTATGTGTAATTATATATATTAAAAATACATCATATTGTTTAAACTCTAGGAAGGCCCAGATGCAGAAATTATTGGAGGTGAACGATCAGTATTTTACTTACTAATGAAAATGTTTGTGACCAGTAGTCATTTACAGCTGAAGTCCTCAACCAAGCTTCTAATCATAAAGGTGAGCATTTTCCACAAGTTTCTAGCTCTGAAAAGCATTTTGTGTAGACTTTCATCATGGTAAGTGCTTAGTCAACAGTTGTTGAATTCAAGAGGTATTGGGATTGTTTTTAGTGTTAAAGTAGAAGGTTTTATGGCAGTTTAATTTATTGTCTTACACTTAGCTACATTCCTGAGAGGCAGCCTGGTGAATTGGAAAACCTTTTTTTTACGGGGGTAGGTCATTTCTCGCTTGTAGGCCCAACAAATACTGGACGTTGGCCCCTCAAGGGGTGTTTAGTAGGCAGCGCCTCTTTTCTCTTTCTCAGCCTCCAGCCTTCTCCAGGACTTTCAGCCTTTTTGCCGGCATCCGTCACCCAGAGCCCATGGGTCATCAGAGCAAGTGGAAGAGAACAGGAATTTATTTCCTTCTCTTTTTGGTCCTTGATAAGCCTGTTTCCAGAGCTGCAGGTTTTGTGATAGCAGTAGGACATGTAGTCCGCATTTCTGCTGTGTAGCAAACATGTTGGGGGATGTACTATGTTTAGGGTGCCGAGGTTTGACCTTTCACTTTCATACAAGTGCTGATAACCTTGCTGCACTTAGAGCCTCTCCTGAGCCACTTTAAGAATGTGGCTAAGTCTTAACCTCTGTTGGTTGCCATTTCCTTCCAGGTATGCAGCTGTGAACCTGACCCCAGCCAAATTTCACGGTCACTGACTGCAAATAGGTGAAATTGGCACGGTCAGGCCTTCCTCCAGCCTATGGTGTTGCAGGGCTCTGTGCTGTGAGGCCTTGTAGACCCGAGTTTTTGCTGTCAGACCATTTAGGGAAATCATTTCATCACTTGTGCACATGCAAGTCCTGCCTCATACCGGCTTCTGTTCTGTTGGAGAGAGTGGATGCTTCTCCCTCAGGTCTGAGTCTTGAGGTCCATGTTGAAGTGATAGGATGTGACTGGTTCATGATCTTGGAGAATTTCATACGGGCTGAGGGTTGAGTAGCTATGAGGGGTCAAGTTTTACGCATTTAATGAGTCTTTGTGAAAATCCAGAGGTCTTTGGCTCCTACGTATTTCCCTTCTTTTTATTTAGGAAATGACGATAAAGGATACGCAACCACGAGGGAAGGGATTATATTGTCTTGTTTGTTTGAGACAGGCTCTCGTCCTGTTACCCAGGCTGGAGTGCACTGGTACAATCACGGCTCACTGCCATCTTGACCTTCTGGGCCCAAACGATCCTCCCACCTCGGCCTCCTGAGTACCTAGGACCACATGTGTGCACCACCACTAACCTGGCTAGTTTTTTGATTACTATTTTTTATATAGACAGAGTCTCAACTATGTCGCCCCTGCTGATCTCAAGCTCCTGGGCTCAAGCGATTCTCACGCCTCAGCTTCCTGAAGTGCTGAGGCATGAGCCACTGCGCCTGGCCAGATTATATTGTCTTTGAGAGAGAATAGAATGATTTCTTTTCCCTGTTTCCTCAACAATAGGGATGTTATTTTGAAAGGGTAACTTCCAGAGAAAAATGGGATGACACTTTCACCCTCTGCGTGCTTCTCGGGCATGTCATGCTGGAGCACAATGAAACTGAACTCCCACAGAGAGTGGGTTCTGTAGGCTGGGTGTGGTGGCTCATGCCTGTAATCTCAGCACTTTGTGAGGCCAGGGTGGACAGAGCACTTGAAGCTAGGAGTTTGATACCAACCTGGTCAACTTGGTGAGACTTTGTCTCTTCTAAAAAACTACAAAAATCAGCCAGATATGTTGGTACATGCCTATAATCCCAGCTACTCAAGAGGCTGAGGCAGGAGAATCACTTGAACCTGGGAGGCACAGGTTGCAGTGAGCCGAGATCGTGTCATGCACTCCAGCCCGGGTGACAGAGTGAGGCCCTGTCTCAGAAAAAAAAAAGACAGCAAGTGGGTTCTGTTCTGACTTTTTCACCGGTGCCTGCTTCCTGGCAGATTCTGCGGGACACCGGGGTGTTTGAGCACACCTGGAAGGAGCTGGAACTCTGGCTGGAACATTTAGAGAGCACCGTGGAAGAAAACAAAGAGACCGTGATTCAGTTTCTGGAACGCGTAAGCACATCTTCCCCACATAAAGGAGCATGCTCAGAGACCATTATACTACTCCTTAGCATAATCGAGGCATCTTTGATGCACCAGCGCCAAAAGGCTTCTTGTCCTGGCTCAATTCCTAATTCTGGCTGAGATTTCAGAATCTGCTTAGTTTTAGAATCTGTAAAATAGGGATATGTTACAGCATGCTGTTTCATTTCCTTTTGGGAATTTGTTTTTGTGTGCTGTACTAAAAGGAGATATTTTTTAAAATTCCACAACAAAAAGTTTAGACCCAACTTCATAGTGAGGCTATACTGATCAAGGATTGAACATATTATCACTTCCCTTGATTTTGACCAGTGACATTTTCTGGCTTTTTCATTTCACCTGTGACCATCTGAATGTTTTCCACTTGACTCTTTACTGCCCAGATTTTATTGACATTGGTGGCGAATCCCTATTCATACACAGACAAAGCATCTGACTTTGTCCAAGAAGCGAGCACGCTGCAGGTCACCATGACGAAGCAAGAAGCCGACGACGTGAGCATTCCCATCTCCCACATTGACGGTATGTTCCGACCTGTTCTGCGCTGCTCAGAGAAGAGCAAGCTGCAGTGACGTGTTAAGAGCTAGAGAGCAAGAACCGCACTAATGCCCTGGGCCAAGTGCACCCAGGCCCTTTGCAGCAAAGACCCGCCTGCTCTGCAAATGAAACCTCCTACGCATTCACATAATGGGAAACACTTGTTTTATTTGTGTAGTATTTACTGTGTGCCAGGTGGGGTTTTAAGCTCTTTCTAAATCCTATCTCATGTAAATCTCATAAGCAACCCCAAGAGAGAAGGGTATTATTGTTCTCCTCATTTTATGTAGCGATAAGGCGACTGGGGCACAGAGAGGTTTAGTATGAAGACTTGCTCAAGCTCAGACAGTTTCTACATAGCAAAGTCAGGTTTCGAAGCCTACTCTGGCTCTGGCCTGTGCTTTAACCCTCACACTACTTTGCCTCTGAGATTTTGGCTTGTTTGCCTGAACATCTGGGCTAAAGTTCCTGGGCTTCTTGTGTCATATGAGGAAACTTCCACCTATTACCTCCTCAGCTGAATATCCTGCATTTTATCAGACAAAGACATTAAAGATTTCATAGGCAATGTCTTCGTCTGTTTAGGGTCAAACTATATTAAATACTCCCTCTGAGAGGATTTTGACTTTTTTCTCTTTGCATGTATTCTGCTCCTGCCTCCCTGTGGGTATTTGCAGTGAAACCCTTCGGTGGCTGACATGTCAGCTGGATTCCCCTCTTTCTGTCTCAGATGTCCTCGACATGGTGGATGTCCTGGTGGAGGGCAGCGAAGGTTTGGATGAGGAAATTGGGTTCTCTCTAAATGAAGACATGATCCTGCTCACCTTCCCATTCAGTGCTGTGGTCCCCGCGGCCCTGGAAGCCAGGAATAAGTTGCTCCTGGGGACAGGCAATGAAGCAGGTACCTGCGTACAGTCAGGATGTGCTGGCTGCATCCGGCCGGCTGGTCTGTGCATGGTGGGAGGTGGGATTCTGGGGGCTCTGCAGTCAATTGCTGAGAACCCACAGCAACAAGAGGTCAGAGCCCCCAGAGTGATAGCCACCTAGCCAGCAGAGCAGTACAGGGTTAGGGATCTTGGGGCTGGCTAGGCTGTTGGGAAATTGGTCCTTTCAGCATGAGTCTGAAATAATGTGTTTGCCTGGCTGTGCAGACAGCCTCTGTACCTGTGATGTTTTCTGTCAACATTTATTCTTGCTACGTTGATGGAAAGGATGAAACCTTCATACTCGTTAGATTTTCCAGACAACTTAGACCCAAGGAAGTATTCACAGATTATGATAGTGTCATTGGTCAGGAGAGCTCAGGCTTTGCTGCAGTAACAAATAAACCCTGACTTGTCAGTGGTTTAATAAATAAAGGTCTGTTTCTAGACCTTCCTGTGGTCGAGTACAGGCCAGGTGGCTCTTCTGGTTGGCTGTTCTCCAGGAATTTGGACAGGGATCCAGGCTGCTCCCATTTTGTAGCTATGCCGTCTCATCATGTGGCTACCAAGATCACCATGGAAAGGGAAGAGAGGGTGGACAGTCAAGCAAGGGGTGTTATGGCCTGGAAGTGACTAAACCAGGCATGTGGTCCCAGCCTACCCACAAGAGAGGCTTGTTGCCAAAGCAGAGGAAACGGATTGGCGAGCACTTAGCAAGTCCTGGTTCCAGGTGGCTTTTGCCTGGGCTCTTACTTGCCTGGCTCTTCACTCCTGGGCCTCGGGAGCAGATGTCTGACTGCGTGCTACATATTTAATGAAACAGATCCTAGCACAGTCTCCAGCAGTAGCATCTCCTTCCCTGTGGTTATGCATCCCCTCGTGGAGTTGCATGAATTTTTCTGGGTCTTGCATGTATGTGGGAGAAGGTGGTGGTGTTAGGTCACAGAAGGGTCTGCCCAGCCAACCTGTGCCCACATGCATCTCATTCCTTTGCAGCAGAAAACGTTGTGACGTATCTGACAGCAGTGCTGACTGACCTCCTCCACACCCAGAGGGACCCCCTGGCTCTGTGTCTGCTGCTCCAGGCATATGACAAGCTTGAGCTTCCATGCCCGGTGCCCTGCTGCCACCAGCTCTCTCGGTTTAACAGATACTACAGCCTTTGGATCCCGGAGCAAGCCCGAGAGGCCTTGGTGAGCTGCAGCCATAGCCGTGGTTACTGCTTTTGTGCAGGGTTCTTCCCGGGTCACAGCTGGCTGGGCCACAGCTGTGCAGCTGGATAGCCAGACAGCAGGGTGAAATTTCTTACGCCGAAGTCCCCTGCATAAGAGAGAAAGCTAAGTAGTATCCCTGGTGCTCAGCTGACAGAGCTGAACACGTAAGACTCCGCGATGTAGCCAAGTTCAATTTCCCACTGGCTGCCCGATAATGATTGGTTAGGGCAGGAGCGCTGCCTTTTCCTTTCTTCCTTCCCTTGTTGTCTGTGCGTGCTTGTCTCCTGGCTTTCCTCTGCGGACCTTAGCACGGCCCTAGACAGACTGCTCAGCTGTCACACCTGGCCCCTCAAGGGCTCCATCGGTGCCTCTTCTGCTAAAGCTGGGGAAGGAAAGGAACAAAGTGGATTTTCTTGTAATGGGATTCTGGCGCCAATGCAGAGCATTTACAGTGGTGTGTGGAGCAAGAAATGAACTTCGTGGTATGCATTTTTGTGTGTTCATTTCATTTTAGCTGTGTTTGAAAAAGCGGACAGCCTAGGCCCTCCTTGTCTTGCGATATTGGCAGCAGTAGCCAACAATAATCGCATGCTTTCTGTGCGTTTTTTGGAGGCATGCCAGGTCCTATACTAAGTGTACTACATGTATTTTTGGCGGTTTAATCCTCACCGCAACTCTTAAGAAGTTGGTCCGCCGTCTTTAATACACAGTGAAACTGAGGCACAGAGCGGTTCCAACACCAGTCAGTGGGGGATTCAGGATTTGGCCCAGGCAGTTTGGCTCCAGAGCCCTCACCCATAAGGCCGTTGCCACCTTCCTCCCCATGTATGCCACAGTGGTAGGTAGCCAGACATCAGCTTATGTGGGGGGTGTTCAGAGCTCTGTTCTGCCCCTCATGATTGCTCAGAGTGGGTGTGTCCTTCTGTGGAGTAAGACTCAGCAGTGGTTCTCATCCTCTAGGGTCTGCTAGAATTTCCCAGAGGGCCCATTCAAACTGGACTGCTGGGTTCCAGCCACACAGTGTCCGACCCTGCAGGTCTGGGTGGAGCTGGAGAATTTGTGTTTCTCACATAGTCCCCCGATGCTGCTGCAGGCCTGGGAGCACTCTGACAACCGCCAAGTTTCAGGGCATGTTACGGCCTTGGGTGTTATTAGCCTATGGACGTCAAATGGGGTTAGGGCAACATAAGCCACACGTAGTAAATAAAGAAGGCAGCTTGGTAGTTAGGTTAGAAGAAATGAATAACTTCAGTTTGAGGCAGAAGGGCTCCTGAAATTTCTCTGCGTTCTGCCCGTCTTCTGTCCTAACAAGATGTTCGACCCGCGGCTCCCGGGAAGGTCTTCCAAAGGCAGGCCACTCGCAGAGCGGGCTCCTCTGTGGGCGGGTTGCCCCCTGGATAGTGATTCTTGTGATTCGCATCCTGCCTCTGTTGCACGTGGCTCCTGCCTGTGATTTGGGCCTTCACATGCGGCCAGCAGGAATGCTCTAGGAAAGTATGCATGACATGGCATGGGAACTTACTTTACTGAAGTCGAATGCCCCATGGGCCCGTATCTGTTAGTCCTAGCCCAGCCTGTGCTTCTTTGTGAAACATCCCTTTGTTTTGTGTTACCCTTGCCTAGGACCGTTTTCATCTGCAGTGATGTGTCCTTTTCTTCCCCGGCCTTTCACTGTCTCCCTCAGCTGCTGCAGCCACAGGGCAGCCCCCGACCCGCTGCCGTTCCCTCGGCCTCCTCCTTCACAGCCCTGCTGCAGACAGCCTATGAAAGCCAGGCGCTCCGGGACGAGCACATCCAGGCGCAGCTGCAGGCCGCCATGCCCCGCCTCCCCATGCAGCAGGTCCTGCGCGCAGCCAAGCAGGTGCTGCTCTACCTGCGGAGCACCGTGGAGAACTTCGGCCAGGTCAGCGCTGCCCCGTCCTCCGCGTGCTGCAGGGCCCTGCCACCAGAACTCGGCCTTCTCTGAGTCAGGCCCCCAGCTCAGCACACTCTTGCTCCCTGGAGCCCACTGCAGAGGCAGTTTAGTGCCGTTCTGCCCGGACCTCAGCCGCAAACTCTGTGTGTCCCTCGGCAACTGCAGATGGGAGCCAGGTGCAGCCAGGCTTTGTTTTTAGGGCAGCTCTGGTCAAGACAGGGTCCTTCCTACAGTAGACTGGGTTGGTGGCACTGCCGGGCTGCCTTTTCTTCTTTTTGTCACCAAGCCTGGAGTGTACTGGTGTGTCATGGCTCACTGTAGCCTCGACCTCAGTGGACTCAAGCCACCTTCCCACTTCAGCCTCCCGAGTAGCTGGGACTATAGGCATGCACCACCATGCCCACCAAAGTTTTGTGATTTTGTAGAGATGGGGTCTCGCCATGTTCCCCAGACTGGTCTCAAACTCCTGGACTCAAAGCGATCTGCCTGCCTCAGCCTTCCACAGTGCTGGGATGCAGGTGTGAGCACCGTGTCCAGCCCAGCCCTCCCTCTTTCTTAAGTTTATTAGTTCAGTAGCTGGCTCTTGAATTTCTGCTCCTGGTGTGATTGGAGGGCTTTTTGTTTACGTTTCGAGGTGGGCCTGTCCCTTTCGGTTTAATCAAAACAACCTTTGTGTTTCACCAAAGCTTAGGGAGACACATCTCTTCTTTGAGAAATGGCATTGCGTTGACAGTGTCTCCCACACTCTGTGTGAAGAGTTGCCATCTCGGCCTGCCTCCCGAGTCTCCTGCTCTGAATACCCGGGCCCTGGAAGCCACTGCTTGGTGGCTGTGAGCCCTTCTCTTCCCTGCTGAGGCTCGTGCTCTCATTCTCACAGCTGGGCAGAAGCGCGGGCCTGCCCCTCCTGCAGCTCTTCCTGGATCTCCTCAGGCGCCTGGTTGTCCACTGTGAGCAGCTGGATGCCCAGAACCAGCAGAGATGCGAGGCCGCCCGGGCCGAAGCTGACCTCTTCCTGGACATGGAGTCTGTGGCCTCCCTGGAGTTGGCCAATGACCAGGTACCACCGCCCTCCTCCACAGGTCGCCTGTTAGCCTTTTTTCAGCGTCATGGGTAGTGGCTTTCTCGCCACTTCTGATTCAAAACAAATATACATCCATTGTGGAAAGATAGGGAAATGTAGAAACTCCAGCAAAGATCATAAAAACTTCTAGCTCTGCCAGGTGTGCGTTTTAATTTGGGCATTTCTCTTTCCGTTGCTTCTCTGTGCAGACAGCTTCTCCCTACAGACAGCTTTCTCTCACGCTGCACGAGGTGAGCCTGCTGAGAAACTGAGTAGCTGCAGCCCGCATTGAGTGGAAGATGGGCAGTGGGTACTGCTTTCCACAGTAAATACACAGGAAATAGACTGCTCTGAGAAGCAGTGGCCTTTCTCTCCTGTTAGGAGGCTTGGGGAGCAGGCTGTTTAATTGGGGCCAGGATGACTATTTCTCTCACAGTTTGCCGTGTAACCTGTTTTACTGGGTTCAGGAGGCAGACCTGTTTTTTGTTTCACAATCTAATTGAAATGCATACTTGCTTCCTTTGAGCTCCGAGTTGCCTTTCTGGGAGGTATTTGCTTGGGTGGGACCACCTATTAGCCAGTCACCATGGGGCAAAGCATCCTTTTTTTTTTTTTAAAGCATTCTTAATATGTCATCGTACTTTGCTGTTTTTAACTGGCAGAGCTTGAGTGGAAACTGTGATAGGCTCCTCTTTCCTTCCCTTAAGAATAAATAAGGAAAGAAAATTCCTTCCGGTCTCTGGGAACCGGTGGAACATCATTGGCGAAGAATTGGTTCAGCAGGGCTGTGAGGAACGACTGAATGAAATTATTCTCTAATCCAGCAAGGGTGGTGCTTAGCTGCGTTCTGTTCAATGTTTACTCAGTTGGCCAGGTCAGAACTAGTTTGGGGGTTTTGTGGGGTCACTCGAGGCCCAGCTCCTGCTGACTGTGGAGACAGGATTGCTTTTAATTCAGGATCACAGACACACAGTGGCTTAATGCCAACCCACTTTCCCTGGACACCTGGTCTCATCTAAACTGACATCACCCCACCCCGGCTGTAAGTAAACACCCTTGTCCCTCAACCGGATGTATTTAGGAGGGCAAGGCCACTGAGGAGAAGCCAGCAGCCAATTGAGCTTATGTACATGGTAGTGTTTCTGCGCGGGCCGCCCCCCACACCAAGTGACCATAGAGAGCACTTTTCCCATGCTGGAAATTCACCCAGGCTGGGCCCTTCAGACATGCACAGGCGAGTGTGGGTGGGGCACAGCCAGGTCACAGTCCAGTCCTTCCGGATCCGGTGGAGTGCCATCAGATGGCTATGCTACAATGGGATGACAGCTGTGGCTGGGCTTGGCTGGGATGCCATGGGCACCCCTGGGAGGGGTGTGGAAATGCGGGCTTGAGAATGGAATGGGTTAGGAAAGGGGCCTTCTGCTCTCTGTCCCGCTAACAACAGTGAATACTCGTGTGTGGCAGCTGCTGCCCCTCTCTTAGCCCTGTGCCTTGTGTGACATCTTTGCCTCATCACTGCCTTTCAGACACTGGAGGAGGTGCTCACGGCCATCCTCCGGCATCCCACCCTGGAGGGCTGGTTCCTGGCCCTGGAGCAGCAGGCCCTCCCGCCGCACACTCTCAGCCCTGTCCTCGTGAAGCTTCTGGCCACCCACTTTAGTGCAGGGGTCCTTCAGCTGCTGGTGGCGAGTGCCCCGATCCTCCGCAACATTGGGCAGCTGGGGCTCCTGGCCAGGTACTCTGAGGCTGTCACCCAGAGTGTGCTGAAGGAACTTCGGAGCAGGAGGGCAGGCCCGGCCGCGTCACCACTGAAGACCCCGCTGCAGCTGGAGGCCCTGCAGGAGCTGCATCCGTACATGGGGGGTGCCCAGATCCGTGAGCTCACCCTGGCCCTGCTGAGCCTTCCTGAGGCCCACCTGGTGACCCAGCAACCCACGAAATCCCCCAGGAAAGAAAGACGTCTGAATGCTCTCGGAAAGACCCTGGTGCAGCTGCTGACCTGCAGCCCCCAGGATCAGCTGCAGAGTGGTGAGCTCCTGTGGTCCTCTGAGTACGTGAGAGGCCTGGGGGCTCTGCTGCCGACGCTGGCGGTGGACGAGCTGGACACCGCGCTCCTCCACACTCTGCAGAGAGACCCTGTGCTGGCCCCCGCAGTCAGGGCTGATCTGCTTGACTACTGCCTGGCCCGGCGCACACAGGCGGCCCTCAGCATCGCCGCCCTGCTTCTCCAGCAGAGCTGCACCCACCTGCTGTGGTTCGAGCAGTGGTGCCTGCGGGCTGGCCCAGGGCTCGGCCTCCAGGGGGACCTGGACGACTTCCTCCCCCTCATCCGTGTGTATCTCCAGTGCAGGATGCAGGGCCACTTCACACGCCCAGCAGGAGGTAAGGGAAAGGCTAGCTTTGGGCACCTGGGAGTCTTCAGTTGCACCAGCTAAGAAGGTGAACTGCATGGCCATTTTTAAACCCTAGAGCTTCAGGTTCTGGGATGTGGGTTAGTTTCCAGTGTCTGACACAACTCTGAAGGTGGAGAAAGGTGGAGTAATTCTCCCCGATGTGCTGTCTCCCTCCAGTCTTCCTACTTTGTGACTTGAGGCACAGCCCCTCATGCCCATCAGGTCTGAGTTGCCCCACATGCAGCTAAGGGGTGGGGTGCAGTAGCTGGGGTTATTTAGGGCTGTCCTGTTCTGTTGAAGGAGTTCTTTGGTGCGAATCCATCCTATGTCCCTCCCGGGTTCCCCACCCTCTAGGGAGATGTTGGTGAGCTGAGGTTGAGTCAAGGCAGCTTGGGGTCCACTCTCTCTTCTGTTGCCAGTCACTGGGATTCAGAGCTGAGGCACTTTTTAATTACCCCAAATTTAATATAATTCCATTTTGTTGAATGCATGAATGATTTTTACTCACTGCTTTGCCTCTGTTGTGTGTAACTTCATAGTAGTGATGACAGAGGTTTTAAAAAGTGAGACAGCGCCCTGCAGCCGGGAGTCTTCTAGACAGTGGTGCTTGACATTGACATACCTCTCCTTGGGCACGTAGTTCATGTAACACTGTATAAAGGAATACCCAGGGCTGAGTAATTCAAAAAGGAAAGAAGCTTGTTTGGCCCGTGCTTCTGCAGGCTGTACAGGAACCGTGGAGCTAGCATCTGCTTCCTTTAAGGGCCTCAGGCTGCTTCCACTCATGGTAGAAGACAAAGCAGAGCCAGCTCTGCAGAGATCACATGGCCAGAGGGGAAGCAAGAGGCACAGGAAGTAGCAGGCTTTTTCACACCTGGCCCTTAGGGAACTAATAGAGTGAGCCAGAACTCACTCTACTGCAGGAACTCCACCGAGCCATTCATGAACGACCTGCCTCCACGACCCAAACACCTCCCGTTAGACCCCACCTCCAACACTGGGGATCACATTTCAACATGAGAGTTGGAGGGGCCAAACATCCAAACCATAGCAGCTACCCTCTCTCTGTTCCACGGCTTTGAAGAATGAATCCCATGTAAACTGAGAACCTTTGCACTTACGGCCTTATCATGGGCTTAGAAACAGGGGCTGTAGCTAGGGCCCCCTGGGTTGAAAAGTATCCATCAAGAGTGTCGACTGATGTGTTGGGGAGGACCGTTTGAAGGAGACAGGTGTGCCAGTTTTCATGGTGTCAGTACTCCTGCCGTGGCCAATTCCAAGCCACCAGTGTGGCATCGCCAAAGTCACAGGATAGCTAAAATACAGCAGCCAGTTCCTATGAGCTGGTCCAAGCTGGCTCCAGCCCACCATTACATGTGATGACTTCTTTGTGGCTGTGCCCTAGTGTCCTCTGCTGCCATTCCTGTCTTGAGGAAGACCCTGTGGAGGCAGCTACAGAGCAGGCTTCTCAGCACTGACAGTCCCCCAGCATCTGGGCCGTACCAGGAGGTCCTGGCACAGCTGGTCCCGTTTGCTCGAGCCAAGGATCTCAGCGTCCTCATGGACCACCTGCCCAGCTTGCTGCACACCCCGAACAGTCACAAGAGGTATGAAGGCTTGGGATGGTTCCAGGATGTTCTCCTCTCAGCTTCACTTTTCTATTTTTTAAATTCATGGAGTAAGTCAGTGAAAAACTGCCGCATTGCTGTTGTGTCCTGTCTGTGATCAGGCAGTTCCTATGAGCACTCTTTCAGCCATCCTGCCTGGAGCTTATACATCTCCATAAGTGGATGGCTGGGTCAGGTTTCCTGAGAGCCATGGATCTCAGCTGGGCGTGATTTTCTCCCAGGGGATGATGAACAATGTCTGACATCCTTTATTGTCACAACTAGGATGAGAAGGTGTTGCTTCTGGCTTCTAAAGGGTGGAATTATCTGACCCAAAATGTCAGTAGCACTGAGGTTGAGAAAATCCTGATTTAGACAAAATCTGGAATACATATCCTTTTCCTGCTGTATTAATAGTATTTCCCTTGTAAAAATTCCAGTATATCTTTGGCATTTGTATAAGAGTCCAGGGAATCCTGTGGTTCCTGTGAGTGGGTAGTAGAACTCAGCATCTATCCCATATGCTTCTTTGTGATACTGGATTGTATGTAAAGTCGGAGGATTTAAGCCTGCTGTCTCTGACTCTCATCTCCTGCAGCAGGTGGATCGTGGCTGACTCCATTTCATCAGCTCTGGAAGGGTCAGCAGAAGAGCTGTGTGCCTGGAGAAGGACCCTTTTGGAGTCCTGTGTGAAGTGGCTGATCGTGTCTTTCAGTGGTGGCCAGCAAGATGATGACAGTACTCAAGATCAGGAGAAGCAAATGCTGCTTAGATTAAATGAGTTGTTGGTAGGTGTCTTGTCTTAGAGATCCATATTAAGTTTCTGTGGGAAAGAGTATAAGATGAATTATGTTAACAAATGTTTGAATGTTAAACCAACCTTACATTCCTGGGGTAAACCTGCTTGATTCTCATGTGTTATTTTAATACATTGTTTGATTTGCTAATATTTTGTTAAGGATTTTTGCATCTGTGTGCATGAGGGATGTTTGTAATTTTGTTTTCCTGTAATGTCTTTGTTCCTAAGGATTAGGTAATGCTGGCCTCATAGAACAAGTTGAGAAGAATTTCACTGGGTAGAAAATTCTAGGTTGTTAGTTTTTTCCTCAGTATTTCAAACTTGTTGCTTTCCTGTCTTCTGGCCTGCTTTGCTTCCAGTGAGAAACCTGCCTTTCTTACCTTTGTTCCTCTGTGTGTTATGTCTTTTTTCTCTGACTGATTTTAGGGTTTTTTGTTTGTTTGTTTGTTTGTTTTTTGACATAGTTTAAAGCAGTTTGATAATGATGCACTTCAGGGTAGTTTTATTCAAGTTTCTCGTACTTTGGGTTCAGTGAGCTGTGTGGTCTGTGGGTTTATAGTTTTCACAAAATTTAGAAATATTTGGCCATTATTCCCCTGCACCCAGTGGGTAGCTTGATGTTGGTATGACAGACTGGGCTCTTTTAGAGGGTTGCCTCCCTCCTTCCCTGCCTTTTCTTTTGAGGTGAGTTTATATATTTTGAAATGTACAGAAATATGTGTATTTCATATATCTGCCTACCCCACATTCCTATCCAAGGAGATTTTCATCATCCCAGAAAGTTTCTTGCACGTCTTCCCCAAATCCCCTTCCCTCCAAAGCAGCTACTCTTTTGATTTCTGTCACCCTGAGGTTCCTTTGCCTCTTCAAGACCTTCATAGACTTGGAACTGTGCAGTATGATCATGCAGGGTGTGCACTGTGGTGCGTTTCACTTCTTTCAGTTCAGTGATTTCTTCCAGATTCATCCGTCTGGTGGGAATGAGCAGTTTCTTAGTTTCGGTTGCTGAGTTGGATTCCACTGTGTGATGTCCACCCTCCTCTACCACCCATAAAAGTTAGAATTACAGGGTTTTGTGATCATTAGGCTGAAAGACATACTCATTGCAAGTAGGAACACTGCAAAAAATAGAGAAGAAAATAAAACTCTACCCAGAATCCATCTCATTATAAGTTTGGTGAATTTCCCTCTAGAGATCTTTTTACATATCTGTGTGTGTGTGATAAAATTATGTGTAATTTTATATATTAATGAAATATTATGCATGTTATGTATAGCCTGGTCTTTTGTTTGTTTTTAGCATAATACCATATTTAGAGATTTTTTTGTTCCCACCCAGTGACTGTGGACCTGCCATGACTTTGTTAGTGGTCAGTGGTAGATGGGCAGATGAACCATAATGCATTTCACAGTTGGATGACGCTGGACCTGTGGATGATTTTCTGTTTTTTTATTATGATAATGAATGCTGTGATGAACATCTTTGCATGATCCATTTCTGCACACTTGACCAGTTATGTCCAGCTGCAGGAAATGCTGCGGCAAAGAGAAGATGTATTTAAAAATGTGATGAGCCAGGCATGGTGACACGCACCCGTAGTTCCAGTGTCTCCGGAGGCTGAGGCAGGAGGATTGCTTGAGCCCAGAGGTTCTGGGCTGTAGTGCACTATGCTTGTGAGGTTTCTTCATCTTCACCAAGTTTGGCATCAGTATGGTGACCTCCTGGAGCAGGAGACTACCAGGTGAACTGGCCGAGGTTGGAAACAGCAGGTCCAAACTCCAGTGCTGATCAGTAGTGAATTGTGCCTATGAATAGCCATTGCACTCCAGGCTTAGCAACCTAGCAGGACTCAATCTCTTAAAAAAAAAAAAAAAGTGATGAGTGTGAGATGTGCCTCTGCTGATGATGGGTCCGGCTGCTTGGATCTCCTTGTGATTTCTGGAACTGTGGCCAACACTGCACAGCCAGCCTGGCGGGAGGCAGCGGCCTGCACACACACAGTCCTAGCTGGTCTCTCTGTCTAACCCTGTGTCCTGGGGGCTGGGTGAAGGCGTCCCACTAGTGGTTTTCATTGACTATTTAATAAAAGGCTAATTGCAAATCTGTTAGTGATGTTCGAAATGGTAGGCAAAGGAAAAAAATAACAGGACTACTCAGGAAATTTCTTTTGACTATTTGATAAACATAATTCTGCTGATAAAATGTCAGTGCTACTGGCAGAAATAAGCAAACAGTTTTTTTAAATTAAAAAAGTCCCCAAACCTGCATGCTTTTGTGGATTGTCTGGATGACTGTGTTTTGTATTTATTGAGTGACTCTAAGTGTAATTCCATAGTCTGCATTTTTAGTTTTTGTTAAGATGAATCTTGGCTCTGCTCTCTACTTCTGTAAGTTTGAGCTATCACATGCTTGTCAAGAATTGTGCAAATAAGAGGAACTGCTCAGTGATTTTCCCCATGTACATTAAGAAATCAGTATGCCTATATTAAAAAAACAAAAAGAATTGCACATAGAGGCTGGAACAGAGGAGCTGCTGGGTAGAATCACAAGCCTTGGAGCAGGAGGGGACACCGGCGCTCCTCTTTTCAACCCTTTGATCGTGGGTTTTACAGAGGAACAATCAGGCCCACGGAGGCAGTTGCCTTCCTGAAGGCTCTGCAGCTGGGGCCTTTTAGTATTTTGTAGATTGAGATGTTTCATGTGTATTTCTTACTTATTTTATTCATAGCATACACTTAATGAAGTTGATCCTGGTGATTGGCAGAAATTTGTGAAGACGGGTCTCAAGTAAGTTGATTTTATTTTCCTGGTGCCCTTTAGTAAAGTGTGAATGTCATTCATCATGCACAGCCTCTTTTATAGCTTGTTATTAGCATAATTCACGTGGTAGAGCAGATGTCACCTCATTTTTAGAGATAGACATTGGAGAAGTTAGATGATTTGCCTCGACAAACAGGGTGCTTCTGATGATGAGAGAAGAAGCAGTCTTTTTTTTTTTTTTTTTTAGGACTATTTAAGAAATACAGAAATGTGCAGAGAATAATAGTAGCTCCCACATTTAATAAATGCTGGTAGTGTTCTGTGTTTATCCTGTTTCTTTCTCATCCCTCTCTAACCAAAGATCAGCAGGCTTCTGAGGTTCTGCTTTGTCTTGTCAGTATGTTATTTTGTATTTCATACACTGAGTGTTGTTAAACTGTATTGTGTAGAGTGTTTAACATTTTACATTAACGTCTCATTCCTTACACATGCTTTTGTTAGCTGAGATGTATCTAATTTACCCATGTTGGTACTTGCGGGTCTAAGTCGTTCATTTTTACTGCTGTAGAATATTCGGTCTTCTGACTGTATTCCAGTTTATTTAGCCAGTCCTGTACTGACAAACGTCTAGGCCATTCTCCCTTTTCTCCCCTTTACATCTCTCTTTTCCTCCTCCTCTCTCTCTTATTCTCTCATTCTCTCGCGTCATAGTCTTGCAGTCTCTATCATGTCTCTTGGCACACAGGCAGTAGTTTCTTGGGGTGGATTGGGGACTTACTGGTTTCTAGTGTGGGTGCATCTTCAGTTCTACTGCTCCTCAACGTTGTTGAGTAAATTTTTTGTTTTTGTTTTTGACATGAAATTTCACTCTTGTTGCCCAGGCTGGAGTACAATGGTGTGGTCTTGGCTCACTGCAACCTCTTTCTCCGGGTTCAAGTGATTCTCCTGCCTCAGCCTCCTGAGTAGCTGGGACCACAGGCACGCACCACTATAGCTGGCTACTTTTTTGTATTTTTAGTAGAGACGGGGTTTCACCATTTGCCCAGGCTGGTCTGGAACCCCAGACCTTGGATAATTCACCCACTTCGGCCTCCCAAAGTGCTGGGATTATAGGCATGAGCCACCGCGCCGGCCAAAGAATTCGAACTGGCAGCATAGTGTGTGTGAGGGTTCATTTTCCCTCACATCCTCCCTGACACTTGACACAATCCAACTCTTCAGTTTGGGGCAGTCAAATAGCCATGAATTATTTTCATTTCCCTGACCATCCATGAACTTGAAACAGTCAGAGAAAAGTACTTCACGCGAGAGGAGAGAGAGAAGTGAGGGTGGGTCCTAGGTTAATGACAACTGTAGGTTACCAGACGGAATGATGACATT
Organism: Saimiri boliviensis; assembly: GCF_048565385.1. Lineage (NCBI taxonomy): Eukaryota > Metazoa > Chordata > Mammalia > Primates > Cebidae > Saimiri > Saimiri boliviensis. The sequence goes on from NC_133466.1 coordinate 13,107,321, forward strand.
TCTTTCCATCTCAGGTTAAAGTTATCCATGTAGGACTGAAAAACACTTTTTTTAGAGCATGTTGCTTTCCTTTCCTTGGCGGGTTTTGAAGGGATTTAGGACGTAGAAGGCTTCTGAACCATTTGACGGAAGTTCTGAGTAGAGGACAGTGAGGAAGGAGGGAGGCCAGGCAAGGTGACCTGGGAGGCACTAAGTCGCCTCTTTCTCAGGCACAGCTGTTCTCATGCCTCCTGGAGTTTCCACGAAGCAGGAAGTTCGTTTAGCGTTTGAGTCATAAAGAAAATAAATGCACTGCATCCCTCTCTTGTTTCCAGAAGTGCTCCCTGTGTCAGTGGACAGACAGGACTGTGACAGAGCCATGTAATGCCACGTCAGTGGTAGAGCCTAGATGATGTGTATAGGATATTCGCTGTAAAATTCTCAATGGCGGCTCACACCGGTAATCCCTGCACTTTAGAAGACTGAGGTGAGCGGATCACCTGAGGTCAGGAATTCAGGCCCAATCTGGCCAAAATGGTGAAACCCCGTCTCTACAAAAAAAATACAAAAATTAGCCAGGCATGGTGGTGCCTGCCTGTAATCCCAGCTACTCGGGAGGCTGAGGCAGGAGAATCACTTGAACCCGGGAGGCAGGGACTGCAGTGAGCTGAGATGGTGCCTTTGCACTCCAGCCTGGGCGATAGAATGAATGAGACTCCATCTCAAAAATAAACAAACAAATAAAATGCTGAGAAAAAGAATTTTTATTGTTTCCTGTAAAATAAATTTTTCCCCGTTAGCAAAGCTCTTTTCCTTTTGACTCTCGCGTCCTAGATTTCGGTACCAGGACCACACATTTTTAAAGACACTCCTCGCCGCCACACGGCTCCTGTACGGCCCAGAAAGCTCTGTGCGCACGAAGCTCATCCAGCTCCCGGTGGTCCACATGATGCTCATGCATCACTCGCTGTTTCTGCCCACTCTACTGAAGTCTGATGGAGAGGAGGGCCCAGACAGCAAAGTAAAAGGTGACACTCCCCCGACCCTTTCATTCCGGATCCAGATTTCACCTCCTGATTTCTTTACACCAGCTGCACTGAAGTTCATCTCCCTTGGGCTCTCGGAGCTAAGGAAGCATCGCCAAGACAGTCTTGGAATGTTTTAATTCTGTCAAATCCAGGGTCAAGAAATGTCTCTGCTGACTTGTGGTCAAACAGCAGATACAAACCTGCTTCCAAGGCCTTAAGTGGCTTACAGAAGTTGTGTTTGAGATCTTAGTGCTGTATCATGGGCTCAGGTTAAAATCTAGGATCAAGGGGAAGTTAGGTGTGGGAAAAAAGTGGGAATGTCTGACCTGAGAGAAATTGATTAGCTGCATGAAATTTCTGCTCGGGAAGATTGAAACTTTTATCAAGGGGAAATGGTTAGAACTTGCCTGTTGACACTTCAGTGCTAAAACACTTCAAAAGCCCAAGTGTAGGCTCCATCGCTAATTCAGTAAGTGCTCACTTTAGTGCTCACAGGTCAGATGTCAGAGAAGGTAGTCTGAGGGTTCCTGCCCTCTTGAAGCCACATTCCGTTTAGACAGACAAAATTAACCCCCGTAAGTATTAGCAATCACCACAGGGTCGGACTGTAACAAGCATTAGCTACATCGCTGGTGTGGGTAGTAGAAAAACTGAAAAGGGCTCCACCCTTTTAATTCGGGCAAGCGTAGACAGAGTAAAGGTTTTGGTAGCACAATCATGGGGAGAACATGCCTGGATTAAAAATCTGTATTGGCTTAGTATTTGGGAGGGAGAATGAGCAGGGACTGATACTCATCCTTGTCAAAGGCCTACGAAGAAAGGTGATTGTGGAGATGCCTTCATTGAAAAGGTGGGAGGCTGGGCGCGGCGGCTCATGCCTGTAATCCCAGCACTTTGAGATGCTAAGGAGGATCTCTTGAGCCAAGGAGTTCAAGACCAGCCTGGGCAACATAGCACAACCCCATCTCAAAAAAAAAAAAAAAAAAAAGAAAAGAAAAGAAAATAACAACGACAGAAATAAGTGGGGAAGGGATTAGGTGGCAGTCCGAACACCAGTATTACTCAGAGGAGGAGATTTCAAGCATTTAAATGTTCCCTGGAAGGCTCTCTACTGGTATTCAGTGTGTCCACCCCAGCATGCCGTGTGTTTCAGGGTTGTTTTCTTGCAGAAGCGCTGGTGGACCTGATGTTGACAGTGGTGGAGCTGTGCCCCTCTGTCTGTGACAGCAGCCACTTCGCAGTGCTTCTTGGGGCCTATGGCGCCACTCTCAGTGTCCTAGGTAAGGGTGTGAGGGCTGGGTGGTGTGAGCAGGGGGAGGGAGTGAGGGCCAGGGGGTGTGAGCAAGGGTTGTGAGGGTGTGAGCAGGGGGAGGGAGTAAGGGCGGGAATGTTTTGGGCATAAGGAGTTGGGGCCTGGGGGTGTGAGCAAGGGGGTTGTTAACAGGGGAATGATACCAGGACCTGGTGGTGAGAGCAGGGTGAAGATGTGAGGACCGGGTCATTCGTGCAGAGAAGGCGGTGTGGGCAGGTGGTGTGAGCAGCAGGAGGGTGTCAGGTTCAACTTTCTAAACCCATCCTGCGTTGACTTTGTAGACCAGAAGATTTTACTTCTGCTTCGAGCGTATGAGCAGAACAAGCTCAGCCTCATCAACTTCAGGTGAGTGTTGGGCTAGAGGTGGACCAGGCCTTGAGGTCGCAGCCCCCTCTCCACGCAGTGAGCTCCAGACTCGAGATTTCTCTCATTCCGTTTTGGTTCTCAGGGAAAGAGTGAGGCAGACAGCACTCCCCTGACTCACCGGCTTCCCGGTAGGCTGCTCTGGGAAGCTTGACCTCTTGCCATAAGGCACCTGGGCGGGCCGCTCCAGCTGACCGACGGGCACCTGTCAGTCTGGAATTGCCCCAGGCTCACTTGGCTAAGCTGTGGTGTTTCGTTTGGTTGATTTTTCTGAAAACTTTTCTCCTCATCCCTTTAGGTAGATTGACTTATGCCATAGGGATTTCAGGGGAAGTGTCAGGGCCTAACTACATAAAATCTACTTGTTTGTCTGTGCATGCGTGGGTGCGTATGTCTGTGTGTGTGTGTGTGCATGCTTGCTTATGTGTATGCGTGGGTGCGTGTGTGTGTGTGTGCACGGGTGCGTGTGTGTGTGTGCACATGCGCGAGAGTGTGTCTGGCTCCCAGTCTCTTGGTCAGATGGGCTTTGGTCCCGCAGGGCTGGGCGTGACACTTCTCCCTGTGGGCCCTGCCTCGCCTCTGCAAGTGCCGCAGCTGAACGTCGGGCTCCTCTCTGCTGCCCTAGAGCCTTCTTTTCTCCCTGCCGTTTGGGACTAGCACCTGCGCATCTGCTCAGTACGTGTGCGTGTGTGTGTTCAGACAGGAGGTGGGCTGACTGGGCCAGGGAAGATGGTTCAGGAGCGCTCACAGGGAGGAGAAAACAATTTCCACTGCACAGTACTTTGTTTAAAGATAAGAAAGAGCTGTATCAGCTCAGAAGCTATCTCCCCACCCCACTCCCCCTAAAAAAACAAAGAAAAGGGAAATTAAAACACTTTTTTCTGTCTCTTAAGAATGCCCAGGGCTTGCAAAGAAACCCTTTTCCTTTCTCCGGCGCCAGCCTTGCTCTCGGCATCGGAGCTGGTGCTCCGTCAGTTATGTCCGTGCTGGAGTAGGACAGTCCTTTTTTTTTGGAGACCGAGTCTCACTCTGTGCCCAGGCTGGAGTGCCGTGGTGCAATCTCGGCTCACTGCAACCTCTGCCTCCTGGGGTCAAGCAGTTCTCCTGCCTCAGCCTCCTGAGTAGCTGGGACTACAGGCGTGTGCCATCACGCCCAGCTAATTTTTTGTATTTTTACTAGAGACAGGGTTTCACCATGTTAGCCAGGATGATCTCGATCTCTTGACCCTGTGATCTGTCTGCCTCGGCCTTGGCCTCTGAAAGTGCTGGGATTACAGGTGGGAGCCACCGTGCCCAGCCAACAGTCCTTCTTCTGTGAGGGAGAGGGGAGAACAGATCACAGGCGGGTTTTGCCACAGCGAGGCATTGTTTCAGCTGCCCATTTCTGCAGAGAACACCCTCTAACACGGAGAGCAATGAAAGCCCAGCCAGGCTGCGCAGGGAGTCACAGGTTAGGGCTGGTCGTGAAGGGAACCTAGTTTCAGCTCCCAGGGGAAGAGTGAATCAAGGATGTGCAGCTCACCGGCTCTGCGGCTTTAAGGGGCACAGAGCATTTCCACAAACAAAGTAAACGTCCCATCCTTAGCTGAGGGAGCAGGCCTGAGCTGGGGGAGCTATGCTGGGGACCCTGGACGCTCCGTGGCGGTTCTCCCGCCTGTCAGTGGTGGGTGGTCTGCTGAGTGTGCCTGGCACGTGGGCTGCCTGCCTGCCAGAAACCGGGGTGAACAGCAAGCATCCCTGAAAGGATGATTCTTTCCTTTTCTAACATTAGTGACTATTGTTGACTTGCACAGGAGCGAGTCTGGATTTAGAAGAATTTTGTTTAGAAGTAATTAGCACTGCGGACGCTCCTTGAGTGCCTGGAGGCGCTGGGCTCCGTGCTCTCAGGAAAACCTACAGGAATGAGCCACCGTCTTCCTGTCGGCTGAAGGTACCAGACTGTCAGAAGTTTAGCCCTTTTTAAAGTGGCAGCTGACTCATGCCCTGTGGTGTAAACCAGCTCTTCCAGGAGCACCAAGAGCCAGGCCCTCTGTGCCCGGGGATCGTCAGGGAGTGCTTTGTGTAAGGGTTAGCATTTGGCCAGTCACGGTGATTTGATTGAGGTGACGTTGGCAGAGGGGCCTGTGGCAGCAGGAGCGGGAAACAGCATGCATGAGGTGGAAAATCAGGACATTTTGGGAAAGCGTGAGTGGGCTGGCTTATCGGGGTCATAGGATGCGTGCAGGGAAGCAGGCAATGGGAAGGCCTAATGGGTTGACGGTGGAAGTACCAGGCGGAAGCATTTCCATTCCATCTGGGAGACAGCAGAGACTTGGTCCTCATCAGAGCTGGGCTTCGGGAGCAGCCGTGCAGTGGATAGGGAGAGGGAGGAGAAGAGATCGGGGAAGCAGGAGGCTGGAGTCATTTTCTAGGAGGAAGGCAAGGTGGCCTCTGACAGCTGCGGTGGGTGGCATTTGTGGTATGAAGGTCATGTACAGCATACACATGGTGGGCTTAGCCAAAAGGCCTGTGCGGGCAGACCTGATTCACTTGTGGCCACGTGTGAGCAGTGAGAGATCAGGATTCTGCCGCTGTGGTCGAGCATGGACTCAGGAGCCAGACTTCCTGAGTCTGAGTCCTAGCCCTGCAGCATACCATCTGGGCGGGTGACCAGCTGAGCAACTGCTTAAGCCTCTCTGCACCTCTTTCTCCCATTTGCACGAGGGGATGATAATAGTACCCACCTTATGGAGGTGTTGTGCAGATTGAGTGAATTGATCTACGTGAAGGGCTGAGAACAGGGCCTGCACATTGTAAGCTCTGTGTAGATGCTGGCTTCTGTCATCGTCACCGACACTGTCACCCACCCTCAGCATCACCATCAGCACCACCCACTTCATAAGTTGTGATGGGATTGAGTGATGTAACACGCCACATGCCCAGAACGGTGCCTGACAACTGCTACCTGTTGCGCTCATTACCGTGATTAATTCTGTTCCCAGCGGGGCCTGTGACCAGTCTCTTTTCCCTTTTCTGGCTCTAGGGTGCTGCTGTGGGGCCCAGCGGCCGTGGAGCATCACAAGACATGCCGGAGCCTGGGCAAGTCGCTGTGGCAGCAGCCAAGCGTCGGGGACATCCTCCGCCTGCTGGACCGGGACCGAATGATGCAGACCATCCTGTACTTTCCCCAGAACCGGAGGCTGCTGCCCCCCGAGGTGCGGCTGCTGCAGCTCTGTCCCTACCCGGCCTCCACCCCAGCTGCAGGGGCTCCATCTGCACCCTCAGCTTTGTTTTTCTTGTTGCTTACCTTTTTATTAAGTAAAAATCTTATCATATATGAAAGTACAGAGACCAGACCCTCGTAAGCTACCACCCAGCTGCAACAATGGTCAGCGCTGGCCCCGCTTGTTCTGTTTATACCACTGCCCTCCCCTGCCCCCAGAAAGGTGGTGGGCCCTGTCAGTTCATGTGCAAGCACTGCTTTTTATAGAGCACTTTGTTTTATGCCCTGAAATACTCAAAATAATTTGAGATCTGGCAATAACAGGTAAACTGTTATGTCATACGGTTTGAGAATCTCTAATCTCAAAATCCCAAATCCGAAATGCTCCAAAATTTGAAGCTTTTTGAGCACTAACATGAGATAGTGACACCCTTTGCTTTCCTGAGGTTCAGTGTACAGAGACTTTGTTTCATGCGCGAAATTCTCTTCAATTCCTATATAAGGTTACTTGCAGACTGTATAGTATGGGCATATGAAACAAATGATTTGTGTGTTTAGACTTGGCTTCCATCCCCAAGATATCTCATTATGTATGCAAATATTCCAAAATCTGAAACACTTCTGATCCCAAGTGTTTCAGATAAGGGACACTCAACCTGCGTTCTATTTGTGAGGTTGAATCACACATTTTTGTTGGTTTTGGCTCTTTCAGGATTCACAGGAGCCGATTTTCAAAGACAAGAGCAGGGTGGAGCTTGATGGCCTCTACGACCCCTGCTTTCTCCTCCAGCTCTTCAGTGAGCTGACCAGGCCAGGTAATAGCAGCCTTCTCTACGGTCAGAGAGAAGAAGACTTGTGGTGCGTGACTTCTCAGAGGTCGGGTCGATTATGGTCATCATTGCCATAATTAACAGATGAGGACCTGAATCTTGGAAATCATTCTTAAGGGATCTTCAGCCATCCTCTCGTCTGTTCATTCCAGTGGTTTTCAGCAAAGTCATAGTTAGTGTTTTGAACATACAATGATTTTTTTTTTTAATGTAATTTTAACATCTGGGAATGTCCGTTTGTCCTTGATGTTTTCCTAGTTCCTAATGATGAGCCTTTTCTGGATTTTTACTAGTTACTGGTCAAATGCCAACAGAAATGAGAAATTTGATTCCTGAAAAGGAGTCAGCCTGCTGAGGTTGCCGCCTTCTTGGCTTAAGTACATTTTGGAAATTTTAGTTTGTGCCTAGTAGCCTCAGAGTGGAAGTCTTTGTAGGGAAAGGGGTTGTGCGCAGAGAGGGAAACGTGTCCATGTAACACACATTGACGAACACTGAGATTGGTCTTCCCAGGCTGGTCAGGTCTGTTGGTTGAGGCATTCTCACAGTGTGCAGGGACGGCTCACTGTGGCTTGAATTTGCATGTTTATAATGGCTAATGATGTTGAATGTCCTGTGGCTTCTTTGCCATCTGCACATCCTCTTTGGGGAAATGTCTGTTCATGCCTTTTGCCTATTTTCTAACGGGATTTTTAGTTTTTTGAACTATTGAGTTTGGGGATTTTTTGTGTGTTTGTATTTCGGGTTTTGTTTGTTTGTTTGTTTAAACTATTGAGTTTTGAGTGTTCTTTATATATTCTAGATACCAGTCCTTGGAAGGATTTGTGGTTTACAAATATCTAACAATCTGTAGCTTATCTGTTAATCCTCTTAACAGGCTCTTTCATAGAGCAAAACCTTTTAATTTTGATGAATTCCTGTGGGTCCGTTTTTCCTTTATGGATCATGCTTTTGGCATCTTAAGAACTCTGTCTACCCCTAGGTCTTAAAGAATTTTTCTTCTGTTTCTATCTAAAAGTTTCTAGTCTTACTCTTTACATTTAAGCCCGGGCTCTGTTTTGAGCTCATTCTTCTGTGAGGTGTGAGATTTGGGTCCTGGTTCATACTGCTTCGCCTGCTGTTGTCAGTTGTTAGAGCCTCTGTGTGTTGAAAAGTCCATCTGGCCACCCTGTGACTGCTGCCCAGGTGGGGGTCGCAGCTGCCCACTGGGACTCCCAGGTCCTTCCTGGCGGGGAGGGGTAAACATGGGGGCAGCCGTGTCACTGCTGGGCATGCTGAAAGTCCTTGCTCTCTGCTAGGCTTCCTCTGACACCCCAGTTGGGGCAGAAGGAGTGTACTGTCACTGCCCAGGAGACGAACACCCTGCCTCCCTACTTGGCATTCTCTGATGCCACCCCAACAGGGATTTGGGGCTCCTTCTTCCAGCCTGGCAGAAGTGGGAGTTTAGGCTCCACCTTTGCTGGCGTGGCTGGGAGTGGGGCACAGTGAAGTGTTTGGCCATCACCGTTACTTTCTCAAAGTTTTCTGTCTTACGCAGGCTTTTTTCCATTCTTTTTTTGTCAGAGAGAACAGGCTTTTGTTCCGGCTTTTGTGTGTGTGAGCGCCTGTCCACGTTTCCGGGTTGCTGACTTGAGCTCTAAGTCTAGGACAAATGAGGCAAGATGACAACCCCGGAACTCACTACCTTGTTCTTGGGGTCTCAAGGTCTCTAGCTGGTCCGCTTTCTTTCTACCTTTCGGAATCATCTTATGTTTGTTCTACATATGGTGATCAGTATTTTTAGTTGTGCTTGATAGGAAGAATAGGAAAAAGTATGTCTACTCCATCTTGTCAGAATTGGGAAATTTAAGTTAATTAATTTTTAACATTAGGTAATACATTCGTATTTTGAAATTCAGCAGGTGCTGAAGGATATACAGGGAAAACCCCCTTCCTGCTCTACCTCTGGCCATGGTTTCCTCATTCTAGAGGGAGAACTGTTACAGTTCCTCTTGTTTTCCTAGGTCTAGCTTGAGATTCCAGTGGGGTGTCCTGGGGGCGTGGAGACACGCATTTTGCTTTTGGGCTGATTCACATGATCCCCGAATGAACTCCCAGATTTCATCACTGGGGAGGTTTAGGTACACTGGGGAGACCGTGTTCCACTATTCATCCTGTTTTCCTCCTTTTAAAACTTGAAATGTTCTTTTTCTCTACAAATTCGCCTACTTCTGAATAGATTTGCCAATCCTCTATCAGTGCCCTTTATATCCCTTTTAAAAAGATCAAAGAGGCTGGGATTTCTTAGAGATCTTCCCATCAATAGGCCTTTGTGCTGGCCCTGGCTCCCCTTGGTGAGCACTGTGCTCTGTTGCTGAAGCTGGATTTTGTTTGCAAGAGAGCAGGGGGAGTTCATACAAATGTCAGATTACCGTAATAGCAAATGGATATCTTAATTGCCCTGATGGCGATTTTTGGCAGCAGGCTAACCGGCAGATCTCCTAGTCTGTGGCTAGGAAGCTCTTCTGATTTCCCATGTGCCTTGATGGTGCTGGCTAAGTCTGTTACTCATCAAACACGGAAATAAATTTTCTATACTCTAAAAATTGCAAGACTACTAGACATTTTAACTTTAGTGAATTATAGCAAATCATTTCATCTATCCTCTGTCTCACAATAGAACTTTCAGGAGAAAAAGGCTTGGAAAATGTTTAATGGTAAAATCAGGAAGTTAATTTTTATGAAATCTGGAGTACTGTGTGTGTTTTTTTTTCTTGGTCTGGGAGGACTTTTTTGAAGAGCTGTCATTAGTAAATGGTCTTTCAAATTAGGAAAGTGTACCAGGTACCAGTTTCCTTTAAATTTCCAAATATATCCTATTTTAAGTTTTATTGGTTTGATATAGGTAGAAAAATTTGAAGAGCTTGTCTCTCTCAATCTTGAAAAGGATTTGCAGTAGCCAAAAATTTGCAAGGAAAATTCACATCAAAGTAGAACATTTCAAAAGGCGTGGAGGTGGAGAGGGAAATGGATATACCCAAACAAAACAACCGAAAACCACTCTCTGAAAAGTAAGTTTCTTAGATGTTGCTCTGAGCATCTTGTCATCCCGAACAAAAAATGGAGGCCTGCTTTTAAACAGATTTCACCCACTGCTGAAAGGAAGCTCACCCATTCATGGGAAGGGGCAAATTCCTGGCACTAAAATAGTTGAAGTGTGGTGCATAGAACAGTGTACAAATTACATGTGCACGGTGTCAGTTCTGGTGCACATATCGTTTGTATGCTGGTGGTGACACCACCAGCCAGATCAGGGCGTAGAGCAATCAGCAGCTCCTCAAGCCCCTTCCTCCCTAGAAGGGGCCGGCATCCTGAATCTGAACTTCACATAAATGGCGATACACATGATGTCATCTTTTCTGCCAAGCTGCATTTATCCCGTGTGATGTGTATGAGAATCAGCTGTGCAGAGTGCAGTAGAAATTCTCAACAGTATATTTTCACTTCCTGCAGTGGCACTTGGGTCCACATATAGCTAAACGAACTGCAATCCTAAATTGCGCATATGATTAATTTTTATATGTGGCTGCCAGTCTTGAGAGTAATTACAGTCTCATTGCCCCATTTTCAGCCCTTTGGTGAAAATGGGAACCTATTTTCTTAACCTTACTGCTTCCCTTCTTTGAGTCCTTGGCCAAGAAACGGCCAGCCAAGGCTGTTAGCAATGGCAGTGACAAATGCTTTTTCCACAGCAAACGCTTGTCCTCAACAGAACTGGGCTGAAATATACAGCTTATAATTCACACATGCCACAAGACAGTCAGAACAGGAAGCCCCGTTTGCAATTCTGTGAGCCTCATTACCAGATGACCAGCAGGTTCCTCTGACCCTTCTCACTGTGATGGCTCTAGTCCAGTGGGGTGTCTCTGGGGGATATTATGGAAGAAGAGGTGTAAGGAAGACTTTTGGTGCTCCAGCAGCACAGTTGTGCTGCGACTGAAGCCCACTAAAACGGAGGCACCTCTTTTTTAAGAGTCGGGGTTTCACTCTGGTGCCCAGGTTGGAGTGCAGTGGCATGATCGTGGCTCACTGTATACCCAAACTCCTGTTCAAGCAATCCTCCTGCCTCAGCCTCCTGAGTAGCTAGGACTAAGTGTGCTACCACCCATGCCTAGCTGATTTTTTTTTTTTTTTTTTTTTGTAGAGACTGTCTCTCTGTGTTGCCAGGGGAGCTCCTGACCCCAAGTAATCCTCCCACCTCAGCCTTCCAAGTTGCTGGGGGATTGTAGGTGTGAGCCATTACACCCGGTTTTGGAACAGTTTTGATTTCAATCCTTGATAACTGTCCTGGTTAAGCCATTTTGATCTGAATTGAAGGTCTGTTAAGGCCAAGTTGCTATTGATGAGGTTCTTGAAACAAAGAGAAGGGCATTTGTAACTTTTTAAATAGCCTGTTAGGTTTTCAACATCTTGAGGGCAGCTCTTTTCCATAAGTGTTACAAAGCCAAGATTTTCATAGAGTAGCAGAGATGAGCCCAAAACAGGAAATTGACTTTTCCTCATGGACCCTTGGAAAATCCATTTGTCTTAGAATGTCAGTGATTGCTAAAAATATCCCAGCCAGCTGGGTATTAGCTGCTTTTAGTGAGTGTAAACTAAATGTTTAGACTGTTCTCTTTCCCAAATATATTTCATTTACCTGTATTTGTTACGTAGTTATGTAGGTGTCTCTTAAACACATTTATCCCATCTTTTCTAAAACAATATAATTTTATCCAGTTTGGTGCTTTTAAAGCTTTTGGATTTCTTTTCCCCTCTTATCAAAAACAGTCACTTGTGAGAAATAAGAAAATTGGTCCGGGCATGGTGACTCATGCCTGTACTCCCAGCAGTATTGTAGGCCAAGGTGGGCTGATCACTTGAGGCCAGGAGTTTGAGTCCAGTCTGGCCAACATGGCAAGACCCCATCTATACTAAAAATATAAAAATTAGCTGGGTATGGTGGTCCATGCCTGTAGTACCAGCTACTCAGGAGGCTGAGGCACAAGAATTGCTTACATCTGTAAGGCAGAGGTTGCTGTAAGCCAAGATCATGCCACTGCATTCCAGCCTGGGTGACAAAGGAGGCTCTGTCTTTAAAAAAAAAAAGAAAAAGAAAAAGAAAAAGAAAAGAAATAAGAGAATTAGAAAATTTTGTTCCTAAACTGCTATGCCCCAGAGTCATCTGACTATGCTCTTCTCATCCTTTTTAGTCTGTATCTTGATATTGAAAGTGGGTTTCTTGAAGGCAGCATGTACCTAGGTTATGCTTTTTATCTAATCTGACCATCTCTACCTTTTAATTGGAGCAGATGCACCATTTATATTTAATGTGATTATTGATCTGACTCCGTTTTATCTTTTTTGTTGACTTAGCTGCAACTTGTATATGTGTGTGTGTGCATGCATGCATATTTTTACTGTGACTTTAGTGTTTATAGTACACATCTTCAATCTATTACAGTTTATCTTCAAGTGAGACGATACCACTTCATGTATAGTGTAAGAACCTTGTAACAGTATAAACGCATTTCCTTCTTTCTGGCTTTTCTGCTATTCTTATTATGCATTACACTTCAATGTGCCATAAACCCTACAATACTGTTTTTGTTTCAAACTGTCATTACTTTTAAAAGAAGTGTAAACGTTTGATATTTGCCATATTGCGACCGTTCCTTTGTGTAGATCTAGATTTCTATCTGGTGTCATTGTTTTTCTTCATAAATGCTTCCTTTAAGAATTCTTATAGTTCAAGTCTACTGGTGACCAATTCTTTTAGCCTTTTTGTGTCTGAAAAATGTCTTAACTTTTGAAGGATTTTGATGGGGTATAAAATTCAGAGTCGACAGTTTTTTTTCTTACCGTACTTTAAAGAAATTGCTTCTCTAGTTTCTGAATTGGGTTGTTTCTGACAAGAAATCGGCCATTCTTACCTTCTTTCTTCTGTGTGCCATATGGCTGCTCTTAAGATTTTTTAAATCACTGATGTCAAACAATTGGATCATGATGTGCTTTGGTGTGGTTTTCTTCTTTTATATATATGTTTTATTTGTAATAATGCTTGCATGATTTTCTTAATGTTTCATGTTAATGAGTATGTTGGCTCTCTAGGTTTATAGTTTGTCTGGTCAGATTTAGAAAAGTTCTGGCCATTATTTCCTCATATTTTTTCAGGGACCCTAATTACACATACCCCCAGGACACTAATGTTCTGTTCCTATTTTTTCTCTCTGTGTTTCAGCTTGGATAGTTTCTAATGCTGTCTTAAGTTCACTAATCTTTTTAGAAACTGAAACTAGTGTCTAATTTCTGATAATCCCATCTCTATTAGTCCATTCTTGCACTGATACAAAGAACCCAAGACTGGATAATTTATTAAGAAAAGAGGATTGATTGGCTCATGGTTTCATAGCCTGTACAGGAAGCATGGCGGGGAGGCCTCAGGAAACTTTCAATCATGGTGGAAGGCGAAGGGGAAGCAGGCACGTCTTGCCTGGCTGGAGCAGGGGGAAGTAGGGCAGTGCCACATGCTTGTGAACAACCTGCTCTTGTGAGAACTCACTCACTGTCATGAGAACAGCAAGGGGGAAACCTGCCCGCCATCTAGTCGCCTCCCACCAGGGCCCCTGCCTCCAACATGGGGCTTTATAATTCGACATGAGATTTGAGTAGGGGCACAAATCCAAACCCTCTCACCCTCCAATGCATTTTTCATCTCAGATACTTTAGTTTTCATCTCTAGAGCTTGGTTTTGGGTTTTTGTATCTTCTGTGTCCCTGCTTAACATGCTTAATCTTTCCCTAACTTCTAAAAATATCATCAATGGGCTCTCTCTTTTTTTTTGAGACAGAGTCTTGCTCTGTTGCCCAGGCTGAAATGCAGTGGCACTATCTCGTTTCACTACATGCTCTACCTCCCTGGTTCAAGTGATTCTCCTGTCTTAGCTTCCCGAGTGGCTGGGACTACAGGTGCCTGCCACCACACTCAGCTAATTTTTTGTATTTTTAGTAGAGATGGGTTTCACCGTGTTAGCCAGGATGGTCTGGATCTCCTGACCTCGTGATCTGCCCACCTCAGCCTTCCAAAGTGCTAGGATTACAGGCATGAACCACCTCGCCCAGCCACTGTCTCTTATTGATAGTATATTCCACGATCACTCATTTGGAGGAGTCATTTCAGTTGACTTGTGTTTAGTTCCCAGTTGAGCCACAGGTCACTCAATCTTGAGAACATCATTGTGGATAATTATCGTGATCAGATTAAGAATTAATCATTAAAGAGGGGTGAAGTATCCTCAGTTGTACTAGTGGAGAGCCCTCTAGGTTGCGGTAAGGCACATCCCCTTGTGTATTTGGCCTTCTCCCTCTGGGTCTTCTCCTCTCCTGCAGTGATTGTCAGCTTCTCTAGGCCTCACAAACGTTAAATGGATACCAGGCAACAGTCTCTCTGGACCGTAGCTTTTGCTTAAGCCTGGTGAACCACTCTTCTGTGAGGTTTGTGTTTATTTGAAGAAAGCTGGCTTGCACAGTGGCTGCGAGTGAGTCCTTTGTGCGCTGGGTGGCATCAGCTGCATTTCCCTGCTTTCACTGTCGTGTGTGCTGTCCTCAGTGATGGCTGCTTATTGACAGGCACCCGCTGGGGAGGGCTGAGCACGGTGGAAGCTGGGGGCGGATTTTCTCTGCTGACTCCCATTTGTGTTGCCCAGGCCCCTGGCATGCTGGGGTCTCCCCAGTAGGTCTCAGTGTCGCCTCCATTCTCCTGGCTCATTGGATGTTTATGAGAGTGATGAAATTATCATGGTTGCGATGCATGAGCATTTTAGAACCTGAAGTTATGGTCATTATTGCCACATCAAGGAAGATTTTGTTTTTTCTCTAACTTCAGCGGAAGTTAGGAGGAGTTGGAGAGAGACTTGCATTCCTTTTATTTGGCACGTGTAGTTGATATTGGTAAAACCCAAGAGAAAAGTTAATTCTCCAAATTAACAAGAATGATGAAATCATATTGTGTGTGTTTCATGCTGTATTTTATTTCCGGTAGAGTTTGTGGTGGATTGTCGAAAATTTTTGGATTCCAATGCTCTGGGCCTAACTGTCACAGCCCTCAGCAGCTATGACCCCCAGATGCGAGCCATAGCCTACCACGTCCTGGCTGCCTACTACTTGCACTTGGAGGGGGCGCGGTTCCAAGAGCAGTCCCAAGTAAGTGGGAAGAGTGGACATCCGACGGTGGGGGTGGGCCTGGCGGGCTTCAGAAAGCTGGCTGTTCACTCGGTTTGGTAGAAGCATTTACTAAGGAACACAGAGGTGGCGTGTTGCTGGGAGATCGCTGCTGAAGAGCCAAAGTCTGTTCCCTTAGGAGGTGATGCTGGAGGTTGCCTTTGATCCACAACTGTCTGTGGAAGTTGAAAAAAGTTTCTCCTTGTAGGCTTTCTTGTGTTGTGGGTAGACAGAATGATTTGACTTCCACTGAGTATTTCTTTGGTCTAAACTCAGTGGATAAGGTGGCTGTTATCCATGACACACTGAACCTCAGAAATCTGTACCCCATGGTGCTGGAGGAACAAGAGCAGATTAGGTTTTCAGGGCATGGTGCCAGACTTCTCTCTGCTGATTGACGCCTAAAATAAAAACGGAAAGCATTCCTGAGATGCTGGCAGGTAGTGTGCCTGCTGCTGTGAGCCTTGTCCTTGGCGGCCCCTGGGATGTGAGGAGTAGGCACATCCTGCTGAGCCTCGGTTCAGCTGCACCAGATAAGACTGACCATGGCTCTGAACACACTCATCTTAGGTTTTCTTTTTCTGTTCTGTTTTCAAGCTGCTTTACCTGTTGGATGTAGTCCGGAATGGGATTCGAACTCAGGACATGAGACTCACTTTTACCTTGGCTCTCTTCATTGCCAAAGCAGCCGTGCAGATTTTGAAACCAGGTACCACTGACATAGTGAGGTTGACGGGAAATTGCAAAGTTGAGGCTGAGCAAGTCCACTTCCAGGGATTAGTCCCCAGGTGTAGTGGGCCACACGTCTGTGCTCATGATCGTGGAAGATGAGGAGCCACCGAAGTACCCATCAGCACTGGACAGTGCATAGGTGATGGTGGTGAGGAAGCTCTTCATGGACCCGTGGGGGGTGGAATCCAGAAAAAAATGAGATGAAAAAGCAAAGTGCAGAATAGCGTTTTTATAATGGAGGGAAATAGTATATATATTCATATTTGCTTGTAGTTACAGAACACTGTGGTGAGAGCAAATAAAACTGATGTTAAAATGTGGGCTGATCACATCACAGGGATTGGAATCCAGGGGCTAAAAGCGTGGACACGGGCAGACCGTCCCGGACTTCCCCTGGCCTGTTTCTTCCTATCAGATGGGGTGATGATAGGACCCCCTGCCTCTAGGATTGCTGTGATGGTGATGAGGATCACATACCTTTTTTGGTTTTTTTGGTGATTTTGTTTTGAGACACGGTCTCGCTCTGTCACCCAGGCTGGAGTACAGTGGTATGAACTCGGCTTACAGCAGCCTCAACCTCCCAGGCTCAGGTGATCCTCTCACCTCAATCAGCCTCCCAAGTAGCTGGGACAGAGCGAATGCCACCATACCTGGCTAATTTTTTATAGAGACAGGGTTTCATTATATTGCCCAGGCTCATCCCAAACTCCTGGGCTCAAGCGATCTGCCTGCCTCAGCTTCCCAAAGTGCTGGGTTTACAGGTGTGAGCTACCACACCCGGCCCAGATCATGCACACGAGCACACGTGGAAGCGCCTGGTATAGTAAAAGCCATCGGTGACAGCTCCGTCACCATCACCGCCGTTGATTCATTAATCATTGATTCATGCTTAGGCTCACGGTCCTTAGCTAGGGAGCATTTGATGTGTGAGTACTGTGTACGTGTAACCCACGGTGTTAGAGTAAGGCTCCTTTTTGTTACAGGAATGGGATACCACTGCTAAGATAGTGTGACTAGAAGTTAGCTCATTCTGAGATTTTTTTTGGTTATTGAGAGAAAAATCATAGAAAGTTGGTACCATCAGGGACCACAGGATGCTTTTGGTATAACATGGCTCTATTTCAGATGAGGAAACAGCCCCCCACTCACCCTATTTCCACCCGTACCCCCCACACTCACTCACTGAGGCTCCCAAGGTTAGATAGCTTGTCCAAGGCCCCACAATTAGTTCATAATCAAGTTGCTATTAGAATTCAGATCTGATTTTCATCCGCTTCCATTTCATTTTTATTCCATGGATTTTACTTGCCTTGGAGATTTGGGAAAGAAAGAAAATAATTGGCACAGCCCATGATGTTTTCGGTCCTGGGTGTGGCCCTGTCCCACAGCGGTGCACATGGCAGGGTGGAGCGTGTGCAGGGCAGCAGTGGTCCTGGGGAGACAGAGGTGGCAGGGGCTAGCGTGTCTGTTGTCTCTGCCTCAGTGCATTCCAGAGGCACTCAGTAGTGTCTGAGCCTTTCAGTGAGAAGCTAGAAGCAGGTGCAGCAGCTGGGTGTGGTGTCAGCCCTGATCTGTGGGATGTGTGACCAAGTTCACCTTCCCACCTGCTGGTTTGAGCCTGTGCTGCAGGACAGGAGCTGAGGAGTGGGAGGAGCAAGGTCCCTGAAGGACTCAACATCCAGCAGTGGTTTCTGAGCCAGGAGAGCACGCCTGTGTGCAGCGTGGCGCTGAGGTGTCTAGCTGTGTTCTCATTCTCAAGAGCCAGTCATCTGGGTCAGCATAGGAAAGTTCCTGGAAGGGGATTTATGTCTAATACCCCCAACACCTGCCTCTCGGTGCTGCCAGGCCAGGGGGTGTCCTGCTGGGGCCTGCCGTGACTGACTGTCTGCCTGTGTTCTCAGAGGAGCACATGTACCTGAAGATCAGCAACTTCCTGCTGTCGCACGAGTACTTGAACATGGACAAAGTGCCTGGCTTCTTCCAGTTCTTCTACAGCTCCGACTTTGAGGTACGTTCCAGAGTCCTCCAGGCCTTCCACAGGCCCCTGAATCACTTACACAGCCGCCGTTGTCATTCGGACGTTTTCCGCACCAACACTGTGTGCTGCTCAGCCAACACCATGGTGCCGGCAGCGTGCCAGCGCCGAGGCCACGCAGGCCGGCATTTAGAGACGTCCCCGTGCTGTGGGCTCACTTCTACGAGGTGCCTCAAACCTTAAAAACTCTGCTGCAGAGTCCTGCGTTTTATCCCATTCTCATCGTATTTTCTTGATGAATCTCTGGGTTAAATACTAAATTCCTTTTTTAGATATTCATATTAAATATTCTTTTACAGAAGATCTGTCTGACTTAAGTTCAGTGTTTAAACTTGACTTGATCCTCTTATTTCTGACCTGAAGAAATGGAATCAAAGATGAGATGCAGGATTTTTTATAATCAGACATGGAGGTCAGGGCTGCTGTGTTACAACCTTTGTCACCACTTAAAAATAGTGATGTTGGAACAGTTGTCAGATGAAAAGAGTTTCACTCACTTAACAGCGGTTTTTTTGTGTGCCTGGTTATAGCAAAAAACGGAGCAGGAGTGGGTGCTTGGCCTTCTGCGGCAGGGGATCCGTGACAAGCACTGCTATGCGCTGTGTGCCCGGCGTGGCGTCTTCCGCATCATCCTGTCCTTCTTCTGCAGCCCGCTGTGTGACGAGGCGGCCCAGGTACGTGGCTGTGCAATCCCATTTGAGAGAAGAGCCCTGTGCCCCTTCTTAAGGTTTTGTTTGGAAGTCAAGTCCACGTGAATTCTGTTCCCAGCCTGTTCCCGGCTCTCAGGGAAGGGGAGACACGTTTAGCGCCCGTCCTGTTCCCTGCATGTGGAGCAGGTGGAGTCACTCGAGGCTGCAGTGTTGAGACCCCTAGTGTCGTTTGTCCTCTGAATACTCTTTATTGAGGCTTCCTACTATATATATGGCCCTTGGCATATATATGAAGGCCATCAAGGGGAGATACTGATCAATAACCATGAGGCTTCGGAGTGGTCAAAAAATCTAGAGACCCCTTGTCAGTGACTGAGGTATTCTGAGGCCCTTTTACCTACTACAGAAGGTGGGGATCATAGAACTCATTTAGAAAGCAAGAGTTGTGTTGAAACAGACAGCCTCACCTGGCCAGTCAGGAACAGAGAGCTGCTGTGTGTGCCTTCTAAATATTACAGGTAGGTGGTAGAAGGAAATAGGAAAAGCCTTTGGTGTTTTGATTAATTTCTATTTAGTCAGCTTTTGTTTCTCATATGTACGATGTGGGTAAATAGGGCTTTTCTTTTTTTTTTTTGAGACAGAGTCTCATTCTGTCACTAGGCGCCAGGCTGGAGTGCAGTGGCGTGACCTCGACTCACCGCAACCTCCGCCTCCCAGGTTCAAGCTATTCTCCTGCCTCAGCCTCCCGAGTAGCTGGGACTACAGGCGTGCACCGCCACGCCCAGCTAATTTTTTGTATTTTTAGTAGAGACGGGGTCTCACCAGGGCTTTTCTTAAGAAGCCCATTTGAATAAACTGAATTTGAGTGCGGTAGTTTTTTGTTTTTTATGGCATGTGAAACTTCTGAAGCACCCCATGAACAAGTCAGGGGACAGTCCCATTTTTATGTCCTCTCTTCCAGGTGGTGAACACAGGGCTCTGTGGCTGGTGGCTGGCCTGGGGGTGGTCCTCACCCGCTCCCTGTGCAGGCCGCTGTGCGTCTGGGCCATGTGGTTTCTGTGGTGCAGCTTTGCTTGCGGGTTGTTTTCAGATGATGGATTCGCAGAAGTGAGGATCCCCGGGGCTCAGAGATTGCTGAGGAGGTCTGTGGCCTCTGGCTGTCACTTGTGGGGAAGGGTGCATTCGTACGCCGCCACCACTGTGACAGACTTAGCAAAGCAGGCCTCATTTGCAGCCACCGCCTGTAATGGCAGCATACCATCACATTTTTAAAAGGGTTTCTTTA
Organism: Saimiri boliviensis; assembly: GCF_048565385.1. Classification (NCBI taxonomy): domain Eukaryota; kingdom Metazoa; phylum Chordata; class Mammalia; order Primates; family Cebidae; genus Saimiri; species Saimiri boliviensis. The sequence continues at coordinate 13,126,971 of NC_133466.1, forward strand.
ATCAAGTAAATCAGGTTTTCTGACTGAAGAGTCACTTCTTGTTTGGGGTTTTCAGAACTGGATTCTGGAAATTCTACAGAATGCTGCCCAGGTTGCCAGATCTGCCTATGAAATCATACGAGACTATAGCCTTTTAACGTGGATTTTGCACATCCTTGAAAGCAAGTAAGTCCCTTTTGCATGAGCGGCGTGTGTCAGGTGGGAAGGACAGGAGCAGAAGTGAGGATGTCTGCTGCCAGCTCTGCTGCTGGTTGGACACGTGCGGTAGAACCCACGCCCTCTGAAAGGCAGTGTCCTCCAGTGCTACCATATGCCTGACAGTCCTGCTCCTGGCAGTGCCAAAATGGCTTTCCTCCATTCACAGCTTTCCCTCGAGTGTCTCGTCTGCCATGGGACGGCAGACACCAGCTGCTGTTCACATCCGGCAGAGTCTCCGCCAGCCTGTCTGGCCGGGTTCTGCTCGGGTCGGACTCCTCCCCTGGTGTCCCAGCAGCCTTCCGTGCTCTGAAGTAGGGTCCTGCTCTCTAAGGCTTTAGCAACTGCAGCCCTCCGGTGGCAGGAGAGCAGGGCTGATGGGTTACAGGACTCTGCTGTCAGTGCAGGGTCTTGGTGCTCAGTGACGAACCCGCGTTAGAGGAACAGCACCAAGGGCTGCTGCTTGAATCTTGATGATTGACTGTGATTCCTGCTCCTCCTGCTGCTTGAGACTGTCTGCAGAGAGGAAGACCCTGTCACAGCAGACAGCACTTGGTTGGAGGGCTCCGTCTTACAAAGAGCTAACTACTATAATAAGCCTGAGAGAATGCAGGCCCTTTTGTGCATTTTTAAAAAGTATTTCCTGAAATTTCTCTAAAAGAAAGTAATATATCCTAGTACGTCGGTAAACAAAAAAAACAGCGGGGGCAGGGTAAGAAAGTAACATCTGAAATCTAGAACGTGTCTTTGGACATCAACTTCAAGACTGTGTCAGGTTTACAAAAGGCATAATCAGCTCACGTCCCTGGCTATTAATTTCTTGTTTTAGAAACTGAGTTGTTGTCATGAACAGGATGGTTTTTATTAGTGTGCCTCAGTAGCTCCTGAATTTTTGGAGGGACTTAGGGCAATCTTCTGTTAAGAAGGAGCCTGGGTGCCTTATCCCGTGTCGAAACTGCATTTGTGTAGCAGGCGCCCTGTTTTCACTTGGAGGCTGTGCTTATCTAGGGGGATGAGCAGATAGGATTGTGGAGGGGGATAGTCTGATCCTGCTGAAAGGACAGGATGTGGCAGATTGAAGGCTGCTGTGCTTGACTTCAGGTTTCTGGAGACTCCGCTGCTGTCTAACGTGATCTCCTTGCTGCACACACTGTGGGTGACCAACCTGGGGGACAAGGCAGCGGAGTGGGAGAGCCAACACCCTTGCCAGCGCAGCTCTCGGGAGCCCCCCAAGCGGCTTGCCCTGCACCTGGTCAATGAGTTCCTTTATGTTCTCATCGTGCTCATGAAGCACCTGAGGTGAGTCCTGCCCCTGCCATGGGGGGCCTTCTGGCGTCTTGGACGCTGTGTTGGTCTGCCACCTGTGGACATCATGTCTCAGTCACAACTCCATGGCTGTCCCGGGGGGCGCTGGGCCATGGCCTGCTGTGGATTGGGGCAGAGTACCATTGTCAGGTATAGGGAGCGTCAGAACATCTATTTTATTAGCTCTTTCTTTCCCCTTCAACTTTGTAAGGCTTCTTATCAAGGCCCCAAGAACATAACACACTTAAAAACCTAATATGCATCATATAAGGTCAGTTTCAGCAGGTGAGAGTCATCTACCTTGATGTGATTCAAACACTTGAATAAAGTGATGTTTCGTAAATGTAAAAGATTTCCTGTGACTCTCACATAATATGGGGTGTTCCCAAACTTGCCTCTACCTTTGTTAGCCTATGAAGATTCATTGTCCATGAATTTTCTTGAATATTTTGTATTTTCATTCGATTCCTTAGCGTCATGCTTTTGGCTTCCTTAGAAGAGCTAAGTGTCCCTCCAGTTCTACTATGTTAGAGAAAATACACTGTGCACTCGTTATTTCTTTTTTTTTTTTGGAGACGGAGTTTCGCTCTTGTTGCCCAGGCTGGAGTGCAATGGCGCGATCTCGGCTCACCGCAACCTCCACCTCCTGGGTTCAAGCAATTCTCCTGCCTCAGCCTCCCAAGTAGCTGGGACTACAGGCGTGCGCCACCATGCCCAGCTAATTTTTGTGTTTTTAGTAGAGACGGGGTTTCACCACGTTGACCAGGATGGTCTCAATATGTTGACCTCGTGATCCACCCACCTTGGCCTCCCAAAGTGCTGGGATTACAGGCGTGAGCCACCGCACCCGGCAACTCGTTATTTCTGATTTGGGAGCCAGGGTATGCTAACTGGAACCAGAAGGTTGATATCAAGTGGATTGTCACCTCAGAAGGAAAAATTTCTTGGTAAGAAGGCCTTTTGTTTTGTATAGTTCAAAACTAATTTGTGAAATCTGTAGTGGATAGTCACGTTTCCTATGTAGGGCTGTCAGAAGACATGCTGGTGTCTAAGAACCAATTGCTGTTTAAAATACTGGTTTTACGTTTACAGTTGTGAGGAACCAATGTTATAGGATTTCACTTTCTTGGTATTCAGGGAGCTGTTTTTCCTCCTGGTGGCCATCGGTCAGGTTTTGGCCATAAGTGGTGACATTGTTCCAGGGCATCCCTGGGTTTTTCTCACTTCAGACTGGCGGTCCGTGAGGCGGGAGAAATTGGCAGGCCCAGAGTGGAGCCCTCGCGGGCTCTGGCACCCTGGCGCTCAAGCTGTCTGTCTGGCTACTCCATTTAGCCAGGATTTCAGGAGGTCTGTGCCTCTGGGGTGCAGGTCAGACTCCAGGTCCCCTTTGTGACTTACTAAGTGGCTCATTTTTTCCTTTTCTGTGTCCCGGGGGCCCATGCAAGATGTCTGCTATGCAGGAAAACCTGGTTCCTGGAGAAGGCAGTGCGCACCGCTGGGTGTGTGATGTCACCAGGCTACCGCGGTGCTGGCTGCCAGGCTGGGGAGGCAGCTTTGGCTGTCGGTAACATTGGCTCCCAAACAGGCCCACCTTGGCTCCCGCCCAGCTGACCAACTTCTTTGGGACACTTGACTCCGTGCTGAGGTACCGGGCCACCGTCATACAGGCCTTCAAGGACATGGACAGATTCACCGTAAATGAGACAGTGCTTTCCACCACGGACGTCCTTGTCCTCTTGCACAAGTGGAGCCTCATCGAGAGAGACCTCCAGCTGCAGGAAGACCTGAGAGCAGTCATTGAGGAGGGCCAAGCCCGGGAGCTCATGAGTGAGTGGCAGAACCCAGGACTGGCCCAGAGCAGCCAGCACCCCTCTGTTTCCCTCTCCCTCCCTCCCTCTCTCTCTTTCTCTCTCTCCCTCTCTCTCTCTGTGTGTGTGTCTCAGCCACATTTCCAAAGTTAATGAGGCTCCGAGTTGGGGCATATCTGTCTCAGAGCCTGGAGAGGTAGCTGGGCAGCCCTGCTTTTGACTTTCAGCCTGGCTGCTTCCCAGCTGTCTGTCTCTGGAGAAGTCACTTTTCACCTGCCGTAGTATCGGGGTGCTCACCTGTAAAGAGGCTTGGGTGGCCGTGAGCTACTTGCCCCCGCCTTGTCCTGTAGTTCAGGGCTAAGGAGTGGACTGGAGCCAGGCCTCCTCGACTGAAGCCTGGTGCTGCCCTGATTCCCTGTGTTTAAAGAGGACGATAATGGCGCCTGCCTCATGGTGCGAGGATTAATGAGTTCATTGTATTAACAGTGACGACAGGCACAACGAAATGTCGAGCACTCACCAGGCTCTTGATGCGGGAGCAGGGCCGGGTGCTCAGGACGTGCACACTGCCCCTCCTCTCCCCCACTGACAGCTCCCCACATCTGGATCTGTGTGGGCAGGAGAGACCCCAGTCTCACTACCTTCTTTGTGCGTTTTACAGAAATGCTCAAGGATAAGAACAAGCCTGTCATGCCAGCCCGAACTAAAGGCCCACGGGGCCGAAAGAGGAGGCCTGGGGAGGCAGAGGAGATGGCCGACCCCGAGCTGATGGCGTCTACCTTGGAGACATGCAAGGGCCTCCTGAGGTCCATCTTGACCTACTGGGGACCCGTGATCCCGGGTCCTGACCCCATTCAGGAGCCTGTGGACTCAGCCAGCCCCGAGAGCGCTGTGCACAGCCCCGTGTGCGCCGCCGCTTCCCTGGTGGTCAGTTGGATGCTGCGGTCGGTGGCCGAGCACCCACTTAGCAGGGCAGAGGCTGCAGGACTCTTTGGCTGGCTTCGGAGCCACATTTTGCCGCATCCTGTGGTCGTGGCTGACCTCGTTAGGGACAGCGCCCTGAGGAGCAGCATATTCAAGCTGTATAGCCGGCTCTGTGGGGCTGAGGGGCTGGCAGGGCCTGTGCAGGAGGTGGCCTGCCTGTTCAACACGGTCATGCTGCAGCTGGTGGCCGCCCAGGGCTGGGCAGGGAGCCCCTTCCACCCAGCCATGGAGGCCCTCTGCCTGTCTTCTCTGAGCGAGAAGGATGAAGCCACACGAGGTAAGGCTGGTTCTTTTGTTGGAGGCTGAAGAAATAGATTCAGGAGTGGGCTTGGGGGTAGGAGTGACTTCTGTGCTTGGAATGCCTGGGTTTCTGCCACGTTCCTCAGCTGGGCATTGTGCCTGTTAAGGCGGACCCTCACCACGGTTCTGGGGTTGCAGAGCTTGCCACTGGGCAGTGAATGTGGAGGGAAGGAGGTGTTTGCTTTCACTTGCAGGTGAAACCCTTGGTGCTGGTCACATTGACGGTGCAGAGAAGGTCCCCTCAGAACCTGGGCGTCCCTCCACCCTGCAGGGCAGTGGGCTTCTGACCATTGGCCACATGATGAGTTCTGTTTCACATATGGCCAGCTGTGTGTGTGTACGTGTGTGCGTGCGTGTGTGCATGTGTGCATGTGTGCATGCATGCGTGTGTGCACACGTGTAGCCTCACGCACAGGTAGAGTTTATGTACTTGGCAGTCTTTAGGAGCCTAACTGTGAATGAGTGAGTTGGGTGAATGAATGAACAGCACAGGCTCCAGGGGCCTGTTAGAGAGCTCCAGGGAGGCGGGTGTGGTGACCCAGAGGGCTGTCCTCTCATGGAGGAATGTGGGGGTGCAGGGGAGGGAGGGGCTTGCAGCCTAGCGGGTAGACTCACCTGGTAGCAGGGGTGACCTTGTCCTCTGGTCTGGCCGCAGTTGGGGAATTGAGTCTTTGCCTGAAAAGCTTTCTCTTCTTCCTCATTCATGCCACTGAAGAAATGGTATGAAACGATTCTGGGAAATTCTTCTCAAACTTCAGTCTCATTCTTGGCATTGGCAGTCAGAACCAGGAAGAGACTTGTCTTCTAACAGCTTTTTGAAGGGATCCATACACATTCATCAGACGAAAGACAGATTTTTGCCAGGCATGGTGGCTCACACCTGTAATCCTAGCACTTGGGGAGGTTGAGGTGGGCAGGTGACTTGAGACCAGCTTGGGCAACGTGGTGAAGCGCTGTCTCTACAAAAATTAGCTGGGCGTGGTGGCATGTGCCTGTAGTCCCAGCCACTCTGGAGGCTGAGGTGGGAGAATCGCTTGAGCCCAGGTAGTCGAGGCTGCAATGAGCTGAGATCCTACTGCTGCACTCCAGTCTGGGTGACAAAGCGAGACTGTGTCTTAAAAAAAAAAAAAGAAAGAAAAATGTTTAAGTAAATAAAAAAGGTAACACAAAAGGTAAGCAAAGGCAGAATGAGTTGTCATCTCGGTCAGCTCACTTGGGTTGCACAGGCCGGTGGCGCGGTTCATTTGGGCACTTGGCAAAGCCGGTACGTCGTAGGCAGGATGACCCGTTTTCCAGCTGAGCGTGTGTGCGTCCTAACGGCCTATCCCCTGCTCCTGTTCAGCCTCCGCAGCATTCCTGGTGTCCCTCTACATAAAGGATGTCTGGCTGGGGGCCCAGCGGCCGGATACCCTCTTAACCCACATCCGGATGGTGTGTGAGGCCGCAGACGATGCCCTGAGCAGTGAAGAGGAGGCCATCGTGGTGCTGTGCAGGGACGTCGCCAGCACAGCCCCGGATGCTTGACTCCTGCCGACCGGCGCCTTACGCCCTGATGACCAGAGCCTCGAGCACAGCACCAGCTTCCAGAAGTTTGGTTGAGTCAAGGGTTTCCAGAGAAGGCACGGGAAGGACTTTATTGAACTGGCCAGTAAATGATGAACTCGGGCCTGTGTGCCCAGCGTCAGAGTTGCAGGTAGGGAATGTGGCCATGAGACCCCTCCAGTGTGTCAGGCCAGCCCTTCCTCTCTAGGGGCTTGAAGCTCATTCACAGGAAATAGCTCTAGTTGAGGCAGCACTTCTGAAGGCTGAAGAGATTCATGCATGTTAAAGCTGAAATGTCAAAAGGTGTCAGATATTTTTTGATGAAAATGAAGAGAGATGTTTATGGTTTATTTTTCAGCCAGGCCCTGTGGCTCACACCTGTTATCCCAGCACTTTGGGAGGCCAAGGCGGGTGGTCCACCTGAGATTAGGAGTTCCAGACCAGCCTGGCCAACTTGGTGTAACCTTGTCTCTACTAAAAATACAAAAATTAGCCAGGCGTGGTGCTGCATGCCTATAATCCCAGCTATTGGGGAGGCTGAAGCAGGAGAATCGCTTGAACTTAGGAGGTGGAGGCTGCAGTGAGCCGAGATCACACCACTGCACTCCAGCCTGGGTGACAGAGCAAGACTCCATCTCAGAAAAAATAAGTAAAATAAAATTTATTTTTCTATAAAAAGTCATAACAAAGTTTAGTATGACTTTTTGAATAAGTTAATTTCTGCCAGTGGTTAATTATTTTACTAAATAAAAGGCTGTTACACTGAATCCTTAAAGTATAAAAGTGATTTGACCTCTGCATTGAGGAGACAGCCTGTAATTTTTAAAGCTATACTTCAAAGAAGGGGTTTCGAATTTTATAACTGCTTTAATAAATGTTTATTTTTGTAAGAGTTTTGTGTTTTCCTTTAATTGATGTTAAGAGGCTATTTTTGTTCTGCAAGTGTTCTGCATTTATTTTCAAGGTCAGATTTTACTATTAATGATCATATATTGGTATTGCAGCTGACAAAAATCATGAAATTTCATGTTTTTCAGTTAAAATTTCTGTCTGTCCTTTCGAACTCTCTTGCACAGCTGGGGCTCGGGGTCTGTTCCGCGGCCTAGAACGCGGCAGCTTTGTTTGCCATGTAGCATACAGAGTGCTGACTCCGCGTCGGTTTTGTCTGAAACAGTTACACTTTTCCACCAGGGTTCTTGACAACAGGTTTTTTTTGTTTGTTTGTTTGTTTGTTTTGACAATAGTTTCTGTTTTAGGTGACTTAAAAGTGTTTTTTTGAGACCAAGTCTCACTCTTGTCGCCCAGGCTGGAGTACAGTGGCGAGATCTGGGCTCACTGCAGCCTCTGCCCCCCAGATTCAAGCAATTCTCCTGCCTCAGCCTCCAGAGTAGCTGGGATTACAGGCACCCGCCCCCACGCCCAGCTAATTTTTGTGTTTTTAGTAGAGACAAGGTTTCACCAAATTGGCCAGGCTGGTCTTGAACTTTTGACCTCAGATGATCCACTTACCTTGGCTTCCCAAAGTGCTGGGATTACTGGCGTGAGCCACCCTGCCCAGCTGGTGACTTAAAGTTTTAACCAGGCCGGGCGCGGTGGCTCAAGCCTGTAATCCCAGCACTTTGGGAGGCCGAGGCGGGTGGATCACGAGGTCGAGAGATCGAGACCATCCTCAACATGGTGAAACCCCGTCTCTACTAAAAATACAAAAAATTAGCTGGGCATGGTGGCGTGTGCCTGTAATCCCAGCTACTCAGGAGGCTGAGGCAGGAGAATTGCTTGAACCCAGGAGGCGGAGGTTGCGGTGAGCCGAGATCGCGCCATTGCACTCCAGCCTGGGTAACAAGAGCGAAACTCCGTCTCAAAAAAAAAAAAAAAAAAAAAAAAAAAGTTTTAACCAAAGCATGAGTAATGCTTATCAGCATACAGTCCCTTCACCAAATAGGGCTCATTGTCTACAAAGCAAGGGTCAGTTGCCTCCCCTGTCCCCTTTCCTACCCAAATAAACCTTACAACACTATTCTTTGAGACTATCCTGAAGTTGAAATTCCACATTTAGGTCCCAGCTGGACTCCGGCAAGCACTGCTCCAGCGAAGGCTTCTCTTCCTGGTTCCTCTTGATCTTTATCCACCTCTCCGCGGCATGCCTACGGGGACTCCTTTGGTTACAGGCACCTCCGCTCATTTATCCAGAGGGCATTGGCCAGAAGGACATTGTCTGGGGAATATCCCTGAACCCCATGCCTCTGGGGTCACAGGGAGGGGCAGTGAGCAGGCTGGGTGGATTTCCCGGCTTCATCCCCGGCTCCATCCCCGGCTCCAGGCCTGAGCTGCCTCCAGGCTTCTTAGGACCCAGCAAGTCAAATACATGCAACCTCAGGCGGGGACCAGGGCTCTGCAGCCAAGTCCCAGCTCAGTCAAGTGAGGACCCGTTTCCAGCAGCTCACGCTCCTTTCCGAATCTCTGGAGCTCATCAGTCCTGCTTTTCTCTGTTCTCCCTTCCAAATCCACTGCCCTGACCTTGTCCGTGTATTTTCCAGTCACTTAGTGTGGAGGAAGGGAATCTCCTCCCATGGAGAATCGATTGTACATGGTCTTCACCTGACTTGAAATAGAAAATGCTGAATTATAAATATTTTAAGTGCTATGGTGAAAAAAAAAAAAGGAGTGGGGGCACAGTTATTTTATTTTGTTTTTTTTGTTTGTTTGTTTTTGTTTTTTTTTTTTTTTTGAGACGGAGTTTCGCTCTTGTTACCCAGGCTGGAGTGCAATGGCGCGATCTTGGCTCACCGCAACCTCCGCCTCCTGGGTTCAGGCAATTCTCCTGCCTCAGCCTCCTGAGTAGCTGGGATTACAGGCACGAGCCACCATGCCCAGCTAATTTTTTGTATTTTTAGTAGAGACGGGGTTTCACCATGTTGACCAGGATGGTCTCGATCTCTTGACCTCGTGATCCACCCGCCTCGGCCTCCCAAAGTGCTGGGATTACAGGCTTGAGCCACCGCGCCCGGCCCCACAGTTGTTTTAAAAATAAAACCCACCAACTCCCTCCCTGCCTGAAAAGCTGTAGGGGACATGTGGGTTTTCTGGGATTTGCAGTGTGATGCTGTCTCCTCTCCAGGGCCGAGGCTGCTGGACACTAGAGGACTAGATCTTTCAGGGACCCCACATAGAGTCACATCCAGAAGGAGACCCTTGCTGCCAGCTTCCAGGGCTCTTCATGTTCTGTGACAGCATTTGGGCATAGGCCCTGCCTACCAGGTCTGGCTGCTGACAGCCATTGGCTGCCTGCCCTCCAGGGGAGACACTTCCTCGGGCTCTGTCTTTGAAAGGCTATGGGGAGGCTGAGGCTGCAACTCGGGTCCCCTGACTGCAGCGAGCTGACCTGGCGGGGCAGATGCCATCACATCTGGGGGAGCCGGAGGGTGGTGTTGGTGTAGGTTGGATGGGAACTTACCCAGCATCTTGACAAAGGTACAGGCGGCCCAGGTGAACTCAGGGCTGATAACACATTGCACAGTAATGATAAAGTGACATGGTAAAGATTAGTAAACAAACAGCCTTTCCTCTTGATTTGCATATGTTTTATTTTCTTATTCTCTAAACAAATGTAAGCCATAAGCAAGCAGGCTGTGTGCTTGCAATCAGCAACACCGGGGATGACCTCTGCGCTCCAGGGCCACTGCAGTCTGTCAAAGGCATAGGATGCCCCTGCTCTAGTTGCACTTGATCTGGGTGCCCTTTCTGCTCCATGCAAACAGCCTCCAAGAAGAACGAAGACATATGTGTCCAGGTTGGTTTGATTTCACCAGTTCACGCAGCTATGGCTATGATTCACTGACATCAGTTCTGCAACTGAGAGGTCCTGTCTCCAGGGGGAGGCTCCCTGGGCTTGCTCCTGACGAGAGGACCCCCATCGAGGGTCATTTCCCAGAAGAGAGTGGATTGGGTCTGGAAGACCCCCGGGCGCAAGGTGGAGGAGCTCTCCTGTCGTAGCGGCTGGTCAGAGCCAGTTCTGCTCCCTGGCTCCACTGAGCGCACCAGAGCCTGTGAGGTCCCCAGGGGTTCCCTGCGGTAGCGGCATGGCAGGCACTTCTGGATGCAGAGGTGAAGGTTGAGGCTGTGACTCCAGAGGCATGTTTGATGGTGCTTGGGGCTGTTCCTGTGAACAGAGCAGAGTGGGAGGCAGGCGTCAAAGTTGCTGCAGAACAGCCCATACCTCGGGGCTGGGGGTTTTCCTGCTACACCTACCATTGGACCAGACCCCATAGAGAAGGCCACACAGGCAAATTCCTGAGAAGGGTGAGTCAGCTCACAAAGGTGCCATTCTAGAGAAATCTCAGAAGAGAGAAAGTGCTTTGTTGGGAACTAGGCCTCAGGTCTTTCCCTGGAGGCCACTTCTTTCTATATTCATTTAGGATCAGGCTGGGGGGTGGGCTGACCTCCCATCCAGCCCTGTATCTGAGTGTAGCTCATTTTATATCCATACCCCAAGGCAACTTGTATCTTGATGATACGATCTGGCTGTGTCCTCACATAAATCTCACCTAGAATTGTAATCAACCCCAGGTGTCTTGGGAGGTACCCAGTGGGAGGTAATTAAATCATAGGGCAGGTCTTTCCCTTGCTGTTCTCATGATAGTGAATAAGTCTCGTGAGATCTGGCGGTTTTAGAAAGGGGAGTTTCCCTGCACACACCCTCTTGCCTGCCACCATGTAAGACGTGGCTTTGCTCTTCTTTGCCTTCTGCCAGGATTCTGAGGCCTCTGCAGCCTTGTGGAACTGTAAGTCCATTAACCCTCTTCGTTTTATAAATTACCCAGCCTCAGGTATGTCTTTATTAGCAGCTGAGAACAGACTAATACACTTGGCTAGAAATGCCTCCTCCCTGGGTGGATTCTGCTGGGGAGGTGCTGGGGCAGTGGACGTGGCTGGCTGGCGTGAGCCCCCGCCATCAATTCCCCGTTGCCTTCAATGTCATCCATAAAATAGGACAATATTGCCTCACAGATAGCCTCAGGAGGAAATAAGGTAATGTATAAAACGACTTGAAATGTGATTTCAATGCTGACATGAATGAAGAGTACCAGGTGATGAGCCTGCTGGGCAGAGGCTCTCTTTTCAGATGGCACTCGTCTAAGAATGCCCTCCTTCATTCCCTTCCTCACGGGAAGGTCGGCTCCTCAGGAACTGACTCCTAAATCTTGCTAAGAATCCACTTTGCTGCCCTGCACGTTCCAGGTCTGTTACCAAGTACCTTGAGAGCATTGCATCAGTAAGCACTGTGTCTGGTCGGGATACCCAGTGTCATCAGTGTGCCCCTGTGAATAGCTCAGAAGGCCTCCCCCTGGAGCTGGGCATGGAAGGGGCAGCCCCTGGGCTTGCCAGACCAGACTGGGGAACCTGGCACCAAGAGGATTACTGATGACCCTTGCACTCTCCCCAGCACAGGGTGGCTGCAGGTCACCTCGCAAGAGTAGAAAAGAAAGGTGACATCACCCAACTATCCCTCAGATATGTCTCGGGTATAAAAATGTGTTTAAAATGGGCTGGGCATGGTGGCTCACGCCTGTAATCCTAACACTTTGGGAGGCCGAGGCAGGTGGATCACGAGGTCAGGAGATCCAGACCACCCTGGCTAACACGGTGAAACCCCGTCTCTACTAAAAATACAAAAAAATTAGCCGACTGTGGTGGTGCATGCCTATGAAGTCCCAGCTACTCAGGAAGCTGAGGCAGGAGAATCGCTTGAACCCAGGAGGCAGAGGTTGCAGTGAGCCAAGATCACGCCATTGCACTCTAGCCTGGGCAACAGAGCAAGACTCCATCTAAAAAAAAAAAAGTGCTTAAGTTCAGTGTGATTTCTAGAAAAAGAAAAGAATGGATTTAAGACTGGATGCAGTGGCTCCCACCTGTAATCTCAGCACTTTGGGAGGCCAAGGCGGGTGGATCACCTGAGGTCAGGAGTTCAAGATTGACCTGGCCAACATGGTGAAACCCCGTCTCTACTAAAAATACAAAAATTAGCCAGGCGCCATGGCGGGTGCCTGTAATCCCAGCTACTCGGGAGGCTGAGACAGGAGAATCGCTTGATCCTGGGACTCAGAGGTTTCAGTGAGCCAAGATCGCACTGGAGTTTTCACAAACTCCAGCATGGGTGACAGAGCAAGACTCTGTCTCTGAAAAAAAAAAAAAAAAAAAAAGAGAGAGTGAGAACGAATTTCTTTATTGTTCTAAAGCTACCTTCCATGTGTGACCAAAGGTGAGCAGAAATGGCCTGGCAGGTGTAGCCCTGGTGGGTGACACAGGTGGGGGCGGGGAGGAGAATCAGAGGCCCCTTTGAGGTGACACTGGGCTGTGGTGAGGTTGTCCCCACAAAAACTCATGGTGGATGCCTGGTCCCCAGTGTGGCAATACTGGGAGGTGGGGCCTTTAAGAGGTAATGAGTTCATTGCAATGGATGAATCTCTTTTTCTCTAGACTGAATTAGATAAGTTTTCACAAAACGAGGCCCCCGCCAGAAGCTGAGCAGATGTTGGTGCCATGCTTCCTAGACTTCTAAGCCTTCAGAACCATGAGCTAAATATGCCTCTTTTCTTCATACATCACCTAGTCTCAGGTATTCTGTTACGGCACTGTGTGAATGCTCGCGTCCACGGCTCCTCGTGGGACCTGGTGTGGGACACATTGGCTCAGGGCTCCACGACCCCTCAGCTCTTCCTCAGAGCAGTTCAGCTCATCCTTCTGCTGACCAGCTTCCCACACTTAGAGTTTCCAGTCCCCAAGACTTCTGTCCGTAATGGCTGTAACGGTCCACGATAGCACCCAGCCCTGGTCCTCCTCCGGGACCACTCAGGGCAGCCCCACAACCACCAGGTTTGTCTCTCAGTTTCTAGATTCCAAATTCCAAAGACAAGAATCGGACTGGCCCCAGCCCTTTTGTGGGGCCACACGTTGCCAAGGGCACCGGCCAGCCACTGGACAGGCCCTCTTTGGGTCAGCGATGGCAAGATATAGGGTCCCTCCTAAGAACAGTCACTAGGAGAGCAGCAGCTGTGGGGGCCCTTTGGCCTAGAAGGGAACATTGGAGGTGGCAGCCAATCCTCTAATACAGAGGAATTAACAGAAAATGAGCTAGGTTCCGATCACTACTTAGAACCCTGGATTTCACCTCCAATTTAGTGGCACGCAGCAGGCATCCCATAACAGATAGTGACCATAGGTGCTTAAGGTAAGGATCTTGCTTTTTCTTTTAAGACAGTTTTGCTCTTCTTGCCCAGACTGGAGTGCAGTGGCACAACCCCTGTTCACAGCAACCTCTGCCTCCTGGGTTCAAGTGATTCTCCTGCCTCAGCCTGTCGAGTAGCTGGGATTACAGGCGTGCACCACCACACCTGGCTCATTTTTTTGATATTTTTAGTAGAGATGGGTTTTCCCTTTTGATATTTTTAGTAGAGATGGGTTTTCGCCTTGTTGGCCAGGCTGTTCTTAAACTCCTGACCTCAGATGATCCGCCCACCTTGGCCTCCCAAAGTGCTGGGATTACAGGTGTGAGCCACCACGCCTGGCCAAAGGTGAGGCTCTGACGTTCCTGATGAGCTGGCCAGCAGGACTTAATGCCCGTGGGGTCATGCTGGCTTCATTTTCTCGAACAGCTGTACTGAGATATATTTTCATTTCATGAAGTTGACTCACTTAAAGAGTATAATTCAGTGGTCTTTAGCACATCCGCAGAGTTGTGCAACCACCATTATCTAATTTTAGAACTTTTTTTTGGAGACAGGGTCTTGCAGTATCCCCCAGGCTAGAGTGCAGTGGTGTGATCACAGCTCACTGCAGCCTTGACCTGCTAGGCTGTTGCAATCCTCCCTCCTCAGCCTCCCGAGTAGCTGGGACCACAGGTACACACCGCCATGCCCAGCTAATTATATATATATTTTCGTGAAGACAGGGTCTCAAACTCCTGGGCTTAAGTGATCCTCCTGCCTTGGCTTCCCAAGGAGCTGGGATTACAGGTGTGAGCCACTGTGCCTGGCTTAATTTTAGGACTTTTTTTTTTTTTTTTTTAGATGGAGTCGACTCTGTTGCCCAGGCTGGAGCACAGTGGCGCAATCTCAGCTCACTGCAACCTCCACCTCCCAGGTCCCAGCGATTCTCCTGCCTCAGCCTCCTGAGTAGCTAGGATTACAAGTGTGTGCCACCACACCTGGCTAATTTTTGTATTTTTAGTAGAGACGGAGTTTCACCAAGTTGGCTAGGCTGGTCTTGAACTCCTGGCCTCAAGTGATCCACCCACCTCGGCCTCCCAAAGTGCTGAGATTACAGGCATGAGCCACCATGCTCAGCTAGCTTAATTTTAGAACATTTGTGTCATCCCAAAAGAAACCTATCCGTGCCGGGCGCGGTGGCTCAAGCCTGTAATCCCAGCACTTTGGGAGGCCGAGGCGGGTGGATCACGAGGTCGAGAGTTCGAGACCATCCTGGTCGACATGGTGAAACCCCGTCTCTACTAAAAATACAAAAAATCAGCTGGGCATGGTGGCGTGTGCCTGTAATCCCAGCTACTCAGGAGGCTGAGGCAGGAGAATTGCCTGAACCCAGGAGGCAGAGGTTGCGGTGAGCCGAGATCGCGCCATTGCACTCCAGCCTGGGTAACAAGAGCGAAACTCCGTCTCAAAAAAAAAAAAAAAAAGAAAAAAGAAACCCATCCGTAATCATTCCCCATTCCCTGTTCTCCCCACCGCTTTAGGCAGCTGCTAATCTGCTCTCTCTCTGTATTTGCCTACTCTGGATGTTTTGTGTGAATGGAGTTCTGTCCGTAAGGGACGTAACAGTCCATAATGGCAACCAACCCTAGTCCTCCTCCTGGACCACTCTGTGTCTGTCTGTCTTTCACTTAGCATGATGTTTTTGAGGTTCATCCATGTTGTAGCACGGATCAGAATTCTGTCCCTTTTCATTGCTGAATACTATTCCGTTGTAGGGACAGAGGTTGAGCATCCCAAATCCGAAAATCTGAAACGCTGCAAAATCTGAAACTTACTGAGCACTGACATGACGCTCAAAGGCAATGCTCGCTGGAATATTTCGGATGTTTGGATTTGAGATGCTGAGCTAGTAGGTATAATGCAAATATTTTAAAATCCCAAATCTGAAACACTTCTGGTCTCCAGCATTTTGGATGAGGGATACTCGACCTGCACCGTTAACTCACTGGACAGTGTCTGAGTTACCCACAGACCCACACCCCTTCTTACTCACCTCATCTGCGGGGAGCCCGACCAGGACATGTAGAGCAGAATGAGGAAGAGGAGCATCACGAAAGCCGCCAGGCTCACCCAGAGTGCGATGACGATGGAATCTGCAGAGGAGGAGATGCATCTCAGTGTCGGTTTGATGTTGATGTGAGGCAACACGGAGGATTAGTAAGGAGTCCTGGGTATTGTGGAACCAGGGCCCTGAGTGTTTGGTCGTCCTGCAGCCTCTCAGCTGTTACCATGGGGAAGATCTTCCATTAACAATAACTTTGGGAAAGAACAGGGAAGGCAGGAAGTGTTTTATTCTCAAGGCAGCTGACCATGGGGTCTGTTTAGAGTGATTGTCTGTTAAGAGGAAACAGTGAATGGAATTGTGTGCCCGCCACCCCGATGCATCTGCTTGCCCGGCTCCTAGTGCTGCTCAGAGGAACAGTCCTGAAGGATGGGAGGGAGAGGAGAGGGCTGTGGGCGGCTCCATGTATCAGGAGGGACTCCTGGGCCCCGGGAGGGACGCAGCGCCTCCCAGGGGCCGTTGGTGGAACAGCTTCAGAGACCCCAAGAGTTGGACACTTTAAGGAGGATGTGCGCTGGGCTGCAGTGCTCAGGTGGAGAGGCCCTTTCCGCTCTACGGGAGTTAAGCTAGGTCTGCTCAGGCCTGGATCAGTGAGGTAGAAATAGTGAGTCCCTCTCTCAGGCAGAAAGTCTCATCTAGGGCTGTGGCAGGAAGGAAAAAGCACTCTTGCCACCAGCCTGATGGCTGTATTTGTCGCCTGAGGCTAGAGAGGGAAAGCGAAACCAGGAAACACACTTAGCCTCTCTGGGACCTGCCCCTTCTCCAGGCTCCAGTTCCAGAACGTTCGGCAAGTTGCTATGGAGCTACTTTCCAGTCCGACAGTTTTCCTTGGTGGTAGTCTGTGGCGGTGGGCAAAGGGCATCCGGCTCGTAATTAGGGTCTGCAGGTGTCTTATCCCAGACCAACTGTGTGATGCCAAGATGCCCCAAGCTGGGTTATTCTAGACACCTACGTGTGTGGCCAAAAGGGATTACTAGAGGATGATAGTTTAAGGAGAATTCATTGAGCACCTTCTGCGAGGGTCTGTTCAGGATTCAGAGGGGGCTAAACCAGCACATCGGAAATTGCTTACTCCCCCCATTCACATGGAATGTTCCACCCCCAGCCTCCTCCTCCTCTGAACTTTTGCAATGCTTCCAGCACTGATACTGTGAGCAAATGAATGAGAGAGCGTGCAAACCACTGAGAGAATGGATAGAGTGAGAGTAATCTACACACAGGCGGAGGTGGAAGCTCTGGGGTGAAGAGTGGTATTTGAGTAAAGGGTGTCAACTCTGCCCTCTACGACCCCTGACAGATAGAAGGAAAAACTGAGGACTCCTAAGAGTTGATCTTGGACCCTAAAATTTAACATTAAAAACAAGGTATAGTGAGCTGGGCACAGTGGCCCGTGCCTTTAATCCCAACACTTTGGGAGGCCAAGGTGGGAGGATTACTTTGAGCCCAGGAGTTTGAGACCAGCCTGGGCAACATAGCAAAACCCCCATCTCTATTTAAAAAAAAAAAAAAAGTTTTAAAATTACCTGGGCATGGCAGTGTGTGCCTGCAGTCCTAACCACTCATGAGGCTGGGGCTGGAGGATCACTTGAGGCCAGGAGTTCAAGGCTGAAGTGAGCTACGATCATACCACTGCACTCCACCCTGGGCCACAGAGCGAGATGCTGTCTCAAAAATCAAAATCAGAGGTCGGGCGCTGTGGCTCACACCTATAATCTCAGCACTTTGGGAGGCTGAGGTGGGCGGATCACCTGAGGTCAGGAGTTTGAGACCAGCCTGACCAACATGGAGAAACCCCATCTCTATTTAAAAAAAAAAAACTTTGGGAGGCCAAGGCGGGTGGACCACGAGGTCAACAGATCGAGACCATCCTGGTCAACGTGGTGAAACCCTGTCTCTACTAAAAACACAAAAAATTAGCTGGGCATGGTGGCGCACACCTGTAATCCCAGCTACTCAGGAGGCTGAGGCAGGAGAATTGCCTGAACCCAGGAGGCGGAGGTTGCGGTGAGCCGAGATCGCTCCATTGCACTCCAGCCTGGGTAACAAGAGCGAAACTCCATCTTAAAAAAAAAAAAAAAGATA
The DNA here is from genome assembly GCF_048565385.1 of Saimiri boliviensis. Classification (NCBI taxonomy): domain Eukaryota; kingdom Metazoa; phylum Chordata; class Mammalia; order Primates; family Cebidae; genus Saimiri; species Saimiri boliviensis. The sequence goes on from NC_133466.1 coordinate 13,144,514, forward strand.
AAAACAGAAACAAAAAATCCAAAACAGGGTATAATGTAAAGGTACAGTACTTGCAAAACAATCATGAGCATCCACTGCCTTGTACTCATCAGCAACTTGGCATTTACACTCCATGGGGGCTGGCACAGCGAAGCCCCCCAGGCGGGCTCTCCCGTCCTTCCTCATTGTCTTTGAGCTGAGAAACTCATGAAGTCCCCTAGAGCAGTGGACTATTTGAAGGCACCTCTGGGGAAAGGGAAATGAGGTTGGACTGTCTGTCCTAAGCTTAAGGACTTTTTCTTTTTTCTTTTTTTTTTTTCTTTTGAGATAGAGTCTTGCTCTGTCACCCAGTGTGGAGTGCATTGGCACAATCTCGGCTCACTGCAACCTCTGCCTCCCAGGTTCAAGCAATTCTCCTGCCTCAGCCTCCCAAGTAGCTGGGATTACAGGCACCTGCCATCACACCCAGCTAATTTTTGTATTTTTAGTAGAGATGGGGTTTCAGCATGTTAGCCAAACTGGTCTCAATCTCCTGACCCCATGATCCACCTGCCTCGGCCTCCCAAAGTGCTGGGATTACAGGTGTGAGTCACCGCGCCCGGCCAGCTGAAGGGCTTTTGAAAGAAGCCTCTGACTCTCTTAGCCTTCCTTGCCCACCCCCTGTTCATTGTTCTACTCTCCCCAAGAGTCACAATCTATTTTACAACCCTCACAGTGTAAAAGTACACATGCTTTCTGAACATGTGATTGGAAGTTTTATTCTATAGGGATATTTTAGGTTTCTGCAGACACTAACACTCTTTTTCCTTCATAAAAACAGTGCAGGGTTTGAGGTCTTACAGCACCTAAGCAAGTTCTGCCAGGGATCTAAGGGAACAGCTTCAAACTCAGCGCCTAAGAGGCCTCTTCTCCCACACTGACACTTGTCTGAGTCCTTGTCGTCATCCTTAAATACTGAGCAAGAAATAAGATGACAGGTTTCACAGAACCGTGTCTTCAGACAAGTGGGGTTTAAGTTTTGTCAGGCCAAAAGGCAATCCTCAGCCGCTAGTCATTTTCTGTACTAAAATCGCTTTCATCATGTTCTGTTAAAAAAAACAGGTAAGAGAATACGGTTCTTTTTCCTCTTTCTAAAGGTTCACTCAAGTGCTTAGAGAGAATATTTCACTCCAAGGACAAGAGATGTGACTCTCCAGTGTTGGAAATGTTGAGACATCCTGGGCTGGTTTTTCCAACAGGGAGCCTCAGGCTGGGTTGACAGTGAAACTGATCCAGCCATAGAAACTCCACCTCCTCTCCCCTCCTCCCTTGTCCTCCCTGCCCGTTCGTCCCTCGTTTCCTTCCCTCTCTCCTCTCTTCCCTCCTTCCTTTCTTTCTGTCCCCTCTTGGTCCATACTGGTAGATGAGGAGAATTAGTCAACAGCAGTGGAGTGACAAGGAATGGTTCTGGACGACACGGCCAGGCTGCACTTCATCTTGGGGGATTCTCGTCCTAACTTGGAGTTAACAAATTCATCACTCCGTGGGCTCCCTGCTTAGAGTAGGCACTTCTGTTTCGTTAAATAAACGCTTTTAGCATTCCTCCATTCTTCATTCTACTAATGTTTGGGTTCCAGAGTTCTAGCAGAAAATCAAGATGTGGCTGGGTGTTGCTGCCTCATGCCTGTAATCCCAGCACTTTGGGAGGTCAAGACAAGCTAATAATTTGTGTTCAGGAGTTCGAGACCAGCCCGGTCAACCCAGGAGGTGGAGGCTGCAATAAGCCAAGATCGTACCACTGCACTCCATCCTGGGAGACAAGAGTGAGCCTTAGTCTCAAAAAAATTAAAAATAAAAAGCTTTTTTCCTTATTATGGAATAATAATGTGGTTAAGAACCCAGGATCTGGAGGTGGGTGTTTCCTGGCTAATCTCTAAATCTTCTCATTTGTAAACTGAGGATAGTAGTTCCTATATAATAGGTACTACTTGTATGGAATATATGTTAGGAGAATTAAAATATGCATATGTAATGCACATGGCATCATTGCTTGCTCCATGTTTATGAAGTGATTTATAAATAGAACTAAAATTGTTTCTGTTAAGAGGATTTGTGGCAAGTAATACCATTGCATCCTTCAAGCTCACCGAAATGTCAGCTATAAGTACAGGGAATTATGGGGCAGGGTGGCTCATGCCTGCAATCTCAGCATTTTGGGAGGCCAAGGCGGGTGGATCACTGAGGTCAGGCCTGGCCAACATGGTGAAACCCTATCTCTGCTAAAAATACCAAAAAAAAAAAAAAAAAAAAATTAGACATGGTGGCTCATGCCTGTAATCCCAGCTACTCAGGAGGCTGAGGCAGGAGAATCACTTGAACTGGGGAGGCAGAGGTTGCAGTGAGCCGAGATTGAGCCACTGCACTCCAGCCTGGGAGACAAAGTGAGACTCCATCTCAAAAAAAAAAAAAAAAAAAAGGAATTGTGGCATAGGTTACAAGTTGCCAACCCTAACGTCAGCCCTTGTGTGCTTCCGGCGTAATAGAAACTTGCTTGTATCGGGACACATGGCCACCTGGGTTAAAGACTCCATTTTCTTGCCTCCTTTTCAGAGAACCGTGTGACAAGGTTCTGACCAATGAGATATGAGTGGAGCCCTCACAGGACAGCCTGTAGGAGCCTCCCTCCAGGGATTGCTAGACTTCTAGGACCGTGTGTCCCTTCTTATTCCCTTACTCCACGTTGCTGCCTGAACATGCATGTGATAGTCAGAGCATGGCTTGCAACATGAGGAAGAGGGCGGCCATATCCCAGGGATGGCAGAGCAATGAGCTGGAAGAATGTGAGTTCCTAAGGACTCCATGGAGCCTCCTCCCTGCAGACTGAGAGAAACTAACTTCTGTTTCATCTGGTACTCTTAGTTGTAACAAATTTTTACCAAGTCAGCAAAGAAACTGACATTCTCGGACTCACACATAGACACAATTCTGCTACATTGTGAGATATTTCATTTATGACATCCAGATGGTATCAGTCAGCTTATTCATTTCATTCACCTCACTTGTTTCTGGGTGAATCATAACTATTTCCAAAAAGAAAATTCATCCTCAAAAGATATACAAATGTACCACAACAGATGTTTCACAAACTGTGTCCTGGCCACCCAGCAATGTCAGTTTAAGAAGTTGTTGAGCAATAGCAGAATCATTTAAGCGTAGCCCCTCCCCCTGAGGCCACCTTGATGGAAATTCATTCAGATGTACACATTCTGGTATCGTTGTTTAAAAATTACTTTCACTATTTGTGTCGTGCTCATGGGACTGATCAATTGCGGAAGAATTTGAAGTTGCAGTTAAAGTTTAGGCTTGAAATTGATTGCTCTGAGTGAGAGAAAAAGAGTTATGTGGAGTTGTTTTGTTCAATCTGTACTTTGAATTTTCTACATTTGTACAGAGAAATTGATTGGTGGTGTCTCTTTGTTCTCTTGCTTCCAGTGTTCAGAGAAGCAGATGAACAGTCCATCCTATTGAAGCAGCATGTCTGCAGAGGTCAGTGTGGCCTATGACCAGTTCTTCCTAACCCATAGCTAAAGGGAAGGAGATATGTTGACCTGAGCGGTAAATAATCAAGCATTAAACCAGGCACTACTCAAGGGAAATCAGCCCATCCTGCTCTCTGAAAGGAAGAATTAGGCTGGTGTCTGGAGACTCACTATGTTAGAATAATCTGTATTACTGCTGTAAGATTGGTTTTCTTCTAAGCTGAGCCTCAGAAAAGGGCACAGATGAAGATCAAACATGTCATTAGTCAATTCGGGCGGGGCCTCAGGAAACAGATTTGTATTTTCCACCTTGACGACAGACTGCTGTGATTCTTAACTTTTCATCGGAACAGTCAGAGGCCCTGTCTGAAAATCACAAGGGCAAAATCGCTGTCAAGTGCCTCCAGCAAAATCACACCAGACTTTGAGCAGTCCCTGGGAAAGGGCAGCCCAGAGCCTTCAATTCAGCACCGACTGCCCCATATACAAATATATATAAATCCCTAGATGTTTCCAAATATCTGCCCAAACGTGATGGGAAATATTCCAGCATATGTATGTATTAGTCTGTTTTCACATTACTCTAAAGAAATACCTGAGACCGAGTTATTTATAAAGAAAAGAGATTTCACTGGCTCCCGGTTCTGCAGGCTGTACAGGAAGCATGGCAGCTTCTGCTTTTGGGGAGGCCTCAGGAAACTTAAAATCACGGCGGAAGGCAAAGGGGGAGCCAGCACTTTACACGGCCAGAGCAAGAGAAGAAAGAGGAGGGGCCACACACTTTTAAACAACCAGATTTCATAACTCACTATCATGAGAACAGCACCAAGGGGATGGTGCTAACCCATTGATGAGAACTCTGTCCCCGGATCCAATCACCCACGACCATGCCCCACATCCAGCACTGGGGATTACAATTCAACATGACATTTGGTGGGGACACAGATCCAAATCCTATCAGAGCATAAACACAAAAATCTTAAAATCCATCCTGCTTGTTAGGTTAATGCATGAGCCGTGGGTGTTCTTTTTATTTTGATTCCTCCTCTACTTAGAACAAGAGTTGAACCCAGACTGGTCTCACACATTTCAGCCAGCTGCCCAAATGGCATTCTAGTGAAAACGTGTGTGTGTGTGTGTGTGTGTGTGTGTGTGTGTGTGTGTGTGTGTGTGTAGATAGATGGAGTCTCACTCTTTTGCCAGGCTGGAGTACAGTGGCATGATTTCAGCTCACTGCAACCTCTGCCTCCCAGGTTCAAGTGATTCTCCTGCCTCAGCCTCCTGAGTAGCTGGGATTACAGGCCCTTGCCACCGGAGTTTTGCCCTGTTGGCCACGCTGGTTTTCAAACACCTGACCTCAAGTGATTCGCCCCTCTGGGCCTCCCAAAGTGCTAGGATTACAGGTTTGAGCCACTGCGCCCAGCCTAGTGAAAACCCCTGAGCTAGAGCTTTGCCTTTTCACTCCCATCTTAAAGCATCCCTGGGCTCTGGGATCCACCCTCAGCTTCTTCCTGCCTTTGGTGTGTATTACTGCAGAGAAGGTTTGCAGAACTGGGGTGTGATGTTTCTCTGATTTGTTTGACTGGGGAGGAGACCCAGGCTCCAAAGAACTGACCAGCGGAGAAAAAGTTGAATTCACCAGCAAGGAAGTCAGCAAAGGTAAGTCACCTGCTTTCTGCGATATGACCGCTGTCTGCCCTCACCTGACGCATGCTCACTTTACCCCACGCCTGAAGCCATGGAACAGCATCCCTGAGACTCCCTGACACAGATTTTTGCTTTAGCCTGTTTTAGACGTTTTTTGTATCTGAATTCAAATACTGAGAACAAAAGTACACATAAAAGCTTCACTTAACACACAACAGTGGAAGAAGTTTTACTCTCTCCAAGGCCATTGTTTACCACAGCAAAATCCTGGAAACATCTGCATGTTCAAAGACACACATTTCTATAACACCATGCAAAATTTTTGTGAAAGAATATTTAATGACATGAGAAAACAAAGTATGAGGTCAATATGAACAGAGTACAAAACACAGCGCAGTGAGATCCTATTATATATGATAATACATTAATGTTAATAACTATATATTATATTAATAATGATATGATATATCAATTAATATAATGTATATAATATATAAATTTATAAATTAATTAATATAAGATATTAATAGTAGATACTCTGGCTGCTTTAGCTGAAATCCAATCCAAAGGGGTTGTTATAGTCAGAATATTGTGCCCCCCAAAATTCATATGTTGAATCCCTAATTCCCACTGTGACAGTATTTGGAGGTGGGGCCTCAACTGACGAAATTTAGATGACATCATAAGAGTGGCACTCCCATGATGGGATTAGTGTCCTTCTAAGAAGAGGACAAGACACAGAATTCATTTGCGCCGCCCCCACTGTGCCCACTGAGGAAAGGCCACGAGAAGACACAGCAAGAAGGTGGCCATCTGCGAGCCAGGAAGGGAGCCCTCGCCAGACACTGAATCTGCTGTCATCTTGATCTAGGACTTCCAGTCTCTGGAACTGTGTGAAAATAAATTTCTGTTGTTTAAACCACCCATCTATGGTATTTTGATCAGACTAAGGCAGGTGCCAACTACTTAAAGTTTGATTTTTGTGATGCGTGGCTCTGAAGAATTTTTTTAGAGATGGCAGATGAGACTGTGTGTGGAGTCTCCCACAACTCTCACTCTGTAAAAGGTGGGAGGCTGCATTAGTCCATTTTTGCACTGCTATAATTACCCTAAGGCTGGGTAATTTATGAAGAAAAGACGCTTAACTGGCTCACAGTTCTGCAGGCTGTACAGGAAGCATGGCTGAGGAGTCCTCAGGAAACTTGTAGTCATGGCAGAAGGTGAAGGGGAATCAGACACATCTTCATGTGGCCAGAGCAGGAGGGAGCCGTGGGAGGCGTCACACATGTTTAAACAACCAGATCTCACGAGCAGTAACTCACTATCACAAGAGCAGCATCGAAGGGGAAATCTGCCCCCATGATCCAATCACCTCCCAGCAGATACCACCCCCAACATTGGGGATTGCAGTTTGACATGAGATTTGAGTGGGAACACAGACCTAAACCATATCAGAGGCTCTTACCCTGCCCTTGAGTCAGGCTAGTCTGGCATGTGCTCCAGAAAATCTCCAGAGCAAGAGGCTCAGCAGTTGGTGGCAGCAGAGTAGAGGGGGGTGCTGCTGTCCTGGTGTCAGAGAGAAAGCTGTGTGTAGTGCAAGACACATTAGAGGGTCTTGGCGGAGGGTGGCCTCAGAGCCTGGAGCTGGCTAAATGGATGGTGGAGTGACTCCAGGTGGGGTTTGTCTGAGAACAGAGAGAGGAGCTGGCAGAGCAAATAAAGGAGAAGCATCCATTCCGTCATGCTGGGGAAATAGGAAGTGCTAACCTTGAGAGGAATTCAAGGATGGTTTGTTTTTAAACATTTAAAAAATGTATTTCATGGGACTGGACATTTACTTTGGTAACTAAAGTAACTCCAACATTTCTTCAAATTCAAGAGTGAGTGGTGCAGCCGTGAGGCATGGAAAGAGCCAGTGCCACTAGTTAGGTTTGCAAGGCAGTTGACAGAAAAACTAAAGCAGCCTTCTGAGTGCACTTGATACATCTTGCTCTTTTAGAGTACTGGTTCCATACATTTATGCAGATTCATGAGAAAAAGGACTGGAAGGATATTGTGGCAGTCTGGGCCTAATCAGGAAATAGAAAGCATAGAGTAGGTTAAACAGGGAAATTTAAGATGAAGAACTATTAAAGATGATAAAAGAGTAACTGTAAGGCATAAAGGAATTCCAGACCTCATAAGGTTCCCCAGGGCTAAGGGAGAGTGCCCACGTGCATTAGTTGTTAGGGCCACTATAACGAAGTACCACAAACTGAGTGGCTTAAATGACAGAAAGCTCTGTTCTCAAGATTCTGATGGCTAGAAGGCCAAGATCAAGGTGTCAGCAGGGTTGGTTTCTTCTGAGGCTTTTCTCCTTGACTTATAAATGTCCATCTTCTCTGTTTCTTCTTCCCTCTGTGTGCATCTGTTTCTTAATCTCTTCTAATAACGACATCAGTCAGATTGGATCACAGCCCACCCTCATAACCTCTGTAAAGGTCCTATCTCCAAATAGAGTCACATTCTGAGGGACTGGGGATTGAGGCTTTTAGGAATTTTGGCCCTTGACACCAAGAAAAGGCAAACTTGGAAAGGGTTTGGAGATCTCTTTGGAGAGAGTGTGGTTTGGCCACCAGATCAGAGAGACTTCCTGGGCTGGCCTGGAGCTGATGGACCAACAATGAACGACCTTCCGCAGTGCCGGTGGCGGCAAGTGGGGGTCTGGCCAGGAGGGAGTGGGTGCTCCCTAGATCACAGGTGAATTGAATCATGTGGTGCTTTGCAGGGTGCACAGGACTCTGGTTTCTCTGTTGAAATGGCTGCCGAGAGGTTATTTCCCCACTGAGGCTGCAAGATGTCAGAGGAGCCATGCCCTGGCCAGCAACTGAAGCTGGTTCCACCAGATATCCTCATGTGGACCTCACTGCTGCACCCCCCACCCCACCCTCCTGACATGCCCCCAGAGCCCTCTCCTGAGAAAGCTGACACTACTCACTTCCAAGGAGGAGTTCTCAATGGAACCCCATGGTTTATCTCAGAGCATATTTTGAAGAGTATGTTCAGAGCTGAAAGGCAATCATTGATAATGGACACAGACATCCATCATGAAAGTTAACAATCTGTGCAAGAGCTGCCTGTTTCACGTCATTTGTTCATTCATTTAACAAAAAGTTATTGTCTGCCTAATATGTGTTGGGCACAGTTGAGTAGCGGGATCCAGGTTCCTATTCCCTGGTTCATATATTCTGGTAAGAGTCTGCCCACTAATCACTACAATGTCCTGGGAACAACCCTGGAGGCATTGGAACCTGGACTTTAAGCCGCTGCTCTGCAGATATTTAGCTGGGCACTCTCAAGCAAGTCACTTGGCTTCTCTGGGCCTGGTGCCCCTTACTCCTCCATTTCCATATCTAAGGCACCGTGGGTTATTCACTCACTCACGTAAGTTGGCCTCTGCTTCCCAGACTGCCAGTTGCTAAGGGTGGGATTCTTTTCAACTTTATATTTCCATCCCCAGCACATCACACATAGTTTCAGCTGTCACCCGCCACCCTTACATTTTTTGCCACTGGGATATTTTTAGCAAGCAAATTGGCTTTTGTTTTTTTCCCCTACCTACAATGTTAAATGACCCCCACAGCTGGCAGGAAGTCCTCTGAGGCCGGCCTGTGAGAATCCGGCCCCTATGTGGCCTGTAGCTCCTAACTTCATCACTCTTCCCAAAAACTTCCTCCCACAACTCTCACACTGTAAAAGAGGGTGGGAGGCTGCATTAGTCTGTTCTTGCACTGCCATAATTACCCAGGTCATCCTGGTCCAGGAAGCATCTCTGCACACGCGAGTGTAACTGTTCTCTACCTGGATGAGCCCTTCGTCTATCAGGCAAATTCCTGCAGATCCTTCAGGCTCAGTTTCTCTGTATCTTCCCTGGGACACCTTCCGTATTAGTCTGTTTTCATGCTGCTGCTAAGGACATATCCGAGACTGTGTAATTTATCAAGAAAAAGGTTTAATGGACTCACAGTTCCTTCATGTGGCTGGGGAGGCCTCACAATCACGGAGGAAGGTGAAAGGCATGTCTTACATGACGGCGGACAAGACAGAACGAGAGCCAAGTGAAAGGGGGAACCCCTCATCACACCGTCAGATCTCACGAGGCTTATTAGCCACCGTGAGAATAGGATGGGGAGAACCACCCCCATGATTCAATTATCTCCCACTGGGTCCTTCCCACAACACGGAGAAATTATGGGAGTATAATTCAAGGTGAGATCTGGGTGGGGACACAGCCAAACCTTATCACCTTCCTTCACTTGCTGGGACCTGCCCCTCCTCTGACCTCTTACTTCTCCCTAACGTTCTCCTTCAGTGTGCTTCACTAGCATCATTTGCAAAGCTGCAGCATAATACCACGAATCAAAAAATAGTTTATTTATTTATAGTATTATCATTATTAAGATGTAGTTTCATTCTAGTTGCTCAGACTGGAGTGCAATGGCGCAATCTCAGCTCCCTGCAACCTCACTGCCTCCCAGTTCGAGGGATTCTCCTGCCTCAGCCTCCAGAGTAGCTGGGATTACATGCACATAATTTTAGCAGAGACAGGGTTTCTTCATGTTGGCCGGGTTGGTCTCGAACTCCTGATGTCAGATGATCTGCCTGCTTTGGCCTCCCACTTACAGGAGTGAGCCATTGCACCTGGCCTGATATATATATACATAATTTTTATTTTTTTGAGATGGAGTGTTGTTTCTGTTGCCCAGGCTGGAGTGCAATTGCACCATCTCGGCTCACAGCAACCTCTGCCTCCTGTGTCCAAGCAATTCTCCTGCTTCAGCCTCCCAAGTAACTGGGATTACAGGCAGCCCCCATCACGCCCAGCTAATTTTTGTATTTTTAGTAGAGATGAGGTTCCTCCATGTTGGTCAGGCTGGTCTCAAACTCCCGACCTCAGGTGATCTGCCTGCCTCGGCCTCCCAAAGTGCTGAGAGTACAGGTGTGAGCCACTGTGACTGCCAAAATATTTTTTTTAAAAATAGATTTCCTGATAGAGTTTAATTTTCCTGGGTCTCCAATAAGATGAGTAATTTCCTCAAATTACAGATTTCATGGGTTTCATTGTCTGTATGAAGGTTTGGGAGAGAGTAATTAAGTCTCTCCCCTAAGATATGGAACTTGAGTCACTTTTTTTTTTTGAGATGGAGTCTCTCTCTGTTGCCCAGGGTAGGATGTAGTGGCACGACCTTATCTCACTGCAACCTCTGTCTCCCAGGTTCAAGAGACTCTCGTGCCTCAGCTTCCTGAGTAGATGAAACTACAGGTGCCTGCCACCATGCCTGGCTAATTTTTGTATTTTTAGTAGAGACGAGATTTCGCCATGATGCCCAGGTTGGCCTCAAACTCCTGAGCTCAGGCAATCGACCCGCCTCGGCCTCCCAAAGTGATAGGATTATAATTGTGAGCCACCTCACCTGGCCTAATTTTTGGTAATTTAAAAAAGACTTTTCTGAACACAAGCTGGCATTTTGTCCAGATGGATATGTAGCCTGCAGTTCTACACTTCTGGCCATACACCAGTGGGCTTTCATTTCAGCCCTGCTGCTTTCTCCCTGGATGTCTTCTTATCGTGAGTTGTACAGTATGTGCAAAAATCTGCATTTCATTTCATGAATATCTGCCTCACATCAGAAAATACACACCAAACCTACCGTCCCCCCAAAAGCTACAGCACAGTTCTAGGGACATAGTACATGCCCAGCAAACACAGATGGGTGCCTACATTTCACTTCTAGAAGTTATAAATGACACTGGAACAGAAGGTCTACCTAAGAAGACATTCTAGATGGCTGTCCCCAAGGGTTCTAGTATACCTGGGCTTTGGTTCACTTTATTAAATAGTAGCATCTAGTTTTGAGCTGGTGTGTAACTTTCTTTCTTTCTTTTTTTTGAGACGGAGTCTCGCTCTCTCACCAGGCTGGAGTGCAGTGGCGTGATCTCGGCTCACTGCAACTTCCATTTTCCTGGTTCAAGCAATTCTCCTGCCTCAGCCTCCTGAGTAGCTAGGACTACAGGCATGTGCCACCATGCCCGGCTAATTTTTTTTTTTTTTTTTTTGTATTTTTAGTAGAGACAGGGTTTCACCATGTTGGCCAGGATGGTCTCAATCTCTTGACCTCATGATCTGCCCGCCTTGGCCTCCCAAAGTGCTGGGACTACAGGTGTGAGCCACCACACCAGGCTGTAACTATCTTTCTTTCATGTGAAAATCATTCCATTCCGTCAAATGACTGCATTTACTTTTTCTTTTTTTTTTTTTTTTTTTGACGGAGTTTCGCTCTTGTTACCCAGGCTGCAGTGCAATGGCGCGATCTCGGCTCACCGCAACCTCCGCCTCCTGGGTTCAGGCAATTCTCCTGTCTCAGCCTCCTGAGTAGCTGGGATTACAGGCACGTGCCACCATGCCCAGTTAATTTTTTGTATTTTTAGTAGAGACGGGGTTTCACCATGTTGACCAGGATGGTCTCGATCTCTCGACCTCATGATCCACCCGCCTCGGCCTCCCAAAGTGCTGGGATTACAAGCTTGAGCCACCGCGCCCGGCCTACTTTTTCTTTTTTATTTTATTTTATTTTATTTTTGAGATAGGGTCTGGCTATGTTGCCCAGGCTGGAGTGCAGTGGCACAATCTCATCTCACTGCAACCTCTGCCTCCTGGATTCAAGCAATTCTCCAGCCTCAGCCTCCTGAGTAGCTGGGATTACAGGCATGGTCAACACACCACGGTTAATTTTTGGGTTTTTAGTAGAGACAGGGTTTCACCACGATGGCCAGGCTGGTCTCGAACTCCTGACCTCAAGTGATCCACCCACCTCAGCCTTTCCAAAGTGCTGGGATTACAGGCATGAGCCACCACGCCCAGCCTGCATTTATTTTTTTTCTGTGTGTGTGTGCAGATGGGATCTCACTATGTTGCCCAGGCTGGCCTCAAACTCCTGGTCTCAAGCGATCCTCCCTCCTAGGCCTCCCGAGTTTCTGGGATTACAGGCGTGAGCCACTGCAGCCAGCCCTGTATTTCTTGTTTGACAGACAGTATGTGATTATAGTGAGTGAAATACCCAAGGAACCTAAGACTTCTTACGGGCTCGGTAGTGCCTGGGTTTCCAGGGCTGAGAGCCAACCTTCCAGGGTTTTGCTTTTGTTTCGTTCTCATGCTCACTTACCCATCTAATTTGTTATTGTGATCAAGTAGCTGGAGTCCTCAGAGAAAAGTGTCCACATAGTGCCATGTTAGCCAAGAGATAAGGAATCCGAGGGCAGATGAGCAATTAGAAGCAAACTCATGCTGGTTTGTCCTTGCTGAGACCATGAAGGTTAAACGTATGTTGGCATTTTAATAAAAATCATTAAATCCTGCATCTTAGGGATGGAGAGAATAACTCTCCCAAATCAAAACGCAGACCATGGAAAAGGCAAATCTTTAATTTGAGGAAACTCGCTCAGCTTATAGGATCCCCAAACAAATTAAACGAGAAATCTGCCCTTAAGAAAAAATTCTGGCCAGGTGCGGTGGCTCACACCTGTAATTCCAGCACTTTGGGAAGCCGAGATGGGAGGATCACTTGAGGCCAGGAGTTCCAGATCAGACTAGGCAACCTAACATGACTCTATACAAAAGATGCAAAATTAGCCAAGCATGGTGGCATGTGCCTGTAGTCCCAGTTACTTGGGAGGCTAAGGTAGGAGGATCACTTGGGCCAGGGCAGTTGAGGCTGCAGTGAGCTATGGCCACACCACTGCACTCCAGCCTAGGCAACAGAGCTAGACCCTATCTTGAAAATAAAATAAAATAAATGTAATACAATATATAATATGAAACAATAAAAAATAAATGTTCTGTTTCCAAAGTGTCTTTGTGAGTTAGCTGGTTAATTTCAGACTTATTACAGAAGTTAACAGATACAATTCCTCTCCCAGCTCCATTCATTTATATCTGCTAGTGAACCGGCCACATTGCTACCTCCCTGTGATGTCTACTGGAGTTAATAAGTGAATGCAGAGAAAGCCAGGAGTGCCCAGTCATTTGGGCTGGCCCCCAGCCTCTGTCTGGCCGGCTCCTTTAGTTCAGACTTACATTTGTGAGCTTTCAGCTTCATCTCGTCCACGGGAATGAGGTCCAGATAGTCCAGGTAGTATTCATAGCTGTAGTATGGGGCAGAGGCATTGGTCCCGTTGGCCATGTCTGTGGCACTGGACAGTCAGTGTCCGGGCCAGCAGCCTCGCCTCTGGAGCCAGGCGCCAAGCCCCTGGGAGGAGATTGCCTCACTGATGTCGGTAGGAATCGTCCAAGTGTGTCTGTGGGTCTCCAGACTCAAGGCCTGCCCACTTATCAGAACCGTTTGGCTGGAAGAAAGGTCAGGGGGGTGTGCCTCACATCTCCAGCGTCCAGCAGAGTCTCCTGTCCTGCCCCTTCTTGATAAAACTCCAAGGCAAACAGAGCAGAGAGGCAGGAGAACAGCTATCTAGGGCAGCTCTGGGATGCCTCTCTGTGTAAGGACAGGGAGCCGGGCAGGAAATAGATGCCAGGGCCCCTTAGAAGATGCCCAATAGGGCTAGAAAGACAATTGCTTTTTGCCTTAAGTACTTGAAAAGTTAAAAAACAAAACAAACAAAATGCAAGCCCAGCGGTGCCCTTGACTTACATTTCAGCAATTTTTGGTGCTATTGAGCAACCAGCAAACCGCTGGCTTAGATTCAATATCTTAAGGCAGAAACAGAGTGAGTGATGTCACTCCTGAACTTGTGAACCTCTGGCATGTCCTCACAGCCAGTTAATTAAAACCAGAAGAGAGCCCCCTGCCCCAACAGAATGTGCCTCTCCGCTTTTATCTAAGTCCCCAAGAACCAGCCAGCGGGCTGCATTTCTTCAGACTCAAAAGGCTGTTTATCTGGGCCACGACCCCATGTGGTTCGAGCTCTTGGGAAACAGAGTCCACTCAGCGCTTGGCTGACACCCCATGTGACGCAGATTCTTCTGGGTTTCTGTAGGGCTTGACTCCGAATAATACCCCCTCTTCTAAGATCCTCGGACACGAACAAGAAGAACATTCTGAACATCTGGAATATGCAGGGCCACGTGTGAGAGGAACCCTAGAATTTAGCCTTTGAGAATTGGAAAGCCAAAACACACATCTTAGGGGGCCTTTCCCTCCAATATGCCCAGCTTTCTTGTGTTCTTGATTCAGGTCTACACTGTCAGAACAAAGCTGGGTATTGACAGTGTAGACGGTCCACCCGGATAACTCGAGCCCCTCTGCTGGTTTTGTTGTGGTCTGCCATGCCTGAGGCTTCCCTTGGGGGGCACTTTAAGGGCAGTTCAGTTGACCAGAAGGGGAGGAATGAAGTTCTTGTGTTTCCAAAGTGAGGGGCAAAAAATCCACTTGAAAAGTAAAATCAAACCCCTGCTCCCTCTACACTCTACACTTCTGACACCAGAGGTGGGGAAGTGCAAAAGGTTCCTTTTTAAGGTTTCCTTTCTTGTTAAAGAATAAGTGTGCTAATAACTTCGTGAAGCCCCATCCTACGTAGCTGTTAGACATGCTGTGCTTGCAGGCACGTAGTACATTCTGTGTCCTTGTACTTTAACCAAGATATCTGTGCTGGACGTGCTCACAGACATGTCCCAGCTCTCCACTGCTTTTACCTGTTTAGAAAAGTTTTAAGTTGTTAGCCAATTGGGTTTTAGTTTAGATTGCCAGGTCTGACTCCAGCCAACAGAGATCAGATACAGCAGTAAGGATGATGCCAAATGCATAGGAAAAAAAGTTGTGTGTTTCTCTTTGTTCTTTGTACTCTCATGACACGATGGCTACCAGGAGTACCCTTCCTGCAGTCTGGGGAGAAAAAATTGCATTGGCTGAAAGATCCTTTGTCTCAGTGCTAATTTTTCTTTGCAGCACTGAGCGTCTATTTCCAACACCAGACATGTGGGTTTTTCCATACAAAGCAATTTCCTATTCCTGGCAGCCACTGACTGGGTGTCCTACAGTGTAACTCAACCCTGACATTATGTCATTTGCTAGAATGGCTCACACACATAACTCAGGACAGTGTACTTACCAGATGACTGGTTTGTCATAAAAGCATACAACTCAGGAACAGCCACGTGGAAGAGACACGGGGCAAGGTATGGGAAGGGGCATGGATTTTTCCATGCCTGACCCAGGTGGACACCGTCCAGCACCTCAAAGTAGCCAGATGTTTCTGTGTATACTGCTGTACACATGCCTCCCAGGTGTGTACAACACTGTGCAAATAACACCGCTATTCTGGGCTGAATTGTGCTCCCCCAAAATTCCTAAGTTGAAGGCTTCATCCTCAGTATCTCAGAGTGTGACTGCATTTGAAGATGGGATCTTTAAAGAGATAATTAGGTTAAAAAGCCAGGATAATGGCTCCAATCCAAGATGACTGTGTCTTGTAAGAAGAGGAGATTGGGATACCCCCAAGGCACAGAGAGATGGTGACGTGAAGACCTAGGGAGGAGATGCCCATTGACAATTGCAAAGGGGCCTCAGAATGAAACCAGCCCACTTATTCCTTCATCTTGGACTTCTATCCTCCAGAATTGTGAGGAAATACGTTTCTAATTTTCTTTTTTTTTCTTTGTCTCAGACAACTTTTTTTACATTGTGAATTCCAGGCATGTGCCAACACGCTCAGCACATTTTTGCATTTTTAGTAGAGACAGGGTGTCTCCATGTTGGCCAGGCTGGTCTCGAACTCCTGACCTCAGGTGATCCACCCGCCTTGGGCTCCCAAAGTGCTGGGATTACAGGCATGAGCCACTGTGCCCAGCCTTTTTTTTTTGAGATGGAGTCTTACTCTGTCGTCTACGCTGGAGTGCAGTGGCACGATCTTGGCTCACTCCAACCTCTGCCTCCTGGGTTCAAACGATTCTCCTGCCTCAGCCTCCCAAGTAGTTGGGATTACAGGCATGTGCCACCATGCCTGGCTAATTTTCGTGTTTTTAGTAGAGACAGCATTTCTCCATGTTGGCTAGGCTGGTCCTGAACTGACCTCAGGAGATCCTCCTGCCTCGGCCTCCTGAAGTGCTGGGATTACAGGCCTGAGCCACCATGCCCGGCCACATTTTAAGAAACCTACTCTGTGGGACTTTGGGGTACTAGGGCAGACCAAGCAGACTAATACTGTGACAATGGGTAGCTAGTCAGGTATGAGCAGGGCAGGAGAGGGCTCCCCCCACATACACAGTTGTTAACTGTCTCTCTAAAGTAATAATTGGTCACAGGTGGTGCTGGGGAAAGGTAGGCTCCCAATAGAGAGAAAACACCTAAAACTGGTCAGCAGCTTCCTGATGGGATCTCAGGAGTTGGGCGAGTGGGCTCAGGCCGGGCATGTGCACAGCCCGCCCCTAGGGAAGAATCAAGGGAGAAATAAGGCAAGACCCCGGAAGTCCACATATAAAGCCCCAAGTCAAAAGGTTCCGCTGTGCACTTGATCTCTCCAAAGTAACCAGCCACTTACTTAAACTCAAGTGGATTTTATCAGTGTTGTACCAGAGATATTATACTTGAAAACAACAGTCCAGGAAGGTCAGCCCTGGCTCCACAAAGCAGAAGGGGCCAAGTATGGTGACGCATGTCTGTAGTACCAGCTGCTTAGGAGGCTGAGGCAGGAGGATCGCTTGAGGCCAGGAGTTCGAGACCTGCCTGGGCAACATAGTGAGACACCATCTCCGAAAAAATAAAGAAAAGAAGAAAAAAGCAGAGGGTAGGAAGGGAATTCTATGGGTGGGAAAAAAAAAAAGCCTAAACTATCTGAAGCATTTTCTTCCAGTAAGAAGCTAATTAGCATGAGCATGGTGTGCTAGGGTTAACAAAGTATTTTCATCAATATTAGAAAACTCGATCCTCATTAACAACTTGGTGTAGTACCGAAGAATCAGACTCAGGGAAGGCAAACAAGCTTTTTCCGCAATTCCCTACATTATTACTGCCTTGTGGAGGGAGGGGTAAGTTAACCAGGACTACTGACTCCAAAGCCTTTGTTTTTTGCTAGTGGCCGTACGCACTAAAATTGGAAGTACATTTATGTAAATAGTTTATGCAACTCATCCAAGTAGACAGTGACTTGGGGGACATCCAGAGCGTAGTGGGAACAGAGGTAGGTCCTTACAGGTAGCTTTCTTCCCAGGTATGCTGCCAGGCTGGCTGTGGTGCAGGGGGCTGGTTCCTCGCCAGCTTTCCCTCCTGACCTGGGATGTTTTAGGCAGAGGCTGGCTTTCCGGGGCAGCTGAGAAAATCTGTTCTTATCAGCAAGAAGGGATGCTTCTCCCTCGCAAGGACGAATGATTCCTTGATCCAAGCAGCAGGGGCGCTTTCAGGCTTTCCAGGGGGCACTGCTGCTCCCTCAACTTTTTCCTTGCAGTGGCAGCCTAAGTGATCTGGGGCCGTCCCCAGGGTCTCATTCCAGGAATAGCAATGTGCAAAAGAACCCTGTGATGAGGGTCATCCCTATCCCCTGCCTTCTCCACTTCATGGAAAGGAGGCCCCCAGGAGCAGTGGTCATCAAAAGTGGAGCTGCTTATATACAACTATAATTAGTCCATTTACAAAAACGAAAAAGGGTGTTGGTCTGGCACAGAGGCTCACGCTTGCGATCCTGGCACTCTGGGAGGCCGAGGCGGGACGATCGCTTAAGGCTAGGAGTTCGAGACCGGCAATATAGCAAGACTGCTCCCCACCCCCTAGAAAATGTGGGGCTGCCAATACTGACAGCGTGGGCACGCCTAGAACTTGTTAGAAATGCAGATTCTCGGACTAACCCGCTACCTACTGAACCGGAGCCTGTGAAAGTGGTTCTTAGATACTCAGGCTTGCAGCCTGTACTTTTCTCAGTGGTGCTGCCTCTCCCACGGAAAGGGGCGAATAATCCTTAGGAAGACAAGCAAACAGGTCTGCAGCTTCAATTTCTTCAAACTAGAAAGCGTGACGCAGGCGCAGTGACCGCCCGCCGTCCCGCCGTCCCGCCTCCTCCCAGGCATTTGCCCCTTCTCGGCCTCCGCCACTGCGGCCTGCCCCGCGCATGCGCAGAGGCTCCTCCCCCCCCCCGCCTTCCCATGGGTCTCTGGGACGCGGGCGATTTGTAGGTAATGGCGGGAGCTCGGTCACCGAGGTGTCCCACAGGATGCGCTGGCGGCTGTGAGTACGGTGACAAGGGCAAGTGCAGCGACTCCTCGCTGTTGAGCAAGAGGCTCTCCGAAGACTCGAGCCGCCACCAGCTGCTGCAGAAGTGGACGAACATGTGGCGCTCCACAAGCGAGGACGCTTCAGTGGCCGACACCGAGAAGGCGCGGCTCCAGGAGGCGGCGGCGGCGGCGGAGATGCCGCTGGTGTTCCTGTGCTCCGGCTGCCGGCGGCCGCTGGGCGACTCGCTGAGCTGGGTGACCAGCCAGGAGGACACCAACTGCATCCTACTGCGCTGTCAGTTGGGTCGGGCCGCGCAGAGGTTGGGGGTTGGAGGGTCGAGGGGTCGGGGGGTCGGGGTCGCCTTCTTGCAGTTCTGCCGCGCCTGGGCGGCCTCCGGAGAAGGAGGCTCCTTGGGGCTGCTCAGGGACTTTAAGAGCAAAAAGCCTGAGAGTGTGAGCTGTGGCAGGAGGAGGGGAGGAGGGTCACTCTTCCACTTTGGCTCTCGGGGGACGGGTTCTTTTCTGTGGCCCCCGATCCCAGAAGAGCAGCGGTTGCATCAGCATCATAGCGATGCCTCTGCAGCCTCAAGGGTTAGAGCCGCAGAGCTGACAGAACGCAGTGCTATGGGGGAAGAAAGGGACGGAAACGGGCAATAAAAGCGCCAACAGTCTCATCAAAATTAGCTAGGAAGGAGGATGTAGCAAAAGAGTTGAGAAGAAGACGGGAATTTAGTTTCTGATCCTGGTTCTAGCAGTTACCTCTGTTTTTCCACTGTCCTCTCATTTTGCTGTTTTTGTAGTGTTTAGGGATGAAGTGATTCACTTACATTTTTTATGAACTGATGTGAAAACGGCTGTTACTTTTGGATTGTGGTTTTTCAAGATGAAGTTTTTCCTGTCTTTGAATACTGTAAATGTTTCGATGGCAGAAATTCACCACCGTTTTATCGATGTTTCTGGAACGTTTTCCTCGGTGTAATACTGAGAATAAAGGAGCATACCAGTGTCCACTAGTTAACTGGAAGTTGAGATGAACTCTTTGCACCTATTAAAACTAAGCCATGCAGGTTTTTGATCCAGTAGGGGAAGCTCTTTGTTGGAATGAATTTAGCTGATTTACATCTTTTTAAGAAATAACAGATTTGGTGTTACATCTTTCATTTTATTTGCTCTTTGTTTCGATAGTGTTTATCTTTTGCCATGTGGGTTCTTTGTTTTGCTTTACATATAGAAAGGGTATTATTTTTGTTATTTAATTTTTATATTAATAGTTTTTAAATTTAAAACATAGTTCAAAAATAGCAAACATAGTTTAAAATTTAAAGAACTACACATTTTTTATTTATCAGATCAGAGGGGATTTAACACCTCCTTGGCCCCCCCCCCCACAAAGACAGACAAATGAACTCGGATTCATTTCCATTCCTTCCTTACCCAATTTGATAGTTTCATTGTTTTCATTTTGTCAAGGTTTATATATTTACATTCTGCACATTTACATTGTGTTTTGTAGCCATAACACAGCCTTTCTATTTTAATAGGGTTATTTATTTAATAGGTTTTTTAAATTTTATTTATTTATTTATTTTTTAAATAGAAAGGGTTATAGTGGATTAACAGCCCACTGTTGCCCTGGCTGGAGTACAGTGGCACAATCATAGCTCACTGTAACCTTGAATTCCCGGGCTCAAACTATTTTCCCCACTCAGCTTCCCAAGTAGCTTGGGACTACAGACACCAACACTTGGCTAATTTTAAGATTTTTTTGTAGAGACAAGAGTCTTGCTATGCTGCTCAGGCTGATCTCAAACTCTAGGCCCCAAGCAATCCCCTGCTTTGGCCTCCTAAAGTGCTGAAATTACAGATGTGAGCTACAGCACTCGATCCTATAATGTTTATATAAATTTATTTCCCAACTCCACTAGTCTTTAACATAAGAAAGCTTCTTAATAGCTTTTTCATTCCTGAGTTGTTTGACTAATCATCATTAGTGCCCCTCTCCCCAACATCTCCAAGAAAATTTCAAGTAGATGTGCTTGAAAATATTTTCCTGTTTTTAATATGTGAATGCTAGCTTGGCTACAGGTGCAATTCTTGGTCATGCTGTTTGCTTTTGTCAGATGCTGAGCAGCTGGTGCAAAAGCCTGGAGACTAGAATATGGTCAAAGAATAAAGATTCAGGGAGGAATTAAGGGGCCAGAAACTTTAGGGCCTTGTAGTCTGTTCTGAAGAATAGTAATCTGTTCTAGTGAGTAAACTATGATGCTAGCTTAGGCAGGGGAGTAATATGACCCTGCCTTTTCTTTGGAGAAAGCATTGAAGAAGGAACAAGTATAGAAGTGGGGAGGTCAGTGAAGAGCGAGGGCAGGAGTCCAGGCAAGAGGTGGTGCTGGTGGTTTGGGGGCTGGAGTGAGGTTTGGGAGGTAGAATTGATGGGATGATCAGTGGAGTAGATGGAGGTGGAGTTTACCAAGTTGGGGTAGACTGTACGAGGAGGTGAAATTAAGAGTCAGTTCTGGCCATTTTAGGTCTGATGTCACTTCTTTTCTCTTTCATCCTCTGCCCTGTCCTTTAGTGTGTCCTAGACCTGGATTCTTTGAGAATGTTTGCTGCTGCCTCTGGAGTCCAGCTGTGACCTCTGTCCAAGTCATTGTCCAAGTAAAAGATACGTGGCTGGGATCCTGAGGACCCTCTCAGTTACTTTTAGATAAATGGGTCCTGTGTTGGAAATCTGGAGATAGATGTGTTGGCTGTTTACATCTTCCTAGGTTTGGAACCCAGTTTCACTATCTGGCAGATAATTCTTTGCAGTCTGTGATTTGAGATTCTAATGGTTCCAATTTTACTGTTGGATGAATTTTTCTGTCAGTTTTAGCCATTCTATTAATGTTAGTGGTTTTCAGGGAAAGGAAAGAAATGACCTTTTAACATTTTTCTTTAAGAGCGAAACTCCATCTCAAAAAAAAAAAATAATAATAAATTTTTTTTGTAGAGATGGAGTCTTGTTATGTTGTCCAGGCTGATCTCCAGCTCCCGGCCCCAAGCAATCCTCTCACCTTGGCCTCTCTAACTGTTGGAATGACAGGTGTGAGCCACTGCGCCTGGTTGGAAATAACTCTTATTCTGCCGTCTTTTCCCGGAAGACCCCTAGTACATTTAGTTTTGAACCACTTGTGTGTGTGTTTGACTTTGGGCTTATTTTTTGTCCTCCAAGTTCTGAAAAGTTGGATTAGAAATTCTGTCTTTGCCTGTATGTTATAAGAAACCACATTAATAAATTATTACTTTCTCTGTAGGTGTTTCCTGTAATGTTTCTGTGGATAAGGAACAGAAGCTATCCAAACGTGAAAAGGAAAATGGTTGGTGAGTAAAGCTGTATCTATATGAATATGTTAGGTAATTTTTTTTTTTAAATTAAAATCTTTAAAAGGTCATTACTAGTAGTAAGATTACTTGGGATAATAGTTTCATGATAGTAAAAGTGAATCATTCACATACATCAGTTCTTTTTTTTTCTTTTTCTATATCCCATTTCAAAAAGGAGTATATCAGTTCTTGAGTGGTTGTGGTCACCTTTAGATATTGAAAAATTAGAGTTTCTAGTTTTATAAAAGCGTATTCTGACATTCCCTTTTTGGATATTTGGGCTTGGGGCTGAAGAAAATTGAAAATAAAAATAGAAAAAGAAGGCCAGGCACAGTGGCTCATGCCTGTAATCCCAGCACTTTGGGAGGCAGAGGCGGGCAGATTACTGGGGGTCAGAAGTTCGAGACCAGCCTGGCCAACGTGGCAAAACCCTGTCTCTACTAAAAATTCAAAAATTAGCCTGGTGTGGTGGTGCGTGCCTGTAATCCCAACTACTCTGGAGGCTGAGACAGGAGAATCGCTTGAACCTGGGAGGCAGAGGTTGCAGTAAGCCAAGACTGTGCCACTGCACTCCAGTCTGGGCACTGCTTTCTCAATGTTACTGTTCAAGGAAAAGGGTGAATTCTGGCCAAATTCTTGCCAACTGAAAGCAGAAAGATGCTGGCTTAATAGTAGCTATCATCTCTTCATTGCTCTATAAGATGATTCTAGAAGTATGAATGGGTTTGTTCCTATTTTCGTTGGTGTTTAGTTGATTTTGATAACTCAGGATAGAACAGTCTTATCCATGACTCAGTCTATTTGGGGAGTTCAAGCCTCTGGTTTCTAAGTGTCCTTTATTGGCTGACACATTAGATAGTAGTTTGTAATCTTGGTAATGGTGTGAGGCAGTCTCATAATGTTAATGAGGTTTGATATTTAGCATGGAGGTTTGCTGGTTAACTGTGAGTAACATAGGTGAGATTTACCAGCATGCTTTTATATTTCTTATGTAAAAACTTACACAAGCTTCTGGGTATGGTGGCTCATGCCTATAATCTCAGCACTTTGGGAGGCCAAGGTGAAGGATTGCTTGGGGCTAGGAGTTTGAGACCAGCTTGGGCAACATAGTGAGACTATTTATACTATAAAACTAAAAAAAGTTTAGAAACTTACAATAGCCCATGGACACTTAATATGTAATCTGTGTCATATTACTAGCTAATCACATAATCAGTGAGCGTTCATGACATAGCAGGTGGTGCTCCATTTTGTTCTTTGTTCATATGTTGTCCATATGTTGCTGTAATAAATAACAGTGTCTCAGTATCTGTAAGTAAACAATGATGTAGTTTTTAATCACTCCGTTTTGCTTGATAGGAATGGATATTTAGTGATTACAAGTGTTTCACGTACTTCAGTTATGTTTTAGGGTCCTCTGAAAAGCAAATTGTGAGTAGGAGTTATACTTTTGCAATAATATTTAAATCTCCAGTTATCACTTTGCTATGTGTTGGAATGGTAATTTTAGTGTATTTATAGAATGGTAAATTTGGATGGGTCAGTTCAACAAGGTGTTTGAGAGACAATGGCTTCTAAGCCAGATTTTAAGGAGACATGAACAGGCTTTAGGGGAGGGTATATTCAAGTGCGTGGAACCTGAGTTGAAAGATAATGAGAATGAAGGAACAATTACATGGGCTGCCATCTAACTTTAGAGTCTGTTTTTATTAAGCAAACAGTATTACTTTCCACTAGAGCAGAGTTTGGTAAACTGTGACCCATGGACCGGGCACCCATTTGTGAATACGAGTTTATTGGAAAACAGATTATTCAGTTACCTATTGTCTATAGGTGCTTCCGTTTTACAGTGGCAGAGGTGAGTAGTGACAGACACCATATGGCTGGCACACCTAAAACATTTATTCTCTGCTTTGTTACATTTAGTTACCAAAAAATTCCCTGTCCCTTGCCTAATGTGTTAATGCCCCTTGGTGAGCTTTTTGACAACATGACATTAAAAGGACATGTAGAATCTTTTTGTGTGTTTCCACATTTTAGATTATTTTTCTTGTACCAGATAGAGGAATTTATATTCTAGAAAAACACCACATCAGTATCCTCTCATGTCACTTTTTTGTATGTCCCTTGTTGTTTGATATTTAAGACATGGTCTAGAGATGACTGTTTTTATATTTTTATTGTAAATATCTTACTATCATTTTTTCCTTCCAATATGTATGACCTGGTATGGTCAGAATAGCATACTTTAGAGGCTGAAGTGTTTATATATTTTAACAATGAGATTTTTATTATAATGCGTTGCTATTTTGTTTCCTAAAGCAAGACATTCCTTTATTGCAGCATCCTTGAGACTTTGTACTGCACCGGGTGCTCACTCAACCTTGGCTACGTGTACAGATGCACACCCAAGAGTCTTGATTACAAGAGAGACTTGTTTTGCCTCAGTGTTGAAGCCATCGAAAGGTAAGTGTGATATATAAATGCTTACCTCACAACTGGTGTTTCAGAAAGTTAAGTTTGCAGAGAAATTGCTACAGAAGCTTTAGAACTGTTTGGTTAAATATATACTGTTTGGTTAAATATATTTTCAAGTAATGATTCCTAACATGCCAGTTTTTTTTTTGTTTTTTTTTTTTTG
The DNA here is from genome assembly GCF_048565385.1 of Saimiri boliviensis. Classification (NCBI taxonomy): domain Eukaryota; kingdom Metazoa; phylum Chordata; class Mammalia; order Primates; family Cebidae; genus Saimiri; species Saimiri boliviensis. The sequence continues at coordinate 13,168,854 of NC_133466.1, forward strand.
CTTTGACCTGCTTCTTTATTTGGTATTGGAAAAGTCAGACACTCTTAAATTGTAGGAGAAAACACTGTGAGACCTTTTTTTGGAGTAGAAGTATATTCAGTTTTTATAAAAAATTGAGTGTAGTTTAGTAGGATATTCCCTCCGGCCCCAGCTTTTTATTTATTTAAAAACATATTTTTTTAAGATATGGGGCTTTGCTGTGTCACCCAGGCTGGAGTGCAGTGCTGTAGTCATAGCTTTCTGCACCCTCGAACTCCTGGATTCCAATGATCCTCCTGCCTCGGCCTCCTAAATAGCTAGGACTACAGGCATATTGCTTGGGGTCTTGCTGTGTTGCCCAGACTAGTTTCAGATCACTAGCCTCAGATGATCCTTCTGTCTCACCTCCTGAATAGCTGGGGATAAGTGTACACCACCATACCCAGCTTATATTTTAACCTTCAACTGTACTTCAGTTATGTTTTAGGGTCCTCTGAAAAGCAAATTGTGTCAGAAGATAAAGAGCTTTTTAATCTTGAAAGCAGAGTTGAAATAGAAAAGTCTCTAAAACAGGTAATTTTATTCTGTACATTTTATATCTTTGTATGAACAATTTATCAGTGAAGTGCTCCCCCACAAATGATAATTCTCATAATGTCATCTGTTTTGCTCGCTGTAAGAGTATACTTATTTCATTTCAGTTCTTAGTAAAGTTGATCTTTGGGGAACTCAAATGAAGCTAAAGCTTTATCAACAAAATAATAAGGAAGTCCTTTCATGTCAAAATCAAAACTACATATTCCAACACTGCTAAGCCAGAAATAAGTTTTTGATTCAAATCAATGTTTTGTTTGATTCAATTCTTGTGGTATAAATAGCCTTATTGTTGGATGTTAACATTTTCTCTTCTCATTGCCAGATAGGTGAGATGGTGATGACTGTATGGAAGAGATACAGATTATAGGTTGAGAACTGCTGTTGATAGAATTATGTTTTATTTAAAAAAATTTAGTTTATGCCTCTGAGTAGTTTTGTTAAACACTGAGTATCTACCATGCAATGCATGACATATTCAAAATTGCATTAAGTGTATATTTTAATTATACTTAACCATGTATAATTTTTAATGATATTGATATGTGTGTTTATTTTTTCAATTCAATAGATGGAAGATGTCTTGCAAGCATTACAAATGAAGCTGTGGGAGGTTGAATCAAAATTGTCCTTTGCCACTTGTAAAAGCTGAACTCTAGTCTGTGTCCTCCATTCTGCCCCCACCCTTCTTCCCTTTGTTTGTTAAATGAAGCAACATAGTGAGATGTTGTCGTTACCAAGAGAAAAAAAAAAAAAGGAAAAGAAAAAAATAGCTGGGCATATGAAAGGCTGAGGTGGGAGCTGAAGCAACATAGTGAGATGTTGTTGCTACCAAAAAAAAAAAAAAAGAAAAGAAAGAAAAAAATAGCCGGTCATATGAAAGGCTGAGGTGGGAGGATCACTTGAGCGTGGGAGGTCAAGGCTGCAGTGAGCCTTGATCATGCCAGAGTGAGACCTTGTCTCAAAAAAAAAAAAAGACCCCAAAATTGTAGCATTACTTTTACAGCTATTGTTGAAAAATGCACACTTTGAATGAAGAGACCTTCCAAACAGGCTTCGTGTGAGCAGCATGGCGATTTACCTGGGTGCAGGTGGGCTAAGGGCAAAAAGGGCATTAGCAAAGGGCAGTGAGCTAGGAGTTGGTTTTATAGGTTTGGGCAGTTTTTTTGGGGGTTGGGGGTGTTGCAGAGTAAGTTCAGTTACAGTGGTAGGGTTGGGTGAGAGGTATTTACATTAACATAAGAACAGTTAAGATGGCAGGGTTGGGTGAGGGGCTCGTCAGGGGGAACAGGGACAATGGCAAACACAGGCATAGGGTGGGCGACTTCAGCCAGGCAAGCTGGACTTCAGACTTTCAGGCTCCAGGCTTGCATATGGAGACCTGACAGCTATATTTTATGGAGAAGTAGTGACTATTTCTCAAAATCCCATTTTAAAGCCATTTTATGGTGCTTGTTGGAATAGGGACTTAGGAGTTTTGATTTTGATAAGAAACTGCGATGATTTTCTGAACTTTTCTTCTCTGTATCACATTTATTATTCTTTATTTACTATTTTTAAAAACTTTATTTTACCTTTAACACTTGGGACAATATTTATTATAAATGATAAGAAAATCTTAGAGGTTTTTCTACCCCCAGTGTCAGTAAATCTCTGAGAACTAATGCGTAAAATTCCCTGAAGAAATTGATTGTAATTATCCGTCAGAACTATTTGAAAACTTGCACAGGAGCACTTGCATCTATGTAGTAGGATTTTCCCTTTTCCTGCTTATGTGCTACTATATGCTTAGAAAACCTGGAGGAATGCTTATCAGCAAGGAGTAGTCATCTCTGATGGTGGGATTCTGGGGGAGTTTTTGGCTTTTCTGTTTTCTATAATGTAACACTTTTATAGTGAGTATGTATTTTTATAATTGAAGAGAATAAAGACTAAAACAAAGTGCTTTAAGATTGATTTTTAGAAACCGAATAGTGGTATTTAACTGAGATCAGAAATTCTGGTGCAGTGAAATATTACTGAGCATGGCTGTGGAAGGTCTGCTCAGGAATATAAAGGTAACCCCAAATTTGCCCAGGCCCTTTGTTTCTGTGTGCGAGTGCGGTCACCGAACAGTACTGATTAAGTATGAGTAACTCATTCAGCTTCTGCTCAGAAGTTCCCTGATTATTTGTGAGAATACTAAAGTTATCAGAGCAAAAGGTCCCAAGTACCCTGGACTGGATCATGCAAGATTCTTGTGTTGTTTTTGAGAGATTGTCGACAACCTCAAAAGTTGACTGAGCCATCTAGGTGTTTTCTCTCACAGACTCCTCTCTCACCAGCAGACTGGTGCTGTGGAAGCAAATGTCAACACCCACTGGCAACAAGGCAGCATCTGGCCACAGTAAGCTTGAGGAAGTCCCAGGTGTCTGTCATCTTAGGTGCTTTGGTGGCACCTTGTGTGAAAATTGACTCCAAACAGATGAGAGAATATTTTAGTCACAAGACTCAGCTAACTGGTTGTGCAGGTTACAGAATACTCCAGCAAGCATTTTCAGATGCCATTCCAAAGACATAGGCAGTTTGGCTCCCTGATTCCTTATACCCTGTTCATACTAGGGAAGGAGGAGCCTCTACAATGTTTGTAGCCAATTCACGCGTCTTGAAAACTCATTTCACCAATGAAAAGTAATTTCTAATACCCTGGTGCTAATTAAGATTCTGTTACGGATCAGAAGATAAATGTAGCTCATGCCTTACTGGCTGCCTCTAGAGTGGGCCTTTGATTACCTTTCCCTCCCTGCCCGTATATTCCTGTTAGGGTTCTTCATGTGAAGTTAATCAAGCACCCCCGGGGTGCAGATGGAAGCCAGCACACATTTGTATCACATGGTCTCCACTGAAACATCTAAAAGTCAATCCCAGGAAACACAGTTTCATAAGACAGTCTTCATCTTTGGCCTTAACCTGTGGCATCCCTGAAGGAGCGGCCTTGCCATCACAATGAGAGAGGGACCTCTAAGGCTCCCAGCGGGCCACGCTGAGGGGTCTACGTGGGAGTGCTGCATCCTGTCTGCGCTGCACGGTGGCACTTGCAGGAGAGGGGACTTCTGTTCTGGGCCACCCCCTCTTGGGCCACCTGTTTCCCTGAAGCCTGGTGGCCTGGCTTTTCTGGCTTTGTGTGAGATCTCATCAGAATGTGTGTGTGTGTGTGTGTGTGTGTGTGTAAGTGTAACTTGTATATTCACCTGCTAAAACTTAAGGCAACAGGTTTATGTTTCTTACAATTGGAAAACCCAACGTGTGGTCGTTTCTGGTAAATGAGCCCTGGGAAAGCATTTCCTGTGTGCAGGAGTGAGGGTCCACAAGCAGGAGACGGATGTCCCAGCCCACACCACACAGGACCCAACAGAGGCTTCAGACAGATCTCCCCAGAAGTTAGTCCTTCAGCCATTCCCTTAAAGGGCATTCCCTAGTTCTTTAGAGAGAAGATATGGCAGAACCTGTTATGCGGCCTTTGAAGATTGTTGTAAATGGGTATGTGTAGCGTATTGTCCATGGTTTTCATCCCAGAGTGTGGGTGCTGTCCTCAGCAAGTTCTCCAGTCATGCTTACACATTTCCAACCTAAAGAGTCAACTCTAGGCATTGCTCTGTGTAGCATTGCTGCCTGAATGGCATGTGTCTTGCTTGGATGATTCTAGTCAAACATGGGACGTTTAAAATGATCAAGACTGGGGTGTGACCCCTTGCAGAATCAGGTCTAGGTTTTCAATAGGAGCTGATTGAACCAAGGAGCCAGGAGCAAAGCTTCACCCAGCTTGCTTTTGGGGGAGAGTCTTGCGGGTAACAACCAGAAGTCCAGGGTCAAAGTCCCAGTTTAACTGCTGTATTTAACCATGTGATCGGGGGCAAATCATGTAATCATTTTGAGTCTCTGTTTTTGCATCTGTAAAATGAAAGTATAATAACCTGCCTTCTGTGGGTCAAGGATGATCAGATTAGGTAATGCATATGACAGTACTTTGAAAGCAGTAAAAAAAAATCGTAAACATAAAGGATAAAGATTTAGCCTTAAATAGAATCAATCTGATTCAGCCTTCTAGCCAGTCTATTCATAAGATTCTATGGATATAAAAGAATCTGAAATGCTATATATTTTTTTCCAAACTATATAACATTATTGGCTTTTTCCCCCCAGTTGTAAACATTGTACAGAATTTGAAAAATAGAAAAAAGCACAAGAAAGAAAATAAAGTGCATAATCTTACAATTAATAATTACATTTTGGGACCACCGTGCCCAGCCAAATTATCTTTTATTTAAGAAAATTTAGTTTATGCCTCTAAATAGTTTTCCTTACAGTCATTTTTACATGCAAAGCTTGGGGTCATACTGGTCACACTGTTTTGACTTAAAATATTTCCTAAAAAACATAAATACTATTTTATAACCTGAGTTTTAATGATCGCTAGGATGGGAACCATATTTAAAAGCTTGTTTAAATGTGATTATATGGTGTGAAATTCACACTATTTAGTGGTTTATTTAACAACTGAAGTTTACTAACCAAATAAAAGGGCATGAGAGAAATCTTAGACAGTGACTTCTTTTGTCTAGCTCCAGTGGTGTGCAGGGGAGAGCCAATTGTTAAATTTTCAGGAATTTTGTCAGCTGGTCATTAAACTGTTGGTAGCTTGAAATTGGCCATGATGGGGATATATTTACACCTGAGAAATCAGCAAGTGCTGAAAAAATGAGGGCTTCCCCCACCCCAGCTAGGTTTCCAGCAGATTGCTGTATTCCTTCTATACTGTTTGACTTAAAAGTTGAAAAGAGAAAGTGATTTGCAATCTCCTCCTCCTGGGTTCAAGCAATTCTTGTGCCTCAGCCTCCTGAGTAGCTCGGACTACAGGCACGTGCCACCACTCCTGTCTAATCTTGTATTTTTATAATAGTAGAGACAGGGTTTCACCATGTTGGCCAGGCTGGTCTCAAACTCCTGGCCTCAAGGGATTCCCCGATCTTGGCCTCCCAAAATGCTGGGATTACAGGCATGAGCCACCACTCCCAGCCCGAAACTCATTCTGAGACTTTAGGGATTACAGTCACATTCTTCACCTCTCCTGGAGAAAACCCAAAATACTTGAAACAAATGACTTAAGATTTTATATAAGTAGTTGATGTTATGGACATCTATTTTGTTCTCCCTAAATAGGATGAACAAAATAGGTTGTTAACTGGGCAGTTGCTTGCCAGTGAACAACCAGAGGCAGTTTGTTGGTGATCACTTCTGAACTGAGGGAGAAGAACTTATTTTTTAATCAAATCTGACATATTTTGGGTATTGATCATTATTTTACTTTTTATTTTTTGAGACAGTCTCTCTGTCGCCCAGGCTGAAGTGCAGTGGCACGATCATAACTCACTGCAACCTCTGCCTCCAGGGTTTAAGCAGTTCTGTGCCTCAGCCTCCCGAGTAGCTGGGATTACAGGTGCCCGCCACCATGTCTGGCTAATTTTGGTATTTTTAGTAGAGGCGGGGTTTCACCATCCACCCGCCTCAGCCTCCCAGGGTGCTGGGATTGCAGGCATGAGCCGCCACGCCCGGCCGATCATTAGTTTTTTTAGTGAGACGTGAGTTCTGTCTGTAGGCTAATTTATTCATTATTTAGGCAGCTAATCATGAGTGCAGTCAAGGCCAGTCTATATAGCTGTAGTTTCTTCAGGATGGTCACACCTGTTTAAATCTCAGTGATAAGCTCTAAGATAGAGAGGGGAGCGGAGGGTGGGATGAGGAATTGATGTGGTGGGACCCAGAGTTTTGTTGGCCTAAATGTGATTTCAAATAGGACTGGCCTCATTTCATTCAAGCTGGCTCTGTCAACCTCTGCTAATTAGCTTAACAAAATTAAATGAACTCTGTAACACTTTTTTTTCCCTGAACAATTACCAGCATGGTTTTTAGTTATTCTTTATCTAATTTTAAGGCAGAGTTGGACAAGGTGACCCTTCAAGGGCTCGTCAGTCTTCTAACTCACATAACCCTGAAAGGAAATGAGAAATATTCAAAGGAGGGACGTGAGACTCCATGAACCAACTGCATGGATTTGAGGAAATGGGATAATTTTGGCCTTTTCATGACGTCACTTTCATGTTTCTCTCCATTAACCGTCGTCCACCCTTATGAGGAGCTGTGGGCTTGTAATTCTGGAGGCTTCTTGAGAACAGTAGAAGGCTTCTTGAGAACAGTAGAAAGTTTGAGAAATTAAGATGCACGTTGGATCGCGTAACATTTTCCAAACCAAAAACAAGAGCATGTAGCCATTTTGAAGAGAAGTCTTAGGAACCTTTTTCCCAAAACGGGACAGCTGCTTTTTGACTGTAACAGCTGCTTCCCTGGCGATGGCTTTTCTTTTATGTGACAGCACTTAATGATCATTTACTACCTCCTTCTCACAGAACCCTCTTCCATAGGCAGCCCCATACCCATTTTACACATGCAGAAACTGAGACTCAGAGACGTTAAATGGCCTGAAGTCCCATGTGACTAATAAACAGACTCAGTGCTTTTCTTCTGTGCATGCCCACCTTCTTGCCTTGCTCTGAGCTTGTTCTTTTTAGCAGTAAAGCACATAAAGGGACATTGCATCGGTTAATGCAGCATTACAATCTCAGTGTCTAGAAGGGTTTAGAAGTCCTGAGCTGCTCTATTCTTTTTCTTCTGTCAAACACAGTGAACTCAGCCTGAGTTCCCTCTTCTGCACTACCTTGAGATTCTCTGGCTACCGAATCCCCCAGCCTCTCTTCTGCCCAGAGGAGCTGGCTGGCCTCTGTTTCAAGCTCTCACCTCTTCCTGTGTCATCTGGGCTCTGTCTTGTGCCACCTCCTGAGTAATTTATCTTACTTTATAGCAGTTACCATAGTTGGACATTATATTTTACATTTGTTAGTTTAATGTCTGTCCTACCATTGGAATGTTAGCTCCAGGAGGGCAGGGATTCTGTCCGTCTCATGGCGTGGGCCAAAAAGGATGCAGCCCCATAATACATGCTCATTTCATCTTCAATGGAATAAATGAATGTTGCTGCATTGAGTTCCTGTTGACTCACATCTTCATCCTCTGTCCACTCTTGTTAGTCTTTATCTTGACCTTCAAGCATACCAAGTCTCACCTTGGTGACAAAGAGCTCTCCTGTGGCGCTGGCACCTCACTGAACTGCTGTCCTCTATTTTTAAGCACACTGACTTTGCCCACTCAGGACTTCCACTCTGGCTCACTGGTTGTCTGCTCTAGGCATTTTGCTGAAACTACTGTCTTGAAGGCCGCCAGTGAGTTCCTGCAAAGTGTTACTGTCTGTCTGAAACTCCTGAAATTTCCAACAATTTTAAATTGTCCTCTCCTTTAATATTTTCTTCTTGATTGCCTGCATTTGTGAGTGACGCATGATGAAGTATGCAGAGGCTGGATGCCATGGGGCCTGAGGTTTGCGGTAAAATATGTCAGTAAAGTTAACCGCACAGCAAAAGGGATATCGTGGCCCTCATATTAATCTCTGCTGATTATTTATGAGTGGGTATGGGCGGGGGTTCATTGCATCTGCACTTCTGTGTGTTGTGTGGTTTATTTTAAATGGAGTCTCACTCTGTTACCCAGGCTGGAGTGCAGTGGCGCCATCTCAGCTCACTGCAACCTCCACCTCTGGGTTCAAGCGATTCTCCTCCCTCAGCCTCCCAAGTAGCTGGGATTACAAGCACGTGGCTCCACACCTGGCTAATTTTTGTAGTTTTAGTAGGGATGGGGTTTCCCCATGTTGGCCAGGCTGGTCTCGAACTTCTCACCTTAGGTGATCCTCCTGCCTTGGCCTCTGAAAGTGCTGGGACTACAGGCATGAGTCACCGCACCTGGCCTGTATAGGTTTGAACATTTTTCTGAAGCCAAAAACAAGTGTGCCATCCTCCTTGGGCACTGATAGCGTCCGACTTGCCTGGTAACCTCCTGACTCTTTGCTGCTGTTTCGCTGGGGTTCACCTTCCTCCTGCTTCCCCTGGGTTCTGCCCTTACCCTCATTTCTCTCTCTGCAGTCTCTCTTGGATACCTCTGCCCTGTCGGGATTTCATTCCTGTGCCTGTAATTCCCACAGCCCTCAGTTGTCTCCCCTGGGCCCTGGTCCTGAGTTTCTAATGATCTGCAGACACCCCCTGAAGATGCCTTGCATATTCTCTGTGTCTCACACCTGACCCTTTTCTATATATACAGTTCTTCCTTGTCCTTCAAGGTCCTGCTGGAGTGCTGCTTCCTCCAGGAAGCCCTTGCTGATTTCTCAGCCAGATGTCATTTCTCCCACTTTATTATTCCTAAATGACTTCTAAATGACTTCGGCATGTCCTGACCTTATTACTTAGATTTTGTATTCTAGTTTTGTGGGAACTGATCCTGGAATACTAGGATTGTGTTTGTTTTCCATTGTGTTTTCTATTGATCTAACAAGTTGTGGGACCTTGTACACTGGAGGCAATTCATGCTTTGTAGACCAGTTATGACGGTAAATGGAAAAAAATCTTAAAAAAAAAAATAAGCTGAGAGAAATGGTTATACCACAGCACTCCAAATTGCTCTTAGTATTTCAGAATTGACATATAAGAATAAAAAGAAAGTACCCCAAAATGCAATGGTGCTGTGGGGCCAGAATAAAATGTTAACCAGCTAAATAGGGACTCGGGGGAAATTTACCAAATTGAGCTCATTTACATCTGTAATTACCCGTCTGTGATCATTCTGCTGTTGTCTTCTGTCTTTCTCCTCCCACACCAGGTTAAAAATACTTCGTATGAAAGCTTTTCTTCCTAATCAAATACTATGAATTCTTGGGACTGGGGGTTAGGTGAGGTGGGGCGTGAACGCCACTCTGATACTGGAGACAAGATGCTGGAGTGGGCCTCAGTCACGCTGTCTGGGTGCCAAGCAGAAGCCCAGTTGCGCTGTCTGGGTACCAGGGAGAAGCCAGGCAGATCAGCATTAAGCCGCCTTCACACACGCACATCCCAGGAGGAGACTTGGAGGCAATGGCATTGAAAACCACCTGCTGTTTCCAGTGATCAAGAGAGAAACTGTGGCTTTCATGAATGCGGAATCCGAAAGACACAGTAGGATGCCAGCCTGGAATGGCTGCTTCCTGCGGTGGGAAGGTCTAGTAGGCTAGGAAGGTGTCAGGGAGAGGGCTGTCTCCTCCCAGGACGTTCTTTCTGGCCAGACACGGTGGCTCAAGCCTGTAATCCCAGCACTTTGGGAGGCCGAGGCGGGTGGATCACGAGGTCAGGAGATTGAGACCACCCCGGCCAACATGGTGAAACCCCGTCTCTCCTAAAGATACAAAAATTAGCTGGGCATGGTGGTGGGCACCTGTAATCCCAGCTACTCAGGAGGCTGAGGCAGGAGAATTGCTTGAACCAGGGAGTCGGAGGTTGCAGTGAGCTGAGCTTGTGCCACTGCTCTCCAGCCTGGCAACAGAGTGAGACTCCATCTCAATACAAGGGTGGGGGGGCACTTTTTCTTAGGGGAAAATGATGACCTTGAGCTTGAAGATGCACAAGAAAAGTGGCTCCCAGACTTCTCAGTGCTTCCTTGTCGGCAAGAATTGTAACCCCTGGGGGGCCAAGGCGAGGCAGGGAATGCCCTCCAGAGGCCTGCGGTCCTGGAGTAAGTATGCCTGCTAGAGCAGCCCTGGCCCACCCTTCCCTCAAGCCCCTGGCCACTCTCAGGGGAATTGCCTGGGGCTTCTCAGAAATGCAGGCCCTGCCTGGGCGCAGTGGTTCACACCTGAAATCCTAGCACTTTGGAAGGCCGAGGCAGGAGGATCGCTTGAGTGTAGTAGTTCAAGACCAGCCTGGGAGACATAGTGAGACCCTGTCTCTACAAAAAAGTAAAAAATAAAAAAATCAGCTAGATGTGGTAGCATGCGCCTGTAGTCCCAGCTACCCAGGAGGCTGAAGTGAGAGGACTGCTTGAGCCTGGGAAGTTGAGGCTGCAGTTAGCCATCATCTCGCCACGACACTCCAGCCTGGGCAACAGGCCTATCTCTAAGTAAGGAAGGAAGGAAATAAATAAATAAAATGTAGACCTTAGCTCCTCATCCAGGCCTGCTGAACCAAACCTATGCTGCGTCAACAAGATGCCAGGTGGCCCCCAGGCACGTTCAAGTGTGACACGAGCTGGCTTAAGGGTCAGTTCGTCCCAGCTTTCTTGAATAAAATGGCTCTTTTATATTGGTGTGATTACTAATTTTGCTGAGTACCATAGTCATTTTTTCAGAGTAGGTTAGTATGACTCTCAGGCTGAGTTGGACTTTTTTGTTTTCTCAATCAGGCCACAAGGGGCCGCATTTCACCATGTAAACATTCATTGTGTCCAACCTGTTCACAGCCACAGTGGCAAACTCAGTAGCTGCAGGAGCCCACGTCCAACAGGAAGGTTGCCTCGTTGCGACCTGACTTTATCCTTTCAGATTCTTAATTCAAATGAAATAATAGTCAAAGCACCCCTGCCCCTGATGCAGCCCCCATCAGACTGCTAACAGCTTTTTTGGTATTCTTCCTTAAAATTGTTGACACTTAACACCCCCCCCAGCATTTTCCCCAAGGCATTAGCGTTCTACACTGGAAGTTAATTAAGTTTTCTCTTTCAGTCATTTTCTGTTTTCATGATTCAGATTTATTACTAAACCCCTTCCCCCAATGTTTTCTGTGTCCTTAATGCCGTGTTTGCCAGCTCAGTTTGGAGTTGCCAGGTGAGAGGTGGCAGTCTTCTGGAATAAGTACATTTCTGATCACCTTGCTAATGTGTCTGACTCACACGAGACTTTGCAGGAATCCTCTATCTGTAATCACGCTATAGATTCTTTTGGAAACATTAAGAAACAGTGCTCTCTTGTTATGGGTGAAGACCTCCAAAGCACATTATTCGGATGATAACATTGTCCAAAGCTTTAAAGTGAATTCAGGCAATTACATTTTATGCCAGACTTCCATTTGCTGAAACAGATTTAAAAAAATACTCGTGCATTAAGTGGTTATATTCCACAGAATGTAGCAGAGGCGAAGTGGTAGTTCTGTGAAGTTCCAGCACACAGGGAGGCCTGGAGACTTGGGATCTGTGTCCTACTGAGCCTCTAACAACTGGAGCCATTCGCATCCCTGGTGTCCATCTCCCAGCCTCGGTTTCCTCATCTATAGAAAGAGGAGGTTGGATTAGAATGCTCTGTATGTTTCCTTTTAAAAGTAATCAAAAAACAATCAGAAATGTTTTATTGTTTTAATTAAGTATTGATTTGAAATGGAAACCTCAATTGATAGCTGATAGAGGCTCATCTGATGCATCTGTAATCTGATGGACATTGACAATATTCTACCCATTAGAGAACCAAGACCATAAAAGAAGCTTAGAATAGAAGAGCCACCCACATTTGCTGCTGCTGTGTAATGAACAGTGGTAGGTGGCTAGCAGGTGCATGTCTTGAAGATATTCTTGAATCAGCTCATGGAATTCTGAACTGGCTTAAAACATGGGCATATGAACATTTTATTTAACAGCATCTCTGGCTGCCAACATTGCGTTAAGAATCTTAATTATTAAAATGTACTGGTGATTTCATTTGCCATCACTTGAGTTGCTCTCAGTGAAAAAGACAGATGTCTTGCTGTAGTCATTTCACTTGCTCAAGTTCTCCTATCCTGTCTCCTCAATTGCTGTACCCCCTGAGCGAAGCCATAACCAATCAAAACTTACGTGAGTCAGCTTTGGATGTCAGCCATAGAGCATGCAAGCCAAGTCCCGTGATGCCAGCCGCTGGACAGAGTTTCCAAGGCAACGGCTGCTGTGTTTCTCCACTCTGAAGGAAAACCTGGGAGAATCCAGTCCTGATGTGGCTCAGAAGAGAGCCAGGGTGGGGGAAAACAATCTGTGAATGAGCAGACTTTGGTTCTAGCCTGGTTTTTTTTTTTTTTTTCCTCTGTAAGAATGAGTCTTATTCACATGCATTTTTGTCTAGATCTGAAATGAGGATTTGAATTGAACTTTTGAGATGGGTGGTTAAAAAAAAAAATACACAGACTGAGAAGCACTAGATGATCATTCAGATTAAGAAGTAATAAAGTCAGAATTCTCACAGGAACAAGAGATCGTTTTTGTCACTGAATACAAGAAAGATTAGCATGAGCCAAGACGCAGAGGCTGAAAAAGGGGCAAAGGACAGTCCCCACTGAGAAACAGCTTCCATCTTCAACGTTTTTCTGATCATTAGTAGGACTATAAAAATGACTGTCCAAACCAGAGCACATTTGTGAGTGGAAGAGGGAATGTCTAATAATTAGGATGACTGATGTCAACCGGCCCGGGAAAGTGCACCCTATTTGGCATGCCTCTCCATGTGAAGCCATTTGAACAAAGGCGGCTCAGCTACCGGAGTGTGAAAGCCGCAAGGCTCAAGTGAGAGGAAGATGCCAAGTCACCCGATGAAACGGAGTCGGGTGGGAATGGAGTGGAGACAGGAAAGAAATGTGGACAGGTTTGACCAGCAACTCAGGGAAATCTGATAATAGATGAAGCAGAAATAGATGAAAAATCTTCGAGGCAGTGGTCGTCTCTGAGGGAACCCAATTTGGGGTGGCCCAGTCAGTGGTTTTATGACTTTGTCCGGTAAAGACTACAGTAATTCTCTTTAAGTTTGAGCAGCAATACACAAGGTCTCTGAGGAGAACAATCCCAACACGATAGACACGAAAACAATGTTTAATAATGAATCTTGTGTTTCCTAAAGAAATTCACTAAAAGTAAACTAAAAGCTTGTAAAACATGTTTATGGTTATCCTCAAAGAAGTCAACTGAGTTTAGCATTCACAGCCAGTTAGGGATGAGATAAAACAGAAGGAAATGGCTGAACTTTTACGCTATCAAATGTACTTACCTTAGGTGTAAACACACGTTTGTTCTTTAACCAAATGGGGCTTCCTGCTGAAATAACCTTGAAACTTTATATAAAGTACCCAAGAATGCCGGGCATGGTGGCTCACACCTGTAATCCTAGTGCTTTGGGAGGTCAACGTGGGTGAATTACTTTGAGGTCAGGATTGCAAGACCAGCCTGGCAAACATGGTGAAACCCCATCTCTACTAAAGAAATACAAAAATTAGCCAGGTGTTGTGACATGCATCTGTAATCCCAGATACTCAGGAGGCTGAGGCAGGAGAATCACTTGAACCTGGGAGGTGGAGGTTGCAGTGAGCCAAGATTGCACCACTGCGTCCAGCCTGAGTGACAGAGCAAGACTCTGTCTAAAAAAAAAAAAAAAAAAAAAGTACCCAGGAAATGTACTTTTACTGTAGAAAAATTAGAAGATTCCACAGAAAACTGAAATGAAGACAATAAAACCACCTATAATCTGACTATCCATAAGTAACCACTATTGACATCTTGGAGTATATCCTTCTACACAGTTTCCTGTGCATTTTATTTATACATATAATTGTAAAAAGGACAGCTTGCTGTGCATATTCTATACTACTATATTATGAACAGTGTGCTACATCACCAAATATACTTTTGCAGCTTTGTTTGGATGACTGCATAACATTTCACAGTATTGAGAGTTCATTGAACCAGACTCTCGCCATTATGTACATGGCTTTTTCCAGACATTTTGTACAACAAACATTGTAGTTTTGAACATCCAGGGAAATCTTTGTGCCACATAACGAATGAATCTGGATCGTGTGAATTTGGTGGGAGAACTGAGGCTGTTAAATCTGGGCCCAGATTAAGATGCAGTTGTGGAATGAGCACACAATAAGAATACAAGAAGAGATGGGTTCTGGGTCCGGCCCACCATAGAACACGGAGCATGTTATTTAACCTCTCTCTGATTAGTTTTCTTATTTATAACAACATGACAAAAATTAGTGAAACCTTGAACTGGTTTACTAAAAGGATTAGAAATAGTAAAGGTGTATGAAAAACCATTTACAGTTATAAAGCAGTTTACTTCTTTTTTTTTTTTTTTTTTTTTTTTTTTTTGCCTCGAGATGGAGTTTCACTCTTGTTGCCCAGACTGGAGTGCAGTAATGTAATCTCGGCTTACAGCAACCTCGGCCTCCCAAGTTCAAGCGACTCTCTGCTTCAGTCTCCCAAGTGGCTGGGATTACAGCCATGTGCCACCACACCCAGCTGATTTCTTTTTGTATTTTTAGAGATGGGATTTCACCGTGTTGGCCAGGCTGGTCTCGAACTCCTGACCTCAGGTGATCCACCTGCCTCGGTCTCCCAAAGTGCTGGGATTACAGGCATGAGCCACCGTGCCCAGCCAAAGCAATTTACTTCTATAGGGATTTCCCCCTCCAAAATGCTGTTGAAGAAAATTCTATTAAATCAACTAAAACTATTTCCAATTTTTTGACTTTCTCCAGTGATATGAGTTTTTATGAACCATTCAAATGTTGGGTATTTGGAAGCTGTGGTGCCTGAATGGGTGCTTCTGGGGAGAAGCTTCTAGGAGTGTTTTGGGCTAATCAGACAGCAGCCTGCCTTCTGAATTATGACAAACCAAAGGCAGAGGGAGCAAACGCTTTGCAAAGGGTTCCACTTGGTGGAGGGGAAGTAACCCTCACTGTGTGATCGCAGTGGGGGCAGGTTCCTCTCCTCCCCTCTCCTCTCCCTGGGGCTCCCATCAGCCCAGATAGGAGTCTGCTAAAGGCTGCTCTGAAAATGGGGTGATCTGGGCATGATGCTGTCCCGCCACAGAGACAGAGGCCAGCTTGCTGTCAGAGATAAAAATGGCTGTTGGAAGTGGAGTCTAGAGAAAAATATTTTAGTAAAGAATTCTGGGAATTTCAGCCACCTTTGGGAGCAGGCCTAATGGGTGTGGGGGACAGGTGAGTAGGGAACATGAATGGAAACCTTGCAGCCTGAATGCGCTCCAAACGGACAGTCCTCAGCTGGCAATTGTGCATGCTGGCTGCGTACCTGTCACTCATCAATAGGATGCAGAGCATTGGGAGAAATGCCCTTGACCACACACAAAGCATGGTAGAGCCTTCCTTCCCTTCCACGCTCATCCACAGGCCATCCCTGCACAACTCTGATGCTGGTAGTCGTGGTGGGGCACCATCCGCATGGTGTTCTGTGGAGTGACCCCCTAAAGCACATCCTACCCTTCTGTCCTCTCCCAGCTGGAGAGGTGCCAAAGACAGCTCCCCTAAAGCACATCCTACCCCTTCATCCTTTCCTGGCTGGAGAGGTCCTGAGAACAGCTCCCCTTCCTTAGTTCTCCTAAGCCTAGGAGGGATCTGGGCATAGAGTAGATGTTCAATGTATGCTCATCAAATGGCTGCGTAAGTAGTCCCAGACCCAGAGGTGGGAGATCTCTGCACCATCTGTCTGCCAGCGATGCAGGAATTTCACGGTCATTCTTTGGGATCCCAAAACAAAATAATTTGTATTCTCACCCACGAAGGAAGATGTTTTTGGTTAGGAAAAAATAGATACATCTAAATTTATAGAGACAACACTTGAGTTTTCTGAAAGGCACATAGTAAAGCCAACATATTTTTCTTTCCTGGTTAGGCCCCCAAACTTGAACTTGGTGTGGTAAGAGGTCACCTTAGATAGGGAGAAAGGAAGGGATTCTTCTGGCAGCGGCTATGCTGGAGCCTAGGGGATGAGAGTACACTTGTTCTGCTGGAGCAGAAATGAACAAATGCTGCATTAAAAGAATATTTTTTGTTTTTGCTTTGCTGTAGATATCTCCCTTGCAGTTATCCAGTGCTGACCAAGTAAATGTACTAATGCATACATTTCTTCTTCTTCCTTTTCCCCTTCCTCTTCTTCCTCTTTCTTCTCTCTTGCTCTTTCCTCTTTCCTTCCCTCCCCTCCCCCTCTCCTCTCCCTCCTCTCCTCTTCCCTCCCCTCCCCTCCCCTCCCTTCCTTTCCCTCTCTCCCTCCCTTCCATCTTCCTTCCTGCCTCCTTCCTCCTCCTCCTCCTTTTTTTTTTTTTTTTTTTTTTTGAGACAGGATCTCATTCTGTTGCCCAGACTAGAGCTCAGTGTTGTGATCTTAGTTGACTGCAGCGTTGAACTCTTGGGCTCAAGATCCTTCTGCCTCACCCTCTGAGTAGCTGGCACTACAGGCACATGCCACTATGCCCAGCTAATTTTTAATTTTCTTTTTGTAGACAGGGTTTTGCTGTGTTGCTTAGGCTGGTAATTTTCTAAAACTATACTGATAAAAATGTGGAAGAAGTAGAAGAGTGCTACTTGTAAGACAGAATTTTAGTTGCTGTTAAAGCCCAAAGGACTGTAGCATCTGAAAAATATAAGAGATGGAATTATATTATGGATCATAAACACAAACACATGAATGTTTCTGAGAGACATGAATCCCCTGTTCCCTTACACAGTCCTCCACCTTTGGTAATTAGAGTCTGGCAAAAGACATTGGTTTGGAGTAAATAGCTAACTTTTTGGTTGCCTTCAGATATGAAGTTTGTATTTTCGTTTGGTGATTCATCTTTTCATTGTTGACAAATCATAAAGGGAAGGACATATTTTATTTGGATTCTCTTAAATGACAAGTTCAAGAAGAGACACGCACAAGTTCTCTTTAGGGGCTGATGGGGTTAAAGGTCACACCCCATCTGAGCTTCCTAGACTCTGGCATGGGGTGCTTGGGTGGTGGGGGAGAGATACGTGATCGTTTCTTAAGGGGAGGGGTGGTTAGTGATTTAAGGATTTGGAGTTAACCAAACTGAAGAGGAGGAGTTTGGGAGAAAGGGAGAGATAATCAAAGATAAGAGAGCTGCGAGGTGGGAGAGGGAAGGAGAGGGAAAAGGAAAGAGAGAAGGAGAGAGAGACTGGGTGTTGAATTCCTCCCAAAATACTGTTTTCTCAAGGCTGCTTTCATGCAGGTCAGAGAAAGAATCAATGAGATTTTTCTGTTACCTGTTTTATTAGTCTGTTCACACGCTCTAAAGAACTGCCCGAAACTGTGTAAATTATAAAGGAAAAAGGTCTAATTGACTTACAGTTCTTTAGGACTTGGGAGGCCTCAGGAAACTTACAATCATGGCAGAAAGGGAAGCAAACAGGTCCTTCTTCACACGGTGGCAGGAAGGAGAAGAATGAGAGCCAAGCGAAGGGGGAGACACCTTATAAAACCATCAGATCTTGTGAGAACTCCCTCTATTATGAGCATAGCATGGAGGTAACCACTCCTATGATTCAGTTACCTCCTACTGGGTTCTTTCACCACATGGACAGATTATGGGAACTACTATTCAAGATGAGATTTGGGTGGGGACACAGCCAAAGCATATCACCTGTTAAGAGACAGCCTTCAAGGAATCTGTTTAAAAGCCTTCCTTCCCCTCTGCCACATCCATGGCTCATGATGCTATTGGGCTTTCTCATGGGAAATAGGTGAGAGGAAGGATGGACTCTGTTCAAGGGTTTTGCCAGAATGGCCTGGCCAAGGGAGGCTGGATAGCTAGAGATAAATGAGATTTTACATACACCCGCCCAGTCCACCTATGAGAAGTGAGAAGCAAGGCTCCTTCTGGAAGGTCTGAGAGTTCCTCTGGACACCAGCCTAGGGAGCCCCAGCGCTGGAGAAGAAAGTGGAGGCAGCTGCCCTGTGGGCTGTAGGGTGGGGCAGGCTGTGTTCAAGCCCTTTGGGAACTGAGAAACAGCTTGGGGATGGGAGAGAGATGGGAGGTCCCAAAGTCACTCAGGATGGGGCTTAGAGTCCTGGCAATCTGGATCATGGGTGAGGGTGACTTTACTGGGATCACAGCTGCTTGTAAGGGAACATGGAACTTGCTGGTTATATCCATGTATCTACAAAGATAGATGATTATCGTTAGGGTTTTTTGTTTTTTAATTGGGCCAGGGAGAGTTGGTTAGTATAGGATTTCTGTATTATTTAAAATCTCTTTTACAAGTGTGTCTTTTATAATTAGGGAAAACCCATTTCCAAGATTTCCAATTTGGAGGAAAAAGGGGCAAGAATCAAGGTTGAACTAGGTTCAGTTGGGGGCTGGTGCCACCCACACTGCTGGCTGGCTCGTGAGCTGGGCATAGTACCAGGGAGGGAATATTAAGTTCCAGGTTAGGAGACAGAACTTTGTTTCTGCCTGCTCTTTTCTCTCAGGGGGCAGTTGTATCCTAGGCCTTGGTTTTCTCCTCTGTGAAATGGGGGTGCCAAGAATCCATCCCTCACTGAGTGGTTGAGAGGGTTTCCCTGAAAACACCCCTGATAAAGTTTGGATGTTTGTCCCCTGCAATGCCCATGTTGCTATGTGACCCCCAATGTTGGAGGTGGGGTCTGGGGGGATGTGTTTGGGGCATGGGGGTGGATCTCTCACGAATGACTAGGTGCTCTCCCCATGATACTGAGTTTTCGGCTCTATTAGTTCATGGGAGAGCTGGTTAAGAGCTCCCTCTTGCCCTTCTCCCATGTGGGAAGCTTCCTGAGGTTCTGACCAGAAGCAGCTGCTGGTGCCATGTCTCTTTTCTTTATGTGTTTCCCAGCCTCAAGTATTCCTTTATAGCAACACGAAATGGACTAACACAGCCCCATAAAAATTACTTTGGAAATTGCCATGTAAATGTCAGCAACTCTAATTCTGGAATATAATTTTGGTGTGTTTTTTCCCCTGCTTGGATTATCCATGGCTCCTCCCCAAAGTCTTCATAGCTAATTATGGTACGTGTAATAGAAACACAAGCAGCATAGCTGAGTGCCTGCACCGCATGCTCACGCGCCTGTTCTGTCTTTCCCCACCCGGCCATCCTCTGTCAGAGGGTGGAAGACAAAGAGGTACAGGCCACATCTCTGTACTGAGGGCTCCGCATAGAGGGTTTCTTGGTGGGGAAAAGCACCCCCACACTCACTCCTCTATAGTCTGTGAAATGTTAGAGAATAACGCATTGCTCTCTCATTGCTCTGTGATCTTGCGCTAAGAGGCCTGTGCCCCCTCCCAAGCTTGAGGCATCCACGTTGAAATACAAGATGGCAGGGCCAGATCAACCACCTCTCTTTGCGAGGGAGCCTCAGAGTCTCGGTTAGCCTGGGAAGTTTCATGACAGCTATGCAAATATTCTTGGGCTTATTTTGGGGCCTTTCCAAAGCAACAGGGGAAAAGTAATTTTATTTTTATAAAGAAGAGAAAAATACTCTAAAAGCCCTTGCCAGTGGAGCCCTTTCTTCATTTTTCTCCCCAGCTTCTGGCTTCCGCCAAAGTCCTGAGCTTTGAAAAAAGACGAGTTTACTGTTCCTAACAAAGGGTGGTTTATGTCCTTTTGCTACAAGACAAAAGGGAGGGGAGGAAGTTCAGAAATTTCTTTCTGGAGACTGTGAAGTTCCGCTGGGGAAGTAGCTGCCCTGGTCTGCAGGTTAAATAAACGTGTAACAGATGGGAAGAGTTAGAAGGAACTTGTGGATTCAGAGACCAGACTAGCTTTGTGTTACTGAGTGAAGCAAAGGGTTCCATTGAAAGCCTGGATTAAGTTCTCTGGCCTCATTAGGTCTGAATAGAGAAAGGCAACGAGATGAATGAATTCCTGACACTGGTTTTGTTTATCTGTGGCTCCAATTGTGTGAAAAGGCAGCATATTTATCTATGTTTTAGTCTGAAGATGGAACATATGCCTATGGGCTCCATTCCATTTAACAAGCTTTCATTGAGCACCTACTATATGCCTGACTCCTAGCTGAGCACTGCAGGGGGACATGGAAGAAATGTAGCATCCAGGACAGTGTAAAGAGAGGAAGAAACTTGAGTGCAGATCCCTAGTTCCACCATTTTGTGACCTTGGACCAGCTACTTAATATCCTTGAGTGTCCATTTTTTGGTCTATAAGATGGGGCAGTAAGACCTCAGGGAGAAATTACACTGCACGAGGTGACACATGCCAATGTCATGGCTAACATCCTTTGGTTTGCAAGTAACAAAACCCACTTCAAACATACTCAAGAAAGGGGATTTCCTGGAAGGGTGTTGGGGGGTCTCTCCTGGATTTTACTAGAAAGTCTAGCCTGGGAGCTATGGGGAGGACAGAGAAACCTAGAGCTGTTCTGGAGCCCGCGGCAGCGAGAAGGGGTATCTGCACCCCAAAGTCTCACTAACAGCTCTCCCCTGTGGTGCTCTCTGTGCCCCTCTCCCTTCCGGCTCTTCACATGGAGTCTGTTCGGGTCAGTCCGCTCTGGCCAGAGGAGCAGGCTCCCAGCCTGGAAGCCTCAGGAGGATGGAGACTGGATGCCTATATGAGTCCTCTGGGCTGTCCCAACAAAGTACTGCAGACTGAGGGGCTTAAACAGTTGGGCTTTGTTTATACACAGTCCTGTAGCTTGGAAGCCCAAGATCGAGGCATGAGCAGGGCTGGTTTCTCCTGAAGCCTCTCTCAGTGGCTTTCAGACAGCTGCCTTCTCCCTGTGTCTTCACACATTTTTCCTCCATGTATGTGTCTGTGTCCTAATCTAATCTTTTTTTTTTTTTTTTGAGATGGAATCTTGTTCTGTTGCCCAGGCTGGAGTGCAGCAGTACGTTCTCGGATCGCTGCAACCTCTGCCTCCCAGGTTCAAGCAATTCTGTTGACTCAGCCTCCCGAGTAGCTGGGACTACAGGCACATGCCGTCGTCACACCTGGCTAATTTGTTTTGTATTTTGGTAGAGACAGGGTTTCACCGTGTTGCCCAGGCTGGTCGCAAGCCCATGGAGTTCAGGCAAGCCGCCCGCCTCGGCCTCCCAAAGTGCTGGGATTACAGGTTTGAACCACCGCGCCGGGCAACATATTGTGGTCCACAATCAAGCCCATAGCAATGTCCTTCGACAGCTTGTTAGAAAGGGCATTCCCAAAGGTGCCCACTCTAGCCGTGTCCCTAGCCCAGTGACCAGACTATCTTTGTGTAACAGTAACATAGCAGGCTCAAATTTTGGTTCTCTTTCCTTCTCTCTGCAAAGCACTAGCTCTCTGCCATTAAGGAACTCATTTTCCCCAAGGAAGATAACGCCTGAAGCTGTGAAACAGATCCCAAGCCACGGGATGGGTGTAGACTTGGGGCTCCAGATTTTGTGGTCCTGGTCTGCATCGTGCCACTGCCTACCACGTGGGTAAGAGATGTTACCTTTTGGGTCAGTTTCTCGAGGATGAAATGGGGCGGGGTAGGTAGCGGCAAGTGGACCCAGTGATCCCATGATTGAGTGATTCCAAGCCTTGCCTTGGTTAAGGGCAGAGCGCCAACGTGAGGGGTAAATAATTGGTGTTGGCGAGAGTTTCTGGGAAAGGCTTCATGCTTGCTCAAAATGGAGTGTTTCCCGTAATCTGTGTTTGGGTCGGAGCCAGTCATCATCTATGACTGACTGAATTTTTCTGGTCAGAAGCAACTCATCTCTTTTTCTTCTGACAATACCATAAAAAGTTCTGTGCTTCAGAGCCAAAGCAGCACATATTTTGGGGGAAAAGTCTCCGAGAAGAGTGCTTTCTGCTCATTTCCCTCCATCATCGCCCTGTCCGCCCCAGCTCCTGCCCCAGCAGACACTGCTAGGGGCTTGGCAGAGCTGCGATTGCTGTTCTTGAGATTCTGAAGGCTGGTGACTGATGAAGGAGAAGGCGCTGGAAAGGGTCCGTTAGGACGCCAGTGACAAAGTGAGGGATTTAGGACAAGAGTCAGATAAGACAACCAAAGAGAAGGAAGACGCCCTCAACTGTGAGTTCTGGAGTGGAAAGTTTCTCAGGGAGTTCCCACAAGGACACTGTCCTCAGTTTTCTGTGTGCTTCAATGAATCTTAGGGCTTTTCCTTAATACATGGAAGCTTTTCTTGAGATTTGAGGGGCTCCATAAATCATACCCTCTCTTCCCTGCCGGATTCCTAAACCAAGACAAAAGGAGAGGAGAATGTGCCTCGGGGGCACAGCAGTGGGTTTCCTAACAAAAAGAGCCTCAGAGGCCAGCAGAACTAAGGATTACGGGGGACACACCGAATGGCACATGCAGTACCAGGTCTACACCTGGCTGGTTCTAAAAGTCAAGCAGGGGCAGCGGCTGAGCTCTGCTGGCCCAGCTTCTCTTTCCAGCAAGTGAGAGGTGAGGATAGAGTTTGTATACATGTCCCCGCCCAAATCTCTTATTGAAATGTAATCCCCAGTGTTGAAGGTAGAGACTGGTGGGAGGTGATTGCATGTGGGTTTCTCATGAATGGTTTAGCACCATCCCCTGGATACTGTCCTCACCATAGTGAGTCAGTTCGTGAGATCTGGTTGTTAAAAGGGTGTAGCAGCCAGGCGAGGCGGCTCACATCTGTAATCCCAGCACTGTGGGAGGCCAAGGCAGGTGGATCAAGAGGTCAAGAGATCAAGACCGTCCCGGCCAACACAGTCAAACCCCATCTCTACTAAAATACAAAAATTAGCTGGGCGTGGTGACACTTACCTATAGTCTCAGCTACTCAGGAGGCTGAGGCAGGAGAATTGCATCACTTGAACCGGGGAGGCAGAGGTTGCAGTGAGCTGAGATCGTGCCACTGCACTCCGGTCTGGGCGACAGAGCGAGATCCTGTCTCCACAAAACAACAACAAAGGTGTAGCGCCTCCCCCTCCATCTCTTGCTCTGCTCTGGCCCTGTGCCTGCTTCCCCTTTGCCTTCTACCAGGGTTATGAGCTTCACGAGGTCATTCCAGAAGCCGAGCAGATGCCAACATCACGTTTCCTGTAAGACCTGCAGAACTGTGAGCCAATGAAAGCTCTTTCTTTACAGATTACCCTGTCTCAGGTATTTCTTTATAGCAATACAAAAATGGCCTAATACAGGTGGCCAGGGGCAGAGGGAGGCTGAGTGTCAGGTGAATGGATGTCCTGCCTCATGAAAGGAAAGATTAGGAGCAGGAGGAAAAGCTTCCTTGCAGCACTGCTGCTTATCCCAAAACAACCCACCTAGCATAGTCAGGGGCAAGGTCTTTACTGAAGGTTTGGAAGGACAGAGGGCGGGCGCACACTGCTTGACACGGATGGCTTAATGTTGAGTATTAGCCATTGGCCTCCTTTCTTGGAAGTCCTTTGGCCTGGCCACCAGGAACTGTTCCCTGGCCGCCTCCTTCCCAGCTGCAGATTCCTCTGGTGTTGCTAAAGCCTTCCCTACTGGAAGGTGCTTCTCCTGAATTCCTCTTATGATGCAGACAGGATTTTGACTCTTTGTCCCTCTGGTGGACATCTAAGGAATATTAAAGGGCTCAGCTTCACACACAATCATCTGTCTACTTTGGCATCTTGGAAGAGCTAGCAGGGATATTGACATTTCAGGGTTTCCATTCTCTTTCCTTTATCTGTGTAGGTGGAAGGGAACACTTTAAATATTTATCTTCCCAGTGCGATGAATGATACCCACTAGAAGGCAGAAGTGCCACCATCGGTTTGGGTTTCAGGAGCATTCCTTTCATTTATTATAGGGCCCAGCCTACCATAATGCAGGAAGTGGTCTTCCAGACATTTAATAGGATCATGAAATCAATGGCGTGAGCCTTCACAAGTAGGTCAATGACCAACTAATCCATTAAGATTTTACTGTTGAGAACCATATGCATTATGGAACTAACAATTGATTTTCCAAATGAAATCCAGGTTTCAACTCCATTTATTGAATAGTGAACAGTCCATTTTTTTGTCACACATTTAAATTGCTGCATAAACTATTTACCGAATATGTACATTACTCTGTTTTTGGACTTTATTTTATGTCAGTGGATCTATTTGTCTATTAAAATTATGGTCATTTTATAGTTATATTTCGATGTTTCCTATAGAAAATCCTTCCATCATTGTGCCTTTTCCAAACAATTCTTAGCTTCATGTATAGATTTTTACTTCCCATGGATTGGTTCGTTGATTTCTGAGATAGAGTCTCACTCCAATGCCCACACTCAAGTGCAGTGGCTCAGTCATAGCTCACTGTAGCCTCCACCTCCCAGGCTCAAGCAGTCCTCCCACCTCAGCCTCCCAAGTAGCAGGGATTACAGGTGTGCACCACCACACTTGGCTACTTTTTGGATTTTTTGTAAAGATGAGGTTTCACTATGTTACCCAGGCTGATCTCAAATTCCTGGGCTCAAGCGATCCTCCCACCTTGGCCTTCCAAAATGTGCTTACAAACATGAGCCACCATGCCTGGCCCCCATTGATTTTATAAAAGTCAGCTTTCTGTGGCATATTTTACACAGGATAAAATTAGTGAAAAATGTAATGTATAATTTGATGAGTTGGACGCGTATATATCCTCACATAACCACCTCACAATTACAATGTAGTATATTTACATTACCTAAAAAAAAAAACCCCTTATGCCCTTTTGCAGTCAGTTTTCTCCCCAACCCTGGCCCTGGGCAATTCTTCTGTCACTATGGGTTTTCCTTTTCTAGAATATCATATGAAGGAAATCATCCTGTATGTAGTCTTTTGTGTCTGACTTTCCTTCACTTAGCAGAATGCTTTTGAGATCATCATATTATTGCAGGAATCACTAGGCAGTACATTTTTATTGCTGGTGGTGATCCAGCACCAGCAATCCAACAAATTGCAATGTGGATATACAATTTGTTAACCCACTGATGATGGATATCTGGGTGGTTTCCAGTTTTCTAATGGTTTTTTTTTGAGTCAGAGTCTCAATGTGTCACCCAGGCTGGAGTGCATTGACACAATCTCGGCTCACTGTGGTTCACGGCAGCTCACTAGCTAATTTTTGTATTTTGAGTAGAGACAGAATTTTACCATGTTGGCCAGGCTGGTCTCGAACTTCTGACCTCAGGTGATCGCCCGCCTTGGCCTTCTAAAGTGCTGGGATGGCAGGTGTGTGCCACCGCAACCGGGCCTTGTCATGAATGAAACTTCTAATGAATATCTGCATACAAATTTTTGAGTGGACACAGGCTCACATTTCAAAACACCTTGAGTAAGATTGCTGGGTCATATGGGAAGTCTGTGTTTAATTTTATAAGAAATGTTTAGATGTTCCAATTTCTCTGCATCCTCACCAGTACTTGCTACTGTCAGGTTTTAAAATTTATATGTTCTGATAGGTGTGAAGTGGCGCCTCGTGAGCCTTTTCATTTGCATCTGCCTAATGACTCTGACAAACATCTTTTCCACGTGCTTGTCACCTATATGTACCATTTGGTAATGCGTCTACTCAAGCGTTTTGACCATTATTTAAAAACTGGGTTGTCTGTTTACTTACTGCTGCACTTCGGTAGTTCTTTTCATATTCTAGATCCAATTCCTTTGTTAGGTATTTTAAAAATATTTCCTCCCAGTCTGTAGCTTGTCTTTTTATTCTCTTAACTTTTCACTGAGCAAAAGTTTTCAATTTTGATAAAGTCCAATTGAGCAACTTTATCTTTTTTGGTGTCATATCTACAAACTCTTTGCCTTACCCCAGCTCACAAAGATTTTCTCCTATATTTGCTTCTAAAAAGTTTAAAGTTTTTCATTTAGGTTTGTGATCTATTTTGACTTTTATTTTTTGTATGTGAAGTTTATTTATTTTGCCTCTGGATGTCCAATAGGTCCACATTGTTTGTTGGAAAGCTGTTCTTCCAGTGAATTGCTTTTCACCTTTGTCAAGAATCAATTGGTTCTATCCGTGTGAGTCTACTTCCGGGTGCTCTCTTTTGTTCTGCCAATACCACATTGTCTTGGGGAGGTAGATAAATAGTTCACTCATTTGCTAGGACTCTGACTACACATTTACTGAAAGAAGTGTTTTAAAACATTACCAGGTCAGCCTGGCCCGACTGTGTCTGGACCTTTACTACCCTTGTCCATCCATCAGAGTCCCACAGCACTGGGGGCTTCTGGAGGGCAGGGATAGTGACATTCTTTTTGATAAGCCCAGCACAGGACCTGCCACATAGCAGGTGCTCAATCATATTTGTGGGAAAAAATGACTAATGATTCACTGGCTAGATACTGTCTACATTCAAGAAGACAGACAAGAAGTCACATTTAGAAGGAGGCTTTTAATCACAGTGTGACCGTTTCACAAATGTGGAACAGAGATATTTTTGCTGTGCTGCAGCCCTCAGAAACTGTCTTTTTTTTTTTTTTTTTTTTAAGTATAGTCTAACTCAGATGAAGAAAATATATCTATGGGCTATGACCCTTTTCCCCAACCAAAATGAAATAATTCTATTAAATGCCATGAAAAAAAAGACATATATACATATATATATTTGAGGCGGAGTCTTGCTGTGTTGCCAGGCTAGAGTACAGTGGCGTAATCTCGGCTCACTGCAACTTCTGCCTCCCGGGTTCAAGCGATTCTCCTGCCTCAGCCTCCTGAATAGCTGGAACTACAGGCACGTGCCACCATGCCCAGATAATTTTTGTATTTTTAGTAGAGATGGGGTTTCACCATGTCGGCCAGGATGGTCTCTATCTCTTGACCTTGTAATCCCACTTTGGCCTCCCAAAGTGATACAATTATAGGCATGAGCCACTGTGCCCGGCCGACGTATATTTATACCTAAGATTATCTGTCTTATTTAATAAAAGAATGTGAATGAGGAAACAGGTACTGCCTTTCACCTTCCACAATGGCCGTATCCAGGCATCGCTGAGAAGTGACAGGCCATGGAGCCTTATCATCCTTCATCCTGAAGTGGATTCAGGTTTGTATTGGAAAATTCAGTCACTCTCAGGCTGCTTCTTGATGCTGTAAAAAGCCTTTCTGGTAAGAAATGAATTGCCATGAGAGCAACACAGAAGAATTTCTTTAACTCTTCCGTGGGACAAGAAAATAGCTTGAGAAGGCAGTTTTCCATAATGGTGCTCTTTATAGTGAAATGTTACCTGCTTGGCCTCTGAGCTGTTAAGGATTGACATGCGTGTCTTTTATGATACCTGTCAGGGGAGGAAAGACTGTCAGCAACCCAGCCTGAGAAGCCCTAGTTCCTTCTCTGATGTTTAATTTCTCACATCTCTGCTTCAGACAGTCTGGTCTAGCAGACAGGCAGCAAGACTGGGGAAGCTGGTTCCAGGTCTTCCTAGATTCTCAGGGACTCCATGTTCCTTCCTTCTAAGGAAAGAGAAATAGGATGTAGCCCATCATCCTGCTGCACCGTCTTCACTGATACAGAATCATAAGAATGACGATGCTTCAGATGCCAGTTGGCGTCACATCCTTGACAGTTGGCGCTCTTCTTTTTACTTTTTAACCATCAGCTAGGCATTTTGCTTCTTCAGATAAAGCAGTACTCCGCTGGAATGTTGCTTGGATTTTAATTGTGTTTTCTTTGGATGGAGAAGAATTTGAAGTTCTGCTTTCGTCATAACCAACCCAAATGATTTACTTAAATTGAAAGTGAACAGTCAGTTACATGTTTAGTTTTCAGTCATGCCATTGGATATGAAAGTTATGAAAAGGTAAGTGCCATCTATGTTGACTTTGAAAAAATATACGTATAAGAATCTCTGTGGCCTCTCCAAAACACTGAAAGCCAAATATAATCTTAACATTTAAATGTGAATTTGAGGAATAGGGCCACATTTTAACAGCTTGACAGGCCTCAGTTTCAGCTGCTCTCTTTAAAGAGAAATTTCTAAATATTTAACCAGCATCTGTCAAGTCTTCCAGAAGTGAGCCATGAATGAGACTTCCTGTATTATGGGGATTGTAGTGACTGCTAGAAAAATAAACTGCAAATAAATGAATTCAAGGGAGAGGGATGCAAATATACTCTGCAGTAAGAGTTCACCGAGAAGGGTCTGCTGGACGAGTTTCCCTGAGTAGGTTCTTTAAAAACAGAACCAAAACCCACATTTTGGGGCATCAGTGTTTGTGGCAGTTCATTACAGACACAGATGTTTGTGTACAAAGACCAGGGCGTTATGTATAGATATGAGTAAGTGTAGCAACGTATATTGTTTTTTGTTTTTGAGACGGAGTCTTGCTCTGTTGCCCGGGCTGTGGAGCAATCTCAGCTCACTGCAACCTCCGCCTCCTGGGTTTGAGCGATTCTCCTGCCTCAATACGCGAGTCTTATTTAATCCTGACAACATTGTTGTAAGCTATTATTATCACCGTCCTATAGATGGAGAAGAAACCAAGGCTGGCTGTGTCCTTTGATTTTGCCCAGGGTCACTGCCTTAGTTTATTTTGGCTGCTATAAGAAAACACCACCAACTGGGTGGCTTATAAACAACTGAAATTTAGTTCTCACAGTTCTGGAGGCTGGGAAGTCCAAGGTCAAGGCCCCGTAGCTTCAGCATTTGGTGGCAGCTGCTCTTGGTTTTTAGATGGCGCCTTCTTGCTGGGTACTCATGTGGCAGAAGGGACAACTCTCCTCTCTTCAGCTCCTTATAGGGACACTAATCATGAGGGCTTCACCTTCATGACCTAATCACCTCCCAAAGATCCCACATTCCAGTATCACCATGTTGGGGATTAGGTTTTAACGTATGAATTTAAGGAACACAAAGGTTCAGTTCATACAGTCACATAATTGATCAGTGTTAGTTCTGTCTCCAGAGCTTTGTAGCACCACGACACTGACATCACCATGTCCTCCGTAGACCTGGGCTACTTACTTGTACATGATTCCCAACAACTCAAATGCAATTCTGCTTTAAGGATGCCTACTTATTTAGTTATAACTTCTTTTGTTTCAATAGTACCCAGAAGAAACAAATGTCTGTGGTTCAAGAAAGGTGATTGGGAATAACCCAGCAGCCCCTTTCAGTCAACAGCAGTGTATATTTCTTTGAAACCACCAAAGATTTTCTCCTTAAGAAAAATGCCCTTGGCATGTAATTAATGTGCCAATCCTGTAGTGCTTTTCCTCCTCAGAGGGCTAAATAGAGCTTGAGCTTTCTTTGTTTAAAAGCAGCAACAGAAAATACCAAACCTAAGGGTGGAACTCAAGCTGAGCTTTTTCCCCCGTTCTGTTTTCTTTTTTGTGGCTCTTCTGTGGCTAGAATATTATAAAAGCCTCCTGTGGCTCACAGTCAGTCAAAGAATCCATTTTTCCTCCAAGGCGGCTTGCACATACCTGTCTGCCATGGCCCCTTCGTAGGAAACCTTTCATGGTGAGAATCTTATAAATAACAAAGAGCAACACAAGAAAGCCTTTGGTGATAGAAATTCTTTTCCCACTTCAGCTTTCTGCTCAACATTTCTGGGTGAAAATGATAGGGATTTTATTTTCTGTCAAACCTTGTCAGTATCAGCTAGGCTCCGAAGAATTTTCAGTTCATCTGGAAGGTTGTTCCTGGAAATGGAAAATTGCATAAGTGCTTTCAACTTCAAGTTCAGGTAGAGTATCCTTCCCCTTGTCCCCAGCTCCTGCCTCCCCACCAGAAAACTAATCCCTAATAATAATAACACTCGGTATTTGTGCTGGGAATTAGCTTCTCAAGGTCAGACAGAAGGCAAATGTAGAGAAGTGATATCTTGGGGTTGAAAAATCTTGACTTCTTTAAAATAGTTCTTCCCCCACGCCATTATTGAAGGATGACATCTATATGTTAAGAAGAAAGTAAGTTACGTGTAATCCCATTGCACAGGTATAAGTGCTGTTAATATTTTGCCAAGATTTTTTCCCAGTGCACATATATAATTTTTTTTGTTAGATGGAATCTATATCTCTTATGTAAAACTAAGGTATTCCCCCCCCTGCCCGCCACCCAAGAAACAAATCCTCACAGTGTGAGGTTGGAATGATTATTTAGACACTTTGGCAAACATCAAATTGTACATTGAAACAGGAATTTCTCATGTCTTTTTTCCTCTATTCATGGTTCCCCCAAATCACCCCTCCTTCTTCTTGTTGGCAGCAACAGGCAGATGAAAGAATGCTTTTGACTTACAGAAGTCACTAGGGTGGTCCAGTCACAAAGGTGCAAGAAGGGCTTGGGGCCCACAGAGCTCTGAGGAAGAGAGAGGTGACGTAGACCACACAAACAAGGGCATACAGGTGATGGTACTGGGGGTTGATTGAGGAAAGGGCAAAGGGATAACAGAGAGGGAATGCTGATAATGGGGGAAAACCAGTATGGCAGAGACAGAGTTTCATCTGTCCCTGTGCATTGCCTAGCACTTGCAGCAGGGTAGGGTCATGGGGCAAGTTATGATTAAAGTGGGTAGAAGGAACATAAATTATTTCCAGACCGAAGTAAAGAAGAGCTGGTGTATGACCCTCTAGCTGTCTCATCACCTGCTGTAGGACCTGGGGAAGCCTCACATTAAAAATGGTGTATCCTGGATCCCTGAGAGACTTCATGGACTTGTAGTATGAATGTGTGAAACAAACCTAAGTTGTATAAAGCCATTGAGATTTGGGGGTTGTTGTTACTGCAACATAACCTATCCTATCCTAACTAATTTAGCCATGTGGAGTCTCACAAGTACAACAGATTTGCCTTCTTTTTCTTGCTTGTGGCTAGACATGGGCAAAATGGCATAGGGATTGAGGTGAAATCTATTATGGGGCTTTAGAAAACGACTTTTCTGCCTTAGAAGAAGAGATGAGTGGGGAGACACTGCCCTTTTCCCCTCTTCCTTTGCCAGTTGCTGTCACATTATACAGATATGGTACTTGGGGCTGTGGCAGCCTCCTTGTGACCACAGAGGGAGACATCACTGACATAAGGATTACAGGGAAGAAAGATGGAGAGCATCTGGGTCCTTAAGGACACCATAGAGCTGCTGAACCAAGCCTGGAGCTTCCCTGCCTCTGTACTTCTGATTGGGTCTGTTAAGACCATCCTTAGCATTTTAGCTACTTTTGGCTGGTCCCTCCCCTACTCACAGTCACAGTATCCTAGCTGTCCATCTAATGGTAGGTTAACAATAGGATGACTAAAATGATCATCTTTCCTCATTATCAGAAATATAATTTTACAGTTTTGCAATTTGTAAAAATGCTAAACTCATAAAATGTATTTAGGGGCATGGCTTCCTCCCCAAAGACTCTTATTTTATAAAATGACTCATTACAATTGTTTCAAATACCAGTAACCCATGTGCATTTCGGTGATCAGTTATGAATTAAAAACATTAGGAACCATCTGTAATTTGATTATCAACTCCAAATGAAGCTTAAATGTTTTTTTTTAGTGTTACTAAATTTATTAAGGCTTAGCCCATTGTAAGTGTTCAGTGAAAGGCAGCCATCAGTACTATTGAGCTATGGCAATTGGTTGTAGTTTTTGAACATTGACTCCACTGTGGATTACTGGCAGGTGCACATGGCACTGTACATGTCAGGCTAGGCTGAGTTATGCTTTGCTGACACATCAGCAACCGGGCAACCTCCGGGGCTCACAGCCACATAAAGGTTTATTTATTTCATGATACATGCCCCTCTCAGGTCAGCTGGGATCTGCCCACATCATCTGCAGTTCCAAAGCTGCTGGAACAGCCTGTCTGGAACATTGCTGCTCTTGTGGCAAAGAGAAGAAAGAGACCATGAATCATGGACTGGCCTTCATAGCTTTCTCCCGAAAGCAACACATGTCACTTCTGCCCACATCTCATTGGCTGAAGCAAGTTGATTGGAGGCAGGTGCTGGGGTCAGTGTGGGGGTTGCACCTTGAGAGGAAAGTAGAATATGGGGGAACAGTAATACAATCCAGCAGAGGCAATGAATTGGGGTCTCTGAGACCTTCAAGTCAGCCCAGTTTCCCTAAGGAGACATCATTCCTCTTAAGCCATTGCCTGCATTCCTGATATCCCATTGCCCTGCCAACTGCACCCCCATTTCCATTCTCTTTTCACTCACAGCAATAGAACAGTCAGTTTGTAGCTGGACTCATGGCTCCATTGGCTAGCCTCATTGGATAGCCTCCCTTGCAGGTAGGCATGGCTGTGTATTTAACTTTTGGGTAAATGGAAATATAGCCCTAAGATGATGTGTGATCCAGGTCATGCCCTTAACAGGAGAAGGGGCATATCCACTTCTTCACCTGTTCCCACTTGCTGCTGGCTGAAGTCCAGATGCAACGATGAGCCAGGCGTGATGCTCTGGAGATGGCAAAGCAACATGGGGAGGAATTGTACCCTTCAAGAGCTATGCCATTGAGCTGCCATACTACCCTGGACTTCTACATAAGACCAAAATCGTTAAATAGATTTTGATTTTTTTTTTTGACCAATGTTATTTTGGGTTTCTGTTTCATCAGCCTTACATACACATTTCCTGTCCAAGTACACTCTTCTTTTATTTTAAATAAAACACAGCTGGCATTAAACAATAGCAGGGGGAAAAAAAGGCCAGGTTATATTTAGTAATAAAAATGCCCAGCTGAGTTATAGTTCCCTGATGCCACTTGCAGGGATGCTCTTGAGACACTGCGCCTGCTTCTTCACCAGAACACTCTTCAAAGGGAGTGAGAAATGCCTTCCACTATCAGGCAGAACTGCTCCTGGAAGTAAGAGCTGTCCCTCTTTACCTTCTCCTTTTCCCATTTTGTCCTGCAGATGTCCCTCCCATGGAAAAACTTGTTCTCTGTGATGGGCTAAGGATGGGCAGTCCAGTGATGGATGATGGTGGGCAGGTCTCAAACCGTGCCTGAGCGTGGTGTCTCCACAGAGAATTTTCAGGCTGTACACTCTCCTTGGCCTTTGCAGGGGCTGGTGACTAAATAGGCTTCTAGCTTCTTTATTGATGTTTCCTTTTTTGCTGGCACAACTACTCCTATTTGTTAGTATTGTTCCTAGTAGAGATGTCAAATAGATTTCACCTCATGTGTCAACACTTATATATTGGTAGTGGCTGCATGAGTCACTGTTGGGTTCCCTGAAGCAGAACCTCAGGCAGGGATTCAGATGCAGTGGGTTTATTGAGGGGGGCTCTTTGGAGAAGGGGAGTGAGGGAAGCCAGATAGGGCAGGGGAAGAAGCTATGTAGGGATGTGGTCTCAGCTGCAGCCCAACTTCAGCTTAATCCCATGCAAGGCTCTAGAGCATAAATCATACCTCAGAGACAAACCCACTTTGAGGCAAGAGAGCTGGACTTCGTTAGTCAGTTATTGGTTGCCGGTCGCGTCAGGTGAAGTTTCTCCAATTTCACTGAAGGTAATTCTCTGGAGGCAGAGGCAGCTGTGCAATGGGTGTCCTTGCTGATAAAAGGGACCTGGGAACTATACCAACAGTATCTACTCCTCTGCATTCCTGCTCAGGGAATGAGTGTTGTGATCAATTAGCTATGTCTGCCATGGGCATGGGCACCATCTCTATGGAGACCCATGCTGGGAGGAGAGGAGAAGAAAGAATGAAATATGTGCACCTCTGTCTCACGAGCTCTGGTAAAATGTTTGCTGAGGAAAAGTATAAAAATTATGGAAGAACATTTGCATTACAGTTTACTGTTGTTAGTCCTTTCTTATGTCACTATAAAGGAATACTCAAGCATGGGTAATTTATAAAGAAAAGAAGTTTCATCTTGGCTCATGGTTTTGCAGGCTGTACAGAAAGTGTGGTGCTGGCATCTGCTGGGCTTCTGGTGAGGCCTCAGGAAGCTTCCAATCATGGCAGAACCTGCATGTCACATCATGAGAGAGGGAGCCATATGGTCTCAGATGCCTTTAAAGTTCACTCACATGAACTGAGTGAGAACACATTCATCACCAAGGATGGTGCTAAGCCAGTCATAAGGGATCTGTCCCCATGATACAATACCTCCCACCAGGCGCCACCTCCAACATTGGGGATTACATTTCAACATGACATTTGAAGGGTACAAACCTCCACACTACATCCTGGGCCAACCATTGCCTTATAAATTGAGAGCTGGGACTGCCACTTTCCTAAGGACTCAGAAGCAGAGCTTCGTGGAAAGAACCTTTGGTTGCAAGCAAGAGATTTCATTTCTGGGTAATTTTAGCAGGTCAGGCGTTAGGACTATGGGAAGAACGTTGAGGGAGCTCATGGGATTAAACAAAGACCGTAAGGCTGAGCAGGAATTGGGGCCACTCCTGTATCCTTAGCATCAGGACCGCTTTCCAGGGTGGAGCCAGAACCCTCTGCTCCAACCACCTCTGGTCTCTCTGATTCTTTTTTTTTAAATCAACTTACAATGTTAGAATAGTTTCAGTTTACTGGAAGGTTGCAAGAATATTAGAAAGTGTCCCTGTACTATTTTCCCTTTTGTTAACACTGCTATGGTACATTTGCCACAAATAATGAACGGATGTTGACATATTGTTACTACCTAAATTCCACGGTTTACTCAATTTCCTTAGTTTTTATTTAATGTTATTTTGCTACCCCCGGAGCCCATCCAGGGCACGGCATTGCATTTAGTAGTCATATCTCCTGAGGCTTCTCTAGGCAGATTGTTTCAGGCTTTCCTTGTTTTTGATGATCGGAAGTTTTGAGGAGTATTGGTGAGGTGTTTGTAGGATATCCTTCACTTTGTGTTTCCCCTTTAATTTTGACTCAGCTCGAGTCCGGTGTCTTCCTCCTTGGATCAATTTGCCATGGCCAGGGGCAGAGTGGGAGAACAACCCATGGTTGGGGTGGGGGTCGTTGTGAACCTTAGTCATCCTATTTTGTGCCTGTAAGTCTCGTGATGGAATCAGGGTCCCCTGCCTGCAAGATAAGATGACCCCAGTTACAGCTCCCAGGAGGATGACTCCATATGCCCGCAATGGTAGCATAAGAAGTGGCACAAAATTTGATGGCCAAGGTTAAGCAATTGTAGAGAAGAAACTTGAGTAATTCTGACCAGAATCAAAGCCGCAGCTGCTACATACTTTATTCTCTGTGCTTCAGCTTAAAACAGGACGGTATGCCTGAAATTCCTTGTTCATTGCTTGTCATTTTGATTATAGTATTACTGCACATAGCAATTTTTTTTTCTATCAACAAAGTGGCAAACCCTCAAACTAGTTTCTTACGATTACAAGATACAATTAATTTGCGATTTCTTTTGTTTCTCTCCCCATCCCAACCCTGAAGATTAAAGAACAACTGATGTGCAAGACCCTTGGTTAAAAACAACTGCTGCTGAAAGCAATTCAGAAATGCAGTTCATTTCTAAATAGGTCATTTACATAGCAAAGAGCAGTGGGCTCACTGAACTGAGCTGAACTCATTGACTCATGCCTCTATTCAGAAAACAAAGAATCCATCCAGGAAAGCAATTAAATGCTGGCCTATTTAAAGAAACCTGTTGCTCTTTTGTAAACTGGACAATTATTTGTTTGCCCAGTATATAAAGGTTAAGTGAACGTAGACTGCTGCCTTTCCTGTTTTCAAATAAAAAAAATTTCACTGTATATGTCAAAGCTGGACCAGATAAAGTGATCATTTTCAGGTTTGTAGTGATTCTCTATCTCTGCTCACTCTAGTACCCTGTAGAGAGCACCTAAAATCCACTCTCTTAGGAAGCTTTCAGTATACAATGTAAGATTATCACGCTAGTCCTCATTATTTGGATTATCTCATAATTTCCAAAAATATGGTTACTCTATTTTACAAATGAGGATATTAAGACCCAGGGAGATTAAGTAGCTTGCCTGAATTAGGTGGTGAAAGAATGGCAGGTTCTCCTGATGCTAGTCAGGAGTATAGTACATTTTGATATATTAGAAAATATGAAAATTTAGGGAAAAACGAGTTACACTGCAATATATAGAGTAAATAGCCATCCAAAGATGATAAGTTAGTTCTTATTTAAAAAAGAGAAAGGAAGAATCTCAGTCCTTTACCCTTTGGCAGACCTGCCTGGAACTTTGGAAGTACTTGATAGCATCCATCAGGAAATGGTCAGATGACTTGAGTTTTGAATGCAATCGTTGATGCTGTCAGATAGACTGGAGTGTCAATGGAAAATTTCAGAGCATTCTTTTTCTTTGCATTATCAGCTAGTTGTAAATGTTGTACTTGGTTGAAAGACACAATAGAACCAAGTGATGAACAAGAAACGATAATTTAATAAAGGAATGAAAGCAAAGAAAATGATGATGTTTAGGAAATAAAAAGGGGCTGATTATAGCAATTAATACTTGTGAAATCTGGGCCTCTTACTGCAAGTCTTAAAATCAGTTCTAAAACAGAAGATTCAATACATATTGATCTGCTCATGGGCAAAGGTAAGGTTCAAAAACAAAGAATTGACCAATATGTATTATGTAAATTAAGCTCTTCTCTGTGATGTGAATAAACACAGGCTGATAACTAGTGCCAGTGAGATGCTGAATTGATTCTGTATTTGGCAACAATGCAGGACCATGTCTGTCTGCAGTCACCTTCAGAAAGGCTGTCTTGCTGCAAAGAGATGCCATGAAACACTTAACGGTCTTGTTGCAACTGGTCCTCTTACTTTGCTAGTGCAGTGAGTGTAACTGCAACAGGCTTTGAAGTGCAAAGCCTTCTTTCAGTTATGCACTTATTAAAAACCACCATGCTTTTGCAAAATCCAAGAACTCTGATGGGAAGGATTTTACATTAACAGGGCCACAAAACCCCAGATTGCCCCAGATTCTTGCCCCTCTTACTTGTTTGCCTGGCACCTGCTGCAGATGCAGACTATCTAATTGAACTTTAGACATAGTACTTGGTTCAAGTGACTATGTCCTTGAAGAACTTTCCTACTGACTTACTCTTAGGTGAATATTTCCATTCTCTTATTTATCTCATTTGCTTTTTGACATATGGCCAGTTAACACAGGTTCTGTAAGAATCCCAAGGGACTAAGAAACATAGTAATTAAGAAATACTTTGGGAATTTAGAGAGCAGTATTTCAAATCAGTAAAGAAAGGATACATTTAATACATAACATTAGAATTAGTGGCAGCCATTTGGAAAAAAATAAAACCTAGATTGCTTGTGCTGAAATAAAAGAAAATAAAATACTTAAATACTTTAAAATGAAAACTATAAGCATACATAGATGATTTGCTTTTCATAATATTGGCATAGAGGAGTATTGCTAGCTTAACAATGTTAAGTCTTCCAATCTATGAACACATTATGTCTTTCATTTATTTAGCCTTCCTTAATTTCTTTCAATAGTATTTTTCAATTTTCAGTATACAAGTCTAGCACTTCTTTTGTTAAATTTACTCTTAAGCATTTTATTCTTTTTTTTATTATAAATGGAATTGCTTTTAAATTTCATTCTCAGATTATTCATTAAATTTCATTCTCAGATTTATTATAAATGGAATTGCTTTTAAATTTCATTCTCAGTGGTGTATAAAATATAACTGAGTTTTGTATATTAATCTTGTGTACTGCAACCTTGCTGAACTTGTTTCTTAGCCTGAATAGGCATGTGTGTGTGTATTCCTTAGGATTTTCTATATACAAAATCATGTCATCTGTCAATAGGGACAGTTTTACTTCTTCTGTTTCAATCTGGATGCCTTTTATTTCTCTTTCTTGCCTATTTCCCTGGCTAGAATCTCCCACTAAATGCTGAATAGAAGTGCAGAGAGTGGATGTCCTTTTTTTATTCCTGATCATATGGAGAAAGCACTGCCTTTCACCATTAAAGATGATGTTAACTTTTTTCATAGATTTCCTTTATGAGGTTGAGGAAATTCCCTTCTATTACCAGTTTGTTAAGTGTTTTTATCATGAAAGGATGTTGATTTTATCAAATGCTTTCCATGTCTACTGAGATGATCATGTGGTTTTGTTCTTTATTAATATGACCTATTGATTTTTGTATGTTGAATCCACATTGCATTTCTGGGATAAATCTCATTTGGTCACAGTGTATACATCTTTTCATATGTTGTTGGATTCGGTTTACTAGTATTATGTTGAGAGGTTTGCATATATGCACAAGAAGTATTAGTATGTAATTTTCTTCTCCTGTGATGTCTTTGATTTGAGTATGAGAGTAATATTAGCTTCATAGAATGAGTTGGGAAATGTTCTCTCTCTTCTGTTTTTTGGAAGAGTTTGTGAAGGATTGATATGAAATATTCTTTAAACTTTTGGTAGAATTGACCAGTGAAGCTATCTGGGCCTGACCTTTTCTTTGTTACGTTTTTGCTTACTAATTCAATACCTGTTTTTTTTTTTTAATTGTTGTTGTTTGTTTGTTTTTTATAATTCTGTCCAGACTTTGTTTCTTTTTGAATCAGTTTGGGTTGTTTTATCTTTCTAAGAATATATTTGTTTCATCTAAGTTATCTGATTTTTTTGGTATACAATTGCCCATTGTTTTTTCTTATAATCCTGTTTTTTTTTTTTTCTGTTAGGTCAGTAGTAATGTTCTCTATATCAAATTGGATATCAAATAACTATATCCAATTTTAGTTATTTGAATCCTTTCCTCTTTTCTTGTTCAATTTTGGAGAATGTTTGTCAACTTTGTTGATCTTATCAAATTCCACTTTATGGTTCTATTGATTTCTTTCGATTCTTTCGATTCTCTATTTCATTCATTATTGTCTCTAATTTATTATTTCCTTCCCTTTTCTGCTTTGAGTTTAGTTATTTTTCTAGTTTCTTAAGGCAGCCAGTGGTTATTGATTTGAGATCATTCTACTTTGTAAATATAGACACTTACAACTATAAATTTCCTGATAAACACTGCTTTGTTTACATCCCATAGATATGTTGTTTTTAATTCATCTCAATTTCCAATTTCTCTTGTGATTTATTTTTTAGCCACTGATTTTTTTTAGAATTGCGTTGTTTTCCTATTTGTGAATTTTCTAAATTTTCTTCTGTGATTGATTTCTAATTTCACTTCATTGAGGTTGGAGAACATATTTTGTGTATTTTTAATCAATTTAAACTTATTGAAACTTGTCTTATGGCAGTATAGTTTATCCTAGTAAATATTTCATGTGTGCTTAAGAAAAGTATGTGTTCTGAAGTGTTCTGTAAAGGTCTGTTGGGTCTAGCTGGTTCACAGTACTGTTCAAGTCTTCTGCATTCTTGTTGATCTTCTGTCTAGTTTTTCTGTGTATTCTTGAAAGTGGGTTTAAAGTCTCCCACTATTATTGCTGACTTGTCTATTCTTTCATATCTGCTCATTTTGTCAATTTTTGCTTTATATATTTTGAGGCCCTGTTTCTGGTTCATTCTATGTTTATAATTGTTTCTTTTTGATAGATTGATACTTTTATCATTATAAAATGTCCTTCTTTGCCTCTAGTAACAACTTTTGGATAAAGTTCATTTTGTCTAATATTAGTATAGCCACTCTGGCTTTCTTTTGTATGAATGGTTTGTTTTCCTATCCTTTTTTTTTTTTAAATTGCATTTTAGGTTTTGGGGTACATGTGAAGAACATGCAAGATTGTTGCATAGGTACACACATGGCAGTGTGGTTTGCTGCCTTCCTTCCCCTCACCTGTATCTGTCATTTCTCCCCATGCTATCTCTTCCCACCTCTCCACCCCCGTCCCTCCCCCGTTTCCCCCCAACAGACCCCAGTGTGTAGTGCTCCCCTCCCTGTGTCCATGTGTTCTCATTGTTCAACACCCGCCTATGAGTGAGAACATGCGGTGTTTGATTTTCTGCTCTTGTGTCAGTTTGCTGAGAATGATGGTTTCCCCTAT
The DNA here is from genome assembly GCF_048565385.1 of Saimiri boliviensis. Lineage (NCBI taxonomy): Eukaryota > Metazoa > Chordata > Mammalia > Primates > Cebidae > Saimiri > Saimiri boliviensis. Next base: position 13,208,966 of record NC_133466.1, read on the forward strand.
CCTTTTATTTTTAAGCTATTTATGTCATTAAGTTTAAAATGCGTCTTTTGTAGACAACATGTAGTTGAATAATACGTTATTTTGGTGAATTTTTTTTTTTTTTTATGATTCTTTAAGTTCTGGGATACATGTGCAGAACATGCAGGTTTGTTACATAGGTGTACATGTGCCATGGTGGTTTGCTGTACCCATCAGCCCATCATCTGCATTAGGTATTTCTCCTAATGCTATCCCTTGTCTTGCCCCCAACCCCCTAAACAGGCCCTAGTGTGTGATGTTCCCCTCCCGATGCTCATGGGTTCTCATTGTTTGACTCCCACTTGTAAGTGAGAACATGCAGTGTTTGGTTTTCTGTTTATGTGTTAGTTCACTGAGAATGATGGTTTCCAGCTTCCTCCAGTTCCTGCACAGAACATGAACTCATCCTTTTTCATGGCTGCATAGTATTACATGGTGTATGTATGTGCCACGTTTTCTTTATCCAGTCTATCATTGATGGACATTTGGGTTGGTTCCAATTCTTTCCTATTGTGAATAGTGCTGCAATAAACATACATGTGCATGTGTCTTTATAGTAGAATAATTTAGAATCCTTTGGGTATATACTCAGTAATGGGATTGCTGGGTCAAATGGTATTTCTGATTCCAGGTCCTTGAGGAATCGCCACACTGTCTTCCACAATGGTTGAACTAATTTACACTCCCACCAACAGTGTAAAAGTCTACCTATTTCTCCGCAGCCTCCCCAGCATCCGTTGTTTCCTGACTTTTTAATGATTGCCATTCTAACTGGTGCAAGATGGTATCTCATTCTGGTTTTGATTTGCATTTTTCTAATGACCAGCGATGATGAGCTTTTTTTCATACGTTTGTTAGCCAATAAATATCTTCTTTTGAGAAGTGTCTGTTTATATCCTTTGCCCACTTTTTGATGGGCTTGTTTGTTTTATTCTTGTAAATTTATTTAAGTTCCTTGTAGATTCTGGATATTAGCCCTTTGTCAGATGGATAGATTGCAAAAATTTTCTCCCATTCTGTAGGTTGCCAGTTTACTCTGATGACAGTTTCTTTTCCTGTGCAGAAGCTCTTTAGTTTAATTAAAACCCATTTGTCAATTTTGGCTTTTGTTGCAAGTGCTTTTGGTGTTTTAGTCACATCTTTGCCATGCCTATGTCCTGAATGGTATTGCCTAGGTTTTCTTCTAGGGTTGTTATGGTTTTAGGTCTTACGTTTAACTCTTGAATCCATCTTGAGTTAATTTTTGTATAAGGTGTAAGGAAGGGGGTCCAGTTTCAGTTTTCTGCATATGGCTAGCCAGTTTTCCCAACACCATTTATTTAATAGGGAATCCTTTCCCCATTGCTTGTTTTTTTCAGGTTTGGCATAGATCAGATATTTGTAGATGTGTGGTGCTATTTCTGAGGCCTCTGATTGTTCCATTGGTCTATATATCTGTTTTGGTACCAGTACCATGCTGTTTTGGTTACTGTAGCCTTGTAGAATAGTTTGAAGTAGGTAGCGTGATGCCTTTAGCTTTGTTCTTTTTGCTTAGGATTGTCTTGGCTATATGGACTCTTTTTTTGGTTCCATATGAAATTTAAAGTAGCTTTTTTTTCTAATTCTGTGAAGAAAGTCAATGGTAGCTTGATGGGAATAGCATTGAATCTATAAATTACTTTGGGCAGTATGGCCATTTTCACAACATTGATTCTTCCTATCTATGAGCATGGAATGTTTTTTCATTTGTTTCTATCCTTTCTTATTTCCTTGAGCAGTGATTTGTAGTTCTCCTTGAAAAGTCCTTCACGTCCCTTGTAAGTTGTATTCCCAGGTATTTTATTCTCTTTGTAGCAATTGTGAATGGGAGTTCACTCATGATTTGGTTCTCTGTCTATTATTGGTGTATAGGAATGCTTGAAATTTTTGCACATTGATTTTGTATCTGAGCCTTTGCTGAAGTTGTTTATCAGCTTAAGGAGTTTTTGGGCTGAGATGGTGGGATTTTCTAAACATACAATCATGTCATTTGAAAACAGAGACAATTTGACTTTCTCTCTTCCTATTTAAGTACCTTTATTCATTTCTTTCACCTGATTTCCCTGACCAGAACTTCCAATACTATGTTGAATAGGAGTAGTGAGAGAGGGCATTCTTGTCTTGTGCTGTTTTTCAAAGGGAATGCTTCCAGCTTTTGCCCTTTCAGTATGATATTGGCTATGGGTTTGTCATAAATAGCACTTTCTTTTTTTACTTTATTATCATGGAGTGAATTCTATATCAGAATGTACAGTGCTGATTCTTCTTTTTAATGGCAGTATTAATTTCCTTTGTGTCTTTGCGTTGTTATTCATACAATCAGCCATTTAGTGATGGACATTTGGGTTGCTTCCAGTTTCTTTTTAGTTCAAACAATATTTCAGTGAATATCCTGGCAATGTTTTATTTTGTATAGGTATAAGACTATCTACAGGATTAAACCCCAGAAGGGGGATGGCCACAGGGCATGTGCGTTTTTTTATTTGGATAGATACAGCTGAGTTTCCCACCTTAGAGGTTGTGCCAATTCACACTCCCACCAGCAATGTCTGAAAGTAGCTGTTCCCCAGCCCCAGTTATTTGATTTGATCTTCTCTACAAGCTTGACAGGTGCATTAACCTGTTCTCATGCTACTAATAAAGACATACCCGAGACTGGGTAATTTATAAAGGAAAGAGGTGTAATGGACTCACAGTTCCACATGGCTGGGGTGGTCTCACACTCATGGCAGAAGACCAAGGTAGAGCGAATGGACCTCTTACATGGTGATGAGCAAGAGTGCGTGTGTGGGGGAACTCTCATTTATAAAACCATCAGCTCTCATGAGACGTATTCACTACCATGAGAACAGTATGGGGGAAACTGCCCCCATGATCCAATGATCTCCACCTAGCCCCGCCCTTGTCATGTGGGGATTATTACAATTCAAGGTGACATTTGGGTGGGGGCACAGCCAAACCATATCAGTAGGTGAAAGCTTGGAGACCTGATGAACTCCTGAAACAGAAGCTGGAGGATCACCAGCATCCAAGCCTGGAAGGGCCCCGTCCTGTGTCCTCAGTCACTGCATACCTGAGCAGCACCTCTACTTCCCCTTCCCCTTCAGCCCTCCTGGAGGTGCAGTTGTGAGAGTCTGACTTCTCCAGCTTCTTTGATGGCATTCTTCACAGTTAGATCAAATGTAGACCGTTGCAGCTGAGGATGCAAAGTCTGGGGCATTCAGGGACAGGATGGAGGCAGTGAGCTGCTATAGGTTCCTGCCAGCCCCGAGAAGTAAAAGGACGAAGGCATGACTGCGTTTTCAGGACACATTAAAGTCATGCCTTCTGATTGTGCAGCGTTTGACATGCATCAAATTCTCCTGGTAATCTGAATAGCAGCTTTACATAAGAGAAAACCATCCAGTTATTTAAATAAAAAGCATACTGGGTTGCCTTGACGTAAGCCTTTCCTCTCTGACTTAACTCCCCTGTCTTGCCTCTCTCCAGCAGTTTTATTTCACAGATAGCATCATCAGCCCATACTCACTGCTGATAAAGAGGCATTGCTAATTTTAGAATTTCTGTCATACCAAAACCTTCTTATTTATCATATAGTCCTTCAAATGCATTCATTACATCAAAATCAGAGCGCCAAGGGAGAGATGGGTTAGGGGCCTGGGGAGAGGCCTGAGAGAGGAGAAAATAAAGTCTTGGGTTTTAGATATTTAATCTCTGAAAAATGCAGTTATTCTCTCAATCCAGATGGGGATAAAATAATATAACCTGGGCCGTGCCTTTTGTATGTAGTATTCTGGTCGTTTTCTTTTCCTTCTATTTTTGCCATTGCAGCTTGCATGCCTACGAAGTCCATCATGGAAGCGTCTTGCCTAATGGTCAGCAAGAGAAACCAGAAACTACCAATGAGAAGTTTCCAATCTCTAGTTCAAAACAGCCTCTCCTAAGACTTCCACCAGGGGTTAGTGATTTGCCTAGGATTTCTGTCAATTTGTAATTCAGTGGTGGCAAGGAGGGCACTAAGCGAATCTGTCTTTTGGCGTCTTGTAAACAGAATCATAGGGAGGTGATAGCCATCTTCTGAAACAGTCTTTCATTAGGAGATGGTGTCTGAGATGACAGTTAAATAATGTAGCTGGCAGGGATGTGTGTAATTTCCCGACTGAAATTCAAAAGAGAAAGACGAGAGAGGCATGATTTGGTGGAACTGTTGAATGTTTCCTCTTTCCTCCTTTCTCTAATTAGCACTCCTGCTCAGCCAGACATGGTGGTTCCCACCTGTAATCCCATCATGTTGGGAGGCCAAGGTAGGTGGATCACCTGAGGTCAGCCTGATCAACATGGTGAAACCTCGTCTCTACTAAAAATACAAAAATTAGCCAGGCATGGCGGCCCATGCCTGTAATCTCAGCTACTTGGGAGGCTGAGACAGGAGAATTGCTTGAACCTGGGAGGCAGAGGTTGCAATGAACTCATATCATGTTGCTGCACTCCAGCTTAAGTGACGGAGCAAGACTCTGTCTAAAAAAAAAAAAAAAAAAAATCCTGACCATTGGTTGGCTTGTGTGGACTGGTGACTGGCTTTGCACAGAGCTATTAAGATGACCTGAGAATTACTTGGGAGGCAGACTCAGGAAAGTTGTTGTTTCTTTTTTTCCCCAGGATTTATTTTATTAATGGAAGTGAAGAAAATTGGCTGAGTAGGAGATGAGAATAAATCCCACACTCACGGTTTTGTCAGAAGGGAGGCAAGAAGGGGGAAGTGACAAAAAGGCAGCAAATTGCATGTGAATTTCAAAGTCACCTTTATAGGAATAGCCACCTTTTAATGCCTCTATGAATGAGTGGGTCACACTGTTCGTCTTGTCCCTTACAGTTATGAAACTGTTAACGCCTTGAGTTGTCAGCGCAAACATTCCTGCTCCCCTGACACTGTCTCAAGTGAACAGTGAATTTAATTTTCAAGGGACCTTTGTGCTCATGACATCATAAAGTCAATGTCCAATATGCAGATGGGGAACGATGGGGAGGAGGCACATTCAAATAACACTGATCTTATCTGATGGGCACCGTCAGCCTGAAGCCCTTCTGGACTGTTGAAAATGCGTGAGGACTCATGAGGCAACTCACAAAATAAGCATAAATGGCTACTAGAGATGAAGAGTTTAGCTTCTCTAGGTATCCAAGTGTGCAAACCAAATAATTTTCAATACTGATGAGATATAAGGATAATAATATAGTATTATTAATAATGACAACACCATGGTGCCTACTGTAAGCTAGAGCCTTTTAAAATACAGCTGTACAAATACAACTCATTTAATCCTCACAATAATTCTATGAGATGGAGATTATTATTATTCCCATTGTAAGCAAGAAGAAACAGGCATGAAGGTTAAGTGACTTGCCTAAGGTCACACAGTTAAGAAGTGAGTGCCAGCACCTCTCTGTGAAGCCACTCAGCAGAGACTTTGCAGAGAAGCTGTCTGGGGAAAGCGTCACTGTCTCTGGTAGTGAAAGGAACACTTGGATGTTCATCAACAGAGTCCAACAACTCTGTTAATCCTGCTGCATTCTTGGCCTTGAGCCTGTTATACTTCTCTGAGTTTTGATTTCTGTATTAGTCCATTCTCTTGGTGCTATAAAGACATACCCAAGACTGGGTAATTTATAAAGAAAAGAGGTTTAATTGACTCACAGTTCCACAGGGCTGGGAAGGCCTCAGGAAACTTACAATCATGGTGGAAGGGAAAGCAAATATGTCCTTCTTCATGTACTGGCAGGAAGGAGAACGAGCAAAAGAGAGAAAAGCCCCTTTAAAAAAACATCAGATCTCATGAGAACTCATTCACTATCATGAAAATAGCAGCATGATTCAACCGCCTCCCAATGGGTCCTTCCCACCACACATGGGGATTATGGGAACTAAATTCAAGATGAGATCTGGGTGGGAACACAGCACAACCATATCGATTTTTTTTTACCTGAACAATGGGGATAGTGTTACTAAGTTGGTGCAAAAGTAATTGTGGTTTTTGCCAGTTTTAGTGGGAGAAACCAGTTACTTTTGCACCAACCAAATGCTTCACAGATGATTGAAAAAATTAATCATAATAATTTGGGCTTGTAGAAACCCTTTGCTAACTCTAGAATCTTGGATAAGATGATGGAGCCAAGGTTCAGCTGCCTGCTTTTCTGGGATTGTGTTAAGCAAGTGAGCCTGTGTGCTTGAGGAAGAAAGATCTCAAAGGGTCCATTTAACCTGTCAAAATCACTAGACTAAATAAACTTTGGCAGATTTTTTCTAAAATGCTTTAACATGCGCTAAGCTTTTTGAAAGAGCAGTTTCCGTCTATTTCTAGGAATGTATCCAGTTTTAACATGCCATGATTCTTTTTTTTTTCCCAGAATTTATTATTATCTGGGGGATTCCATTAAAAGTAAGTAACTCTTAAAGTCACACCATAATAAATGAATTTTCTTTAAGTGAATTCCCTACATAAATAAAATGCCTCCTTTTAGATAGAGAGCTACTGCAACAACTTTGCTTTCAAGTACCTGCTTTTTGGTCTCAGAAGAGAGTCTGATTAGTAACTGCCATTTCTAGCCATTTTAAACAAAGAAGATTTGCTCACTGTTTGGTGCTGTCTTCTCCATTGCAAGGGACACCTGGTGATGAGAAACATAAGCACAAGGCTCAGCCTACTCAGTGAAACTCGATGTGGTTATAATTTATGTGCCACCTGCTATCAACAAGGCTTGGAGGTGACATAGGATGACGTACACATTTATGCTGAGTGGTTAAAGAGAAACTAGAAGGCCAAAGCTCCTGTAAATTGGTGGTTCTCAAATTTTGGAGGCCACAGCACTTTTGAGAACCTGGTAAAGGCTAAGGAGATGCTCTTTCCCAAGAAATGCACTGTATTTGTCCATTCTCATATTGCTATAAAGAAATAGCTGAGACTGGGTAATTTATAAACAAAAGAGGTTTAATTGGCTCATGGTTCTGTAGGCTGTACGGGAAGCATGGTGTTGGCATCTTCTTAGATGCTGGGAAAGCCTCAGGAAACTTACAATCATGGTGGAAGGCAAAGGGGGAGCAGGCATCTCACGAGGCCAATGCAGCAGCAAGGGTGAGAGAGTGGGGAGGCCCCACATACTTTTAAACAACCGGACTCACGACAACTCACTCAGGATTCTGAGATCTGAGCCAAGTGGATGGTTCTAAGCCATTCATGAGAAATCCACCCACAAGGTCCAGTCACCTCCCACTGGGCCCCACCTTGAACCCTGGGGATTAGAATTCGACATGAGATATGGTGGAGACACAGATCCAAACCATGTCATAAACATTCACATGTCCATCGAAATGTTTGTCTGCAATTTGTGGAGTCCTCGAGTTAGGAGTCTCAGAGAGAGAGAGAGAGAGAGAGAGATAGGCAAATGAGGAGGCAGGAGAAAAGAAACACACTAAACCTTGAGTAATGGGACCTGTGTTTATGCCTAAATTTGGTCCTGGACTTTGAGGTCCATGCAGGACTGGCTACATATTTTGCAGGACCCAGTGCCAAATGAAAATGCGGGGTCCCTTATTCAAACATTATTAAGAATTTCCAGACAGCAATACCAGGCACTAAACATTAAACCAAGTTTGGGCATAGGGTTCTATGCCACTGCATGTATCCCTTGCCCATGAAGTGGACCCTGGGCCTAGGAGGCCAAGAGGCACACTGGGCTCTCTGGTCTGTTTTTGAAAGCACAGCCTTGTAAAAATGTATATCCTGCATTAATCAATGTTTGGTGAACTTAGTATCATAATTTTTAAAGTTTCAACATGACTTTTATATTTATGGTGGATAAGCCAAAAAAAAAAAAAAAAAAAAGAAAGAAAAAGAAAAAAAGAAACCAAAAACTTCCAACAAAAGCTAGTCTGTTTCCCTATTTATGCCAATATTGAACTGTTAGCAAGAGAGACAGCAGCCCCTCCACTGCAGACAGCTGCAGGCAAATTAGCAGAAAATGCACTATTTGGCGACATGCCAGATATCCTGGCACGCGGCTGTACCAGGCCAGCTGGACTGCAGCACCTGAGGTGCATCACCTTTAAAATCTGATGCTTATGAAATGTGACCCCTTTTTCAGTTTTATATTTATCAGGGTATCACATGCACATGGTATAAAAAAAATTAACATTTCCCAACAACTTATGTAAAAAACATCTGCCCTTGACCCTCCATCCTCTTCCTTCATCCTTTTTTTCCCCGGACATTCAGCCCTGCACTGTTTCTTCTGGTATTTACAATTATCTATCTAGACGAGATGCTTATCCACAATTTTTGGATTTATCCATTTTCCTTATTATCTGTTGACTTCCTGAGGCAGACATTTGTTACTTGTAGAAGCTTGATATTTTTTTTTAACATGCCTTGTATTCTGGTAATTTCCTGAGTTCCCAAGATAGAAGTCACAAAAAAATGTGTCATTACATTACAGCTGGGGTGCAGGCATGGAATTCAGACTTCATCAATTGGATGCCCCTCATGAGGGAAAAGGGGCGTGCAGGGGAAGGAATCTTCTGGCAGCCATGGTGGTGCACAGTCTGGCGTTTGTGACGCTGAACAGGCAGAGCCTCTGGTACAGGGTCCCAGGCATCAGTGGTGTGATGTGTCAGGTGTGGTGTGGTGTGGGTGCTGGGCACTAGCAGCAGCGGGGCATTCACCGAGCAGCCAGTGTGGCTGGGCATTGTTCCTTGAGATTCTGGAGACTGACCTGATCTCCTTTAATAATCTCTCTCCTGCTTTCGCCAGCCAGGAGAAAGTCTGCTGTTTGCAACTCAGAACCTTGACTTTCACACTTGGTAGATGAAACTGCGGCTCTCTCACCCTTCTGCCCATCGCCCGGTATGGTGCCATCATTACTTTTGCCTAAATTAGTCTTCAGTGTTTAAATTATTATGACCATGTAAATGTTGTTTAGTGCTGAACCAAGTTGGGTATTATGTGTAACAGGATGTTAAAATAGGATGCTTTTCCCCTCAGTTTAAGCTAAAACTCCAAGACAAGAGATGCTGATGAGTCCATTTCAAAGTGAGGAATGAGGCCACCAAGCAGGACTTGCAATGGAGAATCCAATAGTGAGATTCTGCCCTTAGCTGACCACCAAGCTCCAGCCTATAAAAAGAGACTGTAGAAGTCTAGGGAGTTGGATATTAGGTGAGTCATTTTGCAGAGAGCTGTCAGAGTGCTGAGAATCTTAACACCGACCACCCTCACCCAACATACACCCTAACACACATGGAAGGGATGGGAAATACATTTCCCTCACCCCCAGCCTAGGGAAAGGAGTTTCCAGGGGTCCCTGATGCAAGTCTCCAGGAGCTTGTGGAGACCTATTAGGTGGTGCCTGAGTCACACTTAAAAAAATCTCAATGTGAGACTGAGTCAGATGGGGACCAAACAAGAGGACTGGACTTTGAGGTCCATGCAGGACTGGCTACCAAATGAAGTGCCAAATGAAAATGCACGGTCTCTTATTCAAACATTATTAAGGATTTCCAGACAGCAATACCAAGCACTAAACATTAAACCAAGTTTGGGCATAGGGTCCTATGCCACTGCATGGATCCCTTGCCCATGAAGTGGACCCTGGGCCTAGGAGGCCAAGAGGCACACTGGGCTTTCTGGTCTGTTTTTGAAAGCACAGCCTTGTAAAAATGTAATATCCTGTATTAATCAATGTTTGGTGAACTTAGTATCATAATTTTTAAAGTTTCAACACTGGGGGTGAGGGAAATGTGTTTCCCTAGGCTGGGGGTGAGGGAAATGTATTTCCCACAAGAGGGGTCATCTGAATTCTAAGAGCTTGGGCTGGAGGTCCTGGTGACTACAGTGGACAGGGGAACCACCAGATTCCCAGGATCTGAAGGGAAAACAAGGAGTGGCCAGACAGGGAAAGGCATTGGTCAGTATCAAGAGAATTGCAGGTGAGAAAACCCCAAGAATGATTGGAATGGGGGGGTTTCCCCAAACCCCCTATCCAGCCCAGAAGCAGCTTGGCCATCTTATGGCAAATCTCATCTTTCTTGCTCCCTTGAACCTTACCTCTTCTTTCCCCGATCCTGAAGGGGCCAGAACCCTTGCTTAACAAGGCTGAGAGTAGAGAGCAGAAAATGCAAGGCTGAGTTGCCAAAGCCCACAGGCAGCCAACCGGCCCAGAACGGACAGTCAGAGAAGGTGGAGCTCTAAATTTAAGTAACATAGATATCATTAGATAGGTCTGGATATTTTAACACTGAAGCAAGTCATTTTGTCTTATTTTAGATGACCAAGAAGCTTTTAAATTACTTAATAGAGACCCTCCCCACCCCCAACACATTGGATTTGTCTTAGATATTTTTCAAATGGTGAGGTTGTGCAGGGTGGATTTAAGTAGGGGTTAGGGAAAAAGACGAAAATGGGGTTTGTTTTCATTGCAGGTGCTCTATCTGCAATGTGATCCCAGAAACTAGGAGTAAGGGAGCAGGGAGAATGAGCTAGATAAGAAGGACAAGCTCTTACGAGGGTGTAATTAGTAAAGTCACCAAGGTAGGCGAAAGTGGCTGAGTCTTGCCAGGACTTTGGCAGAGTATGCAGAATACTTCCTAGAATCGGCCATCCAGGGAATGGGAGGCTATGCCATTTCTCCTTCAACTCCAGTGCTTCGTTGCTGACAGTTATACTATAGGGTTGTTGTTTTAAATTACATGTTTGTCTGTTTGTTTAGGCCAGAGTTTCTCTCTGTCACCCAGGCTGGAGTACAGTGGCATGATCTTGGTTCACTGCACCCTCCGTCTCCGGGTTCAAGCAATCCTCCCAACTCAGCATCCTGAGTAACTGGGACAACAGATGCCTGCCACCACGCCTGGCTAATTTTTGTATTTTTAGTGGAGATGGGCTTTTGCCTATGTTGGCTAGGCTGGTCTCAAACTTCTGACCTCATGTGATCCGTCTACCTAGGCCTCCCAAAGTGCTGGGATGACAGGTGTGAGCCACCATGCCTGGCCTAAATTACATGTCAAATTATAACTTTCAATGTAGCAATTACATGTTTCTATTTCCTTTTTTGTACTTTTGGATTTTTTCCCCAGAGTTAATAATTGCTTCCTTTTTTTCATTTGCTTCGCTTTCTGTGAACTCTAATTGCTCCATCAGCATTTTGTTATTTTACAAATGTGCAATATGTCCTTTAACTCATTTGAGTCATAACCTCTTCCTGCTGACCTCTCTTCTAGGGCTTCTTTACACCTTCAGCAGGACTAGTTGTTCTTGTCCTGCCCTCTACTTGCTTCCTGAGACTTTCTTGTGCCTCTTGCTCATACAGGATTGAATCTATGAGTCCAAGGATTGGGCCTATGTCTTCCATTTATTAGCTTACCCATTCTTCAGAAAATTTGCTGGGCTAGGCACAGTAGCTCACACCTGTAATCCTAGCACTTTGGGAGGCCAAGGAGGGCAGATTGCTTGAGGTCAGGAGTCCAAGACCAGCCTGGGAAACATGGTGAAACCTTGTCTCTATAAAAAAGTACAAAAACTTAGCTGGGCATGGTGTCATGTTCCACTAGTCCCAACTACTTAGGAAGCTGAGGTGGGAGGATCACTTGAACCCAAAAGTTAAAGGCAGTAAGCTGTGATCATGCCCCTGCACTCTAGCCTAGGTGAGAAAGTGAGATCCTATCTCAAAAAAAAAATTGCATTTAAAAAAATGTTTTTATTCCGTCTTCACATTTGATTGATAGTTTAGCCGCGTATAGACTGCTAGGTGGAAAAACGTTTGGCTGATATTGAGAAGTAAGGTACCATTCTAAGTTTCACTCCTTAGTATGTAAACTGATTCCCCCATCACTCTCTAAAAACTATAATGTCTTTTCTTTATCTCTGGGATTCTGAAATTTCATCATGACTTGTACTAAGCTCTTAGTGGCCCTTTCAGTTTAGAAACTGATTTCCTTAAGTTTTAGGGGAAGTGTCTTGCATTTTTTTAGATAATTTTTTCTTCTTTATTTTCTCTAGTCCTTCTTTCTGGAGCTCCTCTTAGTAAGATATTTGACCTTATAGAGTGATCCTCATTTTTTTTTCTCTTTTCTGTTTTATATTTCTAGTCTCTTTGTTCTACTTTCTGGAAGAGTTTCTTAAATGTTTTTGGTCTTTATTTGGGGGTACTTTTAAAACTTTCTATTACATTAAACATTTTTAAGAAAACAGCATGGTGATTTCTTGAAAATTTAAAAATAGAATTACCATATTGCCCAGCAGTTCCACTTCTGAGCATATACCAAAAATATTTGAAAGCAGAGTCTTGAAGAAATATTTGTACAGTCAAGCTCATAGCAGCATTATTCATGCTAGCCAAAAGGTAGAAACAACCAAGTGTCCATCAGTGGGTGAATGGATAAGCAAACTGTGGTATATACATATGATGGAAAATTAATTCAGCCTTAAAAGGAAGAAAATTCTGACACATGCTAGAACATGGATGAACCTTGAAGACATTGTACTAAGTGATATGAGTGTGTCGTAAAAAGACAAATTCTGTCTGATTTCACTTATGGGACATCTCCAGAGTTGTTAAATTTATAGACATAGAAAGTTGAATGATTTTTGCCAAGGGACGACGTGGAATGGGGAATTACTGTTTAATCAGTACAGAGTTTCAGGTTTGCAAGATGAAAGTGTTCTGGAGCTAGCAGGTGGTGGTAATGGTTGTACAACAATGTGAATGTACTTGATCCCCTTGTACACTTAGAAAGGTTTAGATGGTACATTTTATGTTATGTGGATTTTGATTACAAAAATTTCCAAGAGCTCTTTTCTAATTGTTTTACATAGCATCTTGTGCTTGTTTTATAAATTCAAAATCTTCTCATCTTTCATAGTAATGATTTGCTTCCTCTGAAGTTAAAAACAAATTTCTAGAACTCAGGGTTTCTTTTTTTCTTTTCTTATCTTTCTTTCTTTTTTTTTTTTTTTTTTGTGGCAAGGTCATGCTCTCTCACCCAGGTTGGAGTGCAGTGCCATGGTCATGGCTTACTGCAGCCTCAACCTCCCAGGCTCAAGTGATCCTCCCACCTCAGCCTCCCAAGTAACTGGGACTACAGGCATGCACCACCAGGCCCAGCTAATTTTTGATTTTTTTTTTTTTTTTTTTTTTTTGTGACAGAGTTTCGCTCTTGTTACCCAGGCTGGAGTGCAATGGTACGATCTCGGCTCACTGCAAGCTCCGCTTCCTGGGTTCAGGCAATTCTCCTGCCTCAGCCTCCTGAGTAGCTGAGATTACAGGCATGTGCCACCATGCCCAGCTGAGTTTTTGTATTTTTAGTAGAGATGGGGTTTCACCTTGTTGACCAGGATGGTCTTGATCTCTTGACCTCGTGATCCACCCACCTTGGCCTCCCAAAGTGCTGGGATTACAGGCTTGAGCCACCGTGTCCGGCCCAGGCCCAGCTAATTTTTAAATTTGTTGTGAAGACAGGGTCTCACCATATTTCCTGGCTGGTTTCAAACTCCTGGGCTCAAATGATCTGCCTTCCTTGGTCTTCCAAAAGTGCTGAGATTATAGGTATGAGCCACAAACCTGGCTTCAGGGTTTATTACTGATTTGTATGTTGGGGTATTTGTCTTTAATTTTGATGGCCTTCCTTGAATATCAGGTAATACTCAGCTTTCCATTTATATTTAGGAAAAACGATGCAAAGTTAAATGGACATTCCCTGTGTTGCAAGGATTTTTTTAAATTTAAACTTTATTTATTTATTTAGAGACAGGGTCTTGCTCTGTCACCCAGGCTGGAGTACAATGGCATGATCATAGCTCACTGCAACCTTGAACTCCCAGGCTCAAGCGATTCTTCCGCCTCAGCCTCCCAAGTAGCTGGGACTACAGGGGGCATACCTGGGTAATTTTTAAATTTTTTGTAGAGACAGGGTCTCACTATGTTGCTCAGGCTGGTCTCAAACTCTTGGCTTCAGGTGATCTTCCTGCTGTGGCCTCCCAAAGTGTTGAGATTATGCTACTGTGCCTGGCCTGCAAGGAACTTTTTGATGGGCAGATGTCACTGTAGCATTGGGGGACAACTGAGGATCCCAAAATGTCAGTACTGGAGGTCTTTATTTTGGGGCTTTTAGAATCTGAAGAGGAAAGTTTCTTAAATTGCCTTGGCTTGAGAGTAAGTGGGGGACGAGTATGAGGATTCCCTTTGTCTGTAAACAGACTTTCAGTGTATTCTGTTTTTTTTTTTTTTCCCATCTAGTTCCTCTGTTTATCCTCTGTCTCAGGGTGGGCTCCGATGTTGGAGGTGAGGCCTGGTGGGAAGTTTTGGGGTTATAGGGGCGGATCTCCATGAGTGGCTTCGTGGCCTCCCAGCAGCAATGAGTTCATGTGAGCTCTCCTTTTTTAAAAGAATCTGATACCTGTCCCCTTTCTTTCTTCCTCCCTCTCTCGCTATGCCTGCTCCTCCTTCACCTTCCACCACAATTATAAACTTCCTGAGGCCTCACCAGGAGCAGATGCCAGTGCCATGCATCTTGCACGGGCCGCAGAACTCTAAGCCAAAGTATACCTCTTTTCTTTGTAAGTTACCCAGCCTCAGCTATTCCTTTAGAGCAAGGCCAAAGGGACTAACAGGCACAGCTAGGGTGACTTCTTCCTCTGGTTCTCCTGCCTCCTGAGAGTTACCAAAAGATAATTAGGAGAGTTTTAATTAGTAGATAATTAGGAGTGCTCTAAGTGTGCAGTAACCTGCGTTTTTAACATTTTTCAGAATAAGGAACATGGTTGAGGAATAAAACTACATCACGTGTCCTTAATTTTTAAAGAAAAAGCCCTAATATAAAGTATTCTGCTCCATTAGCAGAGTTGGGTTCAGAAGCTAGTGAGACCTTGAGTATTGGGACCAGGTACAACCAAACCCACAATTGATCTAGAATGTTCTGCACTTTATGAAGACACACTTGTTCTCTTAGGCCAGGGGTCAGCAAACTACTCCCTAGGAGCTAAACTAGTGCCATGTCTTTTGGCTTATAGATCTGCGGGCTGTGCAGGAGATCCAGCGCCTGGTTTTGCAAATGAAGTTTTATTGACATATGGCCATGCCTACTTGTTTACATGATGTCCGTGGCTGCTTCTGTGCTACAGTGATATAATTGACTAGTTGTGACAGAAGCAGTATGGCCTGTAGAGGCTAAGTATTTATTGGCTGGACCTTTACAGGAAAAGTGTGCTGACCTCTGCCTTAGGCAACTGCCAAGTATCCCACTCAAACCTGCCTCTTCAGGAAATGCCCATTCCAATTCCTGAACCACACTTTTGTAACCTTAATGTGCATATGAATCTGGCAGTCAGTGCTTAGAAATACAGGTTCTGACTCAGTACCTTCGGGATGGTGCCCAAAATTGTATTTCTTTTTTTTGAGACAGAGTCTTGCTCTGTTGCCCAGGCTGGAGTGCAGTGGCATGATCTCAGCTCACTGCAACCTCCGCTTCCTGGGTTCAAGGGATTCTCCTGCCTTAGCCTCCAGAGTGGGCTTCACAGCTCTTCACAGCTGCTATTACAAGCATGTGCCACCACACCTGGCTAATTTTTGTATGTTTAGTAGAGATGGAGTTTCGCCATGTTGGCTAGGCTGGTCTTAAACTCCTGACCTCAGGTGATACACCTGCCTCGGCCTCTCAAAGTACTAGCGTTACAGGCGTGACCCACTGCGCCCAGCCCCAAGACTGTATTTCTAATGAACTGCTAGGGCATGCTGTGGTCTGAGGCCACACTCTTTTTTTGTTCCTTTTCATTAATTTTTTTTTTTTTTCTGTTTTCAAGGCAAAATGTTTAATGATTTTTTTTCAACCCAAGTGTAACAGAATTTGAATGGAAGAAGTAAGAGGCAGCATTTAAACAAAGGTGTCTCCAATTCCCATTCCAGTTGGTCCTGAACAAGGAAGGCAAGTCAGGCCTTTTCTATACCACGACGGTATAAATTGGGGCTCCCATCCTGGAAATCTTCTACACCTACCCTAAAATATCGAAACCCATTAAAACACAGATATAGGCTTTTACAAACATTGGTTAAATATGAAAATCCATATAAAACATGTTCTTGTTGGGAATTTGTCCCATACCATGGGCTCAACTAGTTAAAACTCCTTATCATCCCAGCCTAACAACGTATGGACTAAAGGCACCTTTTCAATTCTTGGTAAATTCTTCTGTAGCAAGCATCATTGCTCCAAGAATCTCTCAATTACATGCAAAGCTGGGTCTTCAGCCTCTTCACCCTCTGGGGCCTCCAGAGCCTTTGGGAGACAGTACCACTGGGGCAGCAGCCAGGGCCTCCGCTGGGACAAACCCTCCCTCTTCCACTGTGAGTGTCCCTGCTGGGCTCCTCTGGAGAAGAAGCCATGGGCAGAACCGGGCAGACTGCCCAGAGCTTCGGGCCCAGGGCAGCGGCATCTGAGGGGAGCTGGCGGCAGCGTGGACCCTGCCTTCTCTGCACTAACAGGTCCCAGCTCTCTGCTGGCCAGCATGCCCAGCTCTCTGCCAAAGGAGTCGCTGGTAAATTCTTATTCTCATTTTTGATACCCATCTGGGGAGGACCACACTTTGAGGAACAAGGTTCTAGAAGACTAACTTTTTCAGGAAAAGCAAATTCTTTTTTAAAATTTATTTTTAATTATTTTATTTTTCTTCCCATTCAATGCCTTTGATAGAAGGTCAACTTCTCATCACTGTAGCTCACTGTTTGTCATTGCCTGGCAAAAGTGCCCCCCTCAGGTCCTCTTCCTTCCCTTACCCATATGTGCGCATGCACATGCCCATCCTCCTAAATACAGATATCACAGCCTCCCTTTGTTGATGAATTCTGGTCTTTGATCTGAGAAGCAACTTTAAGAGTTAAAGAGCTGTGAAGCCCACGGCAGGAGAGATGCCAGAACTCTAATTAGTCTCCCTTTTTATATTTAGTTTGCTATTAGATAATGCTCGACACCTGTTCACTAGACAGATCTGTTTTTCATCTATTTCGCTTTCTTGGATGTGTGGTTGCACAGACATGTTGCACTGCATGAGTAATAGAATAAAAGCCAAATAAAATAGCCCTTTCTTTGGAATTAGATGCGCACGGCACTAAAAACAACTGAAGCCTGTTCGGGGCCAACCATGAGAAAACAGCTCTGTGTCTGGAGTTAGCCCTCCTAGAATTCAGGTGTGGATTGTTTGCTCTTTGCTTGATTTAAAGCTCCACTGGGTCTTTGAAACAGGCTTCCCACCCTCACAATGAAAAGGGAGGAAGTTACAAGGAAACTTTTCCTCTGCTATGCTTTAACCATAGAGCAGGCAGACGGTCTCTACAGAAATGATCTAAATATTTCTAATTTTGATTTGATTATTTCATTAGTGCATAGTTGCTCAAAATATTCAGTTTCAGCCTTAGGGATCCTGAGACCTTTTCCCAGATGCTACAAGCGAACCAGAAATATTGAATCCATTAAGAAACCTTTCTTCTTGGGTCCATGGGCTTATTATCTGCTTGGCGTGGCTGGAACTGAGGGTCAGATGCGGAGATTCAAATCCATGTATCATGCAAGACCCACAGATGGGCAGTGAATGCTAAATGTCAGCCACACATGGGTGGGTAGGAAATAGGTAGCAAAACCGCAGACAGCTACAGCTCTGAGGATAATCAATGTGATAGCATGACACAGGAACTAGCAAAGGATAATGTCTTTTTGACCTAATAAGGCCAGACACTGTGAAGAAGGTACTTGGCATCAAAATTTACTTCTTTCCAGAAACTATCCTGATGGATCAGAACTTAACCTCACAACTACTCGGTAGGTTATACTCAACTTATGGGACTGTCTTTCCTGTGTAATAAACCTGTATTAGTTCATTTCATACAATAGATTATCTTATTCTCAATGAGTCTTTTTTAAATCCTACTGTCCTGAGGTTAAGGTATTAATGACAGGCTTGTACGTTGGGAAAACTAAACTTTCTGTCTGTGTGTACTACATCTTACACAAACACATGTGTACAATGGACTTTAAGCTTAGATTGTGTGTTAGTTATGGCTCCCCAGAGAAACAGAACCAATAAGATGTCTGTCTTTCTATCAATCTACCTAACTACCTATCAATAAATTATCTAATCTATCTCTCTATTAATTGTCTATCTCTAAGGAAATTTATTATAAGACATTAGCTTGGCCAGGCATAATGGCTCACGCCTGTAATCCCAGCACTTTGGTAGACCGAGGCAGGCAGATCATTTGACGTCAGGAGATCAAGACCAGCCTGGCCAATATGATGAAACCCTTTCTCTACAAAAATACAAAAATTAGCCAGGTCCAGTGGCATGCACCTGTAGTCCCAGCTACTTGGGAAGCTGAGGCAGGAGAATTGCTTGAACCTGGGAGGCAGAGGTTGCAGTGAGCTGAGGTTGTGCCACTGCACTCCAGCCTGGGCGACAGAGAGAGACTCCATCTAAAAAAAAAAAAAAAAAAAAAAAAAAGACATTAGTTCACTCATTTATGGAAGTTGAGAAGCCCCAGG
This sequence comes from Saimiri boliviensis, assembly GCF_048565385.1. Taxonomy (NCBI): domain Eukaryota; kingdom Metazoa; phylum Chordata; class Mammalia; order Primates; family Cebidae; genus Saimiri; species Saimiri boliviensis. The sequence continues at coordinate 13,227,573 of NC_133466.1, forward strand.
ATCTGCAGGCAGCAAGCTGGGAATGCAGGAAGGCTGAGATCTAAGTCTTAAGACCTAAGGAGCGGTAGAGCCGATGGTGTGAGTTCCAACCTGAAGACTGAAGAGAACCAAATGTCTTAGCTTGAAGATAGCCAGGGAGAGAGAGCAAATTGTCCTTTTTCCATTTTTCCCCATTCAGTCCTTCAACAGATTGGATGAGGACCACCCACATGGAAGAGGCAACCTGCTTTACTCAGTCTACCAGTTCAAATGGTAAACCCCTCCAAAACACTCTCACAGACACGCCCAGTTAGTGTTTTACCAAATAACTGGACATCCCCATGGCCCAGTCAAACTGACACATAAAAGTAACCATCACAGATAGACAAGATTTTTTTTTTTTTTTTTTTTTTTGAGATGTAGTCTTACTCTGTTGCCCAGGCTGGAGTGCAGTGGTACAATCTCAGCTCACTGCAACCTCCTCCAACCAGGTTCAAGCGATCCTCGCACCTCAGCCTCCTGAGTAGCTAGGACTACATGTGCACGCCACCATGCCCAGCTAACTTTTGTATTTTTAGTAGAGACAAGTTTTCATCATGTTGGCCAGGCTGGTCTCGAACTCCTGACTTCAAGCAATCCACCTGCCTCCAGCTCCCAAAGTGGTAGGATAACAGGTGTGAGCCACGGCACCTGGCTCAGATAGACTAGACTTTTGAGGCACCTGCCTCCCACCTCCATTCCCCCAGGCTGCTCTGGAGCACAGAGCTCAGAATTAAAAATAAACAAACACACTCACAATATCCCCTGTGCAAAGAGAGGATCTACCTTGAGAAAGTTGTCAGAAAGTTCCAGAAAGGACCCTGATTGGTCTGGTTCAGGTCAAGTGCCTATCCCTGTAAAACTCACTGGGTCTTCAGGAGGGGACTTCCCACTGGCTAGCATGGGACACCAGCCAGGCCCTGTGGTGAGGGAAGCAGAGCTCCCGCCTTGGGACATGGAAGCCAGTGGAATTTAAGGGCCTCAGAATTAAGGAGGTATGCAAACTTGGTCTGAGAACTTGCATTTTAATTTCAACTATCCTCTCTAACTGAAAGCGAGCATTTTTTTGAATGACCCACATAGGCCGTACAGTTCAGTAGTATTAATAGTGCCTGTGACTTTGAAACCGATAGAAACTAAAGGCATATTTTGTATCACATTACAGTGAAGACAGGCATCTCAAACTATTTCTTGAGCTCATCACCATGTTAAAAGTACAGTAATTATGAGGCCTGCATATGACAGTTTAAAATCTTTCTGGTAATTGTCTTTCAGTAGAATGGTGCATTTTGTAACCCTCTGTGTTTTAGTTTATGAATTTTATTTCTTTATTTAAATTTGTTTAAACGGATTTAGGGTTACATGTGCAGTTGTGTTATATGGATGCGCTGTGTGCTGGAGAAGTCTGGGCTTTTAGTGCGGCTGTCACCCAAATAGTGTGCGTTGAACCTAATAGATGGTATTTCATCCCTCACCCCCTCCCAGTCTCCCACCTTTGGAGTTTCCAGTGAGTGTTTTTCCACTCTGTATGTCTGTGTGTACCCATTGTTTAGCTCCCACTTATAAGTGACAAGTTGCGGGTTTTGACTTTCTGTTTATTCGAAGTCATTGCTCTAGGAATAATGACTTTCTGTTCCACCCATGTTGTTGCAAGACATGATTCCATTCTTTTTTATGTCTGAGTAGTATTCCATGGCATCCATATCTATATCTACTACCTACTATATATATATATATATATCTCATATATATGGAATATATATATGATATATATATTCTCTCCACCCAATATATATCATATCTATAGGTGATATATATATGATATATATGTGATATATATCATATGATATATATATTGGCCAGAGAGAATATATACACACATATACTGGCTGGAGAGAATATATATATATATATTTTCTCTCCAGCCAATATATGTATATACATATTGGCTGGAGAGTGGGATCATGAGAAAAGTGGGGTCATGGAATCCATAGCGCCTGGCCTAGATTTATTTTCTTAAAATTATGCAATTCCAGAGCTGGTTATAGTTTTAGCATGATCAGATCTATCCATCTATCCACGTATCTTTTCTATCATCTATCGTCAATTTATTATATCAAGCACAAATTGCTTGAACTTTGGTAAAACAGAACGAGGTAATTTCTCTTTGGGCTGAAGCATGTGAGTTTCTGTTTACACTGCTGGCTCAGGATCTAGCCGTGCATTTCTGATTGTAATTGCCACGGCAGGAAGTACCTACGGACACAGTCCTTTGTCCATGAACTCTTCAGGATTCGGGAAGCCTTTTCTCCTTACAGTTAAGGACAGGACTGTCCCTGGGAAACAGCACCAGGAGCCCAGGGCCTGCCCTCCTCATGCCCTTGCCTCTTGCTGCCCTGCCTGTCCCTGGCAGTGGCTCAGGGGACAGAGCATCGAGGTAATTGCTTCAGCTCATGTTAAAATAAAACACAACAAAATGAAAATGTGAGGCAGATTCTGGGCATGGAAGCTTTGCTGTCTTCCCTCATTTTTCATGATCAAGAAATGAAAGTGTTGACCCTCTGTTTTCTCATGCGCCCACAGGCAGCCTTTGATGTTGATTTTAATCTGATTTAATCAGGCAAACAAGAGATGGGGATAACGGTTAACCTCAAGCTGGGGACGCAGTTATCTGCTCAGTGACATCTCATAGCTCCTAGAGGCAGCCGTCGCAAAGACCGCCAGAGCTCCTTAGGTGGGCCACGTGGGTGACTGCTCCCACCTTGCAAGGGGTTGCTCCTATGAGTGGATTGTTCAGCGGAGCTTGGGTGTTTGGCTAAAAGAGGAAAGAGTTTGGAGGCACCTGAGATGGAGTGGGGCAGCGGGGGGAAGTGAAGCATTGATATTCCTGCTGTGATTCCCCTCTGCTCCCTGCGGATGGACAGCCTGATGCCTCTTGGAGGGCAGGGCCAGGGCAAGAGGCTGAGGGAGATGAATCCACAAGCGGCCACGTGAGACTGTAGCACAACCAGATGCTGGAGTTGGAAAGGGGGCTAGTCTCTGACCTCCCTGCTACGACGTCAGTGTGGCTTTATGGCCTGGGGGTCCTGGGCTCTCCAGCAGAATTTGCCAAGCTCCTGGAGTGTGGGGGGTAGGGGACAGATGGAAAGGAGGACTCATGTGGAATCCAGGAGGGAGACCTGAGTGACATCGTTCCTAAGCAGAGGGGAGACGCAGCCACCCGAGGAGACCCCAGGGCAGGGTTGGGGTGGGGCTGTGGTTCTGCAGCCGGGCTGGAGGGCCTGGCATGAAGGTCCCTATTACGGCATTTGCACAGATATCCACAGGGCAAATGCCAGACTGTTCGTCCAGTCCTGGGGCTACCTCTGGGAACAGAGGGGACTCCACTGGAGTGTGTGCCTCCTAAGATGGGGGCAGTGGTGGGGGAAGGCGTGCATGACACATCTGGCTCCTTTTTGCATATTCAGTATGACTGACAGTGGCAGACAAACATCGAGGTGTCCAGGAGCAGAAGGAGGTAGAATTAATGAATGCAGACTTCCCAGGTTGGGCTGAACTGGAACAGAGAGTGGGGTGCATCTGGGCTCATGAGTCCACTGAGTCCAGAAAGCAGGATACAAGCCCAATTCAGTCAGCACCATGACTGATGGCATCAGCATTTGGTGAGATACCTTCCCTTCCTTCCAGTGGGTTTTATTCTACTCCATCTTCAAACATTTGTGCCACCTTAGAATGAAGGAGAAAGAGCATGGGTAAAAGGGGGTAAGGGGAGATCGTTTTTTTGTAATCTTTTTGTAGAAATGGGGTCTTGCTATGTTTCCTAGGCTAGTCTTGAACTCTTGGGCTCAAGCAATCCTCCCACCTCAGCCTCCCAAGTGGTTGGGATTACAGGTGTGAGCTACCTTGCCCAGCCAAGGGCAGGAGTTTTTTTTTTTTTTTTTTTTTTTGGAGTTTTGCTCTTGTCGCCCAGGCTGGAGTGTAGTGGCACGATCTTGGCTCACTGCATCTCACTGCAACCTTCGCCTCCTGCCGATTCTCCTACCTCAGCCTCCTGAGTAGCTGTTATTACAGGTGCTCGCCACTGCACCCGGCTAATTTTTTGTATTTTTAGTAGAGATGGGGTTTTGCCATGTTGGGCAGACTGGTCTCAGGGCAGGACTTTTATGCTGAAAATTTGAGGTGGATTTTGGGCTGTGGGATACAGTAAATTTCTGTACTTTCATAGAGAAAATATATTGTAGGGGCACTGGGAATTTATAGTGCACTTTAAGGTGTTCATTCTTGCATTATCCTCTGGGCATTTATTTGATGAGCACTTACTATATGCCAGGTGCTGGCTGGAATGCAGCCGTGAACAAGAGATAGTTCCTGCCCTCCAAGAGCCGAGAGCCTGCTGGGCCAAACTCAGGTTACACATCCAAAATATAATCCGCCCTGTTCCTTCTTTCTGCACATCTTCTGCTTCACTTTCAGGGAAAGCTGTGTGCCTCCTAGGATGGGGGCAGAGGTGGGGGAAGGTATGTATGACACATCTGACTCCGTTTTGCATATTCAATATGACTGGCAGTGACAGACAGACATCGAGGTGTCCAGGAGCAGGAGGAGGCAGAATTAATGAATGCAGACTTCCCAGGTTGGGCTGAACTGTCGTCAGTCTAAAGATTATTGAAAACTCTTCTCATAGCTTCTCTGCCTACTTGTCTTCCACATGCAGAGAAGCCACAGTCGTCAAACAGTCACATGCCATCTGCTCCTTAGTCCCCTTTGTTAGGTCCCATGGTTAGCTCACTTGACAGGAGCGGCAGGACCCCACCCTCTTCTGAGACAGTGTGCTTCATTGCTATGGAAGTTTAGGTTCTAGAAAAATGGGACATATGGGGGTTTAATACGTGGGCATCTTGTGTTTGGTGTTTTTTAAAAAAAATGTGTCCTTATAGCTGGAGACCACAGGCTTGTCCTAGCTCCCATCAATTGCCTGTGAAATTTTGTGGGTAGGTGGGCGTATGCATTTGAGGGAACTGTGTACTGCATCAGATTCTCGGGGTGTCTGTCAGGAATGCTCACTACCACTTCTCAAAACACAAAGGTTTGGAACTATCTAATCATTGAGCATCTTCCATTTCTTATTTTTCTCTGTAGAACAGAGGTGGGTGGCACCTTTAGCTCCAGAAAGCTTGTGCAATACCCTTGCATGCAACTGGTATGATCATGCCATGATAAGGGAAGCAGGAATAAGAGGGAGAGAAAGAGAGAGAGATTGAGAGAGAGAGAGAGAGAGAGAGAGAGAGAGAGAGAGAGAGGGGAGAGAGAGAGGATGCTGCAGTTGCTGTTTGCATCTCAGGAGAGGAAGAAAGTGAAAATAAAGTAGTGGGAAAAATCAATTTCACTATCTCACGACCCTTGGGGGCTATTTGAAAACAACTGAGTTTTCTGTGGCACATGGTTATGTTCTGTAATTTTCACATTTGCTGGTGGATCCTTAGACCTTTGTAGACCAAGACTCAAGGGCTGGGTGGAGGAGAAAGCGAGGGTGGTTCCTTGTGTATTTGTTGGGTAACTGCTCAGGGCTGGGTCCTGGGCTGGGAGCACAAAGAGGAAAAGACGTCTCTCCAGGTATCCCAGAGTTGGTGCGGAGAGAAATACACACAGATAACTAAGAATGATGTGGAAGGCAGTGACCTGCTGGAGGCAGAGGATGACAGGAAGCTCCTGCAGCCTGTGGTGATCTAGGAGGACCACCTGCAGGTGGCAGTATTGAATATTGGAGCTGCATCCTAAAGGACACCTGTGAGCCAAGGGAACTGTTTCCGGGTGGGAAAGACAGAGAACACTGCATGACAAAAGGTAAAGGGATGGGAGAAACAGCAAGGTGCGGAACCTAGATCATAGCGAAGTATAAAGCATGAAGCATGGCGGGGAGTAGTGGTGCACACCTGTAATCCCAGCACCTTGACAGACCAAGGCAGGTGGATGGCTTGAGCCCACAAGTTTGAGACCAGCCTGGGCAACATGGTCACAAAAATCATAAAAATCAACCAGGCGTGGTGGTGCCTACCTACCCCAACAAAGTCCCAGCTACTTTGGAGGCTGTTGTGGGAGGATCATCTGAGGCCAGGAGGTCAAGGCTGCAGTGAGCCATGATCATGCCACTGCACTCCAGCCTGAGTGACAGAGTGAGACTCTTTTTCAAAAATTAAATAAAGAAAATAAAAAATAAAATGAAATATGAGGCAGGGACTTCCCAGGCACAAGGCAGGGGAGTTGAGCAAGGACCACGTCGCCAAGGGGCTTGAATGCCTCTTCTTGTCTCCATTCTGGCACTCCTGCACACAGAGGCATGGTGGTGGCATTCCGCACACAGTCTGCTTCGCCATGGCCGCTTCCACTCTTCCATGAGGTGACAGATGGGGGAGTTTATCCAGAAGTGCCACTGTGGGTGGTATTTTAAGGGGGTCTTACAGACAGCCCAACCACAGAGAAACACGACCTTGAGAAAATTTCTGCTTCCTTCTTTGAACACATCTTGACCTTTATAAAAATCCTTTGATTGGGAACTGAGATCCATGGATTTGGTGGCCTCTGCTGGAAGACAGTTCTCCACGAGTCTCTTGCTTTTGCACATCAGTGAACAAAGGCACTCACTGCCTTGTTCTACACTCTCTTTTCATGGGCGTGTGTCCAGTGGACACCCCATCTCTGATCATCTCAGGCTACAGGAGACACCTTTCTTTGTGCTTCCTGCCATCCTCTGTGCCTACCCTGTCATTGCCCTTCCACACTGTTCTTAGTTATCTGCATGCATTTCTCTCCACATCCGTCTCTGGGACACCTGGAGTAATGTATTTTCCTCTTTCTTCTCCCAGCATAGGGCCCAGCCTTGAGCACTTACCATCAAGTATTCACTAAGGGAACAACCCTCACTTTCTCTTCCACCCAGCGCTTGATGTCATGAGTCTGAGTTTATAAAGAACTAAAGACAGAGTTAGTGTCTTTCTCCAGGGCAAAATCCAGGCATGTTCACTACCCACTAGGAAAGATTTGGGTTTCCTAGATCCAGGTTTCCTCTCTTTCAATGTAACTGGCTGTGTGTACAGGTGTCATCTGACCTTCTTTGTGTCACTCTGTGGGAACTGAGCTTGGAGAATCCGTACAAAAGCTGATATTCTGGCTATTGCCAATGCTGTGAGTAATAAAGTCCTTTGTCTCTGACCCTGGTGTCTTGTGTCTTCTGCCAACACGCATGAAACTGTGGCTGGCTCTCTTAGTTTGTGCTGCAATGCAGAATACCACAGACTGGGTGGCTTAAACAACAGACATGTATTTGTCTCAGCTCTGGAGGCTGCAAGTCCAAGATCAAGGTGGCGGCATGGTTGGTTCCTGGTGAGGGCCCTTTTCCTGGCTTGCAGATGGCCACTTTCTTGCTGTGTCTTTGCATAATGGAGTGAGAGAGAGAAAGGGAGAGAGAGAGAGAGAGAGAGAGAGAGAGAGAGAGAGAGAGAGAGAGGGAGAGGGAGAGAGAGGGAGAGACAGAAAGGGAGCTCTTTGGTTTCTCTTCTTGTGAAGACCCTGATCCCATCGTGGGGGCCCAACCCTCACGACTTCATCTAAACCTAATCACTTCCCAAGTGCCCCATGTCCGAATACCACCATGCTGGGATTGGGACTTCCACATATGAATTTTGTGGCATTCAGTCCATAATGCCGGCTAACCTGTTAGCATACAAATAAGGTAAAACCTCAGATCCTTTATAATTCTGGACAACTTCCTCTGTTCCTCCGAGGAAGAAGGGATTTCCTCATCATCTCCCACCGTCTACCACTTTATGCTTCTTCCTGTTAGAGTTCAGATCCTATTATGTAGATTTATCATGTGAGAGTCTCATCTTACGGTCTGTCAGCTTTGGCCTTAAAGGGATGGACTTATGTTCCCAGAACACGTCCTATTATGGGGCACGTAGTGGATGCTCAGTAAATATGTGTCCAATCCATCGAGACAGAAAGCATGCATATTGTTTCTAGAAAGAGATGGTAACCAAGAGGTGAATTCCCCCATCCCTCTGGACCCAAGATGACTAACTGGCTTCATGCAGGTGAACCCCAAACCCAAGGTCACCTGCTAAAAACGCTATTCACTCCACTTTCTGCAGACCTTGGTGCTGAATCATCCACAATCAGCCTGCCACCCTCCTGGCCCTTGAATTGATTTCAAAATACGACTCTGGCAGAAGGCAAATGTCCCAAGTTCAAGCTCCAGGAAAATAAAAATAAGTAAATAAGAATTCAACACCAGATGGCCCGAAAGGACAGAGCTGGAGTGGAGGATTAACTGGCTGGTAATAAAAGCTGTCATTACAGAGTGTCATCGTTGGCGGGTTATTTATTAGCCGTTCCCTTTAGATACCAAATGTCAAATGTGTTAACGTGCAGAAACCAAGCCTTCCCCTCCCGGCTGCACTGGTGTCAGGCTACCAGCTCCATTGTCCCCTTAACAGGAACTGCCAGGAGTTTAGCATGTTATGCAGACCATATTGCACTTAAAAAAGGCCAGATGAGGCCAACTCAGCCTAATAATAATCTGCCTGTCAATCATGCAGCTGCATTGTGCAGGAAACTACTTTTCCCCGAACCTTTGTTCTCAGTTAGAATGGGCTCTCTCTGAGCTCTCTGCACCAGCCAGGAGCATATGGTTTACTTCGCCAACCATTGCCTTGAATCAGAGGTATTTCTACCCATTCAGTGCTCATGGAGGCTTAGGGAGGGCAAAACAGCTGTAATGAGAACCATTTTGCTCGCGTGAATGGTACTTTGTTTAAAGACTGGCCTTCTTGCTCTTCATTTCTTTCTCTCTCTCACTCTTGCTCTCTCTCTTTCACCACCCCCGCCCCCAGTTAGTTATAGATGTGTCCCTCTCTTCTTTATTTTACCTGCAACTAAAGCATAAAGTTGAACCTCAAGTAACAAAATACCATATTACATAATTAAAAGCAAAGCTGAATCTGATGTCAGAGTTTGGAGCTCTTTCCCACTGTTAAATAAGTCGAGCTAACAAGTGTTTCCTGAGCACCTACCTTGGACACAGCACCATGCTACTAGGGAGAAGAAAAGAACATAAGGACTATCCTCAAGGAGCTGGCAAGCTCATGGAACATGTGAAGCTAGCAGGCCTGTGTTCTGTGTCTGCCGTCTTCTTCTATTTCACTCATGAGTCAAGGCAAAGTTATTTGGCACAGGATAGACACGTTGTCAGAGAACAGAGTCTCTGAAAATCTCTCGAGTCATTGTGAACATTTCCCCATTTGTCAGATAGCGTTCAAAATGTCAGGAGTTAAAAAGGACCATGCCAGTGTGGCCTTGTGCCACAATTCGGACCTTCACATGGTCTGGGGTTGAGATGAGAAGGTGGGAAGCCTCCTGAGCATTGTCAGGAGCAGATTCAACAGCCACCCAGAGCTTACCTTGAGAAAGACCCTGGGCAGGTGCTGCAGAGGGTAAGCGTGATAATGAGGCTGAAGGGAATGCACCTGTCCTCAGGTGCAACTTACCAGGGAAACAAAACATAAACAGGTGAGACTGCTGCACCAGAATGCAGAATGAAGTTACTGGAAGTAGGATGTGGCGGTGCACGGTTGCCAAGTGGTGAGTAGAGCCAGGAACTGTGAGTTCAGAGGGAGGGGAGGTGGCAGGGGCCCAGGGAGGATTCAGGTGATATCAGACTTTAGGAGGGTATTGAAGGTGGGTGAGAACTAGACAGCACGAGAGGTGAAGGCTGGGAGGGAGGAATGAGAGGAGCAAGACCCAGAGGCAGCAAAGTTCCAGGGATGTTGGTGTGTGAAAGGGCACCATCAGGAGTTCTTCTCCCTGGGGTTCTACACTAATTGAGAATGAATCAAAAGGAATGTCGCACATGGGAGTCCAAAACTACGATCACTTTTATTACTGAGAAATCTGATATTGGAGGATGCATGCCACAGTGACAGGGAAGGGGGTCCCAACAGCATCCCAGGTAGTCTGGGAGCACCACAGACCTCCCCATTGGAGCATCACAAGCCTCCCTGTGGGAGCACTCCCTCTGAAAACATGGCCTGGAGAGCCCCATGGGTTGCTCAGCTCCCAAGGTAAAGAGGGAAGAGAAAAATGCTGGGTCGGGAGTGCCCTGTTCCTTCTCCCAAACTAACCCGTCAGATAAGTCCCTCCTGGGGAGAAGTAAGTGAAGGGGAGGGGGACCAGGTGTTTATGAAAACTGCCCCAGGTGGAAACCAGCTGTAGGTGAGATGGGATCGCCTTTAGTAAGCATGCAGGGAGCAGCGGAGAGGCCCCATCTGAATGGGTAAGGTTAAATGGGGACTACGTGAAGAGTCTCCTGATTGACAGAGAGGGGCTAGGGTGCTGGAGGCAATGGGAGCCATGGAAAATATTCAGAAATGCTTTAAGCAGCCTTTGAGGGAGATGAATCTATGACAGACGTGAAGTGGATTTCCCCAGAGAAGGGACAGTATGAGAAAGACTGTTGGGAGCCGGCCCTGAGCTAAGGCTGTAAGTGCCCTAGTTCGGGACTTGGCTGTGGTGGCCGAGAGCCACAGAGGAGGCAGAATCACCAGGACCTTGCGGCTGGTTGTGAGGGACAAGGAGAGAGTGGCAATGAGCAGTCGAGGTTTCGTGCCCAGAGGACTCAGAGCAGGATGCGACAGAAACAGCAACTAAGGTGTCAGCAGAGGGAGCCCAACTTGTGGTGGGCGGGGACGAGCGCGCATTTGTGCATTTCAAGCACAGAGAGCAAGTGGGACATCTGTTGGTCGTAAGGGACTGGGACACAGGAGGGTGCTGTGCAAGTGAAAAGGGGCACAGGAACCAGAAGGAGGTGGGTAGGTGTCACATGTCAGGGACATTGGGTCAGAGGAGGACAGATTGGAAACCATTAAGGGTGATAATTGGGATGTCTCAGGTGACCTTTCCACAGCCCATGTAAGAAAGAACAGAGATTGTGAAAAAGTTTCAAATGTCCTATTTCCTAAAGAAGAGTCCATGTAACCTGGGTCTGGCATTTTCTATTCAGTTTGGTGGCAGAATTATAAGTGAGTCAGAAGATGACATTTGGACATTTCGTTTGTCGCTTCCTCTTTTATCTTCTCAGTATGGAAGCGAGATCCCGGTTTGTCGCTTCTCCTGAGGATGTCTTTGAAAATGCCCTGCCTCGAGCCTCAGCCTGTGAATAGGCGGCTAAACAAGCAAATCCTGTCTGGAGGGCAGGAGCAGAATCTGCAGAATTTCTTGACCCGGGATGATAAACAGATGACATCCCAGTCATGCTCAGGTGGCAGCTGTGATGCTGGGGGCTTTCTGAAGTGGCTATTTTGACACAGTCACTATAATGGGAGTCAGGGAGAGGGTAAGGCTGAATGGGTGGAGACAGAGTGGGGGTTTAGAGACCTCCGTGGAAATCCCTGAGACATATATAATTTGGTCATTTGAAAAACCCAAATGAATGTCCTTCCCTTAAATACAACCTCCTTAGGCAGGGCGCAGTGGCTCACACCTGTAATCCCAGCACTTTGGAAGTCCAAGGCCAGTGGATCACCTGAAGTCAGGAGTTTGAGATGAGCCTGGCCAACCTGGTGAAACCCCACCTCTACTAAAAATACAAAAAGTAGCTGGGCGTGGTTGTGGCCACCTGTAATCCCTGCTACTCGGGAGGCTGAGGCAGGAGAATTGCTTGAACATGTGAGGTGGAGGTCGCAGTGAGCTGAGATGGCGCCATTGCACTCCAGCCTGGGTGACAAGAGTGAAATTCTTTCTCCAAAAAAAAAAAAAAAAAAAAAAAAAAAAAAAAAAAAAAATCAACCCCTTTAAGGATGATATCAACAGATCCTGTGTGCGCTGCCCAAGTCTAAAACATCTTTGATACTGCCCATGAGGAGCTGCCTTCAGACATGGTGCACTTTCTCTGGTAACCTGAGTGGTGGACCACTTTCTTCCATAAAGGGTAGATTTGGGTTCTGGACAACAGCAAAGAGCATTCAGAGGCAAATCTCTATAAATGGTTTTTGAGACTTGAAGTGAAGCGAACTCTGTCATCCTGATGGATCTGGAAATACTGTTTTGGATCTAAAACAAGGCGTGTTAGCAGCTGGGATCCAATTTCCTTCTGAGACTCCTTCACTGGCTCTGAAAAGCAGTTTCTAAGGAGAAGGGCCGGAAGTGATCACAGGGTGTCAGTGAGGACAGCCACTCCTGAGAAGGAGGTTGTTTTGGAAAGGGACACGTCTCACGTGAGAGGAGCTGGATGGTTCTGAAAAGTCATTCATACGAGTTTGTGCTCATAAATCATTATATATTATACTTGTTGCATGAGGGAAAAGACACGTGCAAAATCTACTATGGTTTTGGGAAATTAGCATGATATTTTCAGTATAGCTGTTGGCAAAAGAAATCGCACATTTGCTTGATGTATTACTAAAACAGACTACGTAGCTGTTGTTGTCTGGGTACTTCATGTATGTGTATTCAGTGGATGCTTACCTCATGGTGAGGACTTTAACAGTTGTAGTGTTAATATCAGAAGTCCATGATAGGCACTAATTTATACCTTTGTTGAAATATGACATTGGTTCAATGGACTAGGAAGTTGGTGTGTGTGAGTACAGGTGTGTGGGTCAGGGTGGATGGGGGAAGAGATACTAAGACAGGAGCAGCTTCTGCTCCTGAATCAGTTTTTCTAATTCTTGCTTTCCTTTAATATCATCTTTCAAACTGATAAACCCTTTGATCATTGTGAGAAACTACTCCCCAGGAGAAATGGGGCCGGAGTACTGGTATTTCTGAAGGATCAAATTTTGCTTCATTGATATTCAGTTGTTATACTTTTGTCTTCTATGTTGTTAATTTTTGCTTTTGTCTTTATTATTGCCTTCCTTCCACTTTCTTTTGCTTTATTTTCCTGCTGTTTTACAAATTCTTGAAATGGATCTTTAGACAGCTGATTTTTCAATCTTTCTTATTTGCTAAGATATATATACTTTTAAAGCTATAAATTTCCCCTCTGAGGACAGCCTTAGCTATAACTCGCAAGTTTTGATAGGTCATGCTTACATGATCATTCATTTAAAAATGGAATTTAAAAAAATAAACAATACAGATTACAAATATTTGTAGATTTCCTAATGATTTTTAACGATAGTTGTACACCACATAATAACACTTTGCTCAATGATGGTTTGCATATACAGTGGTGGTTCCATAAGATTATAATGGAACTGAAAAAATTATATCACTTAGTGATGTCATAGCCATTGTAACATCATAGCTCAATGAAAGACATACTGGTGTAAACAAACCTGTTGGCTGCCAGTTGTATAGAAGTACAGCACATACAATTACACATAGTACATAATACTCGATAATGATAATAAATGACTGCTATTAGTTTATGTATTTACTATATTGTACTTTTTAGTTACTTTAGAGTGTACTTGTTCTACTCATTTTAAAAAGTTAACTGTAAAACAGCCTCAGGCAGGTCTTTCAGGCGGTATTCCAGAAGACAGCATTGTTATCACAGGACATGACAGCTCCAGGCATGTTATTGTGTGGAGACTTGCTGTTGGGAGGAGATGTGGAGGTGGAAGACGGGGGTTAATGATCCTGCTCTGTGTGGACCTAGGCTAATGGGTGTGCTTGTGTCTTAGTTTTTAACAAAGAAGTTTAAAAATAATTTAAAATAGAAAGGCATACGAAACAAGAATGCAAAGAAAGAAATCTCAACCCATGCAGATCCCCCTCCACTATTAGCATCCCCCACCACAATCTCATTTGTTGAAATTTGTGACACTTCATTAACACATCATTATCAGCCCAAATCCATAGTTTATATTGGGTTCTCTCTGTGTATTGTACATTCTATGGGTTTTTTATAAACTGTATTTATTTAGGTAGAAGGAATGAGGTCTAGTGTTTGGTAGCACAACAGGGTGACTCTAGTTAATAACTTTGCAGTTTTCTGGGGCTGTGTTTTTTACCTCCCCCACCCCCTTGTTTTTTAATGGAGTATGCTGGATGTCTCTATAGTTTTGTTCAGATGACTACAGAACCTGGAAAAGCTGTTGCTGCTATTGATGTATAGCATACTGCTATTATTGGTCTTTTTGCATATATATGTATACAGGCACACACACACACACACACACACACACGCACAATTTGAATTTTTAGAAACTTTAGCTGTGCTATCACCTTCGGAAAAAGTTTCCCAGTTTACTGTGTTGAGTTGGCATTGTACAGAAATTAATAGCCATATTTGTTACTGGTCTAGAAACATTAAACTTATTTTTTTTTCCATTTGTACAGGGTAACACACTGTATTATCTACATAGGTAGATAGTACCCATGGTCTTATCTACATGGGTTTGATTACAGAAACTAATACAGAATTCTGTAAATAATGAAAAAAAAGTGTGCTTCTTGAAAGGTTTGAGAATTCCTGAGTATGCTAACGCCAGTCATTGAAGATAGCTGCAGGGTGGACTGGCTACACTAATACTAGCTCTGCAATTCTCTCTATCCCCCATCTCCCAGCTTCCCAGCACCTGATTAAAATCTGTGCAGGATGCTTCATATTCCCTACCTTGTTGACCATTGCTACGATTTGGATATGGTTTGTTTGGCCTCACCAAATCTCATGTTAAAATTTGACCCCAATGTTAGATGTGGGGCCTAGTGGGAGATGTTTGTGTCATGGGGGTGGATCCCTCAAGAATGGCTTGGTGCAGTTCTCACATGGTAATGAATGAGTTCTTACTCTTAGTTCTCACAAGTACTTGTTGTTGAAAAGAGCCTGGCTCCCTCCCACTCTTTCTTGCCTCTTCTCTCATCATATAATGACTTCATCTTCCACCATGAGTGGAAGCTTCCTGAGGCCTCACCAGGAACAAATGCTGACCCCATGTTTCTTGCACACCTCTTTCCACCCAGCCTCAGGTATCCCTTTATAGCAACACAAACAAATGAAGACAACTACCATGTTACTTCAATTACAAAAAAAATTGCCTCCTTTAGACCTCTAGATTTTAATCCAGAAATCTTTTTTTTTGTTTGTTTTGATCTAGAAATGTCCTGCCACTTAATTTTCCGTCAATGCAATAGTGGCCAACAAGAATCTTGGGGAAGCAATAGATGTAGCTTCTCCAGTCATGCAAATGCTGAGATGAAACAATCTGAGAGGAAGGACATCAGTTCCTCCAGTCACATCTAGTATGTAACCTGTAGGAGGGGATTTCCCACTTTTCTTGGCTCCTGTGTCAGAGGAAAGGCAGAACAGTCACGTTGTGGATGCTGATGTAGAAAGGAAATGCAAGATCATAACCTTGTCCTGGGTTGACCTGCCAAACTCGAGGCCACCAGGCTCCTAAGCACTAGGTGTCAGGGTTAGTTTCCCAGTGCTGTGAGAATGACTCTTTCTCTGATTGTTTTCTAAAGTGATGGAAAAGAACCAGAAGGGGTAATGGAAGATGTGAGAATCACGATACAGGAGGATTCAGCAGGAAAATTGGGCAATTTGCTTATAAATGTATCTGTAGCCTCAGGGATGTATCTACCCAGCAAAATATGAAGTGGAAATTTGGCAAACATGATCATTAATTATCTAATTTGGCTGTTTATTCCAATCAAGCTAATTGGTTAACTGCCAGGTTTCCACTCCACTTTGAATTACTCAGGGACAGCAAAAGTGAAAGGGGGAGGAAATTAAACCATGCATCTGATTCTTCTATACATAGCTGATGAGAATGTCTTTGTGGAATAGATATTTGGCCTTTAAGATAGTTTACGATGGGACTTTTCCTGTATTTTCATTGCAAAATGACAGAAGAGGCTCCACTGGATTTCTGGCTCATTAACTCACTTAGATACTGAGATTAGGCCTGTTCTTCACTCTAAGGTCCTTGACGTTATTCGTTCATGGATCCAACAAGATACATTTAATAGCAAGATGGAAAACTCCTGGAGAGACTGGCCATGTGCCCCTGGCTTTGGAGGAGAAGGGAGTGTGGAGGCAGTATTCAGTTCATTTTCAGGAGCTTTATGTTCCTGCGTGGAAGATTGTTATATACTCTTCCGTATTTGTTCATTTACTTGTTCATTCTTTCACTCATTTACTGAACACTGGTGATGTGCTAGGCACTCTACTAGATATGGTAGATATAAAGGTGAATAGGAAAATGTCCTTTCCCAGAGAAGTTCCATGTCTGATTAGAGAGTGAGAGCTCTCCAAGAACAATGTCACTATGGTATGATCAGTACAATAATAGTAGCATGTACCGTGAACTAAGGTGTACAGAGTTGGGAGGATGAAGTCCACTTGTCTGGATCAGAGGTTTGTTTCATAGAATTAGGAGTTGAAACTGATGGGCGGAATATAAATAAGATCCCCTGTCTCCCACAGAGGGGTAAGAGATGAGAGAGGAAAGGTGTTCTAAGAATGACAACAGCATTTACAAAGATCAATGAAGCAGTGTGCCCATTAGGGGAGTGGCCAGGGGCTTACCATACCTGGAGTAGGAGCATAGCTAGGAAAGTGGGAGGTGAGGGTGACAAAGTTTCATTGGCAGTGTCGGAGAGGCTTTGGAGAGTTTCAATGGGGGAGGAATCACTTGGTCATCTTTGAGAGCTCACTGCAATGGTAATGGTATGGGCAGAAACTCTAGAGGCAGCCACAGTTGGTTCAAACCGCAGGCCACTTTTTCTCTGTGTAGCCTTGCAGGAGATGCCCTGGATAACTCTGAGCTTCATGAAAACAGGATAATAATATATTCCTTGAAATGTTGTTGAGAGAATTAGAAACAATGTATATTATGTTAACTAGGACAGTTATAGCTGTTGCTATAATTATTGTGAGGTTAATATAATCCGCTGGAAAGTAGAGAGTTTCTGAGTCAGAGTCCTGGGTTCTGATCCTAGTTTTGCCTCTAATGAGCAAGGTGTCTTTTGACACATTTCTTAAACTTTCCAAATTCATTTTCTTACAGGTAAATATTCATTTACTCAAAAAATGTTCATCAGAAACTTCCGGCTGGGTGTGGTAGCTCATGTCTATAATCCCAACACTTTGGGAGGCCGAGGTGGGCAAATCACCTGAGGTCAGGCATTCGAGACCAGCCTGGACAACATGGCAAAATCCCATCTCTACTAAAAGTACAAAAGTTAGCTGGGTGTGCTAGTGGGCACCTGCAGTTCCAGCTACTTGGGAGGCTGAGACAGGAGAATCTCTTGAACCTGGGAGGTAGAGGTTGCAGTGAGCTGAGATCAAGCCACTGTACTCTAGCCTGGGTGACAGATCAAGATTCTGTCTCAAAAAAAAAAAAAAAAAAAAAAAGGAAAGAAAGAAAGTAATGACAAAAACTGCAAATACTTTTGCACCAACCTAATAAGACATTAAGTTCAGGAATTAGACCTTATGTAATGATGAGAGGGATTGGGGAGGTGAAGGTAGTTAAGGAGAGTTAGAGGGCTAGAGATGAAGTCATTAACCAGTCTTCCTGAAGCACTGGTGTTAAGTGGATAAGTTGGAGCTTTGAGGAGAAATCTGATAGACCAGTACATCCAGCCACCAAGTAGGACCATGCAGTGGGGACATGTTGATGGGAGGCCGCTGCCTGAGCACAACCACCACTCTGTGGGTCCGCCACCAAGAGTCTGCTGGTGGCCCCACAGCTGCTGTTGGTCTGTGGATCTATAGTCAGGAGGATGTGCTGGGCGTGGAGCAGCGGGGAGCAAGGCCAAGCTGGGATCCCTGGCACCTTCATGTCACTGTTTCTGCATGTGACCATGATGCCCTGCAAATATGATGTTGCTTCACTTCTGCCTCCAGATCTTTTCTAGTTCCCCATTCGGCCGATTTTAACCCAGAACCATACAGAGAAGAGGATTCTGGGAGTGAAATTTCCAACTCAACCAAGTTGTCAATAGGACAACCTAACAGTCTATACCAAGCTTGCCCAACCTGTGGCCTGAGGTCTGCATGTCGCTCAGGACTGCTTTGAATGTGGCCCAACACAAATTTGTAAACGTTCTTAAAATATCATGAGATGTTTTTCTGCAATTTTTACTTATTTATTTATTTTGAGATGGAGTCTTGCTCTGTCTCCCAAGCTGGAGGGCAGTGGCACGATCTCGGCTCACTGCAACCTTCGCCTCCCGGGTTCAAGTGATTCTCCTGCCTCAGTCTCCCGAGTAGCTGGGATTACAGGCATCCGCAACCACACCCGGCTAATTTTTAGTTGAGATGGGATTTCACTACGTTGGCCAGACTGGTCTCGAACTCCTGACCTCATGATCCGCCCACTTTGGCCTTGCAAAGTGCTGGGATTACAGGTGTGAGCCACTGTGCCTGGCCTGCAATTGTTTTTAAAGCTCATCAGATATCATTAGTGTTAATGTATTATATGTGTGGCCTAAGACGATAGAGAAGCTAAAAGATTGGACACCGCTGGACTCTATGTCAACTTGGTATTCACACACACCTTTTTGAACCATTACCTCCAAATAAGGGCAATACAAAAATAATGCCTCCACCTAGCATGATGCACAGCTATCCTTGAGCACCAAAACATGTCATCCTCTTCCCAAAAGAGGATACACCAAGTTTCCTCTTACCCGCTTTTGTGTGATGCTCATTTCTCTTCTAGCTGAGTCCCTTTTTGAAATTACTAATCATCATGACAGTCTTTGTTTTCTTCAGCTGGCCACATGGTCATGGCTGACACTTACTACTTACTTCTTCCCCTACCCAGTCCATGTTCTCTTTGTTCTTAGCAAGCTCCTCAGCAGTCATGCTTTTCATCATTCCTGAAAGTTCTATGCCACTGGCAGTCCCATCTGAACTGGCTTGTTGTAGTTTCCTGCTAACCTTTATCACAGGACATGGGAGTGCTGAGAGGTGTCCAGAGGTTCCGCTATGGTTCAGACATATATTCATCTGCCCTCATGTGAGGTCACCTTCCAGTTTCCACTTGAGAGTCAGGATTGAGCACCCTAGTCAGTGCAATAACCTCTTTCTCCTTCTGTTTGTTCATGGCAAGAGAAATACAAAGGAGCCAGGTGGCAGGCTCAGCTTCCAGTTTAATAGAACCACTGTCACGTCCTCTATCAGAATCAAAGACCTCTAGACAAGCAGAACCTGAAATCATGGGGACAAAAGGTAAAAACTTTGCTTATGAATTATTAAGGGAATGGTAAGAGAAATGCCTCTCTTTTCCACTCCTTGATTCCCAGACATTTTAATTTGGGCTTTGAGAGAAACATCACCCTATATGAAGTTAGAGCAAGTATCACATCCTGGAGGCCCATAAATATTGCTACCCAGCTGACACTACAACTGAATTTTCAAAAGGCGGTGCCATCGTTCTTCCAGGCCAGCTGCTTTAGGATGATTGTCAGACTTGGGCATTCTGTGAGTATGAGTCCATTGTGACACTTCGTATGCTGTGATGAGCCCTCCCATCAGCAGCAATGCTACATGGAGTACCGTGGCACCAAATAAAGCACTCTGTGAGCCTAGAGATGGTTTTAGCAGAAAGTTTGCAGGCAAGAAAGATAAATCCGTATACAGAATAAGTGTCTATTTTGGTGGGACCAAAGTGCTATCTCTGCCATATGGAAGTGATAGAATGTAAAAAATATGCTACCATGTGCCTGGCTGATTCCCTTGGGAATGATGACTTATCAGGAGCTCATTGCTGATCTCTGCAGGTGGCTGGTTGGGCACCCAGCAGTGGCTGTAAGTGGATCAGCCTTGATAAGCAAAAGCCCATACTGTTGAGCCCATGTATAGTCTCTAACCCTGCTACCATGTTCACTTTGTTCATTAGTCCATTGGACAAAGACAGGGAAAGGTGGCAAAGAGACTGATGTCTACAGAACGGGGCATCTTGTCTATTAAGATCTTCCCAGGTAAGTTTGCTCTTT
Source organism: Saimiri boliviensis (assembly GCF_048565385.1). Classification (NCBI taxonomy): domain Eukaryota; kingdom Metazoa; phylum Chordata; class Mammalia; order Primates; family Cebidae; genus Saimiri; species Saimiri boliviensis. The sequence continues at coordinate 13,247,544 of NC_133466.1, forward strand.
TGCAAGCGTTCATGTGGCACACAAATATCTTTGTCCTCTGTGACTATTCAGAGGAGCCCATCCACATATCCACATATCTCTTCCCCAGATCTTCTTGTCACTAATTTCCCAATTGCATTTCAAGTCCCTGACCATCTGGCCAAAGCGTTCTCCATTGCCCATAAGCCAGTATGCATAAGTATCTCTGACCACTTCTCCTTCCAGGCAAAATGAACAACAGGTACATTGCTGGAATTCTTGCCAACTGAGAGAATTTCTGTTCACCCCTGTCCTTCAGTGGCAATGAGTGTTGCAGCTGGCCTTTTCTGGTATACTGTGTAGAAGCATCTGTAAATTAAACCAAGCCCAGGTTGTTTCTTCTTCAGTCACCACATCTGACTCTAAGCCTTCAGGGAGTAATGGTTACTGCTTCCTTTCCATGCCAGAAATACCATGGACTTCCCTTTCGTGTTCAACTTTAAATGGAACTCACATAGGGAAGGAGTGATGTAGTTCCCAGTTATGGGGTTGATAATATTTAGACAGATATTTGTCATTGCTGACAGTTTATTCCTTCTTAAGGATCTGATTTTCCAGCTTTTCTTATTTCTCCTCAACTTATACTTTTTCTTTTATTTCTGGTAGTGCCATTCTGTTAGCATATTCTGTTTTCTTTTTATCTAAAAATAGCTTTATTTCACCTTCATTTTCGAAGAAGCGTTTCCCTGAATAGTTGGCAGGTGAATTTTCTTTCAGCATTGTAAAGATGTTATTCCACTGTCTTCTGTCCTCCAGAGTTTTTAATAAGAAGTCAAAAATCATTCAAATCTTTGTCTCCTGCATGTATTATATCATCTGTCTTTGGCTTCTTTTAAGGTTTTTCCCTTTTATTTTTATTTTCGACACTTAGCTATGATGTCCCTAAGCATGGTTTTCTTCTTATATATTCACATTTACCTTTCTTGGGGTTTTCTGAGTTTCTTCAATTTGTAAATTGATGTCTTTCACAGAATCTGGGAAAATTTCATCCATTATTTATTACAATTTTTTTTCTGTCCCAATCTCTCTTATCTCCTTTTGAGGCTCCAAATGCATATATGTTAAACTTTTTAAACTGGTTCCTGAGACTATTATTTTTGTCTCCCTTTTTTTTAAAGATTAAATAATTTCTATGAATCTATCTTCGAGTTTACTGACTCTTTCCTGTATCGTTCCCATTTTGCTCTCAAGCATATCCAGTAAATTTTCAATTTGAGATGTTGTTTTTTTCAGTTCTAGAATTTATATTTGGGTCTTTTTGTAGATTATATTTCTCTGCTTAGATTTCCTATTTTTTCATTCATTGCAAGCATATTTTCCTTAAGTCAGTGAATATGGCTCAAAGGTGCTTTAAAACCCAAGTCTGCAAATTTCAGCTTCTGGTTTTGAGCTTTATTGATTGTCTTTTCTCTCAAGAATGGGTAATATTTCCTTGGCTCTTCATATGTTGAATAGTTTTTTATTGTACCCTGCACATTACAAAGTTTATGTTGTAGAATTCTGGATTCTGTTATGTTCTTTCACAGAGAGGTTATTTATGTTTGCTTTCTTTGGTGTAGCATTAATTAATTCAATTGAACTAAAACTGCAAACTAAACTTGAATGCTTCCAAGCCCAGGAATTGTCGTTCCCGACATAGCTGTTAAATTACGTGGCAATAATAGGTTTAAGTGTGGATCTTGCTCCTGCTGTAAGCTTCTCAAAGGCAGTGACTGGGTCTTATTTTTGTGCCCTCCAAATCTTACTTATTCTCAGCACACAGTGTACCTGCCATCGTGCTGAATGCACAAATAAGCTAATGAGCCATGTAATTCAGGAAACATCCTCCAAACAAGATTCAGGCACCAGGAGGGAAAAGATGGAAGTCTAGTGTATATAACAGCTTCCACCTTCCTTTACTTTGGTATAATTTTTACTTGGTACTCCACTAACAAGAATCTGGGCCTCAACCACATTTAACTGTTAATATTTGCGCCCTGATATATTATTTCCATCAGAGTACACCTTATAGCAAAATCCCACTAAAATAAAATAACTAAAATAGCAGATGATGATTGTTCCAATGGTTACGTCAGCTGCATTTCTATAACATGAAAGTAATTCAAAAGGTATAAAGCTGAAGCAAATGGAAGTCTATAAGATAATCCTACTTTATTTATTCATTCAATAAACGTTTGAGCACCTCTGCTGTCATAGGTTCCAGATTCCAGAAGTATGGAAATCAATACAATAAGCAGATGGACAAATCTCTGCCCTTAAGGAACTCAGAATTTCTCCAGAAAACATTACCTCTAGGAGAGTTTTTCCTGTGTTGTAGTCATCTCAAGTACGGCTCTCCCTTTTCTTTTTGGCCTTGGCCTCTGCAATACGTGCCACCAATTCATATTTTATGTGTCCCGCTCTTTAAAAGATTAAATCAATTTAATTTAAAAGGAAAGATTATATCACAGATTGGATAAGCTAGTTATGTTCTTCAATCACATTAAAATAAATGCATAATTATTAAAGTGCAAAACGACAAAATGTAAAATATCAAGTATTACATGTCCTGTGCTTGGACATACACTGCTTAAGCATGTTAAATGTTATAAAAGAGGTGTTCGTAAACTGCAAATAGTATAATGGGAATCTAAAAGGAGTTCTTAATCCTGTTTGTGTTTTTAATGAAGGCTTTGCAAAAATGTCTCCTTAGGGGGAATGACAGTATTCCCTTTATCAATGGGTCCTCTGTGGTGGACAGAATAACGCATCCCCACAAGATGTCCGGTCCATGTCCTAATCATGGGAATGTGTTACATTACATGGCAAAGGGAAATTAAGATTGCAGATGGAATGAAAATTGCTACTCATCTGGCTTTAAAGAGATCATGCTGGATTATCTAGGTGGACCGAATGCTTTTAGACAAGGGTTTGGACAAGGGTTTTTAGAAGTAGAAGAGGGAGGCAGTGAGAGAGTGATGTGGTATGTGAAGGCCCCTATTGCTGTTACTGGCTTTGAAGATGGAGGATGAGGCCAGGAGCCAAGGAAATTATGGTCTCTAGAAGCTGGAAAAGGCAAGAAAACCAGTTCTCCCCTAGAGCCTCCGGGAAGTTATGCAGTCCTGCTGACACTCTGATTTTAGCCTGGACTCATGCTGGACTACAGAAAGATAAGCTAATAAATTTGTGTGTTTTTTTTTAAACCATTAAGTTTGTTATAGTATCCATAGGAAACCAAAACACCCCTGCAGTGCCCAATAACTCGTAGTCACTGGTTAAAAACAAACCAAACTGAATGAGTGCTCCCATCTAGGTTCTCTGAGGCCAAAGACCCTGACTTTTCCTCCCCTGTAGCTCTAGTGTCTACCGCAGCCACAGCCACAGCCGTAGTATCTTTTCCTCACCCACCAAGGGGGTGCTTGGCTGACACCCTCATAACAAAAGACAAATTAACAAGATAAAAGCATAGCAAATTTACTTACGCATGCTTTTCGGTGACATGAGAGCCTTCAGAAGTGAACAGTTATGCCAGGTGGGGTGGTTCAAACCTATAATCCCAACACTCTGGGAAGATCGCTTGAGGCCAGGAGTTTGAGACCAGCCAGGGCAACACATCGAGATCCCATCTCTAAAAAAAAATTTTTTTATTAGCTGGGTGAGACAGCACGTACCTATAGTCTCAGCTATTTGGGAGGTTCAGGCAGGAGAATTGCTTGAGTCCAGGAGTCGAGGCTGCAGTGACCTATGATCACACCACTGCACTCCGGCCTGGGTGACAGAGTAAAACCCTGTTTCCTAAAGGCTTAAAAAAAAAAAAAAGAGGCTGGGCGTGGTGGCTCAAGCCTGTAATCCCAGCACTTTGGGAGGCTGAGGCGGGCGGATCACGAGGTCAAGAGATCGAGACCATCCTGGCCAACATGGTGAAACCCCATCTCTACTAAAAATACAAAAAACATTAGCTGGACGTGGTGGCATGTGCCTGTAGTTCCAGCTACGTGGTAGGCTGAGGCAGGAGAATTGCTTGAACCCGGGAGGTGGAGGTTGCAGTGAGCCGAGGTCGCCACTGCACTCCAGCCTGGTGCCTGGTGACAGAACAAGACTCTGTCTCAAAAAAAAAAAAGAGTAAGTAAAGACCTAGGGAAAACTATATTTTTATGCTATGTTTCATGAAGAATGGACAGTTACGTAGAAGTACGAACAGACAAAAGAGTTATGACCTAATAATAATACATTGAGGGGAATTAGTGCGGCCTGTTTGTTCAAATTCTTCTTCTGTAGCATTCCTCTCCTCCGGGTATAGGGCAGGACACCTGTCACATAGGGCCTTGTGACCTACTTTCAGAAGAGGTAGGTGAGAGGATTCCTTTACGGCCAGCTCTCACACAGAAAGGTGGATAAAGGCCAGAGAATGACCTTTCTACTTCCGCTGTTTTCTTAACTTCCAAGATGCCATGTTTTGGGGTATTACATTTCTGAGCCCCAACCCCACCATCACACTGAGCATGGAGTTCAATAATTATTTTGAGTGCATTTTGAATGAAGGCACTATCTGAACTGTGTTACCAGGCACGGGCAGAGGCATAGAAATGGGTCAAGGAAGGGCTTTCGATCTGGGAGCTGTTTGGGCAAGGACAAGGCTGTTGATGGTTTGTTTAGAGAAATGAATTATCATCTGGGAGAGGATAGTGTGCTCAGGGAGCACGATGATAACGATTCCGGGGCAGCGACAGGGAGCAGACCACACAACGAAGGGCCTTGTGTGCCATGCCAAGGAGTTTGGGTTTGGGTCCCAAGGTCCCCAGGAGTCATGTGTCAATCTTCTGTGTGGCATGAAAGGGGAGACCACCTTGGCTTTTTCGTAAGTTGAGTTCTCCAATCATCCGCTGGAACCTTGGATTCCCGGAACCAGGATCCTTGCCATCCACACAGATGTTTCAGGAGAAGGCCTGACCTTGTTGGGCTGGGTTCTTGGGCTGGGGTCAAGTGTTGCACATTATGAACAGCCAGACAGAGGGAGCCAGCGTCCCGAGCAGCCTGGTGACTTGCAGACTCCCTTGAGCTCGCTCCTTCCTTGCAAGAGTCGGCAAGCTGTCAAGATTTCCGTCATAAACCCCACGCTCCATGTGTTTGCAATATGGCCACAGAGATGCACAGGGGAGTGGGGTCTGGGGTGTGAGGGCTTAGTTCTGGAGTCATTGCTTCCTCTCTTTTCCTGTGCATTTGTGAGAGTGCTTATTTTGCTTTCTTAAAGTTATGGCGTGGAATAAAGGGACAGTAATGAGTTCCAGATGCTTTTATTTTTCTCTTTCTATAATTGGAAACAAAAATATAGCATGGCTTTTAAATTGAAAGTGCCAGAGAGGGGTGATGCTTTTAGCTCTGGGGTTTTAGCCGTGATTTAGAGCACAGCAAGAGGCTGTGGCCGTCACCACCACATGCTAACTGGCTCACACTGCTTCCTGCAGATCCAGCTCAAGGCTTTATCTTGGAGCCCGAAGGAGGTTCAAAAGTGAGTCTTACATTAAGAAACTCTTAATACATGAAACCCAAACGTACAAAGCAGACAGATTGGGGCAGGGTGAGCAGCCGCGTAGTCAAAGGATGATTGTTTTGCAGAAGGTCTCGGAGCAGGCCTCTTTTAATTAGAGCTCCCCTGGTGCATCTAAAAGTTTCCCCACACATCATTAATTTCTGAGGGAGGGGACAAAGAAATTCCAGCTGATGTGTTCCAAGTATGAAGTGCCAAGTGAAGATCAATTAAAAAGTCAAGAGGCCAGAACCTTGAAGTCTAAAGCATCTAAGGGAGAAAGGCTGCTTGCGTTACCACGGACTTATCAGGAGACCTTAAAAGCAGTGATGTGACGACCTCCGACCTGGGATTGGGTTAGCTTCCTTGTGAATTACACAAGCAGGTCATCCTAAACCTGCAGGAGGAGACACCTATTCAATTTAGACTGAAAGCTTTCAGCCTGTCTCAGAATCCTTCATTCTCTTCCCCTTGGCCGATGGCTGTTACTAAACAGAATGGTGAGGAAGCAGGATTCAGATTTAGACTGTGGGAAGGAAGTTGGCCTCCACCTACAAGACGTATTAATAGCAGATTACATTCCCTCTAGGGAGATAATCTTTAACACAAAGCAGACCCCAGCCCTCCAGTCCAACAGCAGGCCAGGAAGGGAAGATAAAGGTAAATGGTCACTCAATCCTTAAATCATTTGCACAGCACACCGGTACAAATAGGAATTCTGGATTCCAGGGCCAACATTTAAGGCTAGCCCTGCACCTTCTGTTTGCTACAAAACAAATAGCTCCAGTTCTCTTCTGATGCCAAGACTCTCAGGTCAGATTTGACAAGCAAGAGTGACTATGCCATACTCTTCCACCACCTGTTCTTCCATTCTCTTTTATATTTCCTCTTGTGGCCATGCAAGAAATCAATTCTCATCATGTTAAGTTGCTGTTTGAGTACCTACTGTGTGGAAGCCACTGTGTAGAGGTATACTACTGTCCAGTTTTATTCCTATTATCCAGGCCCTCAGATCGATCAGTCAATTCCTAAGCCCACTGTCCTTCCTTTACACCATTCCTTGTCATCTAAAGCAATTACTCAGTGGTTTCAAAGCCTTTTGAAGTCTTACCAACATTGACGTCCTACCCTGGGCCTGTTAAGTCAGAACTGCTGGAATCTAAACACCTGTGTCTTTGCTCACTGTGATCCGGATGCATGGTGAAGCTGAGAACCTCTGTAGGAGCATCTTAGGTGATGGAGAGTTTTGGGTTCGATGTGGAGAGCCAGCCCCTTTTCCGGGAGCTCCTCCCTCTGCCATGGCTGCTACAGCCTACCTGCCACATCTCCTTGAGTCTGAAAGAACAGCTAGGAAGACAGAAGCCAAAGGCATGTTCCTTACTCCTGGCAGGGCTTCTGCCCTGAGTCCAGCTCTTTCCTGACCAGCTGACTTGGGCTGGATGGTCCAGAAGGAAGTCCTAGGGTTCACCACCTTCCTCCATGGAGCCCAGAGCCAGGCCCTTGCCCCGCTCCTAGACCCCTGCTCCAGTGAGTTCTGAATAACTGAGGGGACCCCAATAAGCCATTTCTGATGGAAAGGGAACCTTGACAAGCTCTGATGCCAGTTTAAACCAGTTTAAAAATGGCAAAAAGAAGGAGAAAACTTCAGACTCCCCACTTCTTGCAGTGCAGAGAGAGGGAACGTTGGGGGTATTCTCACCTCACCTTCTTCTAATGGCGAACTCACCTAGTCTCTTGATCTTTCCGTTTTTCTGGTCTATCCATTGCAATGGACAAGGTCCGTCTCTCCGGGGAGATGGAGGCAGAGACTCCACACTACTGTACTCTTCTGGCAGGTCCGGGATTCTTCCAAGGTGGGGCTCTATCTAACTCCATAGCCCACAGCAGTTGTCTAGAAATTGCTGGAACCAACATGTAAGCACAGCCGAGCCTGCTCTTCCTCTGTAGAGAACTTAAGCCTACTTCAAGTCAAGGCCCCCTTAGAAGGACGAAGTGTTCTACAATCATGCTTGTCTTCTTGGAATTCAGTTTAAGCTAATAATTCAAAATGCGCTCCCAGAACTAGCTATAAGAATGCTCACCGTAGCACTGTTTTTACTGGGAAAACTTGGAAACTAGCTAAGTGGCCAATCACAGTGGATTGGGTAAATGAATCGTGTAATAAAACTCACGGTGTATGCTCTTCTCTGGAACAGGGAAGGGTATTTATTATATTTTAGACGCCAAAAGTAGACCACAAAACAACGTGGACAGTATGATCTCATTTTTGCATCTGGAAAAATGCATTGCGAACCGTTATTAATAGCTATCTCTGGGTGGAGATTAAAGGTGGTTTTTATTTTCTCCTTTGCTTGTCTGATTTTGTAATAATAATAAAGCATGTGTAGTCCTTGGGTAATTGCTGCAAACCTAATGATGTGTTTGAGTGAGGGTGGGCATCTGAAAGCGAGACAGACTCGAGAGGGATCTTAGCCCCCACCCCCACCCGCTAGAATCTCCAAGGCCTTCAAGGTCGCGTCCTCATTTGCATCTCTCCCCAGCTCCACCTCTAGACCACTGTTCACATCAACGTGCATTACACGTATTACTTGGCAACCAGGCTGTCGTGTGTTTTCATTTGGCAGAAGCGAGAATAGATGCTCCTGGCCTCGACTGTGACTTCAGTATGTATGAAGCTGCCTGAAAGAGTCGTAGGTCACCAACAAACAGATCCAACCCCAAAAACAGCAGAACTGAGAAACGGATCCTTCCTTTACTGTTGGGGTTGGCCGGGGCTGTGGCCAATGTCCCTAGTCCACCCGTCCCAGTTTGGAGCAGAAATGTGCAGATGGAGTCACAATATCACTTCCATTTCTGACAAAACTAGGATTGCAGGCCATAGTTAGTGCTCTCAGCCAAGTGGGATTGCTAATACCTCACCCCAATCAGGCTGGATCGTAGATCTGTTTCTGCCAGCACTGAACAGCTTTCTGCCCCTTGTAGAAGTCCCACACCCTTTGACTTCCAGCGTCATGGAGCACTCTGCATTCAGGCAGAGCTTCCCAAAGAGGGGTTGGTCTAACCTCTCCAGTAGAACCTGTCAGTACCAACACCCTGATCCCCTTCCCACCTCCCCTAGGGAGGAATAAGGAAGGGAGAGGCCCAGAGTGTTATTCCTTTTTTTTTTTTTTGTAGACGGAGTTTAGCTCTGTCACCCAGGCTGGAGTGCAATGGCGCTATCTTGGCTTACTGCAACCTCTGCCTCCCAGGTTCAAATGATTCTCCTGCCTCAGCCTCCTGAGTAGCTGGAACTGCAGGCACCCACCACCATGCCCAGCTAATTTTTGTATTTTTAGTAGAAACAGGTTTTCAATGTGTTGACCAGGATGGTCTGGAACTCCTGATCTCATCATCCACCCTCCTTGGCCTCCCAGAGTGCTGGGATTACAAGTGTGAGCTACCGTGCCCGGCCCGGAGTGTTATTCTAAAGTGAGGTCTGCCAGCTACTCCCTGTGGGTGAAATGTATCTCATGCCTGTTTTTATAAATGAAGTTTTCTTGGAACATAGCCACACTGGTTGATTTACACATTGCCTAAAACTATTCCAATGGCATAGTTGGATATTAGTGACTGGATATTATTCGTCTGTTTTCACGCTGCTAATAAAGACATACCCAAGAATGGGCAATTTACAAAAGAAAGAGGTTTAATTGGACTTACAGTTCCATGTGGCTGGGGAAGCCAAACAATTGTAGTGGAAGGCAAGGAGGAGCAAGTCCTGTCTTACATGAGTGGCAGCAGGCAAAGAGATACTGAGGAAAACGCAGAAGTAGAAACCCCTGATAAAACCATAAGATCTGGTGAGACTTATTCACTACCGTGAGAACAGTTTGGGAGAAACAGCTGCCATGATTCAATTATCTCTCACTGGGTCCCTCCTACAACACATGCGATTATGGAAGTACAATTCAAGATGAGATTTGGGTGGGGACACAGAGCCAAACCATATCAGCAACCAACACCATTTGGCCTGGGAAGCAAAATAATGTTCATTTGGCCTTTTACAGAAAAAGTCTTCTGGCCTCTGATCTAAAGGATGCCTCTCTAGGAAAACTAGAAGACAGGGCATGCATCTCCCATAACATTGCTGGCCTCCTCTCTCTCCGACCTGGCCTGTCGACAACTTTTGCCCGTGCTTGGATATTGAAGTTCAGGAGGCTTCACTCCTGGACTCCTCCTCTTTTCATTCTAGATTCTCAAAATCTTCTCTCATATGTCTCAAAGTCCTTTCAAATCACATAAGTCTTAGCCTACAGTGACTGTTTAATGCAGGGGTCCCCAAACTTTTTACACAGGGGGCCACTTCACTGTCCATCAGACCGTTGGAGGGCTGGCCTATGCAAGGTGTGACACCCTTCACAGCCAGCGCTGCTGCCTCCACTGTCCCAGACAGCGGTATACAGTGTCACAGGCCCAGCACCGCCTCCAGTGCTGTATACAGGGATGGCGGTGATCAGCCCGTGACACTGTGTATACAGCGTCCTGGACATCTGCAGCGGCAGTGGGCCTCTTCTATGGGAAGCCCACTGCTGCATGTTTCCCCTATTATAAGACACCTCCTAAAAATAAGACAGCCCTCATCTTTTGGGGATAAAATTAATATAAGACAGGGTCTTATAATAGGGGAAACACAGTGTGTAGTAATGTGGGGGGAGACTTTTGGGCAAAGGGAGGTTATAGGGGCCATTATGTTGTTGTACATTTGGGGGAGTATGGGGGCCATTGTACTGTGTAGTAATGGTTATAGTGCTTTGCCTTTCTTCCTACTTCTGCTGTTATTTCACACTGCTTCCGGTGATGTGGGGCGCCACAGCCACAGATCGAATGTGCGTCATATGACGTGCTTCCAGAGCCGTGAGGCGTGCATCCCGCGTCACCGGAAGTAGTACCGTACTCGAGCAACGCTGCGCTTTGTGGAGCCGCCACATACAATACTCCAGGAGCACAGGATGTGGATGCATCACTGACCACCCATGAAAGAGGTGCTCCTTCCTGAAGTGCGGCGGGGGCCGGATAAATGGCCTCAGGGGGCTGCATGCAGCCTGCAGGCCATAGTTTGGGGACACCTGGTTTAATGTATTGGTTTAAACCAGGGCATTTTTGAGAATAACAAATTTTAAACAAAACCAGACCAGACTTTGCGATGACAGGGGATTGTCCCTGGAAAACTGAGATCCATCATTATTCCAGATGAAAATACTAGTTTTGTTTTCTTTGCCCAAATCTGAGTCCTTCTTGAGTATTCTCAGTGGCTCCAGCACTTCTGTCCTGGCTGTGGTACAACTGAGAAACCCAGTTTATATCCTTCCTACCACCCACTGCCAACCCATCACCAACTCCTTTGGAATCCACCCACTTCCCATCTCAGCAGTTCCCATCCTAGTACAAACTGAAATGGGAAGAGTTCCCTTATCCCCTTCACAGGGCGTGTGACAGGGCTGTGGCTCACTTCTTTGGTGCCCTGCTGCTCAAACCCCTAGGGGAGCATGCGGATGGGTGGGGCAGGTTGTGGGGAGTGTTTTTGGGCTCCGGCCCCATGGCAGTGTCTAGGGGTGAATGTTTACAGCTCCCAAAGCCCCAGTGGGTATATGTTACAGTGGGCTCTTTCAGTTTAGCCATCCATAGGCAGCTTGGGTTAATCAACTCAATTAGACCTTCTGCCTTACTGCAAGGACAGAGGGCTTTCTGTATCCTGGGATTCTTGCCTGAGTGAACTGGAAAAATCAGATTGCACGTGGGCTTGAAGGATTAGTGCTAGGTTTTATTGAGTGGTGGAAGTAGCCCCCGGCAGATGGACAGGGAGCCAGAAGGGGACTGGAGTGGGAAGGTGGTCTTCCCCTCGAGTGGGCCGCTCAGCAGCTGGACCCTCCTCTGATTGCCCCTGACTGAATTCCATGTTGTCCTGGTGTCGTTGGATTGCCAGCGTCTGCTCCTGTTGGCATGCTCTTCTGTTCCTCTTGATGTCCAGCTGTTTGTGTCTATGGCCACTAGGGTCTCAGGGTTTTTATGGGCACAGGATGGGAGGTGTGGTAGATCAGAATAGCCTTGGACAATGCAACATTTGAGTGTGAAAACAGGAGTGCCTGTTCTCACTTAGGTCCATGGGCACAAGACAGAGGATGGAGCCCTTGCCAGGGGCCCTGCCCTCCTCTACCCAGCACTTCCCTGCCCTCCTCCCATATCAAAACCACCACCATCTCTTGCCTGGGCTTCTCAAGAGCCTCCTCACTGGTCTCGGCCCACTCCCATCTCCTCCACAGCCAGACGGAGCTGCTGGAAACTTTCATCTCATTGGGTCACCCCTCTGCATAAAACACTTGGCTTCCCCATGTCCTAAGGAAAGACACTGAAATTCCTCAAGAGAGGGAGATGCATCATAGTTACTTCTTCCCAAAGGAGCCATTGGAATGGTTTTGTTGTCTTTTTTCCAGTGTCTTGGGAAAATAGTGTTGATATAAAGCATCATTCTATTTACCAAGTAAGTTCCCTGCAAGAACTTTGCCTTCTTACAGCTGCGGAGTCTCCAGCTGCCTTTCAAAATAACAACAAAATCCTCCCCAGACCTCTCGATCACCATGCACCTGTGTCTCTGCACTTCTCAAGTTCTTTCCTTTTCTGATTTTCCCTTTCACTGCACCGGAGGCCACCGGCTATTTTAAACCACACTTAGAAACTGGTCCTTTGTGCCAAGTACTGTAGAGAGTGTCTTTAAAAAGGCACAGGTTTCTAAAAAAATAAAATAAAATAGAAAGTACACAAACACGGAGGCTGGGCCAGAAATAAATGCTACTGTATTTTTAGAAGCTGAATTCTTTCATTCTTAGGTAATGAGTCTAATTCAGTTTCTATAAACCGCAGTCGTGCTTCTGTGGTCTCAGTTCCACTGAGCATCTCGGGCTTCGAAGCAGCCTTCTGAAATGGCAAGGCTACTTATGAGGGAGCATCGGTGTGAGTTTCTGTTTTTGGCAAAGGGTAAAAATAAGGAATGTTCTTCTGAGTGGGCTGCTCTGAGAATCCAGCCCGGCCGCTTGGTTGGCTCTGGGCACATGTGCGCAACATATGTCAGTCTTGCCTCTGAATAGAGGGCATGAATCACTCTGCCTGGCTCTACTCAGTAGGGATTTTTAGATCATGCTGCTTCTCCAACATGCAAAGCAGTGTTTGATTTTCTGAGAGGGGAGTGATGAATATTTTTCTCAGTAAAATATGAACAGTGAATGTAGTCAGTACCCACTGTGAGGGCTTACAGAAAACAAACTAAAAGATGACCATTAGACAACTTACCCTCTGCAGGGAGCTTCCAGATTCCTTTCCTGTGGGCTGCAGGAGGGTGGCAGCCTCGTGAGAGGGTGAGATCATTTCTTCAATCAACAAACGTTTTTGGGAAGCCCCCTATGGGCCAGGTACTCCTGCAGGCACTGAGAAAATGCTGGGGTCATGTAGCAACCAGAGCAAGCTGGGATACATAGTGTGTGCTTGCTTCTAATGAAGTGAGCCACTCCTAGCTCCTTGAAAATCAGAATTCTAGCAGCAAACTGGTTGGTGATGACCCAGTTCAAGTCCAGCAGCAGTGTCTGGGCCATTGCAGGCACCTCACTCCCTCTCCAGAGGGCCAGGTGACACTTTGGGAACCCCAGGTCTTTTCTAGAGGGGTGAACAGTTAAGTTAGACTGAATTCCTGGAACCCCATTCTCCAGAAATCCTCCAAGTTTGAGCTCGAAGCTATTTCATCCTCTGGGGGTGACTATGGGGTGTCTGAAGTCTCAGTGGACATCTGAGGTGCTGAAGCTTCAACCTGCTGTAGAACTCTGAGTGATTTTGAGCGGTTAGATCGTTGGGCACTGGGGTAAAGAAAAAAGTGGGTTGGTCTGAACAGAGTCACAAAACAAAAGGCAGGAGGAGGTCTCGGACAGATGTGCCATGGCCTGTCCCCTCCCTCAGAGATCTGAAACGTGGGAAGCTTTTGGAGTTGTACTTGCAGGGCGTGCAGAGCGAGATGTCACCAGCTGCCCACACAGACAATGCCAGAGGGAGATTGGATGCTGGAGAGGAGGTGGGGAGAGGAGAAGAGGCCAGGAGACTCCTCCTGTGTTTATGTGATAATTTTGCTCCATTACACTGAGATCACAAAAGAGGAATAATGTATGTAGACAAGGACTGGGCAGACAGAAGTGCCTGTTCAGGGAGGGGGTGTAGAGGGAAGGGAGAGGCTGGGAGGGTGGGAGGGAGCTAAGTGAGGAGGAGCCCCGGGAGGAGCTGAGGCTGCTGCCACTGTCCCCAGGGATCCTGCAAGTACGGGGGCCATGGCGGCCGGTGGGAAGGGAGATTCCAGGGAGATGCTATTAGAGACACTGGTCCACAAACCGGCACCTCCTGTTGTGCTGTAATCCCAGATGTTTGTTTGTTTCGAGATGGAGTCTTGCTCTATTACCCAGAATGGAGTGCAGTGGCGCGATCTTGGCTCACTGCAAACTCTGCCTCCCGAGTTCAAGCTACTGTCCTGCCTCCACCTCCCCAGGAGCTGGGATCACAAGCATGTGCCACCATACCTGGCTAATTTTTGTGTTTTTAGTAGAGACGGGGGTTTCACCATGTTGCTCAGGCTGGTCTTGAACTCCTGACCTCAGGTGATCTACCCACCTTGGCCTTCCAAAGTTCTGCCATTATAGGCATGAGCCACTGTGCCCAGCCACTCACAGATGGCTTTAACACAGCCCTGCCACCTACTCCCTAGTGCTCGTTCTTCTACATTCTGGTCTCAACTGCTATCTTCACTATAACCCAAGCTCACTAAAGCAATGAAAAATCAAAGATGTTTCATGAAAAAGGTAATCAGCTAAGTTTTTCCATCTTTGGAATGGGTCACAAGCAGAGGCCCGGCCTGAGGGTGGGAAGCCCGAGCTCTCTTCCCAGGGAGGGTGGCTCTGCACCCCTCTGTCCCCATGAGATCCCTGCCAGGATCCCTCATCTCTGCCATCACATCGTGTTTTTTAACTCCCTCCCAGAATGGCCAGGAGTTCAAGACCAGCCTGGCCAATGTGGCAAAACCCCATCTCTACTAAAAATACAAAAATTAGCAGGATGTGGTGGCAGGTGCCTTAGGCTCCTGTGAAATTTTCTAGAACGTAACAGGCAGACGAATGAGACCTAAGTGGACATTTCTCCAAGCATAGACTAGAAGGGCCCCATGCCAGCATGTCTTCTTTCTCTATTCAGGCATTTAGTTAGATCTGATTCAGGTCCGAGCTGCCTTCCCAAGGACACCTTCCAGAGCAGGCATTTTCCTGCTGGATTCCTCGCTCCTTCATGTCCTTCTAGAACCCACCAATGCTGCCTCAAGAAAGGTACAGATAGGCTCAGGATCAAGGGGTCATCCTCTTGCTGCCTGCAGGCTGGACTGACTCTGAGTAGGGGTTTCTGGACTGGTCCCTTCCCTCTCTCCTGGGCATCCAGGGAATTGGTGCTGTTTGTTTGTTTGCTTGCTTTTAACGGAGTCTTGTTCTGTTGCCCAGGCTGCAGTACAGTGGCATGATCTCGGCTCACTGCAACCTCTGCATCCTGGGTTCAAGCAATTCTCCTGCCTCAGCCTCCCTAGTGGCTGGGATTAAAGGCACCTGCCACCACATCCTGCTAATTTTTGTATTTTTAGTAGAGATGGGGTTTTGCCACATTGGCCAGGCTGGTCTTGAACTCCTGGCCTCAAGTGATCTGCCCTTATTGGTCTCCCAGAGTGCTGGGATTACAGGCATAAGCAGTGCTGCTTTTAGACCAACTGTCCAGCTGGGAATTTAGGGGTGACAGGAGAATCAAACTGTGAAGGTTCTCCCAGTGAAACCCTACCTTTGTTTACACACAGCTTCCCATAAATATGTCCACATTTGTTTAAGACAGGAAGTAGTTAATTCTCTTTACTGACAAGATATTAAACATGAAAATAGAAAAGAATAGAAATGTAAGCACCAGGCACACACTGTCTTCTCTGGTTTCATTTGTATTATTAGTGGTATAGCATACGGTATATTCTTAGCTTAAATGTATTCTTAAATGCCCACTGTTAATTTCATGATAAATTCGCTTCATGAAGAAGGTCTGGGTGCCTGGGTCTGCCTCTTCCATGACAGCCAGTCTTCTCTTTCTGGAAGAGTCTGGAATAATTTTTCTCATGAAGCAAATCCTTCAGAGGCAACACAGTGCATTCAAGGAAAGAGCCCTGTTTTGGGAGTCAGAAAGATTTAGGCATGAATCTTAGTTCAATTCTGTGTTCTTTGGCAAGTTTTTTTCTTCTCTGCACAGTGGTCCCACCTAACTCCATTGGCTACTAGCTGTGTGACTTTGGGATAGTTACTTAACCTCTCTGGGGCTTAGTTTTCTTTTATCTGTGAGATGGGAGACACAGTGACACCTATCTTGGAGTTGTTGCTGATATTAACTAAGTTACTTGCATAAAGTGATTAGCACAGCCCTGGCACACAGCATAGGGTGATGATTTGCAATGAGACTGATGATGGGTTGTGTGAAGCCTGGGGGACATGGACCTGGTGCATGGTAGGTACTTGTCTAACCCTCACCCCTCCCCACTCCTCCCAGCACCCTCAATTTCCCTTTGTGGTTCTCACCTGGGAAAGGTTATCAGGTGCCTCTTCAGAGCAGGCCTCACACGTCTGGTCTTTGTCTTTGCCAGCCTGTCCTGTGCACTGCCCCCAAACCGTGTGTCTGCGCTGACCTCAATATCTCCTGTCAGCTTGGAGTGCTGTCTTTGGGCCGAAGCTGAGTGGATGACTCAGTATTACTCTTAAAGAGGTCAGTCCCCCTCTTCAGCCTAAGTAATAGTCAATAACAACAATTCTCCTTGAATACAAGCATGGAAGGTTCAATATTGCCCTAAGTGTTCAGCAGCTCAAGAAGCAGAGTCTATTTTCTCACTCTTGGAAACGTGTGACTTTCTTTAACAAGTTGAATGTGGTAAAAGTGACATTCTCTGAATTCCAAAGTTGGAACGTTGTCTTGTGGATGTCACATCAGGAAGCTAGCGTCACCTACTAGAAGATGAGAGGCCACACAGGGATGAACTGAAGTGCCACAGGAGAAGCCACACAGGGATGAGTTGAGGTGCCACAGGGGAAGCTGGTGCCAACAGCCACACTGTGAAACCTCTACCAAATCCTCGACACTCACAGGGTCCGTGTCCCTTACTAAACCCCACCAGTACCATAGAATGTGCAAGTTCAGTAGATGTCTTCAGAGAGAATTCTTTTTGGAAAAGGTATTCCATTCAGCGTACTTACCTTGAGGTCATCTCAACGGAGTTTTGGGTGACAGGAATTGGCATATGCAGGCCTTGGTACCGGGAGAGTTCATCCAGGGTTGCAAAGCCCTTTCAGGCTTCAGCTGTGACAAGAACACCCCGAATGCAAAATGTTCCTACTTTAATTGCAGAAGGGATTGGCATTGGAGAGGTACACACACATTTTATTATTAGGTGAATGAAATGCTCTCTGGGAATAGGTCCAGCTCCGTGACTTCACCTTGACTCAGTTCTGCACATGTGTGGAAAACATTGGAGCCGGGAGAATGGAGATCAGAGCAAGGTTGCACCTGAGTTTCAGGTGAGATCAGAGTTTCAGTTGCCACCGGATGTTCTTTGTTTTGGGGCAGGAACTCTCTCAACTTAGAGTCCAGAGCTCAGAGTACAAAGGAAAAGCCACCAACATGGGAAAGAGATTTTACAGAATCTGAACAGGAAATCCAAGACTTTCCTTAAGCCTGGAGGAAGTGTCAGATAAAACATGTAAAACAAGAGTATGGTGGTGGGGGATAGGATAGGGGTTATAAACGTGGCCCTTGGTGGCAAACAGATCTAAATTCAAGTTCTGCTTTTGCGATTTATTAGCTAGGTGTAGCAGTTATGCTATTGTGTAACCACCTCCATGCTTAGTGGCTTGAATTAACAACCATGTATTTGTTCAAAAATTCTGCACTTGGGAGGGATGGGACTCAGCTGGGAGGCTCCTCTGCTGATCTTTGCAAGGGTTACTTGTGTGCCTGCAGTGAGGGCTGGTGGGTCCCAGCAGGAATGTCTAGAATGATTGGGACAGGTAGGCCTCTTTCTCCATGTGGTCTTTTCTCATCCTGGTCTCTCACGTGAAGGACTTGTGAAGACGAAGTTTCTTCTCATGGTGGAGGGGGGGACTATTTCAAAAAGAGAAGCCCCTTTGTAAGTGCACATGCATTTATAAAGCCTTTGTTTGCATTACATTTGTTGATGTCTCATTGGCCAAAGCAAATCACATGGTCAAGGTCTGTGTTAATAGGAAAGGGAGGGTGAATTACAGAAGGATATAGATGCTGGGAGGTAGACTTCATCAGAGATCGTTAACATAATAATGTACTACACTGGCAGCCCTGGCCAAGCTCTTAATCTCTGGGTGTTGGTCTTCTGATCTGTAAAATGAGAATAATCTTTAACGCATTACTTGGGAATAGGCTGGATTCACATAATTTAAAAACCTCAACAAAGTATGGTATGAATAACTGAGGATTTTTCCCCCCTCATACAACATGATATCTGGGTTTGGCATTTCGTAGTGCTTAGTTCAGAGTCTAAATAACATCAGGGTTTAAGTCTCTGCAAGTCCCTTGACTTTTCTCCCATGGTAGAAAGATGGCTACAATAGCTCCAGCCTTTTCATTTGTTTGTTTGTTTGTTTGAGACAGAGTCTCACTCTGTTGCCCAGGCTGGAGTGCAGTGGCACAACCTCAACTCACTGCAACCTCTGCCTCCCAGGTTCAAGCAATTCTCATGCCTCAGCCTCCTGAGTAGCTGGGATTACCACGCCCGGCTAATTTTTGTATTTTTAATAAAGACGGAGTTTCGCCATGTTGGTCAGGCTGGTCTTGAACTCCTGACCTCGTGATCCGCTGGCCTTGGCCTCCCAAAGTGCTGGGATTACAGACATGAGCCACTGTGGGCCCAGCTCCAGCCCTTTCAGTGCCTTATTTATTTATTTATTTATTTATTTTTTGAGATGCGGTCTCGCTCTGTTACCCAGACTAGAGTGCAGTGGTATGATCTTGGCTCACTGCAGCCTTTGCCTTCTAGCAATTCTCCTGTCTCAGTCTCCCACATAACTGGGATTACAGGCACACACCACCATGCCCAGCTAATTTTTTGTATTTTTAGTAGAGACGGGGTTTCACTATGTTAGCCAGGCTGGTCTCGATCTCCTGACCTCGTGATCCACCCGCCTTGGCCTCCCAAAGTGCTGGGATTACAGGCATGAGCCACCCTACCCGGCCTAGTACTTTCTTTCTTTCTTTATTTGAACATTTCCTTTATGCCTTCTATACATTAGTTACTGTGTTAGATACAGGGGATTAAACAAAATTAACAAAATATGGTCTTTGTCCTCATGAAGACAGACCTTTTAACAAACACTTTGACAATCCCAACAATAAAGTACAGTTAAAGTATGATGAATTACCCATTGGTTAGGGCAGTAGGACGCTATAGGAGCCCAGAGTAAAAGCAGCTACTATACATTTTTTAGTGTTCGAAGATGCTGTTAGAACACATTATGCTGGGATAACTAGGCCATTACCTGGGGCTTACAAATATTTTGGTTACACATCACTTGGATTTTGACGGTAACCAGATTTGACTTGTATTTAGTGGCTGCATTTTCTCGGGGTTGAAAAAGAGGTCACATCTTTCAGAAATGCGACTTGACAGCGAGTAGCATTTCTCTTCTGTGAACCACTTGCGATAGGAGGGAGGACCATCACATGCCACTGGGTATAACTTGGCTTGTTGTAGCTCGGCTGATGGGCCAAGTTGTTACAGTAATGGAGTTAAAGAAATTAATCTACATTTCTATCAGAAATATATATGGACCTAGTTTAAAAAGCCAAACAGTATTAAAAGGCTGATACTGAAATAAGAGTCCTCTGACCCACTCCTCCTCCAGCTAATTCCTCCTTTACTGAGGCAAACACTTCCAAGTCTTTTTTTTTTTTTTTTTTTGAGATAGAATCTTGCCTGTTGCCCCAGGCTGGAATGCAGTGGTGCGATCACAGCTCACTGCAGCCTCAGCTTCCTGGACTTGAGTGATCCTCCAACCTCAGCCTCCCAAGTAGCTGGCACTTCAGGCATGTGCCACCTGGGTAATTTTTTTTTAAATTTTATTTATTTTATTTTTTTTTTGTAGAGACAGGGTTTCACCATGTTGCCAGTCTGGTCTCAATCTCCTGGGCTTAAACAATTCTCCCGCTTTGGCCTCCCAAAATTCTGAGATTACAGGCATAAGCCACTGTGCCCAGCCCCAAGTCTTTTTAGATGCTTCTTATGGTTTTTACCTCTGGGTTTCTCAATGACACATGTATACTATCATTTCTTGATTTCTTGATGCTGGACACTTTTATACCAGACTCACTCCCCTAATGCTCACCCATACTTCCTCTACCTTCGTAGCCTTCTGATATTGTCATATAACAATGTTTGGTCAAATCAACATTCAGCATACAAGAAATAGAATGAAAAAGACCTGCTATTTGATAGCACACAGGGTGACTCTGGTCAATAATAAATTACTTGTACATTTAAAAATAACTTAAAGAGTATAATTGGATGTTTGTAATACAAAGGATAATGCTTGAGGGAATGGATACCCCCATTCTCCATGATGGGATCATTATGCATTCCAGGCCTGTATCAAAACATTTCATGTATCCCATTAATCTCTACACCTACTATGTACCCACAAAAATTAAAAATTAGAAAAATGAGTATCCAGGTGTTGTACTGTTTTCACCATGTAAATACATTTTTACCATGTAGTTGACCATGTTTCTTTCTCACGCAAAGCTTTTGTTTTTCTAGAATTAGTAATAGCCTCATTTTTCTATTTAGTTAATTTTCTTTGTATTTACACTAATTCATTGCCTTTACCAGATCTTAAAATTCCTTTGAATACCAGCATGTCAAGTTCCATTTTTGTCTTAGATACATATCTCCTGGACCATTTTTGGATTTGCCTCCAGAAAGACTCCAGATTGCAATTCTGTCACTTCCCTTTACTCATCTTAGGATTCCCCTTCATTACCCTAGAAACTCTAGGGATTCCTTTTAACTCTTCCCCATGTTGAATCCTTTTTATTTTTTAGTGTGGAGTCTCGTTCTGTTGCCCAGGTTGGAATGCAGTGGTGTGATCTCAGCTCATTGCAGCCTCCATCTCGGGGTTCAAGCAATTCTCATGCCTCAGCCTCCCAGGTAGCTGGGACTACAGGTGTGCACCACTGTGACTGGCTAATTTTTGTATTTTTAGTAGAGATGGGTTTTCATCATGTTGGCCAGGCTGATCTCAAACTCCTGGCCTCAGGGGATCCATCTGTCTCTGCCTCCTAAAGTGCTGGGATTACAGGTGTGAGCCACTGCACCAAGCCCCATGTTGAATCCTTTATTTCCTTAACTTCATATCATCTTGTTTTACAAATTTGCTTCCTTGTTTTGATGGAGCATATTAATTAATGGAGTTCATAAGTGTCTGAAAATAACTTTATTCTACCACCATGACTGATTACTAGATTGGCTGGTGTAAATTTTAGTTTAGACATCATTTTCACTCAAAGTTTCAAAAGCACTGTTCCATTGTTTTCCAGATTCCATTCTTACTATTGAGAAGTTTGTTGTCATTCTGATTTCAAATCCTCAATACATGACCTATGTTTTTTTCCTCCAGGAAATTTTAAGATATTTTCCTATGCCAGCTCTTCTAAAATCTTACAGTGAGTCTTGGTGTGAGTCTCTTTTTCATTCTTTGTGCTGGAAAATCAGGCATCCCTTTCAGTGCAGAGACCAATGTCTTCAGTTTAGGAAGTTTTTCTCGTATTTGTTCTTTAATAGCATCTTTCTATGTTCTCTCTTCCCTCCCTCCCTCCCTCCCTTCCTTTCTTCCTTCTTTCCTTCCTTCCTTTCTCTTTCTTTCTTTCTTTCCTTCTTTCTTCTCCTGTTATTCAATGTTGACACTTTTAGACTGACTCATAGATTCGAATTGTCTTGTCTTTTCTTTCCTATTTACATTCTTTGTCTACTTTCTGGGTGATCTTCTCAACTTCTAACTCTTACATTTAAAAACAATCTTTCCTGTAAGATTTTTAAAATTTTCACTCATATACTTTGAATTTTAAGAGCTCTTTTCCATTCTATACATTTTACAAATATATACCCCCAACACTTTTGAAGCATTGGTTTTTTATTTCAAATATGCATGCAATGACTTCTCATCTTTCTGAGGAGACTTTTCAGAAGTTTTGCTTTTTAATTTTTCTTCTGCTCTTCTCACTCTCTGTTTCCTTTGGGTTCTTCCTGTGTGTTGTCTTTTTCTGTTTGTTGCTCATGTCAGAAGCTTTTCCTCCGATGTTTGGTGACTGCTGGTTTCTCACAGTGAGAGGTGAAGCACAGAGGTTTCCTTCTAGAGTGATGAAATGTTTGGACCTAGATAGAGGTGGTTGCTGCACAGCATTGAGAATGTGCTAAATACCACTGATTGTTCACTTTAAAATGATTGCATTTATGTTATGTGAATTTCACCTCAATACAAATAATTTTTTTTAAAGCAAAGTGTAAAACTGCATTGAGAGTAAAATCTCCATCGTGTATGGAATGCCCACCCATTGACTGGTATACCTGGTCCTGGGAGATTGCCCAGGAACCCTGTTATTTCACTACAGATAGCTAAGTGTCAGTACCTATAGGCCTTTCCCACTAGGCAAGACAGTTTAGTCTTGCTGGCAAAGGGTATTCTTCTGACTAGGTTAGTGTATAAGTCTGGATCCAGTGTTTGGGAGCTCAAGAATGTACAAAAAGCATGCCAACCTTCACCTACTTCCCCTATTCTTAGTACAGCATCTCATGCCTCTCGAAGTACTCGTAATGTCTCTGAGGTCAAAGGCACTTGGGTTCAGCCTCTCCAGGAAGTAAACTCTGCTGCAGTTTTCTAGCAGGTTAGGGAGGAACAGTCTCCTGGCTGCATAGATCTGGGAGCTCTAGGTTAGGGAGGGATACAGTCCCTGCACTGCATAGATCTGGGAAGATGTAGCTATTCCTTGCACCGATCCTATTTTTAGTTCCACCCACCTCCCTGCTGTCCTGGGTTCTTGGACCTCCAAATCCTGAGACTGCAAATTTCCACTTTGTTCCTGATACTCAGTTCCTATTCTTACCCTGAGACACTTAGGTTTCATCACTCCACTGAGCAGATTGTGTATTGCTTCTTTCAAGCACTAAGATGCCATCTTTTGACTGAAGATGTTCCTCTGGGAGGTTGCTTCTGCAGTACCATCCCCTGATGGAGGGCAGTGTGGTAGGACACATAAACACAGGTCTGCCAACTTCTGTGCCCAAAGAGCCTCAGCATCTAATCTTCACCATGGCATGGACTGGCTGTTTGGGCATGAATATGTTATAGAATCTCTCTGTGCTCCTGATTTGTACATGTTTCCTGATCTGTAAAATGATGGGTTGAAGGCAGATACCCTTTCCAGTCCTCAAATCCATTGCTTGGGCAGAAGCCTTTCAAAGATCAGGTGTCGGCCCCTTTGGGAGTGGAGAATTACTGGGAGCCCTTTGAAACCTCTTGTGGTCATTTAATCCTGCCCGCATCTTTGCAGCAACATTTTCAGCCAAAGGTATAAAACCCATGAAAAGTAAGCAAATACTTGAAACACAAGATAGTCCCTAGGGGATAGAACTATTGAATAGAGCAGGTGACTAGAGCTTAGACTGTTGGCTGAACTTGATATACTTTAAATTTTCATGCATAAAGCATGGCTAAGTGCTCACCCTTATCCTCCTCCACTCAGTGACCCCTTGCCTTCCTCAGATCAGCTTCTGATGCCTAGCATTTCAAATTGTGGTTGAAACTAGAGTATTGGCAGAACTCATTCAGCAGTGGCTCATCAGCACTTTAGGAAAGCCAAAACAAACCAAAGGAGCAAAACAAATACTAACATTGTAAAAGAACAGAAAAGGCAGCCTCTTTTGCAAATGGAAGCTGCTATTGGAGAGAGGAAGAGAGAGGCAGTTTTGCCTCTCTCCAGATCCCCTTTGGACCTTAAGGAAATGAAGATTCCTTTAAAACTGCATTCAGAATCTAGGCTACTTCTGAAGCTCTGCTGTTAATTTTAGAAAATAAGAATTGAAGACAAGTTTGTGTGGTTTTGGTTTCAGAGCTCTTGAGAGAAACTTCTCTTTTATTTGTGATTCTCAAGTGATTCCTTTCTCCTCCCTCTTCCGTCTCTTATTTCCCCCTTGTCTTTCTGTACCTGTCTGTTTCATCTCTCTCCCCTCCCTTTCTTCTCTCCACAACCCTCGTCCCATCTCTCTCCCTTTCCCCAGTGCCTCTGAGCCCATTCTCCACACTGTTGGCAGACCTGGGGGTAGCAGGAGGTGGGAGACCTCCATCATCTGCCCTTTCTATAACCACCCAAGGGGTTCACCTTGCCTGCTGCCTAGACAGATCTGATTTGTCAAGACAGGGGAATTGCAATAGAGAAGAAGTAATTCATGCAGAGCTGTGCAGGAGACCAGAGTTTTATTATTACTCAAATCAGTCTCCCTGAGCATTCGAGGAGCAGACTTTTTAAGGACAACTTGGTGAGTGAAGGAAGCCAGTGAGCCAGGAGTGCTGATTGGTCAGAGATGAAATCGCAGGGAGTGGAAGCTGTCCTCTTGCACTGAGTCAGTTCCTGGGCAGGGTCCACAAGATCAGATGAGTCAGTTTATCAATCTGGATGGTGCCAGCTGATCCCTCAAGTGCAGGGTCTGCAAAATATCTCAAGCGCTGATCTTAGGAGCAGGTTAGGGAGGGTCAGAATCTTGTAGCCTCCAGCTACATGACTCCTAAACCATAATTTCTAATCTTCTGGCTAATGTTAGTCCTATAAAGGCAATTCTTGTCTAATCCCCAGGCAAGAAGGAGGTCAGCTGTGGGAAAGGGCTGTTGTTGTCTTTGTTTTAAACATCTTCGTTTTAAACTATAAACTAAGTTTTTCCTAAAGTTTGTTCAGCCTATGCCCAGGAATGAACAAGGACAGCTTGGAGGTTAGAAGCAAGATGGAGTTGGTTAAGTCAGATCTCTTTCAGTGTCTCAGTTTTAATTTTGCAAAGGTGGTTTCACTTCCCTACAGCCCCTGACCTCGTCTGCTTGCTCCAGGCTCCCAGAATCAATCCCTTTGGGTCCCGGTGTTTATCTTCCCATTCCAGGTTGAAAGGAATGCAGCCCAGAGTGAGGCTGTGAAGCTGCTCAGGGGAAGTCCCAGGTGATGACTTCCCCTAGGCCTGCCAGACACCATCCACTGCCCGTGGAAGGGCTGTGACCCTGGGCTCAGCACTCAGAGGCCAGGCCTCCAGTGTTTAACAAGCCCGTGAGAGCAGAGGGCTTGCTCTGCATGGGCTGCCCTGGTTTGCTCACGTTTTCTCTAAAAAATCTAATTTCCCTTCAGTCCGTTTTTGCTTGATTCTGTCTCTTGTCTCTTTGGGACGAAGTCTTAAATCCCACGTGTCTGTTTTGACTGAGAAGGGGCTTGGGGAGGACAGATGGTGAGATGATGAGAAAGAAGCTCATAAGGTGAAATTGCGTTGTTCTGCGGCATTCTAGAAAAACCTCTGTGGTTTTAGTCTGATATGTTTTAAGTTGCCTGAAAGGTGGGAGGGGAAACTCTGTTTCTTTCGATATGTTAAATAAAGTCAGCTTTTTTTTTTTTTTTTTGCCATTCTAGATAAATGATTGGATGCATAAGCTCACTTTTGAAAAGGAGTGCGTTTTACAATGTACCTGCGCTCAAAAGGACGCTGGAGTGCGTGTTAAAAGTGACACAAAATCCTGAGCCCTGGGACAAATGGAAATCCAACAGGTCTACCAGGAAAGATCACATGTCATCCTGAAGCCCTGAGATTTCAGGTGGGAAAGCACCAGGGAGGCGGGCAGGTGCACATATGTTTCCCAGCTGATTTGCTGTGCAATTTTGAGCCATTAGTCCCTGCTCCACTATTTCCTTATGTGCAAAATCTGAAAGCACAAAATAAATCCTGAAGTGAACTTTTATGGCATCTGAGGTCTGACGGAGAAGTGTTTTGCAGTCGATACAGATCATGCGGAGACAAGGCGGAATCAGCTGGAAAGTCAGTCTTGGGGCTGGCTCCTCAAGATCTGGGTGCCTTGTTTTCTCCATTTGCTCATCTTTTGTGATCAACCTTTCCCAACAAGCAAGTTGGAAGACATCTAACATTTTTATTTTTGATTTAAATTATTCCTTTGCTACATGTAATATCAGCCTGTGACATAGCTGTTATTATTACAATTGCTGTTTCCCAGCTGAAGAATCTGAAACTCAATTAAGTTGGGTGACTCACCCAACATCACAGAGCTGGGGACTGGGAAAGTTTTCCCACCATCTGGGTTTTCTAATTCCCAAATCCAAGCGCTTGCTTTTCTCCAGACACAAAAATGAGGTGTGTCTCTAGCTTTAAGAATTATTGGAGCAAAAAAATGTTACTGTCAGGGCTGAGTAGGAAAGTAATTTTGATAAATTCTTATTTTTACCTTTAACGAACAGGGAAGATTTTATCTGCTAAAGCAGGAAGGCACCAACCCTTATTATGTAATAGTGGCTGCATTTCCCAAGATCACTATCTTAGCAAAATCTCAGCTTTGAGAAGTACACTGGGAATGGTCTGTTAGATATTTTGGGCCAGATCTATACCAAGGGAAATAATCTGAGTGACTTGGAAGAGCTTTTTTAAGCCCACCAAGCACTGTGATAAGGTCATGCGTCATCAGAAATGTTACTTGCTTCTCTCAGAGGCTCTCCAAGGCTCCCATTCTCATCAGCAGGTCTCAAACTCATTGGCCATGGGGCCAAAACAGGAGCTAAAGATCTAAGAGCCAAGAGATCCTATCATTAAGCCAATGTGTGCACACACGCACGCGTGCATGCGCATGCACACACACACACACATACGCACGGCACGAAAGAGAATTTGAAGTGCTCAGGGATGTTCCTCTTGGATTGCCAGAAAGTTTCACTAGAGGTTAATGACAGTGTATTTGAGATGATTGCTGTTCTTTAAGAAATGATTCAGGGCTGGGTGCGGTGGCTCACGCCTGTAATCCCAGCACTCTGGGAGGCTGAGGCTGGCAGATCTCTTGAGGTCAGGAGTTTGAGACCAGCCTGGTCAACAAGGTGAAACCCCATCTCTACTAAAAATATAAAAATTAGTTGGGCGCAGTGGCACATGCCTGTAGTCCCAGCTACTCGGGAGGCTGAGGCAGGAGAATTACTTGAACCAGGGAGGCAGAGGTTGCAGTGAGCCAAGATTGCACCACTGCACTCCAGGCTGGGCAACAGAGCGAGACTCCATCTGAAAGAAAGAAGAAAAGAAAGAGTGGCACATATACACCATGGAATACTATGCAGCCATCAAAAACGATGAGTTCGTGTCCTTTGTAGGGACATGGATGAACCTGGAAACCATAATTCTCAGCAAACTGACACAAGAGCAGAAAATCAAATACCACATGTTCTCACTCATAGGTGGGTATTGAACAATGATATGACACATATGACACATGTCATATCACTGTTGCTTGCCTTTCTTGGCAAGAGCAAGTCACTATGTCAAATCTGATGTCAGTGGCGGGCAGGGGGTAGGAAACTGTCCTCTCCTTCAGGAAGGGCCAGAAAATGTTTTTGAATGATGATACCATCTATGACAGTCTCAAAGCATTAAGCCCTTGAGGACAGACAAAAATTCCACCCCTAGCACCATGACCCCCCCCAAAATGTCCTTGCCCTTCATTAGAATGCATCCTAGGGGGTGGAGGGAAAGATAGGGAAGTGGGAGCAGAGGGGAGCCCGCTGGAGGCCAGCAGCATAAATTAGAGATGAAAGGAAAAGGGGACAGCTTAAGCTGGTGACAAGGGAAAGTGCCCTTGGCCTAGGGAGGAGGGCAGGTGCAAAGGAGGTCTGTCCACTCCCAGCAGGCGGGACTTGCTCAGTGGCTCCCTAAAGAGGGCAGAGAGGAGGGGAACTCTGGCACTGCCTGAAGCCATTGTCTGGTTAGAAAATGGAACAACTATGTCTCTATGACCCAGTTTTAACACTGTGAGTTTGTAAGGAAGCTGGGGGAAACCAACTTTAATCTCTAAAGAAGCTTAACTTCTCCAAAAAGGAAAAAAAAAAATCTTCTCTACAAATGAGTGCAGTTCAGTTCAGTCCTAGAATAGAAAAAGCTCGTCAGAGAGGGGGCCACAGGGAGCATCTTGGAGGAAGCAGTCCCCCATCCCCTGAGTTTAGACCTTCCTGAGTTGGCAGGCAGAAGACCAGAGGGCAAAATGACACGAAGGGATGACAATCAGCTGAGGAGCCCATAGGGACTGCGACCACATTTCTCAACAAAAACCATGGCACACACACTTACAAATACATTTATGGGATCTGGGCCACAATAGTTTAAATTAGAATTGTCCTAAAAATCTGAGATATAAGGTCATAGAGCCCACAGGGCTTCTAACAACTCCCCAAAACAAGGTTCTCTCTGAGGGTCCCTCTCTGAAGGCAAATCACTCTGAATTGACTTTGCTATTAGCTGTTTGAGAATATGAACATTTTAAAAGGGTTCTGGGTTAACTCCCTGTATCTAAGAAGCCCTTTATGAGAAAGTGGTGTATGGTGTTTATAGGCTGGAAAAAACAGTTACCATGTGAGCAAACCTTTGATGAAATTTAGCATTCAAGTTTTTTGAAGACCAATATACATGCAGGATAATAAGCAAAGTCACAGTGCAAAGTAATTATTGATCCAGTTTGTGTATGTTGGTTCCGTTGTTTTAGCAGAGATAAAAATAAGAATGACTTAAACAAGATTGAATGTTGATTTTTCTCCTTTAAAGTTTGAGCTGTACCAGGCAGTTTTGGGAGAGAGGATAGGGGGCAGCTGTTCTGATCTGGCAGGCATACAGGGACCCAACTTCCTTTCATTTCACTGTTGCACTATTCCGTTTGGCTACATCCTCATTAGGACTGGTTCATTACCCCAAGTCCACCTTCCAGCATTGGTAAGAGATGTGGAGGGTAAGCGGCTTCCTTGGCAGCTATACACACATCACTTCCACAGCATCCCATTTGCTGGAATGTAGTCACATGGCCATTGCTAGGCGTGAAGGGAGCTGGGAAATGTAGTCTGAGTGGTTCTAGGAAAGAAGCATGAGAGAGAAGTTCTCAGAGGAGCACCACAGTCAGCAAACAGTAAATCATCTATGTTCCTACAAATTCATAAACAAAAATTGTCTTAAAAGGCCCTAAACAGGGTGCTATAACTGATAACTGCCCTCGTGAGTTTTTTTCAAAGCTAAAAGGGTTTATGCATGGTCTTCAGCCCTGGGGCATCTCTGTGGCACCTCCGAAGGCTTCATAACCGTTTACTCACACAGCAGAGCGAGATGGAAGGTGCCCTTTGTGAATCTGCCCATAGGCCATGTGCTGACTGGTCCAAAAGTCTTCCACTGAGGGCAGCCAAAGCCTTCAGAGGCCCTGAGCTGCACCATGACCCAGGGAAGAATTGAGGAGAAGAGCAATCTGAGATTGGCTTCCTCCACTGTGGCATCATCTGGGCCCCTGGGATGGCCGAATCTAAAATGCTCCTTATTAAAACCAAGCTTCCTGCTGCTTCTTGTACCTCTCTTCACATTAAGGAATCAGGCCCCATCCCCTCCTCCATCTTTCCATCCCTCTTCCTACAGCTATCTCTATGGACAGCAAAAGAAAGCCCCATGCAACTGAAAGGTAATCCCTTTAAATGTTAGTTTGCGTTTGTGCTGCTTCTATCTCCTCTTATCCTCATTTCGGGCAGGTGGCCAGGCTTGGCAATTTCTCACTGGAGAAGCAAGCTGAGGCCCAGAGAGGGCCCCTTGCTGCAGAGTGAGTGACGTCACTCAGATCACAGATCAGAGAGACCTCACTCAGGTGGTTGACCACCATTCCTAGCCTCTTGACAGCTCTCCCAGAACCTGCCCAATGGTGGGTCAGAGTCCCCACTGGAGTCCTTACAGGCCCTCAGGTTTCCACGGAAACTGCAGCATTGTCCTCAGCTGTCCAAGCATGTGTCTCACAATGTCAAAAAAGCAGGCTGGCGATCAGCGGGTGGTGAGTGTCCTGTGACAGCAGGGAGGGAGCGCCTAGGCACTGCCTGCAGCTCTTGAACGGCAGCCGAGGACCAGGGCAGTGTCCCTGCAAGTTAGACTGCTGCTAAAAATGGCAGCAGAGACAAGGCTCACAAAGCAGAAGGGCATTCAGATGGAGGAGGCTGGCCTCCTCCCTTCCCTAGGGCCCATGGAGCTGCTTGCAAGCAGCCAGCTGGCTGGTGCCATCCTATGCAGCCTGGCATTCCTCATCTGTGCACCTCACTGGGGGCCTCCTAAGGGGAGGACATATGGAGGGGAAGAGGACATGTGGGCAGGAGTAATGAAAAGAAGGAAGAGAGGGGACAGGAGAGAGGGAAGGAAAAAAGGAAGGGAAAGAATAGGAAGGGATAAGGGAAGAAAAGAAGGGAAGGAAGGAAGGAAGGAAAGAAGGAAAGGAGGGAGGGAGGGAACCGAGGAAAGGAGGGAGGGAAAGGAAGGAGAAGAGGAGGGGCAGGACAGAGGGAGGGATTGTCTCCTTAGCCCAGTTTAGGGGGCTCAGGCATTTCCAGTTCACATTCCTCATCATCCCAAGTGTTCTGGATTAAATTGTGCCTTCCTCTAATATGGTTTGGCTGTGTCCCCACCCGAATCTCATCGTGAATTCGCACATGTTATGGGAGGGAACTGGTGGGAGGTAATTGAATCATGCAGTGGGGCAGGTCTTTCCCATGCTGTTCTCATGATAGTGAATAAATCTCACGAGATCTGATGGCTTTAAAAGGGGTAGTTTCCCTGCACAAGTTCTCTCTCTTTGCCTGCTGCCATCCACATCAGACATTTCTTTTCCCTCCTCGCCTTCCGCCATGATTGTGAGACCTCCCCAGCCATATGGAAGTGTATGTCCATTAAACCTCTTTCTTTTGTGAATCGCCCAGTCTCAGGTATGTCTTTATCAGCAGTGTGAAAACAGACTAATACATCCTCCCTGCCAAAAAAATAAAGAGCCCTAACCCTCAATATCTTAGAAAGTGACCTTATTTGGAAATTGGGTCACTGCAAATATAATTAGTTAAGGTGAGGTCATTCTGGAGCAGAGTGGGATCCTCATCCAATATGACTGTTTTCCTTGTTGAAAGTCAGGGTTGCAGGGAGAAAGCCATGTGAGGATGGAGACAGACATTAGGGTGAGGCTACCACAAGCCAAACAATGTCCAGAGCTACCAAAAGCTGAAAGAGGCCCTTCCCCTACAGGTTTCAGAAAGCCCGTGGTATAGAGACAATTGCTTCTTGACATGTACAATAAACTTGACTGAGGAAGCAGCTAAGGTTTCTTCTTCAGTTTGGAAACCGAGGTTACCCTAAAAACTCAACTCCAAACCAGAGCTGTTGGTCTTGCAGAACTCCTGAATGCTCAGATGATCACAAACCTCATTGATCTTGAGCAGGATTGCCTATCTTGCTAGCAACAGGACTGCAGTTAAAATGTGAGACTCATGAGAGAGTAGTGCAAATCCTACTCTTAGGGAGATGGCAAGAAGAGATAAAAGCACTGAAGAGTCAAAGAGTAGTATGGTGCAGATTGGAGAAAGAAGTGCATCTGTGTGTGCTCAAGTTCCTGTGACGCCTCTGCCTGGTGAGCTAGCTGCCCCTGCCGTCTTCACCCAGAGTTATTCATAATGACAATGGCTACCACTATGGAGGCCCACCGTATGCCAGGGACTAAGTGCAGACTTTCACAAATAGATTGTAAAATGCAAATCTAATTACATCACTCCCCTGCTTAAATCCTTTTGATGACTCTTCACTGCCTATAGGATCAAATCCAATCCACTTAGCAAAGCATCAGTATCTTCGTCAGTTTTTAACTCTCATCTTTGTCTTTCTGGTGAGTGAATTTCTCAACTCTTCAGAGTAGCACCACCATTTCCCCGTTCTATAGAAGGAAACACAGAAACAGCAACAACAGAAAACCCACAGGTCCAGAGAGGTTAAATAACATACTGGAGGCCATGTAGCCACTGGCACACTGCTGTTCAAGTCTGATCTTTCTGACTCTCAGGAAAGCTATTCTTGCCACAGAGTCTCCTACCATATCTTACACTCAGGGAGCCATCCAGGTCGGAACCTGCATGAGAGATTCCATCTCCTGTACTACTTCGAAGAATTTTATTGCTACACATTGGACTTCTGTAACAAAATTCTTCCGTAATACAATGGCTTAAATGAGATAAAGGTATCTTCCTTTTGAAAGTCCTGGCAGGCAGCCCAAGGTCACAGGTGAACTCTGTGTGGACCCAGGCTCTTATCATCTTGTTGCTTTATCATCTGTATAGGCTTCTCCTGGAGCAAATGATCAAAGATGGCTCTCCACCACCTCCACATTCCAGCCCATGAGAGAGGGAAGAGGAAGGAATGGAGTGCACACCGCTTTCCTTTTATAGGAACACCCTAGAAGTTGCACACACTGTTTCTGCTCACATCCCAGTGGGCTTGAACCTGGCCATGCAATTAGACATATTTAGCCTCAAGAGAGGCTGGATAACTTAGGTTTTGGCTGGATCAATCAAGCTGAAACTTTTGTTACTATAGAAGGCAGTGAAGGATATTGTGGGAGACAATAGCAGTCCCCACCACACAATAAATGGAAAAGATTTCTTTTTCTTTCTTTTTTTTTTTTTTTTTTTGAGACAGAGTCTCACTCTGTCACCCAGGCTGGAGTGCAGTGGCGTGATCTCGGCTCACTGCAACCTCCACCTCCCAGGTTCAAGCGATTCATTGCCTCAGCCTCCTGAGTAGCTGGGACTGCAGGTGCATGCCACACGCTTCACTAACTTTTGTATTTTTAGTAGAGATGGGATTTTGCCATATTGGCCAGGCTGGTCTCGAACTCCTGACCTCGTGATCTGCCTGCCTCGGCCTCCCAAAGTGCTATGATTACAGGCGTGAACCACTGCACCCTGCCTTTAAAGATTTCTTAACTAGAGCACATACTGAAAAGATGGAAGCTTGTCCTGGAAGTGGGAATCACCAGCTGACCTGTCTTCCAGCTTGTGCTCATGGTCTCCATAGTAACTGTTCTATTTGGATCTTCAAGCCAAAGGACTACTTCATCTATTTCATCACTGGTCTCCTTAGCCCCCGTCTCTTTCCCATGCCATTTTCTGCATCAACAGCATACTAAGCCTCATTGTAAAATGCAAATCTAATTACATCACTCCCCTGCTTAAATCCTTTTGATGACTCTTCACTGCCTATAGGATCAAATCCAATCCACTTAGCAAAGTATTAGTATCTTGGTCAGTTTTTAACTCTCGTCTTCTGCTGCCCCTACATTATTACCCTAAGCTTGAAGCAGATGGAGACATCAGCAATTGTCCAGTGCTACAATCTCACCCTCCTTTCCTTTGACTGTTTCTTCTGCATGGAGGGCCCTTCCCTGCTTTGTCCTTCTGGTGAGTGAATTCAGCTCAATCTTCCAGGGTTGGGGCTTGAGATGCAGCTGAAATATCCTTCCTTTGTGCAGCTAAGCTCCCCCCGAAGCCCTCATTCAGGGTCAGTCAAAGAGAGAAGAGGAAAGATGCCAGGTCTTACAATCAGTGGCATCTAGATGCAGAGCCCATCTCTGCCACTTACTAGCTGAATGAACCTGGACAATTTCTTAAAGCTCATTTTTTCTTATCAGTAGAACAGAGCTAACGATACCTACACCATGACTTTATTGTGAAAATTAAATAAAATATGCATTATATAACCCCTGGCACATAAAAGATGTTCAGCTCTTCTACCTATTATTAAAATTATGACTCTGTATATGATTTAAGGTAGAGCTAAGCTGCTGTAACAGAAATACCCTAACAGAACTTCTGGGGAAATTGAATGATCTTGATCTTGTTAGTGGTTTGGATTGTGTGGGTGTAATATTTGCCAAAGCTCAACAACTACACACTTAAGATTTGTTTATTACATTGTAAGTTTTTTCATCAGAAGAACAAGTCTAGTTAATAATTGCATGACAAAGTATTTAGGTTGAAATGTAGAGATGTCTGCAATATACTTTGAATTTTTTTCAAAAAGTAAAAAGGACTGTTGAGTGGATAGACAGGTGGAAAAATTGTAGGTCTGTAACATTAAAAAGGAAAGCACAGTGAAATTTTAATGGTATAATTTATGCTGTGGATATATGAATGTCTAGTGCAGAGATTTTTTTAGCTTTTCTATATGTGTGAACATTTTCATAATAAGAGTGAATAAAAAGATTCCATCATAAAGTGGTTTTAAAATTATAGCTGTTTCTCCTCCCCCTCAAGTAACAGTTCAGAAGTGAGTGGGCTAGGTTTGTGGGCAGTTCTGCTCCATCTGCCTATTGAAGGGTTCCAGGCATGTGGGCAGGGACTCGATTTCTTCCAGGTTGTCAATTCTCTGCTCCATCATCTTCCAGACCCAATGGCATTGACCTCAACTATTATCAAAGTGGGACTATTCTGCCTGTTACAAGACGAAAAGAGGCAGAAGGTATGTCCATTTCCCAATCCTAGACCCAGCAGAGATAGACATGACTTCTGTCTATGTGACATTGGGAAGAGTGAGTCATATGGCCACATGTGACCTCAGAGGAAGCTGGGAAATATCAAACTCAATGCTCAGGAAGAAGGGGAGTGTCCTTCACTCTGTGCTCTCTGAGAACCCACCAGGAGACTGTTTGCCACACTGAATTGTTACCATTTGAAGAGTCCTAGTGGACTGCAAATGCCTTGAGGGCAGAAATAATGTTTTGTATATCTTTGATCACCAAAACCAAATATGGGGCCTGAAATAAGTCTTAAAGAAATGTTTGCTGAACAACCCCATCAAAAAGTGGGCAAAGGATATGAACAGACACTCCTCAAAAGAAGATATTTATGCGGCCAACAAACACATTTTTAAAATCTCATCAGCACTGGTTATTAGAGAAATGCAAATCAAAACCACTAGATACTGTCTCACCCCAGTTAGAAGGGCAACCATTAAAAAGTCAGAAAACAACAGATGCTGGGAAGGATGTGGAGAATTAGGAACACTTTTACACTGTTGATGGGAAAAAAATTAGTTCAACCACTGTGGAAGACAGTTTGGTAATTTCTCAAGGATCTAGAAACAGAAATACCATTTGATCCAGCAATCCCATTACTGGGCATATACCCAAAGGATTATAAATCATTCTACTATAAAGACACATGCACATGTATGTTTATTGCAGCACTGTTCACAATAGCAAAGACTTGGAACCAACCCAAATGCCCATCAATGATAGACTGGATAAATAAAATGTGGCACATATACAACATGGAATACCATGCAGCCATAAAAAAGGATGAGTTCATGTCCTTTGCAGGGACATGGATGAAGCTGGAAACCATCATTCTCAGCAAAGTAACACAGGAACAGAAAACCAAACACTGCATGTTCTCACTCATAAGTGGAAGTTGAACAATGAGAACACATGGACATAGGAAGGGGAACATCACACATGAGGGCCTGTTGGAGGGTGAGGGGGTAGGGGAGGGATAGCATTAGGAGAAATACCTAATGTAGATGATGGGTTGATGGTACATCAAACCACCATGGCACATGTATACCTATGTAACAAGCCTGCACATTCTGCACATATATCCCAGCGCTTAAAGTATAAAAAAAGAAAAAAGAAAAAAAGAAATGTTTGCCCAACAAATGAATGTGTGAATGAATACATAAGTAAATGAAATTAAGTAATAATAGTACTTTCTTGGACCCCACATTTGTTAGTATGAATCTACTTTTATCCGTGAAAAACAAGCCCTTTCTTGATTTTATAGATCTGTAATATGCCAATTCATTCCAATCAAGTAATTCTTTATTAACTTAGGCCTTCCTCCCATCTCTCCTGCTCCCTCAAATTTGCCTTCATGAGAGATGAGAATTACTATTTATACAGATTTACTAAACACCATCTTAGATGCCTTGGGAAAAAATATTTGATCTGATTAAGAATGGAAACTATTTTTCACATTATTAAAGCACTTGAGTAACATCAATTGGATTAAAATAATGTGAACTGGCACATGAAAATTGTCTACTTATTACAATCAACCCATAAGACTTCTACGTGGTTAACTGTTTTTTTTTTTTAATCTATGGAAGTATTTAGAAGTAATTTTATTGTGTTTCTTCCATTATATTCTGCAATTCTAACTTTCATTAACTCATATCGAGCTCTTTACCAATTGATCCAAATTACTGTGTTTTTATTGTACTTCCCCAACATTTAATCTGGGATTTAAAGAAACCTGATATTGTTGCAGATGGTATTTAGCTCAAGTATTATTTTGATCACTATTGAAAAAACAGAATAGGAAATCTAATTTTCTCTCTTGTGTTTGATGGATTTTTCTTATGAAAGCTGCAGGACTGTCCTTCCTAATTCTCAGGTTATTTCTTTCTGTGCAATTCCAGGGCCTCCTGATTTTCTGCATTTACATGAAGACCTCTGTTTGTCATTCTGTAATAAATAGTGAATTTACTGGGCTTCTTTTAGCTGTATCTCCTTGTGTCTGTATGTTGGAACTTATTTTCAGCAGACTGATATGATATGGAAATGCCAGCTCAGAAGATGTGGTGAGCTCTGGTGATTCAGGTACTGACTGACAGAAGGAGGGCCTCATTTGGACAGGTAGGAGCCTGGAATATGTGCCTGATAAGAGAAGGCAATAATACAGGAAAGGGAGATGTCTTTAGAAGAAGATACACAGAAAGTGTGAGGGTTTAACCTGGTTTGGGGATGAGGTAGGAAAGGCTCCAGTGGGAAACTAGGAGTTCAGACTGTTCTAAGTGTGCAGTGGCTGAGAAGAGACCAGCTGACCCAGAAAGGAGGGAAAACAGAATGTCCCCGAGTTCTGCAATGAAGTTTCCTAATTGCTTCTCATGGGAGTTGTGGCCAGGTGAGTTGGTGCTAGAGTTCTACTTTAAGGTTTAAAAGTTCAGGCGTCCTCAAGACCATCCTCACTTCTGACATCAACAACAAGTTGAAGGTCCCCAGGACCATCTCAGATTCAGTAATTTGCTAGCAAGATGCACAGAACTCAGAGAAGTCATTATACTCATTGTTAGGGTTTATCACCATGAGAGGATACAGATTAAAATCCTCCAAAGCAAGAGGGTATAGCTCAGAGTTTAGAAGTTGCTAAACATGACTTGTGCAGAGAGCCTCTCAGATGCAATATTTGACATCACGCACAGAGTATTATTACCCAGGAAAAACTCACCGGAGTCTTGGTGTGCACCGTTTTTATCGGGACTTGTTCATGTAGACATGATTGACCATCTGCTGGGTTGACCTTGGTCACCAACCCTTCCAGAGGTCAGGTTGGCACTGTCTGGTTCAAAGTTCCCACCATAAGTCACATTGATAACATAGACCCTTTGGCGTAGCCCAAGCTCTCCACATAAACAAAGGCATTCTTCTCAGCCAAAACAGTTCAAGGGCTTAGAAGTTACCTCCCATGTGCTGAGGGCAAAAGTCAAACCTCTTTTGGAAAAGGTTAATTCTTTACTGCACAGGAGTCCTTCTTGATCAGGGGGATCTATTCCCAGTGCAGATCAGAGGATCAAATCTGTGGCAGATTAGACCGAAATGAAACTGTCCTTGTATCCAAGGGGCAATCTCAGGACCATAACAGGATAAATCCTCAAAGCCTGGACAGGGAAGATGAACAGTAATAAGAAAAGAGCTGCAGATACCAGGAGCTTGTTCTGATTTGGGTGCCTATCCTATGATTCTTGGATGGGTCTTTCTGCTTAAAATACCCAGGACTGGGATGGTAAGACTGAAAACACTTTTTAAAAAATACAACCAGATAGACGGTTGAATCACATTGGTTGTGATTACTATTAGAGCACCTAAAACTTTCTGTCTATAGCTTGACCTGGTCATAGAGAAGATAGTTATATCCAGAATGACTGACACTCCTAATGTGCTGGTGTCTCTCCAAGTGAGGATGGCCTTGAAGACAACATTGGACAGTCACAGGGGCCTGTGGGTGGGAGTAGGCTGAAGGCTCCCAACAGCGTCCAAGGGGACAAGCTTCTCTTCTCCTTGGGTTGGGGAGAGGGAATGACCACAGGTCAATTCAAGATGTCTCAAAATTATTCCTAAGCTCATGAATAGCAAGGTCTGCTCTCATGCCTGCCTTGCCAGAAGAATCCAATCCAGAACTAAGCTCTTCCTCGATTCCTCAGAGTAGGCTGTATTGGATTGGGATGAGATTACTGAGTATTGACTGTCTACTGTCTCTAGGACAAAAATAAGGTGAAGAATCCTTCTAGAAAGACTTCGGGGCTGGGCATGGTGGCTCAAGCCTGTAATCCCAGCACTTTGGGAGGCAGAGGTGGGTGGATCACTTGAGGCCGGGAGTTTGAGACCAGCCTGGCCACATGGCGAAACCCCATCTCTACAAAAAGTACAAAAGAATTATCTGTACACTGTAGCTCACACCTGTAATCCTGGCTACTTCGGAGGCTGAAGCAGGAAAATCGCTTGAACCTGGGAGGTGGAGGTTGCAGTGAGCAGATTGTACCACTGGGAGACAGAGCAAGATCCTGTCAAGGAAGGAAGGAAGGAGGGAAGGAAGGAGGAAAGGAAGGAGGGAAGGAAGGAAGAAGGAAGAAGGAAGAAGGAAGAAGGAAGACTTCAGCAGAGACTGTAGACAGCACAGCCTCTGTAATAAAATAGTAATAAATAGTGAATTAGTAGTTAGGATCCAGTTGCCTCTCCACCTCCTAATCCGAACAGATTCCAACCACGACTTTCATACCAGGTGTGCTTCCAGTTTTCTCAGCCCTGTTCCTGATCACTTTCTCTTGGTCACGCAGGGTTCTAGACTTCTCTGAAGCTTTGAAACCTGTCAGGTTCTGATTGGTCAGGTTCATCCCATGCAAGTGGTTAAATATTTTGAGTATTTCTTCTAGCTGGATCCTTTCTTTATCTTCCCCGTTAAAGGCTTTCTCTTCTCAAAGAGGAATCCTCGGTTTTTCTGATAGGCAAGGATTGTTCCAGAAGTACTTTATGAAATCTGCCACTCCACTCCTTGGATGGTGATCCCCCCGCCTCCTGCCCTAGAACTTCACAAACCCTGAGGATTCATCTGTGGACAAGGAGCAGATCTTCCCTGGCTTCACTTTACCTCAGCACCCAATGCAGTGTTTGGTTCTGAAAAGGCTCCTTTGTGTGAGAGAAACTGTTCTGAAATCTCCCAATAAGAAACTGAGTCAGGTTATGTTGCATCGTTTGGGGAATCCATACCATCTCTCTCCCTACCAGTAAGGCTAATCGCTGCCAATTCATGGTGCCGTTGTGAAAATGAGCCATTTGGGAGGATGCCAAAATAGGCAAAGAAAAGGGGAAAGCGAAGTGGCCTGATGAATTTGGTGGCATTAAATGACACAGATGGAAACAGAGCAGCACACTTGGTAGTATCATGTTTTCAATCCTTGCTCAGAATGTTGATTAAAGAGAGAAATGACTTAGCTTTGTGACATTTGGTGATATGATTATATTGCCCTTAGAATTTTTAATTTTTGACTAGATAATACATGCACATGTTTTGAAACTCAAAATGATAGGAAAATAAAGTCTGGCTCCTAATCTCCTCCCACCCTGCAAGTAACTGCTTTTATTAGTTCCTTTTATATCGTTTCATGCTTTTTTTTTTAAATGCAACTACAAACAATACATTTTCTGCTTCGATTTGAGACTGCCACACTAGAAGCCAGAACTTATCTTCAGTCTATAAGCTCAAATTAACAGATACATTCCCAGCCTCCCCTGCACCTAGGGCAAAGGCAAAATCTCTAGGCTCAAGAAATGCAAAACACCCTCCTCAGACTTTGAATTGAAAGGTGGTGACAAATCAAAGCAGACATAGTGAAGAATCTTTTCTAGGGCAGCAGCAGCCATATCTGATTTCCAGAGACAGTAGTGCTAGTGTGTCAAGCTGCAGCATCTTGGGTTCACGGTCAAGGGGGTCTGCAGCATACACTAAGGCATTTGCCGGGCCAGATGAATGGTTAATCTAATGACTTCTATTTGGAAGTGCCTTACTAGAACAAGCCTCTTCTGAGGTCTAGGAGGGAGTTCCAGCAATGTGTTCACATGTTTTTATACAAGCTGCAAAAGCAAGATATTTGAACCGTGATTTGTTAAGGGTGATCATTGTCTTCTTCCACTCCAGCGTACCATTTGTCGCAGTTCCTTTCAGGCCACGTGGTGTTGGAGTGGCTCCAGCATTTTGGGGGACAAGCTAAGGGGAAGATGCCTTAGGATACATTTCATTTGAGTTCAGTGTGGCCTTATCTTTATGTGATTCCTAATTACTTCTGTAGTCTTTGCTGCCTCCCTGGGGTGAGAATGGCTGCCAGGAAATTTCTACTGTCCACTGTGTGCCAAATTAACAAAGTTCACGATAGGAAGGTTCTGGGACAGAAATTGCATTGCAATATAAATATGTCCTGAACACCAGGCTATGGAATTATATGGGGAGTGGAGGGGAAACAAGATCCAAAATGCACGATCTAGAAGCTAGTCTGTAGGAAACCCTTCTAGACCGTCAGATCCCGGATGAAACTTGATAGAGGTTGTTCCACATTTAACAACAATCCTACGACTTTACGTGACATTGCCAATAGTAGGTATGAAATTGAAAGAGACCTTTCTAAATTATAAGTGTTGTAAAACAAATTTGGATCTCAGACAGATGATCAAGATCAACATTATCAATGACAGCATGTCATATGATGGGGTGAAAATGGCACTTGGCCTCTGGGGCCTTCCTCCCAAAGGCCCATAACCCCAGTCTAACCATCAGAAAAATATCATACAAACCCAAATGGAGGGACATTCTACAAAATACCTCGCCAGCACACCTCAAAATGGTCAAGGTGATTAAAAACACAGAAAATCTGAGAAACTGTCATATGTGGATGAGGCTAAGTGGACAGGGTGATTACATGTAATATGTTATGTTGGATGAGATCCTGGGACAGAAAAGGAGATGAGAAAACACCTAAGGAAATGTAAATAAAATATGGAATTTGGTTACTAATAATTCATCAACATTGGTTCATTCATTGTAACAAACATACAATAGAGGAAACCAGGTAAGAAACATAAAGGAACTCTGTACTATCTTCACAACTTTCTGTAAGTATAAAACTATTCTACATTACAAAGATTACTTAAAAACAAAATTTGGATCAAGCATGCTAAAAGAAAGACCAAATTATTCTTTCTACAGAAAATATTATAAGATTACATTTTATAACCATGTGTTTTTCTTTGAGACAGAGTCTCACTCTGTTGCCCAGGCTGGAGTGCACTGGCGCAATCATGGCTCACTGCAACCTCTGCCCCCCCAGGTTCGAGCAATTCTCCTGCCTCAGCTTCTGAGTAGCTGAGATTACAAATGCATGCACACCACCATGGCTGGCTAATTTTTTTTTGTATTTTTAGTAGAGACGGGTTTCACCTCATTGGCCAGACTAGTCTCAAGCTCCTGACCTTGTGATCCACCCGCCTTGGCCTCCCAAAGTGCTGGGATTACAGGTGTGAGCCACTGCACCCAGCAGACCGTATTCTTACATAGCCTATTATTGACTGAATGTGTCTCCTCCCCAGATTTCTAATTCGAAGCCCTAATTCCCTGTTGTGACTATATTTGTAAGTGAGGATTCGAGAAGTAATTAGGTTTAGGTGAGGTCATGAGGGGCAAAGCTTGGGCAAACTCATACCCCAATTTCAACTCCCAACCTCCAGAATTGGGAGAAATCAATGTTTGTTGCTTTATCCACCTGGTCTATGACATTTTGTTATAGCAGCCCAAGCTGACTAAGCCACAGCCAAAGTGAAATTTAAAAATACATTGAGGCTGGGCGCGGTGGCTCATGCCTATAATCTCAGCACTTTGGGAGGCTGAAGTGG
Source organism: Saimiri boliviensis (assembly GCF_048565385.1). Classification (NCBI taxonomy): domain Eukaryota; kingdom Metazoa; phylum Chordata; class Mammalia; order Primates; family Cebidae; genus Saimiri; species Saimiri boliviensis. Next base: position 13,289,268 of record NC_133466.1, read on the forward strand.
GTGGTCACCTGAAGTCAGGAGTTAGAGAGCAGCCTGATCAATATGGATTGCGCCACTGCACTCAAGCCTGGGCAACAGACTGAGACTCTGTCTAAGAAAGAAAGAAAGAGGGAGAGAGAGAGAAGGAAGGAGGGAGGGAAGGAAGGAAGGAAGGAAGGAAGGAAAAAGAAAGGGAGAGAGAAGGAAGGATGAAAAGAAAGAAGGAAGGAAGAGAAAGAAAGAAAAGAAAGAAAGAAAAATACATTGTAGAGTGGTGTCAGGCAAATAATTAAAATATTATGTAATATTTCTAAATTTTATGATGCTTATATGGGGCATTTGGGGGATAATTTGGTTTAGAAGAGGTCTAAATATTTAGCCTTAATGATATTAAATATTTAAATTTAAAACAGTTACAAGTTGTGATCTTTTTTCTCATTATGAGTATTTACTTTGGTGCCTAATTTTCTGTTTATGATTTTGTATTTTTTCGTCAGAATGGCTCCCAAATCCTGGTGTGTCTCTGGGCACGTATGCACAGCAGTGGGCAGTAGCATCATCACTGTGTCAGTTCTATGGTGTGATGTGGAGAACTGGGACTGGAATGCAGACTTCAAGGCTGGTTCTTCGGCTCTCCCAAAGGCCAAAGGTATCTATTTAAGTATCATTTAAATAAGCCCCTGTATTGCTTAAATCATCCATAATTTGTTTCTGTTGTGTATAAATAAGTATTTGATGAATCAGTTGGGCACTACTTAAAGAAGTGGGTCTTAGCCCTGGCTGCACATCAGAATCAAATTCCAAGCTAGTGGAGAGGGCCAGGGGTTGAAATACACTGATGCCCAATCCCAGACAGACTAACAGCATCTCCAAGGGTAGGACCTACGCATTGGTAGTATTTAAAATTTCCAAAGACGATTCTAATATGCAGCCAGGGTTGAGAACTGCTGAGTGAGTATGGTTTCCTGGTGGTCCAAACCAGGTATTATTTTATAGAGTCTGAATTTTGTGACCCTTGTTACAGAATCCTCAGCAGCCAATATGCATGCTCAGAAGCGTAAAACAGACCATTGGGGAGCTTTCAGTCTGAGCATCCTAGAGTGGGGTTGGGGTGTCTGGATCTTCCTTTAAGGAAAAACTAAAGAGAAGTGAGCGCCAACTGTCTGCACTGGGAAATGAGTGAAGGATACTTAGGACAGCTGTGTTTTGCTGTCACATCTAGGGGTATTGAGAGATTCTGAGGGGGTGTCCTCCAAATTCCCAGAAGCTTCAGACATATTGAGTCTATAAAAAACCTTCTATCAAAACTCTTAGTTTTGACATTAATGGGGAAAAAGATGATCTTATATGGCCTATAGGCCTGAGTCCCTGCCCTCATGTAGGAGAGAAACAACAGACTAGCAACACTGGTGTGGCTGTTAAGAAAACAGAAAGAAAAGATTCTGCTCACAAAAATATAAAGTATTGAGGGGTTAAAAAAAAAAGTGTGCAGGATTTAGAACCAGAGATCTACAAACTTAATTGAATAATAAATTTTTTAAATCCACTTTATAAAGTAGACGCAATAGAGTTGGGCAAGTTTAACATTGTAAACAGGTTTATTGAACCCAAACTAACCATATATATCCATTACAATTACAGCCTCTATCCCAATACAATTATTTCTGGAACTTGATAATGATTTTAAAGTTAATTTGGCAGAATTATGTGAAACTGATCAGTTTTTTTTTTAAAGAAAAAAATAAAGAGGGTATTTGTTTTTCCAGATATTAAAACATATTTTAAAGGAAAATATAAGTAGAATGACACTATCTTAGAAACAAATAGATAAGGTATAAAAAGCATAGCTATGGCCGGGCACTGTGGCTCACGCCTTTAATCCCAGTACTCTGGGAGGCTGAGGTGGGCGGATCACCTGAGGTCGGAGTTCAGAATGAACTGATCATAATGCTGTTGGGTGTGGTGGCGGGCACCTGTAATCCCAGCTACTTGGGAGGCTGAGGCAGGAGAATTGCTTGAACCTGGGAGGCAGAGGTTGCAGTGAGCTGAGATCACACCACTGCACTCCAGCCTAGGTGACCGAGTGAGACTCCATCTCAAAAAAGAAAAAAAAAAAAGCATAGCTACATCCCTGATTGTGTAAAAGTAATCAGGATGAGCTAAAGATGCTGTTCCAATTCAGTGAAGAAGAATGAACCATTTGATATATGGATTTGGAATAAGGCTTTTTATAAAAAAAAATAAAGTGAGATTCCCTCCTCATAACATGAGTGGTAATATTTTGCGTGTGATTTACATGTATTTTAAAAACATAAGAGTACTTAGAGGAAAAAGAAGTAAAATTTAATGTAAACTTGTGGTAAGAAAAACTTTTTAAGCATAACACCAAAGGAAAAATCAATAAAGTAAAATATTGGGAAATAGGATTATAAAAAATATTTTACCCGTAAATTTTTAAAAAACAAGAATAAAAGCACAAAATGTAAGTTACATCCGGGAAGCTAGCTCTGACAAATTAAAAGACAGGGTGTAATATCCTTAAAATACAGAGAACAGTGACAGACAACAAGAAAAAGACAGCCCTGTAAAAAGAACAAATGGGAGGCTGGACATGGTGGCTCACACCTGTAATCTCAGCACTTTGGGAGGCTGGAGTGGGTGGATCACTTGAGGCCAGGAGTTCGAGACCAGCCTGGCCAACCTGACAAAACCCCATCTCTACTAGAAATACAAAAAATTAGCCAGGCGTGGTGATGGGCACCTGTGATCCCAGTGACTCAGGAGGCTGAGAAGAGAGAATCACTTGAACTTGGGAGGTGGGGGCCGCAGTGAGCCAAGATCATACCACTGCACTCCAGCTTGGGCAATAGGAGAGAAACTCCATCTCAAAAATAAAATAAAATAAATAAATGGGAAAAAATCCTTATTAGTGAATAGAATGCACATGAAACAAAGAGGAGACACTTTCTGCCTAATGGGTTGGCAAAGAGGGTGTGGAAAAGTCAGTTCACCTCCAAGAAATATAAACTGATACGTTGTTTCTGGAAGACAGTTTGGCACTGTGTCTTCAAAGTCATACAAAGATGCATGTCCTTTGACCCAGCACTGTCCTTTTGTGGAAGACAGTCTAAGAAATAATGACATGAAAGCACAGAAATAAAGATGTTTAGATATCTGCAAAGTGAGGGAATCAGTTTTTTTAAAAGAATTCTATTTTCGACATTTCAAAAATGGAATGAACTAGGCATCATAGACAACTAGAATTTTGTTGAACTTTCTTTACGGTTTGCTATGGTTTTCCTTTTTTCATCTGAGTGAGGCAAGGGAATTAAGTGACTAAGAAACTGTGGTGTTTCCACCGTTATCTTCAGGTCTGCTGACACTCTGTTTAAGGATGTTCAATCGAATGTTAATACTGTCAGTAGTGAAAAATTAGAAAAACCCAATACATGAAATAATGAATGATTAATTTTAAAGTGTATGGCACGGTCTTAGAATAAGATACCTGGAGCTACTAAAAATTGTTATTGCAAATTTGTTTTCATGGTTATATTAACTGATACTGTAAGATACTTACCACTCAATTACATAAAGCATAAAGTTGGAAAACAATAACCAGGTAAGATCCCACATTTGTTAAGTAAATATTTTGAAGTGTATTGAGGCACAGAAAAGAAGCCCAGAAGAATAAACATTGGAAATGTCCAATATTTAGCTGTGCAGCAGAGTTGGGAAGATGATGAGTGGGTTGATTTTTTTTTTTTTTAATTATCTGTATTTTTAAAATTTTCTACAACAAAAGTGAATTACTTCGGTAATAAAGAAAAGATGTTACTAGAAATTTTTGGCTGCCTGGTTTTAATAATTTCTACAACAAGGCAGAGTCCAAATTAATTATATAATTAAAAGGAAAATAGAACAGTCGGCTCCCTCCCCCAATCCTGTCTGGGAATAATGAGGCGCTGTGGGCAGTGCCATGTGTGTTAGAAAGCCATCTATTCTGCACCTCCTGTCATTCTCGGGCGTCTGTCGCGTCTGTCATCTTGGCTTTCCCTGCTGCCCTGAAGGTGCCTGGGGACACCCACACATTGCTAAAGAGAGGAGAGCAGAATCCCAGACAGGTGGAGTGACTGGCCCAAGGTCACAAGCTCCCACATCCACACCGGCCTTGAACCCGGGCCCTTGGGCTGTCGCTTTTCGCACAGCACGGGCCTCAGGGCTGCCACAGAAGAGTCAGGTGCCACCCAGTGCTGTGTGCTCTGTGCAGGTAACTCCTTTGACCGTGGGGCTCCAGACTTTCCCTCTCCTCCTTGACTGCTTTATTGCCATACAAGGGATGGAGGCAGGGAGGATGCCTTATGCATTCAAGGCTGTGGAGCAGGTTCAGGACCTCAGCACCATGGAGAACGCACCGAAGCCCACAGGAGCCCACCGTCCCGTGGCAGGAAGAAAAGACTAACGGATCATACTGCTGTCTCTGAGGGAGATCACCAAGGGCCGAATGTGGCCCTTTGGGAAGGACCTGTGGCCTTGGGGAGCTGAGAGTTTCCCAGACAGGGTGACATTGGAGTGATGGAAGGGAGCAGCCTACAGACCCCAGAGCTAGGGAGCTGGAGACACAACAGGACCCTCACGCCTCCTTTGGACCCTGGAGCCCAATGTATCCCTGGGGCCTCGCTGGCCTCTCAGGGAGGTTTCACAAGGACTGTCCCCAAGCCCCTCTCCTGGTGGCCTGTGATCACAGTCTGGGCAGCCCACGTGTCTGCTCTTCTCTGCCTCCTCCAGCATCTCCCGCCATCAGCTCCCAGCCCAAAGCTTTCCAGAATGGAAGTGGGCTTAGCTCAAGCGGCCTGGAGCATGGAGCCCATGATGGGAGAGAAGCCACCTAAAGTCCTGGCTGTGATGTGCTCATGGCTGGATACACAGAGCAAGGCCCAGGGAATCTGCTGCACCTGAGTTCTTAGAATCTCAGCTTCTAAAGTGAAACATTCTCACACCGCCCCTCTAAAGTGGGGGCACTAAAGCCTCGGTGCAGAGCTGTTGAACTAAATGAGCAAGTTCACGTAAAAGGCCTGGAAGGCAGGAGGCTCTCAATAAATGGCAGCTGCCACTGAGACCACGGTCTCTTCATCAGATGAGTTAGTAGGGCGGCTTTGGTGGTCCCAGCCAGCTTGGCTCTGAGTGAGCGAAAAGCATGAGAGCCTCTCTCCCTCCCCTCACAAAGCTAGCCCAGTTTTCAAACAAAAGAACGGCTCTTCATCTCATCATTGATTTTCCTGAAAATATTTTCTTGTATCCATTAGCTATACACTATAAATAGATTGGGATCTTTTGTTTTTCTAGAAAAAAATCATTTTAGCCTTGTATTCTGGTACATTAGATTGTTCTTTTATCCTTGCTTTTTAAAAAAACCTTGCAAATGGCTTACCTTCCATGGAAGAACAAATAGTCTGTCATTTCTGGAGGGACCTTGTAAACTAATATCGTAGTTTAAAACCAGTGTAGTGTAATAGACGGCTGCCAAGCTAATATTGACTTTTCTGCTGCGTGGCCTCTCTCAGCTGCTCTGACAGCACCTTCTTCTTTCCCCTCAACTCTGTCTCACTGCAGAGAGCTCAACTAAGAAACCAAAGTATGGCTGGGCGCAGTGGCTCATGCCTGTAATCCCAGCACTTTGGGAGGCCTAGGTGGGCAGATCAGTGAGGTCAGGAGTTCAAGACCAGCCTGGCCAACATGGTGAAACCCTGTCTCTACTAAAAATACGAAAATTAGCTGGGCATGGTGGCACATGCCTATAGTCCCAGCTACTCAGCAGGCTGAGGCAGGAGAATTGCTTGAACCTGGGAGGTGGAGGTTACAGTGAGCTGAGATCAAGCCACTGCACTCTAGCGTGGTGACAGAGTGAGATTCTGTCTCAAAAAAAAAAAAAAAAAAAAAAAAAAAGCAATTCTCCATTAAAGAGCTGCCCAAGGAGAAGGGAATTAGTCAGTTTGCTCTTGCTAGAGATATGCAAACTTCGCATGGGGGCCAGAGATACAGTCAGCCAGTGGAGAACGGATCACCTTGACCTTCCAGCTGCTTTCTGCCCAGAGGCCTAGGAAACTCCTCGTGATGCCTCTCACAAGCGTAGAGACACAGACACAGGTGGACTCAATATTACCCCTCCTTGAGGCCGGACACTGTGGCTCACACCTGCAAATCCAGCACTTTGGTAGGCGGAGGTGGGCAGATCACTTGAGGTCAGGAGTTCTAGACCAGCCTAACCAACATGGTGAAACCCCGTCTCTACTAAAAATACAAGAAGTACCCAGGCGTGGTGGTGGTGTGTGCCTGTAATACCAGCTACTCGGGAGGTTGAGCCAGGAGAATCGCTTGAACTGAGGAGGCAGAGGTTGCAGTGAGCTGAGATCATGCCCCTCCATTCCAGCCTGGGTGACAGAGCCAGAGTCCATCTCAAAAAAAAAAAAAAGAAAGAAAAAAGAAAAAATACTGCTTTTCCTTTACAGAAAAGCCAAATGCTATGGGTTGAATTTGGCCCCCACCATGTGCCCCAAATCGTATGTTGAAGTCCTAACCCCCAGTATTCCAGAATGTGACCTTATTTGCAAATCGGGTAATTGCAGATATAATTAATTAAGACGAGGTCACACTGGTGTAAGGTGGGCCCTAAGTCCAATATGATTGGTATCCTTATAAAAGGGGGAGATTTGGGCACAGACAGGCACACAGGGAGAATCCATGTGAAGATAACACCGGAAATCACGGTGATGCATTTATAAACCAAGGAAGGCCAAAGGTTGCCGGAAGTCCCCAGAAGCTAGGACAGAGTCCCCCTCGCAGCCTCGGGAGGAGCCAGTTCTGCCGACACCTCCTTCTTAGATTTCCACCCTCCTGAATGAAGACGACCCATGTCTGCCATTTCTGCCCCCAGCCTGTGGTGCTGTCACCGCAGCCCCCGCAGACTGAAAGGCTAGCTGAGCACTCCTTTCTCAGCGTCAGCGGGACGGCTGCATTTCCTTCCTCCCTCTGTGGGTGGAGGGACCCCTTTGCTGCCTTGTTGCTCAAAGGTGCACAGGAGTCCAGCAGCCAAAGGGTTGCTGGCTGGAGATAACGCCACTTTCAAAATGTCCCTATGGGGAGCAGCCGCCTCCTCCAAGCCCACCCTGTGCTAAAGGAGCCTCCTGGGCCCAGAGCTCTGGCTCTGATGCAGTTCTGAATAATTGCCATGCGGGAGGAGGGCAGCCATTTCCCCATCAGGGGTCAGAGCCCCTCTGCTCAGATAAAAGCAGCCACAGGATCATAAGAACAAAGAGAAAATAGAGAAAGGGGCATTCAGGCAGCCCAGAGAGCTGGGAGCAACCCCTCCTCTATGTGGGCTCCCCTTTTACCCAGACAATGGTTTAATTCAAGCCCCTGGGGCTCCCCATCCTTGGCCTAGGCACACACCAGGAGTGTGGAGGCTGAACGTGCCTTTAAGAACCAGGACCTGCAGATCTAAGAGTCCTGGGGTTGAGGCAGCTCTCAGGGAGGTCTCAAAGGATGAGAGGCCAGAAACAGCGGCTTCTGCCGTCAGTCTCTCATAAACCCCGCAATCACGACTCCCACCTCTCCAGCACTTCCTCTGCATTTGGCACCAGGATAAGCACTTTCTGTGCATTTTATCCTTTCGTTGTCTCACTGTCCTAGCTTGTGCATCAAGAAACTGAGGCACAGAGAGGTTAAGAAACTTGCCCAAGGCCACAGAGTGAGTAGATGACAGAGCCAAGCTCCATGCTGGTAACCACTGTCGGCTGTGCTCTCCTCTCCGTGGGAAGTCTGTGGGTAGACCGCAGGGCCAAGCAGGAGGATTGGAGAGAAGCGCCTCTGAAGTCAGTCATGCAGTGGTGAGTTGGGGTCTTGGAGCCTGCCGGCCCTGCAGAACAGAAAATCCTGCCTTGCAGAGCCAATCAGGGCCTTGAAATCATTCAGTCCTCATTTTTCTCACAAAGAGGCTAAGAGCTAGGGAAGTGAAGTGGCTGGCCCCAAATCCCAGAACAAATTAGTGGCAGAACCAGGCCAAGAGCAGACATTCTGGTTTCCAACCCAGCGATCTTTGCTAAATACCATGCTCCATCTTAACAAGAGGTAGTAATTTTCTTCCACAGCTTGAGAGATTTGTAAAGAATGCTGAGAAACCCTTCCTGATCACGAGGCTGTGTTGTATCTGGTTGGCTTTGCCATGACAGTTCTTCTATAGGAGTTGAAAGGGTGGGACAGACTCTGTGATTCCAGCTGGGATAAGCATCCAACAGGCCACAGGCAGACTTCCCTGGAGAAGGCCAACTGCAGGTCAGAATCTCCTAAGATCATATTTTAGGTGTGGAGTTGAGTGAATTAACCTTTTGCTAGAAGTCCATCAGTCCTCCTATGCTCATTGTACCAATCGCTGATAAATGTCAGCTGAAGAGCAGGGAATCATTTTAGCACAGTATTTAGGGACATTTAGAAACTGGGTATCAACTGTTTATGGTTCTTGAGATGTGCCTACAAAATTATCCATCCATTCAGCCACTTAATCATCCATCCATCCATCCATCCATCCATCCATCCATCCATCATCTTTCATCCATTCACCCATCCATTCACCCACCCCACCATTTATTTACTGGGTCCTAACTCTGTGTAAAGCATTTTGCTAGACCCTAGGATTTGTGAGAGAACATGATCTAGCTCCTGATATTAGAAGAACTTGGATTCAAGTGATGGAATCAGGATGGAAAACTATCAATACAACTCTATGCATTCAGTAAAGGAAATAGCCAGAAGCCTAAGGAGGCTGAAGAGGGATTCTTAGAGGGAGGGATACTTAACTGGATGTTCAGTAGGAAATTTTTAAGCAGAAAATGGGGGAAAAGGAGGGTATTCCAGATATAGAGGCAAAGAAGAACAAAAGCGAGATGGAGGTTAGGGGGGTAATTGTGATGATCTTGGCATCAGTATGGAGATTGAATCACATTTACAAGGTATGTTCATGACCCATATTGCAATCAATTCTCCAACAGCCCTATAAGTTAGGGAGGGAGATGCCAGGAAAGGACAGGTGGCACTTACAAGATGAAGTCATCACAAGGGAAAAGAGTGAGTCCAAAGAGCTACATCTTTTGAGCTCTCATTGTGTGTCAGATCTTCACAAACATTCCTGGAGGTATTACCTCTATTTTCCAGATGAGAAAACCAAGACTTAAAGAGCTTGGCCTTGGACTCACCTAAGGTCACTGATATGGTTTGGCTGTGTCCCCACCAAAATCTCATCTTGAATTGTAGTCCCATAAGCCCCACATGTCATTGGATGGACCCAGTGGGAGGTAATTGAATCATGGGGGCGGGTCTTGCCCATGCTGTTCTTGTGGTAGTGAATAAGTCTCATAAGATCTGATGGTCTTATAAATGGGAGTTTCCCCTGCACAAGCTTCTCTCTTGCCTGCAGCCATGTAAGACATGCCTTTCGCCTTCCGTGATTATGAGGCCTTCCAGACACATGGGACTGTGAGTCCATTAAACCTCTTTTTCTTTATGAATTACACAGTCTTGGGTATATCTTTATCAGCAGCGTGAAAACAGACCAATACAATCACACAGCCAGCAGGCGCCAGAGACCTGGATTGGGTCTTCAGTGCCCTAGTCCAGATTAGGTACAGCCAACTTCTCTTCCTTTGATGAGAGAGGATGAGCTCAAATGACAGGGTTAATAGCAGCCTCAATCCTGGAGTTCAGCTCTGAGTTTCAACTTCCTCTTCTGCAAAATGCTCAAACAAGCAGCTGGACCGACGAGAGGAGAAGCTGTGAGCAATGGAATTGGCAAAGCCCAGCCCCAGACCCAGAAGAGACACCTCATCTGCCAGAAGCCAACCTACTCTTATAGCAGCCTGAAGTGATTTGCTCCCCACCCCACTTTTTTTCCCTTCTCTTCCCATATGGATTTTATAAACAAGATAAAATCAGAACCCGAAAACTAAACAGACTCTGTAAGGCCTCTGTTACCAGCCAGGGCAGCCCAGCACTGTTTTTGCAGATGTTTTGCAGGGCAGTGTCTAGAAGAGGCCAGAGGCAGGAGGCAAGGACAGGTCAGCAAGTGTGGAAGGTAGGGGAGATCAGTTACTGGAAGGCCATCGAGGGTGGAAGCCCATCAAATGAACAAACACAGCAAGAGGCCTCTGCTTCCTTAAGTTTTTTGAGCACCGTTACCCCCGCTCTCCTCCTTGCTCTGCCTCTGGTGACCTTCGTAGTATACTGTTAGCTCTCTTCCTGGTGAAGACTTCGATAAAGATCCAGTCACATGTTATGTCAGCCCCATTCTTCTTCATTCTCAAACACAGACAAACAGGCTCACGTCAGCTAATGGGAATGTACCTTGATGGAGGGCAGGGATGGACCAGCTTTCTTTGTTGGAGGAGGAACGGAGCTACTCTATGTATACCCAGGGAAGCTTTTCGGGAGGGAAGGAAAGCCCCAAAGCTGGGGGCTGCTGTAGGACGAGTACCTGGAGTGTGTCTTGAGTTTCTTCTGATCCTACTGACTCGATGAGGTTTGTACTATAAAAGGAAGCTGCAGATCAGTATCAAACTGTGAAGCCACCAGGGTATTAAGACCAACATAATCATATTTTACTGTTAAAACCTGATATTATGGGAAGAGGTAAAATCAAATCTGCTATTGGATTGGCAAGTGGAGCGAGTCCACCACATGTCCTGTCAGAAGACGGTGCCACAATTGCAGGAGGAAAGAAATAATGTGACATGCAGTTGTAAGAACAGTCAATAAAAGGCCAAGCTGGGATTTGAGCGCTACACAGTCTGGTTAAAGAATCCATCAGCTTAGCCACTACACCATGGGAGCTAGAAGGCCTCGCGGGTACCTTTCCTGGCATTAAGTGTTTGGACTTCAAGAGGTACAGTGAGGCCAGGTCACCAACCTTGTCGAGAGACCCAGGGGTAAAAACTGGCCACCTGCTCTTAGCATCAGGACTTGAGGGACCTGATGGGAAAACTCTGGACACAGAGAATGGACTTGGGCCTGGTCTGCTGGCTGGGGGACCATCCTGTAAGCTGTATTTCCCAAAGGGCAGCCTGCAGTAGAATCACTCTGGGAGATTGTTAAGATGCAGACTTCTGGGCCTGGACCCATGCATTCAGAACTTTGGAGGATAGAACTCTGAGAGGCTGCATTTTTAACAAACTCTTCCTACCCCATACCTCCCACACCCCTACAGTGACACTGATCTGATACATACTAAAGCTGGGAAGTACCAAGTCGACTGCCTGCTCCCAGCTCACCGTTCGGACTTCAGTCTCTCCTTCCAGAGGTCAGGAGCTCTGAGCAGGGGAAATGGGTAATCAAGTGACATTTGATAGCATGCAGCTCTTTTATTTATTGTGGAGCAGTTGTCATCCACATAGATGACTGGGCTCTTTGGGATGCATATTAGTTAAGGTTCTTCAGGGAAACAGAACAAACAGGAGATACATATGTACAGATAGATGCTAGGTAGATATAGATAGAAAGGTAGGTAGGTAGGTAAATATATATATATGTACACAGATCTCTATCTATCTATCTATCTATTGTCTATCTAAAGAGGTTTATTTTAAGGACTAGGCTTCTGCAATTGTGGAGGCTATCAAGTCTAAAACCTGTAGGTTAAGCCAGCAGGCTAGAACTTCAGGCAAGAGTGTGATGCTCTAGTCTCTAGGCAGAATTTCTTCTCTGGGAAATGTCAGCCTTTGCTCATGAGGCCTCTTCCAACTGATTGGGAGTGGGCCATCCACAGTATTGAGAATACTCTGCTGTACTTAAAGTCTCCTGATCGTAGATGTTAACCACATTTACAAAATACTTTCGCGGCAACATCTAGATCAGTGTGTGATTGAATAACTGGGTACTAGTCTCACCCAATCGACACAGAAAACTAACTGTCACAGGGTGTTTCTTAATTGTTTAACCTACTTACCAAGGTAGAACTGTGGGGAAAGAACATTTGTTGAATAACACACAGGAAGGTAACTCTACAGTTTATGGTAAAAACTGGCTTCAAAGAAAATGCAGAAAATCCACGTCTGCTGCCAGAGAGAAGCTTTAAGCTACCTACGGCAGAGGGTCACTTCAGTAATGAGAATCCCAGGTTCAATGAACAGTGACCTCTCATAATCCTAAGGGGTTTTCTGTCTTATCCCGTCTCCTGGCAGCCCCAAGCACTGGCCTCATAATGAACACTTTAATTAAGATGGATGTTTGTAAGTACCAAAGGGAAGGAAAGTTGTGCCTTAATTACTTTGACTCCAAGCAAATACTTTTCCTAGGTGTGCTTTCCTTCTTACTGAGAATTTTAAGAGACAAGGACATGAAGGGTGGAGGGAAACTCAGAAGGAAGTTCATGTATTCATGTAGGTCAGGGTTCTCAGCATGGCATCCGTGGATGTCCTGGGAATTCTTGCTACTACATGATAAATGCGAATAGGTGTCTTTTGTTATGTGGACAGGATCCATACTTTTATTGGATTGTCAAAGAGGTCACTGACTCCCAAATAGGCTAAAAACCTTACTGACTTTGGGAAGATAATACATTCACTGGGCAGCAAGGTGCCTGCCCCAAGGTCATAGGAATTTTAGAGATGAACAATATTTGCTTTCAGCTGATGACTTCCAAGTGTACACAATTAGCCCAGTAGGTTGAAAGCCATTCCTGAGAATAGATAGGCTTTTCAGTCTGAAACAGGAGGTTCCCAAGCTGGCCTGGCAGAGGGCTCTGCAGCCACTCAGCTGAGTTCAGATACCAGTTCTTGGGAGCTATGTGACCAGGGTGCGTTCCTAGCCCTCGCTGCACCAGTTTCCTCATTGTTCCCATTTTACAGTGGGAACAATACAGTTAACACCCACCACGCAGGTGTTAACTCTAAGTGAGTTAACATATAGAAAGTGAGTTGAGCAGTATTGGGCACAGAGTGGGAGTTTTGACTAGGTTTGAGGGTACATAGGGGTAGTCCCAGGAATTTGTATTATAACAAGCTCAGGTGGCGCGCGGTGGCTCAAGCCTGTAATCTCAGCACTTTGGGAGGCTGAGGCAGGTGAATCACGAGGTCAAGATATCGAGACCATCCTGGTCAACATGGTGAAACCCTGTCTCTACTGAAAATACAAAAAACTAGCTGGGCATGATGGCGCGTGCCTGTAATCCCAGCTACTCAGGAGGCTGAGGCAGGAGAATTGCCTGAACCCAGGAGGCGGAGGTTGCGGTGAGCCGAGATCGCGCCATTGCACTCCAGCCTGGGTAACAAGAGCAAAACTCCATCTCAAAAAAAAAAAAAAAAAAAAAAACAAGCTCCTCTGGAGATTCCATCTGCAGGTGTTATTTAACCACACTGTGTCAAGTGCAGGGCCCTGCTTTTTAAGTTACCACTTGCCATGCAAAGAAGTACTTGGCGAGCTCCTGATCTCTGCTGCTGGTGCCCTCTGGAGAACCAGCTGGGCACAGCCCCCTGTGAGCAGGAGACAGCCATGCCCTGCCCCTGCCTGGCGCTCTTGGCAGGGCTTCATCGATGATAGGATGCAATCCAAATGTTTCCTGGCCACACGGTGTCAACAGAGGCGATGGGTGGAGCATTCTGGCTGGGATACAGAGCACGGAGGAGCCACCTGTAGGGGCCGCTCCCCCCACCCACCACCCTCCTGCTGCAGGAACAGCTGACTCCAGGTGCCTCTTCTCGCCCTCTCCCCACCTGCTCCCCTTCCTGATCCTGATTTCTCTTCCTTCAGCTTTTTACTGAGGTTTCCCCCTCTGCCCAAATTACAGTGGCTTCAGGGAGCATTTAGATTCCAAGTTGTCCCAGAGGCTTGATGGACTCTGACTCTGACTCTGGTTTATGGCGGCCTGTAGGCAGATGACACTTCCCGACACCACAAGTCAGCCAGAGCCAGGCCCCCACAAAAAAACGATTTGCAGAAGAGCCCAAAGCAGGCAGCCAGGTACACGGGGAGCAGCATCGGTTCCGGGCAGACAGGAGTGTGGCCCCACGTCTGGGAAAGGTGGAAGTTGAGAACTACAACGAAGGTGGGCCCCGACGGGAAGAACAGAGGCAAGGAGACAGAAAGAGGGAGGAGAGGGTCCTTGTGAGAAGGAATCAGGGGCGCGATCCATCTGGAGAGACTCAATTATCCCTTGCCCTCAGCTCAGCATCACTTGTGAAAATGGGGACTGCCCCTCGTGTGGACATCAAGTGGCTGCAACTGCTAGAAGGAGGTAACAGAGAGGGGTCAGGACCCCATTAGGACATAGCCCAGGGACAGCTGGGGTTGTTTTGCTTTTCTGTTTTGTTTCTGTTTTTTTTTTTTTTTTTTTTTTTTTTTTTTTGAGACGGAGTTTCGCCCTTGTTACCCAGGCTGGAGTGCAATGGCGCGATCTCGGCTCACCGCAACTTCCGCCTCCTGGGCTCAGGCAATTCTCCTGCCTCAGCCTCCTTGTTTTTAAGAGACAGAGTCGTACTTCGTCACCCAGGCTGGAGTGCAGCGGAACAATCTCGGCTGACTGCAACCTCTGCCTCCTGGGTTCAAGCAATTCTCATGTCTCAGCCTCTCGAGTAGCTGGAATTACAGGCACCCGCCACTATGCCCAGCTCACTTCTGTATTTTTAGTAGAGACAAGGTTTTGACATGTTGGCCAGGCTGGTCTAAAATTCCTGGCCTCAAATGATCCACCTGCCTCAGCCTCCCAAAGTGCTGGGATTTCAAGCCTGAGCCACCACTCCTGGCGAAGGACAGCTGTTTCACAAGCAAGTCATAAATTCTATCAATGGCAACTACCGCCATTACATTTGGGGGCACTTAGCAGGTGTCAGACATGCCACTAGACCCTCCTAACCCCGTAAACTAAGCATCAATGTCAGAAGCAGAATAGCTCCAATAGCTAGGAGTGACGACTCTGGAGCCAAAAACTCAGAGTTCAAATCCCAGCTCTGCCACTTTCTAGCTTTGTGATTTTTGGGTGCGTTTCTTAATTTCTCTGATCCTCAGTTGCCTGTCTGTAAAATGGGTTCTGACAAAAGGAGCTCCTGCCTTGGCTGTTGTGAAGGTAGATGAGATGACTGATATACAGCAGCAAGCATGGTGGCCGGCACCAAGGAAGGAAGCAGACGATGCTGACGTCACAGTGTCATTGTTGTTATTCCGTTTGCTTGGGTTCTCAAGGCTGATCTCACATGGCCGTGTCGAGGGAGGAAGAGGAGCAGAGAGGTAGACAAATTGATGCTCCTTGAACCAGCGGGATCTGAGTGCACAGAAAAGAAACTGCTTTAAAAAATATCTTATGTCCGTTTCCCTCGGTCCACACTTCAGAGACATCAGGAACACACTGCAAAGCACCTTTCACTTTTCATACCTCCAGGCAATAGATATAACTGGACTTTTCTTGAATATTCTTCCAGGAAGACTGCAGAAGATGAGGGTCTTTCTCTGGGAAAGAATAATACTACTTCACTCAGAAAGTCAATAATAATGAAGCCTGGGGTGTATAGGGAAGAAATAAAAGCAACATCCCTGAAAGCTTATATTACTTCTAATGTGCAAATCTTTGCGTATGTGACCTCTCTGTCCTGGTGTGCTATCAATTTACACCCATCAAGGCTTAAGGTAAAGAACCACCACACCCGATTATATGTGGAACGTGGCTGCACGCTTCTTGACTGAGGGCTAAAAGCATCTTATGCAAATATCATCATTGCACAGAAGTAAATGTAAATGTATAGGGAGAAGGCACTCTCAGGGGATGCGCAGTCGTACTAGTGGATGTGAAGGTGCAGCAAAATAACTGAAAGGAGAGAGAAGACATCTGAACGAGGTCTTTAGAATTAGGGCAAGCAGAGGCTGACGCCTGGTGCGTGATGATGGATGCGTTAAAGGGTGGGATGAAAGGGGGAATGATGACGGGTCAGATGCAACTGATCCATCATGAGGAAGGACCCTGAACCTGGGAGATTTAGGCCTGACTCCCAGGGCTACTGTTTCTCAGGGCGACTTTGAGCAGGTACCTACTTAACTTGGCAATACAATTAGAAACCTAGCCCAGAAGGACTTTCTACACAATTCTGTTTATCTATACACAAAATAAGAACAAGTATAATTGTAATGATATTTATAAATAAACATATGTATAAAGCATAGACCCTCATTTGTTCCCAATGCCTCATGCCCAGGTGCGTCATAGGTACTCGGGAAATGCTGGTTGAGTCTATGTTCCTAGGTTTAGCAGGTGGGTCCAGCGTTGCAGTCCCAAGCAGGCAGTCCTCACAGTTCCTTGCCTCTTGCATAGGGTATGAGTAAAACGTCTATTGGCCACAAACAATTTTAGACTAAATTCCTGGAGGGCAGAGAGGGGCTGTGTGTCATGGTTGAGATCCCATATCATCCACACAGTAAATATTTAAACGAATAACATGGCAGAGTGGAAACCAGCAAGGGGAGCTCATAGCCAGCCAGGGCAGTGGCCAAGGCTCTGGTCTCTTGGAGACAGATAATAAGACATGTCTCTGAAAATTCCTGGGTAAAGGGATCTGTTTACACACATACGGAAGAGGTGGCTGACGGGGACATCATTGGCTAGAAGGTCCAGTGCCATTCTTCAACAAAGCACTCTGGACTTTACGTGAGTGCCGGAGAGACAAAAACAATTGCCACCTCCCCCCAAACTGGCTTGATAATTCAGCTTAAGTATGAGTTGTGTCAGAGGACTTGGGGTTGGGGTCAGAAATGGCCTTGGTCAATTGATTGATGCTCCACTAAGCATCGAAGTTCTAGGATCAGCAGTGTCCCTGAGATTTTCAGTGCATTGTGGTGATCACATAGGGACAAAAGTCTCTGCAGCACCTACAGCTGTGCGATTTGGTGGGTGGCTAAAGAATCTCTCCCCTTTCTACCCCTCCTCCTCTCTCCCTCCCTCCCCCTCCCCCAGTCCAATAGCGCAGAGTGGGAGAAGGTCATGCACATTAGGAGTTTGGAAAGGATTAGCCAATAGAGTCAGATCAGATTGTTAGCTTTGGGGGGGGCTGAGGGATAAAGCTAGATCCTTCACTTCAACCTAGACTCAGATTAATTCCAGATGGCTTAAAGAATTAAACGTAAAACATGAAGCCATTAAAAAAGAAACTTCAAAGGTGCTATGGGTTAGGGGATGATCCCACAGATGAACTTCCCAAACATAAAAGCAAGAAAAGGAGTCAAAAAGAAAAAGCTTTCTTGCTTTGGGTACATAAAAATACAAAACTTCTCCATGCCAGAAAGACATTCAAAGCTAAATTAAAAGGCAAATTACAAGATGTTTGCAACATTGTTTATACCATATACAGTAGGGACATATGCAATATGGCTGTTATTAATATTTACAGAATTCTTACAAAACAATAAGCAAAATGGAAAAAGAATCTGATTACATGTTTCACAAAAGAAATTCAAATAAATAAAACACATAAGAAAATAGTTTTTAAAAAGCTAGAGATTAAGTCAATATTATTTAAGCCAACAATAAAATATCACTCGACCAATCAAAACTAGCAAATATTTTAAAAATTATCCTAAGGATGTGATTATGATCACACTAGTACACTGCTATAAATTACACTAGTAAATTACACAGTAGTACACTGCCTTTCTGGGAAAACAAAGTAAAGTAGAAATATGTATGAAAGACATTAGGTACACTCCTACTCTTTGAGCTGTAACCCCCACTTTTGGAATCTATTCAAAGGAAATAATAAAAGATATAAAAACATGGATGAAGACTTGCATTTAAAGATATTCCCTGTAGCTTGTTTATAACACTGGAAGACTAGTAAATGTCCAAATGCTCATCAGCTGGGAATTCACTTGAAAAGGCTGGTTCCTTATGATAGGATATCATCAGCCAATGACTTTCATAACTAATGCTAAGTGAATAAACTGATGCCACACTATATACAAATATGATGTCTGTTTTGGAGTCTCTCTCTTTCTCTCTATGTCTCTCTATATATCTCTCTTTTTCTATCACACAGACACTGACAGGGAAATTAACCGAAATATTAATAGAGGTTCTCTCAACAGGGTGAGTGTGTTAACACTCTTTGTACTTTTTACAAGTATGTAGTACTTCTTCAATAAGAAAAAAACAATGTTTATATCATGAAATACGCAAAGTCTTACATGAGCCCCCATCTCCTAACAGCGAGCTAACAAGCACAGGGTCTCCGTGAGCTGGATGCAGCATAGCTGTGAATATTAGCATGACTCTTCCTGCACACCACCACCGCAAATACCTGTGCCATGGTTGGAATATTCTTTAATAGATCATACAAAATAAAGTTCACGAAATGATGCAACCTAGGATTTCAGTAAATTTTTTCACAGGGAACTTCTGTGGAAAGTGTTACCGAACATGGACTCACTATCCTGACTTCTGAAAATTATCCAATGAAGTGCCTGAAGTGGGAAGAGCAACCATTTATAGCAGCAGTCAGTGAGCTATGGCTGGTGGGGGGAACCCCAGTTTTTGTACAGTTAGGAGCTAAGAAGTTAAGTCCTAATAAAATAAAGACTTACGTTTGGGGCATGTTTGGTTTGAAATAACTGTGAGGCATCTAGGTGCTTTACATTTTTGCATTCTTATATAAACACCTACATAATATTCTCAGTTGTGCCTCTTGGACCTCAAAATCTAAAATGCTTACTAGATGCATGCCCTGTACTCACAACCACTCCGACTTGGCGTTTGGTTATTTGGAGTTGAAACATGCGTACCTTAGCCAAACACTCATAACAATTTTCAAGCAGTAATGCCTTCTTTGAAAAACAAAACAACAAAAAAAGTAATATTACCTACATATAAGACCATGTAAGGCCCAAATGCCCACCAGCTGGGAATTCACTTGAAAAAGCTAAGAGGGAGAAAGTGATTCTCTTATATTACCAAGAAGGCTGATCACTGTTGAGAGTGATTTGAGATTTCGTATTGAAAAGCCTTCACTGTATGCAAACTTATTTACTAAGCAATTCCACCTTGTGGAATTAATTCTAAAGAGACAATTCTGTGTGTACATGAGGATTTAGCTACAAGGATGTTCACTGAAGCATTCACTGTGGAGTTGAAAAATTGGAACCAGCCTCAATGTCCAGCAGTAAGGAATTTGTTGAACAAATTAATGGAACCATCTATTTGATGTGATATTACACATTCATAACACATGTATATTGATGGACATGCAAAGTTGTTTGTGATAGGGTGTCAAGTAAAACAAAACGGGTTACAACAATTGTACAATACGAGCCCGTTTTACAATTATTATTAATCTATGGAAAAACCATGAAAGGATATAAACAAAAACGCTAACAGTGGTTATCTCTACATGATGAGATTGTGGATAATTTTTATTTTTCTCCTTTTTTGTTCATCTGGACTTTTGAATTTTTATGCAATGAACATACGTTATTTATTCCCCCACTCCCTTTCCACTTCTAAATCCTCAGCAAAATAAACTGAAAGCTGATGAAAATTCACTCTTGCTAACATGTCTTACAGCGTTTTACGGAAGTGTTGTACAAATATTATTTGGAATTAATTTTCATCTAGATAGAAATGAAAGATCTAACTTTATCCCTCCCTTCCCCACTCAAGGCTAACCAACTGATCCAGCTCCATGGACTAATCCTTTCCAAACATTTCATGTGCACGACTGTCTCCCATTCTGCATATCTCGAATGCACCAAATGCTGGGCTCATACCTATAGTTTTAGCTACTCAGGAAGCTGTGGCAGGAGGATTGCCTGAGGCCAGGAGTTCAAAACCAGCCTGGGCAACATAGTGAGACCCCATCTTAACAAACAAACAAACAAAATGTGCCAGAAATCGTCATGTTTCTGTTACCTATTGCTACAAAACAATATACTCAAGCGTAATACTCATGCCTAAACATAATATTCATATCTAGTACTTATAATACCCATACTTATACTCAATATACTCATATCGAATGCTCATAATACCCATACTCAAACAATATACTCATACTCAAACAATATAATCATACTCATAATACCCATACTCATACTCAAACAATATCCTCATACTTATTGCTGCAAAACATACTCTAACGATAGACTCAAAATTAAATGGCTTAAGTCAGTCATCGTTTTATTATTTGCTCCAGATGTTGCAATCTGGGAAGAGTTCAGTGGGGAGAGCTTGTCTTGCTTCACGCTGGTAGTTTGACCAGCTAGGGCTGGCTGGAATGGCTCAACCCGGTAACCAGCTGGGACCTCAGCTGCCTCTGTTGCACAGTAGGAAGTGTGCAGTGCCTTTCTTCTCCTGCTGTGGCCTCTTCACATGGTTAGTGTGGGCTTCCTCCTGGCATGACATCTCAGGGTAGCTGAACTTTATGGCAGCTAGATTCCCCCAGAGGATAAAAGCAGATGCTATTGGGCCTTTGAAAGGCATTGGGTTGGGCAGAGTGGCTCATATCTATAATCCCTGCACTTTGGGAGGCTGTGGAGGGAGGATCACTTGAGCCCAGGAGTTCAAGACCAGCATAGGCAACATGGCAAAATCCCATCTCTACAAAAAATATAAAGGTTAGCCAGCAGGGGTGTGGGGGTGGTGATGGCATGAGCCTATAGTCCCAATTACTCGATGGGCTAAGGTGGGAGGATCACTTGAGCTCAGGAAGGGGAGGCTGCAGTGAGCCCTCATCATGCCACGGCACACCTGCCTGGACAACAGAGCAAGATCCTGTCTCTAAAAAAGAAAATGAAAAAAAAAAAGATGTAAATCTAGAATTGGCCCAGGATCACTTCTACCACACTTGACTCATTAAATTAGGCTCAGGCCAGGCCAAATTTAAAGGCAGTGAGTACTGGGAGGTGTGGTTCATGGGAATCACCAGAAGAACATTCTCCCACACTTGACAAGAATATGTTAGAAGATTCCCTGGATATGCAGACTGATGGACTACCAATATATCAGTCACAGTAATTTATATTCCCTTTATTGGATTTCTCAAATTTGGCAATACCCATAAAAGGACAGTTGCTTATACATTTTACTGCTAATTTGCACTTCTCATTTGACACAGTGTATGATTGATCTGTTGAAACATCTTAAAATGACTACTTTTATGTATGCCAATCAGTGACATAACTGTCATTAAAATATCAACATCTACTTATCATTCCCTTAGAAGGAGCTAATAGCAGTAATAAATTTGAGTTCAAATATTGCTTCGGAGCCAGACTTCTCCGATGAGATTCAAATTAGGCTATGTATTTTGGATGCAAGTTGAAAAAACCGTTTCCAGCCAGATCAGTGTCTGTCCCAAATTGGCAGGAAGGACTAGAAGAGACCACAGACATCCAGCTGAAGTCACTCTGGCTATGGAGGGCAGGTGGGGTGCTGCCAGATGCAGAAAGGAGAATGTGGGAACCGGGGTTGGGGGACAGCAGTGAAACCTCTTGACCTCCCCACTCCCCCCACCCCAGCACCTGCCTACACCATCTCCCATAGAGCCAAAATTTTGTTCCTCAGTTCTCTCTTCTCTCTTCTCTCTCTCTCTCTCTCTCTCTCTCTCTCTCTCTCTCTCTCTCTCTCTCTCTCTCTCTTTTGAGATGGAGTCTTGTTCTCTCACCCAGGCTGGAGTGCAGTAGCATGATCTCAGCTTACTGCAGCCTCCGCCTCTGGGGTTCAAGCAATTCTCCTGCCTCAGCCTCCCGAGTACCAGGGGTTACAGATGCCTGCCACCACATCTTTGCATTGTTAGTAGAGACAGGGTTTCACCATGTTGGTCAAGCTGGTCTTGAACTCCTCACCTCGTGATCCATTCACCTCAGCCTCCCAAAGTGCTGGGATTACAGGTGTGAGCCACCATGCCCAGCCTTCTCTTCTGTCTTTTCCACCTTTCCTTGCCTGCTGGTGATAAGGTTTGGCTGTGTCCCCTCCCAAATCTCATCTTGAATTGCAACTCCCACAATTCCCACATGTCACAGAGGAACCTGATGGGAGGTGATTGAGTTATGAGGGTGGGTCTTTTCTGCAAAGCTGTCAAAGTCGTGAATGACTTTTATGAGATCCAATGGTTTTAAAAACAGATGTTGCCCTGCACGAGCTCTCTCTTTTTGCCTGCTGTCATCCATGTAAGACAGGATTTGCTCCTCCTTGCTTTCTGCCATGATTGTGAGGCCTCCCGAGCCACGTGGAACTGGGAGTCCAGTTAAACCTTTTTCTTTTATAAATTGCCCAGTCTCAGGTATGTCTTTATCAGTAGCATGAAAACGGACTAATACAGCTGGTAACTAATAAAATATTATGCAACACAAGTATTTCTGGGATTAAGACAATACAAGCTGTATACTCTAACTGTCCGTGCCTCAGCTCCTTGCACCCCTTCCACTACTCCTGCTGGAGTGATTCCTCTTTTCTCACACCCAGACCGTGAAAGAAGAGCCTGCACACATGTCTCTTCCACCTCACTTCCCGCTGAGTTGTTAGCTCTACCCTGTCTCCACCTCCCCCTTCCTCAGAGAGGTTCAGGCAAAGCTTACCCGTGACCACCACCCTTAAATCCCCAGTAGACTCTCATCAGCCCGTGTGGCTTAACTTCTCTGCAGCCAGAACACCACCAATCCTTCCATCCATTCTTGGCACATGCTTTTCTTTGCTTGGTTTTTAGAGCAGTCTGTTCTCTTCCTCTTTCCATCCTGCCCCTCTCGGTCTCCTGCATGGGCTCCCTCCCTCTGCCCACGCCTTGCATGTGGATGTGCCTTTCTGCCTGTGCTTGGCCTTTCTTTGACTCATCAATTCATCCTAGGCCTGAAGTTCTTAATCTTGAGTCCGGGACTCCGTGAAACCCATGATTCTAGAACCAGAAGCCATATGAAGATTTTTGAGTGTGTTACTGTTCTCAGGAAAAAGCCAAAGCTTTTAAAAGATTCCCCTAGGGTGCTGTTACCCACATAAGGACATCCCATTGCCTTAGGCCATGTCACCTGCTGTCCTGGCTTCATTTAAACCCCACATACTGAAGATTTGTTAATATTCATTTCCAACCTGTATGTCTTCCCTAAGCCCCAGTCCCAGGTGTGGGTTAGGCCTGTGAATGCTTTTCTAAAACTTCTTCTGAGCCGCTGAAGTCTCAGCCTGCTGGTGACTCGGAGGTGCTCAAAAACTCTGCTGCAAAAAGCAGGTATCATAATATTATTCTCTAGCCTGGGTTAATTATAGAAATTTTTCTATTTGAGGCAGCTAGAAAATCCTCTGTGGAATGCAAGAATTCAGGCTGCTGGGATCCGGGTATATCTTGCATTTATTGTCTTCCCGCTAGCTTTGGTTTTCCTTTCATAGGTTGGCCTCATCATCTCACAGTTACTTCAAACTCAGCATGTCCAAAACCTAAATCTTTATTGTATTTTATTATGTTTGTTTGTTTGCTTTTGTTTTGAGATGGAGTCTCACTGTGTTGCCCAGGCTAGAGTGCAGTGGTGCCATCTCAGCTCACTGCAACCACTGCTTCTCCAGTTCAAACAATTCTCCTGCCTCAGTTCCCTGAATAGCTGGGACTACAGGTGCACACTGCCATGCCCAGCTAATTTTTTATATTTTAGTAGGGCCGGGGTTTCACTACGTTGACTAGACTGGTCTCAAACTCCTGAGCTCAAGCAATCCACTCACCTCAGCCTCCCAAAGTGCTAGGATTACAGGCATGAGCCACAGTGCCTGGCCTGTATTTTTTTGACAGAGTCTTGCTCTGCCACCTGGGTAGAAGTGCAATGGCACGACCACATCTCACTGCAGCCTCAACTTCCTGCGCTCAAGTGATCCTCCTGCCTCAGCCTCCCAAGTAGCTGGGACTACAAGCATGTGCCACCACATCCAGCTGATTTTTGTATTTTTTTGTGAAGACCAGGTCTCTCCATGTTGCTCGGGGCAGGTCCCAAACTCCTGGGCTCAAGTGATCTACTTGCCTCAGCCTCTCAAAGTGCTGAGACTACAGGCATGAGCCACTTCACCTCGCCAACCAGTCTTTAAATAAAACTTGACTCTTTTTTTGTCTTACCAAAGCTCCCAAGCTAGAAAATGATCTTTCCTCACACCGTAATCAATCAGTGGCCAAGTCCATTAATGCTACTCCTCTTATGTCACTCCTGGACCTGTATCTTTCTGTCATCTTCAACTCTGTTGCCTTGGTTTAAGTCAGGAGCTGACCAACTTTCTCTATAAAGAGCCAAATAGTAAATATTTTAGGCTTTACAGGTTATGCGGTCTCTGTTGAAACTACCCAGTTCTATCGTTGTAATGCAAAACAGCTCTAAATAATGTGTAAATAAATAAAAGTGGCTGGGTTCCAATAAAACTATGTATGGACATTGAAAGTTGACTTTTATGTAATTTTTACATATCACGACACATTATTCTTCTTCTGATTTTTTTCGACCACCAAAAAATGTAAAATGCACTCTTAGCTTGTAGACCCACAAAAACAGATGACAAACCAGATTTGGACCACAGGTCACAGTTGGGCAACTCCTACCTTGAGGCATGACAACTGCCTAAAACGATCTTCATTCTGCCAGGGTTTTCCCCTCTGATCATGTTCTGTGGTGCTACTATGGTCATATTCCTAAGAAAGAAGCTGGGAGTGCAACTTCCCAGCTTAAAACCCCCCCAACAGTCGCCATTACTCTGAGAGTAAGTTATATGGATTGGCCATGTCCCCACCCAAATCTCACCTTAAATTTTTAATAATCCCTATGTGTCGAGTGCGGGACCAGGTGGAGATAATTGAGTCATGCCCACACTGTTATCGAAGCAGTGAGTAAGTTTCATGAGATCTGATGGTTTTATAAATGAGAGTTCCCCTGCAAAATCTCTCTTGCCCACTGCCATGGAAGAAGCCCCTTAACTGTTCCTTCACCTTCTGCCATCATTGTGAGGCCTCGCCAGCCATGTGTAACTGTGAGTCCATTACATCTCTTTCCTTTATAAATTACACGGTCTCAGGTTTGTCTTTATTAGCAGCATGAGAACAGGCTAATACAGTAAGGTTCTCAACCTTGGCACAACTGATATAGGGGCTGGATAAGTCTTTGTTTTAGGGGTTGTTCTGTGCATTTAGAATGCTTAGCAGAATCCCTGGCCTTCACCTAATAGATGCCAGTAGCATCCCCAACTTTCTGGGAGTGATGGACAAAGACATAGCTGGGCAAAATCACCCCGATTGACAGCCTCTGCCCTAAGATTAGAGTCCCAGTCCCCTGGCCCGACCCTGCCTCCCTTCCCACATTGCCTGTTGTGCTGCTTGCTCCAGCCATGCTAAGTTTCCTGTAGCTTCCCAGGCCTGCCAGGCTCTTCACAGTTCTGTGTCTCTGTTCAATTGTCCCTTCCAGGAATGCCCTTCCCTCCTATCACTGGATGAATGCCCACTTGCCTTTCAACATCATTGCACCCCTGTCTTGCATGTCTCCCCAGCCAGGGAGAATTGAGTTTTCCTCCACTGCTTTCATGGTCACCCCTATGTACATTTTTTTTTTTTTTTTGAGATGGAGTCTTGCTCTGTCACCCAGGCTAGAGTGCAGTGATGCTCACTGCAACCTCCGTCTCCCAGGTTCAAGCAATTCCCTGCCTCAACCTCCTGAGTAGCTGGGATTACAGGCGTCCATCATACCCAGCTAATTTTTGTATTTTTAGTAGAGATAGGCTTTTGGCATCTTGGCCAGGCTGGTCTTGAACTCCTGACCTCAGGACCCATGTGCGTCAGCCTACCAAAGTGCTGGGATTACAGACGTGAGCCACTGCACCCAGCCACCCCTATGTATTTCTGTTAAAGCGCCTAAAATGCCTTTGAACCCTTGTGTGAGTGTTTGTCTCCTGTCCTAGTCTGTAAGCCTTTTGAGAGCTTGGGCTGTTCCTGATTCCCCTCAGCGTGTGCTTGAATAATTATATAGGTAAACTGAGGCTCAGAAAGTCAACGTCTGTATTGGTGGAGCCTAAGACCAAGAACTTTCATGCTGAGCCCAGGATAGAAGGTAAATAAATCTCCTGACCCCAGGCTGTCTGCCACGTGTACCCCCCAAGCCTTAGCTGATGGTTTTGAGGTCTGAAAACTTTGCTCTTACAAATAAAAAAGAACCATTTCCAGGTGAGAAAGACAAGCTGGGGAAGACACTTCGGACATATGTTGCTGCATCCTATGTTGATCAGTCCCCTATCAAAGCTACGGAATTTGCTAGCTATGTCAGTGGGTGAGGTTAGAGTGGTTTACAGTGAGATGACAGACTTCTGCACAGACCTAGCCCAAGGTAACCTAAAGGCATAAAGACAGCAGCCTCTCCCTGGAGGCTGAGAAAACCAAAGCCAGTGGGAAGGCAATAAATCCAAGATGCACCCAGTCCCAGCAACCTGGATCCTTGCATGCCACAGAGGATTTTCTAGCTGCCTCAGATAGAGAAAAATCACTATAATTAACTCAAGCTAGAGAATAATATTATGACACTTGCTTTTTGCAGCAGATTTTTTGAGCACCTCCGAGTCACTAGCAGCCTGAAACTTCAGCAGCTCAGAAGGAGTTTTAGAAAAGCATTCACAGGCCTAAGGCATCAAGCATCTGGTTTTTATTTTAGAAACCTTAGTAAGTCATGGAGGTCGCCGAGAGGATTATGAAAGCAAAGACAAGAAGTTGAAAAGCAAAACAGACCTTGTGAAGGCTGGAGACAGTGCTACTTTGCCTCTCAGAGGAGGCAATGCTGCAGGCAGCGGACATCTGGACACTTGCTCCATCTAACACCCAAGCCCTTGGTTTGGACATGGCCGTTGGTGCCTGAGCGTTCAGCCATCTGGACCTCATTCAGGAAGCTTTCTCGGCCCTCTTCTCTGGCTTTTGTCAAATGAATCAAGATCCTCTGCCTCTTCCCACACTTCCCTCCCACACATGCAAACTACCAACTATCTGTGCCCCTGTCAGGGAGCAGGGGAGGTCAGGGCCACCCTCTCCTATCCTCTAGACCCTCATTGAAAACTTACAGGAAGAGTCATTTGGAAGGAATAGACCCAAATGCCTGGCAGCCGGAAGGCAGGCTGTGATCATTTCCCCAACCATCCACTTTACAGAGGATGAGCCTGGAGACAAACACTGAAGCACCTGCCCAGGGAAGGCCACTGGCCTGAATTTGGCTGGATAGGCACTCAGGCTCTGCTGTCTCCTGAATTTCCAGCAATAGAGTATGGGTCCCCTAAAATGTGATATCCCCCTCCCTGCCTCGTGCAATACTGTGCAGCCCTTGAGAGAATGCAGGACTCCTGACAGGATACTATAGAACAATCTTGGAGGCACATTGCTAAGTGAACAAAAGCAAGGTATGGAAGAGTATTACAGTAATAGGGTAAGTTCCAAGAATAAGTCTTTGTTTTTGTTCTTCAAGGTTGTCTTGACTATTCTTAAACTTCTGAACTTCTGTACACATTTTATAATCAGCTTATCAATTTTCACAAATATCTACCTAGATTTTGATTTTTGGTTGCACTTAATCTACACTTTAATTGCATTAATTCATTTGGGGAAAATGAGTATCTTTACACTATTGAATCTTCCAATCTACAACGTAACATATACCTTCATTTATTTAGACCTTCTTAATAATATTTTGTGTTCTTCTATGTAGTCACTTGGGTGAAGAATGGAGCAAACATATATATGAGCTTGAATGCTATTGTGTGTTGAATTGTATCTCTTGAAAAGATACGCCCAAGTTCCAACCACCAGTAGCTGTGAATGTGGCCTTGTTTGGAAATGGTATCTTTGCTGAGGTAAGCAAGTTGTGGATCTCAAAATGAGATCATCCTGGATGTAGGATGGGCCTAAACCCACTGATGAGTATCCTTGTAAGAGAAGGGAGGGGGATGTCTGAGGCACAGAGGTGCATGAAAGCAGCCATGTGAAAACAGGCAGAGATAGGAGTGAGACTGCCACAGCCAAGGAAATCTTGAGGCCACAAGAAGCTGGAAGAGGCAAGGAAGGATGTTCCCAGACCCCTCAGAGGGAGTGTGGCTCTGCCACCACCGGGTTTTGTGGCTTCCGACCTCTACAACTGCTAGAGAATAAATTTATGTTGTTAAGCCACCAAGTTTGTGATACTTTGTTGTAACAGCGTAGGAAACTCATCCAGATTCCCAGAATATTTTTGGAAATAAATTTAGATTTTACTGAATACCAAATCACTATTTAAAAAATGAATCATCCATTGTACTTATATACTAGTAATAAATAATTAGAAAATAAATGTTTTAAACTATACCATTGATGATAGAATCAAATCTATTAAATACACAGGAATAAATATAACAAAAGATATATAAGACCTCCACATAGAAAAACACAGAATATTATTAAGAAGGTCTAAATATATGAAGGTGTATGTTACGTTGTAGATTGGAAGATTCAATAGTGTAAAGATACCCATTCTCCCCAAATGAATTAATGCAATTAAAGTGTAGATTAAATGCAACCAAAAATCAAAATTTAGGTAGATATTTGTGAAAATTGATAAGCTGATTATAAAATGTGTACAGAAGTTCAGAAGTTTAAGAATAGTCAAGACGACCTTGAAGAGCAAAAACAAAGACTTACTCTTGGAACTTACACTACTGTCAATCAAGATTTATTATTAAGCTACGGTAATTAAGGTAGCATGTTACTGGCACAGAGACAAATTGAATGGTGGAACATCCAGGAACAGAATCACATATCTATATAAACACTTGTTTTTTATTTATAACCAAATAGCCACTTCTCAGAACAGAGGAGAAATGGGAGCTTCTCCATGAATGATTCTGAGTCAACTGGCTATTCCTAAGGAAAAATATTTCTCTTACCAGTTACCTCACATCATACACAGAAGTCAATTCCATGTCAATTATAGACCTAAACGTGAGCACCAAAACAGTAACAATCCTAGAAATACAACAGAGAAATGTCTTCTTGAGCTAAGAATAAGCAAAATTTTCTTAAACAAGACACCTAAAACAATAACCACTGATTTACTGGATTTCACAAAGTAAGTTTCCATTCATAAATAAACACTATTAAGAGTGGAAAAGAGGCTGAGGTAGGAGGATTGCTTGAGCTTAGGAGTTCAAAACCAGCCTGGGAATTATAGTGAGACAAAAGAGAGAGAGTGGAAAGCCACAGAGCGGGATAAGATGTAAGGAAGGACTTATATAAAGAACCCTTCAAATTAAACTAAAGCAAAAAGACAATCCAAAGGAAAATGATGGGTAAGAAAATGGATCAGGCACTTCATAAAAGAGGCTACCCTGATGAACAGTAAAAACAAACAAGAAGGTGTCAAGCCCCGTTATTCAGCAGACAAATGTAAATTAAAACCATAAGAAAAACCATCCTTACCCATCAGAAAAGCTAAAGTTAAAAAGATTGACAATATCATTTTTTCAAAGATATGGAGCAACTGGAACTCTCATCTGCCACTAGAAGGGAAAAACGGTACACCCCTTTTGAAAACTGTTTGGTAATATCTACTAAAGTCACACCTGTATATAGATCTACTGAAAGACATGAGCGAGAATATTCATAGCTGCATTATTAGTGAAAGCTCAAAGATGAAACAACTCAAATATCCATTAGCAAGTGAATGAATCAACAAATTGTGATATATTCATATATGAAATACTTAAGTAACTGAATGAATCACTGCTCTAAGACAGGACATAAAGGGAAGGATGCCAGGCTCAAAACAAGACAAATACCTTATGTTCAGACACTAATCTGTGGTGTTAGAAGTCATGGGATAAGGAAGGCATAGATATCACAGAGTGGACGTGAGGAGGAAGGCTGAAGATAGTGATAAGGTTCCACTTCTTGACCCAAGTCATGGTTACATGAGTGTATTGATTTTATGGCAATTCATTGAATTGTACCTTTATAATATGCTCTGGTCTGAATGTTTGTTGCCCCCAAAATTTATGTGGTAAAGCCTAAGCCTAATCCCCAGTGTGAAGGAATTAACAAGTAGAACCTTTGGGAAGTAAGTAGGTCATAAGGATGGGGCCCTCATGAATGGGATTAGTGCCCTTAAAAAGACTAAAGAGAACAGAGTTTTTCCCTTCCACCACATGAGGAAACAACTAGAAAGCACCATCTATGAACCAGGAAGCAGGCCCTCACCAGACACAGAATCTGTTGGCACCTTGATCTTGGACTCCTCAGTCTCCAAAACCATGAGAAATAAATTCTGTTATTTATAAGTATTCCGTTTTCACACTGCTATAAAGAATACCTAAGACTGGGTAATTTATAAAGAAAGGAGGTTTAATTAACTCATAGTTCTGCACAGCTGGAGAGGCCTCAGGGAACTTACAATCATGGTGGAAGGTGAAGGAGAAGCAAGTACCTTCTTCACAAGGTGGCAGGAAAACAGAGCAAAGGAGGAACTGCCAAACACTTACAAAACCATCAGATCTTGTGAGAACTCACTCATCGTCACAAGAACAGCATGTTGGAAACTGCCCCCATGATCCAGTCACCTCCCACCAGGTCCCTCCCTTGACACACGGGGATTACAATTCAAGATGAGATTTGAGTGGGAATACAGAGTGAAGCCATATTGATAAGCCACTCCAGCTATCTGGGTATTATGTTATAGCTACCAGGACATGATGAATATGTGTATAAGGTGCATAAGAAATGTGTATATTGCTTCACTATTCCCAGCATCTACCTATTTGGGTTGGGTCACTGTGCCTCTGTATCTATTTGTTTATAGAAATGTGTGTTGGGTCACTATACCTAACAGAGGGGGAGTTGAGGTTAGAAATTGGGGGAAACTCAGTCTGGTTTTCCTCTGATCTCATATCACAACAATCAACACAGAAGATTTCTGTGATCAAATGCGTGTGGGTTTTTCCCCCACACACCAGGGAAGCAATCCCTTCTACCTCAGACCCCAGCTGGGTGTCCTCTAGTTCATTTTAATGCCATCTACCTGGAGCTAACACAAGATCCCGCAGAGTGAGGGCTCAGTTCCACAAGGCTGCCCTCCACTTCTGGGGCCATCACAAGCCCCAGGTTCGTTTGCCCATGCTTCTGATCCACCAGCTATAAATGGGGGTTCCATAACTACCCACCTTCTCCGTGGGTTTGATTAATTTGCTAGAGCTGCTCACAGAACTCACAAAAACACTTACCTTTACCATTTTATTACAAAGGATATTTTAAAATATATAAATAGACAGATGAAGGATACATAGGGCAAGATCTGGAAAGATCCCAAGCACAGCCGCTTCTGTCCCAGTGGACCTGGCTGCGCTACATTCCCAGCACATGCTCCTGTGGGCTGTCAGCCACTTAAGTACAAATCCATCAGTTTAGCTTCACCCAAGGCCCAGCTGATGAGTATCCAGGAATAGGGCCTTGTGAGGGGAAGGAGCAGGAGAAAGTGCTATTTTTAAACATGCCCAGGAGGGAGAAGTCAGGCTCAAATGGATGATCAATCAGAGGCCTGTGGCCAGCCGAGGGGTGTCATGGAAGCTCTGGGCACATGGGGACAAAGGAAAAGGAATATCCAAGAGCCTAGAAGATAGGATCAGCCAGCTTCCTGGTACTGCCAAGTGTCTGCCCAACCTGGGGGTGTTTCAGTCTCACCCCTCCTGATCCCATCTGCGAAGGTCACTAGAGGCTTTATTGAAAATCCCACCTGAGCTGGTGGTGCCTGTCTCTATAGGTGAACAGCATGACACCCAGCTCTATAGGTGACCGCATGACACCCAGCTCAGCTTAGCCCAAGAGGAGGAGCATTTAACCTGCAGCTCAGCCCTGCCCCACCCTTGAGCACCAGAGGAAGGGCTAGTCAAGGGGTTCCTATGGTTCAGAGAATAATGGTAGCCTGGGACCTGGATTCCAGTCTCCAGCCCACACCAGCTTCCCAATAGCTGTCATTACCTCTTGCAGACCTGCTGAGCCCCTGAGTGCCCCATCTACCTTTTGTCTCTCATTACACTCTGCTTAGCCAGCCTGTGCCAGCCTGGCTGTGCTTCCTGCCTGCCCATGAGCTGGGCTGGATCTCCAGGTACCTGCCTCACTCTTTGATTTTTAGGCATGGCTTTTTTTTTTTTTTTTTTTTTTGAGAGATGGATTCTCACTCTGTTGCTCAGGCTAGAGTGCAGTTGCACTGTCGCAGCTCACTGCAACCTCTACCTCCCAGGTTGTTCAAGTGATTCTCCTGCCTCAGCCTCTGAGTAGCTGGGATTACAGGCATGTGCCACCACACTTGGCTAATTTTTGTATTTTTAGTAGAGACAGGGGTTCACCGTGTTAGCCAGGCTGGTCTTGAACTCCTGACCTTAAGTGATTTGCCCACCTCGGCCTCCAAAAGTGCTGGCTGGGATTACAGGCATGAGCCACTGTGCCTAGCTCTAGGCATGTCTCTACACCAGAGCTTCGTATGGTCAAGAGGAAAATTGCTTCTGGCAAGCATGTACCTAGGTTCTGCTGTGAGCCAGGCACTGTTGTAAGCACTTTACCTGTGTGATCTCATGGCCTCACAACAAACATATGTGGCATGTGCCACATATTAGCATTCCTATTTTACAGATAAGAAACTGAGACACAGAGAGGGTAAGAAGCTTGTTCAAGGGCATACAGCTAGTACGTGTAGCACCAGAATTCACATTCTAAACCCTGTGCTATGCTGAATCAGCCAAGGAGGCCGAGTAGTTCAGCACAGTGAGACACTTGCAGGACAGGGGAGTGATCACACACAGCAAGAAAGACAAAAACTTCCAGTGGTGAAGCAGGCATGATACTTCCATCCTGGCCATTCCTGCCAGCCAGTGTGAACACAGCATGAGCATCACCTCCCTGCATCAGGCTGGGACTCCAGTGCGTGGCAGGAAAAAGAGAAGCCTCTGTTGAGGAAAGAAGCCTTGTTATCAGAGCCGACTGGCTGCATGCTGGGCTTTGAAGCTGCTTCCCAGCAAAGTTCTGTCGTGGGTCAGGCCCTGCAGAGACCACAGCCAAAGGTCCCTGCAGAGGTAGGAGGGAGCCAGCCCCACTACAGTCCAAAGCCAGCCTTGTTATCTTTTTGTCTCCTCCTCTTCCTCCTCCTTTTCCACCATCACCACCTTCTGCTTCCTTTTCGTTACCTGACCTTGCCCCTCACTAGAATTTTCTAAGTGCTGGGGGTCCGTAGGCTTCATCAGGTTGTTTTTCCTTTGTTGCATCCCAAGCACCTGGAGCCATGGTAAGGTCCAGCAGAAGTGCAATAGACATTTACTAGATATACACATGGGAATGAATGAATGCAATAACACACACTCTTTCAATAGAATAGAGTCAAGTAAACCCATCATTCTCCAGATTTGTTTTGCAGCCTTGTGGGGCTGCTCTGTGCCTAGAAGGCCAGCTCCTCTGGCCGGCATTGCTCAGGCCCTGTGGCTGGTGGCTGCCTGTACACCAGCAGTCAACAGGAAGACAAGAGCAGAGAGGGTGGGGACCAGTTCTACCTGTCCCTTAAAAGCTTCTCACTGGGCTTAGATGACACCACTTCCTCCTTCCTTCCTTAGGGCCAAGGAGGGACAGGGCAGTCATCCCCCTGGTGCTGGCCCTGGGAGTCTCACCATCCCATCGGTCCCTTACCCGCACCCACTGCTCGAGAAACCGCTTTCATCAACATCTCTTCATCTGCACCGTTGGTGCACTGGTCCTTGTTCAAATCCTGTTCGATACTCCAGCAACCCTCCTTTCGCGTGTATTCATTTTAGATCTCCTTTCTGTATATACAAACTGGGTGTGCACTCAATTTTTTATTTCTTCACTTATTTATTTAAAAGCATGTTTTTAATTGTGGCTCTTTTTATTTTTATATTTTCCTCAAGTACGGACGTAACAATTGAAAGTACCTTATATCTGTATTGTGGATTGTGTGTGGGGTGTGTGTGTGTGTGTGTATACAGGTGCACATGACACTAAGGAAAAACTTTATTTTTTATTATTTTCTATTTTACTTGAAGTTCTGGGATACATGGGCAGAATGTGCAGGTTTGTTACGTAGGTATACACGTGCCATGGTGGTTTGTTGCACCCATCAACACGTCATCTAGGTTTTAAGCCCCGCATACAAGGGAAAACTTTTGACTGTATGAAATTTAGAAATGTTTAAACAACAAACAGTATCTTATTATTATTGTTGTTGTTGTTATTATTATTATTATACTTTAAGTTGTGGGGTACACATGCAGATCTTGCAGGATTGTTACATAGGTGCACACATCCCATGGTGGTTCGCTGCCTCCATCCCCCCAGTCACCTACATTAGGTATTTCTCCTAATGTTATCCCTCCCCAACCTGCCCATTCCTTGCTATCCCTCCCTGAGCACCCCCACCCTCCAACAGACCCCATTGTGTGATGTTCCCCTCCCTGTGTCCATGTGTTCTTATTGTTCAACACCCACTTATGAGTGAGAACATATGGTGTTTGGTTTTCTGTTCTTATGTCAGTTTGCTGAGAATGATGGTTTCCAGATTCATTCATGTCCCTGCAAAGGACACGAACTCATCCTTTTTTATGACTGCATAGTATTCCCTAGTGTATACTTGCCACATTTTCTTTATCCAGTCTATCCTTGATGGGCATTTGGGTTGGCTCCAAGTCTTTGCTATTGTAAACAGTGCCACAATGAACATACGTGTGCATGTGTCCTTATAATAGAATGATTTACAACCCTTTGGATATATACCCTGTAATGGGATTGCTGGGCTGAATGGTATTTCTATTTCCAGATCCTTGAGGAATCGCCACACTGTCTTCCACAATGGTTGAACTAATTTACACTCCCACCAACAGTGTAAAAGTGTTCCTATTTCTCCACATACTCTCCAGCATCTGTTGTATCCAATTTTTTAATGATCACCATTCTAACTGGTGTGAGATGGTATCTCAATATGGTTTTGATTTGCATTTCTCTAATGACCAGTAATGATGAGCATTTTTTCATATGTTTGTTGGTCACATGAATGTCTTCTTTTGAAAAAATGTCTTCATATCCTTCACCCACTTTTTGACTTTTTTTTTTTTTCTCATAAATTTGTTTCAGTTCTTTGTAGATTCTGGATCTTAGCCCTTTGTCAGATGGATAGCTTGAGAAACTTTTTTCCCATTCTGTTGGTTGCTGATTCACTCTAATGATAGTTTCTTCTGCTGTGCGGAAGCTCTTAAGTTTAATGAGATCCCATTTGTCTATTTTGGCTTTTGTTTCCATTGCTTTTGGTGTTTTGGTCATGAAGTCCTTGCCTATGGCTATGTCCTAAAGGGTATTGCCTAGGTTTTCTTCTAGGGTTTTTATAGTGTTAGGTCTTATGTTTAAATCTTTAATCCATCTGGAGTTAATTTTAGTGTAAGGTGTAGGGAAGGGGTCCAATTTCTGCACATGGCTAGCCAGTTTTCCAACACCATTTATTAAACAGGGAATAGTTTCCCCATTGCTTGTTTTCGTCAGGTTTGTCAAAGATCAGATGGTCTTTAAAAATTACAAAATAAGAAAAAAAGTGGTTGGAAAAGATCAACTCCCCTAAGTCAATCTATGAATTTAGGGCTTATCTAATAATAACATTATGATGTTTGAGTGGGGTATCGTTGTTTAGGGTTTATTTCCCTCAACTTCTTAAAATCAATCAAAATGGATTCTGGTAAATATGAAATTACTTGAACAAATGTCTAATAGCAGTCCCTAGCATACAGAAATGGTCATTGTTGTTCTAATCATCTTTATTCAATGACGGTTTAAGTCATTGTGAACCTTCCATTTAAAGTAAAATACAATATTTTTCTGGGCATGGTGGCTCATGCCTGTAATCCTAGCACTTTGGGAGGTCAATGTGGGTGGATTGCTTGAGGTCAGGAGTTTGATACCAGCCTGGGTAACATGGTAAAACCCCATATCTACTAAAAATGCAGAAATAAGCCAGGCGTAGTAGTGCACACCTGTAGTCCCAGCTACTCAGGAGGCTGAAGCCCGAGAATCTCTGGAACCCAGATGGCAGAGGTTGCAGTGAGCCGAGATTGCACCTTGTACTCCAGCCTAGGCAACAGAGAGAGACTGTCTCAAAATCACAAAACAAAACAAAACAAAACAAAGCAAAACAAAACAAGATTTATCTGACCTCATTGTAGAGAGTTCAACAACATGAAAAATAACATATTCGTAAGTATAATATAAAATGAACCTTTATTTGAAAAATGCTATCTTCAAATTATAATGCTATCTCTACTTGAGTAAGAGCAATGGTAGCATCAATTAAATAACAGTAGCTGAACTAAAAAGAGGTATATCAAAATCACTTTAAAAAGCCAGCACAGGCGGATGTCCTGCTGTGGTTGTGGGTGTTCAGGGCCCCCTGCTGCGAGAGCTGAGTGAAATCTGCAGGAGACCCCAGATCCCTTAGCCTCATGGCACCATCCTCCTCCTTCCTGGAGAACCTGATGATTCCGGGGATCCCCTGGTACTTCTGAGCCTCTGTTCTATGCTTGGAACAGCAGGAACAAAAAGACCTCATGGGAAAGATGAGACTTGAACTTGACATTAGCCAGGATTTTCCTGCTGCGATCATTTTTGTTTTTTCTTAGCTCGTTGAGTTTTCTCTCAGTCAGCAGAACTGCCATCCAGTTTTCTTGTACTGTTTCCTCATAGAAGAGAATCTCCTTTTGATAGAAGAAAGTGGTTCTTTCTCATTCTTCGTCCACGTCTTGGCCCATCTTCTTGAAGAGGTTGTGAATCTGATGTGTGTAATTCACATTTCTATACATGCTGGGAAGTTTCTTCTTAATTTCCAAGCAGGGTGTTTCCTCCTCAGCCATTTTCTCTGCCATTGCACTGCATGTCCTTGATGTAATTTAGGCAGTATTTGAAGCTTCAGCTAAAATTCTATAGCTCATTTTCAAGCTGTGAATTTTCACACTGCCAAAATTCTTCAGTTTGGGGCCTTTTCATTTGTCCTGCAAGCTCTTCATTCATTTTTATTTTCCTCCCACTATTTTCTGCATAGCTCTTTTTCCTTTCCTTCGGGCCTTTCAAAGGACACATTTAAGTCAAATCATCAATGTGACTCTTCAGATTAACTTCTGACCCGTAGATGGGGTGATCTCTATCAACGTCAGGCAAATAGATGGTTTTCAGCATGGTTCAGCCAAGGATTCCAACAGGTTCATTTGATCATTCATGGCTGGTTTCATTTGTGTGTTCGAGGGCTCCAGCATTTGATCCTTTTTATCTCAAATTCTTTGCTTCCATGCTACAGTTTCTTGCTCGAGAAGTTCTGGATTTCACTGCAGACGAGTGTTTTTATTCAAACCGTCCAGTATCCCCTTTGAAGTTGTCCTTTATGTATGTAGTGCTGAATTTCTGACACATATCATTTTCCTTCTCTCTTAAGAAATACAATTCTTTCAAGGCAAGTCCGCTTGAAACAAATTTCCTCAATCTTTATTTGTCTTTAGTCTGAGAAAGTCTTTCTTCCTCCTTCACTTTTGAAGGATAATTTTACTGGGTACAGAAGTCTGAGTTGGTGATTTATTTTTCTTCTTTCAACTCTTTGAATAACTCTCTTCTTGCTTACATGGTTTCTGAAGAGACGTCTGATGTAATTTTTATCTTTCTTCCTCTACAGGTAAGGTGCTCCCCAGAGCCGAGTCTGGCTTGCTTCAGGATTTTCTCTGTGCCTTTAATTTTCTGTAGTTTAAGCAAGAGACGGCTGGGTGGAGAGCTGTGATCTTCTGTACACAGTTTTATGACTACCAGATTTCTGTGGTCTTAAAGTGGGAATTTTCCCACATACACCAAATCATGTCAGGAAATTCTAAATCAGAAAAATAAGAGGTTCCCTCAGCATCTATAAATATTCCCATTTATGTGAACAAGTTCCCAGACCTTTATTTATTTATTTATTTTTTACTGGAAACCTGAGCCAAGGCACTCCACAGCTGTTTTGTCTATCCTTGGGCCCCACAAATAAACGCCTTGAATTATGTGGTGCTTTGGGTTTCAGCGGCACGTTTCACCCAAACGAAACATGTGTGTGCACACATGCTTCTCAAGTGTCCTTCCCCAGGGAGAGGAGGCCATGGAGAGAAGGTCGATGGTGCTGCCTGCGTCAGGGCAAAGGTCAACGTGGCCATGGGGATGGCCGCTTGCAGTCTCTGGACACGTGGGGATGTGCTGCATGCTCCAGCTGTGTGTCAAAGGGACCAAATATCAAGCAAGTTCATGTCTTCATGTCTCACACATCATGGGGGAAGGGGTGGGGTGTGCAGCTCAAACACACAAAGTGAAAGGGCCGGGAAGGGAGTAACACACTGGGCTAGAGTGGTGTTTTCATTGACACCTCCTGTGTGGGGTCCAGGTCCCACCATAGAAGATGTGGAGAGTCCTTGGCCTTGGAGCGACCCTACTCACTTGGCCAGGGTCGACCCAGGCTGCATCTGTCAGCTTCCCTGCCACAGCGGAATTCCGCCTTTCTCACTCCTTGACCCCCCACCGTGTGGAAGGGAAACCTTGGGCTGTGTCCACCCACCATCCTCTGAGGGGCCTGGCAGGCTCCTGAGCCAGGCCAGGGGGTACTTATTTCAACATCTGGACGGGCCTTCTGTAGTTGAGTCCTGTGAACAATGGCAGGATGTTCTTTCAAGGTACCCAGTGACAAGGGCCTCCACCCTCTGGAAAGTCCTGCAAGGAATTAAATCCAGACAAGTCTGTCAAGGGGAGGGGAGCCAGGCCCCTGCCTGTTCCTCTGGACTGCTCCACGAGCACACACACTCACGTGTGTACATGCTCACACACTCATATGTGTACACTCACACACACGTACAGTCACACATATGTGTACACTCATACATGTACATACACTCACATGTGTACATTCACACATGTATACACGGTTGTACAGATGTGTACATTCACACATACACTCACACTTGTGTATGCTCTCATGTACACTCACACATGTATGTTCACACACGTATGCTCACACTCGTGTATACTCTCATGTATGCTCACACTCACATGTATACAGCTGCACACTCACCTGTACAGTCACACACATGCATGCACACTCACATGTATACATGTGCATACCCACACACGTATATGCACAGATGTGTGTGTTCACAAACTCACATGTACACTCACACGTATGTGCATGTTCACACACACGTGTGTATGCTCACACACGTATTTGCACATGCGTATACTCACACACTCACATGTGCCCACACACATGTGGTCAACACACTCATGTGTATGCTCACTCACATACGCTTACACACACATGTGAATTCACTCAACACTCAGAACTCACCTAGACTTATACTTTTGCACATTTTCACACATATGTAGGCACACACATATATACTTACGCATTCATGAACATACACACATGTGCACTGTCGTGTTCACACACACATGCACATAATGCTGAAACACACACACTGTCACATATGTGCATGCTCTCATGCTCACACACATTCACTCACACACACTCACCTCCCTTCCCCGCTGGAGACAGAGCCCCACCTAAAGAGGTCATTGACTCATCTTGAACAAATCCCTGAAAGTCAAACCTCTCCCTCTGCCCTGGCGGGACATAGCAAACAGGTCAATCCCCAGAATGTGAGTCAGGGGAGACCCCCCCCAGGGAGACCACTCTAATTTTCTTGAAGCCACACAAGGGGCTGTCTTGCAGGTGGGCTGTGGAATACCATCTGCTGTTTGGAATGGGCTTCAGCACCAGCTCTGCCCAGCCAGGTCCCATGGGTTGGGGGGCTCCTAGTCTACTGTAAGCCATTGTGAAGGGGGGTTTTCAGGGCAGCCCTGAAATAGTCGCCCCAACCACCCCCTGCTCCCTGCCCCAGTCCTCTTGCGTGTCTCTTGGCCACTCACCAAGGTGATCAGCTTTTTTCCCTCAAAACCCACGTTCCTGGGATCCCAGACTTTCCCACACTTTTCCTGCCTATTCCAGCATCTCAGCTGTGGCTCGCTGTTGTTTGGGAGATCTCAGAGGATGAATTAAACCATTCGTGGCTCCTTTGTTCATTCTCTCATTCAGTAAACACTCACCTAGATGCCTAGGATCCAGGTTCTGCTCTGGGAGCTGAGAATACAGCAGTGAACAAAGCAGAGAGGGCTCTGCTGCCGTGGAGTGGATGTTCCAATTGTAGGGCTGAGTGGAGGAGTAAAACATCAATAAAAGAAGCAGAGATGCCCATTCAGCATGATATTGGCTATGGGCTTGTCATAAATAGCTCTTATTATGTTGAGATATGTTCCATCAATGCCTCTTATTGAGAGTTTTTAGTATGAAGGGATGTTGAATTTTATAGAAGCCCTTTTCTGCATCTGTTAAGATAATCATGTGGTTTTTGTCATTGGTTCTGTTTATGTGATGGATTACGTTTATTGATTTGCATACGTTGAACCAGGCTTGCATCCTAGGGGTAAAGCCGACTTCATCGTGGTGGTTAAGCTTTTTGATGTGCTACTGGATTTGGTTTGCTAGTATTTTATTGAGGATTGTGACATTGATGTTCATCATGGATATTGGCCTGAAATTTTTTTTGTTATTTCTCTGCCAGGTTTTGGTATCAGGATGATGCTGGCCTCTTAAAATGAGTTAGAGAGGAGTCCCTCTTTTTCTATTGTTTGGAATAGTTTCAGAAGGAATGGTACCAGCTTGTCTTTGTACCTCTGGTAGAATTCAGCTGTGAATCTGTCTGGTCCTGGGCTTTTTTTGGTTGGTAGGCTATTAATTACTGCCTGAATTTCAGAATTCGTTATTGGTCTATTTAGGGATTTTACTTCTTCCTGGTTTAGTCTTGGGAGGATGTATGTGTCCAGGAATTTATCCATTTCTTCTAGATTTTCTAGTTTATTTGCATAGGGGTGTTTATAGTATTTTCTGATGGTGGTTGGTATTTCTGTGGGATCAGTGGTGATATCTCCTTTATCATTTTTTATTGTGTCTGTTTGATTCTTCTCTCTTTTCTTCTTTATTAGTCTAGCTAGTGGTCCATCTATTTTGTTAATCTTTTCAATAAATAGCTCATGGATTCATTGTTTTTTTGAAGGTTTTTTTGTGTCTCTATCTCCTTCAGTTCTGTTCTTATCTTAGTTATTTCTTGTCTTCTGCTAGCTTTTAAATTCATTTGCTCTTGTTTCTCTAGTTCTTTCAGTTGTTATGTTAGGGTGTTAATTCTGATTTTTTCCTCACTTTCTCATGTAGGCATT
Source organism: Saimiri boliviensis (assembly GCF_048565385.1). NCBI lineage: Eukaryota > Metazoa > Chordata > Mammalia > Primates > Cebidae > Saimiri > Saimiri boliviensis. The sequence goes on from NC_133466.1 coordinate 13,330,568, forward strand.
CAGTGCTATAAATTTCCCTCTTAACCCTGCTTTATCTGTGTCCCAGAGATTCTGGTATGTTGTGTCTTTGTTCTCATTGGTTTTCAAAGAACTTATTTATGTCTGCCCTAATTCCGTTATTTACCCAGTAGACATTCAGGAAAAGTTGTTCAGTTTCCATATAGTTGTGTGATTTTGAGTGAGTTTCTTAATCCTGAGTCTTAATTTGACTGCACTGTGGTCTGAGAGAAGGTTTTTTATGATTTCTGTTATTTTGTATTTGCTGAGGAGTGTTTTACTTCCAATTATGTGGTCGATTTTAGAATACGTGCTATGTGGCGCTGAGAATAATGTATATTCTGTTGATTTGGGGTGGAGAATTCCATAAATGTCTATTAGATCCACTTGGTCCAGAGCTAAGTTCAAGTCCTGAATATCCCTGTTAATTTTCTGTCTCATTGATCTGTCTAATATTGACAGCATGGTGTTAAAGTTTTCCACTATTATTGTGTGGGAGTCTAAGTCTCTTTGTAGTCTCTTGTTTTATGAATCTGGGTGCTACTGTATTGGGTGCATATATATTTAGGATAGTTAGCTCTTCTTGTTGCATTGATTCCTTTACCTTTGAAAACTGACACAAGACAAGGATACCCTCTCTCACCACTCCTATTCAACATAGTATTGGGAGTTCTGACCAGGACAATCAGGCAAGAAAAAGAAATAAAGTGTATTCAGATAGGAAGAGAGGAAGTCAAATTGTCTCTATTTGCAGGTGACATGGCTATATATTTAGAATACCGCATCATCTCAGCCCAAAAACTCCTTAAGCTGATAAGCAACTTCAGCAAAGTCTCAGGATATAAAATCAAAGTATAAAAATCACAAGCATTCCTATACACCAACAATAGACAAGCAGAGAGCCAAATCATGAGTGAACTCCCATTCATAATTGCTACAAAGAGAATAAAATACCTAAGAATACAACTAACAAGGGATGCAAAGACCTCTTCAAGGAAAACTACAAACCACTGCTCGAGGAAATAAGAGACAACACAAACAAATGGCGAAACATTCCGTGCTCATGGATAGGAAGAATCAATGTGAAAATGTCCATACTGCCTAAAGTAATTTATATGTTCAATGCTATCCCCATTAAGCTACCAGTGACTTTCTTCGCAGAATTAGAAAAAAGTACTTAAATTGTGTATGGAACCAAAAAAGAGCCCATATAGCCAAGACAATCCTAAACAAAAAGAACAAAATGGAGGCATCATGCTACCAGCCTCCAAACTATACTATAAGGCTACAGTAACCAAATCAGCATGGTACGGGTACCAAAACAGATATATAGACCAATGAAACAGAACAGAGAACTCAGAAACAATACCACACATCTACAATCATCTCATCTTCAACAAACCTTACAAAAACAAGAATGGGGAAAGGATTCCCTATTTAATAAATGATGCTGGGAAAACTGGCTAGCCCTATGCAGAAAACAGAAACTGTACCCTTTCCTTACACCTTATACAAAAATTAACTCAAGATGAATTAAAGACTGAAATGTAAAACACAAAGCCATAAAAACCCTAAAAGAAAATCTAAGCAATACCATTCAGGACATAGGCATGGGCAAAGACTTCATGACTAAAATTCTAAAAGCAATTGCAACAAAAGGCAAAATTGACAGATGGGATCTAATTGAACTAAAGAGCTTTTGCACAGCAAAAGAAACTGTCATCAGAATGAACAAGCAACCTACAGAATGAGATAAAATTTTTGTAGGCTGCCCATCTAGCAAAGATCTAATACACAGAATCTAAAAGGAGCTTAAACAGATTTACAGGAAAAAAACCGACCCCATCAAAAAGTGGGTGAAGGATATGAACAGACATTTCTCAAAAGAAGACATTTATTTGGCCAACAAACATAAAAAAAAAAAAAAGCTCATCAGCACTGGTCATTAGAAAAATGGAAATCCAAACCACAATGAGATATCATCTCATGCCAGTTAGAATGGGGATCATTAAAAAGTCAGGAAACAATAGATGTTAGAGAGGCTGTGGAGAACTAGGAATGCATTTACACTGTTGGTGGGAGTGTAAAGTAGTTCAACTATTGTGGAAGACAGTTTGGTGATTCCTCAAGGATCTGGAACCAGAAATACCATTTGATCCAGCAATCCCGTTACTGAGTATATACCCAGAGGATTATACATCACACTACTATAAAGACACATGCACACATATGTTTATTGTAGCACTATTTACAATAGCAAAGAATTGGAACCAACTCAAATGTCCATCAATGATAGACTGGATAAATAAAATGAGGCACATATGTACACCATGTAATACTATGCAGTCATTAAAAGGAATTAGTTCATGTTTTTTGCAGGCACCTAGATGAAGCTGGAAGCCATCAGTCTCAGCAAATTAACACAGGAACAGAAAACCAAACACTGTATGTTCTCACTTATAAGTGGGAGTCGAACAATGAGAACATATGGGCACAGGGAGGGGAACATCACACACCGGGGCCTGTCAGGAAGTGAGTGGCAAGGGGAGGGAGAGCATTAGGACAAATAACGAATGTGTGCAGGGCCTAAAACCTAGATGACGGGTTGATAGGTGCAGCAAACCACCATGGTACATATATACCTATGTAACAAAACTGTATGTTCTGCACATGTATCCCAGAACTTAAAGTAAAATAAAAATTAAAAAAAAAAAGAAGTGGAGATGAAGCTGAGTGCTGTGGACAGACATAAGTCCCGGAGGAGGCACTGTGCATTGGGGCAGGGGCTTTGGTGAGGGCAGCAGGGCAGGACCTTGGTTTCCTCCCTGCTGAGGTGGGAATCTGCAGAACAGTGCCAGCCTTGTGCTCCCAAGGGACCACTCTGGCTAAATATGTGGCTAATGGCCAGACAAAAGTGGAAGCAGAGAGAACAGCCCAGGAAGAGGATGGCGGTGGCTTGGACCAGGTATTTGGGGCAGAGCTGGTAAGCAAGGGTTGGGCCGTCTGCCCAAGCACTTGACACAGAGGGGCATTGCCTGCCCCAGCCACACGGCTCCTCATGGTCAGGCGTGGACTGCTCCATTTCAGTTCCCAACCTCCCCCTGACATCAGCCCTTTCTCCTGATGTTGTCATTGAGCTGGCTCAGGCTCTTGACTTTGCTGCTCAAGAGATTTTGAAAGTGAGTCAAAAGTGGAAGTAAGTAGTTGATTGCAAAGTGAAAAGTACACTCTGATAGCTGAGTCAAGAGTGGGCTACTTGAGATAATGAGACAGCCCCCCAGTGACACTGGGAGTGCTCCCTTTACGGGAGTCTTACACGATTATTCATGAAGGGCGGGAATGAGCATTGTTGTAAGCATGCTATGAGAGGTCTCCTGGATGCCCTTGCACTATTGCTGTACACGCTAGCACGTACATCCGATGTCTCATTAGCATCTTAAATCTCTACCCAAGGGTGTGTTTTTTAGCATTAAAATAGTCATGGTTCAGCTTAAGGACATTGCTCATGGACTTGCATGCCTGCGCGGGCTTGGGGATTTTTCCCTTTTGCCCCTGCTCCTCTCTGCTCCAGGATGTCCTAACCACGAGCCCCAGATGCAGTTCGTGCACTGTCGGGTGGTTTCTTCTCTCCATCAATTTGGCAAGTTTCCTGTTTCTTCTCAAAGGAGGCTATGACTACCCTCTCCAGCCTACCTCACTGACACTCTGTCTTCTAGCCGCCCTAGTCACTAGGAGAGCAAAGCCTTCCCTCTAAACCCAACTGGATGCGTCTCCCATACCCCAGTCCTTGCCCTGTGGGCCTATGAACTCCAGCCAGACACCAGGGAGGTCTGGTCACTTTTCCACTTCTGTTGCCCAATGGCAGGCCCAGAATTTGTATAGAGGAGAGTCTTGGGGACAACGTCTCATTGGGAGCTGACCTTGAAGCCACTGCGTCTCTATGATGGAGAAAATGCTGGTGGTTCATATCAAAGAAAGGTGGGGGAAGGGTAAAGATGGGTGCCAAAGCCCTTTCCCAAGCTGCCCTGTGGTGCTGTTATTATGAACTCTGCTGCTCACCACCCCTAGACAGAGCAACTTAGGGCTGTGATGTGGCATCACTTTGGAAACCCCAGCCCCTAACTCAGGCCAGGCTCCCAGTAAGCAAAGACATAAAGGATGATTGGACCTCAGAACTGGATTGGCCCTCAGACAAATGTGAAGAGAAGGAAATTGTCCTCATATTCAGACACTACCTTGTATTCCAAACTATAGTCCATCCTCGAGCTCTGAGGTTCATTGCAGTAGAACCCAATTCTAGCCCCTGGGGTCCACTAGGTCTCCCTGTCTTCTCAGACAATATTTTACGTCACGTTAATCTACTGCATGTGCAAAAGCACATCAATCACTCCCATTGCAGCTAGACAGGAATGGTTCTCAAGCCACTAATATCTCCTTCCACAGAGAACCTTTTCTGAAGCTTTCTTTATAAAATAAGATTTAAACTCTCATATGTCTTTGGGGTATATGTGTAGGGGGAGAATGGGAAGGCACACAAGAAATAGTCTGACTGATAAGAGCGTGATTTGACCAGGAATACTTCAGTGATGACCGTCATGTTTCAGAGGATCAGGCCTGAGTTATTTCAGTATGCGTTCAGCTTCTCTGAGCTGAGAGTAAATTTGCAAGACAGATCCAGTCAAAAGCCCAGAGTAAGGTGCAGACACTTAAAATGTGAGCAAGATATATTTAGCTGCTGCTTTTTTTTTTTTTTTTTTTTGAGACAGAGCCTTGCTGTGTCACCCAGGTTGGAGTACTGTGGCTCAGTCTTGGCTCACTGAAACCTCCACCTCCCAGGTTCAAGCGATTCTCCTACCTCAGCCTCCCAAGTAGTTGGGACTACAGTTGCGTGCCACCACACCCAGCTAATTTTTTTTTTTTTTTTTTTTTTTGAGACACTCTCCCTCAGTCACCAGGCGCCAGGCTGGAGTGCAGTGGCATGACCTCGGCTCACTGCAACCTCCACCTCCTGGGTTCAAGCAATTCTCCTGCCTCAGCCTCCCGAGTAGCTGGGACCACAGGCGCACACCACCACGCCCAGCTAATTTTTTTGTATTTTTAGTAGAGACGGAGTTTCACCATGTTGGCCAGGATGGTCTCGATCTCTTGACCTCGTGATCCGCCCGCCTTGGCCTCCCCAAGTGCTGGGATTACAGGCGTGAGCCACTGCACCTGGCCCCAGCTAATTTTTTGTATTTTTAGTAGAGACAGGTGTTTCACCACATTAGCCAGGATGGTCTCAATCTCCTAACTTCATGATCCACCCTCTTTAGCCTCCCAAAGTGCTGGGAGTATAGGTGCAAGCCACCACGCCCAGCCCACATTTGGCTTCTTTATGAAGGCTATTGCTGAAGCTCGATCACGTCAAGCAATCAGTTTTGAATTATACACTTTAATCCAATTAAACTTACATAGCTTGCAAGATACCCTGTTAGGTGCTAGAGAGGGATGGTGAAGTCCCCACCCTTGAAGGATTAGTAATTGGGTTGAGAGTCAGATGCCCCACAGCAAGCTCTAATGCAAGACAAATTAAGCAACAAAAGGGCACCCCTCGAAATGACTAGAAGCATACAGAGGACCCAGGTGGACCTCATGGAGGTGGTGGCACTTGAGCTGGCCTTTGAAGGAAGATGAGATCATGCTCAGGTAAAGGTGCGGTGGAGGTCACTGCAGATGGAACCAGCCTGTGAAGTCAGAACCTATGCTGATGGATGTTCCACTGTGAAGGCTCAAAAGGGGGGGCCAATTGTTTGGGGAGGGAGGGTGGAAAAGAAAGGCATTATCAGGTGATGTTAAGGGGATATCTGCAGAAAGGCAGGCATGGGTGGCTCAAAGGGGTCCAGCAATTTTTTTGTGTCGTGTGGACCCTGGAGAAGATGAGAGACAACTCTGATCCTCCAACCTCCAAGGTGGATGTAACAGCCTTCAGCATCTCACATCTGTGCTCACTTTCCTTTCTCTATTACTTCACTTAACAGAGGGCCCCTCTTTTATCTTCCCAAGCCCATTTAGCATCTGATGTTCCGAGTTTAATAAGAAAAACCCAGAATCATATAGAAAAACCTTCCCCGAACTAGGAGGGAGCCAAGAGACCACAGAATGACTCGGACAAGTCCAGCTTAGTGAGTAGATAGATGAGTTTATTAGAACTTACCTGTGAGGCTCTCCTGGATGGCAGCACAATAGCTTTAGAGATCTGCACTGCCTCCCATCCTTAAACTAATTTTCTGGCTTTTTGCCTGCTGTGTGTTTGATGGGACTGTTTTCCTTGATGGGTTCTCAGATACTCTACAGGATGTGGAGGCTATCAGGGAAGTCTGCTCTTCGGCTGGGCACAATGACTTTGGCTCATCGCTAGGCCTTCAGGGTTCAGGCAGTGGACCTATACCCTTAAGCAACCTGGTGGGGGGCCTGCCATACTACACAGACAAATATGGGGTAACCTGGTTGTTGGCTTTGCCCAGTCCTGTCTGGGTGGCACTAGGAACCCACTGTCTCTGTCGGGGTTAACTTCCTCATGTGTCTGTCAGTGATGGCAATATCTGCTTCCAGGGACTGTTGTGAGTGTTAAATGAAGCAATGCATATAAAGAGACAAATAGTATATACACAATAATTGGTGGCTGCCATTGTATCAGCCTGCACATACACCAGCCACGGGCAGAACAACCTAACAACCAGCCAGGCAAGGGACTGTCACTCAACAGCTCTGTATCAATGCAGGCTTCCATGGTGGTTGATCACAAGCACTTGAAGCATAACCAGTGGTTTCTCTGTGTGGTCTGGCTGTTGCTAATAACAACCAGTTTATTAACAAGGCTGATGCTGGCCTCTGGGCTTTGGCAAACCCTTTTGGTCAAAGCATGAATCAACTCGGCAACCATAACAAACTACTCATATACTGAGAGAACCCACTCATCCCTTTATCACTCTGTTCTTGACACAGTGTACTTTACTACGACGTTATCAAAAGCAGCCTCAACTTGGCTTTCTCATAGAAAGCAACTCCCCACCCCCGAAAAAGGCAATTTCTGTGACGGCAAAAGAGCAGAGTGTATTTTATGGGTGGCACGAAATGGATAGAAGAGGGTCAGGAAGACCTAATCTTGGGACACGGTGTGGCAGATACCATTGGCTGAATCATCAGCAGTCATTCCATTTAATTTCCTGCAAAAGTAAAAAAATTAAAAATGTATTTTGCAGGAAAGTGGGTGGGCATATAAAAACACTGTGCCCTAGAGAATGAGTCATAATTGGCCAAGCCTATCTTGCAATCACCTTCCCTTTGGTTAGTGATTGGCCTAGAAGTGAGCATGTGACACACCGCCGGCCAATGAGAAATACGGGGCATCTGCTGCGGCCCTTCTGGGAAAGATACTTCATTCCCAATCAAGAGTGAGGCTGAGTAAGGACCCCTTTTAGGCACCTACTTTCTGTCTTTTATCTAGTCATTTGCGGGAGATTCCTGGTCCCATATTGCAAGCTCACAAAGAACAGGGATAATGTCTTAGTCACGCTTTTTTCCTTCCAGTTCCTGGTTCAGGTAAGATGTTTAAATATTGAATTACGCACAGGTATTTGATACGTATTTGTTGTTTGAATAAAATTGCTTCACAGTAATGGTTCTCAACCATGGGTGGTTCCCCACCTCCACCGCCCCAGGGACATCTGACAATGTCTGGAGACATTTTTGGTTGTCATGAGTGGCTGGGTGGAGTGGGTGCTACTGGCACCTAGTAGGTAGAGGCCAGGGATGCAGCTTAGCATCTTACAAGTCATAGAATAGCCCCACTCCAAAGAATTATCAAATCCAGAATGTCAATGTACCAACGTTGAAAATCCCCCCTCCAGACAACCAAATAGGAATGCATTCTCTAGATTCTTTGTGCTAAGGCTGAAAGAAATGTTTGAACATTTTTTAAGGGTTGAATTGTAAGACACTAAACCCAGGATCACCTTAGCTGATTAACAAACATACATCAGCTGTTCTCTGTCAATAGGGAAAACCCTGCGTAGCTAGTCTATGCTTCCTCAGCGCACTGGGAGCAGCTCACGGTAAGAAGCTCCAAAGTGATTCTTCAATAAAGAGGTGGGGAGAGCCTCCCAGCCTCAGGGTCACGTTCTGTAGCTTACAGGTGCAGTGAGTCCTGGTAGCCACACTTCCAGATCACATGGGGGGATATTCACTGAGGGCTATGGTGGGAACTAAAATCCTTCCCTCTGTTTCTCAGAAGAATGACCTCGTAACCGATGAAGGGCAGCCTGTGAGGAACACACCTCGTGTGACTTTGGAGGCAGGGAGGGCCCAGAAGAACACATTGGGGTGACTGTCTCTGGCCAAGGCTGTTGGGCAGTGACTTGGGGGCTGCTTGAAGATGATCAGAAGATGGCTGGTCTGGTCATGCTGAACAGGATGGAGGCCCAGCCCCCGCCAATGGACAGAGTCCTCCCTGGGCCTTGAAGATGACGGGTCTGGTTGCCTGCCCCTCCCAGCCTCTCACCCCAGCCACCTTGTAGGGCATTTTGTTTTCTTTTCACCTCCAGAAAAGCAGCCCTTGCTGTTTCTTCTGCGTGATTTCACAGTCTCGCTTGATTAGCGAGCCTCTATCTCGGCCCTTCTGGAAAATGCAAACCTGCTTGTACAATACGAGCACAATTCCTTCTGGAAGCACGGTTTCTGTGGGCTGCCTCCTTCCTCTCCCACCAGTTGGCCAGTACAAGTCTAGCTCACAAGCAGGGTGTTTGCACGCATCATGAGCATGGTGGGGCTGTCTCTTCCCCACCCCTCCCCCACCCGCCCCCGTGTTGAATCCTCACTTTTAGTTCCAGGAGCACTTTGGCCAACAAAGATTGTCTCTGGTTTGTCATTTTCCAAACTAAGTCCGGGACCTCCCTGGATGATGATGAGATGCAGGAGGAAGAGGGTGCAGGGGTGCTCACCCTGCACAAGCGGACAGGAAAACTCATGTGCCCTCTAGAGAAGGCCCTGGAGGTTTCTGGGCTGTCTGGTGAGTTTTCATTTAGGATTTTAGAAACAGATGCTGAGCTCGGGTAAAAGTCTGGAATAGCAGACGTCCATCTTAACAGCCTTCACCTCTCCATGTCTTATCCAAAGTCTGGGGCCCACTGCTTCCATGCTACAAGCCCTGCTCAGTCTGAGACACAGGAGACCTAATAAATGCGTGCAAACTGAGGCACTAATGACATCATGCTACTTTTCAAAGATTTTAAAAGCAGCAAGGGGCCTGTAAAAATGCTATCCTAGACTCTGCCATCAGAGTGGAAACAGTTCTGTTTAGGGTCTTGGGAAATGTTCCCCAACTATCATTCTCTGGGTTCTCTGTTCATCAAACCTCCAGCTTCCTTTCACACATCCTAACTTCTCACACACAAAATTGGAAACTCCAACATCTGTAGCATCAGACAGGACAAGGTCTTCCTTGTACATTTTGGGGGTGAGGGGAGCAGGGAAACAATTGTTAGGAGTATCTTTTGAACAATTCTGCTTCAGCTGCACATGACACTGAGCAGTGCTTACCCCTGCAAGGAGGAAAGTGCATGAGAGAGAAAACTCTTTATTTCCTGGGGCTCAGTGGCCACCACCAGCAGCAGCAGCTTTGGCCACATGCTGGAGCCCATCAGCTCCAGAAGGACCAGTTAGTGAAAGCTCTGTGGCTATCATCCAAGCACTACGGACCAAGGATACACATGTATGCGTGCATACCTCACAGGGGGCTAGCACTACAAGCAATACAGCAGAATGGGAAGAAAAGGGTAATCTGAGTGAATGACCCAGAAGAACCTCATGCAAATTTAGCAGTCTATCTCCAGAGATTACTCTAGGTCATCCACAGAAAGAATAAGAAGGAGCAAGTTCTCTGTAGCTACAAGGGGCTTAGTTGTACAGCCAATGGAGGGGAGCGTGTTTGGGCTCATGAAGGCCTGGGTGTTCAGAACTCTTTCCCTGGGAATATGGGCCTCTGGATATGCTATGATACATGGTCATGCAGGTGATTTCCATCTGCCTTCCTGCCTTTGGCACTAAGCCCTGCAGGGTGGGCCTGACCCACATAAACTTCATCACCAGCCTCCCTCTATGCTGGCTTCCAGTGGAAGGCACCAGCACAGTAGGGGAAGCAGATGAAGGATAAAGGAGAGAGCTCCAGATATTTATTTTCCAAGCTCCTTTTCTGTTGAGTTGCTTAAAGTTGGCTGTGTCAAGCCAGCAGATGACACAGCCCCTTTCAGGTAGCCCTTGCTATTCCGCTGCCCTCTTTGATTGGGTGACCACTTCTGCTCTTTACTTCCCCAGGAAAGGGGTGTATACTAGTCCATTTGCCTTGCTACAAAGAAATACCTGAGTCTGGGTCATTTATAAAGAAAAGAAGTGTATTTGGCTCATGGTTCTGGAGACTGTAGAGGAAGTAGTGCTGGCATCTGCTTATGGTGAGGGGCTCAGGAAGATTGCAATCATAACAGAAGGTGAAGGGGAGCCGGCCTGTCTCATGGTGAGAGAGGGAGCAAGAGAGGGGGAGGAGGTGCCATGCTGTTTTAAATGACCAGATCTCTCATGAACTCATAGATTAAGTACTCACTCATTACTGCTGTAAAGACAGCACCAAACTACTTGTGACCCAAATACCCACCAACAGACACCACCTCCAACATTGGAGATCACATTTCAACATGAGATTTGGAGGGGACAAACACCCACCCATATCAGGCTGGTAACAACACTGTGCTGTTGCTGGCCCCTGGCCTCTGCACTGTCTTTCATGGTTTTTCTAAACCAGCCCACATCTTTGTCAATAGAAAAAAAAAAATCCCTCAGTTTGAGTATGCCTGTACCAGGACCTAGACAGAGTGGACCAGGATGGAGTGGACCTGGATAGAGTGGACCTGGATAGAGTGGACCTGGATAGAGTGGACCTGGATGGAGTGGGCCTGGATGGAGTGGGCCTGGATGGAGGAAATGAGCCTCTGGAATTCTAGCTGGGTCTATGGAGCCTGATGTGAACCATCAAGGTTATTAAATTAACATGGTATTTTCATACTTCTGGCTCATTTCCACCCATCACCTGACACTGAACTAGCCAGCAAGACCTCATCTCATTCATTCTTGTTTTGCCCCAAGAATTAACAAGCCACGCCTATTTCAGAAACTGCCCCAGTGTGTATCCTCTCTAACAGCCAGAGGGTAGAACTTCGACTTCTTCCATGTGAAGCAGGAATCTTCTGTCTCTTATTGTAGAGGAAGGGGAAAGATTTTTCAAGAGAGAATGACGGAGTCTGTTAAAATATTGTATTTCATTCCTGGGAGAGTATATTCCTAACAGTTATGTGTCCTTGAAGTTATCACTACCCCAGAAGACATTGTCTTTCTGTACTCACTGGAATGGAGGCTCCCTAAGGGCAGAGATGTTTGTGTTGTTCATTTCTATATCAAAAGTGCTTAGTACAGCGCCTGGTGCATAGTGGCTGTTTTCTGTGTGTATGTATGTATGTATGTATCTGTGTGTGTGTGTGTGTGTGTGTATGTGTGTGTGTGTGTGTGTGTGTGACAGAGAGAGAGAGAGAGAGAGAGAGGGAAAGAGAGAGGAGGAGCAGGAAGAAAGGGAGAGAGACAGATGGGTGGATGAATGGATAGAAAGATAATTCAGTTGGAATAATGCAGGGGTTAGGAGCACTGACCATCAGTCAGTGAAAAACCCCAGTATAACTTTTGACTCCCCTCCCCAAAACTTAACTTCTAATAGCCTACTGTTGACTGAAAGCCCTGCCAATAACACATCTTATATTATATGCATTATATCCTATATTCTTACAATAAATAAACTATTGAAAGGAAAATGTTATTAATACAATCATGAGAAAGAGAAAATATATTTACCATTGATTCAGTGGAAGTGGAGCATCATAAAGGTCTTCATCATCATTGTCTTCTGGTTATGTGGGCTGAGGAGGAGGAGGAAGAGGAGGGGTTGGTCTTGCTGCCTCAGGGGTGGCAAAGGCAGAAGAAAATTCATGTAGAACTGGACCTGCACAGTTCAAATCGTGTCATTCAAGGGTCAACTGTGCATGTAATCAGGCCTGTCCCTTAGTCTGAGAAGAGGTTTGAGGTATTTCGGGGCCCCAACATCTCACAAGATGTAAGAGTCAGAGCACACCTGATAAATGGAAATCCAGAGGGATGTGGCCAGTGCTGCCAGGGACACCAGCCTGCTCCATATGGCCCCTGGTCAGTGATGGTGGTGACCAGCCTGGGCTGAGAGATGTGAGAATAGGGAGGTCACTGACCCTGTGCTCGGGCAGCCAGGTTGAATTCCTTGGCGGTTCTCAAATTCTGGGTGCATAGCAGACACCTTAGGGAGAGGGTCTTATTTAAAATGTTGACTCCCATGATCTACCCACAAAGAGCCTGAACTGGTCTAGGGTTTGCCCAGGACCTACATTGAAACAATCATCCTTGTGTTGTTTAGAAGCAGGTGGTCCCTGGACCATATCTTGAGAAACGTGGCCCTAGAGGACAGAGAAAACTGTTCTTTGAGGTAGGGACCCCAGAAAAAGTGCTGTCCTCCAAGTAGTTGCAAAGAGCTAAGAGGGGTCTGCAGGCAAGCCCACCTGAGAAAACCACCCAGCCCCAAGGGCACCTGAAGATGGGCACTGTCACTCGGTGGCATAAGCCCAGGTACAGCTGTGCAGAGCAGTGAGCATGGAGGGAAAGGAAGCAGAGTAGCTATGAGTTAAGGGAGCAGTGCTCCCTACTGTCCCAGGATCTCATCAGTGTCTGCCTCATGGTCAGCCCCCGGTAAACATCTGTTAAATGACTGTGACCCATGAGGAGGGATGACTGATGATTTAGTAAAAAACACATATTTTAATTTGTTTTAGAAATTCACAGCCTTGACTGCCTCTTGAAACCTCCTGGGGAGTGTTAAAAATCTTGTTGCATGAGTTCCAACCCTAGAGATTTCAATTTAATTGGTCTAGGGCATGGCCTGGGCATGGTTTTTGTTTTGTTTTGTATCGTTTTGTTTTAAAACTCCCCAGTGTATCTTATGTGTAGTCAAACTGAGAACCACAGCTTTAGCTGTTGGTGAACTTGTATATATTAAGTTGGGCTGTATAAAATTGGCCTACAAAAACGGCAGTTTTATATGGTTAGACTTGATACTGCCTTTGAAAGGTTGGCTTTTCTTCTCTTTAATTCATTTCTGTGTTCAGTTGTTGAAGTAAAAACACCTGAAACCAAACAAAGCCCAGGTGGTTCTGGTTTGTGAGGCTGAATGAGATACATCTGAAGATGAGCTGGTCCCAGCTCAGGCAGGGCAGGGAAACTCTCCCTCCTGGGAGGAGTGACCCTTGTCATTGGAGACTCTGAGATGCTTGCTCTTCACTGGGTCCAAGTCACGAACCTATTCTGTGCCTGAGAGCAGACAAAAGGTGTTAGTATGAACCTGCTTTCCTAATTCACCTTCTAACGTAGGAAAGGTTTAACTGCATGCATGTGCAAGATGCTCTGAAATACATGATGGTAAGTGCTCTGCCAAACATTTTCACTTCTTCATTGACAACTGAAAATCTGGCCCCAGTGGGGATCCATGCAAGCAAATGAGGGAAGGGAAGGGGATGATGGAGAATTAGTCATAAGGGAAACACTAAGCTTTATCGTTTTCTTCCCTTTCCTATTTGTCTCTTGCTTTGGAACATGCAGCGTGGGAGCTATTCATCCACAGGACTCTCACTTCCGACACCAACTGCAAAGTTCAAGGGATCATAATACCCATCCTGAGGCTCCATAATTCATGAGGACTCACAGAGTCCACTGAAAGCTGTTATCCTCACAGTTATGGTTTATTCTAAGAAAAGGACGCAGAGTCAGCCAAGGGAAGAGGAGTATAGGGTGAAGCCTAGGAGAGTTCCCAGTGTGCAGCTTCCATTAACCTCTCCCATGGAGCTGAGAGTGTCACTCTCCCAGCATGGGTGTGTGACAAAGTGTTGCCAACCAGGGAGGCTTTCCTGAGCCTTGATCTCTAGAGCCATCACTTAAACTTGGTTGGCTGCCCACATGGCTGACCTCAGTCTACAGCCCCTCCAGAAATCAACAAATATCACATGGCCCGAAGCTCCCACCCTATGGAACATTTTTGATGTTGCTCAAAACTTCCAGGCAAACAAAGACACACCATGACATGAAATCCCAAGAGCTTAGACATCATCTCCCAGGAGCTGATGGCAAAGGCCAGATCTCTCTTTGAGCTAGGTTCAAGATTTTACTACACGAAAGGTGAGATTTCTCTTTCTCCCTTCAGAGGAGTCTCATCCAGTTCTCTTCACTGAGCCTTACTCATCTGGATGTACTCAATTCCTCAGCCTATTTGTCTTTTTTAGATCAGATCCCACCTCCAAACCCTAATCTAGGTAAGCCCTGGGTCTTTGGGACCTACCAGTGATGTGGGCAGAGGCTGAGGAGAACTGTAATGTGTGCACTCTGACAAAACCTTCAGTGCAGGTGATGTCTAGATGTCTTAAGTATAAGCCAATTCTGATTCACTTTTTTTTTTTTTGGTAAATCTTGGAAATTTGTCACCTTCACTAAAGTGAAGTTACAACATGAATTTGTCATATTAATTGAGGATATTCAATTCTACAATAGGAGACAGGAAAACAAATGGGTTGTATAAAACTGAAAAGGCGAAGTGCAGAGAATGAGTAAAAAAGTAGCTTGTAAGGTGAGCACAAGCCACAGAACATTTCAAGTACAGATAAGAAGTTAGTGACATGTAAGGGATGTGTGTGATTTAAAAAAAAAAAAAATGGAGTAGCAAGAGCAATTATAGATGGAAAAGGATGGAAAGACCAAGTTACAAGGCAAGGGGTCATGCAATCTCTAAGCTGATGGTTTTGTCATCTTTTACTGGTCACCCATTGGTAATGCTCAGTATGTCCCACTCAAGATCTCACATGCTCTGTCCAAGGAATACAGATAAGATCCATAACTGTTCAGTGAGCTAGTTGGCAAACTCCAGGAGTGCCCCTTTATCCGCAAGAGATATGTTTCCAGGCCCCCAGTGGATGCCTAACCCTCAGAGAGTACCCCATTGCCATCGGTCAAGACACATGTCTGTTCATGTCTTCCCCCCACAAATTTAATATATTTCCCATCTTAACTGAGCATTGTCATCATGCACTGTGACCACGACTTTTGCAGTTTAAGGTGAAAGAGCAAGGCTAGCACACACTTTTCCTTTCTTCACAATTTCATGGATAGAAGATTTATCTTTACCACAGATCTTAGCAATCTCAGCCTGTGATCTTTTTTTATGAAGTCAAGAACTTTCACTTTCTCACTTGTAGGTAGCATTTGACGGCTTCTCTTTGGCATATCTGAACTGCCAGCCACTACGCTTATGCTTTGGGGCATTATGAAGTCAAATAAAGGTGACCTGAAGACAAGCACTGCAATACCTCAGTGGATCTGATCATCGAGATGACTCCCAAGCATCTACAGTGCGAAGATGCAGGCCAAAGGGAGGATTCACATCTCAGGTGGGATGGAGCTGAACAGTGCAAGATTTCATCACGCCAGTCAGAATGGCACATGATTTAAAACCTATATATTGTTTATTTCTGGAATTTTCCATTAAGTATTTCATTTCCATTCAATATTTACAGACCATAGGTAAATGGAACTGCCAAGAAGGAAAACCTGAGATAAGGGGGAAACTGCTATGCTGCTGTGACCACGTGTAATTGCTCCTGCATCTCTCATGTAAAACAAGCAAGTGATGATGCCAAGCACCTCTGCCTGCTGAGTCGCTGTTCAACATTCCTTGGGGGAGGTAGACGCAGACAACAGAGAAGTAGGATGCATGAGCATCACCTAACTCCAGATGCAGGTGGATGGTCTTTCCACCCCACCTCTGCACTGTACTAAGTGTGGCTACCTGTGATGGTTAATATTGAGTGTCAACTTGACTGGACTGAAGGATGCAAAGTATTGATCCTGGGTGTGTCTGTGAGGGTGTTGCCAAAGGAGATTAATGTTTGAGTCAGTGGGCTGGGAAAGGCAGGCTCACCCTTAATCTGGGTGGGCACCATCTAATCAGCAGCTAACGTGGCCAGGATAAAAAGCAGGCAGAAGAAAGCTAAAAGACTAGACTGGCTTAGTGTCCCAGCCTGTATCTTTCTCCTGTGCTGAATGCTTCCTGCCCTTGAACAACAAACTCCAAGTTCTTCAGCTTTGGGACATGGACTGGCTTTCTTGCTCCTCAGCTTGCAGATGGCCTATTTTGGGACCTTCTGATTGTGTGAGTTAATACTCCTTAATAAACTCCCCTTTATATATATCTCTATCCTATTAATTCTGTCCCTCTAGAGAACCCTGACTAATGCACTACCTAACCCATCCCTGTCCCCTTGCTTCTTGTGGTGTGTTTCATGTTGATGTAATAAACCATGAGATTTGAGCATCTTAATTGGGTCTGTGTACTTTCTGTTTTGGGACCACCAGAATTGTTTTCAGGGTAGTATACTTGGAGGCTTCCACTGGATCATGGTATTTCCTGTGGGATGGCAGCAAGAATTAAGTGTTACAATCTATTTTAAAAGCAAACTTGACATCCAACTCAGGGATGAACCCAGCTATCGTAACCTTTAAGAAGGAAAGAGGAAAGTGGGCGAGGCTCCCGCGGTAGCATCTGCTCCCTCACAGACCCGAAAGGAGACTGAATGTTCATGCAAATGTCAAACCAGAGACAACCCTTGGCCTTAGCAATTCCTAAGCAAAAGGAAGATTCAGAATGCCAGCGTCTGATTAGTTTGCTTATCCCAAACTATACTACCAATACTTTACTTTTTAAATGAGACAGGGACGCTGGAACCATGTATGCTTTGTCTTTAGAGGAAGTTTCACCTGAGAGGAGGTCTTCGCCCTTTACCTGGAATGATTAACTGGAATGATTAAAGGCAAGACAAATTATTAGAGGAACCGTTTCTCAGCCTTTTGACTAAGATCAAGTATAGTAAATTATTATAGGAGAAGAGGGACTTATCCTAAGAAACTTGACATGGCCTTTGAGGGGAAACAGGAGTGGGGTGGAGGGAATCTTGGGAAAGAAAAGTGATGGGGGCTGGAGCAGGACTTGAGAACAGTGCTCCCCACCTAGCTTCACCTCTCCCCTTCCTTCCCTGCTATGTACTTCTTCTCTTTCCATGAATAATTCTCCATAATTCTAAAATGATTCTAGGAGAGAGTTAAGAAAACAGATGTGGGTTGAAGGCCCTGGAAGAATTACAAATGGCTAAAAAACATACAATGTTCAACCTCACAAGTAACTCCAGATATAGAAATGGAAAACATGATTCCTTCCTTGGGAGTGTTTTGAACAACAGAGGGATATGGTTTTCGCTGTTACCAAATAAGGAGACCCTTAAGCCTAGAGTTTGCTGGGTCTGCCTCCAGATGTAAACGATTCTGATTTGGGGATGTTTTAATGATAGCGAAATAATATGATACCAAGAAAAGTTGCAGGTATTTGGGAATTCAATAAAAGCACAGTAGCTGGGATCTATGGAAATCATAATTCATGGCAATTTTGCGAGACAACTGTGCTTTCTCTTTGCCATTGGTCATTTGGAGATTTTATTTGGTGAAATCAAAGCTGACAACAGCACTGAATTTTGTAGGAGGAAATTATCCAGCCTCTGTGTTGCTCAGCCTCTCCCGCTCTCTACTGGCCCAGGCAGCCCTGAGCCTGAGTCTGAATAACAGAACTAATAAGCTGTCAAAACCTACGTACCTTCCTTGTTAGCAGCTCTTCCTCCGTCCCTGTACAAAGAAAATTGGGATCTGGAGGTACAGCGAAGAGGCTGGGTTTCCTCTGAAATGACAGCTTAGCATCATCTAAGAACAAGAATATGCAAGATGAAATGTCCTCATGTCCCTTTCACCCTTCATTTGTTGAAGGACAGATTTTATTCCATATGCTGGAATGAATTTTCTATTCCTGTTTTTTCTCGACTTCCTCGGATTCCACTAAGAAAGAGGAAGTGGTTAAGAAAAGAAGTTTTTGTGTTGCAGAAACACCATAAGGCATTGTTCTTGGGCTTTGATCTATCCACATCCTACCTCCCAAAGCGGCAGTTCTACAAAATATCAGGGTTGCAGGATAAGAGAGGGCCACCTCTCCCCAGGGAATCAGGCCAATCCCTTGGAAAGTTTCGCAATAGTTCCAAATGGTGAAGAGGAGAAAATTACTGTGTTGTGATCATTAAGGATTCTCCAACCCTGTTCTGGGCAGAATGCATGCAGGAAGGTTTGGTAGGATTTCACTGGCCACCAGCATCGTGACCATCAGGGCAGTTCACCAAAACAGTTAAATCAAAGAGCAAGACGATGTGAAACAGAAATACCGCAAAACCTCCTAGCTTGGGCCTCTTTTATAAACTGGTCTAACTTGTTACAGTGGTACGTTTGGCCTCAAGCCTTTGAAACTAGCAAGCGGGGGTTTACAGCCAGCAGGAAGGACCGCAAATACAGGCTTTGCCTTAAAATTCCTGGTTGTGTCCACCCAGGAGCTGTTGGCACCACATGGATGGGGCCGGCTGGGAGCCAGAGCGTCATGCCTGTTCCCAGTTGCAGATTATAATGTCTATGCAGCTGCCTTTCATTCACAGCTTCCCTGAGTGGTGCCAAAGTAAATTCCTCCAGGAATAGCCCCACAGTCACAATGAAGAGGGGCAAGGCCCAGGATGCCCCCAACACTCTTACTCCTGGCTGCGAACGTGCTGCCATCAGCAGCCAGAGAGAGAGGTCAGGCAGTAGAAAATCTCGGAGGCCCTGGAAACTCCCTAAGCTTCTCCACAGCAGTGCTGGGCTCATCTGTTGCAGCCAAGGTGAGGGTCCCACGTCATCCATATGGGCATAGAAGCATTAACCTGATTCCAGGGGCAGGATGATCACTCAGAAAAGCTGCCTTCTAGGCTCCTGTGACTTGATAGTGTGTCTCTGACTCACCTTCTTGGGGATTTCAGTGCTAAAACTGGGAAAGGCCTGGGTAAACTGGGATGTGGTGGTCACCCTACCTACAGGACCCCTTGCCCTGTATCTCCCTATAAAACCTCAGGTGGGAACCCTGCAAGCCCGTATTCCACCCTGGGAAGACCAGCATGCTGTGCATTGCCTCCAAGGAGCATCACACAGCCTGGGCACTTCCAACTCTATGTCTTTTGCAGATGAAGCAGCTCTATCAGCAGGTGTCTGAAGAAGGTCGCAGGTGCAAGCAGGTAGAAGGAAAACACGCAGAAGCTGGGGGGTGCACACACCAAAGAGGTTAAAGGGATCCCCGGAGGTCTGTGCAGAGCACCAGGAGTGTCCTGGGGTGCTCTTATCGTCCCATCATCCAGATGAGCAAAGTGAGGTACAGGGAGATTAAGTAACTTGTCCAACATTAAAGAGTTTTGAGCCGGGCACAGTGGCTCACGCCTGAAATCCCAGCACTTTGGGAGGCCAAGGCAGGTGGATCATGAGGTTAGGAGTTTGAGACCAGCCTGGCCAACACGGTGAAACCCCGCTTCTACTAAAAATACAAAAATTAGCCGGGTGTGGTGGTGTGCACCTGTAATCCCAGCTACTCAGGAGGCTGAGGCAGGAAAATTGCTTGAATCCGGGAGGTGGAGGTTGCAGTGAGCCAAGATCGTGCCACTGCACTCCAGCCTGGGCGGCAGGGTAAGACTTTGTCTCAAAAAAAGAAAAAAGAGAGCTTTGGTTTGGACACCTTGATTTGGAACTTCTGGCCACCAGAACTGTGAGAGAATAAAATGTGCTGCTCTAGGCCACCCTGCTAGTGGTACTACATCACAGCAGCCACTGGAAACTGAGGCAGAAGGGCTCTGTGATGATGGACTTGGAGGTGTGGTTGCAAGGCTTGCTTCACTGAAGACATCAAGGGGCAGCTGCTGGGATATTGAGGTCAAGGTCAAACACAGTCACTACTGGAGCAACTCTGCAATCAGCCATGGTTAGCTGAAACCTCATTCTCCAAGCAAACCCCAAATGGCTGTTTTCCCTTTTGAACCTCGAGAACACATGCTCGAAATCAGTGCTCCCTGTCAGCTAGCCTCTTATCATGAGATTTCCAGGTCTGATGGCTTATTGCACCAATAAGCTGGTAAGGAGATCGGCAGTGCCAAACACACATCAGGGAGCCTCTGTCCTCCCACTGCGCACCCCTATTCCAGGTCACCAGGCTTGAGAAGTCACCCAGGACACAGGAAACCCAGTGACCCACCGGACTCACAGCCCAGGGGAGGGAAACTGGGTGTCTTGGAAACTCCTCCCTGCTCCTTCAAGTTCACTCACAGCAGGGAAGCCAGGGCCCCCGAGTCCCTGGAGTAGTAGAATTCACAGAGACAGAGAGTAGAATGGGAATCACCAGGGCCTGTGGGGAAAGGGAATGTGAAGTTGTTTAATTGGCACAGAGTTTCCATTTTGGAAGATAGAGAAAAGGTCTGGAGGTGGATGCTGGTGATGTCAGCATAACACTGTGATATAACACTGTAAAAAACACAATTTTTTAAAATTGTCATTTTTCGAGATGGAGTCTCACTCTATCACCCAGACTGGAGTGCAATGGTGTGATCTACAACCTCTGCCTCCCAGGTTGAAGCAATTCTCTTGCCTTAGTCTCCCAAGTAGTTGCGATTACAGGTGCCCACCACCACGTCCAGCTAATTTTTGTATTTTTAGTAGAGACCAGGTTTCACCATGTTGGTAAGGCTGGTCTTGAACTCCTGACCTCAGATGATCCACTTGCCTCGCCTCCCAAAGTGCTGAGATTACAGGCCTGAGCCACTGCACCTGGACTGAATGTTCTTAACACCACTGAGCTGTGCACTTTCACAGCTTTAAAATGATCAATTTTGAGTTATATGTATTTTACCACAATGGTCAAAATAAAAATTTTTTAAATGTTATTGCTGGGGAACCTGGGGAAGAATACATAGGAATTTTCTGTATCCTTTTTGCCACTTACATGTGAGTCTAACATTATTTTAAAATACAAATTTTTAAAAAATGAACATACCATATAAAGGGGTAACACACGCATTTATACATGTATAGAAAAAAATTATAAGAGGATACACCAAATTTAGGCCATGGGATTTGGTGGTAACTTTGTCTACTTTTTTCTGTTCTTCTGAGCTTCTTAACTATCACAATTAGGGGGAAAACACTTTTAGGAAGTCTCCTGCTGCTTCTCCATTAACACAGAGAAATGCGCTTCTCTTTTGGATATTCAAGGGCTACGGCAAAGTCAAAGCTTAAGATCTCCAACAATCTGCACAATGCCCAGCGTGTTATAGACGCAAACTTCTGTTGAAGAAACCGTAATCACTATTCCCATACTAATCATGCTAAGATGAAAACCAGACAGACCAATGGTGGACACAGGAAGCAAAAGGCATCAGTCCCATCCGATGCTCTCTCCTGGGCAGGAAAGAACGTCATCGCTATGAACAGACTAGTGGCCTTGCCACTGGCGATCAGGAAGCTTTTCTATAACGGTCATCACCACATCAGGGCTCCAGTATCTTTCATCAGATCCTCTGTCCCTTTCCACATTCCCACCCCTAAACCAGCACACCCCACAAATTGCAGAGAAAAATTTTCTCTAGGGTCACTCTAGGAAAGTGTGAACAAATTTTCTCACCCCGCAGCTAGGCTGGCTGTTTTGGATTGAATGTTTATCTCCTTTAAATAGATATGTTGAGGTCAGAATGAGACCTTACTGGGAGATGGAGTTCTGTTATAGATTGAATATTTGTGCCCCCTGCCCCCAAATTTATATGTTGAAACCCTAGCCCCCAAGGTGATGGTATTAGGAGGTGGAACCTTAGGGCTAAATTTGGTCATGAGTATGGAAGCTCCATGATGAGATTAGTGCCCCTATTGGAAAAGGAAGACCTCAGATCTCTCTCTTTCTCTGCTGTGTGAGGATACAGGGAGAAGGCAGCTGTTAGAGAGAAGAGGGTCACTGGAACTCAGCCATGCCAGCACCCTGATCTCTGACTTCCCAACCTCCAGAATGGTGAGAAATAGATATCTGTTGGTTAAGCCCCAGACTGTGGTACTTAGTTATCACAGCCCAAGCAGAATAAGATAGGGTCTTGAGAGAGGTAATCAAGTGAAGATGAAGTCATCAGGGTGGTCCCTAATTCAATATGCCTGGTGTTCTTATAAAAGGAGACGTTTGGACACCGAGACAGACATGCACAGAGGGAAGACGAAGTGAAGACACAGAGAGGAGTCATCTACAAACCAAGAACACCTGCGGCTACTGGCAGCCAGGGGAGACACCTGGAGCACATTCTCCCTCACAGCCCTCAGAAGGAACCCACCATGCAGCACAGGGATTTTGGACTTCCAGCCTCCAGAACTGCATGATGATGAATTTCTCTTCTTTCAGCCATCCAGTGTGGGGGTGATTTGTTGCCACAATGCTAGTAAGCTAACCTTCATTGCTTCTCCCAAGCTGACTGTTTTCCTGAAAAATCCCCTTCAGGAGGCTAAAGGGAAGGCTCAATGCCTTTGAATTAACACTTCTTAGTTTAAAATCTCCTTCCCAAACCCAAATCTGAAATGGTCATTTTTCCATGTGCACCACAAAGATACAAATGTCTCATTCATGCCCCTCCAGTCCTTTGTCTTGCTGTTGTAAGCTCTGGTGCATTGCTTACAAAAACCATCGGGCTCCTAACACCAACATCCCCATCCCCTAAAGCCACCCTGCTACAGCCTACAGCAGAGATCACAGGACTTGATGACCTTTGGGCCCCAAGGGGCCTGCCACACTGGGAGCCTGAAAGGCACAAGGTTGTGTGGCCCTGTGGGGACCTTTCTAAACAGCCATTTCCATGCCCTTGCATGGCCCTCAATCAGGGCATAGGGGCGCTAGGTTCCCACTCTAAGAGGCATGGATAGTGGCCCCAATCCTGCAGCCCATGGCTTGGCCCAGAATGAAGGAAATCCACAGCCCATATACCACAATAGAGGATCTGTTTGATGGGTCCAAGTGGGATCATGAGCTCCAACTCTATGTAGTTTAGCAATGTGAGAAATCTAGGGTACTAACATCTTCAAACCTCAAACTCCCCCTGCATGGGGGAAGAAGGACCCTTAGCCTTCTCTGCCTGGATTCTTCAGGGCTCCACTGCCTGGGCATACCCCTGACCTGCAGCTCCTTGAAATCTACACATGTTGCTTCTCTGGCCTTCCTGGGAGGTGGGTGAAAGCAAGCTAACAAATTGCCCTTTCCTCTCTGAACTAGCTAGAGTCTTTGGCAATCTCAGCACATGAGTCTGGCCACAGATCAGATTTCAAAACTAAGAGGTGATCACCATTCATTTCATCATTCCGCAAATGTTTGCTGAGCACCTATTATATTCCAGGCCCAGCCAGAACTGAGAATACAAAATGAGAAAGACATTATTCCTATGCTCGAAGGGCACATAGTTGGGGGTGGAAGGAGAAAGGCAGATGCAGAAATAGATAACTTTAACATAATGAGGTAAGCAAAATGATCAGGATGTGCACATATAGTTATGGGAGAATTACAGAGGGGCAGTGTAGCTGGCTGAATAATGGTCCCAAAAGATATCCACATCCTAATCCCTGGAACCTGTGAATATTTTACCTTACATGGCAAAAGGGACTTTGCAAATGTGATTAAATTAAGCATCTTGCCAAGAGCAGATTATCTTGGATTATCCAGGAGGACCCAATCTAATCACAAAGTTCCTTATAAGAGGTAGGAAGGGGGCTGAGCGTGGTGGTTCACGCCTGTAATCTCAGCACTTTGGGAGGCCAAGGCAGGTGGATCACAAGGTCAGGAGTTTGAAACCAGCTTGGCCAATATGGTGAAACCCCATCTCTACTAAAAATACATAAATTAGCCAGGCATGGTGGTGAGCACCTGTAGTCTCAACTACTCAGGAGGCTGAGTCAGGAGAATCGCTTGAACCTGAGAGGTGGAGGTTGCAGTGAACCGAGATTGTGCCACTGCACTCCAGCCTGGGTGACAGAGCGAGACTGTTTCTCAAAAAGAAAAAAAAAAAAGAAAAGAAAAGAAAAAGAAAAAAGAGGTAGGAAAGGAGCAAGACTAGAGTCAGAAAAAAGGAGATGTGATAAGGAAGCAGAGATCAGAGTCATGCACTCTGATGGGGCCACAAGCCAAGGAATGGAGGCAGCTGTGAGAGGCTGGAAAAGTCAAGGAGACAGATTCTCACATCAGACCCTCCAAAGAAACCCACCCTAACAAAACCTTGATCTCAGCCCCATAATGCACGTTTCAGGCTTCTGACTTCCAGAAATGTAAGACATAAACTTGTCTTGTTTTAATCCATACATTTGGGGTTGCTTGTGGCAGCAGTAACAGGAAACTGATACAGGCAATACATTCACCTAGTGATGACGAGGTTCTGGATGTGAGAATTCCTGAGAGACTCTTGCAAAATGGGAAGGAGGAGTAGGCAAGTGGGGCCCTCAGAGAAGACAGCAGATGCACGGAAAAGTGTGCCCTGAACTTGGCTAAAGCACAGAGTTGCAGGCAAAAAATAGTAAAAGTTGAGCTTGGAGGGTGAGCAGGAGCCACGCTGCACCGGGCCCTATATTCTTGCTAAAGAGTGAGGACGTTAGCTTGGGAGTTATTCTAGAGGCACGAAAGACGTTAAGCTTTAATATTTCACGTCAAACGTTAAGGATTGACAATGTCAAAGCTTCATATTGGTTAAGAGCGGTGGCCAGTTGGACAAGGGATAGATTTCAGAAAGCTTATCAGATGGTTGCTGGGATAGGCTTGGCCAGAGGCAACAAAGGCCTGTGTAATGGCTGTTGAGGAAGGGGAGAGGCTTCAGTGAGGATGGGACAGAGCAAACTCTGGAGGCTGGTTGCATGTGGGAACCGAGGGTAAAGAGGAGGAAAATACAAGGGCCAGGAGCCTGGTTTGGGGGCCTCTGTCAGATACAGACAGAAACCACAGGCATGGGAGCAGATTTAGAGTCAAAACAGGTGAAACGGGTAAGTTCAGCTTTGCACGTGTTGACTTTGAGGTGCCTAGGAGATACCTGGGAGACGTCCAACCAGAAATTGGACACTCACACCTGAAGCTCCAGGGGACATAGATGTTCGTGACTTAGGTTTGGGAATAGGAGTTGAAATGCTTGAAAGCGCCGAGTGAGAAGGCTGTGGATAGAAGACGGAGACAGCAACACTCAGAATACCTGAATGAGGAAATCCCCAGGAGAGATGGGAGGAAAATCACAAAGCTGGGAAAGTCGAGTGTTTCTAGAAGGAGTGTGTGTTCGTTTGCTCAGGCTGCTATAGTACATACAAGGCTGGGGGCCTTCCACGAGGCATTGATTTTCTCATAGTTCTGGAAGCTGGAAGTCCATGATCAAGGAATTGGCAGGTTTGGTTTCTCCTGAGGCCTCTCCTTGGCTTCCAGATGGCCGCCTTCTTGCTGTGTCCTCACATGGCCTCTCCTCTGTGCACGCATCCCTGGTCTCTCTCTCTCTCCCCTATCTCCTTAGAAAGTCATCAGTCCTGTTGGAGTAGGGCCCTGACTTTATGACCTCATTTAACTTTAATTATCTCCTTAAAGATCCTATCTACAAATACAGTCACATGGAAGGTCAGAGCTTCAACACATGAATTGGGGTGGGTGAGGAGACACACAATTTCGACCACGACAGAGAGAGAGCCCAGTGAAATGAATGAAGAATGTCTATTATATTTTGCCACAAGGGAGCTCCTTGTGAAACCAGAGAGCAATTTCAATGAAGCAGTGGGAGAAGAATCCGGAATGCAGGGGAGCAAGAGACACTGAACCACGTGCAAAGATGGGAGCAGCAATTTCTATTTCAGTCAGTTTCGATTTCAGCATTTTCATTAAATGTGGGTAAGTTGGGATAAGAAGGGAAAGGGAGGAGAGATTCACACTGGAACTGTGTTGGGTTGATCTAGGGCAGTACCAGCGTGGTTTTTCTTCGTTGATGGGGGCTCTGTGGAATAGAGTTTGACGGGGAATTTCTGGGGGTGTCTCCTAGCTGAGAGACACATAGTCCTTCTAAGGACAGGACAGATATTTTTAACACCATGAATATCTGTCCAGCCAATGAAATAGATTTCTGTATATCCAAGGAAGTGTCCCGTGAGGCTGGTGGATATCAAAAACCAGTCGTACCAGGGACTTGCTATAACCCATCTTGCAGGTAGTTTTGAGCCAGAGGGTAAGGAAGTGCCTGTGCCTCCTGCCTGAGTGAAAACGAAGAGTCTCACATTTTGCATAAAGTAACTCAGTGGGGCCAGCAAGACATTTGACATGTTAAAAAGAAACATTTGGAGAAAGAGCCAAGCACAGACGGCAAAGACAAAAGTTAGGGGTTGTCATGGAAGGTTTAAGGAAGGAAGGAGAAGGCTCTGCCACGGAGCCTTGTCACTTACAAGAGCTGCGGAAGTGCTGAACCAATCAGCGTGCGAACAAGTCATCGTGAGCACGTTGGCCGAGAGTTGCATTCAGAGGGAGGAGAACTGGAACAGGGAAATTTCTGTGAAAATCGCCAACAATTTTGAATGATGAACTTACACTCAAAAGCATTGGCATTTGCTCTGATTTTTCAAGGGAAGTTTGAAAAAATAAAAAGCCAGCTTGTTTAAGAGAAAAACAATGACTGATCATGGAGCATGGTGTTTCTATTATGATCCAGAAGTAAAGCATCAGCATTGGCTGTAGAAAGCCTCAATATCCCGGAGACATAAGAAAAATACCCATTTCAAAAGTGAAGAGAATGCTCATTTGCTCCTTTAGCATCTGTGACATTGTTCATGCCCAGTGCATCTGACAAAAGCAGAGAGCTGATCAGATTGTTTTGTGCATAAATACTAAAGTGATCGCAAAATGTTAAAGGCTTTTTAAAAAAGAAACTCTGGCTGTGTTTGCTTCTCAGGCTTGACAATTCTTTGAGCTTGGAGCTTACTTCCTGTCACCCTGGGTTTTTGCTGTTGTTGTTTGTTTTTTAATAATGAATTTTTATTTCAATAGTTTTCGGGGTACAGGTGGTTTTTGGTTACATGGATAAGTACTTTAGTGGTGGTTTTTTTGTTTTTTGGAGACAAAGTCTTGCTCTGTTGCTCATGCTGGAGTGCAGTGGCACTATCTCAGCTCACTGCAACCTCTGCCTCCCAGGTTCAAGCAATTTTCCTGCAATTCATTAGCCTCCCAAGTAGCTGGGACTATAGGCACATGCCACCATGCCTGGCTAATTGTTTTATATTTTTAGTAGAGATAGGGTTTCACCATGTTGCCCAGGCTGGTTTTGAACTCCTGAGCTAAGGCAATCCACCTGCCTCGGCCTCCCAAAGTGCTCAGATTACAGGCGTGAGCCACTGAACCAGGCCGGTGATTTCTTACATTTTGGTGCACCTATCACCTAAGCAATGTACACTGTATCCAATCTGTAGTCTTTTATCCCTCACCCGCCTTCTCAACCTTCTTGCTCATTGGAGTTATATAATGAGTCCATTGTATAATTCTTATGTCTTTGCATCCTCAAAGCTTAGCTCCCACTTATAAAGTGAGAATATACAATATTTGGGTTTCCATTCCTGAGTTATTTTACTTAGAATAATGGCCTCCAGCTCTATCCAAGTTGCTGCAAAATACATGATTTTATTCCTCTTTATGGCTGAGTAGTATTCCACGGTGTACATATACCATGTTTTCTTGATCCACTCATTTGCTGATGGGCATTTAGGTTGGTTCCATATCTCTGCAATCGCTGCTATAAATATGTGTGGATGCTGCCGCACAGGTTTTGATGAAAGATGCTATTTGATGCTCTTGATGACCAATCTATTTCTCCAGATAAGATTACAATCGACTTTTGGTTGTTGATTCCACCTGCAAAGAAATTGAATTTGCCACAACTGGTAATATTCAAAAGAATGTAACGAACTAGGCTCTTTGGAAAAATGGCTGATTCTAGGGCTGGAGCAGGGAAAATACAACGTGAGCTTGGAGCATCTCGTAGTGCCAGGAGGTAAGGAAGTGCTCAAAAACCAAAGGGAAGGAAGCATGTCAGAGAGAAACAGGAATCAGCCTGAAAGAGCTTCCAATGGCCAAAGCTGCAACAATTTGAGCAACAAAATAAATAATGCTGCACTGGATTATAACCCAAACTGTAAAAGAAACATCCATGAGTCCATACTGATATAAATAAATGATAATAAATGATTGAGCAAATAAAATAAGGGGGGAAAAGAGACACATCTTCCTTAAAGAAGAATTTGAAATATTATATGTAAATATTCCCCCCTCTAGTGGGTGGCTTTCAATCCCTCTCACACCTTAAGGTAGGCTAGACTTAGTGACTTACTTCCAAAGACTAGAGAAAGGGAAGGCCCGGTACAGTGGCTCATGCCTGTAATCTCAGCACTTTGGGAGGCCAAGGCGGGCGGATCACGAGGTCAAGAGATCGAGACCATCCTGGCCAACATGGTGACCTCGTCTCCATTAAAAATACAAAAAAATTAGCTGGGCATGGTGGCACATGCCCGCAGTCCCAGCTACTCAGGAGGCTGAAGCAAGAGAATTACTTGAACCCGGGAAGTGGAGGTTGCAGTGAGCCACGGTCTCGCCACTGCACTCCAGCCTGGCACCTGGTGACGGAGTGAGACTGTCCCAAAAAAAAAAAAAAAAAAAAAAAAAAAAAAAGAGAAAGGGAGAAAGAGAAGCTTTGCAATGTGATGTAGATAGCTTTCCAAGTGATGTAGGTCAATATCATAAGTAAAATCATGTACTCCCTGATACGATATGATGAAAAGGACACTTCAACTCTGTAGCATTCTTAACAAAAATCCATAACCCCAGTTTATTAATGATGAAAACAGCAGACAAACCCAGACTGGGGCACCTTTAATAGGATACTGGGCCAGTTCTCAAGACTCTCAAGGTCATGAAAAACAGTAAAAGACTGACCAATTGCTTCAGACCGCAGGAGACTGTGAAGACATAACAACTAAATGCAATTGAGTTCCCTGTGTTGGATCCTGGAACGAAAAGAGAGAGGACATTAAAGAAAAACTCTAGTGACACCAGGTAAATCTGGAGTTTAGTCAATAATAATAACCCAGTGCCACTTTCTTCATTTTGACAGATGTAATGTGATTAAATAAGATTCTAACAACAAGGGAAACTGGATGAGGGGTATTTGGGAACTCCCTGTACTATCTTTATAACTTTTCTGTGAATCTTCAATTATTCCAAAATAAAAAGTTGGTTTTTATTAAGAAAAAAAAATGAATTTCATGGGCAAAACAGAATTCCACAAAAGCATTCTGAAAAAGGGTAGTGACACTAGAACACAGGTTGAGTCTCTCAAGGGGCCGAAATCAGTTCTGATTTTGTTTTATTTTTGTTTTTTATTTTCAGTGAAGAATCTGTCCTTGAGAGGGAGGCAACTTGTCCATATCTGCTTACTGCAGATGAAGGTTGAGAACCCAAACCCCTTGACTCTATCCAATAACACAATAGCACAGCCACCATGCAATAACTAGTGCTTCTGTAGCACTCACTTCGTACAGCCTGTCCTAAGTGTCTTGCATATATTAACTCTTTAATCATCATATTGATCCTACATCTTAGCCCCTTTTCTGTTGCCGTAACTGGATACCTGAGACTGAGCAATTTATAAATACATTTATTTCTTACAGTTCTAGAGGCTAGGAAGTCCAAGGTCACAGAGCTGTGCCTAGTGAGAGTTTTCTTGCTGGTGGGGACTCTCTGTAGAGTTCTGAAGTGGTGCAGAGAATCACATGATAAGGGGCTCACAAGAGACAGCCAACCTGCTTTTTCACAACTAACCTACTCCAGTGATAAATCACTAACCCATTAACCCATTAACCAGGGAGTGGATTAATTCATTCACGAGGGCAGAGCCCTCATGATCCAATCACCTCTTAAAGGACCCCCCCCCAACACTATCACATTGGGGATTAAGTTTCAATATGAGTTTCAGAAGGGACAAACATTCTAGCAATAGCGTCTTGTTACCTGAAATCCCTGTTTTGCAGATGGTTCTTGATTTGATGTGTATTTCACTGCACCATGCTAAACATCAACAGTAGAAAGAGAGTGGGCTTCTCCTCCCCTCTGGAGTTGGTACTTCATCCTCCCCTGTGGATTTGGCCCTTGATCTTTGGGGCACTTGACTTAGCAAGAAGCAAACAAGAGGGAGAACTGATAAGATCTGTAATTGGACTAGATGCAGGAAGTGGGGGAGAGGGTGGTTCAGGATGATGCTTAGGCGAAGTAGAGTCTGTAATGCCCTTCATCATGCAAGAGGGAGCACAGGAAGACCTGGTCTCAGGGAATGAGCTCATTGGGTCTGGACACTGAATGTGGATATTCTCTGGGGTTTGATAAATCTGCCTGATGCTCTAGAGGATATTCTGTTCTAAAGATACAGTTTGAGAGTCAACAACATGTTAACAATCTATGTGCTTTTTGAGGAATCACAGGTCGTGTCAAGACTTCATAAACCCTTGGCACAGCATTTCCACTAGCCCCCAAGTCATCCTAGTTGTCTCTCGGGTTCCTTTGTGAAAGTCTATGTTAGGAGATCACCAGATCATCAACTTGGCCCCAGGATCTGTGTTCCTTGGAGTGGGGCTGTCAATCAGTCCACATGGTCAGATGTGGATTCCTTTCTTCCCTTTTGTAAGGGTCTCAAAGTTTCCATGCAAAGGCCACATCCTAACATCTTCTACTCTGGATGTCCCAAGATGTCCCAGAGTTGAATCCCCCATTGTGGCCCCATATCAGGTCCTGACTCACCAGGCTTTCAGCCCCGGTGATAGCAGAAGAGGGCCCTTACCTAGTATACTGGGTTGAATAATGTCTCCTCCAAAATTCATGTCTGCTGGGACCTCAGAAGGTAACCTTATTGGGAAAAGGTCATTGCAACTATAATTGGTTAAGGCGAGGTCATACTGGGTTGGGGAAGATCCCTAACTAGATCCAATGACTTGTGTCCTTATAAGAAGAACACATGAAGACACACACAGGGAATAACACCATGTAAAAGTTGTGGCAGTGAATAGAGGAATGCTCCTATGGCCAAAGAATGCCAAGGACTGCTGCGAGCCACCAGAAGCAGGAAGACATAAAGAAGCATCCTCCCCTACAGCCTTCAGAGAGGGGGTGGCCCTGCTGACACCTTCATTTCAGACTTCTTGTCTCTAGAATTGTGGGAGAATACACTTCTGTTGTAAGACATCGAGCATGTGATAATTTATTATAACAACCCAAGGAAACGAATGCAGCAGACAGGCATGAGTGAGAAGACATCCCACCACTCCTGTGAGATACTGAATACACAAACACGTGATGGCCAGATCACATACGACGATAGAACTCAGGCCCTCAGCCTCTGCAGCAACTGACCCATGAAGCCAAACCTCTGCAGCTGTGGGCCCAGAGTGCTCAGGACTTGGTCAATGGCTGTCGGCTTTCCTACTTTTGCCCTCACTTCCATCTCAGAAAAAAGTCGAATATTCCCCCAACACCAAAATCACATAGGATGTCTGATAGGATTTTGGTCTGTGCCTAAATCTCATGTCAAATTATAAGCTCCAGTGTTATAGGTGGGGCCCAGTGGGAGGCGATTGGGTCGTACGGGCGGGCAGCTTCCCCCTTTGGTGCCGTTCTTGTGATAGTGAGTGAATTAGCACTAGATCTGGCTGTTAAAAAGTGTGTAGCACCTCCCGCATCGCTCTCTTCCTCCTACGCCAGTCATAAAGACATGCGCACTTCCTCTTCAACTTCTGGCGTGATTGTCGGTCTCCTGAGGCTTCCCTGAAAGCTGAGCAGATGCCAGAATTATGCTTCCTAGACAGCCTGTGGAACCATGAGCCACTTAAACCTCTTTTCTTTATACATTACCCAGTCTCAGGTAGTTCTTTATAGCAGTGTGAGAATGGCCTAATACAATGTCCTACTTCTAATTAGGCCACGTCCAGGCTCCCTGTGCCAACAGCCTCCCGTCAGAGCATAGCTGAAGCCTTCCCTTTTCCCACAATGACACTTTCCCACTCCTCCACCCGCCTTTGAGTCTCTGGCCCATGCAATTGATGGTGGCCAACTCCCTTACTACAGCAATCTCTGAATAAACAGCCCATTTGTTCTCCATGAAGGGGCTTCATTATTTCCACACCTGGGCTTGTGGGTGTATCAGTTTACTAGGGTTGCCATAACAAGCACCACAGACTGGGTGGCTTACACAACAGAAATTTATTTCCTCACAGATCTGGAGACTAGAAGTCCAAGATTAAGGTGTTGGCAGGTTCAGTTTCTCCAGAGGCCTCTCTCTTTGGCTGGCAGATGACTGCCTTCTCACAGTGTCCTCACATGGTCTTTCCTCTGTGTGCCTGAATCCCTGGTGTGTCTTTTTGTGTGTCTTAATTTCCCCTTCTTATAAGGATAGCAGTCACATTGGATTAGGGCCCACCTTAAGCACCTCTTTAAAGGCCCTAGCTCCAAATGCAGACACATTCTGCAATACTGGGGGTCAAGGCTTGCATGTGAATTTGAGGGACATAATTCAGCCCACAGCAGCGGGGGAGTGACTGGGTTAGCTGGGGAGAGACATCGCTGTGTGAACGTCACCTTGATTAGCTCCCCATCTCCTGTGAAAACGCCTAATTAGCTGACTATGGCTGTGAGATGGTTATGCACAACACAGCTGGAAGCTTGGGCCGGCAAGACAGGAAAGCGAGGCTGCACAGTACTGCAGTCAGGATTTGCTCCAACTTTACAGAGCAGTTTGGGCCTCAGTACACTGGCCTCAAAAACAGCTGTGTGGGTGGAGAGTGTGGCAGGGTACCTGTTCCGGCTTATTAGATAGTCATCTTTTCTCCTTGCCAAATCCCTATAAGGTCACAAAGGGAAAACAGTCAAATAGACACACATGCGTCTGATGACGGGGGCAATGGCTTCACGGTGCAACCGGGGTCTGTGATTCCTTGCTTTCAGGGTGGAGAGGGGATCTGTGATAGGAGGAGGCAATGCCGTAACGGCTGTTTGTACCCAAAATTAGAGCCCTATTTGTTTTCTAGGCCCTCTATTTTTGTTGTTGTTGTTTGTTTGTTTATTGTGTATTTGAGAGTTTACACCCGGGATTAAAGAAGTATTTTCTTTTCTTGAACTGCCCTCCCAGAAATCCACTAATCTGATTCATCTAACACTTAACATTTATTATCAACTCAATTCATCCATCCATCCACCCATCCATCCATTCATCACCTGCCCATTCATCCATTATCTACCTTTTCGTCTTGCCAACCATCTAACATCTAGTCATCTATCCTTCCATCCATCTACCAATCCCCCACCCATTCATCATCTGACCATCCATTCCACCATTCATCTATTCACCATCTACCCATCCATCATCCACCCATCCATTCCAGCGACCATCCAGCCATTATCTACTCATCCATCCCTTCATCCATTCATCCATCCATGTGGTTGGATCACTGGGTGTAGTTAAAAAGATGAGTAAGACAGTGTCCCAGAGCCCTGGGAGAAACAGTAATGTAGCAATTATTTCAGGTAGTGCTGCTAGGAGTACTCAGAGGCGGGCAAGACAAACCAAGCTTAGAAAGGTGAAAAGAGCACTCACATATACCATCTTCCTTCAAACATTCCTCACAAATCAGTTTCTGTCTTCCTACTATGGCCATGAACATATCGACCGTCTCTGTGGTGCAAAATTTTACAAAAGGGACTGACCGGATGCCAGACACCCCAAAGCACCCCCAGATCCTCTTTCAATTCTGGAGTCTTTGTCCAAGTTCCTGGGAGAAGTGAGCTTGAAGGCAGATGTTTTGACTGACAAGTTGTGAGTTCTTCAATGTGTCATTTCTCCATTCTGGTCTCAAATGCATCATCTCCTTATTAAAATGATTCCCTGGGATGTCCCAAAGCATAGAGGACCACAAGGATTGTACTCACAAAATTCACACTGATTTTGTGTCTGAGCTACATAACACATTAGTTTTAGGTTAAAAAGATTTTGTTTTGTTTTCAAAGCAGTGAGGCTGGATGGGTTAGCTCATATTTATAATACCAGCACTTTGGGAGGCTCAGGTGGGCAGATCACCTGAAGTCAGAAGTTCGAGACTGTCAGGTAAAGAATCCAGTCTCTTTTCTTCCCCTCCCCTTTCTGCCCTTCACCCTACGCCCCCTCCTTATTGCTGTTGCTGCCAACAGATCTATACCTCTCCCCATTTTCTCCTGAATGGTAGGTAACCCCAGCTAGAATAGTGCAAGACTGTTAAGATTTGGCAAAAACAACTATGGGATGTGGTTTTTCTCAGCATGGATAGCTTGCCCACTCCCACGATCAGCCTCCATCAAAACCCCCTAGCCTGTAAGCTCTAGGCTGCCTTGTCTGCTTGTCAAGGAACAGCGCAGCAGCTCAGTAAACTGACTAGCCTGACTTTGGGTCTACTTGTCTTTCCTCTCGGCCAACCTTACAGAGACCAGCCTGGCCAATATGGCGAAACTTCATCTCTATTAAAAATCCAAAAATTAGCTGCGCATGGTGGTGCACATCTGTAGTCCCAGCTACTTGGGAGGCTGAGGCACAAGAATCGCTTGAAGCTGGGAGGTGGAGGTTGCAGTGAACCAAGATTTCGTCGCTGCACTCTCACTCCAGCCTGGGTGACAGAGGGAGACTCTGTCTCAAAAGAAACAAGTAGCAGTGAGTTGTAAAACGGATGCTCCAACAAGCTGCATTGTGTTTAGCCTGAGAATCTGAAAGTCTGAAATGTCTTGTTTCAAACTTCTGGGGATCTAAGCCCAGGGCAGGGTGGCCGCCATTGTTCCTGTGATTCTCTGACTTGCCCTAATGCTCTGAACGTGAGAATGGCTCAAATAATTCAAGGGGCTGTGGGACTCTGAATGGCTCTTTGGAATTCTCTGACTCAGATGACATGATTCATATTTCACTGGCGGGGACACTTGTCCATCCCATGGCCCACACGTCATCCAGTCGTGAGTAATGGTGATGATCTGTCTCCAAGCATCATCCAGCTTCACATCTGCTCCAGATTTAGACTTGTTCCCTGAGACTTTGAGTAAGCTCTGTCTTTTTATAAGCAATTAAGAGCCCATTTTCGAGAGGCTATTCACAAAAGACAAAAGGGAAACAGCTTGAATGGAAAACCACTTGGGGATAAGGGCCATGCTCCATTCTGCACAGATGGAGGCGGGGATGAATCTAGAGGTGGGGCCAAATGGCAACGACCAGACTCAAGAGCAGGACGGCTCTCCGGAAGCACTGCCGTTCCCGTGGCTGGCAACCAACCCTGGACATCTACCAAAAGCAATGCAGGAAGAAGTCACAAAGAAAAGAGCCAGGGTCTCTCCCCACTTTCAAGTTCCCTTAGATTGAATCATTTTGACAAATTCTTAACAAGTTTATTATCATTAGCCACAGGTCCTTCTGAGAGCCTACTGGCCCAGATGTCGCAAAAGGAGCTCTGTCTTTTAAGGCGCTGAGTTCCTAACATGAACATTTGGAGTGCGTGATTGCAGAAGTCCTGATTGTGTCAGCTGGGTGTGGTGGGTCACACCTGTATTCTCAGCAATTTGGGAGGCTGAGGCAGGAGGATTGCTCGAGCCTAGGAGTTTGAAACCAGCCTGGGCAATATAGCGAGACCCTATCTCTACAAATAAAACTTAAAAAACTAAGTGCCTGGCCAGGCGCAGTGGCTTATGCCTGTAATCCCAGCACTTTGGGAAGCTGAGGTGGGCACGAGGTCAAGAGATCGAGACCACCCTGGCCAACATGGTGAAACCCTGTCTCTACTAAAAAAATACAAAACTCAGCTGGGCATGGTGGCACGCGCCTGTAATCCCAGCTACTCAGGAGGCTGAGGAAGGAGAATTGTTTGAACCCAGGAGGCAGTGAGCCAAGATTGCACCACTGCACTCCAGCCTGGCACCTGGCCACAGGGCAAAATTCTGTCTAAAAAAAAAAAAAAATTAAGTGCCTGTAGTCCAACTACTTGGGAGGCTGAGGGGAGAGGATCACTTGAGCCCAGGAGGTTGAGGCTGTGGTGAGCCATGATTGTACCACTGTACTACAGCATAGTGACAGAGTCAGACTCTGTCTCAAAAAGCAAACAAAAACTAAAAACAAAAAACCCCACAAAACTAATCTATAGAATAGAAAAAATATGAGACTTCATGGAGTTTTTGTGAAGATTAAATCAGGGGTTAGCAAAATAACTACCTGAGGGCCAAAATCCGCTATGACATGTTTTTGTAGGTCCAGCAGATAAGAATGGTTTCCGTATTTTTAAAGGGTTGTAACAAAAACAAAAACTAAACTTAAAAACAATGCAAAGAGTAATATGCAACAGACTAATGTGTAGCAGGCGTCTGCTAAGCCTAAAATTTATTATCTGGTTCTTAACAGAGAAAGTTTGCAGACCTCTGGATTAAAGGAAGAAAGAAACTTGAAAATAATGGGCACACTGAGCTTAACACATAGGAAACACTTAGAAAAGGTGGAATTTCAGCCCAGGCATGGTGGCTCATGCTTGTAATCCTAACACTTTGGGAGGCCGAGGTGGATGGACTACCTGAGCTCAGGAGTTCGAGACCAGCCTGAGCAACAGGATGAAACCCAGTCTCTACTAAAATACAAAACATTAGACGGGCATGGTGGCATGTGCCTGTAGTCCCAGCTACTTGGGAGGCTGAGGCAGGAGAATTGCTTGAACCCAGGAGGCGGAGGTTGCAGTGAGCCAAGATTACGCCACTGCACTCCAGCCTGGGTAACAGAGTGAGACTCTGTCTCTAAAAAAAATAAAAATTAAAAAATTAAAAAGAAAAAAAAAAAAGAAAGAAAAGGTGGAATTTCACTCCAAAAAAGAGAAATTTTCTGGGGATGATTTAGTCAGAAAACAATAAATGGAAATTTCGCACGTGGGGTGAAACATGTGAGATTCCTAGATGATGTAAATACTACTTTCTGAGCTTTTCCCCGTTAGTTGGCTTGGGCTACTGTAATGAAATACCTGAGTGGGAACTAAGCAACATTTATCTCTTCTCAGTTCTGGAGGATAGAAGTCTGAGATCGAGGCGATGGTAGGGTTGGTTCATCTTGAGGTTTCACTCTCGAGGCTGCCTTCTCCCTGTGTCCTCACCTGGTCTTTCCTCTGTCTGGTGTCTCATTATGTGTCTAGATCTCACATTTTTATAAGGGCACTTGTCAGATTGGATTAGGTTCCTCCCTGATGGCCTCATTTTAACTTACCTTTTTAAATGCCCTATCTCCAAGTAGTCACATTCTGAGGTACTGGGGCTGAGGGTTTCAACATATTAATTTGTGGGGGAAAGAATTCAGCCCAAAACACTTTCCTCAAATATTAACACCAATGCTAATTCTTTTATTTTTCTTTTTAAAGTAACTCTTAGTAAGAGGTGCTATAATTGTGTAAAATGGAAAAAGGCTAGTCCAGTTTTAGGGTACCTTTATATATAGTCCAGTTTTTGGTACCTCCCAAAGTGCCTGTAATTCTGGTGTAACATGGTGAAACTCCTACCCCTACTAAAAATGCAAATATTAGTTGGGCGTGGTGACGTATGCCTGTAGTCCCAGGTACTCAGGAGGCTGAGGCTTGAGAACTGCTTTAACCCAGGAGGTGGAGGTCGCAGTGAGCCAAGATTGCACCACTGTATTGCAGCCTGGGTAACAGAGGGAGATTCCGTCTCAAAACAAAAGCAAAAACAAAAACAGAAACAAAGAACAAATAAGTGGCAGGCAGCCGTACCTTCCCGGAGGTGGGAGAAATATTAACTGCACCCCAAGTAGCCCTGTTCTCCCACATTTCCCAGGCTCTTGCTCGCAGGCAAGGCCCTATGACTTGTTCCAGCCAATGGGCTATGGGAGAAATGATGAGCCCCCTTAAAGAGCACTTAAGGGCTGGTGAAAAACTCTCCAGCTATGCCCCCTTGTGCTGGAGCAGCCAAAGACACTCCATTTTGAGTGGACAGAGCCACAAGCTGGATGTAGCCTGGATCCCTGAGTCACCACATGGAACACAGCCATTTTGAAGTCAGCCCAGCCTCATAAAAATATTGTAAGAAATAAGCCTATATTGGGTAAGTCACAGAGATTTGGAGTTTAATTTGTGATCATAGCAAAGCCTAATCGGTCTAGCACACTGGTTGCCAGAGGAGGTGAGCACTGAACACTGATGAAGTCATGGCAAGGCATTCTTGTCTCAGACCTGCCAAGAATGTCACTGCCCTACTTTCGGCAAGAAGCCTTGTTCCCAATATAGGCTTGCAATTTGCCCTTTCCAGCTGGCTATGGTAACAGGACTAGAAAGTACACATTCAAAAAAAAAAAAATTATAGAGTTTAAATGTAAACCAAAGCTTTTGCTTTCAGAATAGCCAATAGCCCATCTTCCAAGTAGGAAATACAAATAGCTCGGTCCCTGCAGTCAGACCCATTTATTTTTTTCACCTGTAAATGATACGGCTTCCTGGCATTCTCCTCTCTTCAACGTGCCATCTTTAAGTTTTAAACCACTTAACTCCAATAGATCCTCGAGTTTGCCCCACATAAAGCTATTCTATGCTTACAGAATTGCTTGCCCCAAATGCCTCATTATCAGGACACCACCGGCTCAGATGTGGATACCTGCGGAGGGGGACCGCAAAGACTGCCATGTCCTCACCTTCTCTTCCAAAGCTTCCTCAGCCCTCTCCCCCAACTCCCAGTCCCTTAGTGCCCACAGACATCAACTCCTAGAGATAACGGTGTGTCACAGAAACATGTCCAGAGAAGAAGTACAAATATATACCCCGTTTGTCTTTGGAACCAGATGTCTGAAAGCTCCCTTGACAGAAAAGCTGCCACAAATAATATATTCATTTACTACTCAGGAAATACACTCCCTTCATTGAAAAGTGATGACATGAAATTGAACCAACTCCCAGTACTGCTCTGAATTATTCTTACTGTGCCTGTAGCACACAGAAGACCCTACAAAGAAAACAAATCCAATAACCAACAGGCTTCCAGACTCCCCCTAAAATATAGCAGTTTGGCATTCTTTCTGAATTTGCTTCAATTTATGATATGGCTCTGTAGGAAATGTTTTATTGATTTAATATAGTAAAACCCAATAGCCTAATAACTAAAGTAGATAACAAGGCTATCGAGGGGTTTGCTGCTTACTTGGAAAGTCAACCGAGAAAGACAAGGTTCCCAAAGAAAGCTGTCTTTCACCAGCTTCAAGAGTGGGTAGGACAAAGAGCATAAGGCTCTTTGAAGAGCAGTTTTGAAAAAGACTTAAAAATGTGCCAGACACAGTGGCTCATACCTGTAATCCCAGCACTTTGGGAGGCTGAGGCAGATGGATCACCTGAGATCAGACGTTTGAGACCAGCCTGACCAACATGAAAAAACTCCATCTCTACTAAAAATACAGAAATTAGCCAGGTGTGGTGGCGGGCGCCTGTCATCCCAGCTACTCCAGCGGCTGAGGCAGGAGAATTGCTTGAACCCAGGAGGCAGAGGTTGCAGTGAGCTGAGATCTCGCTACTGCACCTCAGCCTGGGCAAGAGAGTGAGACTAAGTCTGAAAAAACAAATGCAAGACCTGGTCCTTTTGCAGGAACTTCAAAAACACCTGTTGCAATGATAATCTGCTATTGACGTCCCCCTCTGACCACAGCAGCCACTCTCTGCTTTCTCTGTGTTCTTCGAGGAAGAAATCCTGCTCCGTATCAGCTCTAATGCCAGCTCATTTGGAGACTCTGGGGTGTCCTTAAGCCACCTGAGGCCCTAGTTTCCCCTTCTTCAAAAAGGCTGGGGCTGAGCCAGAGAATCTCAGGTCCCTTTCTATTCTAAAATGTTGTGATTCTTACAAGAAAACACCGTCATCAAAACTAGCTACTTTCTCTTTTCCCCTGGAATCCAACTACTGAGAACATCGTGCAGCGAACAGTGAGCCTCTCCACTTTCTAGCTATGGGACCCTCTAAGGCTTTGTCCCCTCACTGTCCAGGAGGAAACAAGGATTAAAGCCAGGTGCATATATGAAAAATGTTTTGTGAATCCTTATGAATGAAGCAGTAACTGGGACAATCTCAGGAGATCATCCAGACCCCGCCCTCCCATTCCGTCTCGTCATCCCTCTTCCCCTATCCATGACTGAGGCCTACTACAAGGACAAAATCTAGAAGTGAAGTTTACAACTGTCATTCTTTGTGTGCTATTTTCAGATTCTCCACGGAAGATCTTAATCCACCCAAATGAAAAAGGCTGATTCATTGAAACTGCCATGTGTAGTATGTATGTCATATAGAATTTTGTAGGCATACCTGTTGCAGGTAAAATAAGGAAGGGATACTGGCCCAGAAGATGCCCCCAAATTCCCCACAATGCCATTCCCGCTTGTTTCCAGTCAGATGCTAGGTCAAGAGCTTTACATAAGGTCAGTTGCAGTGGCTCATGCCTATAATCTCAGCACTTTGGGAGGCCAAGGCAGGCAGATCGCTTGAGCCCAGGAGTTTGAGACCAGCCTGAGCAACATGGCGAAACTCTGTTTCCACGAACTACAAAGAAAATTAGCTAGGCATCGTGGTGTGCAACTGTCGTCCCAGCTACTTGGGAGGCTGAGATGGGAGGATCACTTGAATCTGGAGAGGCTGAGGCTGCAGTGAACCGTGATCGGTCATTGCACTCCAGCCTGGGTGACAGAGCAAAAAGAACTCCACATAAAAGATGGTACCTGCACTGTTATTCACAATGTACTTAGATGTTTTAAGATTTATCAGCAAAAAAAGCAGCAGTCATAGTGAGGGAAAAGTGTATTTCACAGTCATTACAAAAGTACATATAGCTACTAATGGTGACATAAATATAGTCCTTACTTATGACCAAATCATACAATTAAAATGGACTTTTCCTCCTGGACATTACAAGACGACAGTCCCGTCAATTTCCATCAGTAACTACAGGGTGACCGGAATCACAGGCACAGACCGAGGAAGGCAGTCACGGTCGGACAGACAACACACTTCGAACTTACCAAAAACGGAGTCAGATTTTCCATATAAATATAATAAAATCATAAAGAATCTAGCATTTCTCCTTTCACTCGGTTTCATAGATTTGTAAGGTGTTCACACACACACCAAATACAGTGGATGCCTTTCCTCACTCCCCCTCACCTCTCACTGGGTTTAGAATCAACCTGAGTTCAGAGTCCAGGTGACCAATGGCAGTGCGGTCAGTTAGCCGCACATCTGCAGCTGTTCTTGAAGCATGCCGGGAATGAGAAGCGCGTTCTCCACCAGCTAACGGCAAGGCGGAAGCACTCCTGTTTCTTGAGGAAAGTATAATGTGAGGAAAAGGCATCAGGGGCTCCAGAAAGTTCCCAATGCACCGGTGCACGCCCTGCGAGCTTGCAAAGTAGAGCGGTTGCAGCTGGAAACCGTCGTTAGAAAAGGTACACTTCATGTCAAATGGAGAGACGGTCTTAGATGATTCTTTTCTTCTCCTTGCTTAAAAAGCTCTGTTTTCTTTTTCCGGAGACAGGGTCTCACTCTGCCACCCAGGCTGGAGTGCAGTAGCATGATCTTGGCTCACTGCAGCCTCGACCTCCTGGGTTCAAGAGATCATCCCACCTCAGCGCCCTCAAATAGCTGGGACTACAGGCACGTGCCACCACATCCAGCTAATTTATTTATTCTATTTTTTGTAGAGACAGGCTTTTGCCACGTTGCCCAGGCTGCTCTCGAACTCCTGAGCTTTGGGCTCCCAAAGTGCTAGGATTACAGGTGTGAGCCAGCACGCCTGGCCTAAAAGCTCTATTTTCAATGGTAAGCTCTGGAACCCAGCCTGAAGCTATACCAAAAAAACGCCAATAGCCAAGTGGTCTGACCTCATCCTAGAATGCCCTAACACTGGGATGATCCCTTAGGAAGGAAAGAGGCAGCTCCAGGTCTTGCCAAGGTTGGCCAAGTATCCACTCTCTCCTGCTCCATCAGAGACATGCGGGACTAAGAGACGTCCCCACTGGTGAATGAGAGAATGTTTCAGAACTACCTCTCTGCCCGATGGCAAGGCTGCCTGCCAGGGACGTAAAGGCTGGCTTTGCAATTCTAGATTTGTGTTTTGGGATCCATGGACTGAGATGACCACCTAAGGTGGCCACAGAGGTGGTCTCTGGTCGCACATGCGCAGGTCAAAGGTTGAAGACTCCAGGCCTTTCTGTAACCAGTCTCCTACATTAACCCCTATCCAACCTGTGCTGATTCTTCTTTTCGGATTCTGCTCACAACCGAGCACACCCTGCCAAGTGCCAGCTGGACACAGTCAGACAGCACGGGGCTCCACGAAACGCACACACGGGGGGCACAGACACAACACTGGAGACGCATCTTTGGTTCGATCCTTGGAGAAAGGTGTGAACACACAACGTGGACTGAGCCCTGTTTGAGGAGCTCGGCTTTCCCCGAAGAAGAAACTGGCCTGTATCTGAACAGGTTCTCTGCCAGGCAAGCCGGCTCCCTGCTTCCAGCAAACTCGCTGAGTTCTGAGCCACACTTGTTCTCTGGGCAGCTTGAAATCCACACCGCACAGAGGTCATGCTACCTTCTTGCCATCCGAATTATGCTCTGAATGGTCACAATCATCTTTTCTCTCTTTCGACAGAACGAGCCATAACCGTGTTCTATGCCTTCCAGAAGGATCAGGGCTATGCCTTAAACAACAGGATGAACCCAGGACCATGGAGCTCTTGCCCTGCCCATGGGCCATGCCACTCAGCACATGACGACAGACAGCTCTTTTGCCCTCCACACTGAACCCTCTCGTGAAAACATGAGTTTGGTGGAATTGCTTCTCATGTCTCCATCCAAGTTTTAAAAAATTATGTTATTTCAATTTACCAACATCACATTAAAAAAAAAAAAAAGTCTCTTTGGAAAAGGTAATTCAATCATTAGCATGTTTCAACCAAAAAAAAAAAAAAATCTATCAAAATCTTGCTTGGGAAATGAGTGTCTCCTTCAGTCTTTCTCTTCTGTCAAGGTCCCCACTGTTTGATCTTGGTCCGAAGCTCCCTTCCATCTTCCTCTGAGTATCCTGGGCCTGCCTCCAGCTCCTGCTGGCCTTCAGGGAATCCCTGCTATGAAAGGCAGGGCTGCTACACTCTGCAGAGGAAACATGGCCTGGATGAATGACTGTGATGTTCTCTCCCTGTGACTGTGGCCGACTGCTGTGAGAGGCACACAGGTATCACAGTGTGAAGAAAGATCTGGTAACAGTCCATTATCTGAGTGCCCCAGAAGGCTGATACCCCATTTCCCCCCCAAGCCCAGAAGTGGGAACTGGAAGGGGTTGGTGAGTGGTTGGGAGGAAG
This sequence comes from Saimiri boliviensis, assembly GCF_048565385.1. Lineage (NCBI taxonomy): Eukaryota > Metazoa > Chordata > Mammalia > Primates > Cebidae > Saimiri > Saimiri boliviensis. The sequence continues at coordinate 13,374,116 of NC_133466.1, forward strand.
GAAGATCTGAAGGACTGGAATTGGCTGCCCCTGGAGCCAATCCTCCTGGTGATTCCAGCATCTCTGGGGGTCCCTAAGTGAGGTTGGGTGGTGCAGGCTTTGGGTCTGTGGATTCAGCTACAGGTGGGACTCTGCGTGGCAGGAACCAACGGGTCACTAAGGATGCTCCACACGAGGTCTTGGAATGTTCACACCCTGACAGATGTGCGGAGCTCTGTTCCGTTGCTGTTTTCTACAATACCCCAAATCCCGCTGGCCCAAGTTAGCACTGGGTCTTGACCCCATCGGCCATGTCAAAGGCAAGGTTCACGGAGGCTAGGGGCTGCAGCGGGGGCAGGCTGGCCTCCAGGGGCCTATCCGCAGATGGCTGCAGGCTCTGATGCCGCTTCCTCAGCATCTGTCCGATGCCCATCATGGGGAACCGGCCTCGGCTTTTCACGCAATTCGGGCTCCCCAGAGGCTGCACGGGGCCGCTGCTGGGAACCGGAGGTGGGGAACACAGGCCATCCTCTTTAGGGGGGCTGTTCTTATCTTCATGAGCAAAAGAGACCACAGTGGGATGCAAAGGAGTGTGGAGAGGTGACATGCTTCCAGACGGCAGACCCGGGGACAGTGTCCTCTCGCTGGAATTCCTGCGAGCCAGGCTCACTGGGGAGCTCAGAATCCTGTAGTGATGAGAGGGAGACAGCATTTCTATGTGGTCGTCACGATCGACAGACTCGAAGGAGCGCACCATCTCCAGCATCAGGGGTTCTTCCTTGTGCGAGATGCCGGTGCTTCCAGGCCCTGGCTGATGGGGCTCTGGTTTCTTCACAATCCTCGGGGTCCTGGGCAGCGGGACAGGGATGAACTCCATGGAAGAAGAAGCCACACAGTTGGAATCAGAGGTTTTGCGGAAAATATTGTGGCAGCCGAAGGAATCTGCACACCAAGAAAGTGCAAAAAAATCATCAGGACGCCTGGACAGTGCTCATGGCCCTTCTCCCGCCTGCTGTGACCTCCAGCTTGACAGAGATGGTTCCCTGCCAAGGTCAGAAGAAAGCAACCAACAAACGGCCTTGGCAACTTTGCAAGAAGTCACCAGCAGCATGTCACTTTCCCCAAAGAGGCCGGGAAGTCTTTCTAGGATGGAGGGACAGGGGGCTGGTGACAGGAGGATTCCAATTTGCCTCATGGCTCTAGCCCAACATCCTCCCTGCTTTTGGTTGCTTAAAATTCTGGACCCTAGGCAGCGGTGGCTCACGCCTGTAATCCCAGCCCTTTGGGAGGTCAAGTTAGGAGGGCTGCTCGAGCCCAGGAGTTCAAGACCAGCCTGGACAATATGGCAAGACCCATCTGTAAAATTTTTTTAAAACATTAGGCCTGGTGCAGTGGCTCACGCCTGTAATCCCAGCACTTTGGGAGGCCGAGGCTGGAGGATCACAAGGTCAAGAGATTGAGACCAGCCTGGCCTTTAGTAGATATGAAACCCCATATCTACTAAAAACATGAAAATTAGCTGAGTGTAGTGGCGCGCACCTGTAGTCCCAGCTACTTGGGAGGCTGAGGCAGGAGAATGACTTGAACCTGGGAGGCGGAGGTTGCAGTGAGCCAAGATTGTCCCACTGCACTCCAGCCTGGGCGACAGAGCAAGACTCCATCTCAAAAAAATATTATCCACCTGAGCCTGGGAAGTGGAGGTTGCAGTGAGCTGGGATGGCTCTGCTGCACTCCAGACTGAGGGACAGAGTGAGACTCTGTCTCAAAAAAAAGAAAAAAAATATCTGGACCTTGCCAAAGGATCTTGGAATAAAAAAGGTACATGTACTCAACAGCACATCCATAAAACTCCCAGAAGCACATCAAGCTCCCCTGACCGAACTCTGCCAATCCGGTCCTCGGACAGCCCACAGTGGAAGGAGTGCTTCCCTCGTGACTTTTTAAAATTTTATTTACTGTGGTAAAAAACACGTAACAGAAATGTTATCGTCTTAACTATTTTTAAGTGTGCAATTCAGCAGTGATAAGTATATTCACAGTTGTGGAATCAGTCTCCAGAACTGTCTTCCTGCTGCAAATCTAACACCCTATATATAGCCCCACTCTCTGAAACCCCCGGCAACCACCATTTTACTGCCTGTCTCTATGAATCCAACCACTCTAGGGACCTCATACAAGTAGAATCACACAGTATCTGCCTTTTGTGACTGGCGTAATTACTTAGCATAATGTCCTCCGGGTTCATCCGTGTTGAAGCATATGTCAGGATTTCCTTCCCTTTTTAAGGCTCTCTCATGACTTTTAATCTGGGTGGAGCCTCACCCAATTCTGAACGGGGGTAGAAGAGCATCCCCACGGTTTCTGTTTCCGGTTGGCATAGACTAGAATCCAGGTTTGCAAACTGGGCCAGAAAAGAAAGGCGAAACCCCCTACGGATTTAGAGACGAGGGCAATAAAGCCAAGTTCATGCAGAATGAGCTCCGTCTTAGCTTCCTTCTTCTCCCGTAACATTTTATAGGCTCTGTGGAGGCCCAGCTGCAGAAGCAAGCTGCTGCCCGCTGGGATCGATTTTGGGAGCGGCTGAGGGCACTGGGAAGCCTCCCTGCCTTGCATCAATAAACACATAGGTGCCAAAATGAAACAGGCGCCGGAGACGCATCAGTGGAAAGGAGTACAACGTCACTAATGGCCAAGGTCTCCAATGCTTCCGCTGCCACGTGGACACTGCTGCCCCTCCCTGATCCGCTGTGCTCTGCTCCAAGGAAAGCACATTGCTTTGGGCCATGTGGGGATAGTGGCCTCTCTCTGGGAGCAGCACAGGAGGCGGAAGGACAGGAGCCGGGTTCAAGTCCCGTGCAGGGACTAACTGCCCACTACGCCTGAGGGTATCTCAGAGAGCCACGGCTCTCTCTGAACCTATTTCTTCATGTTTAAGGAGACTGAACTCTAGGATGTGTCTCATCCCCCCTCAGTAATAAGAACCTTTCCTCCACCTCACGGCTCAGCCTCAGGACGCCCCAGCTCCTGTGTGCCCTCTCGGCATTTCTATCATGTTAAGCCTGTACCCAGTAAGCTCTCCTTTTGGCATCTTTTAGCACTCGTCCCAGGGGGAGGGAAACCCGCTTGTCAGTTCTCTGTGATGAGCAGGTTCTGACTCGGGTGGGGGAGCTTATATATCATCGCCATCTCATCCACAGCTGTGACAGGCAGGAGCCCTTACAAGTAACTAAGAGAGCCAGTGAAGATTCTCAGCAGTGAAGGATCTTGGACCTCTGCAGGCTGTAGAGCTGGGATTTGAACTCAGGTCTGAGCACGCTACTTCCACCCCAGAGCCCAGATTCAATCACATTGCCGTGCTTCACAGGGTCCTCTTTTCTAGGGAAGATACCTGGTCTCTGCTCCTGCACCCCATCTCTACTCCCCCATTCTTCATCTCTGCCCCTATAGTACCACATACCCCGATCTCTGCTCCTGCGACGCTGTGTCTCCCAACCTCTGTTCTGACGATATCATCCACCCCGATTTCTGTCTCCATTAATACCACGTGCCCCATCTCTGTTTTCTCAAATCCTTCCTGCACAGGTGGCTAATGCCACACAGCTGGGTCTCAGACTGTGCTCAGGCAACCTCAGGTCTGTGAATCCTGCTTTTCTGGGGCCACAGGAATCGTCTGTGCTCTAGGGCCCATACCGCCCTCCCCTGTGAAGGGTACACAGCAGACACGCAGCCCAATAGGAGTGGCCTGAGAGAGTCCCCAGAGCTGACCCACCTTTGTCGGGGAAGCTGGCCTTGGAGGCCTTCCGGTCCTTCAGCAGGGCTTTGGTGTTCTGAAGCTGCGTCATGAGCGAGGCTGAGGGCTGCTTGTGTGGGGGCAGGTTCTTGTCCAGCTTCTTGGAGAATGGTCGATGAAGAAAATCCCCTCTTTTTTCTGGCTCTTTGGGCTTCTTATCCTGCAAATTGGAAGCAAACATACACATTTAGATATGCACTGGGAGAGACAATGGAATTCTCTTTGAAAAGTCATCCAAATCAATTAGAGAAACTCCAGCTTTTCAATTCTCTATGCTGTCAACTGTGCGTTGAATGAGGGAGGAGCTGTGGCCCAGCCGATGCTCCAGGAAGCCCATCTCCCTCTGCCTGGGCAGCGAGTGGCCTTCCATTGACCCTAGCTCCCTTGCACTGTCCTCTTTCAAGCGTTCCAGCAAAGGCAAGGCATTCCTAGGAGGTCAATTATTCTGGAACAAGCCCAACAAACGAAGGTGAAGTAGAGCAGGACTTCCGGAAACCTCCCGTCTGCATTCAAGGTGCAGCCCAAAGATCGTACCTCCAGTAATGGCTTTGCAAAGGTGACTGGAAACATAGCTACTTCCACCTTCACATCAGGTTCCATTTGGGGCATTCAAGCCAAGGAGGTGCCAACACAACATGGACAACAAATCCAGAGAGCCCCAGGCGGTCCGGATGGGCTTCTGGCCCTTTCTACCCTAATCATGTGAGCACTCACTTGTGTACTTAGGACTCATGTGTAAGTAGCCTTTTGTGTGTGTGTGTGTGTGTGTGTGTGTGTGTGTGTGTGAGAGAGGCAGAGTCTTGTGCTGTCACCCAGAATGGGATACAGTGGTGTCACCATATCTCACTGCAACCTCGAATTCCTGGGCTCAGGTGATCCTCCCACCTCAGCCTCCTGAGTAGATGGGACCACAGGTGTGCACCACCATGCCCAACTATTTTTTAAAAAAGATTTCTTGCCGGGTGCAGTGGCTCATACCTGTAATCCCAGCACTTTGGGAGGCTGAGGTGAATGGATCACCTGAGGCTGGGAATTCAAGACCAGCCTGACCAACACAGAGAAACTCCATCTCTACTAAAAATACAAAATTAGCCAGGCATGGTGGCACATGCCTGTAATCCCAGCTACTCGGGAAGCTGAGGCAGAGGAATCACTTGAACCCGGGAGGCAAAGGTTGCAGTGAACCAAGATCATGCCAATGTACTTCAGTGTGGGCAACAAGAACAAAACTCCGTCTCAAAAAAAAAAAAAAAAAAAAGATTTCTTGTAGAGATGGGGTCTCCTTATGTTGTCCAGGCTGGTTTCAAACTCCTGCCTCAAGCAACCCTCCTGTCTCAGCTTCCCAAAGTACTGGGATTACAGATGTGAGCCAAAACGCTTGGCAGTGGTCATTGTTTCGGTGTAAATCTTGCTTTTGTTGTACTAGATTCTAATCCATCTAATGAGAATGAATTTGACTATCTTATGTATCTTCAAGCCCACAGCCTGTGGCATGAAGCCAGATGTTTACAGAAAGCTTACTAAATAGTTATTGAAATGTTTTTTAAAAGGGCTGGTGGAAAATGAACTGAATTAAAATTAATTCAGCTCAAGCTTCTGGGAAGAGTGATGTCACTAAGAAGCAGAAGTTCTTTTTCCAGCCCGAAAGCCTGTGTTCAGTGTTTACTGTTAAAGCAACTGCACCTCTGACCTCACCATGGATGAGGAGGAAAAAAAAGACGTTTCTGTTTCACGTTTCTGCCCTCAACTTTAAGAGCATTTGCAAACCAAGAGAGCTCATCTATTTTTCATTCATGTTGTTGAGAAGCTTCTCAAGGAAACATCTCTTTGCAGTTTTACAGCCCTTTCTAATATGGCTGTACAAAGTCTTTGCAGGTTAGAGTTCATGACGTCCAGTGTTTTCGTGGGAAAGCAGACAGGGTAGCTGTGGGAAGTGGGGACGCTGAGCCACGTCGAAAGTGCCCCTGGGAGGGGCTACAGCTCCCTGGGGGTCTGGCCTGTAGCTGATGTGGCTCCTCCCCAGCAAAGGAGCGACAGGGGAAGACAGGAGAGGCGAAGCTTCCTCAGACTCCCTCCTCAGCATCTTCACAGCTGCCACCAGCCTTTTTTGAGAACACACAGGGTGTCAGATGCTGCCCTGAGGGCATGACCCACCACAAGGCAAATTCCACTACCTCCTTTCCACGGGAAGAAACAGCCCGAAGTGCTTACGTAATCCACCCACAAGCCCGTGGAAACTTGGATTTTCACGGCCCTGAAGTCGATGTTGTCAATCCTTGACTTGACACCACGCTCTTAGAGCCTGGGGTGAGGTCAGGCAATTCCAGGGGTGGAAAGGCCCAGAGGCAGGAGCGTGCCACTGTCCTGGGCTCCCCCAGTGGGATCCGAATGTTCCAGAGAAAGGCATGTGCTCCAGGGTGTGATCTGGAATGCCACGAAGGGGACCGTGTGCTCCAGGTCACCTCGGCTGAAGCCAGCAAAGGACAATCACCATTTTCCACAGCTTCCCTCTCCCTTTGTGTCCGTGACACACCAGCAGGCCACCTTCTCTAAGGCAAAGGAGAAGCTTTCGCACACACGCTCCCACACCCAGAGACACACATCCATCCAGCATCAAAGGCAGCGTTACCGGCTTTCCTGAAAAATCCGGCAGAATCTCCTTTTGCTTGGCTCCCTCCTTCTCTATTTTTATGCAAAAGTCACCAGCTCTACCTGCTGACACCTTCTACAGGAAAAAGTAGTCAAATGCGCCTTTGTCATACATTTCCAAACGGTATCTGGTAGAAAGGACAACATTGCAGTTCCTTCCATGTGAAGATTGCTTTTTAAATCGATCAGCAAATGCTTTCTCAGGCTGCTCTGTGGCCCCCAAACCTTGAGAGCTGCTGGTGGCTGTCTAGGTTCGTTTCCATTCCTTTAGTGTGTGTGTGTGTGTGTGTGTGTGTGTGTGTGTGTGTGTGGTGTGTGTGTCTGTCTGTCTGTCTGTGTGTTTTGAGATGGAGTCTTGCTTTGTCGCCCAGGCTGGAGTGCAGTGGCGCCATCTCGGCTCACTGCAACCTCTGCCTCCCGGGTTCAAGCGATTCTCCTGCCCCAGCCTCCTGAGTAGCTGGGATTACAGATGTGCCCCACTATGCCCAGCTAAGTTTTGTATTTTTAGTAGAGACAGGGTTTCACCATGTTTGTCAGGCTGGTCTTGAACTCCTGACGTCTCGATCCGCCTGCCTCAGCCTCCCAAAGTGCTGAGATTCCAGGCGTGAGCCACCATGCCCAGCCTATTTTCATTCCTTTCTAACCCTCCTTCAGTTCTCAAAAGCTTAACGATCAAAATGAAAACTTCTGGGGACTAGTATCACTACCCAGATAGGGTCCATGGACACCCAGTGGTGTGTAATGCGTGCGAGTTTGGTGTGGAAAGAGAACAAGGTTGGCCTGAAAGACCAAATTTCTCCTGTCGCTGACAAGGCGGGTATTTGGCAATGAGCAGAAAGCTGCAATGGAGGCAGAGAAGAGGGAAAATGTACCCCCAAACAGAAAGTTCCAGGAAACCCTGCTAAGGCCACCCTTGTTAAACTTTATCCCAAGATCTACACCCTGGTATGTCCCCAAGAATCCCCAGAACATCCTTCTTCAGCAGAGAGTCAGGGATTTCATAGTAACCAGTTTCTAAGGGGAAATCAAGAATTCACCCTCAGCTGCTCCCTATTGGGGATGAACCTCAGAGTCACTCCAAGCAGAATGGTCAACAGCCCAGAGAAAGCAAGCTTATTTACCACCAGCCAATCTCCCTGCCCTCCAAGCACATGTCACCAAACGCAACCAATCACCCAAATTAGACTTTTTCATTTGCATGGCCTATTTCTCCAAAAGAAATTTTCTAGGGAGCAGGATGCTAAATTGCCTTACATAACGGAAACTGTTCTTCGGCGGGACTAATCACATCCCCCTTCCACAAGCAAGCTCTGCACGCGGCAAGGCTGCTGCCTGCAGAGATGCCTGGCTTCCCTCCGATGCTCCAGCATCCACGTGGACTTGAGGGTGGGCGACGGGATTTAAGCTCTCGGTTCGAAGTCTGTCCTCTTGCACCGTCATGGCACAGTTCCAAATCCCCAGAGGCAGATCAGAGAAAAGGCCACATGAGGCCCCAGAGGCAAGCTGTACACTAAACAGCTTCTTGTTCTCTATCAGCTGTCTCCACCCACTGCAGATGTGCATGGATATTTACAAAGTGGGACATTTTGAAAACGCGGCCCCATGAACAACTCTTTACCCAAGACCCTTAATGGTGTGTATTGTCCTGTGGAGGAGATGGAGATGCCGCAGGAGGGGGAAACTCATCCCCAGCCTCTGAAGCTGAGCTCCAGAGAGCTGGTCCCCTTCAGAGTCTTCCCTGTTGGCTGCGCAACTGGGGTATAATGGCCACTGAAAATGACCACGGGCTTCTGTGTTCCGAAGACCCACATGGCCCCCTTCTTTCCCAGCTTGGCTGCGGTAGGTGCTGCACCTGAGAATCCCAGCCGTGGTCATAGCTTAGCAGTCCGGAAGTCTGGAATCCGTTCTTTGCTCTCTCTGGAACGTGGGAGAGCATGTCACAGTTGGGTGACCCTGGACAATTCACTTCTCCTTGAGGGAGGTGTTTCCCCATATGTAACTAAAAGTGTGGATCCTTCCCAGCTCTGGGAGGATAACAATGAGCGTAGATCACACCTGTTTTATCGCCTGAACAGCAAATGCATGCATTTAACAGGGACCAATACTTGCTTCGAATCCTGATCACCCCAGGCCAGAGAATGGATGGCTGCCTGGGAAATCTGCCTCTTCCCGCACGTGGCAGAAGAACCCTGGGAGCTGAGGCAAGTTTTCTTTGAGTAACTCTATCAAGTCCAGCTCCACAGGGGCTTTTTTGGAGCTTTCCTTCCCTCTGATGATTAGTAAGCCTCTCCGAGCTGTTTGGTGTGTCAGAACCAAGTGCTGACTGCTACCAGCTGGGATGGCCCAGGGCCCAGATGTCATAGCTGGTTGGTTTTAGTTCCTTGTTCCCTATCACATAAGGGGAAACCTGATTTTGCTGCAGAAAAACCTACAATTGAATTGATAATAACAAGACTTCAGGCCAGGCACGGTGGCTCACGCCTGGAATCCCAGCACTTTAGGAGGCCAAGGCAGGCAGATCACTTGAGGTCAAGAGTTTGAGACCAGCCTGGCCAATATGGCAAAACCCCATCTCTACTAAAAATACAACAATTAGCTGGGGCATAGTGGCATGTGCCTGTGGTCCCAGTTACTCAGGAGGTTGAGACAGGAGAATCACTTGAGCTCGGGAAGCGGAGGTTACAGTGAGCCAAGATCACACCACTGCACTCCAGCCTGGACGATAGAGTGAGACTCCATCTCAAAAAAAAAAAAAAAAAAAAAAAAAAAAATAGGGCTTCAATCATAAACTAGGCCATCGAGCCAGGAAGCTCTAGACAGTTGCAAACCCCATTTCTCATACTGGTGGAAACAGAAATGCATAGCAGGGTGTATAGTTGTAGCAACACAATAAAGAAAATAAAAACAGTCAACTCCACACGGCGAGAACCAATGTGCTCTGAAGGGATTCTGATAAACCCACTCACAACAGGATTCTGCATGTTTTAATTCTGGATAAGGATAGGGCTGGCAGAGCCTGCTGCCCTGGGCAGAGACTGGCCAATCGTTAGTATCATATATGATGGGTAATTTTATATGCCAACTTGGCTAGGCCAGTTGCTTGGTCAAACACCAGTCTAGATGATTCTGTGAATGTGTTTTTAAAGATGTGATTAACAGACCGGGATCAGTGGCTCACGCCTGTAATCCCAACACTTTGGGACACCGAGGTGGGTGGATGGCCTGTGGTCGGGAGTTCGAGACCAGCCTGGCCAACATGGTGAAACCCCATCTCTACTAAAAATACAAAAGCTAGCCAGGCATGGTGGCAGGCACCTGTAATCCCAACTACTTGGGAGGCTGAGGCAGGAGAATCGCTTTAACCTGGGAGGCAGAGCTTGCAGTGAGCCGAGATCACGCCATTGCACTCCAGCCTGGGCAACAAGAGTGAAACTCCATCTCAGTAAATAAACAAAGATGTGATTAATATTTAAATCAGTAGGTTTTAAGTAGATTATCCTCCATAATGTGGGTGGGTGTCATCCGATCAGCCAAAGGCCTTAAGAAAAAAAGAATGAGGTCTTCTGGCAAAAGAAATTCTGCCTCTAGATGGCCTTTGGACTCGAAGCTGCAACATCAACTCAACCAGCCTGCTGGTCTGCCCTGCAGATTTCAGGCTTGCCAACCCCCAAAATTAAATCTCAGTCCCCGTCTCTCTCTCTGCGTACTCTATCGGTTCTGTTTCTCTGGAGAACCCTGACGAATACATAATAATTCTCCAGGTTCTTACCTGCACAGCATGGAATTCAAGGTCTCTCATCCAGGTGTCCAGAGAGGCCTGTGAAAAGGAACATCCTTCAACAATGCAAGAATCTGCACCTGTCATTTAGACCCTAAACTCTTCCCCGGCACCTCTGCAGCTCTGGTTGGGAATTATTCCTTTCAGTTTTCATAGACAGAAAGCAAATCCTGAAACTGCCATGAAAGTAGGCAGCAGATGTCCTAACTCGTGTGCTGAATAGATTTTCTAGGTAAACATTTTATTAAAATCGAAGGCACCGTATGGAGGAGTGCTCTAATGAGAAGTCAGCAGCTCAATGTTTTCTCAAACAGCAAAGACACCCACAGAAATGGCACTCAGATCAAAAAACAGAAGACAGCCAGCATCGGGAGGGTCCTCCTTGCCACCCCATGTCCTCTCCCAGGCACTCTGTCCCCAAAAGTAATGACACTTCACTTCTTTTTTTTTTTTTTTTTTTTTTTTTTTTGAGATGGAGTCTCACTCTATTGCCCAGGCTGGAGTGCAATAGCACAACCTTGGCTCACTGCAATCTCCGCCTCCTGGGTTCAAGCAATTCTCCTGCCTCAGCCTCCTGAGTAGCTGGGATTACAGGTGCACGCCACCAATCCAGGCTACTTTTTCTATGTTTAGTAGAGACGGGGTTTTGTCATGTTGGCCAGGCTGACCTCACTTGAACTCTGACCTTCACTTGAACTCCTGACCTCAAGTGATCCACCCATCTTGGCCTCACAAAGTGCTGGGATTACAGGTGTGAGCCACTGGGCCCACCCAAGTAACTGCACTTCTGATGTCTAACAGCACAGACTACTGGATCAGAATCTGAACTGTATTTTTTAAAGTTGCATAGATTTTGAAATAAGACACAAAGTGAACATTTTAATATTTGCCTTTAAGTGTTTCATCCCTGTTGTGGGTTGAATTGTACTCTCCCAAAATTCATAGGTTACGGTCTAACCCCAGGACCTCAGAATTTGACCTTATTTGGAGAGAGAGTCTTTACAGAGGTAATCAAGTTAAAATGAGGTTATCAGGGTGAGCCCTAATGCAGTATGACTGGTGTCCTTTAAAAATGTGGAAATTTGGGCCGGGCGGGGTGACTCACATCTGTAATCCCAGCACCTTGGGAGTCTAAGGCAAGCAGATGGCTTGAGCCCAGGAGTTCGAGACCAGCCTGGACAATATGGTGAAACCCCCTCTCTACAAAAAATTAGCTGGGCATAATGGTGCACGCCTGTAGTTCCAGCTACTAGGGACGCTGAGGTGGGAGGATCATCTGAGGTGGGGAGGTCAAGGCTGAAATGAGATGTGATTGTGCCACTGCACTCCAGCTTGGGCTGGAAACAAAGAAAGAAAAAGGAAGGAAAAATGGGAGAGGAGGGGAGAAAAAGAGAAAGAAAGGAGGGAGGAAGGGAGGGAAGGAAGGAAGGAAAAGAAAAAAGAAAGAAAGAGAGAAGGAAGGAAAGGAAGGAAGGAAGAGAGGGAGGAAGGGAGTGAGGGAGGAAGGGGAAAGAAAAGAGAGAAAAGGGAAAGAGGGAGGGAAGGAAGGAAAGAAGGAAACAAGGAAGGAAGGGAGGAAGGAAGGGAGGGAGGAAGGGAGGGAGAGAGGAAGGAAGGAAGGGAGGGAGAGAGGAAGGAAGGAAGGGAGGGAGGGAGGGAGGAAGGGAGGGAGGAAGGAAGGAAGGAAGGAAGGGAGGGAGGGAGGGAGGGAGGAAGGGAGGGAGGAAGGAAGGAAGGAAGGGAGGGAGGGAGGGAGGGAGGAAGGGAGGAAGTAAGGAAGGAAGGGAGGGAGGGAGGGAGGGAGGGAGGAAGGAAGCAAGGAAGGGAGGGAGGGAGGGAGGAAGGGAGGGAGGAAGGAAGGAAGGAAGGGAGGGAGGGAGGGAGGGAGGGAGGAAGGGAGGAAGGAAGGGAGGGAGGGAGAAAGGGAGGGAGGAAGGGAGGGAGGAAGGGAGGAAGGAAGGAAGGAAGGGAGGGAGGGAGGGAGGAAGGGAGGGAGGGAGGAAGGGAGGGAGGGAGGAAGGGAGGGAGGAAGGGAGGGAGGGAGGGAGGAAGGGAGGAAGGAAGGGAGGGAGGGAGGAAGGGAGGGAGGAAGGGAGGAAGGGAGGGAGAAAGGGAGGGAGGAAGGGAGGGAGGGAGGGAGGGAGGAAGGGAGGGAGGGAGGGAGGAAGGGAGGAAGGAAGGGAGGGAGGGAGGGAGGGAGGGAGGAAGGAAGGAAGGGAGGGAGGAAGGGAAGGAGGAAGGGAGGGAGGGAGGGAGGGAGGAAGGAAGGGAGGAAGGGAGGAAGGGAGGGAGGGAGGGAGGGAGGAAGGAAGGGAGGAAGGGAGGAAGGGAGGGAGGAAGGGAGGGAGGAAGGGAGGGAGGAAGGGAGGAAGGGAGGGAGGAAGGGAGGGAGGGAGGGAGGAAGGGAGGGAGGGAGGGAGGAAGGGAGGAAGGAAGGGAGGGAGGGAGGGAGGAAGGGAGGGAGGGAGGGAGGAAGGAAGGGAGGAAGGGAGGGAGGGAGGGAGGGAGGGAGGGAGGGAGGGAGGGAGGGAGGGAGGAAGGAATCTGTCGGGCACACACAATAGGTGTTCTCAGATGAGAAATGTACCTCACTTTTATAGTCTCTGCCTTTGATAGGAAAAAGAGAGAGAAAATGGTCAAGTTGTATAATCACTGCTTGGTAACCCCAAGAGGGAAGTTTTGGCAACTTAATTCAGCTCCTTTGTCTCCTAGGAGAAAACGAACTGGAATCAAAAGGAACAGAGGCCACTGCTTGCACTCAGTGCCCGGACACGGCTTGATGACATCCCTGGGAGACACGAGCCCTGGGCCACCCCCGGTTTGCACACAACCTGAAACCTCTCCACTATTCCCTGTGCCCATTCAGCTCCACCCCTGCCCTGGGGTGGCTTCTCCCAGGCCCACCGAGGATAGAAAAGCCCCCCCAACACCCCTGGCTCCGAGTGGACTTTTCTGTGAAGCCTGGGCCCTTTCTTAGTCCTTCCCCAAACTAGCCCCACTCCACTGTCTAGGCCCCTCCAGAGACAAGCTGGATCATCTGGTAATAGCTGTCATTTAATTAGGGAAGTGTCGCTGCAGTTTAGAGGAAACAAATGGGTCATAGAAAATTGAATGCTGTTTGCCCATTAGTGTTCCTATTTAAATCCTAACCGTTAAATATTTCAACAAATGTTTAAAACGCTCACCATGTGTCTTCAGGCCAGAGGAAATAGAAAAGGAATCGAATGAAAGAAGGACCCCTTTCCCCCTGGAGTTCTGGCCCCTTCCGACACACAGTCGCAGTGGGGCGGGTGTGAGGTCAGCGTGGACCAGGGCATCAGCAAGGTGGCTTAGGGGCCACCTAGGGCACGCACATTGGGCCCTCCAGACACCTATTTGCATTGTTATTGAACAAGACCCTCATGAGTGACATGCAAAGCACGAGGCAGGAAGTCTAACAGTGAGTTCTGCATGCCCTGGACTCTGGGTCGGGTGACCACCCTCAGCGCAGGTGACCGTAAGAGGCTCCTCCCTGCCGTAAGCCATGGCCATGTGGTGGTGATAACATCATGTGTGTGCTACACTGTGGGAATCCCCCTGCCTTTAAAATAGCCAGGTGTCCCACCTGGAATGTTCTACCTGCTCCGTTGCTTATCCCATTTTCTGAGACTCTGGTCAGGGCCCATTTGATCTTTTCATTTGTTTATTGAGCAAATATTTATTGAGCACCTACCGCACGCGAGGCATCGTGTGGCCTCTGGAAATACTGCGAGGAGCAAAAGGGACTCAGACTCTACTCTTCTGGAACTCACAGCCCAGAGGGAGAGATGTTAATCAAACAACCCCGAAAGAAACAAACAGCAAGTGAGACTGGCCCCAGGATGTGGAATGTGGCAGGCAGATGGGATAAGTGATAGGATAGATACCATGAGACTAAATGGCAGGGATCAGGGAACAGCAGGGACCCATGGGGAGGTGACCTTGCTCTGGGATCTGAAGACACTTAGGTTTAGCAAAGAGGGGCAGGGAGAACATTCTGGAAGAGGGAGTGGCCTGTGCACAGCCCCCACAGGCAGAGAGAGCACAGCAAGGCCGAAGGCTGTGGACTGAGCACAGGGCGGACTCAGCGCTGTGTGTGTGGGCCGTGGGACTGGGAGACAAGGCAGGAGAAGCCAGCAAGGGCTGAACCACACAGGGCGACCATGCACGGAGTCTGCCCGGCAGGTGAAGGAAGCCGCCGAAGGTCTCGAGCAGGAAAGTGACGTGATGCGGTGTGAGGGTGAAAAGCTCACTCTGGAGGCCAGGCAGGAGGGAGTGGTGGGCCACCACCCCGGAAGCAAGAGGATCAGTTAGGAGGGTGTAGCTGAGGTCCAGGAGAGAGTGATGAGGCTGCGACCAGGTGTGGGGATGGAGGCGGAGAGACGGCAGGGGTTGGAGGGTTTCGCAGTCAGATTGGTAGAACTTGATGATGGGTTGGCTCTGGGAGTAACGGGGCGTCAAAGACAAGGACTTGAGTTTCTTTCCTGCACTGCGGGGAGGAAGGGGTGCCATGCATAGAGAGGGGAGGTAGGGGGAGGGCAAGAGAGAGTCTTGTTCAGAGCGTGCTAGATTCGAGACCCCTTCATTCATGCAGGAAGGGGTTAACATTTAGTAAGCAACTGGCCAGAGGGTTCTAGAGTTCAGGGGGCACCTGGCTCTCCGCACACCTGGGCTTTCAGCTTAGCTCCTGCCATCAAGACCCACCTTCCACAGGGCTTGTCTCCATCCTCATCTTCCCTGTGCCCCACAGCCTGTCTTGAGGCAGGGGGTATGCAGCCTGGGGTCCAGGCTAAGCCCCACCATTCCTCCCCAGCCCCAAGCATCCTTCTGTCAAGCTCACGTTCTCTCCCTTCACTGCAGCGTCATTTATGGAGGGGTGGATGCTGACTTCACTTCCCCTCTCCCCACCCGCCAAAACCATGCCACCTCTCTTCTGCCTTTGGCACTTCATGAAGCTGTTCTATCTAACATCCTCAGGACAACGAGCGGCTCAGTTGACACCGCTGACCATTTCATGGATGACCTTTCCTCTGTTCCTGAAGTCCCCCTGGCATCACTGACTCCTGGCTACTCGCCTCCTGCCCGGCCACCCCCAGCCCTTGTCTTTGCCAGTTTCTCTTCTCCCTCTGCCCTATGGTCTTTCTGAAATGGAGACTCATGCCATTGCCCACCTCAATGCTGGGGGCGGGTCCCTCTCCTGAGCTCATGTCACATTCACACTTGGGGCCCTGCAGGAGGGCCCTCCCTGTCATGGTGTCATGATAGCCAGACCCTCCCTGGACACCTGCTTAGCTGGCTGCCTGGGAGCCCAGTGTGGGCCTCGGTAATCACCATGCCTCACTGCAGCCCTGAGTGCAAGACAAGCCCAGAGAAGATCCTTCCAGAATGATGTGAGCTGCTCATGAGATCAGGATGAAAAGTTTATGTCAGAAAAGGAAAGAGGAGAGAGGCCAGGCCCACTGACCTTATGGGGGCATAAACAAAGGGTCCCTTTTTGATCCCTTCTCAAATGAAAAAACTTCTGGGTGATAGGGTTTGGCTGTGTCCCCACCCACATCTCACCTTGAATTATAATAATACTCATGTGTTAAGGGTGTGGCCAGGTGGAGATAATTGAATCATGGGGCCAGTTTCCCCATACTGTTCTCATTGGAGTGAGTAAGTCTCACAAGATCTGACGGTTTTATAAAGGGAGTTCCCCCGTACATGCTCTCTCTAGCCTGCTGCCACGTAAGACGTGACTTTGCTCCTCATTCACCTTCCGCCATGATTTTGAGGCCTCCCCAGCCATGTGGAACTGTGAGTCTATTAAACCTCTTTCCTTTATAAATGACCCAGTCTCAGGTATGTCTTTATCAGCAGTGTGAGAACACACGAATAGACCTGGGTGTCCCAGGAGAGAGGTTCCTGTGGCAAGGACACTCACGGGACATGGAAGGGGCTCCAGAGGGGAGAGGGAAGGAGGTTCCCAGGAAAATCACTGAGAAAGAAGGACTCACTTGGCAAAAGGCAGATGAGGGGCCCTGAGCTGGCACCCCACCTCTGACCCTCTCCCTGGATCTGGAATTCACAGGCACAGCCTCCTAACAAACATGGGTGTGGGATCCAAATCTGAGACAATTTGGCATAGGAGCCTAGTTTTTATTCTGAAATCAAAGAGCCGTGGTCTTTTTCTCTCAGGTATGTCCCAGGTCATATCAGGTCACCAAGGACAGCTGGCCGGGAAAGCCTGCTTCATCCCAAACTTTCCTGTTCCTCAGCTCACTTTCTTCTGATGCCACGTGTTACACTCGGCTCTATTTTTAAGCATCTCATTCTTTTCTAGCATTTGCATTTTTCCCTTTTATTTTTAGTTGACGCATAATAATTATACATCTATTTTATGGGACAGAGAGTGATATTTCCATCCATGTATTCAATATGTGATGATCAAATCAGGGCGATCGGCATATCTATTACCTCAAATATTTATCATTTCTTTGTGTTACGAACGTTCAAAATCTTCTTTTAGCTTTTTGAATATATACAGTACGTTCTTCTATGCTCCTGTGACTGGTTAATAGGGTGACAGTCACTGATCCATCGAGATGTCTTATTTAAGGGGAACCTGTGGGCAATCTTAGTGTTGTGGCCGTGAGATAAGAACCAGATGCCAGGGATAGTTTCACCATAGTCACCCCCAAGTGTTGTGGGCCCAGTGCAAGAAGGGTAACATGCCTGAGTGGGATGATGATTTCTCGGAGGTTGGTAGGTTAAGAGACTAAAGTCTGGTAGGGGATATCCATGTTGGTGAGAAATTTCTTGACTTGGATGTGCTATGTCTGGTGAATGACTATAAAGGCTGTGTAATGTTAAGAAGGCTTAACACAGGTCAATATCCATGTGGAAAAGGACTAGATAGTGTGTTTGGTACCAGTCTATGTGTTAGAGGTGACAAATATGACAATAGTTATTGTTCACTATAGTCACCCTACAGTGCCACAGAACACGAGAATTGATTCCTTCCGTCTAGCCGTAATTTCATGTCCGTTAAGCAACCCCTCTCTACCCTCCCTTCCCCCTGCCATTCCAAGCCTCTAATAACCACAGTTTTACTCTGAACTTCCATGAGATCCATTTTTGCTAGTTTCACTCATAGATGAGTGAAACTGAACATCTCATTTTCATTTTGGGAGATCCTGAAAGTGGTTTTCAACTTTGGCTGCTCTTTGGAACATCCAGGGAGCTTTAAAAAACTACTAATACCCAAGTCTCCCCTCCTTGAATGTGATGGAATTGGTCTGAGGTGCGGCCTGGGCATCCAGATGTTTAAATGCTCCCGGTGACTTTAACATGCAGCCACAGCCACAGCTGAGAATCATGGTTCAGATGCCACGATGCTGGTTCCACTGTAAACCATTTCTCAAGGGCTCAGTTACGAGCATAAGTCTGTGTCTTTTGCTACTTCAGTGTCCCACAGAAATTGGTTTCTTTTCCAATTACTGCAAATGGAAATCCACCCTTCCTAAGAGACCCCGGGGTTTGCTTCGAGGGTCACTCACCTCGTAGGACTCCTTGGGGGCCCTGTACTTTTCTATCTGGTAGAGCCGGGTCTTGTAGCAGAGGCTGTCCTGGATGTCAGATTTCTACCAGAGGAGAAAGGAAAAAGCACAGCTCAACTCTCAGAAATAGAAATGTCCATTAAGCAGTCATTAATTTTTAAACCAGCGCTTGGCCAAGAGAATGCAGGAAATATGTGGCAGGCCAGTAAATTGCGACACAAAGTCTCACCCCAGGACGGCTTGCAGGCAGGATGTGGCGTCGGGAGAGCCTGGACACAGAGTCAGGCCACCTACTTGTGTTACTATTGCGGCCAGCAAATGGCAGGTGACCCTAGGTAAATCGCTGCCCCTTGGAAGGCCTCAGTTCTTTTATCTGTGCAATAAGACTACAGATAGCATGGGGAAAAATGACTGATACAGGCAAGGGGACGGAAGGCAGAAAACCACACTGCCATGTGTGTACCTATGCAACAATCTTGCATGTTCTTCACATGTACCCCAAAACCTAAAATGCAATAAAATAAAAAAATAAAAAACAAATAAAAAACATAATCGCAGAAAGCAAGAAAATGAAATGGAAAGAATAACTTACTTTATTTATTTTTTTTATTTGTTTACTTATTTTTTAGATGGAGTCTCACTCTGTCGCCCAGGCTGGAGTGTGCAGTGGTGCGATTGCAACTCACTGCAACCTCCGTCTCCCAGGTTCAAGCAATTCTCCTGCCTCAGCCTCCCGAGTAGTTGGGATTACAGCTGCACACCACCACACCCGGCTAATTTTTTTTATTTTTAGTAGTGACGGGGTTTCACCATGTTAGCCAGGTTGGTCTCAAACTCCTGACCTCATGATCCGCCTGCCTCAGCCTCCCAAAGTGTTGGGCTTACAGGCATGAGCCACCTTGCCTGGCCAGCTTATTTTATTAAACCACTGCATAGAGCATGGGTCTTGCTTGTTTGCTTTATTTTAAAACAGCACAGCGCAGCACACACACACACACACACACACACACACACACACACACACACACAGAGCTCCCTGTCACCACCACCCAAATAAAAGCCACAACAATTCATAATACAGCTCAAGGAATAAGATAAACAACTGCACCTGAGCTGAGGTAGGTGCAATCCTGTCTGGAAATGGGTAAAATAAAAGCATGGATTAATTAATTAATCAACCAATAAATAGTTAATGAATGCCCTTACAGGCTCTCTATCTTAAAATACACGCTTCTTGGTTTTAAAAAGAGGAAACCAAGAGAGAAGGGAAGAAATGACAATGAAGAGATAACATTTTACTTTTTAGTTCACTACATTGGGCTTCAAAATTATACAAGGGGTGTAAGTAATCGGTTGATAAGATTAATTACCAGGACAGTGCATACAGTAAAATTAAATTAGCCATGCGCTGAAATTACTGAGTAGACCCACTATAGTTGTCTGGAGGGATTAATGTATTCTAGTTAAAAACAGTCACTCACCTAGAGTATGGATTCATAGACTAGGTATGCCCTATGATTCAAGCATTAAATGTGAAACAGACATCATAAAACTCACAACGGGTCTGAGAATCCACACTCTAGGTGAGCAAGTGTTTCTACCTAGAGTGAATTAATCACCACAGACAACTTTTTCAGGAATAAAGCAAAGAAGCCCACTCTCACCAATTCTATTCAACATAATACTGCAAGTCTACCCAGAGCACTTAGGCAAGAGAAAGAAAGAATAGGCATCCTTGGGAAGAGTAGCTAATCAATGCTGGGATTAATACCTAGGTGATGGGTTGGTCCATGCAGCAAACCACCAGAGCAGATGTTTACCTATGTAACAAACCTGCACATCCTAAACATGGACCCCGGAACTTAGAAGTTGAAGAAAAAATAAAAATAAAATATTTTGGAAATTGTTAAAATAAATAAAAGGAATCAAAATTGGAAAAGATGTTCAATTGTCCCTGTTTGCTGACACACGATCTTATATATAGAAAACCCTAGAGACATTACCAAAAAACTGTTTCAATTACTTAACAAATTTAGTAAAGTTGCAGAATACAAAATCAATATACAAAAATCAATAGTGTTTCCATACACTAACAACAAACTATTCAAAAATGAAATCAAGAAAGCAATGCCACTTACAATCACCATAAAAAAATCAAATGCTTAGGAATAAATGTATCCAAGGAAGTGAAAGATCTGGACACTGAAAACTGTGAAGTGCTGATGAAAGAAACTGAAGAAGACACAAGTCAATGAAAAGATTCCATGTTCATGGATTGGAAGAATTAATATGATTAATATGATTAAAATGTCCATACTATCCTGAGCAATCTATGGATTCAATGGAATCCCTATCAAAATTTCAATGATGTTTTTCAAAGAAATGAAAAAAAAAAAATCCTAAAATTTGTATGAAACCACAAAAGACCCTGAATAGCCAAAGCAATGTTAAACAATAAGGTCAAAGCTTAGGTATCACTCTACTTGACTTCAAAACATACCACAAAGCTATAGGAACCAAAACAGCATGATACCGGCATAAAAACAGAGACACATAGACCAGTGGAACAGAAAAGAGAGCCTAAACGTAAATCCATGCACATATGGTCAATTAGTTTTTGACAAATCTGCCAAGAACACACAATGGAGAAAGGAGATCCTCTTAAATAAATGGTGTTAGAAAATTGAGTATCCACAGAGAATGAAATCAGACCCCATCTCACACCATCTAAAAAAGTCAACTCAAAATGAGTTAAAGACTTAAACGTAAGACCCCAAACTATAAAATTACTAAAAGACAACCTACAGAAAAAGTTCCATTACACTGGTCTGGACAAGGATATTTTTGTACATGACTCCGAAAGTACAGGCAACAAAAGCACAAACAGACAAATGGAATTACATCAAACTCAAAAGCTCTGCACAACAAAGGAAATAGTCAACAGAGTAAAGAGACCTATGGAATGGGATAAAATATTTGTAAACCACACATCTGACAAAGAACATGTGAAGAATGCAAACAACTCAACAGCCAGAAAACAACCCAATTAAAAAATGCATATAGGTTCTGGAGACATTTCTCAAAAGAAGGCATAGAAATGGCCAACAGGAGCCAGGCGCAGTGGCTCATGCCTGTAATTCCAGCATTTTGGGAGGCCAAGGTGGGCAGATCATGAGGCCAAGAGATCGAGACCATCCTGGCCAAACGGCGAAACCCCATCTCTACTAAAAATACAAAACTTAGCCAGGCATAGTGGCGTACTCCTGTAGTCCCAGCTACTCAGGAGGCTGAGGCGGGAGAATCCCTTGAACCTGGGAGGCAGAGTTGCAGCGAGCTGAGATCGTGCCGCTGCACTCCAGCCTAGTGATAGAGTGAGATTCCATCTCAAAAAAAAAAAAAGAAAAGAAAAAAAAAGAAATGGCCAATAGCTATGTTCAGCATCACCAATCAAGGAAAATGTAAATTAAAGCCACAATGAGATACTGCCTTACACTTGTAAGAATAGCTTTTATCATAAAGATGGAAGATACCACATGTTGGCAAGGATGTGAAGATAGAACCTTTGCATACTGACAGTGAGAATGTAAATTAGTACAACCATTATGGAAATTAGTATGGTTCCTCAAAAAATTAAAAGTAGAATAGAACTACCACATGATCCAGCAATTCCACTTTTGGGACTATATCCAAAGGAAATCAATATACTGAAGACACATATGAATTCCCCCTCCCATGTTCAATGCATCATTATTCACAATAGCCAAGATATGGCTAATGTGTCCATCAACAGATGAATGAATAAAGTGTGTAGGGCCCAGTGCAGTGGCTCACACCTGCAATCCCAGCACTTTGGGAGGCTGAGGTGGGTGGATCACGAGGTCAAGAGTTTGAGACCAGCCTAGCCAATATGGTGAAACCCTGTCTTTACTAAAAAAAAAAAATGTAAAAATCAGCTGGGCATGGTGGTGGGTGTCTGTAGTCACAGCTACTCAGCAGGCTGAGGCAGAAGAATTGCTTGAACCGGGAAACTGTGCCACTGCCCTCCAGCGTGGGTGACAGAGCAAGACTCTGTCTCAAAGAAAAAAAAAAAGTGTGCATATATATGTATATATAATGTACATATATATAATGGAATACTATTCAACCTACAAAGAGAAATTCTGTCGTTTTTGACAATATGGATGAACCTAGAGGACATTATGCTAAGTGAAATAAGCCAGCCACAGAAAGACAAACAGAGCACTATCTCACTTATACCTGGAATCTAGAAAATATTGGTCATAGAAGCAGAGAGTAGAATAATCATTACCAGGGGCTTAAGGGGGTGGAGGGAAATGGACAGAAGAGATATTGGTCAAAAGACAGAAAATTTTAGTTAAACGGGAAAAAATTCAAGACACTATTGAACAATGTGGTGACTATAGTTAATAACAGTGTATTCTATTCTTGTAAATTGCTAAAAGAATAGATTTTCAATGGTCTCATCACAAATAAATGATAAGTTAGTGCAGTCATGCATATGTTATTTCGCTTGATTTAGCTATTCCAAAATGTATGTATATTTCAAAGCATCATGTTGTGCAAGATAAATACGTACAATGTTTTTGATCAATTAAACAGATAAATTTAATTGAAAACAAACCCAAAATCTTTTCCAGTTAGAATGACACCAGCTGTTTCCAGAGAATGTTCTTAGAAGACAAAGCCACACTCTGCTTTGTAATACTTGCAGCCTTGATGCTGGGAAAAGCAGACAGGCAGAAATGCAGCAGCTGGCGACACACCCAGGCACATCAGGACACAGCCTAAGAGCTTCAGGCCAGGCAGAGCAGCTCACACCTGTAATCCCAGCACTCTGGGATGCCGAGGCAGGCGGATTGCTTGAGCCCAGGAGTTCAAAACCAGTCTGGGCAACATGGTGAAACCCCATCTCTATAAAAAAATAAAATTAGCCTCAACTTCCCAGGCTCAACGGATCCTCCTGCCTCAGCCTCCCGAGCAGCTGGGATCACTTGAGCCCGGGAAGTTGAGGCTGTGGTGAGCCGTGGCTGTGCCACTGCACTCCAGGCTGGGTGACAGAGTAAGACTCTTTTTGTTTTGTTTTTAAAAGACAAAAAGGCTTCAGACAAAATATCTCTCTTCTTTGGCATGAGCTATGTAATTAAGAAGAGTGTGACTGACCAAAGCTTGTATCTCTAAATGTGGAAGTAGCCATAGGAAAGTTTTTTAAAACCTAAGACCCCTCCATTTAATTTGGTCAGCAGCCAAAGAACTAGTTCCACCAAAAGAAGAATGTTTGGGGCCGGGCGCGGTGGCTCACGCCTGTAATCCCAACACTTTGGGAGGCTGAGGCAGGTGGATCACGAGGTCAGGAGTTTAAGACCAGCCTGGCCGAGATGGCAAAACCCCATCTCTACTAAAAATACAAAAATTAGCCAGGCGCAGTGGCAGGCACCTGTAATCCCAGCTACTCAGGAAGCTGAGGCAGAAGAATCACTTGAACCCGGGAGGTGGAGGTTGTAGTGAGCTGAGATCGAGCCACTGCACTCCGTCTCAAAAAAAAAAAAAAAAAGAAAAATGTTTGGAACTGTTAACTTACTTGGAAAGTAGCAATGTCATTCTCTAATAAGTGAAATCATCAACCTTATAATATAGGCAGTTTCATGAAAACACATTTGAATAAGTTTTCAACAGTATTCATCCTCTGAAAAAGAAAATCAGGGCATGAACCCTCTTTTCTCCCTTTTATCTGAAGACCATTTAAATTCTCAACTTTTACCCTCTATAGCATGATGGTGTCCAAATGGTATGACCCTGATCCCTTATGTGTGAAAAACTTATAAGTAGGCACCTACAATATATGCATATTTATAAATTATAAGCATGTAACATTGTACGAATATATCATGTACACTATAAGATATATAATAAATAGAAATTTTAAAGGATGAGAAAGAAGTTTGAGGCTGGGCATGGTGGCTCACACCTGTACTCCTAGCACTTTGGGAGGCCAAGGTAGGCAGCTCGCTTGAGCTCAGCAGTTCGAGACCAGCCTGGCAATGTGGCAAAACCCCACCTCTACCAAAAATACAAAAATTAGCTGGGCATGGTGGTGCATGCTTGTAGTCCTAGTTACTTGGGAAGCTGAGGCAGGAGAATCGCCTGAACCCAGGAAGCAGAGGTTACAGTGAGCTAAGATCATGCCACTGCACTCCAGCCTGGGTGACAGAGGGAGACCTCATCTCAAAATTAAAAAAAAAAAAAAAAAAAAAGACAGCTGAGTGTTTTGGCTCATGCCCATAATCCCAGCACTTTGGGAGGCTGAGATGGAAAGATCTCTTGAAGTCGGGTGTTTGAGACCAGCCTGTACAACATGGCGATACTCCTTCTCTAATAAAAATACAAAAATAAGCCAAGCATGTTGGCACGTGGCTTCGATCCCAGCTACTCGGGAGGCTGAGGCAGGAGAACCACTTGAACTCGGGAGGCAGAGGTTGCAGCGAGCCGAGATCATACCACTGCACTCCAGCCTGGCTGACAGAGTGAGACTCTGTCTCAAAAAAAAAAAAAAAAAAAAAAAAAAAAGGAATGTCTCAAAAAAATTTTAAAGAGAAATGAGAAACAGCTTCAAATTTAGTATGTCTTTTATGTTCTTCATGATGACAGAACAGAGAACTGCTGTGTGATACAGGAGATTTTCTTAATCTCTCCTTATCATATAATAAAATAAAATAAATAATATATTACATGTTGAAAGCCCTTTCTGGATTTGACATCTCTTCTTCAGTAGCTTTCTATGAGCAAGGCAGCCACAGTGACACCATCTGTGAAATCTAACTCAAAGCTATGACTCTGTCCCCATCAGAGAGGTGCCACCCCATCACACAGAACACGTTTTTCCCCCCCATAAAACATTGTTAAAGCCTTTTATTTCTTCTCATGTAGATCTTTCTCTTGGTGGTTCACACACACACACACACACACACACACACACACACAAAGGAGTTCTGTGGATAATTTCCTGCTGAAGCAAAATCTAGTCAATATTCTGAGCGAAATCAGCTTAGAAACATCTGTACTTTCATCCAAATGTTTAACCAACCTCCCATGGAGCCTCTTCATATGTTCAGCAATGTTTTCTAGACAGCTCCCAAATCGATTTGCTAACAAAAGACACACACTGACCACCTTGTCCTCTGGGTATTAATTTGGTCATCTCCACCAGGCCAGGGAGAATATCATTTCCCCAACGGCAGGTAGAGTTTCCTCTTAACTCTAATACAGAAACCTCAAAAGGGTTTCTAAGCCTATTGCCTGGTGATGTATTGGGCTATCACATGACTTCAAATAGCACGTGCTCTGGATGGCAAATGTCTTTCTAACAGTGACAACTCTGCGCCATCAGATGTCAAGGTGCAAGAGGCCAGGGTGAAGGTGGCCCTTCACAAAAGTGAGCACTCAAATTTCAGATGGGCTTCCTGTTCTGAATTTCTTCAGCTGACTCCTTGTTAGAGCTGGTCAGCACCCACCATTCTAAGTAAATGCATGAGCTATTGTATGGAGAATCCGTATTGTCTTGGATCCAATTTGCAGGATTCTTTTTTTTTTTTTAGATGGAGGTTTGCTCTTTGTTGCCCAGGCTGGAGTGCAGTGGCGTGATCTCGGCTCACTGCAACTTCCACCTCCCAAGTTCAAGCAATTCTCCTGCCTCAGCCGCCCAAGTAGCTGGGACTACAGGCACCCGCCACCATGCCCGGCCAATTTTTGTATTTTTAGTAAAGACAGGGTTTCACCATATTGGCCAAGTTGGTCTCGAACTCCTGACCTCAGTGACCTCAGGTGATCCACCCGCCTCAGCCTCCCAAAGTGCTGGGATTACAGGCGTGAGGCACCACACCTGGCCTGCAGGATTCTTTTTAAGCCATTGTCCGTCCATTTGGAGAGAGACGATTTGGTCACAACTAAGGCACGTAAATTCCCTTACTCAGGCACACAGAAACTGCCTATAGCATAAATGATGAAGGGGACAAGGTGTCTGGGTCCCACCAGCCACCCCACACTGTGGAACCCTCAGATGTACCTGGCAAGTGACATCGGACACTTGGACTTTCTGTCACCCAGGCCGAGGGCAGGTGCCATAGTCAAGCCAGAGAAGTCCAATTTTGTTCTTATTTTCTGGAGAAGTTAAACCTAAATAGTGGCTTTCTCACATGTAATACCATATTTTAGAGACAGACGCCCGAGAGGCACTGCTTCCTGAGTTTTATGACCAGAAAAGCCTCCAATGCCTCCAACGTGGGGAACCCAAAGAGCTTAGAGGCAGCAGAACAACAATTTAAAAAGGCAACAGAGAAGCTGAAGGAGAAAGAGGCTTGAACCCACCTCAATTTTGCCCAGGGCTTAACTCAGTGGGAGAGCATTTGAAAAACATCGCACATAAAAGGCGCTCCCTGAGAAGCAGGATTCGCTATGACTCCATCCCACATTCAGAAAACTCAGTCTCACAGTGGATTAAATTAGTAACTTGGATCAAGTGTCAGCACCTGAGAAACACTTTGGCTGTAGGAGCTCTTTTTCCACGGAGAGCAGAGGCGATCGCCTCTAGGGTCGCACCTACCCCTGACAAATAGCGCTCCAGTTTCTTGTTTAGGAGGAAGTAGATGGCCAGGATGTGGCAGGCGCGGTTGGAGAGCACAGTGTTGATCACGTCGCTGTTCTTGTAACCCAGCTTCTCGGTCATGTGCAGCACGACGCTTGGGCTCAGGTCTTCCAGGGAGATCCTGCCGGGCGCAGAGAGAGAGGACCAGTCACCTCTGCACGTCACGGAGAGGCCCACGCCGGCCCCCTGTGCACAGTCAGCTTCATTCATTCATTCATTCATTCATTCACTCGTTCATTCATTTACTTGATGTTTTATTTTGAAAATGTTCATGTATTCAGACAAGGGGGGGAACAATCCAGTCACTTCATGTGCGCCGTCATCTGGATGTACCAGTGAGCGCTGTGCCATACTTGCATTTTTTTTTCTGAAGTATTTAAAATTACAAACATCGTGACATTTTTTCTTTAATTGTACTTTAAGGTCTGGGGTACAGGCGCACCTCCCGCAGGGCTGCCGCATAGGTACACACGTGCCATGATGGTTTGCAGTCTCCATCCCACCCCCGCCCCCCATCACCTACATCAGGCATTTCTCCCAGTGTTTTCCCTCCCCAGCCTCCCTGCCCCCCACTGTCCATCCCTTTGCCCCCCAACCCCCAACAGACCCCAGTGTGTGATGTTCCCTTCTCCTCCCTGGAATACTATGCAGCCATAAGAAACAATGAGTTCGTGTCCTGTGTAGGAACATGGATGAATCTGGAAACCATCATTCTCAGCAAACTCACACAAGAACAGAAAACCAAACACCACATGTTCTCACTCACAGGTAGGTGTTGAACAGTGAGAAAACATGGGCACAGGGAGGGGAACATTATGACTTTTTACCGCTTAACACTTCAGTGTGCACCTTCAAAAACCAAAGATGTCCCCCGAAGAACCACAAAACCATCAACGTACCCAATAAAATTTTAACATTCACTTAATATCATCTAATACCCAGATTATATTCAAATCCCCCAAGTTTTTCCCTAAATTTCTTTATGATCACACATTGTTTCCTTAAAATGTAGTTTTTGCCCAGGCATGGTGGCTCACGCCTGTAATCTCAGCACTTTGGGAGGTCGAGGCAGGAGGATCACCTGAGGTCAGGAGTTTGAGACCAGCTTGACCAATAATGATGAAACCCTGGTCTCTACTAGAATACAAAAATTTTCTGGGTGTGGTGCCCATGCCTATAATCCCAGCTACTCAGGAGGGTGAGACAGGAGAATCACTTGAACCAAGGAGGCAGAGGTTGCAGGGAGTGGAGATTGAGCCATTGCACTCCAGCCTGGGCAACAAGAGCAAAACTCTGTCTGAAAAAAAAAGAAAATATATATATTTATTGCCATGGACAGAAGCCATCCTGACTCTGGTTTTGGGGAGGAAAAGGAAGGTATCCAGGAACTAGCCTGATCCTGTTTAGAGGAACAGAAAGAGCTCAGAAGTTCACACATGGGGGGTCCAGGGCTCAGCAACAAAGTGGGGTGCTCTCAGAGGAAGACAGGTTAAAGCTACTTCACAGGGGTACTATGAAAATAAACTATTTGGGATAAAATCGGGCTTCATTTATCTACCCATTCATTTATTCACCCTCCCAGTGGGGAAGCGAGAATGCAAATTCCCTTAGTCATCCTGATAGTCCTATGAGTAGGTACCAGCATTATCCCAACTTTACAGATAAAGAAACCAAAGCACACAGCAATGCAGTATCTTGCCCAGGGTCACACAGGCAGGAAGTAGCAGCCCTAGAATTAACAACTGGCAGCCTGGCTCTGTGTCTAGATGCTCACAGCCTCCCAAATAAACAGACACATCCAATGGCTGCTGAGAACGAGAAATCAGGCGGAGGGCTCTAAGGGAGTGTGTGTGTTGGTCGTGGGGCTGTGTCAAAAGAACATTCTAAATCCCTTAAGAGTGATGCAAACAGGGCACTCGGAGCCGAAGGCAAGCTCATCGGGCTGGAGAGCCGCTAGCCTCCGTGTCAAGGAGTCTGAAGACATTTTGGATGGAACCTCAGAAACATAATGCCCAGAGAAACCACACAGTGTAGCCCCATCATTGTAAAGGAGACTTTGCAAGTTCTGGTGGAAGAAGAGAACTTGCCAGTTCACACGGCTGGTTGGCAGGGGCACTGAGAGCAGAACGAGGTCTCCTGACCATCACCCACCACCGGTCAATTGGTGTAACCTACGTCAGTTCTCCCTCCTCCACAGTTGCCTAAGTGCTGTCCCTAAAAACAAACAAAAACACACCCAACAAACTGAGATCAGCCTTCCTCGTTCCTGTTTGCATGAAATTACACATTCTAGATAACAGGTGGAAGAGAGATTGGCATGATTACTGGTTTTAAAAGTATATTAATAATGCATTTGTTTTTTAAAATAACTACTTGAGGTCTACCAAATCAACACAGAGGGAACAGTGGTTTGGAAATACCTGGGAATCCCAATGTGGGTGTGGCTCTACCCCGGCCAATCAGACCACAGCCGCTCTCATACAGCCCCACCCCTGCCAAGAGCAGGGCACCCCCAAAGGGCATGAGGTGTCCTGGAAGAAAGGTCAGCAGCGTGGAAAGGAAGGACGTGTTCAGGGGCAGACACCCCATCTCTGCCTTTTATGTCCAGTATGTTCAAAAACAAGCTCTGAGCTGGGTGCGGTGGCTCACGCCTGTAATCCCAGTGCTTTGGGAGGATGAGGCAGGCAGATCATGAGGTCAGGAGTTTGAGACCAGCCTGGCCAACTAGCCAGGTGTGGTGACACAAGCCTGTAGTCCCAGCTACTCGGGAGGCTGAGGTGGAAGAATTGCTTGAACCTGGAAGGCAGAGGTGGCAGTGAGCCAGTCAAGACCATGACATTGCACTCCAGCCTGGGTGACAGAGAGAAAAAAAAAAAACCTCTGCCAAAATGTAAATGGCCAGCTGACTCTGGACTGAGAGGAATAGTTTAAACGTTTTCCAATAAACAACAGATAAATTTGGTGCTCTCCAGTATCCGTCATTGAATCTGTATTATGGCTGCATGTTTGGATGACACAGAGAATGGTACAATGTTCCAGAATACTAGCTATAATTGAATTGAACCAATTCACATGCAATCAATTTTGATACCATGGACCTAATTTGGTCTAATTCTGTTCTGTATTGCCTATAACCTCCTCCCCCCATACCAGTTCCAAATCTAACTATAAGGGTGGAGAGACTGTCCAGGCCCCCGCAGAGAGACAGGAAGAGGCAGAAAGGTTGACTCTGTACAAATGTCTGAAACCCAGCACTTTAGGAGGCTGAGGCAGGGAGAATGCTTGGGGCGGGGAGTTTAAGACCAGCCCAGGCAACACAGCAAAACCCCCATTTCTGCAACAAACATGGAAACACTTAGCCGGGGATGGTAGTACATGCCTGTAATCCCTCTACTATAGAAGCTGGGGCGGGACGATCACTTGAGCCCAGGAGTTCTAGGTTACCGTGAGCTGGGATTGTGCCACTGCACTCCAGCCTAAGCTACGAAGCAAGAACCTGTCTCAAAAAACAACAATAAAAAAAGTCTGCACCTGGATCAGGAGGGGAGCTGGGCACCTAGCAAACATCTGTGGACCCACTGGCATAAACATTTATTTATAAAAAATTTACTTCCAAAGATATTTCCCTCTTTACTTTTGGAGATCAACTTAGAGGCTGAAATGACTTCATAGGAGAAGGCTTTATGTAAGAGTGACACAAAATATGACACCTTCATTTCCTTTTCTTTCCCGAAAGGAAAATATTGACAACGCTTAAAAGACATCTAGGGCTACGTATGTCAGGAAACTATAAAACATACTTTATAAAGAAAATATCCCCTTCTCTGCTTGTATGTTCTCACTCCCTTTATCTACCTGCCGGTAAAACCAGAAAAATAATCACAAAAAATATATTTCTTTGTCTTAAAGATAAAGGTTTTTCAAAATAAACATTGTAAATCACATGTACCTCCTCCAACAGCTTAGAAATCTGGTTCCAGGTCAAGCGCAGTGGCTCATGCCTGTAATCCCAGCATTTTGGGAGGCTGTGGCAGGCGGATCAATTGAGGCCGGGAGTTTAAGACCAGCCTGGGCAACATAGTGAAACCCCATCTCCACTAAAAATACAAAATTAGCCAGGCAGGGTGGCACGGGCCTGTAATTCCAGCTTCTCGGGAGGCTGAGACAGGAGAATCGCTTCAACTTGGGAGTTGGAGTTGCAGTGAACTGAGATCACACCTCTGCACTCCAGCCTGGCTGACAGAGTGAGACTCTGTTTCAAAAAGAAGAATTCTGGTTCCATTATTTAAAAGCCAAACACTGATTTGCCTCTGGTGTAAAATGAACAACGGGCCTTCCATAAACAGAAGACACTGAGCACTGTTGTCCTTAGTGAGCAAGGAGGCCTCAACCAGCTGTACAGCTCACCTAACCGGGTTCACGTAGAACCCTTATACTTCCGACCAAGTCCAAATGCCAAAACTGTCACACTAATCTGGCAACAACAGGAGTTTGAATTTCAGGGTTAATCTATCAAAGCCTGTCTGCAACCCCCGGGAAAGCTACAGAACGAGATGCCCGCCTTGTAATTCTTCATGAATGAAGACACAGCCAACAAGGAGGGGAAACAATGTCTTTCTAAGCCCAGCTCTGCTTCCTTCCACAGCTGCCGCATTGACTGGATTGATGATGCTCATTTATTCGGTGATTACATGAGCTTAATGACTCACGTGGCCACCACCGAGGCCCCCGCCTTTAACAGAAAGCATACCTGTGTGCTGCCTTCCATCACAAGCATGGGTAATGAGGCAAGGCGCCTTCAGCTTTGCTCTCTGCCTCGCTTTAGGGTAGTATTTCTGGTGTCTGTTTCAGTTCCTGGCCCACATTGAGCTGTTATTGGAAAACAGCAATCTATTTCCAGGTTCCCTTGGTAACCTAAGTCACCTAGACTTTGTTTAAATTACCTCCCATGAGCCAAATGCTAGAATTCTAGATGGCAACGGAGTGAAACCACCCCCTCTCTGGCCACGGTGAATATAAATTTGGCACTGTAGTGTGCATGCAGACTCCCACGTCCCTTTAAAGTTTTTCTAGAACTTCCATCCCAAGCAGAGCCCTGCTTGCCCGTCTTCTTTGAAGAACTCAGCATTTCAGCTTTCAGAAGGCTTGGCGGGCGTTTCTAGACCTTCCTAGGCATTGAAAACAAGACCACAGAGGACAACCCTTTCTCTGCCCTTTCAGTCTCCCCTCTGCCCTCCTGGTCAGCAATTCTCTTGTCTTCATCCAAGTTTGGTCAATGTGTAAGCCGCCCTAGCACTGAAGGATGAAGGCAGGTGGGTTCCAGTCGTGGAAGGTACTGAACCCATGTGGTCTCCTCGTTCGCTCGAAATCAGCCAAAATAAGGGCCCTCATTCCCTGGCTCAGGTTAGTTAGAAATAGACAGATGAGTAGAAAAAACACACAAGGAAATGCTTTTGGCCGGGCACAGTGGCTCAAGCTTGCAATCCCAGCACCTTGAGAGGTGGCAGAATCACTTGAGCCCACGAGTTTGAGACCAGCCTGGGCAACATGGCAAAACCCCGTCTCTGCAGAAAAATAGAAAAATTTGCCTGACATGATGGCTCATGCCTCTGGTCACAGCTACTCAGGAGGCTGAGGTGGGAAAATCACTTGAGTTCAGGAGGTGGAGGCTGCAGCGAGCCATGATCACACCACTGCACTCCAGCCTGGGTGACAGAGTGAGGCCCTGTCTCAAAAAAGAAAAAAAAAAAGAGAGAAACGTTTTCCAATCTGTAGTTAGCAGACAACATGGAGGAGCGTGGGCTGCCACCGGGAGCCGGTCAGTGCTCCTATGCTGCGGATTCCTGTGTACAAGCTTTGCTTAAAGAGCCCTCCTCATGGAAACTGATAAAGTCTTTGAGGAAGGTCCAAAGGGACACCCGGTCTGAGACGAATGACTTCTAGTGCCTTTCCTTCCTGCCTCCCACATTTTAAGGCAGAGGACTTAGGGCTGAAATAAACATCACAAACAAGGCAGAAGAAGGCATCTAAGGGAGGTTTGGAAAGGGAGGGGCAATCCCATGTGATTCTGTCTGATGTTGGCAGATGGGCTCATGAGTGGATCACACACATGCAAACACACTCACACAAAGACTGGCCGGGTGCATTGGCTCACACAGAAAATCTCAGCACTTTGGGAGGCCGAGGCAGGTGGATCACTTGAGGTCAGGAGTTCAAGACCAGCCTGGGCAACATGGTAAAACCCCATCCCTACTGAAAATACAAAAGTATCGGGGCATGGTGGCACATGCCTGTTATCTCATCTACTTAGGAGGCCGAGACAAGAGAAACACTTGAACCCAGAAGGGCAGAGAGGGCAGTGAGCCAAGATTATGCCACTGCACTCCAGCTTGGGTGACAGGGCCAGACTATGTGTCAAAAAAAAAAAAAAAAAAAAAAAAAAAAGAAAAGAAGAAGCTGAGTGCCATGGCTCATGCCGGTAATCCCAGCACTTTGGGAGGCAGAGGTGGGGGCATCACAAGGTCAAGAGATCGAGACCATCATGGCTAACATACCGAAACCCCATCTAAATACTACAAATACAAAATTAGCTGGGTGTGGTGGTGCACGCCTGTAGTCTCAGCCACCTGGGAGGCTAAGGCAGGAGAATCGCTTGAATGCAGGAGACAGAGGTTTCCGTGAGCCGAGATTGTGCCACTGCACTCCAGCCTGGGTGACAGAGCAAGACTCCGTCTCAAAAACAAAACAGACACATACATACACACACTCACCCAGATACACACATACAAATTTACACACAGATACAACACCCATGCATAAGAAGACCCAAGCTGACATAGACTCTCTATTTCTTTTTCTCTTTGTCTGTCACACACACACACACACACACACACACACACACGAACTAGGGCCACGGCTAGTCTCAACAGTCCCTTTGTGTGAACTAGAAAGAGGCCCCCCCCTTGGGAAGCCACAGGCCCTCAAAGGCTAGATGTCAGCCTCCACTCGCCTCTCTGCCAGGTGCCCCCGAAGGGCACATAGCACAACAGTACATGCTGGCCCTGTCTCTGCTTCCTCTTGTGGACATGTCAGGGTGGGTGTTAGGGAAAGGGGAGACAGCCAAGAGAGAACTCGGCTTTTCCTTCCATCACAGACAGCGTTCTGTCCGAAACTGCTCAGGGCTCCTAGGACAGGCCCCATCTTGCCCGAGGAGTCCCTCTGGGTGCACGCAATTACCTGTTGGGATAGGTGACATTACAGGGCACTTTTCCCGTGTAATTCTCATTAAGCCAGCGATTCGCCAGTGCCTGCTGAATATTTGGCCTCTTCACAGGATCTGGTTCCAGGAGAGAGCGCAGGAAACTGATGGCACCTGAAAGACATTCAGGAAGGAACACACGCATGTTACAGGCTGGACACAGATACCAGGAAAAGTCGCCATCACAGGGGACCTCACCTGCCCATCCTGAGCCACTGCTGGGGTGATCGCTCCTCTGGGTCTCCAGGGAGGGTTCCGATTCAATGATTTGTAGAGCCTGGTTTCATCCTCCTTTAGACAGGAGGGGTGTTGAAAATCTCATTGCCCTCCCCAACCTCTTTTAAAAAGACACACCATGGCCAGGCGCGGTAGCTCACACCTGTAATCCCACACTTTGGGAGGCTGAGTTGGGTGGATCACCCGAGGTCAGGAGTTCGAGACCAGCCTGACCAGCATGGAGAAACCCTGTCTCTACTAAAAATACAAAAACTTAGCTGGGCATGGTAGCACATGCCTGTAATCCCAACTACTTGGGAGGCTGAGGCAGAAGAATGGCTTGAGGCCGGGCGCGGTGGCTCAAGCCTGTAATCCCAGCACTTTGGGAGGCTGAGGCGGGTGGATCACAAGGTCGAGAGTTCGAGACCATCCTGGTCGACATGGTGAAACCCCGTCTCTACTAAAAATACAAAAAATTAGCTGGGCGTGGTGGCTCATGCCTGTAATCCCAGCTACTCAGGAGGCTGAGGCAGGAGAATTGCCTGAACCCAGGAGGCGGAGGTTGCGGTGAGCCGAGATCACGCCATTGCACTCCAGCCTGAGTAACAAGAGTGAAACTCCGCCTCAAAAAAAAAAAAAGAATGGCTTGAACCTGAGAGATGGAGGTTGTGGTGAGCTGAGATCTCACCACTGCACTCCAGCCTGGGCAACGAGAATGAAACTCTGTTTCAAAAAAAAAGACCACATATCCAAAGAATTTAAGTCCTCTGTCCAAGGGAAGCAACTAGCACATGATAAAGTGAGAACTAGTTTGGGTCTCTCCATTCCCTGTGCTTCCCAATGCAACCTGTGGTCTTTTCTTGTTGCTTATAGATGAGCCAAAGAGATGTTCTATTTACAGGCTTGTAGGAACAAAAGAAAATAAACAGAAGATGCCTCCTCAAGAGGTTTTTGCGCACTCAGGGAGATGCCAGAAGTGTAGAGCCTTCCTGTGCTATACCTGCCAACTGGGGACCACAGGACACTCAGTCTCAAGGGGCCAGAGGGGTCCTGCTTTCTGATCATTTCCTTTAAAGCCATTCTGCATGGCCGCCCACCTCTTCCCCAACTATATGAATTGATGATGCAACACCCAGGCTGCACAGAGCCCACGCCCACCCAGCCCAGCCCAGCCACTCAAGCTGGCAGACACCAGAGCGCCACATGTTTCGTTAAGGTGTTAAGAAACCTCTGCATTAGTGACTCAGATTTTGAAATCCAAGCTTGTGTAAAAAGTTCTAGTGAGGCCCACACTGTGAACCCATGACCACTGATGGGTCTCTCCTTTTGCACTGTCTCTTAAAAGGAAGGGGCTGCTGCCAGGCGCAGTGGCTCACACCTGTAATCCCAACACTTTGGGAAGACAAGGTGGGTGGATCACGAGGTTAGGCGTTCAAGACCAGCCTGGCCGACATGGTGAAACCCTGTCTCTACTAAAAATACCGAAAATTAGCTGGGTGTGGTGGCACGCACCTGTAATCCTAGCTACTCTGGAGGCTGAGGCAGGAGAATCACTTGAACCCAGGAAGCGGAGGTTGTGGTGAACAGAGATCACGCCACGGCACTCAAGCCTAGGCGACAGAGCAAGACTCTATCTCAAAAAAAGAAGGAAGGGGCTGCTTAGATGGACGGTATGCTAATAAATTTGCCTTTCTTTTTCAAGTCTCTAGAAGTTCACTGTATCACATTAGTCATGCTGAGCATGGTGTGTAAGAAAAGGATATAAGAAACTATTGACAAACCTATAAAATCCCTACAACCCCTTTTCCTACCATCCCAGGCAAAAATAATATTTTAAATGCCCTGGGTTTGCTCTCATTTCACAAACATTTACAGAGCACCTGTACATCCAAGCACTCGACATAAGAAGCTCATTCATCTCTAAGCAGAATATTTGCATCCTTTAAGATTGGAACACTGGAAACAACTGGGTGATGGGTAAAAATACATTTATAACACACATGGAGCCTTTATTTTGTATTTATTTTATTTATTTATCTTGTATTTTTTGGAGACAGAGTTTCACACCATCGCCCAGGCTGGAGTACAGTGGCGTGATCATGGCTCACTGCAGCCTTGATCTCTCTGGCTCAGATGACCTTCCCACCTCAGCCTCCAAAGTAGGTGAGACTACAGGCATGCACCATCATGCCTGGCTAATTTTTTTGGTAGAGATGGGGTTTTGCCATGCTGCCCAGACTGGCCTCAAACTCCTGAGCTCAAGTGATTCTCCTGCCTCAGCCTCCCAAAGTGCTGGGATTAAGGATGTGAGCCACCACACCCAACTCATGAAGGCTTTTCTAAGTCTACAAAATTGTGCAGCAGGAGAATATACGCGTATCCACATATGGGTAAAGAACGTCAGGGATGACTTCAAAATGCAGACGATCTGTCTTGCGTGCGTTGCGGGACTGTGATGTTTTCCTGTGCTATAGCCCTTATTTTACAAAGAATCGCTATAATGTTTTTCCAAGAAATATAAAGAATTCTTTGGCCAGGCACTGTGGCTCACGCCTGTAATCCCAACACTTTGGGAGGCTGAGGCAGGCAGATCAAGAGGTCAGGAGCTGGAGATCAGCCTGGCCAACATGGTGAAACCGCATCTACTGAAAATACGAAAATTACCCGGGCATGGTGGTGTGCACCTGTAGTCTCAGCTACTTAGGAGGCTGAGGCAGGAGAACTGCTTGAACCCGGGAGGCCGAGATTGCAGTGAGCCAAGACCATGCTACTGCACTCCAGCCTGGATGACAGAGCAAGAATCCATCTCAAAAACAAAAAAAAAAAAATTCTTTTATGGAGCTTTGTATTTGATTTCCAACATACCAAATAGTATATCCCAGAAATCAATGACATGCTTGATCCCCCAATTTTCCTATCCTTCTCATCGAAGCTATTTTTCAGTTTTCTAAGGTAATCTATCTTTGCAAGAAGTCATAAAATGTCTTACTTTCTCAAAGGCTTTAAGTTGTCATTTTAACATTGTTCTTTAGGAAATGCTGGGACTTTTGTCAACCCATTTTCTGCAGGGTAAAAATGAGGCCATCAGAAAAGGGGCCAGTTGTGATGCCAGAATCAACTCAAGAGACACAATCTTCACTAGGCCAACCTCCACAGCCAGCCCACCTCCAGAGCGGGTTCCCATAATGTTGAAGAAGTTATCAGATCATCTCCCTTTAACAACAGTGGGTAGCCACTACTGGGTATCTACCCAAAGGAAAATAAGTCATTATATGAAAAAAGACACTTGTACACACATTTAGAGCAGCACAATTCACAACTGCAAAAATATGCAACCAGCCCAAATGCCCATCAATCAACAAGTGGATAAAAAATATGATATATATATGTATATTTATATGTATGTGTGTGTGTGTGTGTGTGTGTGTGTGCGTGGGTGTGTGTATACATACACCACGGAATACTGCTCAGCCATAAAAAGGCAAAATAATGGCATGCTTCTCAGCCATAAAAAGGAATGAAATAATGGCATGATACTCAGCCATAAAAAAGAACAAAATAATGGTATTTGCAGCAACCTGGATGAACTGGAGGCCATTATTCTAAGTGAGTTACCCAGGGATGGAAAACCAGACATGGCACGTTCTCACTTACAAGTGGGAGCTAAGCGATGAGGGCGCAAAGGCATAAGAATGATGGAGTGGACTCTGGGGACTTGGAGGGAAGAGTAGGAGGGACGAGGGATAAAAGACTACACACTGGGTATAGTGTAAACTGCTTGGGTGATGAGTGTACCAAAATCTCAGAAATTACCACTAAAAAACGTATCCATGTAACCAAAAACCACCTGTTCCCCCGAAACGTACTGAAATTTTGAAAAAAGGAAAATCTAGGCACGGTGGCTCAAGCCTCTAATCCCAGCACTTTGGGAGGCCAAGGCAGGTGGATCACCTCAGGTCGGGAGTTCGAGACCAGCCTGGCCAACATGGCAAAACCCTGTCTCTACTAAAAACACAAAAATTAGCCAGGCATGGTGGCATGTGCCTGTAATCCCAGCTACTTGGAAGGCTGAGGTGGTAGCATTGCTTGAAACTGGGAGGCAGAGGTTGCAGTGAGCTGAGATCGTGCCGCTGCACTCCAGCCTTCCAGCCTAAGTAACAGAGCAAGATTCCGTCTTTAAAAAAAAAAAAAAAAAAAAACAACAGTGGGTAGAAATACATGCATGGAGGCCACAAGGTATATTTACTACTTACTGTAAGTGTTATCACTGGGTACACAGCTAAAACTTTCCAACAATGTACTTAAAAAAATTTTTTTAAAAACTTTTATTTTAGGTTCAGAGGTACATGTGCAGGTTTGTTATATAGGTAAACTTGGTCACGGGAGTTTGTTGTACAGATTATTTCATTACCCTTGTACTAAGCCTAGTACCCAACAGTTATTTTTCCTGCTCCTCTCTCTCCTCCCACCCTCCACTCTCAAGTAGAACCCAGTATCTACTGTTCCCCTCCTTGTGTCCATGAGTTCTCATTACTTAGCTCCCACTTATAAATGAGAACATGGAGTATTTGGTTATCTGTTTCTGTGTTAGTTTGCTAAGGATAATGACCTCCAGTTCCATCCATGTTCTTTAATAACCCGAAAAGCAAACAGATCTCTGCTTTTCAGAATGTTTATCTTCCTTCCTTTAACACCCCTGCATTGCAAGAGTCATTTAGATCTTAACTAGGGGCATCTATTGGCCAGATAAAAAAGATGTGGGCTTAATGAATCAAGGTGGGTGGGCTGCTGCATTGACGACGTTTTCTGAGACATTGCTTACCCTCAAAGGACTTGGGCACCAATCCAGGCTTTTTCAGAGTATGATGAACCTGATGTGCTAAGGACAAACGGGATGTGCATTTTTGTTCTATTTTCATAACTGAGCATTCTGCATCTTCAAAAACTGCTGATGAGCACAAGTAATTTTAGTTCAAATCTCCACTGACGAATTTTCTTCCTTTGGACGTCAGAGACATTGCATTACTATCCAAAAAGTACTTTGAGACTTCCTTAGAGCTCTCTGAAGTTTGTGTTAGGGTCCTGAAAATCCCTATGCCTCATGAGCAAAAGAGATTAAAATATTCTCCACCATTCTGGAAAGCCATGCCGGGCATGGCCACAGGCCACACACCACCCTCCACCCCTCTAAGATAACACTTAGGTTCTCCACTCAAGCCTGGAAAAATAGTACCACCCTGCTTAACACAACACACAGTACACCTTCCTCCAATGCAAGCCCCACTTTCTTTCATAAACCATCAGCTTCCCAAAATCCGGACTGGCTTGTGTGGGCATCTGAACTTTCTGCCAAGTGAAAGGGCTGCAGATGACAGACCAAGCCATCAGACTTTTCACATTAGTAGCTCGACTGATGCAAATAGGGACGCCTCCCTGCTCAAAGCTCCCTCGTCATCACTTCCCAAGCCAAAGAATTCTTTGATAATCTGGTAATTGTGCATTCTTGGACATCTTCGTTAGCACTGGCTCAACCCTCATAAAAGCTAACGCTTCTCCTCCAGCTTGACTTCGGAGAATCTGTGGCACAAAACCATCAGAACCTGAAGTGACTGCTTGGAATGTATGATAAATGCTAGCATTGAGGTGTAGTGATGAAAAGGTGAGCAGTCTGAAAAACTTCTCAGCCGTGAAAGACATTCACTGCTCTGTGACATGCAAGTGCCAACAAGCAAAAAGAAAGCATGTAGAAGAGAGACTTGGAAAGGCCCTCGAAGCTTAACTTTGCAAACAGCATGATAAAGATGAAGGGCCGTTCTTTGGAAGCATGTTCTGTGGATTCACAAGGGCAATAATGTTGTTTTCAACTCAAGTTTGGGAAAAATTCTTCCAACTTAATCTTTTAAAAGAGCGGTAGAATTAACAGATACGATTGTTACATAAAAGTGACAGGGCTGGGGGCAGGAGCTCATGCTTGTAACCCCAGCAGTTTGGGAGGCCAACACAGGAGGATTGCTTGAGCCCAGGACCAGCCTGGGCAACTTAGAAAGACTCTGTCTCTGTAAGAAATACCCGCTACGAAAAATCAGCTGGGCATGGTGGCATGTGCCTGCAGTCCCAGCTACTTGGGAGGCTGAGGCGGAAAGATCGCTTGGTTTGGGAGGTCGAGGCTGCAGTGAGCCGTGATGTTGCCACTGTACTCTAGCCAGGATGACAGCGAAACCTTGTCTTAGACAGAAACAAATATGAATGACACAGTCGTCCAATTAAAAAAGATGTGCCTTAGTGAGACAATAAAATGGGCGTATTTTCTATTTGGATTGACATTACTCAAAACATAAAGACACAGAGACAATAGATAATATCTCTAACTCTTGGTGGGGAGGGAGCCGTCTTATACTAAATGACATCAGAGAAGAGTGAAATAACAGCATGGTAGGAAAATCTAGGTTTTCCGTCAAGCAGACTTAATCTTTCTGAGACTCAATTTCCTCACTGGTAAACAGGGACTTACCTTGCGGGATTGTATAAAAACACCACCACATGAGAAACACCTACAAAGGATCATTCAGTAAATGGCAGCTACTCGTGTTACTGGGAAACCAGCATTTTTGGATATAAGCAGGGCCAGGCTGGTTGGAAGGGAGAGGAGACAAACTTGCTAGGGTGCAAAGGACCGGAAAAAGTGGGGGCTGTCAAAAGGGCAGCAGCTGACCCTCAAAACTGAAGCCATTCACTCTATAAACAAGAAAAGACGCCCCGGGCTGCCTCGGCAGCTGGTGCACTGCTCTGGACCCTACTGGGTCAGGACAATTCCCAGCCCTGAGTCATCACAATCGTCTATGGGGCACCTTTCCAGGTCACACAGGCACTTTAACACCAGAGTCAGCAACTTAGACTCCCTGAGTATCTATCATGTACAAACACTACACTTGACTCCTGGCTCAAAGCACTTCAATCCTAGTTGAAAAAAGATATTTCTATATCCGAATAGTTATTTTAAAAGGAGGGGGTAGGGAGAGCATCAGATTCCTTAATTAGAAAATCAGATACAGAAACGCAATTCAGGCTTGACAAGTCAAGGCAACAAAGTCCTGTAGGAATGTGAAGATCTTTAACAAGCAGGCACAGAGCTCAAGGCCAAAGCATAAGCTGTCGGCTCAACACAGGACCTATGTGAGGTTGGTCAGCAAATCCAGTGATGCTGAAACTGCTGGGAACATTTTTAATATGTCTTCTTTGGGACTACATTTTCACTAGTTTTTAACATCTTCCAAACTGCAACTTTTG
This sequence comes from Saimiri boliviensis, assembly GCF_048565385.1. Classification (NCBI taxonomy): domain Eukaryota; kingdom Metazoa; phylum Chordata; class Mammalia; order Primates; family Cebidae; genus Saimiri; species Saimiri boliviensis. The sequence continues at coordinate 13,415,291 of NC_133466.1, forward strand.
ATTCTTTAATGTTAAATTTAATTTTCACAATAAAAAATGATAAAAAAAAAAAAAAAAAAACACTTAGAGCTCAGCCTGCTAAGATTGTGTCATACTATTGAAAGTAAAAACAAGGTATGGTTCTGAAGCAATGAGACTGATTATTAACCTACCTATGCTCATCTGCTCCTTTTCTCACAGCTGTGTGGGGCTCATGCTAATGCTAATCAATAAATATTTCTGGCTTTTCACTTTCAACACACATGGTAGGGTTGCACCGCCCCACTCTTTTTAGCTGCTTGAAGCCATGTGCGATGTTTTAGAAAGATTTCACTTATAAGCAGAAGATTGGTGGAAGATTTAATTGCTAGTGAAAGTGCTTCTCTTTCTCTTTCTCTTTTCCTCGCTCCCTCTGCATGAACCAGAAATGTTAGAAATGGCTTCAACATCAGCCTTAGGCCCTTAGATGGGCAGAACCTTTCAATGTTTGAAACAACTTTCAACTGAGATGTAGCATGAATGAGAAATAAACCTTAGTGGTCCTGAGCCACTGAGACTTGGGAGCTCATTGCTACTGGTCTATTCTGACTAATACAATGAAATAACAGCAGATCAGCAGTTCTCCAGCTCCTTAGGCTCTCGTGGGGTTCAAAGACAGCATGGTCTGCCATTCCCAACTGTGGGGGGTACATTCATCTACCTATTGTCCTTTGTTATGGGTCACTTGGATAAAACAGGCTCTGAACCCTCAAAGAAACTTCAGAGTCACTCTCAGAGATGGCAATATTTATGACTGCATAACCCCTACAGAGACTGCTTTGAAAGACTGCATTTATTCGGAAACATCACATCTTATTTGTACTGCCATGAGATATTATTAGACCCCTCTCAGAATGACTAAAATAAAAAATAATGATAGCATCAAATGCTGGCAAGAATGCAGAGATCATACACATACTGCTCAGGGGAATGCAAAATGGTCCAGCCACTGTGAACAAGAAGCTTGGCAGTTCCTTACAGAACTAAATACGTGCTTACTACCCAAGCCAGCAATTCACTCTTAGGCATTTGTCCCAGAGAAATAAAACCGTATTCACAGAAAAACCTGAACATGAATGTTCACAGCATCTTTATTCATTATAGCCCCAAACTGGAAACAACCCAATGGTCAGTCCTTCAATGGGTGAACGGTGAAACAAAGTGTGGTATATCCACACCAGGGAATACTATGCACCAATTAAAAAGAAATGACTCGGATTATCTCAAGGAAATTATGCTGAGTGGGGAAAAAAAAGGTGACTGACATATAGCATTGTTGAAATGACAAAATTATAGATGAGACAGGGTAGTGGTTGACAGGGCTTAGGGAGAGCAGGAGGAAGGAAGGTGGCTGTGGCTATGGAGGAGCAGCACAAGGGATCCTTGGGAGGGAACTGTCTTGCATCTTGACTCTGGTGGCTTCTCACATATGACACGTGATAAAACTGCATAAAACTAACACACACCAACAACATAAAACTTGTAAAAGCTGAATAAGGCCAATGGGTTTTATCAATCTTAATTTCCCAGCAGTGATATATTACCACAATTATAGAATATATTACTATTGGCCAAGCATGGTGGCTCATGTCTGCAATCCCAGCACTTTGGGAGGCCGAGGTGGGTGGATCACCTGAGGTCAGGAGTTCGAGATCAGCCTGACCAACATGGAGAAACCCCATCTCTACTATAAATACAAAAAATTAGCCAGGCATAGTGGCACATGCCTGTAATCCCAGCTACTCGGGAGGCTGAGGCAGGAGAATAGCTTGAACCCGGGAGGCGAAGGTTGCAGTGAGCCAAGATTGCCCCATTGCACTCCAGCCTGGGCAACAAGAACAAAACTCCATCTCAAAAAAAAAAAAAAAAAAAAAAAGAATATATTACTTTTGGGGAAAACTGGATGATATGGTTTGTCTGTGTCCTCACCTAAATCTCACCTTGAATTGTAATAATCCTCACATGTCAGGGGCAGGGCCAGGTGGAGAAAATTGAATCATGGGGACAGTTCATACTGTTCTCATGGTAGTGAATAAGTCTCATGAGATCTGATGGTTTCATAAATGGGATTTCCTCTGCTTGAGTTCTCTTGCCTACCATCATCTAAGACATCCCTTTGCTCTTCCTTCATCTTCCACCATGATTGTAGAACTGTGAGTCTGTTAAATCTCTTCCTTTATAAATTACCCATTCTCAGGTATGTCTTTATTAGCAGCATGAGAACGGACTAATACGCTGGATGAAGGCTATTTGGATCTCTTTGTATTATTTCTAGCAATTGTGTGTGAATCTACAATTATGTCACAACAAAAAGTTTTTAAAATAATCTTATGTGTTAAAAAAATACTTTTTACTCTGTATCCCCTTATCCCAATTCATTTTATTTATGGCATTTAACATTACCAAATATCACACGCTTATTACTCATTTATTTATTTTTAGCCTCCCCTGCTGATATATAAGCTTTATAAGGGTAGATACGGGTTTGCTCTCTGTCTTCCTTAATCTAAAACACACCTAGCACATAATTGGTGCACAATACATATTCATGATATAAGCTAATGAGTATGAAATGTGGAACGAATGAATGAATGAATGAATGAGGACTCCTCACAGTGTTCTGCCGCACTTTCAACATTTCTGAAAGCTCTAAAACTTAAATATAACAACTGGTTTGACATTTTGCACATTTTCTAACTCCAGGAGTTATGACTATCAGTGCAGAAATATTTCTTGTATAATGACAGAGCTGTAACTTATCTTCCCAAGGACTTAATGCTTCCTTTGCTTTCAAGCCTCCAGAGATTCTACCCTCCCTAACAAAGGTGACAATATGAACTGAATTAGATAATTGCATTCAAGAATATGTCTCCACTTGGATTCCCCTTGGCAAGATAAATTCAGGGTCAGCTTCATGCATGCTTTTAAACTTAGAAGAAAAATGCATAACAGTAGTAAAATAAAATGCTATATTTTAACTATGTATCATAAATTGCAGTTAAATAACTGCTTTCTTCCTTGGTCAAAAGCCTTATCTCAGTGAAGCTGAGTTTATTCTAAGGAGCCAATTAAATGATCATCAAAGCCAAGCCAAGGCCAGGAACTTGAATTTTGAACCAAACAAAAGAACAAATTGTACTAATTTACTGGATCTGAAGCTGAACCTTAATACAGCCTGTTTACTGAAATGTGAACCAGCTAAAGTTCGAGAGAACTTTTCCAACACACCTGATGACTCAGTCCAATCAAGTAACTTAACCTCTATATAATTAAAAGCTTTTAGATGGGCTCAAAAACTAAACTAACAAAACAAATCACAGCCCCAACTTGAATGCAACAAACATTTCTTCACAGTGAATTGCAGAAAGAAGACATGGAGGGTTTATGGTCACATTTCCAATATATCTTCTTTCTGCAATTCTATCAACATCATAATACAGTGAGTTTTAAAACAATCAAACCTGCAATTATTTTTCAAATGGAGAATATCAGATCTTGTTTTGTGCAGGAGAAAGGAGGAGTTAGGGATTCAGAATTATAACGAAACAGGAAAGGGTATAGGTAAAAGGCTGTTGAGAGATGGGAAACCTAACCACCCTTTGACACTTCATTTTAATACTAGAAAGAAACTTACAATCATGAAATAGACATAACACCATTGCAGCAAAACAAATACAGCTTCACAGGTGGACCCCAACTGATCATGACAAAAGTCCTGAACCATGATATAGAGCAGCAGGTGCATTACCTGTGGAGAGCTGGGTGGGGAGGGGGTTCATTTCTTTGTCCACCATCTTCTGGTATAAAGCCCTCAGGCTGAAAGGCTCCACCGTGAAAGGCAGCGTCCCGGTCAACATGGCATACATGTTCACACCTCTGAAAAGAAAGACAAAACGCATGAAACTGGAGTCAGGTCCCCTGCAGAGGGGAAGACATTGGGGATGTGGGCTTCACCAAAGCGTTGGAGCTGCTGCTTCCATGCCAATCGCAACAGGCCCTCTTCAAAGTTATCTTGGTAGAACACTCAGTGTCACATTGAAAGGCTTGGTTGAGGCTGGGTACGGTGGCTCATGCCTGTAATCCCAGCACTTTGGGAGGTGGGTCACTTGAGGTCAGGAGTTCAAGACCAGCCTGTGCAGTGCCTCCATCCTCAACTGCTGCCTCATCAGCCTGGACCACTACCTGCTCATCCTCTCACCACTGCGACAAGCTGCGCATGAAGCTCCTGCGCGCGCTGGTGCCTGTCTCTACTAAAAATACAAAAATTAGCTGGGTGTGGTGGCAGGTGCCTGTAATCCCAGCTACTCAGGAGGCTGAGGCAGGAGAATCACTTGAACCCAGGAGGCAGAGGTTGCAGTGAGCTGATATCGCATCATTGCACTCCAGCCTGAGCAACAAGAGTGAAATTTTGTCTCAAAAAAAAAAAAAAAGAAAAGAAAAGAAAAGAAAAGAAAGGCTTGAGTGAGCGTGAAGACCTGGAAAGGGACCACAGAGAAAAACAGGAGTTTCAAGAGCATCAGAAGGCAACCATGACCCTCCGCTCTCTCCGAATGCTAGGGCAGAAAGAAGTCAACAGCAAGGAGGCCCGGAGCAATGTAAGAAACACATGGGACAGGTCAGGAACCTCAAATAAGAGTAGGCCTGCCATTATGTGGTTTTCCAAGGATGGCTTACAAGGTGGTACCTGGAAAAGGCTGACCAAAAAATACAGGAGAAGCCCCCCCACCAGAAGCTCCAGTCACAGCCAAACTGGTGAGCCAGGTTTACCACTCAGCCCTCAGAAATGAAGCCTAATACCAAAAACCAGCATTTTGCTCTACTCTTAAATTTTGCTTTGGCTTGTAACTAGAGAAATTTCTGGGGAGGTCCTCTTTCTTCTCCTCCTGATTTTTTTTATTGTTTATTGTGAGACTCTGCCACCTGGCCCCAACCCAACATCTCAGATGTGGTTGAAATACCTTCTGAGTAGGCTTAACTGCGTCTATCCAAAGCCAATCTAGAGAACAAAAACATCTTCTCGGAGGATTTTTATTTTCCTGATGTGCAAATCTAATATCATTTTGATGAGGTTTCCTGATGGGGATGAAATGCCTGCCTACAGAGAGGTCTCAAGTGCTCAAAAGCGCCCAAGGGAATATACTTTAAAAACAGGCACTAAGATTTCCAGCCAAACAAATCCAATGAGACTGACTGAAATTGAGACCCTCGAGGCCCAATTCCATGGAGGCACCTCTGAATTATGCCATTTCAGATAATGACAGATACTGGAGCCTATGGCTCCCGCTAGAAATCATTCTCAAATTTCAGACATACGGTAAGACCTGGTTCCCACTCAAGTGTAGTTAGTTCTGAACGCACAGTGGAGTTAGGGGGACACATGCATAAACATTCATTCCACAAATACATGCTGGAGGGCTCTCTGTTCCAGGCACGGCTATAGGTGCTGGGTACTGGGGACCAGAGAAAGACCTGCCCTCTTGGGTTTTGAGTGAAAAAGAAGACAGGCAAGCAACAGGCAAACAAATAGATATGCACAGCCCTTTCAGGCGGTGATCAGTGCAAAAGGAATAAGAAAATGCTGAATCGCACCACTTTTGACCAGAGGAGGAGTTCAAAGAAGGGAGAAAGAGAGCTTAGAAACAGGTACTTGAAAAGGGGAGGCCGCACAGGTGGCGACTACCTGTGTGAGCTCATGTGTCTTTGGCTGGCTGGGCGTGAGGATGGGGAGATAAAAAGCGCATAAACAAAGAAGCGGAAACAAGAATGAACAAGGCACACACAGAGCGATCTGAGCAGCATTTCCCTCTGTGTGTTTAGTGGGACTCACGCCCCAGGAGAGGAATAGAGGTTAGGTGGATGCAGGTGGCATGGCCGCATAATTTGGGGAGTAGTTGTATAAGAGCATTAAAGGGGCTCAGAATGGAAAGTAGAAAACTATGGCAGGAAAGCAGCAGGTTGCTGTCGAGGGAAAGGCAAAGACGCAGTGGAGACATTTGAAGGGCACATGCCAGGTGGCAAACTTAGAATACAGGACCAATGGTGGTAACAGAATGGGGCGGAGGAAGCTGAGGAAGAGAGACAGGTTAGGGATGCAGGGAGGGAGGATTAGGGCTAGCACTGTTTGAGAATGTACTATGCGATGCTGCACTTTGAGTCTGTTTGAGATAGAGCTAAACATTCTTGCTTCAAAAAATTCTTGGAGATCGGTAAGAGGGTCCCCACATTACAGACTTTTGCATACAGAGAGGCATGGGTTCTGTGGATGGAAACCCTCTGGCACATGCCACAAGACTGTTGCTGGGGACTACTGAACAGCCTCCAAGACAGGCTGTTTCCAGTGCTTCTGAGCCAGCCTGTTCTATCCAGAACGATTCTAGGCATAAGTGAAGCTTTCCAAGAAGACTAAGCCAACGTCTACATGTTTGATTCATTGGTTGTGGAACACCACCAGTTGCTCTTCCATGGTCAACACTTGGCATCTTTGAAAACTGGAACCAGGATCTTCCCACCCTTCTGGGTCTTCCCCAGGCCGGGACCTCAGGCCCTTTGACATGGTTGGGAGTCTCCTCAACGACCCTGTTCTCTGCCCTGAATACACACCAGCGGGCTCATGCAGTTAAGGAGCTTTGATGTTTCCATGCTACAGAGCAAAGACCTCCGATTTCAACAGAGTTGGGGTGAACTGAGTTAAGGTGAGGAAAAAACAAAACCACAATCTGTGCCTGCCCACCACCTCTGAGTCCCTAATCTTGGTTCTGATATTCATACCTAAAGCTGAAGAGCCTGCTACTTATACAATGGCATTTATTACTGCAGTAAGTGCTTCACAAGGCCTAACTCATACAGTGTTTCTCAAACTGAGGTACATCCTCAGGGGTTCAGCAGGCCTAATTTTTATTTCCTTTTCGGCAATAGACTAACACATTTCACAAAGCATGCCCAAGGACATCGGAGGACCACCGTACAGCTAAGAACTTCCTCCACCAGGCACACACAGTTTCAGTACCTGTTTTTATATTTCTTTATTTCTTTACCAATGTATTATTTTTGCAAAAAAAAAAATCACTTTTATTGTCATAGCCTAATGAGAAGGAAGCAGAGGTAGATTTAATGTGCCAGTGATACATCTGTGCTTCTATCAGGAGAAAGGAAAGTCTCCTGATGACTGGAGTCATGGGCGGTTCATCCTCAGAACAGTGGTATCAGCACCACCTGAGAACTTGTTGAAAAAACGCACATTCAGCAATGGCTCACACCTGCAGTTCCAGCAATTCGGGAGGCTGACGAGGGTGGTTCTCTTGAGCTCAGGAGTTCAAGACCAGCCTGGGCCACATGGTGAGACTCCGTTTCTACAAAAAATAGCAAAATTAGCCAGGCATGATGACATGCACCTGTAAGTCCCAGTTACTTGGGAGGCTGAGGTGGGAGGATCACTTGAGCCCAGGAGGTTGAGGCTGCAGTGAGCTATAAGCGTACCAGTGTACTCCAGCTTGGGTGACAGAGTGAGACTCTGACTCTTTTAAAAAAAAAAAAAAGAAAAAAGAAAATGTACATTGCTGGGTGCCACTCCACATCTACTGAATCAGAAAGTCTGGGGTGTTGCTGCAAGCCCTCCAGGTGCTTCTGATGCGTACTCAAAAAATTTGAAAGACCCTAGAAGAATGAAAAGTTTGAGGGGAGCTGAGGCATCACAAGCTCAAAGAGCCTGTGCTCAGCAGTGAGAACCGCACTCATGCTATGCACACCCACTCCCTTCCCACCAAACATCAGCCACTGCATTCATGTTGCCCATTTCAGTATTCTGGGGTTCTTTTGCTCTCGGTTATATTTAACTTGCAAATGAGTCTTGGTTTTTCAGTTGTACAGGGCCATAAAATAAAAGGGGTTTAATTTGGGACTCGTGTACATACAAAATTAGCTGAGCATGGTGGCACGGGCCTGTGATCACAGCTACTTGGAAGGCTGAGACAGGAGAATCGCTTGAACGTGAGAGGCAGAGGTTGCGGTGAGCCGAGATCGTGCCACTGCACTCCAGCCTGGGCAACAAGAGCAAAACTCCATCTCAAAAAAAAAAAAAAAAAACCTCCCGTAAAACCCCGCTGTCAACACACACAGTTATCAAGAATGTACTTCCTTTAAAAAGACAGTGTATAATACTCAAGTTTGAAGAACACTGCTCTATGGCCCTTTATATTCCCTTTAATCTTTAGAGGACACCTAGCTTCCTGCCCCAGGTGGGGGTATCGTACAGTGCAAATGCCTCTAGGAAATAGAATGTCATGATAACGGGAAGGGAACCCCTCTAAAGGAGTTTGGAGAACATATGGAGTCAGAAGACCAACGGTAAAGCCTGTATGAATGTTTCTTTCTTGGAGACCTTGAGATACCAAACTGCTTGCCTACTTGTCCCCAGCTGTCTTCAAGAGATGCCAGAAGTCTCCTCAAGTCACTGCATATGACACTGGTCTTTGCCTCTGCCCATCCTCTGGCTGGGACCACAGGTAGGTTTAACAGATGCTTGTCTTCAAGATGGCGCCAGAGCCATGCAGGTGACAGGTCTGGCCAGAATTCAGCAAGCGGTTTTCAAAGTAACTTTGATGACTTTACAAACTGACTCCAGAATTCCATTTCTTTTGGATGAGTTTATCATGAAAAAAACAAAAACAAAAACAGTCACAAAGCCTTAGAGGACCCACCCACCTCTCTCATCCATCAGATGTGGATAATAGTCCCTACCTCTCAGGTTGTACAAGGTCACATCAACAAAGCCACAGAAAGACCTAAATTCTGTAGCTGAAATAAATTAAGCTTGATAAGTTGGGATCTATTGTTTCATCAAAAAAAAAAAAAAAAAACTTTCTTAAAGTAAGAGGGGAAAAGCTACAATTATGTTTGTACCGTATTGCCAAGTAAGATCGGAAACCTACATGAACAGTCATACGATCCTAGCTAGGAGACTTGAAAAGGGAAACCAGACTGAGTATCTTAATTCCTCTCCCCCAGAGTTTGCATACATGTTTAATATCTGGATAAAGAGAAATCTAGTCCCTTTGACATTTCAGAAGTATGTGAGGATACCAAGGGAAAAATGTGGAATGCAGTTTATAAACCTCTGTAATCCCATAGAATTAGGAGGAGTTTCAAAACATGTTCAGAATTTCCTGATGGGTCTTTTGAAATATGGCCCAGGGGCTTTCTGGATTCTCCATGGCAGACATGGGATTCCCAAAAATCAAAGACAGTCTTAACAAATGAGAGGGATGAGAGCCTGGGACGAGAGAGGGCAACAATCAAATATGACCGGGGGCTTTTCCCAGCAGTGTGAAATAAGGGTGAGCCATTGCTAGGTAGAAGAAAACTCAAAGACACTAGGCAGTGTGGAATACTCTGATCTCAAAAGCGGAAGAAAGGCAGACACTGCGGGTAGCTGAAAGAAAAAGAAAAGGGGCCTTGCTTATGAAATACAAACGGAGAAGCTTTGGAATTAAGTCAAAAGCCAAATGGCCATCCTGTTATTTAGTATGGTACACAACAAAATATTCCCTGGAGGAAGAGCTGTGGTATCGCCTTCCATCCTAAAAAGGGAAGATACGGAGTCACTGCTCCATGGAGAAGTCGCCGGCAGTTTTAACAAGATGCAAGGGACAAAGCAATGGACAGAGCCACCCTGGCAGGTGGAGGGAGGGTCTGATTTCTTGTTCTTAAGAGGCATGTGGTCAGGAGACTCGGAAACTGCCCGGTTTACAGGGTGCAGCCAAGAGGACCTTCCAGAGATCCACATGCTTCTGTGTGGCTCTCCAAGAAAGACACTGCCTTGGATAAATTAAAAATAACTTGCCACCTCAAAGCAATATCTTTCCATCTTTCAGTATCAACTTTTAATAATACGACTTCCAATTTAAGGTCTTGAAAGTAGACTAGGAACCAATTCAACCATTTGGAAAATCTCAAATTTCACCACTGATATATTAAATGGTCTATGTTTAACAAGAAATTATTTTCTTGTGGATTTCAAGAACGTTTCTTTTCCTTTCCTTCCTTCCTTTCTTCTATGTTAGATATACACATTAGCTACAAAAAAAAAAAATCGTATTTTATAACTGAATAATCTCAGACGCTAAAGGAAACCTCTCTCTTAAAAGTCAAAACCCTAGCCAGGAGCAGTGGCTCATACCTGTAATCCCAGCACTTCTCGAGGCTGAGGCGAGCGGATTACATGGTCAAGAGTTCAAGACCAGCCTGGCCAATATGGTGAAATCCCGTCTGTACTAAAAATACAAAAATTAGCTGAGCGTGGTGGCACATGCCTGTAATCCCAGCTACTTGGGAGGCTGAGGCAGGAGAATCACTTGAACCCAGGAGGTGGAGGTTGCAGTGAGCCGAGATCGCACCATCGCACTCCATCCAGCCTGGGCGACAGAGCAAGACTCTGTCTTGGGGTTGGCGGGGAGTCAAAAGCCCTAAAATTCCCCAAAGGAGTCATAGCTTCCCTCCTGCTATCCTTCGTTTTGAGACGGTCTCAACAGAGACAAAATATTACTACCATCCTTCTATATATGGCCCCTGCCGATAGCTGATGACATCTGGTAGTACTTTCACAAAACACTGAGTCTGAGACTAGAACAAATTCTCTCACTCTCCCTCCTGAACACCCAGTTCTATTTGGAGACAGGAGAGCTATCTGGAGACACGGTGCCTCTTGGCCAAGTTGTCTACGCAAAGGTACAGCACTGGAGACAGGGCTTTTTTTTCCACTAAGTGAAAACAGATTCAATGAGCTGCGAAGGTGGACTGAGTGTATTGTGCATGACTCTCCAGGAGGTACCAGGCCTCACACAAATACTTCACCCATCCATCCCAGGGACCCCATGAATGCAAAAGACAGATCTAGTCCAGAAATACTGCATTCTCAATTTTCTCGGGATAGAACTCTGTTTCTGTTTTCCTCACCAGTAGGGATTCACTGAAGGTTGCCAGTGAGTATTGCAATATTCTGAAGATAAAATTAATTTTGGTTCTTTTCAATTAAAAAGTACATCTGCATTAAAGTTGTTTTAAATTAGCATATATGTCACTCTGAGGAAAAGTCGATTCACAGTAATAAAAGTTCAATGCACCAGAATGATCGTTTTTGGTTTTTGTTTCTGAAATCTCAAAGTTCATGGAAGACACACACATCTATATGTTATTTATATAGAATCTGGAATAAAGGAAAGAAGTGAATTATTTTACAACTATTTTTTTATGGTCTTGAAAATAATGACCACTGAAAATAATGGAAAACCCGCAAGAAAGTGCACCATTTCCCATTTCCATTGTTAATTGTGGCTTCACTAGAGGAGGGTCTTGGGGGCCCCATTTGTAGGGAAGAGCTTTCTTTCCCAGGGTTTCTTTCAATGTCAGGCTGATTTTTTTTTTTTTTTTTTCTAAATCAGTCTCAGAAGTTGTGGATACAGTCCCTGCCATCCATCAGGGTCCAAAGCCTCCCGGGAGGGGAGTTTGCTTTGTTGGAAGTGAACTCTTCATTCTGTTGTCGTTTCAGAGCCATGAAAAGAGAAGTCATTTTATAATAATAGTGTCTAACCCAGGGAGAAAATTGGTTCCATTTTCACCATCATTTTAAACAGCCTTCTAAATTAAATTCACTTTGGGTTTTCCATTTCCACTTCTGCCAGCAAAGTCATGGGCATCAAACAGAAACCTAAGCCATATCTCAGACACAATACCCCAAAGCAGTAGAAAATTAATCTCTTAAAAGGTCTGGGCCAGGCCTGGTGGCTCAGGTCTGTAATCCCAGCACTTTGGGAGGCTGAGCCTAGCGGATCACAAGGTCAAGAGATCCAGACCATCCTAGCCAACATTGTGAAACCACATCTCTACTAAAAATACAAAAATTAGCTGGTCGTGGCAGCACGCAACTGTAGTCCCAGGTACTCAGGAGGCTGAGGCAAGAGAATCACTTGAACCCAGGAGGCAGAGGTTTCGGTGAACTGAGATCACGCCACTGCACTCCTGCCTGGGTGACAGAGAAAGACTCTAACTCAAAAAAAAAAAAAAAAAAAAAAAAAAAAAAAAAAGCCAGGCGCATTGTAATACCAGCACTTTGGGAGGCCAAGGCAGGTGGATCAGAAGGTCAGGAGTTCGGGACCAGCCAGGCCAACATAGTGAAACACCATCTCTACTAAAGATACAAAAAATTAGCTGGGCGTGGTGACGTGCACCTATAATCCCAGCTGCTCGGGAGGCTGAGGCAGGAGAATCACTTGAACCCGGGATGTGGAGGTTGCAGTGAGCCGAGATTGCACCACTGCACTCCAGTCTGGCAACAGAGCAATACTCTATCTCAAAAAAAAAAAAAAAAGTTCTGAAGTTTTATGTTTTGGCCAAGATTAAGAGGAAGAAGAATCAGATGTGTCACACCCACCAGCCTTTTGTTCCTTCTGTCTGGAATATGGTGTTCCCTCTGTCTGGAACGTTTCCCCGCCTGTTCTCCACCTAGCCAACTCCACTCATCTTTCAGGAACAGATCAGTCTTGCCTACAGATGCTTTCTCGACTTACCCCAGCTGTGCAGCTGTATGTGCTCGGGCTGCCATAACCAAAAATCTGGTTCTTACGCCTCAGTTCACTTTTGACCTTTCCTGGCCTTCTTCCCGGACCCCTTCCTCCTCCCATCGTTGGTTCTTTCTGATCCTTAGGATGTGGCTTTGAAGTCTTCTCTTCAAGAGGCCACTCCATCCCTTTCCCTGAATCCCTCTCACTTCCTCCATAGCTCTTACCACACTCAGTTTATAGCTTTTTAAAATACCAGCTGTTTGTCCTACCAGCACGTAAACCTCACCAGAGGAAGTACAACATAAGAGAAGCAGTAGAGGGTGGTGATTCAGAGGGCCTAGAGGCAAATCACATAGGTCAAATCCTGGCTCGGTCACACACTGGTTGTGTCATTTGGGCAAGTGGCTGAGGCCCTTCACGCCTCAGTTTCCACAAATTGGGAATAACACAGCACTACCTCGAAGGGTCGTTAGGCAGATGGGATGAATCAACACAAGCTGATCGTTACAAAGAGCCTGGCACCTCCCTTCTCTTGCTTCCTCTCCCGCCATATGACCTCTGCACACACTGGTCCCCTGCACCTTCCACCATGACTGGAAGCAGCCTGAGGCCTCACCAGAAGCAGATGCTGCCGCCATGCTTCTGGTACAGCCTGCAGAACTATGAGCGAAATAGAGCTCTTTTCCTTGTGAATTTCCCAGCCTCAGGTATTCCTTTGCAGCAACAAGAAACAAAGACAGGGGACCTCTTGGTCTTTCAGTCTCCCATAGCCATGTGCGTGTGTGTGTGTGTGTGTGTGTGTGTGCGCGCGCACACAAATTCTTCCTGTCGTAAATTCCCATTTAGCATAAATGAGTTCTCTGTTAGGAAAGTGATTATAGACACATATTCATAGTCATCCACTCAATACATATTTATTGAGGGAAGACAGTGTTCCAGACACCTGTGAGAGTTCTTAAGAGCTGGAAGAAATCCATAATGGATTTCCTCCCATATACAACTCTGATCCACTGGTATTAGCTGCCAGGAGTCCCTGCTGTACTGAGAGGGATTCAGAGGACTTCTCAGAAGCGAAGTCTGTGACTAGGCATGCCCTAGAAGAGAAGGCATCCTCTCATCCTCTGCTGTTCCCTGCTCCACTCCACTGGCTCCACACGGCCCCATCATCGGCGCACCACACACTGCCCACATGCAGCCTGCACACAAGACCACACCTGCGAAGGGAGCCCAGGCTTCGGCAAAGTGCAGCGCCACTACAGGTGGGCTCATCTGGGCAGTGCTCACCCCTCTCTTCTGTCTGTGCAAAGTGGGGGCAAGAGATGTTCCTCACAGGACTGTCCTGAGGATCCGGGGTGAGTGGAGCACCCAGGAAAGTTCCGGGGACCCTCCATCTATCCACATCTCGCTCTGGTCTGTTTCTTCTCAATTTCCAACCAGAACATCCTGAGCGCCTCTCGCTTTCTAGACCCTTGGCTGATCCACGTTCTTCTGTTTGCTTTCTCCTCCAGCTTCCGCTCTGATCTTCCAACTTCTGTTTCTCTGGATGAAACGCCCGTTCCTTCCTCCTGTCCTTCTTCCCTTTCTCCTCCTTCTCACCTCGATTTTTTTCTCCCTCCCTTCCTCCAGGTTCCACCAGGTGCTGAGGAAATCCTGGGAACAAGCCAAGTGGCCCCTGCCCCCTCAGCTGCAGCCCAGAGGGTTCCAGCAGGTGGACAAAGACTTCACAGTGAGACCCAGGAACACAGGGAGCAGGGGGCTGGAGGGGACGTGGGAGGGCTGCCCAGAGGAACCGGCACCCAACAAAACAAGACAGAAAAGGAGAGGGTTCCAGGCCGAAGGATCTGTGCATGTAAGGGCTGGAACGTAACAGGCACAGGCTGTGTTCAGAGAACAGGAAACAATGCCGAGTTAGCCAGAGAATAGGTGGGGAGAGATGGGAAGGGGGCATGCCTTCAATAAGGCCGCAGGGCAAGCAAGGGCCCCCACCTGCCACTTGGAGAGCTGGGGCTGTATCCTAAGACCCCGAAAGGACACTTCCTGGTTGAAATCTCACTCCACCACTTAGCTGCTGTGTGACCTTGGGTGATTTTATTCATTTCTCTTATGATGGGTTTTTTTCTTCCATAAAATTGGGTAATAGAGAGTAACGATTGCACCGGGTCATTGTGTAAACTAAGTGACATGATGTCTGGCACACATCGAACACTGAGCAAGGGTTAACTTTTCTGCCAATCTGGACAAGAGAGTTACAGTGAAGAGAGGCAGGAGAGTTCCAGAAATACTCCGGATCAACATACCCTTCATGCAAATGAGTCCTTCTTGTCTATAAATATATATTTTTTCACTCTTGTTGCCCAGGCTGGAGCCCTCCGCCTCCCAGGTTCAAGCGATTCTCCTGCCTTGGCCTCCAAAGTAGCTGGGATTATAGGCATGCACATGCACCCCCATGCCTGGCTAATTTTGTATTTTTTAA
Organism: Saimiri boliviensis; assembly: GCF_048565385.1. NCBI lineage: Eukaryota > Metazoa > Chordata > Mammalia > Primates > Cebidae > Saimiri > Saimiri boliviensis. Next base: position 13,430,336 of record NC_133466.1, read on the forward strand.
GTAAAGACGGGGTTTCTCTATGTTGGTCTCACACTCCTCATCTCAGGTGATCCACCTGCCTCAGCCTCCGAAAGTGCTGGGATTACAGGCGTGGGCCACCACATTGCCTATATCTTAATCGGAACCTCACTCTGTCCAGCTCCCTTCCCTATGGCAAAGGACTGAGTCCTACTCCAAGATCCAAGACTCTGAGCTAATCCTATACTGTCACTTACAGGGTATGCTGAAGGGGGGTGACTCACTTGGATGATGGGGGACCCAGGCTCTACCTGTGATGCAACTGAGGAGTCATCCTTCAAATATTCATTGTGCTTACCCTGGTGGCCCTTCCAGTATAAGACCCTGGGAACAAAATGGTGAACCAGACCAATCAATTCCCTCCCTCTGTAGAGAGTCCTTGCTGGTTGGGAGACAGAAGAGGAATAGATTTAGAACAGGAAAAGGACAGGCAGTGAGAGGTGGTGAAGAGGAAATTAAAAGGGTGAGAAGAGAGTATGGGGGACTCTCTGGCAGGGAATTCAGAGATGGTCTCAGCAGTGGCGCCGTTGGATTGGGACTGGGATGTGGGAATGGGCGGGCCATCCAAAGAGCTGGGAAAGGGCATTCCAGGTATCACAAGTGAATGGCCGGGTTCACAGCTCATGCCTGTAACCCCAGCACTTTGGGAGGCCAAGGCAGGTGGATCACCTGAAGTCAGGAGTTCGAGACTAGCCTGACTAACATGGTGACACCCCACTAAAAACTCCACTAAAATTCCACTAAAAATACAAAAATTAGCTGGGTGTGCTGGTGCACACCTGTAATCCCAGCTGCTCAGGAAGCTGCAGCATGAGAATCACTTGAACCCAGGAAGGGGAGGCTGCAGTGAGCTGAGATCACATGACTGCACTCTAGCCTGGGCAACAAAGCAAGACTCTGTGTCAAAAAAGAAAGAAAGAAAGGAGAGACAAAAGGGAGGCCAATGTGTCTGAAGAACTGTGAGCAGAGGGCAAGGCAGTGCCCGGGGAGGCAGGAGACGGGCGAACAAGTCCGCAAGGAGCGCAGGCCAGGCAGCAGGATGGAGTTTCACACGGAGGGCGATGGGAAGCTCAGGGCCGAGGAAGGGACAAAAACGAATCGCGAGGACAGAATGAGGGCTCTGTGAGGGCAGGATGTTGTTTTCTTCTCTGCTCAGCCCCTCAGTGAATTTTGGTAGAGGCCACTCTGACAGTTTGTGCAGAAAAGACCAGAAGGAACAGAGATGCAGGCCCCAAAGAAGCGCTGGCGACATGCTCCCCCGGCCTGCCACCTAATGCATGCCATCAGTACTCAAGCATGATTTCCCAAGACAGGCACGGAGGAGACAACGGGAGGAACAGTCGCTTTCAGAAGCTCGATAACTCACATGGACCAGACGTCGATTTTGGGGCCGTATTTCTTCCTGGCGAGCAGTTCGGGTGCGGCGTAGGCGGGGCTGCCACACTGTGTGCTGAACGGATCCGAGTAACCCAGGATCCCTGCGCAGTTGCTCAAACCAAAGTCTGCAAACAGAGGAGAACAAAACAAGCTCCGAATTAGAAAACTGCGGAAATGAAGGAGGGGGGGGGGAAGGAAAAATGAAAAGGGCAGCAGGAAAGAAAACATTCTCTCAGGCTGACACATAATTTAGCATCCTAAAGAAAAACTTAGCAGCTGCAAACCGTAACCTCTGGATATGAGACTCAAGGCGAAAGAATGTCAGGTGGTGGTTCCCTGGCTTAGCTGAGAGCACATGACACCGGGCCTCACTGTAAAAGCCAGCTAGAGCGAACCGTATGCTGCACTAAAACCTATTTCCATCCACTGTTGTAAATGAGTCATCTGGGAAAAAAAGAGAGAATTTGCTTTCTAGGACCAAGGCAGAAAGAAAGAACAGGCAGAGAGGATTGGAGGTAGCTTCCAAGCTGCCAACTGGGGAAAAGATGAAGGAAGATTGAAGGAAGATTGATTTTCCCTGTGTCACCCCCAGTGACATTCAATCCAGCCATTTACAGTTGACTTTTTCAGCTGAATGTTTTCGTTTCATGGAAGTCTTTTTAACATTCCCCTAAAGACATGCAGCACATATAGTGACTTGAAGAGGGGGAAAAATATGCCCAGCAATTCAGACAACCCTGAATGTTGGCTGGAAAAGTAGCACCAGAAAGATGGCAATGCAAACTAGACAGAGCGACCTCATGGCGCTCCTTTGTTCCTGGATGACTAACATACCAAGGAAGAGGGGGGAGAAAGTGCAATGCATCTATAGCGACTTCGGGTCTACTATGCCTTCTGCCCCATGTTTATCTTTTGATCTTAAAGATACTGAAACTGACAGGTAATTAGAGAGCTGTTAGTGTTATGCCATCATCTGAATCTTTCCCTAATCTTTGTTGATCTCAGAATTAAGCTCACAGTTCATCCTTTGAACTTCAGTGTAAATATTATGGTCCAACCCCCCTCAAACAGAAGACTCAGGCTGCAGGGCTCAGGCAGAGACAGGCTTCCAGTCTTGAACAAGACTCTCGCAGTTTCTCAATCGGCAGTATTATGTCTAGTTTCATGACTGTATTTTCACCTCACTCTAACATGTCTCCACCTGCAAGGCACATTACTGGAAGGAACGTTGTAGGAAATCTCAGGGGAGGAGGAATACAGTCCAGTCCGTGAAGTTAATCGCACACCATGGATCAAGATGTCACAGCCAAAAAGTTTTCCAAAAGTTGTTGGGTTAAACCTTTCTAAAGAGAATCTCATCTAAGCGGAGCTCAGAAAACTCTTGAAGGCTCTAAATGTCACCCAAACACTTCAGCCCTAACTACAAGAGGGAATGGTGAACAAACCAACCAGGAATGCTGCATGTTCAAACACTGAACTTTTCTTTTGTTTTTTTATGATTCCATTTTTCTCTCTTAACCTCTCTCTCTCTCTCTCCTCCTTGACTCTCCTACTCTTCACCCCAACCCTCCCCCTACACCCCATTTCCTTTCCCATCAACCTAGCCAGCACCCATAGACCCCACAAACCCTGCCCAAGATAGGTCCTTCAGGAGAAGAAAAAATCATATCATGCTTTAAATTGGAGGGTTATTTGATTGCTTTCAGTTTGAAAATGAACCTAAAAGAAGGTTAAGGAACAAACAAATGCAGGAAGACCACCTACTGTGACAGACAGCACCATCAAATAAAGACTAATAGTTGGGGAGCCCCAGTGTCCACAGAGTCCTCAAAATTATCTCTAAATTTCTGAGAACTCCGTTCCTAATCTCAGCAGGGTTCCCGTCACAGCAAAGGGCTGCCTCGCTCTGTTCTTCTTCACCTCTCCCAGCTCAGAAAGAAGGACTTGCTCTCAGAAGAGGGCAGAGAGAGAGATAAGAGGCCAGATTGTGCTCCACCATCCCAGGCAAGTTTGGGAACAGCCTGGCCTTATCTTGAGCAGTTTCAAGAACATAGCTTAGCAGAGGATTGGGGAGGTGGAGGAGACAGTATCTGCATGTTAGGAAACTTATGTTGATGGAGCCAAAAGGGTTTCATTTAAAACACATTTGTAGAGAAGCAACCAGTTTGCTTCACATTCATAAATGTAATTATTAAAATTGTACACATCTGGCTATAATTGGAATTGCGGAACTAGAGAGAAGCCCACCTCCCAGCAATGTCACATGGGTCTGCCTCAGTTAGATTTGGTAAATATATCAGCCAGTGACCACCCAATTCTCAGAGAGCTGCAAAACCAACCTCACACAACGCCTGAGTGAGCCCTGCTTGGGAATACCGAAGTGCAAAACTGTTCTAAGTTGCAGCTCTTCCATTTTAAGATTAAACCTACCAAACATCAGACTGCTTTTTTTTGAAAGGGGAAGAAAAAAACCCTCCTAATTAAATCAAATCTTACTCCTGGTAATTCTAGTTAATTTGAAACATGGCTTAAGTAGATTTATTTAAACCAAATTCTTTCAAAGAAAGAGAAACTATTAAGAGGCAATCGTAATAGCTATAATCACCTTTGAAACAACAAGTAGGTAATGCCTTTGAAGAAAAGAAGGTTCAAAGAGCTTTCAAGTCACAAAAAGACAGAAGTTGGAAGACCTTTGATCCAAATTGCCTAAGCCAGGGGCAAGAAACCTCACAAGACACTGACTGGGCCTTCATCTATCTCTCTGGGTGAGTGAGGCAATGCTTCTTTCTTAACAAAATGCAGTTTCCACCAGCCCTCGGGGGTAGGTGTGAGGTAGGGCTCTCTCTGGGGCAGGTGTGAGGTAGGGCTCCTCAGTTTTCACTGGTCAGGAGAGAACTGGCAACCAAATGGGCACAGTTAGCAAAGGGAAATCCAACAATCACTACCTCTTTTCAAGCAGGTGCAGGCAGCCTGCTTTCTGAAGGGCCCAATTTTGTCCCAAAGACCTGAAATGTCTTTGTAGTGCCCATCCAGGCATTGCCAGCAGAGGTGATGACTCTGAGGGATTTGAATAAAATGGTTCCTGGCACCCAAAGAGTGACCATCACATGCAGCAAGAGGGGAGGGGTGGGCTCTGCTTTAGGTGTATAATTTTCTCACTTGACTTGGACAGGTCTCCTCTAAGAGGTTTGAGTATTCAACCAATCTGTGAGCTCCTTATAACTGCATCCACTGACTGCAGCAGTGAAATGATTGGTTTTTCTAAAATCCCCTGAGCAAACGTCCAACCAATAAAAAGGTCTGTGCATTTCACCATTGCTTATTCCACAAGACAGTTCTGTCAGTGGTCACCTAGGGTAATCACTTAAGGAGAAAACAGAGAGATCAAGCACAGAGGAGACAGAGGGGCAAGAGGGAAGGGAAGAAACAGGATGGGCAATGCCCAGCTGAGATGTGGAAAATCTGTCTGCAACCTTACAAGACTCACCAGCCTCAGTCTGCAAGCCACCCTGTGGAAGTGAATTCTTCTAACACTTTTTATTTTGGAGTCTTGCTCTGTCACTCAGGCTGGAGTGCAGTGGCACAATCTTGGCTCACTGCAACCTTCATCTCCCAGGTTTCAAGAGATTCTCCTGCCTCAGACTCTTGAGTAGCTGGGATTACAGGCATGCGCCACCTGATACAGGTGGCTATTTTTTATATTTTTAGTAGAGTCAGGGTTTCACCATGTTGGCCAGGCTGGTCTCGAACTCCTGACCTCAGGTGATCCACCTGCCTCAGCGTCCCAAAGTGCTGGGATTTACAGGCATGAGCCACCATGCCTGGCCTATTCTAACTTTTACTGTCATATAAATACCGCTGTTATAAAGCCTGTTCTCTTACAGTTTCTGCTGCTGTGAGGACAGCTCTGTCACTGTCACCTCCATATTTTCCAAAGAACAGTTCCAGGGGTCAGCCTGCCAGGGAACCTAAAACAGAAAACCCCTTTCCTCTATTCCTTACCCCATCAGGAAGCCCCTTTTTAACAATGAGGATGCCAGAAATGAGGACCAGAGAGATATACTGCAAGCATTTCAACACAAGCACCTTGTTTTCCAGCTTCTGCTCTTGGCTCTCAAGACAACTAAAACGCAATAGTAAAACAATTTAACAAAAAGAAAATTGGCCTGGTGCGGTGGCTCACACCTGTAATCCCAACACTTTGGAAGGCTGAAGTGGGCAGATCATCTAAAGTCAGGAGTTTAAGACCAGCCTGGCCAACATGGTGAAACCCTATCTCTACTAAAAATATAAAAATTAGGTGGGTGTGGTGGTGCACACCTATAATCCCAGCTACTCGGGAGGCTGAGACAAGAATTGCTTGAACCCTGGGAGACAGAGGCTGCAGTGAGCTAAGATTGCACCACTGCACTCCAGCCTGGGCAACAGAGCAAGATTCTGTTTCAAAAAAAAAAAAAAAAAAGAAAAGAAAAAGAAAAAGAAAATCCTTTGAATTATCTAAGAATCTTCTAAGAATAGATTCTTCTAAGTGCTTTTGGGGGAAAAATTGGTTTCTTCTTCACAATTAATTTTCGAATAGGTGTATCCATTAACACCTATCAGTGGTGTTTAATTATCCAGAGTCTATGCAGCCTCTTGCCTGGTACTGAATTGGGAGCTGACTGTAATTCCAAAATATCTAATAAGTCATTTTAAGGATGTATTCTGGAGAATCTTGTAATGACTTTCAACATTTGCCAAACAAAAGTTCCTTCTTGGGTACAAAAGGGAAATTCACAAAGTCCTATTGATCCTTCTTTTTTCCCCTCATATAAAGTCTTTTCACGTCATTGAGGTGTAAGAAATTACTTGCATTTGAGGTGGGAAAAAAGAGAGAGAGGAATAAAAGATGGTGCCATCTAATATCTGGATATAAAAATGATGCCCTGGCCGGGCGCGGTGGCTCAAGCCTGTAATCCCAGCACTTTGGGAGGCCAAGGCGGGTGGATCACGAGGTCGAGAGATCGAGACCATCCTGGTCAACATGGTGAAACCTCGTCTCTACTAAAAATACAAAAAATTAGCTGGGCATGGTGGCACGTGCCTGTAATCCCAGCTACTCAGGAGGCTGAGGCAGGAGAATTGCCTGAACCCAGGAGGCGGAGGTTGCGGTGAGCCGAGATCGCGCCATTGCACTCCAGCCTGGGTAACAAGAGCGAAACTCCGTCTCAAAAAAAAAAAAAAAAAAAAAAAAAAATGATGCCCTGAATTCTGCCCAGAGCAACCACAGAGGGAGACAATAACAACAAGAACCACCTGAATTCTTCTAGAAAATGAGTCATATTGAATTCGCTATGGACCCTGAATTATGAACGGATTATGATAGTCCATCTTTGTAGCTCCCTTCTGATTGGTTCAGATTTCTAATTATCTCTGTGGGGACCTCTCTGCACAGCTTCCATTGTACCAACAAGCCTGAATAAAGATTATATTAAAAAGAGAAGGTCAATTGTGTTCCCCCTTATTTTAGGCATCCCTGCATTCACTGAGAAGTGGAATAAGACATGGCAAAGCTGTGAGAAGCATTTCTAAGCCAAACTATCTTTCACTATCTTTAAGGAGTTTTCTGGAAGGGCGCAGTGGCTCACACCTGTAATCCCAAAACTTTGGGAGGCCGAGGCGGGTGGATCACCTGAGGTTGGGAGTTCGAGACTAGCCTAACCAACATGGAGAAATCCCATCTCTACTAAAAATACAAAATTAGCTGGGCATGGTGGAGCATGCCTGTTATCCTAGCTACTCAGGAGGCTGAGGCAGGATAATCACCCGAACCCAGAAGGCAGAGTCTGCAGTGAGCCAAGATCGCGCCATCGCACTCCAGCCTGGGCAACAAGAGCAAAACTCTGGTTTAAAAAAAAAAATTCCGGTTAATCCAAATAAAAATAAACTCTACAAAGCTACAAAAGATCAGCTCCGTTTGAATTTATGGAGAAGGTATAGTCTGAATAAGACAAGGAAACACATGACCCAGATATATTTATTTGGTGGCTGTGAAATCCATTTCTTAGCTGAGTTATAGTATTTTTACCCCCCTAATTAGGTTCACGTTATTATTAAAATTAAATTTTAAAGCTATTATTTAAATTAATTTTCATCCTAAAAACCATTATTAAATATTAGAGGTAAAAGAAGACAATCTAGAATACTGTCTGGGTATTAGAAGAAGGCCATGGATAATTTTCAAAGCTGAGAACTGACAACACAACACTTAAAAGATAATTTTGCTTTAAAAAAAGAAGTCATACCAATCAGCTTGATATTATTGTCTTCATCTAGTAGCAAATTCTCTATCTTCAAGTCTCTGAAATAAACAAAACCACACACATTTCAGATAAGCATTCGAAATAATGGAATTACATTTTGCTTCTGAAGGGAAATGAACTGGTTTTAGAGCCACTTCTAACCAACCCATAAAGCTTTCTGCCAAAACTCAATCAGCAAGTAAATATTTTAGACATGAAATATTAATAATTAATTGCTGTAGACTATAAAAGCTGAAGAATTTTAGAGATGGCAGAGAGCAAAGAGGGCAGAAGGGATCATGAAAAGCTTCTGGAAAAAGCAGGACCTAAAGCAGAACCATTGCATGGCGAGAGTAAAATACATCATTCAAGATGGCACTGCCTGAGTGGCCAGGGAAATTGTTCATACGAATGTGGCCCTGGGTTGGTAACACTGTGAGCAACACCAGATTTGGGGAAGCAATTAAAAAAAAAAAAAAACAAATGAAAGCCAACTTAACTGATGAGTCCAGTGACCTCCATGTTTCAAGCCCAAGGACCATGACAAACTGGCAAATGAGGCTAAGTTCATCTATTCAGCAGGCAGATATCATCATGGGCAGAATAATGGACTCCAAAGATGTCGGTGTCCTAATTCCTGGTGTCACACCCGGGAATATGTTAACTTTACAGAGCTAAAGGGATGTAAGTTCCAGATGGGATGAAGATTGCTAATCAGATAATGGGTGATGCCACCACGGATTGACACTGAGGTGAAAGGAGGAGGTGGAAGGGAGAAGTGAGCCCAGGGTCATGCTGAGTGTGAGGTGTCTGTGGTGTCTGCACCTGTGACCATAAGCTCCTGGAAGGCAGGAAGCATGTCTGCCCTGCTTCCCACTGTACCCCAGTACCTCTGCACATTCCAGGTACTCAGTAAATACCAATGAATCCAGATTACCAATGAGATCATTTGAGATTTCAGAAGCAGAAGTATTTATGTGGGCAAAAGGATATATTTGGATCAAAACCATCTAGGTCAATGATTATCAGCTCTGGCATCTTACATTGTAGCCTGCCAGCCCAGACATACCTTGAATGTTAACTATGTAAGAATACTCACACTCACAAACACACACACACACACACACACACACAGAGAGAGAGAGAGAGAGAGAGAGAGAATAAGACACGCCCTCTTCTTCTGTTGTTTTTAAACATACCATTCTTGGTCCAGCTTTTATTTTCTCACTTTTGAATAAGAGAAATGTTCCATTTTCCTCTTATCTCTATTGTAAGGAACTGAATGGTGTAATCATGTTAAAACAAAAATGGTAACTGATACTGTCAATGTCCAAACAAAAAGGCACAGCAGCCAGGACTGGCTGTGGCAAACAGGACAGCAGTGCTTCACTTAATGGGGACAGCTGCTCCTGGCTCGGTGCCAGTGCTGCCAGCTCACCTCATTTGACAAAAGAAGCCAGAGTTCTGGATGTGATCTCAATGTTTAAATGTTGACAACAAACTCATACTTCAAACAACCATAATCCCCATGGTACAGGCAAGATATGACCTGCAGCTACCAGTTTTCTACCTCAATATGGGTGAAAGCTGAAGCCTTGAAGGGACATGGGGTCGTCAAGGAGAGGGCAGAAAACTAGGGGCAAAGACCAGCAGGCTGGCGGGCAACACTGGCATTCACAGCAAACTGGGAAAGAGCTGTTGCAGGGGTGGGCAGGGGGAATGTCAGCCAGGCTGTAGTCACAGGAACCACCAAGGGCGGCATTTCAAGATGTTAAGAATTAAGGAGTCAAGGCCCGGCATGGTGGCTCACGCCTGTAATCCCAGCACTTTGGGAGGCCAAGATGGGCGGATCACAAGGTCGAGAGATTGAGACCATTCTGGCCAACATGGAGAAACCCTATCATCTCTACTAAAAATAAAAAAATTAACAGGGCGTGGTGATACAAAAATTAGCAAGGCATAGCGGTGCATGCCTGTAGTCCCAGCTACTCGGGAGGCTGAGGCAGGGGAATTGCTTGAACCCGGTAGGCAGAGGTTGCAGTGATCCAAGATCACACCACTGCACTCCAGCCCAGCAACAGAGTGACACTTCGTCTCCAAAAAATAAAAATAAAAAAGGAATTAAGGAGTCAAATGCAGAAAAAAGGGTGAGCTCTAAAAAGTGTCCAACAGATTCAAAGTTGCCAATAGCCTTAGGGCTGGGCGCTGGCTGAGAAGGGAGATATGTGTTCAAACTGGAGATATAAACAGACATTCCCCATTCCAACACTCCCACAAACAGGAAGAAGAATCGTATACTCTCCCTTCATTCCAAATGAAACAATGCACAGAATACTTCAAAACTGTGTCTGACTTTTAAAGATATCATATATGTCCAAATACAGGGTGACGCCAAATATAAGGTAACATCCTTGCTTTTCCAATAGGAAGACCCTGTGCCTCAGTGAGAGGTTTTTGGAAAACACAAACGTATAATTTTTAGGAATGCAATATAATTATTAAATGACTATTTATACTACTTGTCTTTGAAGCTGCATCATCCTATTTAAGAACATATATTAAAATGTTAACATAGGGCCGGGTGTGGTGGCTCAAGCCTGTAATCCCAGCACTTTGGGAGGCCGAGGCGGGTGGATCACGAGGTCAAGAGATCGAGACCATCCTGGTCAACAAGGTGAAACCCCATCTCTACTAAAAATACAAAAAATTAGCTGGGCGTGGTTGTGCGTGCCTGTAATCCCAGCTACTCAGGAGGCTGAGGCAGGAGAATTGCCTGAACCCAGGAGGTCGGGGTTGCGGTGAGCCGAGATCGCGCCATTGCACTCCAGCATGGGTAACAAGAGCGAAACTCCGTCTCAAAAAAAAAAAAAAAAAAAAAAAGTTAACATAGTTTTAATTTAAGAAATACTGTTTCTGCACTCACATTTCATGAAACAATTTTATTCAAACTTGTCACACCAGACTTTCTGAGTCATTGTGCAGTGTTTCAGTGTAACATGATCTTTCAGGTGACTGGATATTTGAGATAAAACATTTTTTAAATTTGCATATGATGTATTTGCTGCAAATCTTATCCCAAATCATATGCAACCATTTAAAATCTCCGTAAATTAATCACTCAGTGAACTGTTTTGAGACTGGTCTCTCAAACTATCACAGTCATGAGGCCATACCTCTAGAAGTTGTTATTATTATTATTATTGAGATGGAGTTTCACTCTTGTTGCCCAGGCTGGAGTGCAATGGCACAATCTCAGTTGACCACAGCCTCAACTTCCTGGGTTCAAGCAATTCTCCTGCCTCAGCCTCTCAAGAAGCTGGGATTACAGGCTTGTGCCACCACGCCTAGCTAATTTTCTTGTATTTTTAATATTGACAGGGTCTCTCTATTTTGGTCAGGTTCGTCTCAATCTCCTGACCTCAGGTAATCTGCCTGGCTCGGCCTCCCAAAGTGCTGGGATTACAGGCGTGAGCCACCGCACCCGGCGGGCAGTTATTATTAAAGCCACGTAAAATGCTTTTGCCTTCCTTCCTTCCTACTGGGTTCCTCAAGTGATTTCTAGAGCACCCGAAGTCATCAGTAAGCCAAATCAACGTTCATGTATCTTCGGCAACTAGTAGTCTATTATTGAAAATAAAATACTATAATTGAAATTGTGTCCCTTATAACATGAGAGATTTGCGAGGACTCTGTAAGGCACTTCCTCTTTTCTGAAGATAATGAAGACATACTATCAGCTTGACTTCTATCCAAGTATATACGGTAATTCTAACACACACATGTACACACATAAAATAGTATGCCAGCAATATTCCAAACTGTCATTCCGTGAACCCTGATTATAAACAGCAGCACTATCTAAATCTAAAGGAAGGCTACAGTTTGTTTCAAATGAAATTAAGCCTCTTTGCCTGGGAAGAACGCGAAAGCATTAAAGAAGAAATTTGGTTCAGAACAAATACTGTGAAAACATCCTAAAGAGGCAAGGTAAAGGACAGCAATTGCCAAGAGCAGTAAAACTAAGCTGAGTAATTCTGGGGCCACAAAAGCCTAGAGAACAACCACAATGATTAGAAGAATGATATAAATGAAAGACAAAAAATAGGAGAAAACGCAAAAGAAAAACTACACACTTTTAAAATGTCCTAAAACCAGGGAGGACATATTAAATGTAATAATTAGGCAAACTAAGAAAAAAATAAAATCAGCTCAAAGTCACTATCTTCCCACTCATAGTCATCCACAGCATCCCATTATAACCGGCTCCCATCCCCTAAGAAAAATGTACAGAACAAACCTGGTTAACCTGGGTTATTTGTCCAGATTTCTAAAAGATTTCAGTGACAACCAATCCAACTGCCTCAAGGTTCCACACTAGTTAATGGAAAGGTGAGTTGGTACATCGGTGCTGCACATTGTTCCCAAGACCCTGTCCAAGAGATCAGCGTGCTTATCCCCGCCAAAAGAAAGGAACATTCAATAAATAGCCTTTGACTTTATTTATGTCCACTTCCTGCTTTGTCCTTTGTAACGTATCCAGAAGGAAGAGTGATACTTTCCTCCTGACTTTAGGAAAAAAGGCACTAAAATCTAATTTTTTAAATAGTTTTACCTAAGTGTTTCCCCAAATGAATGGAAAACTTATCGACATAAATGTTTACGGCAGTTTCAATCATGCTTTCCCCAAACTGGAAGCACCCAAGACATCCTTCAGTAGGAGAATGGATGAACAAACTGCTACATCCAAACAATGACATATTCCGTGATAAAAAGAAATAAGTAATCCCAGCACTTTGGGAGGCTGAGGCAGGTGGATCACCTAAGGTCAGGAGTTCAAGACCAGCCTGGTCAACATGGTGAAACCCTGTCTCTACTCAAAATACAAATGTTAGCTGGGTGTGGTAATGGGCACCTGTAGTCTCAGCTACAGGTTGGGGAGGCTGAGGCAGGAGAATCACTTGAACCGGGGAGGTGGAGGTTGCAGTGAGCTGAGATGGTGACATTACACTCCAGCCTGGGGGATAGAGTGAGACTCTGTATAAAAAAAAAAAAAAGGCAGCACAGGAAGATGGGGGGGTGAGGACAGTGCTGGGGGTGAGGACGCAGAGGTCCAGGGGATGTCTTGGGAACAACGCACAGCACTGATAGACCAACCAGAAGCCACGTGAAGCAGCAGCAGGGAGCCCAGCAGAGAAGAGGCCACTAGAGGGATGGCGGTTCAGATCAGAAGGCTTCAGGACCCTTCTCTGCTCATTAGGCAGTTCCAGGGAGAAACGCTCAATTGGGACCCATCACACCGGACAGACCGGATGTTGAGATGTGTGCAGGGTGTTTTAACAGAGATCCAGAAAGGACCTGAGGGGCAAAGCCTCCTCCACACACTCTAGGTATCCCCTAATCACAGCCCTTTGTTCCAAGTTCTTTCAAAAGAATGAGCAGGCACACAGGCCATAACTAACCATTCAAGGTTCACCCACAGGCTACCAAGCAACCCCTTTCCCGCCCCTCCACCCGCCCACCCAAACTCTCCTTGCATCTCTTTCAAGATGGTCAGTTGGAAGGCTCTGAGACTGGCCACCATAAATTGAGTCACTGCCCTCCTGGACAGAGGGAAGAGAGTCAGGGAGGGCCCTGTTACCATGACAACATACAGGTGCTCCCCCAACCCCTGCGGGCAGAAAGGCAGCTGCTCCAACCTGTGGAGCAATGAGGCAGACAGGAGCAGTGCTGGGGAGGTGGAAAGCAGGAGTATATGTGTGTGTGTGTGTGTGTGTGTGTGTGTGTTTACATGTGAGTGTAAGCGCATGAGTTTGTGTGTACACATTGCAAGTGTGACATTTGTTCATGTGAGTGTGTGCATGTATGTGCACACATCCACACATTCATGTGTGTATGGATGTACACATGTGTTTGCACATATGTGTTGCATACACACAAATGTGTGAGCTCTCATGTGTCAGCATGCATACTGTGTATATGGCCATGGGAGTGTGTGTGTGTCTGTGTGTGTGTGCGTGCATACATCATATGCATCCAGAGTTGTGGGATGGGAGAAGGCAGAGTCTCTCTCCTGGGCCTCCACAGGCCACGCCCAGCCCAGGAGGTCTAGGCTGAGGGGCATGAACCCGGGAAAGTGTCTGGGGGAGCCACTCAGGGTTGAGTCCAAAGATGAAAGTGAAGAACTGAACGGTGTAACCCTGAGGCATCAGGAGAGCCTGAGACGTGGCAGAACCAGTGAACAGCCCAAGTGGGAAGGCCAGGCAAAGACAGGCAGCCAAGCCAGGGGAAGGGAGTAAAGAGAGGTGCTGGGGTCTGGCTCTCTCTAATGGACCTGCCAACCAGCCCCGGGCAAGTCAATTAAGATCTCTGAGTTTCTGATTCTCCCCTGAAGCCCGGCCACCATGAGAAGGGTCACCCAGTGGAACCACTGGCAGAGGGAAATGAGAAGATGCATTCCTGAGTACTTTGCAGGCCACTCCATTTATGAGGTGAGAGGCTGGAGGTGAGGATAATTAAAGTCAAAGATTCTAAGACAAGGTGAAGAGGAAAGATGCCAGGAAATACTTAAGAGAGGTGATTAATTTGGCCACAGCAAACAGTATTGGGGGTCATGCCCCACCCCCAGCCTAATGAAAGGTAAGAGAGAAGGGGCTCAGGGAAGGCTAGACCCAATTCAGACAGGATTAAGTTTTGATGGAAAAAGTTTTGCCTACGGGGATGGTCTCAAGATGGATTTTAATAATAAACTAAGAATAAAGCATTCCAAACTCCCCAAGTACGTAACTCCCCAAGGCAACAGGCACTTTGCAGGGAACATGGTATTTTCGGTTGGGTCTTATCTTCAAAAGCGCTATGTTAAAAGCAAATGATTTGCAAATCCTTGATTTATTTACAAATGGGTGTTTTGGTAAAATACAAGAATAATGTGTTATCCATGTACCTGATTTATTTATTCAAAATGAAACCTTTATTGAGTTCCCGTAAGGTTCCAGAAACAAATACTGTTTCTAAAACTGAAAGGCCTATTCACCAGAAAGATGCCACTCTACAAATTGTGACTTAAAAAATAAACACACTGACACCAAGTCAGTGAAGAAACTCCATTGAAATTCCAGGGAGAATATGGACTATTCCAAGACATAGGACTGGCTACCAGGAAGCTTCTATCCCAGTGCAAACTCTGACACTAAGCTGTATTGATTCCATTTTCCTTCCTTCATTCAACAAAGTATTACTGTGTGCCCACAGACCTGGGCACTGGCTAAGCTATGGCCTGTGCAGAAGGCAGATAGAGAAAAGTAAGCATGGGATAAGAGCTCAGAAAGAAAAGCAGAGGATGCTGGGAGTCTGTGGCCAGGGGGCCCAGCCTGGAGGGCTTCCCGGAGAGGGTGAGCCTGGAGCTGGGACCCGAAGGATGAGTAGAATTCAGCCAAACATAACAAGGGCAGCGCAAGCAAAGAACAGCTGTGGGGCCCTAAGCATGGAGAACCGTGGGCCTCAGCTTCCCATGGATAAAATCAATGGGTGGGACTCTAGTAATTACAGAGAACATGGACTCAGGCCTTACACAGCATCTCAGTTTCGAGCACTTTAGGCAGATTGACTTATCTATTCCTCACCACAGACATGTGAAGTGGATAATCTATTTTCCCTGTTGTGTAGATGTGGAAAGACAGGCACAAAAGCCTGAGTGATTTGTCCAGAGCCACTTTGGAGTGGTCAAACCAGCATGTAGACCGGAGGATCTGGCTTGCGAAGCACTGTACATCCCAATCCATGAAGCTGTTGGGCTGGAGCTTTGCAAGAGCTCATATTTCCAATGCTATTTTGTTAAACCCAATTAAACACAAAACTGTTGCTGTCACTGGCCGGGTGCAGTGGCTCACGCCTGTATTCCCAGCACTTTGAGAGGCCAAGGCAGGCGGATCACGAGGTCAAGAGATCGAGACCAGCCTGGCCAACATGGTGAAACCCTGTCTCTACTAAAAATACAAAAATTAGCTGGGCATGATGGCGTGTGCCTGTAGTCCCAGCTACTTTGGAGGCTGAGGCAGGAGAACTGCTTGAACCCAGGAGGTGGAGGTTGCAGTGACCTGAGATCGCATCAATACACTCCAGCCTAGAGACACAGCAAGACTCCATCTCAGACAAACAAACAAACAACTTTTGCTATCACTGGTGCCTCCAGATATGTGCTAACTCTCAGCAGAAGACTGTGGGATTCCACCCAGCTCCTGGATATGAGCAGAAATCCTTCCCCTCTCATCTGCCATCCCCTCCCTCTCCTCTCCAAGAAAACCCGAAAGTTAACAGAACTTCTTAACCCCCGGCCAACACAGGTTGTGCCTGCTTCTTGTCAGGCCCAAAAGAACAAAGAAGGGCCTCCTCTCTTCCGCTGCCCTCCTCTTAAGCGCAGAGAGTCCTTTCCTCGTATTGATGAATGGGTAAGGTCATGCCCCGTGAGCCACAGAGCTGACACATATCCCAGCTCAGGCTCGGGCTCCCTTTGATCATGTGTCTTTCTCCTGGTCCTGCAGCCCTGCAGCTTTTCTCTTTCTGCTTAGGGATGGTGGTATTGTATTACCCTGTTGTGTGTTATCTGTACAGTTTGATTGGACTTTGTTATTTTGAATGAACACATGAATCTCAAATTAGCCTCTCAGCAGAATCGGCTTCTGAGTGATTCATGTTAAGAGTTGATGCTCTGTATACAATAGGCAAATCATCAGATTTTGGCATCCTGCTGGGTGAGCACGTTTGGGAGAAGGAAAAACAACTCATTAAATTTTAGAGAAGCTTAGACAATTCTAACATGGAATAATAAAGAAGTTAGACCACACTCTACCTTTGTAAGAATGAACAACGCCCTAGACACAGAGGCTGCGGCAGGTCCATCTAAGAGGATGCTCTCGGCCAGCAAAGTGAATCTGCTTTATACTTGCTTAGCTTCCTTTGTAAAAAAAATCTACTTGTAATATTTATTGTTTCTTTTAAATGATGTTTAAATAGTTCTAGAAAGATAAATAAATATTTCAATTTAATGCCACAGGAAATGAGGGCTCTGCTAGCATTAAGTTGAGTATAACACAGCAACATAATAGCCTAATCAGGAACAGCATTATTCTTACTATTTTTTTTTTTTGAGATGCAGTCTTGCACTGTCGCCCGTGCTGGAGTGCAGTGGTGTGATCTCGGCTCACTGCAACCTCCACCTCCCAGGTTCAAGTGATTCTCCTGCCTCAGCCTACTGAGTAGCTGGGATTACAGGCATGCGCCACCATGCCCCACTAATTTTTTGTATTTTTAGTACAGATGAGGTTTCACTATGTTGGCCAGGCTGACCTTGAACTCCTGACCTCATGATCCATCCGCCTCAGCCTCCCAAAGTCCTGGGATTACAGGCATGAGCCACCGCGCCCAGCCAGGAACTCTAAAAAAAGCATCCCCTAACACACACACACACACACACACACACACACACACACACACACTCACACACACACACACAGAGAGAAAAGCCCTTTAAATCACTGTATACATACAGCCACAAAAAAATCACCCTGAAACCTTTTGCATGATCCAATGTATTTACTCAGAAATTTTCCCACCAGGGACTCCAGGGCCTCTCTGAAATGCAATACTCTCTTATTCATTTGAAATACCTAACCTCAAAATAATTTATGAAATTCATTCCACCTTTGCAGCATCAAGGAGAAAATTCGTTACGGGAAAGCGCTCCAGTAAAAAGCATACCAATGGTCAGCTGAAATACAAACACCCAAAATTAGTGGTACAGTATAGAGTCTTTGAAAGTCAAGACATTCCGTTAAAGCCACTGTGAATATAGTCTAAATAAGCATTTTAATGTGAGGTCTCAATCACCTCATCACTTATGTCCATGTACGGTGACACACGTTAACATAATTTTTAGAGGGAAAAGTGAAAAAAAATCTTTCTAAATCATACCTATATTTTCAATGTTCTCTAACCTTAAAAGATCTGAGCCCTTGCCATTATTGGATTATAAATATATTCCCGAAGAGAGAGAGGCAAAAGGAAGAAAAGCTGGAAATCAGAGAAAGAAAAAGCATACCGTCTTTGCTATTGAAACGTTATTAAATTCATTGCTTTGACATTCTGACAGTAATTGCACTGAGAGGGATTGGATTTTGTTAATATTACTTTAAAAGGGCTGTTGAGAATTTCCTGCAGGAGAGGCCAGTGTGCAAGGCACAGCTTTCACTGGGTTTTCTTTGTTGTTCTCACAATCCTGAGAAGCTTGATGCTCATCTTATTTCTGACAGCACAAAACCCTTGGAAAAGCACCCCGAGTACCACAGAAAGCCCTGCCACTCCCAGGCCTGGTTCCATTTTCAACTGTGACCTGTGGAGCCTGTAATCCAAGCTGATTCACTTGTGAGGTTTCTGCCTTTGTCATTTTAATAAACAAAGACAGAGCCAGGCACACTTACAACTATCATTTTCCTAATAACGGCAGAGCTATGACACCTCAGGCTACCCCAGGGTATTGTTGGAAAGAGCCGAAAATAGTGTGATTCGCTTACAGTTTCTGAATGTTCTCTTCCTTGCTAATCTAAACCCAAAGAGTTCTAATGAAGTGTGATCTCATAACAACATGTGCAACTGAGTCCATATGTGAAGAGGTTCTCTCTCCTGGGTGAGGAGGAAATGATTAGCCTGACTGGTGCCCGGCCAAGGCTGGCCCTAGAAAAGCCCCGGACAATGGACCTCCCCCAGGTTAGACATGAGAGCATCCCACAGCGCCCAACCCATTAGTAAGGAGGCAGCTCTCTCTACCCTGGAAGTCTCTAAAGTCTAAGTTCTAAGGCCTGGAGCTGCTTTCATCACTGTTCAGAAAATAAATGGCTTTCACGGCCAGGCACAGGGCCTCATGCCTGTAATTCCAGCATTTTGGGAAGCAGAGGAGGGTGGATCATTTGAACTCAGGAGTTCGAGACCAGCCTGGGCAACATGGCAAAACCCCATCTCTACTAAAAATACAAAAATTAAGGTCGGGCGCGGTGGCTCACGCCTGTAATCCCAGCACTTTGGGAGGCCGAGGCGGGTGGATCACGAGGTCAAGAGATCGAGACCATCCTGGTCAACATGGTGAAACCCCGTCTCTACTAAAAATACAAAAATTAGCCGGGCATGGTGGCGCATGCCTGTAATCCCAGCTACTCAGGAGGCTGAGGCAGGAGAATTGCCTGAACCCAGGAGACGGAGGTTGCAGTGAGCCGAGATCGCGCCATTGCACTCCAGCCTGGGTAACAGGAGCGAAACTCCGTCTCAAAAAAAAAAAAAATACAAAAATACAAAAATTAGCTGGGCACGGTGGCCCATGCCTATAGTTCCAGCTACTCGGGAGGCTGAGGCAGGAGAATCGCTTGAACCTGGGAGGCAGAGGTTGCAGCGAGCTGAGGTCATGCCACTGCACTCCAGCCTGGGCAACAGAGTGAGACTCCATCTCAGAAAGGAAGGAAAGAAAGCAAAGAAAGGAAGGAGAGAAGGAGGGAAAGGGGGGAAAGGAGTAAGGGGGAAAGGGAGGAAGGGAGGGAAGGAAAGGCTTTATAACAGAACGAGATTATCATTATTAAAATTAAAATTAGATTTATCATTAGATGTTGAATTTTTTAAAAACATGTGTTTCTTGAAAGGATAGAGAAAGCTGCCATACGACCCAGCAATTCCACTCCTAAGACTGGAGTTTTCTGATAAGTGAAAACAGGGCGTATAGCAGTATTATTCATATTAGCCAAAGCGTGGGAACCACTCAAATGGATTGGCCAATTCTGGTATATCCATCTATGGAGTATGACGCAGTTATGAAAAGGAAGGAGACACTGGCACATGTTCTAACTTGGACAAATCTGAAAAACATTGTGCTACACGCAAGAAATCGGTCACAAAAGACCACATATTATATAATTCCGTTATATGAAATGGCCAGAAAAGGCAAATCCACAGAGACGGAAAGTCAATTAGTAGTTGCCTGGGCTGGGGGAAGAGGGAAATGGGAAGTGACTGCTAATCCATAGAGGGTTTCTTCTGGGGGGGTAATAAAAATATTCTAAAATTAGGTGGTGATGGTTGCACAACTCCGTGAATATACTAAAAAACACTAGATTATATACTTTCAAACTGTGACTTTTATAGTACATATAGTTGCTAATTTAGCCAAGATCACACCACTGTGCCTCAGCCTGAGGAACAGGGCGAGACTGTCTCAAAAAATAAAAATAAAAAAATTGAATAAAACAGCTCTTGAGTGGCTACCATACGTAAAGCAAAGACAATGAAAGCACCATCATCCCTAGCACTAAGTGAAAAATAATCTCATGCCATCTTAACACTGGCTCTTTTAGGCCTAAGCAACTGGTCTCACAAATACGCAAATAAGAAAAGCAGCTAACACTTACCTGATGCCTACTAGGTACCAAACACTGTCTCAAGCTCTTCCCATATATTAACTCATTGGCCCTTACTCCAACTGAGAGAGACGTGTCATTATTATTCCCATTTTACAGATTAAGAGACTTAGGCTTGGCGAGGCACAGTGGCCCACGCCTGTAATCGAAGCACTTTGGGAGACGGAGACGGGAGGATCACCTGAGGTCAGGAGTTCAAGACCAGCCTGACCAACAGGGAGAAAGCCTGTCTCTACTAAAAATACAAAGTTAGCCAGGCGTGGTGGCACATACCTGTGATCCCAGCTACTAGGGAGACTGAGGCAGGAGAATCACTTGAACCCGGGAGGCGGAGGTTGCCGTGAGCTGGGTTCGCACCACTGCACTCCAGCCTGGACAACAGAGTGAGACTGTGTCTCAAAAAAAAAAAAAAAAAGTAACCTTCCTAGCAAGTTACTTTTAAGTTACTTAAAAGTAAGGTCACATAACTATTACAGGGCAGACCCTGGTTGCAAGCCTAGTCACTCCAGCTTCAGATTATACTCTTTTAACCCTCACACTGGAATTAATCCAACTCACAAAACAATTCCATGGAATAAAAATATAGAAACCCAGCCTAGCCAACATGGTGAAACCCTGTCTCTACTAAAAATGCAAAAAAAAAAAAAAAAAAAAAATTAGCTGGACGTGGTGACAAGCGCCTGTAATCCCAGCTACTTGGGAGGCTGAGACATGAGAATTGCTTGAACCTGGGAAGCAGAGGTTGCAGTGAGCCGTGACTGCACCATTGCACTCCAACCTGGGCAACAAGAATGAAACTCCATCTCAAAAAAAATAAACAAATAAATAAAATAGAAACGTAGAAAAATTGTAAAACAGACTGCAATTGCTCAGCCTTTCTCAGAGGCTCAGAGAGTGCTGAAGCACAGCGCCACGCACAGAGCGTGCAGTCGACGATCATCACCTGGCCAGGCCCTCACCTGTGGACCACCCCGGCCCGGTGCAGATGCTCCACGGCGGAGATGAGCTGCCGGATGTATCTGCGGGCCTCGGACTCCTCCAGCCTCTTCTTCTCATAGATCTTGTGCATCAGGTTGCCCCCGGGGCACAGTTCCATCACCAGGTAGTAGCTGTTTTCCGTCTCTAAAATATCAAGGAGCTGAGTGATATTGGGGTGGCGGATCATCTGCTGGATCTGCCCCTCTCGCCGCAGGTTTTTGGTGACATAGGTGTCCTTTTTGGCTCTCTTCTTATCAATGACTTTTATGGCCACCTAAGGAGAAACCAAGATCGTGACTGTTATCAGACGTGACGGACCATAGTGATTCCTGGGCTACTCTCAAGAATCCAGGGAGAATGCATAGCTATTTCTCTGCAACGGGAGAAACAACTTATCTAAAACAGCATCAGCCGGACGTGGTGGCTCACACCTATAATCCCAGCACTTTGGGAGGCTGAGGCGGGCAGATCACGAGGTTAGGAGTTCGAGAGCAGCCTGACCACCGTGAGTTCGAGGTTTCAACATGGTGAAACCCCATCTCTACTAAAAACAAAAGGAAAAAAAAAATCAGCCATGCATAGTGGCATGCACCTGTAATCCCAGCTACTCCAGAGGCTGAGGCAGGGGAATTTGCTTGAACCAGGAAGGTGGAGGCTGCAGTTAGCTGAGATCGCGCCACTGCACTCCAATCTGGGTGACAGAGCAAGACTCCATCTCAAAAAAAGTAAAAATAAAAATAAAAAAGTAGAACAGCATCAACGGAAAATATATATATACACATTCACATTTATGCATATACCATACATAAACACACACATACACACATATATGTATAACATCAGGAAAAATCAAAAGGTCCAGTTATTAAGGAAGACAATGGAATTTAAGAAAATCTGAATGGCTGTCTGGAAGGTACAGTGCAGGGTTAATGTCCAACTTACGTTTCTACAGGATGGGAAGATGAAATAACAATTTCTCCTCCAGCAAAGGACTCTTCCCAGTCCCTCTCAGGACTCGCCATCATCTCCCTCCAGATCTGAGGAGCCCCAGCCACTTCAGAAACAGCTAAATCTGGCCCCCAATCTTAGTTCCAGGGCATGGTTGCGGGGCACTGCCCAAAGACGCAGCCTTGCCCACCCTCTCTCTGCCCTGCACAGGTCCTCAAGCCGCAGGGTGCAGCCCCCTCGCCTTGCCCACCCTCTCTCTGCCCTGCACAGGTCCTCAAGCCGCAGGGTGCAGCCCCCTCGCCTTGCCCACCCTCTCTCTGCCCTGCACAGGTCCTCAAGCCGCAGGGTCCACCTCCTTGCCTTGTTGAATCACTCCCAGGGAAACTCAGCCGCCACTGTCAGGACCCAACCTCTGCTGCTACTCCACAGTCACATCTCTCCCACCCCCGGGAAGCTCCTCCTGGGGCATTTCCCCCACAATCAACTTGTCACAAGAGGTAGGGGGGAGGGAGGGAAGAACAGAAGGAAGGATCGAGGGACAGAAGGGAAGGGAAGATTGTCATTTCCACCCCAAATCCGCATCTGTCTCCAGTCCTCCTTCCTTTAGGGGAAGTCACCTCTGCACGGTGCTCACCCTTTTCCTCCCTCCCTTTCTTCCTTCTTTCCTTCCTTCCTTTCTTTCTACCTTCCCTCCTCCCTCCCCTCCTCCCTCCCCTCCTTTTCTTCCTTCCCTCCTTCCCTCCCTTCCTTCCCTTCTCTTTCCCTTCTTCCTTCCCTCCTTCCTTCTTTCCTTCCTTCTCCCCTTCCCTCCTTCCTTCCTTCCTCCCTCCCTCCTTCTTTCCCTCCTCCCTCCCTTTCCTTCCTTCCTTTCCTTCCTCCCTCCCTTTCCTTCCTTCCTTTCCTTCTCTCTCTCTCTCTTTCCCTCACTCTCTTTTTCTCTTTCTTTCTTGATAGAATCTGGCTATTGCCCAGGCCGGAGTACATGGTGCAATCATGGCTCACTGAAGCCTCAAACTCCTGGGCTTAAGCGATCCTCCCACCTCAGCCTCCCAGGACCTGAGACTATAAGCACACACCACCAAGGCTGGCTAATTTTTTTCTCTTTGTAGAGAGGGCTCTCCCAGGGTTGCACAGGCCGGTCTTGAACTCCTGGCCTCAACTGATTCTCCCCTTCAGCCTCCCAAAGTGCTGGTGTCACAGGCGTGAGTCACTGCACCGGCCGCCCTGTTCTCTTTTGTCTTCTCTCCTCTCTCCAATGTGATCAGCCACTGACATCAACACATGATGTCAATGTCTTCTGCCAGCTGCCTCGCCACCTGTCCTTCCTCTCTGTTCCCCTACCCACCCATCTGGTTCATTCCAGCTGTTGCCCCCAGCGCCCAGATGCCCTGTCATTAACTGAGACACAAGGGCCCAGGAACTCCTTCTCACACAGCTACGGAGCCTCCCGGTGCAGGAGGAACACAGTGGACCGCCCATTTCCCTTTACTTCTCTTTTTTGTAATTATATTTTATACCTTTTTCACAATGCCCTCAATATGCATTATATGCAATATGCCATATACAGAGGTACAAGTACATAAATAAATATAAGTAAATAAACACAGACGAACACATGTTTTCAGTGAGGGGCTCAAATATTATTTTGTGGACATAGTTCCTGATAAAGAAAAAAACAGGCTGGGCATGGTGGCTCACGCCTATAACCCCTTTGGGAGGCCAAGGCGGGCAGATCACCTGAGGTCGGGAGTTCCAGACCAGCCTGACTAACATGGAGAAACCCCATCTCTACTGAAAATGCAAAATTAGCTGGACGTGGTGGCACACGCCTGTAATCCTACTAGGGAGGCCGAGGCAGGAGAATCGCTTGAACCCGGGAGGCGGAGGTTGCAGTGAGCTGAGACTGCACCATTGTACTCCACCATGGGCAACAAGGATGAAACTCCATCTCAAAAAATAAAGAAAAAGAAAAGAAAAAAACAGAAGTCTGAGATCTAATGTACAGCAGGGCAACCAGCGTTAACAATAATGTATTGCACACTTGAAAACTGCTAAGAGGCCGAGCACGGTGGCTCATGCCTGTAATCCCAGCACTCCGGGAGGCTAAGGTGGGTGAATTATTTGAGGTCAGGGGTTCGAGACCAGCCTGGCCAACATGGTGAAACCTTGCCTCTACTAAAAATACAAAAATTCGCTGGGCGTGCTGCAGGAGCCTGTAATCCCAGCTACTCAGGAGGCTGAGGCAGGAGAATCGCTTGAACCAAGAAGAGAAAAAGAGAGAAACAGAGAAGAAAGGAAGGAAGGAAGGAAGGAAGGAAGGAAAGAGGAATGGAAGAAGGAAGAAAGGAAGAAAGGTGGAGGTTGCAGTGAGCCGAGATTGATCACACCATTGTACTCCAGCCTGGGTGACAAGAGTGAAGTTCCATCTCAGAAAAAAAAAAAAGAGAGACAGAAAACTGCTAAGAGAGATCTTTTTAATGTTCTCAACACACACAAAAGAATGATAATCTTGTGAGGTAATGAACGTGTGCACGAGCTTGATTGTGGAACCACTTCACAACGTGCGCACTTACCGGAGCCTCACACTGTACACTGTAAGCACGTGTGGTCATCTGTCAATTAAACCTCAATAAAGCTGGGGGGAAAAAGCCTTAAAAAAAAACAAAGAGAAAACAAAAAAGGGGAAAAAGTCCAAACTAAAGGTGAACTTTGAATTAAACAAAATAGTGAATGAATCACTCAAAGTCTGGCCGCCACCAGTGTGGACTAAGGTATGGACGTCACCTCTTCCTGAGGCTACTCCTGGTCTCCTGAATTCACTCTGCACTCTGCCTCCAAATCAGCGGGTCTGGAACTCTGATTTCTTGCAGCAGCTCCTGAGGGCTCACTGCTGCCCACGGGGGAGCCAAGCACCTTCATCAGCCCCACCACCACCCAGCCCCAAGTCCTCCCAGCTCTCCCTCCTGGCCACGTCTCCTCACTCCCTTGGACATGCAGTCTGTCACTCTCCAAGTGCTGCAGCCACACCCTTGCCCCACTCAAGCCCCAGACCCAAAGTCCCTCAGAGGCTATCGTCCCTTCCAGAGAGATTCCCCTGCACCCTCCTTCCCTACACATCAGAATCAGCGGTAAGCTCTAAGACAGTCATGGCTTGACCACTCCCCCTTCATGACACACAGCACTTTATAAACAGTAAGTGACTAATAGTGACTAACCGACGAGATCGCCAAAGCAAAAATGGCTGTAAACAGCGTAATCTACTGTCCCCTCTATAGAACAGTGTCTGTTTTCTGTTGTTGTTGTTGTTTTGTTTGTTTGTTTGCTTGTTTATTGAGATGGAGTCTCATTCTGTCACCCAGGCTAGAGTGCAGTGGCTCACTGTAAACTCCGCCTCCCAGGTTCAAGCAATTCTCCTGCCTCAGCCTCCTGAGTAGCTGGGATTACAGGCGCCCGCCATCACACTCAACTAATTTTTGTATTTTTAGTAGAGACAGGGTTTAGCCATGTTGGCCAGGCTGGTCTCGAACTCCTGGCTTCAAGTGATCTGCCCAGTTGGGCCTCCCAAAGTGCTGGGATTATAGGCGTGAATCACTGCACCTAGCCCAGAATCTTATTTTAATAGGGAAGTTCAGGCCCTTAATCAAAGATGGGAGTAACAAAGAGTCAATCAGCCCCCAAGGGGACCAGACAGGCTGGAAGAGCCCCTGCCACCCACACCTCACAGCAAGGGGCCTGCACTACCCCAAGTCAGCTCCGGCCGATGCTCTCAGCCCACAGGAGTTAAAGTTACACTCTGGCTGTGTCTGGCCCCAACTAGTTCAAGAGATGCTAAATTAACAGCTTGTAAACTGTTATCCTCCAAAAACACATAGACACACACATATTTCGTATCCATCCTCAGGGAGGTGGAGAAGAAGGAACGCTGAACAGTACAATTAGGCATTGTCTTTGCTCAACTCTGTGTTGCAGTGTTTTAAAAATCATACCCTCTGGCAATGAAATTCTTAAAAGTACTATGAATAAACAAGTCTAAAAGCCCAGCAGTAATACAGTCTGCCTTTTGAACAGAGCATACGATTATTTTTAAGATACCTTCTTGAGCTTGTTAATTGTCTGTACCAAGTTGAGTAATGGCCTAATCTTTGAATTACGTAAATGTGATTTTATCTGGAAAAACATCTTTGCAGAAGTGATTAAGTGCAGAATTCGGAGACTGGATTAACCTAGATTACCTGGGAAAGCCCTCAATGTTCTCATAAGTGTCCTCATAAAATAGACAATAAAAGGAGCTTTCACACAAATAAGCAGAGGGAGCAGCCACTGGAGGAAGGGGTGAGACATTGGGGTGTTGGGGCCACAAGCAGAGGAATGCTGGCTGCCACTAGAAGCCAGAAGAGGCAGGAAAGGATCCTACCCTAGAGTCTCTGGCGGAAGCATGGCCCTGCCAATACTTTTTTAGACTTTTGGCCTCCAGAACCGTGAGAGAATCAATTTGTTACTTTAAGCCACCGGAGTGATAATTTGTTATAGTGGCCACAAGAAACAAATAGCTTTTCTGAAAAAATAAGAAAGGAGTCTATCTGATGCTGCCCTTTGGGATGCGTTTCCAGGCATGGAGAGACCCTCCTTGGCAGTGGCGCATGATGCCACCTGTCACCGGCAGCCTCCTCCTCCTCCTCACTCTAGCCCCTCAGTGTAGTCCCAGGAGCCTCTTGACAATTCCTCGTTGACTCCACCATCCCCTCTGCTCCCCCACATCCATGAGACCTACAGGGAGCAAAGTCTTCACAAACTCTTTCTCAGGCTCCACTCCCTGGGCTGAATCAGCCCATACCAGGGTTTTGCACCTCCAAGAGCTTTGTCAAGGTAGAACTCTAGAAAGCTCCAAAATTAGTTAGCAAACGTCTACACTGCAGAGCACCCCCCTCCCCACCGCCCACCGCCGAAAAGAAGGAACAGCCCAGGTGGCTCTTTCCATGAGTCTGGACCTCTTTTTCACAGCTGTACAACTGCAGTCATCCTAACAATTAGTGTTGGTTCCAACATGCCAGACTTAGGGGTGCACGCCAGGCTTTCCTTTGGGCAGTTCTTCCTGTACCGTCCGACTTTGCGCAAATGCAGTATTTCCAAGCACTTCTCCCCACTCCCTCACCGCTTGCTCTTCCTCCAGCCCATCCTCCTCCCTTTCCTAAAGGTGAAAGGACAAGGCAATGAGGTGATCTAGGGTGCTGGGGAAATACCCACTGGAAACCCCTCCAGGCCCTCATCCTCACACCACTCAGTTCAGCTCTGGCCTTGGGCCATCGTACCAAGGCCTTCCGTGAAGCCGGCCCCATGTGGTAAGCCAAAAAATGGCCTCCCAAAGATGAGCCCAAATGCTAATTCTTGGAATCTGAAAATGTTATCTCATCAGGGAAATGGGACTCTGCAGACATAATGAAGTGAATGGTCTTGAGATGGGAGACTGCCCTGGATTATCTGAGAGTCCTAAATACCATCAAAAGTGTCTTTAAAGAGGGTGGCGGCTGGGTGTGGTGGCTCATGCCTGTAATCCCAGCACTTTGGGAGGCCAAGATGAGTGGATCACCTGAGGTCAGGAGCTTGAGACCAGCCTCATCAAAATGGTGAAACCCTGCCTCTACTAAAAATACAAAAATTAGCTGGGTGTGGTGGTGCATGCCTGTGAGCCCAGCTACTTGTGAGGCTGAGGCAGGAGAACTGCTTGAACCCAGGAGTTGCAGTGAACCGAGATCAAGCCACTGCACTCCTGCCTGGGTGACAGAGACGAGACTCCGTCTCAAAAAAAAAAAAAAGTGGTGGGGAGGGGATCAGATAGACAAGCAGAGAAGGAAGCAAAGTGAAAACAGAGGCAGAGAATAACGTGGCCACATGCCCAGGGGATGCTGCAGCCAGCAGGAGCTGGGAAAAGCAAAGTCCACATCTCCCCTTGGGTCTCTGGAGGAAGCGTGGCTCTGCTGACACCTTGATTTTGGTCCAATGAGACTGATTTTGGACTTCCAGCCTCCAGACTCTGAGGGAATCACTTTCTGTTGTTTTAAGCCAACAAGTTTGTGGTCATTTGTTACAGCAGCTGCAGGAGACTAACACAGCTGGTGTGTGCCCTACCATCATCTGACATCTTCACTCCCAAGTTCTGCTAGTCAATCGTCCCTCCATGAAAACCCTGAGCCCTTAAGCTACCTCACCTGGGAGAATGTTTCCTAGTAAACTCCCTCTCGATTTTCAAATACCAGCTCATTACCAGCTTGTTTTCATCCACCCCCTGACTTACAAGCTCGGCACTGATAATACTGAAATGGAATGCCATTCTTGATTACACAAAACCGTTTAATCAACTTCATCTGTAACAACTGAAATGGGGGAAAAAAATGAATGAGAAATTAAGGAAAAGCCAATCAGTGATCAGCAAAGGGAGACATCTAATTCAATCTGACAGTAATCAGAGGTTTGCAGGCAAAACAGACCTAACGCTGACTCCAACTGGGTAAAGCCCAATGCAATGATGGATCTCTAGCTGCAAAATAAACGGCTTAAGTCGGGAGAGTTTTACAGAGTGCAATTAAATCTCTGCTATCAAATGGCGGTAAAATAAGCAAGTTTAGCATGTTCCAGGCAACAGAAGTGATAGCACGACACCAATCAATGGCTCTTACCAATGCTGCACGTTTGCCGATTCACTTGAGGATGAGGCCCCCAGCCAGTGTCGCCAGGGAACCCCAGCCAGTGTCACCAGGGAACTCCCAATTCAGTCCATGGGTGTGGATGTGTGTCTGGGAATGGGGAGTTTCAGAAGGGTATCTAAGCCTGGATGTCACCATGAGCACAAGAAAAACAACAACTTTTTGTCAAAGATCAGTAAAACCAAGGTTCAGCAACAGATTCAATTGCAAGGCTTTTCAAAATTTTACAAAGGAATCAGTTTTCCAAATATTTCCCCCATATTTCCAAGAAGATTAGTAGAAAGCGCTGCAGTGGTGGAAAATTAAAAGAAAGAGAACAGCACAGTTGCAATATGAGATGACAATTGAAAGAGTTATTCATCAACTTCTTTTTTAAATTAAAAAATAGCAGTTTGTGCAACATGGCAAAACCTCATCTCACGCAAATTAACCAGGTGTGGTGGCTTGTGCCTGTAGGCCCAGCTGCTAGAGGGGCTGACGTGAGAGGATCGCTTGAGTCTGGGACCTCCAGGCTGCAGTGAGCTATGATCTTACCGCCGCATGAAAGCCTAGGCGACAGAGTGAGACCCTGTCTCAGAAAAAAAAAAAACAGGAATAGCATTTCTCACAATCTGGTATTTCCACCCTCCTTCCCTGCCAGACAAACAACACCAATCAATGGTGATGGATAAAATCAGCAAACCAACTTTTTTTTTTTTTTTTTTTGAGACGGATTTTCCCTCTTGCTGGAGTGCAATGGCACGATCTTGGCTCGCCACAAATTCCACCTCCTGGGTCGGCTAATTTTGTATTTTAGTAGAGATGGCGTTTCTCCACGTTGGTGAGGCTGGTCTCAAACTCCTGACCTCAGGTGATCCGCCTGCCTCGGTCTCCCAAAGTGCTGGGATTACAATCATGAACCACTGCACCCAGCACCAACTTTTAAATAAATAACTAAGCTCATAAGAAAGCAATGGAAATCCCCCAAGGCCAAAAAATCACTAGCAGCAGCTACAGAGATTAAAAAAAAAAATACAAGATGCAGGAGAGACTGAATGAAAGATGGGACACCCAGCTGGACACGGTGGCTCACATCTGTCACCGCAGCACTTTGGGAGGCTCAAGTGGATGGATCACTAGAGGTCAGGAGTTCAAGACCAGCCTAGACAACATGGTGAAACCCTGTCTCTACTACAAAAATTATCTGGGAATGTTGACGCATGCCTGTAGTCCCATGCTACTTGGGAGGATGAGGCAGGAGAATCACTTGAACCCGGGAGGCAGAGCCTGCAGTGAGCCAAGAAAGCTCCATTGCACTCCAGCCTGGGTGACAGAGCGAGACTCCATACCAAAAATAGAAAAAACAGAGAGAGGAAACTCTAAGGAAGAGAGGAAGAGAAGAAAGAGTTTGCCCTGCATGAAAGGAAAGTGCTGCTCTCCCCAATATAGGACAGGAGGAAGAAGCCATGTGTGTGGATTTTAGTCCGTCAGAAGGGGCATTTGCTAACCATCACAGAATTCATGCTTGGTGGCCTTTGTTAGGCATTAAGAGAAAAAAATCCAATGTAGAATTTTACTTAGAATAAGGGATGTTCAAAATCATCTGGGCCCAGTAATGTGCCCGGTAATGACACACACTTCCATCAACCAACAGGTCCCTAAGATAATGTACATCAAGAAAGCACTTAGCACAATGTCTGGCACACATGAAGTACTCCTTGAACTGGCACTGTTATTATCATTACCAATTTACTTTAATGAATCAACCTGTAGAGAGGGTGAAAAAGCATTCAAGCTAAGGAAAAAAATGTGCATTTCCTTGACCAGTGGTTTCAGCATATTAAAAAAGAAGGCTGAACTGTATCAGTGTTTCGAACTCTCTGGAATAGAGTTGCTTTTAAATCCCAAGGCAGTGACTTCCTATCAGGCAAGTCTTTCATCTTCTTTAAATATTGACTTAGCTGAGACTATCTATATAGGATCAGAGTTAACAGGATTTTAAAGTCATCCCTTCTTCCTGTATCACCCTTCACTGCCTTTAAAATTCATTACTCTGAAACACATCAAGTATTGATGTATCCAATCTCCAAAATGAGAAGTCAGATGTAAAATGCATCTTCTGTATGACTGAGAGGAAGAAAAAAAACTGATCAGAGACTCCTCTTTAATATCGTAGAAATATACATACATGTTTTACATATTATACAATGTGCTGTATTTTAGAAAGTTCATAGTCTTTCCCTAATCAAAGCACATTTACACCGTGTTTTAAATATCAAAACGCAGAGGAAATGGGAAACCCTGATCAACTGAGTTTTCTTTTCACATGGAAATTATCTCCCCAAAAAAGCTTTCTTTCCAGAACACTTCGGTTTCTTAATAAATACTGTATGCTGGCCAGGCACAGTGGCTCACACCTGTAATCCCAACACTTTGGGAGGCCAAGGAGGGTGGATCACTTGAGGTCAGAAGTTCAGGACCAGCCTGGCCAACATAGTGAAAACGTGTCTCTACTAAAATTACAAAAACTTATTTTTATAATTGTGGCAGGTGCCTGTAATCCCAGCTACTGGGGAGGCTGAAGTGGGAGAATCACTTGAACCTGGGAGGCGGAGGCTGCAGTGAACTGAGATTGCACCACTGCACTCCAGCCTAGGCAACAGAGCAAGACCCTGTCTCAAAAAATAAATAAATAAATACAATAAATACTGTATGCTAAACTCAAATGAATCGTTCCTTCTTCAACCTGCCAGTGTTCCAGGTATAAGTGCATGCAGGCTGAACATCTCTAATCTCTAATCTGAAAACCCAAAATCCAACATGTTCCAAAATCTGAAACTTGTTAAGCATCAATATGATACCTCTAGAAAATGCTCACTGGAGCACCTGGAATTAAGGGTGCTCCACTGTGCACGAGCAAATATCCCAAAATAAAAAATAAAATTAAAAAAATCCCAAATCTAAAACACGTCCAGTCCCAAGCAGATAAGGGATAATTAACCTGTACTATCAAAGAGTCATGGATCTTTAGGTCCGTTTTAGGGGGAGGGGAGGATAATTCAGATTCTTTGTAATGGTTCAAGATTGCCATCTGCAATAGACAGAACTGTGTACGTGGAAGCCCTAACCCCCAGTGACTATTTAAAAAGACAGAGACTTTAAAGAGGTTATTAAGGTTACATGAGGTCATTAGGGTGGGGCTCTAATCCAATAGGACTGACGTCCTTATAAAAAGAGGAAGAGACTCCAGAACTCTTTCTCTGTCTCTGAGCCTGCACAGAAAGGCCATGTGAGGACACAGGAAATAGCGGTCATCTAGAAGCCAAGGGGAGAGCCTTGGGAGAAACCAACCCCGCCGGCACCTTGGTGTCGGACTTCCAGACTCCAGAACTGTGAAACGTACATTTCCATTGTTTAAGCCACCCAGGCCATGGTATTTTGTTGTGTCAGCCTGAGAATACTAACAGACCATCGGGACATCCTACAATTCTGCAGGATTCCCTGCAGAAGAGTAGAAATGTAAGAACAAAGGGCTAGCATTCGTTCACCGAGGGCGCGAGAGCCAGGTCTTACACTTCCTGTTTCACTCTCCTCCTCCCTTCTCCAGTCTGGGGACGTCACAGCAACAGCAGCTGGGCACGCAGGCTCTGAAGCTGCAAACCCTGCAAACCCTGGCTCTGCCACTTGGTACCTTGGACCTCTCTAAGCCCTACTTTCCCCACTTGTTTAAATAATGCAAGAGGGATAATAGTGCCTACCTCATAGGGATGTTGAGGGAATAAATGAGATATCTACAAAAGGTCTGTAGCATTGGAAGCATCCATCAGTAAGTGGTGGTCAGTAGGCTCTGCATGTTTGGTACAGAGGAGCAGGTAGGCACAGAAGCCAGACAGTCCCTGCCCCAGACTCCCACTCCCACTACTTCCATGGCTGCCCTCACCAGGATCCCTGGTACCCGGAGGTCACTCTCCCTGCTGACCTCTCACACCTCCCTTGCTCTCCCAGTTCCACACCTCCTGCTTCTCCCCATGAAGCCTCCTGGAGGTTCTCTCCCAAGGCTTCCTCTGCTGGGGAGGCACGTGTCCACCCCTCTACTTCCAACACTCCCATGACTATGACTGTCCATCTGCGCATGAGTGCCAATGCCTGTCCCGCTCACACCTCTTCGTGAGCTCCGACATGCCTCTGGCCATCTGCACCTGGATGACCTGCAGGCTTCCCAGCCTGTTACCTCCCCCTGCCCCCACTCCTCTCTGGGGCTCCCAGCTCAGTCTAAAGCACCATCATCCACAGGTGGCCCCACTGCAACATCCTCCTCCAGCTACCCCGCCCCTAGTCCCACACCTCATTCATCACCAAGGTCTGTCACCTCCACCTTGGAAAATCTCCGTCCCCTTCCCCCTCCTTCCCATACTCCCCTGCTGCAGCCTCATCATCATCCCTCTGGTGGAGTTCAGCTTTCCTGCTAATCTCTCTGCCTCCTGTCTCCCATCCCCGCCCAGCCCGGCCTGGAATTCCCTCCCACACACTCTTGGCCAGGTCAGCTCCCAATTCCCACCCGCCACTGGCCTCAGGTTACAGTTTGCTTTGCCACCCAGACTGGCTGGGGTCACTCGGGGCCTCCCCAGCTGTCACAGCCATCACACACACGCTTAGCTGCTGTGATACCCTCCACTATACTTTCCAGGAAAACAGAAATGGTATCTGGCCTCCCAGCACCTAGCATAGCGCTGGGCTCATGGGAGCAAGGAAAAGAGGGAATAAATTCAGTATAAATTCTTGGTTGTCTCTGCCACTGCCTTGGGAAGTCTCACCACTTAAGCTCTCAGATTTCCCAATTACAATGTAGGTAGACCAATGCCTTCCCTTCAGACATGAAAATCATCAAATGTGGGTGCTCTCTGCGGACATAGTCTCAGCTTGTGTGCGACTGTGATTCGCAGAGTCCATAGACCTCCCTTTGAGAAATGTCCCACAGGCAGATGGCTTGAACCCAAGAGTTCAAAACCAGCCTGGGCCATATGGTGAAACCCCGTCTCTACCAAAAAAGTACAAAAACTTAGCCAGGCATAGTGGTACACGCCTGTGTTCCCAGCCACTTGAGAGGCTGACGTGGGAAGACTGCTTGACCTTGGGATGCTGCAGTGAGCCATGATCATGCCACTGCACTCCAGCCTGGGTGAGTGAGACCCTATCTCAAAAAAAACAAAAGAGAGAGAGAAATGTCCCCCCTTCTCAGAGAGGCTTCCCCAACTAGCTTAAATCCAACTCTACCCCCTCCTCCTTCAACCCAGGCACTCACAACCCCCTAACCCTATCCCCACCCCCCATCCCTCCCAAAGCCTCCCCCCAGCTC
The DNA here is from genome assembly GCF_048565385.1 of Saimiri boliviensis. NCBI lineage: Eukaryota > Metazoa > Chordata > Mammalia > Primates > Cebidae > Saimiri > Saimiri boliviensis. The sequence continues at coordinate 13,464,423 of NC_133466.1, forward strand.
ACTAGGCTACAACAGGGTTTCCTTTTGTCACCACAGGAAAGTCTCCCACCTCCAAACCCCTGCTGGGATCAGCGCTTTTGGCTCCTTCTCATCCTTTTTCAAGGCCCAATCTTTTCCTACAACACTTCCAGAACCCCCTTCCGGGCACCAAACCCTTGGTCATTTCAAAAGTGACTGAATCCTGTGTGTCCAGCGTCCAGCACCGTGTCAGGAACCTGGAAGGAGCTCCATCAGCATGCCCTGGATAACAACAGGGCCAGCATGGACCTGGACAGAGAGGAAGGATGGCTGCATGGCCACGGCCGGCCCCGATCCCAGGTGTGCCTTCCCGATTCCACTTTGGGATGGACAACAATTATCCAGCTGACACTGAATGCCAGTGCTAGAAAGTAGGGACACGGATGCTGAGCAGCTCTGGGAGTCCCAACAGAGACAGGCATTTAGGGTCCCTGCTGAGTCCAAGGCAGTGAACTATCTGCCAGCCGTCCAGCCTTCCTGCTACAGAAAGTGATTTCTCTCTTCCGAAAAGTGTGGCTAAGAGCTGGGGACAGGTCATGGGGAGAAGGGGTGCTGGGGAGACCACATGCCCAGTATTACAGCAGGCGTTCCATGACAGAAGGGCCCTCATTCTTCACCACCAGCCCCCATGTGCCGTCCTAAAATTCCTGGCACGCCAATGTCTAATTCTGGGCTATCCCCCTGGTGGGTACCCTATCTCTGTCCCAAACTTGTCTAAGCTGTCACCTTCTCCAGAGCAGCTAATCCAGAGGGACAGGAAGGCTCCCCAAAAGCAAGGACCATGAAAATACACCCAGGCTCCCCGTCACTCCCAAAGGAAAGAATCAAAGTCCTGAGGAGGCTGGCACCACTCCCCCATCAGGCAGCTCCAGCTCCCTCTGCTTGACCTGCCTCCTCCTCGCCGGCTCCTCAGCAGCAGCAAACAGGTGTGTTCCCTCCCGGGGGCCTTGGCCACATGGCACTCCCTCAACCTCTAAGATGCTGCCGAAATGTCAGCTCTCAGAGAGGCTTCCCTGACTCATTTATAACCACACCACCCGGAGCTCACAATCCCTGTACCCTGAGGCTATCTGTCCCCACAGCACTTATCCCCTCTGAAGTCCCACAGAACTGAGTGAGCATGGAATCTGCCTGAAGCTTGGAAGCCCCAGAGGGAAGGGATGGTTCCTCGCTGACATACTTGCCACATCCATAACAGCCCAGCACACAGGCGGCACTCGGTGAGTATGTCTTGAATGAATGAATCCAAGTGCAGTTGGAAGAAGAATCTATTAACTGTTTCAGAACCTGTTACAGGCTAAGTTGTGTCCTCTCCCAAAATTCCATCTCTACCCCTGTGTGATGGTAGAGCCCTCCATGGGCTCCACATCCGTGGATTCAACCAACCTCAGATCAGAAATGTTGGGGAAAAAGTAATTCACAAAGTTCGAAAAGGCAAAACCTGAATTTGCTGCATGCCAAGTACTAAGTTGAATCCACGTGAGGGAGGTGACGGGTAGGCACTGCCTTAGGTATTCTAAGTAATCTGGGGATGATTTAAAATATACAGGAAGATATGCATAGGTCATATGCAAATACGACACTATTTATTATCAGGAACATGAGCATCCTTGGACTCTGGTACCTGAAGGAGATCCTACCTAGCACTTTGAGAGGCCGAGTGGGCGGATTACCTGAGGTTGGGAGTTTGATACCAGCCTGGCCAACATGGCAAAACCCCGTTTCTACTAAAAATACAAAAATCAGTCAGGCATGGTGGTGCATGCCTGTAATTCTAGCTACTTGGGAAGCTGAGGCATGAGAATCACTTGAATCCAGGAGGCAGAGGTTGCAGTAAGCTGAGATTGCATCACTGTACTCCAGTCTGGAAGACGGAGTGAGACTCTGTCTCAATCAAAAAAAAAAAAAAAAAAAAAAAAGAAGATCCTGAAACCAATCCCCGCAAATACAAAAGGATGTCTGTATTTGGAAACAGGGCCTTTAAAAAGGTAAATAAGGTTAAATGAGGACATGAGGGTGATGCCCTAACCCAAGGACTGGTGTCTTGATAAGGAAAGAGGAGAGACACCAGGGATGTGAGCACAGAGGACATCTGTGTGAAGACACAGTGAGAAGGCAGCCTTCAGCCAGCCAAGGAGAGGAGGCCTCAGGAGAAAGCAAACCTACTGACCCCTTGATCTCAGGATTCCAGCCTGCGGAACTCGGAGAAAATCAATGTCTGTTGTTGAAGGCCCCCCAGTCTGTGTTACTTACTCTAGAGCCCCAGCAAACCACAACAGAACCTTTCTGATGGTTATTAGCAATAACAGAATGGTTTGCTTTGTAAATCTCATCATAAAAATTAAAACCTGGTGGATAGCGCTGGAGGAAATGATTTGGGCAGGGTGGGCAAAGGGAATGGTCCCAGAGCAATGAAGGAAAGGATGGAGGGCCTGAGGGCTCTCCGCTCCAGCCCAAGCCTGAATTCTGCATAAAAGGGCTGAAAACTGTGGTGATTAGCATGACCCAGTGGGAAGTTCTGAAAATAAATTGGTTTCACACCGTCTTCCAAAGAAACGATGTGTGTAAATGCATCCGAGTGGAACGTGCTCCTGCGTGGATGATATTTATTTAACAGAAAACAGAAAATATCCTTTGCTGGCTTTATAATTAATTTCGGTGTTGCTCCGATTCACAGAGAAACTATGCTAGACAGCAAACACACACATCCCTGTCTTTTACAGGGGCCCATTAATTGCTGCTATTTATGTAGCAGTGTTCAACTGCCTCTGACCCCTGGCTCCCTCCTGGCCACCCTTCTGCTGCTGAGCTAAAATTCTCCTTTTTGTAAATGAGAGGAAAAAAGTTTCCTTCCCCAGTTTAAACGACAAAGCTCATTAGGACTGATCTTGGCGGTGCTAACAGAACCAGGTGCTGGGCAAAGGCAAAAAGCTCGGCTCTAAGGAAAAAAACAATGTCAGCTCCCAGTGCAGGACTGGGAAACCCTCCCACACCCACGTAGGGGCGTTCTGAAGCCGCTTTCCTGGGGATCCTCTGCACAGCTGGGCTCCAGCCCCAATTCAGTAAGCAAATCACCCTGGAAACGCAACCTGCTGGTGAGAAACCAGAAATTGGTTCCTGCAAGAGAGAAATGCAAAACGGAGCACTTGGAGATAGGAAGGCAGAATGGCTGGGCTGCAGAGACAACTGTGGGGCCTGGGCAATGGCCGGAATTCTTATCAGAAGCCTGCTACTTAGTTAAAATATGTGTTCTTCCTCCATCCAAGATGCATTTTATTATCCACAAGGATAAAATTAACTCTCAGTCCCTCCGGAGTCCTGCCTACTTGTCATGCACCAAAACTCAGGCATCTTAAAGGCAGATGAGTATTGTCAAAACAGGTAATGCGGCTGAGTGCAGGGGCTCACGCCTGTAATCTCAGCACTTTGAGAGGCCAAGGCAGGCAGATCATCTGAGGTCGGGAGTTCCAGACCAGTCTGACTAACATGGAGAAACCCCCATCTCTACTAAAAGCACAAAATTAGCCGGGCGTGGTGGCACATGCCTATAATCCCAGATATTCAGGAGGCTGAGGCAGGAGAATCACTTGAACCCGGGAGACAGAGATGGCAGTGAGCCGAGATCGCACCATTGCACTCCAGCCTGGGCAACAAGAGTGAGACTGTCTCAAAAAACAAAAAAGAAAGAAAGAAAAAAAAAAAATGGTAAAGTCAAAATGGCCCAGTTTACAAGTTTTTTGAGACCTTATGTAATTCATCTTGGCATTCCCCAAAATGTTTGACCCCCGCAACCCAATTGATAAATATATTGGCAAAAAAACCCTGAACACCCAATGATCTTAAATCCTCAGAAAGTCCCATTCATTCCCCAGCAGCCCTGTCTGTTTCCAGTCTCTTCCAACTCTGCCCAATTTTTAATCGTTCAGAGCATAACTTTGCAACAACAGAGAGGAAGCCTCAAATTACATAATCTAAAAGCAAACAGATCCACAGGATCCAAAGAAACAATGGGCTGGTTATGCATGACCACCCCTCACCAGCCGTGACGGGGGACTCAATCCCCACTGAACACCCTGACATGCTGGGCGGCCTGCACCCCACTCTCCTTCCCTGCCTCTCTAAGGTCACATTCACAATCGTTCCTCCTCGATGAGGCCTGCATCCTCCCCACCTGTGGCTTGACCCGTTCATCACCTTCCCCCTTGCTCCTCCCTACAACTGACTGCCAAGTCTCCTCCGGAAGGTTCCTTCCTGGCCACCCCCCTGCTCTGGCCAGCCTCCTGCCAGGCCCCCAGCACTCCTCCACCTCCCAGCTTTCAGCCCCTTCTCACACTGAGGCCCCAGAGTCTTCTTTCTACGGACAGTTACGGTCATCGTCTGAATAAAGTCCAGACTCCTCCATGAGAAATTCAAAGTCCTTCATGATCTGCTGCCAGCACCACACTGCCACCCACGCCTCACTCTCCACTTTTTTTCCCTTTAGAACAAAGTTTATTTTGACTAGCTTACATTCTATCAATTTTTGTTTGGCCAAATTGCCTATGGTCAAATAAAATTTTCATTCTTTAAATGCTTTTACTTAATAGTCATAGTGAGACACATACTCCTTAAGTTTTTGTTAATTTAAAAAAGAATTTTTTTAAGACAGAGTCTTTCTCTGTTGCCCAGGCTGGAGCGCTGTGGCAGGATCTCGGCTCAGTGCAATCTCCACCCCGTTCAAGTGATCCTCCTGCCTCAGCCCTGCTAGTAGCTGGGATTACAGTCACGTGCCACCATGCCCGGCTAATTTTTGTATTTTTGGTAGAGACAGGGTTTCACCATGTTGGCCAGGCTGGTCTCAAACTCCTGACCTCAAGTGATCTGACTGCCTCGGCCTCCCAGAGTGCTGGGATTACAGGCTCAAGCCAGAGCACCCAGCCTGTCCGCACCTGGCCCGTGCGCAAGAATTTTTTTATTGCGATGAAAACACCTAAATAAAAATTACTATCCTCACCATTATTTTTTTTTTTCTTTTGAGGTGGAGGCTCACTCTGTCACCCAGGCTGGAGTGCAGTGGTGCGATCTCAGCTCACTGCAACCTCTGCCTCCTGAGTTCAAGTGATCCTCCTGCCTCAGCTTCCCGAGTAGCTGGAATTATAGGCACCCACCACCACGTCTGGCTAATTTTTGTGTTTTTAGTAGAGATGGGGTTTCACCATGTGGGCCAGGCTGGCCTCAAACTCCTGACCTCAAGTGATCCACCCACCTCCCAGAGTGTTGGGATTACAGGCGCCAGCCAGAGAGCCCGGATGGTCCTCAGCATTTTTAAGTGCACAGGTCAGAGGTGTGAAATATATTCCCATGGTTGTGACTCCTCTCTACTGTTTATATCTTCCAGGTGTGCATGCTGCCTCCCTGCTTCTCACACATCCAGCTCAGTAACGGTCCCCATATGGGCACTCTCATGCTTGGTTCAGAGGGAACAACCTCAGAATGGTACAAGAGAATCCACAGGAGACATCCTCGCCTCAGCTACGTGTCCCTTGCCATCTAACCAAGATCTGTGGGGCACATCTGTAATTCTACATTTCCTAGTAGTCAGTAAAAGGAAACAGGTGAAATTAACTAACAATCTATTTCCTACAACCCCATTTATCTAAAATATTATCATCTCAGCAAGCGACCAGTATTTTGAAATTCTTTATTTTTTTATTTTTTTTTTTTATTTTTGAGATGGAGTCTCACTCTGTTGCCCAGGCTGGAATGCAGTGGCACAATCTTGGCTCACTGCAACCTCTGCTTCCCGGGTTCAAGTGATTCTCCTGCCTCAGCTTCCCGAGTATATGGGACTACAGGCGCACACCACTGCACCCAGCTAACTTTTATATTTTTAGAGACAGAGTTTCACCATGTTGGCCAGGCAGGTCTAGAACTCCTGATCTTGTGATCCACCCACCTCAGCCTCCCAAAGTGCTGGGATTACAGGTGTAAGCCACCGTGCCTGGCCACTTGAAATTCTTAAAGAGATATTTTGCATTTTTTTTCACACTATGACGTTTTGAGATCTGGTGTGTGTTTTTAAAATTAGAGCATATCTCAGTTTGGACCAGGCACTTTTTTTTTTTTTTTTTTTTTTTTTTTTTGAGACGGAGTTTCACTCTTGTTGCCCAGGCTGGAGTGCAGTGGCACGATTTCAGCTCACCACAACCTACACCTCCTGGGTTCAAGCAAATCTCCTGCCTCAGCCTCCTGAATAGCTGGGATTACAGGCATGCACTATCACGCCCAGCTAATTTTGTATTTTTAGTAGAGACGGCGTTTCTCCATGTTAGTCAGGCTGGTCTCAAATTCTTGACCTCAGGTGATTCACCCACCTCGGCCTCCCAAAGTGCTGGGATTACAGGTGTGAGCTACATCACTGACCTCTGTTTCTTTTTTTTTTCAGATGGAGTTTCGCTCTTGTTGCCCGAGCTAGAGTACAATGGCACCATCTCAGCTCACTACAACCTCCACCTCCCGGGTTCAAACTGGGTGCAGTGACTTACACCTGTAATTCCAACACTTTAGGAGGCTGAGGTAGGCGGATCGCTTGAGCCCAGGAATTCAAGACCAGCCTGGGAAACATAGTGAAATCCCATCTCTACAAAAAATACAAACATTAGCTGCATATGATGGCACACACCTGTGGTCCTAGCTACTTGGGAAGCTAAGGCAGGAGCCTGAGCCTGGGGGCAGAGATTGCAATGAACCCGGATCATGCCAGTGCATTTCAGTCTGGGCGGCAGAGCAAGATTCTGTCTCAAAAACAAATAAACAACAACAGCAACCACAAAATCTGGAGAATGAATGAAGGAAGGAACAAATGCTCTGTTTTCTCATCTACAAAGCACATATGAGATTACCAGTCACACACATTGGATTTTTTGTTTGTTTGTTTGTTTTTTCTGAGATGAAGTTCTGCTCTTGTTGCCCAGGCTGGAGTGCAGTGGCACGATCTTGGCTCACTGTAACCTCCACCTCCCAGGTTCAAACGATTCTTCTGCCTCAGCCTCCCACATAGCTGGGATTACAGGCATGCACCACCACATCAGGCTAATTTTGTATTTGTAGTAGAGATGGGGTTTCTCCATGTTGGTCAGGCTGGTCTTGAACTCCCAACGTCAGGTGATCCTCCCACCTTGGCCTCCCAAAGTGCTGGGATTACAGGCGTGAGCCACCATGCCGGGCAACCAGTCACACACATTTGTAATGAGAATTAAATCATGCCTTTTGGAACCCACCTGAGGTCAGAGTCCTAGTACTGAGAAATCCTAGGCAAGAAACGTAACCTCAGTAAGCCTCCAATTATTCGTCAATAAGCCGGGGATAATCATGGTGGCAAAGGTAGATCATGCAAAGTGCTTGCACATAATGACCATCCATTAACTGTAGCTAAAACTGAGCCAACAATAATGGCAACACAGTGGAATTAATATATAGCCAATAGGTGCAGATGATGCAAAGCGGAAATATCAAAGCAAGCCAGTGCATGGCAGGAGCAGGGGAGCAAACACCCAGCGGGGAGAGAGACCGCAGCTCCAGGGAGAAAAATCAAAATAACAGTTGTGCACTAAACTGAACACAGGAACCCTTATCACAGCTCCTCCCGCCCCGGGCCCCTGGTGACCCCTTCACAGGACGTCCTCCATAAACCTCTGCAGATGGCTCTTCTCTATGCTACAAGAGCACGAGGCTTCCTTCCTCCCTACCTAAATCACACACTAGACATCAGGGCCAGCCCCCGTGCCTGTGTTCATGAGAAAGGGAAAAGTAGGTCTTTTTTCCACTCTGCCCTGATTTATTCATGTGCGTTTATGGTGTCAGTCTGTACAAAGCGGAATTTGTGTTCCTGCAATGACTCCATAAATCCTCGCGGCCTCCCTGCACTGGCTGGGAATAGCGAATGCTCTGCTTTCACTGACAGCAGATAATGGCTCTCAAGAAGGGCCACGAATCCATAAGCAGATAACAGGGGAGCTCAGTGGGAGCTGGGTGGGGGTTTGCACACACGTGTGGGCAGGGTAGGAAGAACAACATGGAGATCCTAAGATGCTGGCCTTGACTCCTTTTTCTTTTCATTTTAATCACTACCTCCCAGTGTGTTTGTTTGCTAGCACTGTCACAACAAAGTATCAAAGGCTTCGTGGCTTACTGTCTCACAATTTTTAAAGGATAGAAGTCTGAGATCAAGGTGTGAGCAAGGTTGCTTACTTCTGGGGCCTCTCTCCTAGGCTTGTAGATGGCTTTAAAAAGTAAAAGAAAACAGGTGAAAATAACTAATAGTCTATTTCCTATCACCCCATTTATCTTCTCATTGTGTCTTCATACGCTCTTCCCTACGTGTCTACGTCCAAATTTCCTCTTCTTATAAAGACTCCAATAAGATTGGATCAAGGCCTATCATAGGACCTCACTTTAACTCAACTACCTTTTTATTGATTGATTGATTGATTGATTGATTGAGATGGAGTCTCACTCTGTCACCCAGGCTGGAGTACAGTGGTGCAATCTCGGCTCACAGCAACATCTGCCTCCCCCGTTCAAGCGATTCTCCTGTCTCAGCTTCCCAAGTAGCTGGGATTACAGGCACCTGCTACCACGGCCGGTTAATTTTTTTTTATTTTTAGTAGAGACTCGGTTTCACCACATTGGCCAGCTCAGTCTCGAACTCCTGACCTCAGGAGATCTGCCCACCTCGTCCTCCCAAAGCACTATCACTTTAAAGACTATCTCCAAATCCAATCACATTCTATGGTACTGGGCGTTAAGGCTTCAACATGTGAATTTGGGGGTGGAACACAATTCATCCCATAATGCCAGCAAAATTTATCAGGAATTCTCGTACTAAGCAAGAAAGAAATAGATCTAAAACAGGGAAGACCCATGGAAACTCCGGAGAGGAAGCAAAAGCACTCGAGGAAACACCAACAATCCCATGATATCTCCAAGCAGACTTGATGTTTTGAGTTGCTTTTCTTCTATTGCATGTTTCCCAGCTTATGACTTTCGATATAGGATTTTAAGCTTTTCTGCAAATAAGCCTATCTTTGGCATCTAAATTTTGGAGACATCTCTACTTCTTGCTTATCTTTGCAAAAAGAGGTCACCATCTTTTTACTTGCATTAGTCACCTTGGATTTTCATTTTCTCAGCTCCTTTCAGTGAGGCATAAAGTTTAGGAAACATCAGATAAAGGTAGTTGCTACTCGTTACCATTTGTTCAACCATTTAAAGTTTAGCAAAATGTAAACAGAGACAGAAGGGGCCCACAGAGTAGACAGAAGGGGCCCAAAAGATTTCCTGAAGCAAAATCCATGTCGAAATCTTCCAGGATTTCAGTATTTGAAAAGCCAGTCTTTTGTGGTGAATAGCCATGATTTGTATACTAGATGGAGAACCGTGACTAATTGCTTAGCTTACAGGAAAAGAGGGACTCAAAATATCTCCATAAAGAGGTACTTAAACTCTTGCGGTAACCTAACTGTTGGATGAGAAATTCACAGCTACCCTCAAGTAGGCTATTTCTTTAGTTGATTTTGTTTAGTTTTCTTAAACAGCATCACGACTTAAAAGTAACATCATCTAAATCAGCTATCAGAAGACAAAAAGAGAAAAAAATGACTTTTAACCAATACTGTTGATCTCATTAGATACAACCTGAGGATGTTTTAGAAAAACTTACTTAAAACATTCCTCTGCTGGGTGTGGTGGCTCATGCCTATAATCCAAACACTTTGGGAGGCGCCAAGGTGGGCAGATCACAAGGTCAAGAGATCAAGACCATTCTGGCCAATATAGTGAAACCCTGTCTCTACCAAAAATACAAGAATTAGCTGGGCATGGTGGTACAAGCTTGTAGTCCCAGCTACTGGGAAGGCTGAGGCAGGAGAATCGCCTGAACCTGGGAGGCGGACGTTGTGGTGAGCCAACATTACGCTATTGCATTCCAGCCTGGCAACAGAGTGATATTCTGTCTCAAAAAAAAAAAGAAAACAAAATTCTTCTTACTTTCTCCAAAATCTTCTGGATCCTATCTTGTGAGCATGAAGAAATAGCTCAGTCCTTCTGAAACTGCGATCACTGAAGGAACAATTGAGGGTTTTATTTTGTTTCCATTGACAGAGGGGTACATTTTAATAGAGGTTTGGGGACTTGCCTAGAGTCACACAGGCAACTCCAAGACTGAAAAACAAACATTTCTATTCTATCCAGGACAATAACTTCTGAAATTCTTCTAAAATATAGACTTCTTATTCATCATTTAGTCAACCACCTAGCTGTAAAGATTTTTTTTTTTCTTTTTTGGCAAGAGTAAATTAATCTGTGTGGCTGAGAATGAAAATTATTTTCAACTCCACAGTATTTTTAGTACTTAGCGAACATTTTTTAACTCTTCCAATGGCCAAAAAAAAAACTAATGAAACAATATGAAATATACATACACACACAGCAACATGAATATTTATATTGTCAAGTTCAATAAAAGAATTATTTCTAGAGAGTAAAATATCATTGACTTCAAAGGGATGTTTTCCACTTACAAGAACGTAATCACTAACTATAAAATCCATTTTAAATTCTGAGATATGTTTTTTGACTTATTGCGGAGGGGTAGCTGTGATTGGAGCTATTATTCTCAGTTTATGATTTCCTATCCCACTGAGCCCCAAACTCTGAATTTGGGTCAAGCATCAGTTATCTGTTGCTTTCATCAACATAAATGAAGCTTTCTTATGTCAAAATCAAGTTAGAAAGAGTTTAATGTGGCTTTCATGGGAATCAAGATTTATTGGTTGCAAACCCCATCTCTCGCCCCCACCAAGAAAAAAAAGTAAAATTAGACACTTTGATCATTATCAATTTTTAAAAGTGGATCAGTAGTGTTAATCTCATTATATTAAACACAGGTTAGCATTACATAAAGATGAATAGTGTGACAGCTTATAATTAAGCAGCATGCATGGCAGATCTCCATGGCCTAAATAATAAATAAATAAATGTAGGCAACTGCCTGATTAACTTAAGCTTAGTAAGTATTCAAAGTGTTCAAAGTGGCCGCAAAACACTGTACATATTTCATGTAACCCCCACAAGCCCTATAAGAAAGAAGATCCCATCATTTCAGCCCCCTACCCGCCTTTTTTTTTTTTTTTTTTTTCTTTTGAGAAGGAATTTTTGCTCTTTGTTGCCCAGGCTGGAGTGCGGAGGCTCAATCTTGGCTCATTGCAACCTCTGCCTCTGGGGTTCAAGTGATTCTCATGCCTCAGTCTCCTGAGTAGCTGGGATTACATGTGCACGCCACCATGCCCAGCTAATTTTTTTGTATTTATAATAGAGACAAGGGTTTCACCATGTTGGCCAGGCTGGTCTTGAACTTCTGACCTCAGATGATCCGCCCACCTCAGCCTCCCAAAGTGCTAGGATTACAGGGGTGAGCCACCGCACCTGGCCATTATCGCTCCTTTTTACAGAGGGGAAACTTTTGGTTCACACAGACTGAGAAAACTGCCCACAGGCTGTCCAGCTGGGACATGGTCAGGTATGGATGTGACTTTTAACCAACACCTAAGTAGTCCCTTGCCATCTAGAGGGGTGGTATGATCTGGGTTGAGGCCTGAGCTGGGTTACCTAGTGGGTTATTTGATCATTGTGAACACCTAAATCAGGCAGTAGTTCAATGTGACCAAAGGAAAAAAAAAATCTTAATATCCAAATTTGTCACTTTAAAAGCATAATCCCCAAATCTCTGCACCACTGACAACCTAGCAAGACAACCTATGCTCTCTTAGCATAGAGAAGTAGCCTTACCACACCTGACCATCATAGCTTAGTTTGCAGAGGGAGAAACAGTATCTGTAAGAAACAGAACAGGTGAGCTACAAGTTTAAACATTAGCTAAACTAATGTGACTGACCCTGGGTTCTTAACTTTGAGACTTCAAAGCTCCCTCCAAGGCAGCCTGCCAAACTCCGAGGCCTGCCAAGCAGAGGTGACAGAGGCTGCATGCTCAGCCTGAGTTCATCACTCCTGCCACCAGCCTCAGGCCTCCACATCATAGAACTCATGGCAATGCATTAGAAGCCAGGTGCAGAAACCAGGAGCTGTTTACCCAGGGCCATGAGGGGGACAGTATAGGTGGAGATGGTCACCCCCTTCTCCTCATGGCTGAGGGTGCATCTCTCCCCTCTGCAAACTTCAGTGACCAACCAAGTCACCCAGCAGACACACCCCAGACTCTACAGAAGAAGCCAAGCTGAGAACCTGTTATGTGTCCCCAACAAACTTCATGTTGAAATCCTAACCCCCAGGCAGCTCAGAATGTGACCTTGTTTGGAAATCAGGTCATTGCAGGTATGATTAATTAAGATGACGTTATTCACATGGGCCCTAATCCAATATGACTGGTGTCCTTATAAAAAGGTGAAATGTGGGCCAGGTGCGGTAGCTCACGCCTGTAATCCCAGCACTTTGGGAGGCCGAAGTGGGCAGATCACCTGAGGTCAGGAGTTCAGGACCAGCCTGACCAACATGGAGAAACTCCATCTCTATTAAACACACAAAATTAGCCAGGTGTGGTGGGTATGCCTGTAATCCCAACTACTCGGGAGGCTGAGGCAAGAGAATCAGTTGAATCCGGGAGGCAGCAGTTGCGGGTGAGCTGAGATTGCACCATTGCACTCTAGCCTGGGCAACAAGAGTAAAACTCCATCTCAAAAAAAAAAAAAAAAAAAAAAAAAAGGTTGGGGTGTTGGGGGGTGCAGAATTTGGAAACAAGAGAGACACAGAATGCCAGAGAATGTCATGGGAAGACGGGACCATGCTGCAAGTAGCCAGGGAAGTGCCAGAAGCTGGGAGAGGATCCTGGAAGAAATCCTTCCCCAAATCCTTCAGAGGGTGTGCCTTGATCTTGGACCTCCAGCTCCTTCTGGCTTACTGTGAGACAGTCAGTTTCTCTCGTTCTAACGTCTGTGACACTTTGTCATGGCAGCCCCAGGAAACGATTGCAGTACTCAAGGGCTGCAGGCATCGGAGCCACACTGAAACCACCCTGGGAAATGCTTTCCAACCACTCCGTGTCCAGTCCATCAGAAAGTTAAAACATAAACCCCAGCAAATCCATGGCTGACTCGGGATAAAGCCTTACTTCCAGAGTACTGATTAACTTGGGTATCACTGTGCATGGGGCTCCAGAGTAGAATGGTGTTGCTGAGACAGCCAGACTCAAAGAGGAGACCTTTGGAACACGACAAAATCTCAGAACTGCAGCCAGAGTTTCCACATGGAGACCTTCATTCTACTGAATCTGTCCAAGTACCCACTATTTGTGAAAAATCATGACAAGCATGGTAAAGTTTGTATGTGTGTGTCTTAATAACTAAGACCTGGTTCTAGCCTAAATAATCTACAACCTGGGAGCTAACACACGCTTGATTGTGCTCAAGATGCTTACATGGAGTAAGAGAGGTGACATGGAGCCAGAACAAAGAGCAGGAAGAAACTACCTCCAGCTGAGCAGAGGAGAGCAGCCTCCATGATGAACTAAGACCCATGAAGATTTTTTTCAGCAGGTCTGTGGACTCTAAGAGTTCATTAGGGTGGATTATGCCTCGAGGAGCAGAGGATGGGGAGAATGATCGAGGATTCAACTAGACTGTGTCAGAGGGACTCAGCAGGAGGTAAAATCAAAAAGCAGCCAGAGGCTGGGCACGGTGGCTCACGCCTGTAATCCCAGCACTTTGGGAGGCTGAGGCGGGTGGATGACTTGAGGGCAGAAGCTCAAGGGCAGCCTGGCCAACATGATGAAACGCCATCTCCGCTTAAAAAAAAAAAAAATTCAAAAAATTAGCTGGGCATGGTGATAGGCACCACTAATTCCAGCTACTTGGGAGGCTGAGGCAGGAGAAGCGCTTGATCCTGGGAGACAGAGGTAGCAGTGAGCCAAGATCATGCCACTGCACTCCAGCCTGGGCAAGAAGAGTGAAACTCTGTCTTAAACAAAACAAAACAAAACAAAACAAAACAAAACAAAACAAAACAAAACAAAAAGCAGCCAGAGGTGGAACTTATAGGAGCCAAATAACCCAAGAGGGACTGAGAAGATGGAACAAAGATGGTGCTGAGCAGGAGTAGCAAGAAATGAAGAAGACGCAGAGCGGTCAGTGGCAAAGGCAGTGAGCTTGGTTTAGAACACATTGTAGGTTAAATTGTATTTCCCATGAAGCTATGTTGAAGTCCTAAACACCAGTACCTCAGAATGTGACGTTATCTGAAGACAGGGCTTTGCGGATGTAGTTAGTCAAGATAAGGCCATAGTGGAATTGGATGGGTCTCTAATCCCGCAGAACTGGTGTCTTCATAAGAAGAAGAAACCCAGGCACACACACAGAGCAAAGGTCACGTGAATTTGTAGGCAGAGACTGGAATGATGCCTCTATAAGCCAAAGCCAGCCAAAGACTGCAGGCAACCACCAAAGCTAGGAAGAGACAAAGAACACCCTCCCCTCCAGCATTCAGAGAGCACATGGCTGTGCCAGCTCTGGCCTCCAGAACTGTCAGACAATAACTTTCTGTTGTTTTATGCCGCCTAGTTTATGGTACTTTGTATGGCAGCCCAGGAAACTAATACAGAATGTAAAAAGGGAGGATCTAAGTAAAATTTGTGCAGCAGGAAGTCATTGCCAGCCTCGACTTTTTAAATCATTTCCTCCACGGCACAAAGTGCAGAATGAGCTTTTCCCCTTTTATATTTATAAACCTATCAAGAACAGTGGAAGAGGGTGGTAACTTAAGAGCGGCTTATCATCATTCAAACATTTCCACAATAACATATATTATAAGTGTTCGTAACACTGAACCATAAAAGAGAATAAGCTCACAGATGGTATTCCTCAAGAGGCGCCTAACAAACTATTCAAGCGTATTGATCGTCGCTTTGTGGATATTAAAAGATTTGCCTTCCTATCAGTCTTTCTTAGCATCAACAGACACTGCCCTTTCTCTCAAACTTCTCAAACGTGTTCCAAGCAGAGCTGTGCCTGGCCCTATGCCACACAGTTTGTAGTACTTTGTTATGGCAGCCCCAGACAACAAATGCACAGGACATCATGCTACTAGCAACATGTTTTAGTTGAGCACTTTGAGTGTTCCTGAAGAGTGAACATTTTCAGAGCTACAGAGAATAATCTTTTGGGTTCACACAAATCATATGCAAAGTAATCACAAGTCATGTGTCAATATCCTACAAAGAATATAACGAGCTTTATGAACCATCCTAATAATTTTATACATCTGTGTATGTTTCCATGAAGAAAGTCTAGTAGGAACTTCAAACACCTTCTGATGATGATGATATTTTGTAGAAATATTCCAAGGAAACCAAGAAACCATAGAGTGACAACATTCTCTTTCTTCTTTTTTTTTCTTGACCCAACATGGAATGAGACAGCTCACAACACCATACAAGTCAGGAATCCAGTGAGTATTATTGATTTCCTTACTCAGGGATGAGACTGTTTCCAGGTATTGTAGTATCTGGGCAGAGTGTGACTCATTACAGAACAGAGTTTAGTGAGGCAAGAAGTAAGAGAGAGAAACCCCAGGTTCCTTCCCAGAGGAAAAAGTTACCGAAGAAGAGGATCCCATTAGAAAGAGGTCTCACAAATCAGGTGAAGTTCCCCAGCATGATTCCTGAAGCTGGCCTTAGCATCCAGGACACTCAGCAAATGCAGATGTATGACGAGTGTATTAATTTGTTAATTAATCCTTTGTTACGGCAGCTGGGGCTGCCGTAACAAAGGATTATAGACTGGGCGCCTTCAACAACGGGACTGTATTTTCTCACAGTTTCGGAGGCCCACAGTCTGAGATCAAGGTAGGGTTGCTTCCTCCTGAGGCCCTTCTCCTTGGTGTGTAGATGGCCACTATCTCACTGTGACTTCCGGTGGCCTCCCTCTGTGTGTGTGTACCACTGTGTCCAAATTTCCTCTTCCTCTAGGGACACCAGCTCTATTGGATTAAGGCCCATCCAGATAACCTCATTTCGCCTTAATTATCTCTTTATGACCCTATCTCCAAATGCAGTCACCTTACGAGATGCTGGGGGTTAGGAATTCAACATATGAATTTGGGGTTGGAGGGGTCGTAATTCAGTCCATAGCAAACTCCTTGACAGATACAAGACTTATCAGGTTCAAGGTAATGCCCTTCTCCACACTGAGCCTCTACTGGGGGTGCTCAGGATGACAACCGCTCAGCAGCCACTGCGAAACACACAGCAGATTACCAGCCCTTTCGAAGGCAGAAGTCACACTGAGCCACCTTATTTAAAAGGTTGCTTATGCCTGGGCACCAGTGAGGCACGGCCCACCCAGCTGTTTGTGATAAATCAGAAGTTACTTTCCTAATGCTGAAATTCTCCTCTGTCACACAGAGATGGATGAGCCTCTCCGATTACACACAGAGAAAGCCAAAACCACCACGTTCCATTCCCAGAAAAGAAAAAAAGAAAAATCTCGGTTCCAAGGCTGGTTTTTCATTCTCTCCACTTGCATGTAATTGTCACAGGCCCATTATTAAATTGTCACACCACCTCCCCATCCAAGGAAGGAACCGGGCTGATAAGCAATCAGCACTTTGAGGGGATTTTTCTCTTCCAATTTTGCAGACTGGAGTCTCTGGGTCCCTAGTTCAACAGCTGTTTCGGCTCTTCACACACAGGAAGTCTGAGAGCCGAGGGCCTCTGCAGCAGGTTGAATGATGACTCAGGAGACAGAAAGTGCACAGGTCCGGTGAAGGGCATTTCCCCAAAACCCTAACGATCACATATGCCAGAGCATGCCTTGTGTCTCCTGGGCATTGAGTGACATAAACACACTGAATTTATTTCTCATCCATATTCTTCATCTTGCTTCTCTTTGTCTTACAGAACAAGCAACAAAGTAGACTCTGCCAAAGAAAGAGTCCAAGACTGATTCTGCAGATTTTTACCTGAGATTCGGTAAAATCCTAGGACACTTAATCAGTCACTGTTGGAGGAAACATGGCCTTTTCCACTGTAATAGCATGAGTTCCATGTTTGTGATTCACAGCTTAGCTACGACTCCAGAAGACAAACTCCACTGAGGGCAGATTTGATTCTTGAGCCCGTTCACAGGCATTTGGTGCTTTAGACAGCAGCCGCCAATGGAGGGGGCCATCTAGGGGGAGAAATCCCGAACCCACTGCCAACCTCTGTGCCCTAGAGCAAAGGGTATATTTTCCTCCCAAAATGCTGTCTGCTTGCTAAACCATGCACCTTGCAGCTGCATCCATTCAAACAGGAAGCCTTTGTCCAACTAGGCTGCCCAGAGGGGGACGCCTGTTCCAATTGGCCCACTTGAGAAAGTGCTTTTTTTAAATTGGTTTACCCAGAGGGGATGTCTTTTTCTAATTAGTCTGGCAAGGCACAGCTTTTCCAATGTATACAAAAGCCCATGCAGGTTATCAGCGATCTACATAAAAAGGGCAATCATTAAGTGTTTGAATGAAAAGACAAAGGATCATCTCCAAGTAAAGGTAACATTTGTTTTACTTTTTAAGCTAGTTACAACTGGGAAATTTCCCCAGCAGCAAGTATTCTCACATCACAGTACACCTGGCAAATGGCTTGAGATGCAGAATTCTGAGTCTAAAAATGGACTTTACGAAAATGGAAAGAGCGTTCCATGAGCGTAGCGGGAGTGATCTGGAAAAGGGAGAAGGCCGTCAGCTATTTCCTCCGTTCCCTTTTCTTCCTTTCTCTTCCCCTAGGCCCTGGGATGACCTTCCCTTCCACAACAAAGAGGTCTTAGACATGCTTTCTTTCAAATTTGACATTTAATACTTTAAACTCCAAAATTAGCTCTAATTCAAGAAGCATTCCTGTCCCACAAGCAACAGGAAGCAATCAATATTCTATTCTCACACCACGGGACAACTGGCAGCCAAACGCAGTGGAAAAGGTGGAAGAATAACACTGCCTAGGGGAAGAAGGGAGAACCACGGGAACTGGAAACCCAGAAATTTTGGCAAGAAGAATCCAGGACAAAATTCTCAACCCAGTCCCAGAATCTAAAGAGACCTTAGATCCCACTGGAAGTGACGGAACTTCTAGCAAAGGGTCAGTGAAAAAAGGCAGTGAGCTATCCCCAAACTACAGACAGGGGAGGAAGTGTAACCCTTAAAGACAGTAACATGTTTTGCTGAGGGTTGAGGCATGAGTTGCCTACCCGACCAAAAACATGGAGAATTCAATTGTCACGCAAACTTTCTCCAACCATAGGAATCTAGTAATTCGTGGAGGATCATCTATAAATAGTATTCTTTCTTCCACTGTGAAAAAGATTCTCTGTTAAACGACGCTCAGTGGCAAAATGGTGACAAGGAGGTGAGGCCAGGCACATGCCACCACGCCCAGCTAAGCCCAGCTAATTTTTTGGTCATATTTTGGTAGAGACGAGGGTTTACCGTGTTGGCCAGGCTGGTCTCGAACTCCTGATCTCAGGTGATGCGCCCACCTTGGCCTTTTCTCAAATGCTAGGATTACAGGCGTAAGCCACCCCACCTGGCCAAAAAGCTGTAATTTTGCAAACAAAAAAATAAAATAATATCTATAAAGAAAAGTTATGTATCGGGAAGAGAGTTGCTTTAGATAACTTTTTATTACCGGGAAGACTTTTTATCTGAATAACAAGACAACCTTTATTCACCACTATACATTCCTTCCCCTCATCCTCCCACAATGCGTCCCCACCACCCCCAAAGCCCCAAGCCCTTATTATTTTCTGCAGCTCAGGATGCTAGAGAAGCTTCCATCACCTGGCCCTTCTTGGAGTCTCATACTCCGTGGGACTTCCATGCATACAGTGTCCTTAAATGTGATTTTCCTCCTGCTACTCTGTCTGATGTCGATGTAATCTGTAGCCCAACCAAAGAAGTAGAATGGTGGAGGGAAGATATTTTTCCTTCCCCTATATCCAGAAAGAGCAAAAAGTGAAAAACAGGAGGAGGCAGAGAAGCCATGAATAGTGAGAAGCTTTAATGGGGAACAGGATGAATGGTGGGATGCTCCCTAGGAACCACAGAAGCTGCCAAGGAGGGAATTACTGGCAGAGGTGGGCAAGAGAGAAGTGGAATCCCAGGAATGCAGACCTCCAGAGAGGCGCTGAAGGAAGAGGTGCCCCCATAATCTTTCTCCTCACCTCCCTTTATCCTTAAAATAAAATGCCATTATCTATGATAAACTGAGTGGGTATCTGTTTCTTGCTGTCTGAAAGACCCTAAATAATACATACCTTTAGGGGACAAACAGAACTATGAACGTCTAAATGAAAAGAACAACCAACTACCAGTTCTTTTTTTTTTTTTTTTTTTTTTTTTTGAGACAGAATCTTGCTCTGTCACCCAGGCTGGAGTGCAGTGGCGCGATCTCAGCTCACAGCAACCTCCGCCTCCTGGGTTCAAGTGATTCTCCTGCCTCAGCCTCCTGAGTGACTGGGACTACTGGCACGCACCACCATGCCTAGCTAATTTTTGTATTTTCAGTAGAGACAAGGGTTTCACCATTTGGCCAGGCTGGTTTCAAACTCCTGATCTCAGGTGATCTGCCCACCTTGGCCTCCCAAAGTGCTGGGATTATAGGCATGAGCCACCACGCCAAACCGTTTCTTAACTAACACAGTAATGACTGTATTTTCAGGCTACGTGCTTTACACATACACATATGTATGTGTTTTTCAAAATCACACTCTCATTGAATATCATGAGATATGGTTGTCACCATTTTATAGATACAGAAGCTGAAGTTTAGAGTCTGAATACTGTGCCCAAGATCACACAGATGCCAAGTAGCAGAAAGCAGATGGGAGCCCAAAGCTGTCAGCCCCACGGCCTGTGCTTCAGTACATAACACCAGGAGGTTAAATCACTATGTAATAAGTTAGAACATACAGTCAAACAGCCCTACCAAGACAGAGATTTTTCTGCAAACAACTATGAAACACTGGAAAGGCTCACTGATCATTTATGAAACAAAACCAACAACAAGCCCTCTAGTTTACTTATCATAAAAGCAGTAAGAGAAAACTAAAGAAAAAAGATTATCAGGTTGACTAGACGAAACACAAAATTTCTATGTGCCTCTGCCCCCTTCCTAAAACAAAAGCACCGTAAGATAAATCAAAAGGCAAATGATCACCTGGGAGACAATATTTGCAACATAACAAAGTGTTAAATAAAGTTTAGCTAAAGCTGCTTTCTTGCAGATTTTAAGTTCAGCCTAAAGGTTTCTCTGTACATGGTGAACTGCAACCTAACTCGCATATGTAAACAGGATCCTAGCAGAACGTGAAAACAGATGTGTAATAATGCATTTAATGGTATTGTTAAATGTAACCTACTGTTGTACCAGTCACAGAGTCGGCCAATCGCAGGTGGCCAATTGTTCACAACATGTTCAAATAAGGCAAATGCCAAGCTGTAAGCATTCCAGCTGTTTTTCTTTTTCTTTTCCTTCTTTTTTTGAGACTGAGTCTCACTCTGTTGCCCAGGCTGGAGTGCAGTGGCACAGTCTTGACTCACTGCAACCTCTGCCTCCTGGGTTCAAGCAATTCCCCTGCCTCAGCCACCCGAGTAGCTGGGATTACAAGGGTGCATCACCACACCCAGCTAAGTTTTGTGTTTTTAGTAGAGAGGGAGGAGTTTTGCTTTGTTGGCCAGGCTGGTCTCAACTCTTGACCTCAGATGATCCATCCACCTTGGCCTCCCACCGTGCCGGGATGACAGGTGTGAACCACCATGTACAGCCTGTTTCTGTGCCTCGCTTCCATTTCCGTAAGTCGCTTTCCTTCTTCTGTCCATAGATGATATTATCTGACCATGCAGCAGCCCCCAAGTCACTCTGTCTGGTTAGGGGCTGGGGCGGAGGGGTGCTCAATTCTCAAATCATTCTTTGCTCAATTAAACCACTAAATTCAATTTGTCTAAAGCTTTTCTAAACAAAAGATTAAAAAGCTAATAACTGTAATATGAAGAGTCCATACAAACCAATAAGATAAAAAGGACAAAAATAGGGGAACATGATCAGTAACAGTTCATAAAAGAAGAAACACATTGTCAATCAAGTACCCAAATTATGATGAGCCTTACTAATTATCAAAATGCACAGTTAAAAAGTCACTTTCGTATCTGTTGTATCACTTGGTATAACCTTTCTGAAGTGCAATGTGGCAATATGTCAAAAGCCTTCCAACTATTTATCTTAAGGAATGACTCAGAGATGAATCTACAAGGGTAGTAACAGCAGTATCACATATCCAGGGAAAATTTTCAAACAACCTCAGTGTCCAACAGTTGGGAACTGGTTTCAACAATTACAGCAACTTCAAATAATAGAATGCATCACCAAAACTCAAAATTTAAAAGAATATTTAACAACATGGGAAAATATTCTCTGTATTTTAAAGCAAAGTTAATATAAACACTATAATCCCAATTTTGTAACATACAAACACATATAACATATAATGTGCATAACATATACCACGTGTGTGTGTAGTGGTCCTGTTCACGGAGATTTTACATGAAAGGCATGCATCTGACTTCTTACTGATGTCTTCTATTGTAGTCAGGCTTGGGGATTTACAGGGATGTGTGGTGGTCATGCTACTTATGGACTCTATTTCAGGACAATAAAATAGGTGGTTCCAATATTTGGTCTAGAAAGAGAGCCCACTAGGCCAGGTGCAGTGGCTCACACCTGTAATCCCAACATTTTGGGAGGCCAAGTGGGGTGGATCACCTAAGGTCAGGAGTTCGAGACCAGCCTGGCCAACATGGTGAAACCCCATCTCTATTAAAAATACAAAAAAATTAGCTGGGTGTGGTGGCAGGTGCCTGTAATCCCAGCTACTCAGGAGGCTGAGGCAGGAGAATTGCTTGAACCCGGGAGGTGAAGGTTGCAGTGAGCTGAGATCATACTATTGCACTCCAGCCTGGGTGACAGAGTGGGACTGTCTCAAAAAAAAAAAAAAAAAAAAAAAAAAAAAAAAAAAGATATCTAAAATAGAAAGAAAGTGGATAATGCAATGTGATTAGTATACTAGCAAGTAGCCAAGTTGACAATAAAAAACTATGTATACGTGGACATGATTTAGATGGTAACTATCAAATATTAGCCCAAGATTTCTGTTTGAAATTTGAATCTGTTAAAGATCTCAAATATTCTGGAATATACCTGTGACTTAACTGACTTAAAGAATTTTAAAATTCTTAATGCTTGGTCAAATATACTTAAAATTATTGTTAAAATATTTAGAGTTGATGATAGAAAAATCACTGATTTATATTAGACTTTTTAAAAACAAATGTGCTGTTGAGTAATATGTCCTTTTGAAATCTGGAGGACATAATTCTAAGTCTGAACATTGGAAAGAAACTATTTGTTACTTCACACATTTTCAGATACTTTCTCAGCTATTTTAATGGCCCTTTATGATAAAAAAAAGCTCATTCTTGATCTTGGAAAAAGCATCTCAGAGTAATAAATTAGGTGGGAGTACAATAGCCATCCAGCACCTTCCCTCCAGAGAGAAATTCAAATTTTATTACATCAAATTGGCCTTGAAATTTAACTACTTCTCACAAATGTTAGCTTTTAATAGAATAAAATGTCACCCTATGGGAATGACACTATACAAACCTGGAGACATGTTTTCAAAACAAGTTTTCTTTATTAGTGTGATTAAATGTAAATGTTCAGCTGAGAACTGAGTCATCGACTAGTTTCTCTAACTAAATTTTTAACCGGGAATCAAGAATGCACTGAGAAAGCTAGACTGCTTCATCAGAGCAGCAGTAATTCCAACTAAAAACCAGATTACGTAAGTAATAACACTTATCTTTATGGATGTGGTTTCACTGAAGTAGGCTCAGATAAAATGCTAAAATATTCTGATCTCAGACTCAACAGCTAACTTTCCCTAGGCTTCCTTTTCACCTGGGGCACTTCCTCATTCCATTTGCCTCTGACCTCCTTTTTCAGCCCAACTGAGGACTAAGGGATGGCTTGGGAAAGCTGGTCTACCTCCAAATCGTCTGCATCATAAGGAAAAAGCACTGAGTATTTTGTTTTGTTTTTAATAAGTAACCTGTGTTCATTCTCATAGGAGGATGGTTTCACAAGCAGATTGGAAGGGACTGTTCACTGTGCTACATAAGACATGCATTTCCAGCTTCACCATGTGATTCAAAAACCCCTCTCCCTTCCTGTAGATTTTTCAACCCCCAGCACATAAAAGTACTAGAGTTAGACGGAAGCTACACAGAGCTACTCAGGGTGCCACTGGTTCCCACTGCTTCCTTCATTGAGGAAGTCTGCTATAAAGAAGGTATACGTGTGTGTTTATATTTATCATAGTATTATATAATTTATATTTAATCTTATAATACACATATGCATCTGTGTATATGCATGTATTTACATATATATATACATATACATTTGTGTGTGCATATGTACAAAAAACATACTTTTTTTTTGAGACAAGAGTCTCACTCTGTTGCCCAGGCTGGAGTGCAATGGCGTGATCTCGGCTCACTGCAACCTCCACCTCCCAGGTTCGAGTGATTCTTCTGCCTCAGCTGCCCAAGTAGCTGGGATTACAGGCACCTGCCACCACACCTGGCTAATTTTTCTGTAGTTTTAGTAGAGGCGGGGTTTCACCATCTTGACCAGGGCTGGTCTCAAACTCCTGACCTCGTGATCCACCCGCCTCGGTCTCCCAAAGTGCTGGGATCACAGGCGTGAGCCACTGTGCCCAGCCCGACAACACACATATTATTACTAGCTCAAGCTCCTCATCTCATAGTGAACCCATAAAGATGGCAGACCAGTACTACACATGGGAGAAAGGCACCCCTCCTTCCTTGGGACCAAATGTGGAGGTTATTATTACCCACAGCAAGGATCCCAGTAATGCCTAGAGCTTTGGGCTTTAATTCATCACTGATGCATGACCTGATTGGCTGCTTATTAATATTTTTATTTGGAAACCTGTGCAGTTCAGACTCCAAACACTCTGAGGAAATGTTTTCCTGGATGAATGTGGTTTTGACATTATCTGATGGGCTTCCCCAAATGCAGGACTTACTACCTTGAACTTGATAGAGTCCTGAGCAAACCAAGACTTTGGTCACCATCATCTGCAAAATCAGGACAACAGGATCTACCACAAAAGGCTACTATGAAGAATAAGTTGTTTTAGGCAGCAAAGCATCCAAGACATGGCCCAGCAGACCAGTACGAGATCCATAAATGTTCACTATTCTCGTTATCAGCAAGACCTCCTCACGGTCAAAGCAAAAGCCATGCACCCATTTCTTTCCTGCAGGTTTCTGTTGATTTGGAAGGTCACGTAATCCCTGTTCTGCTCCAGGTAGACAAGGGAATCACTAAGAATCCAGACTTCATGCTATCATCCCTAAACAGAGCTGGCAAAGTTCCCTGAAGGCAGTTACAACATCCACTGTTTCCTTTGCTTTTTGCCACCACCATCTATGCTTACTGGGCGCCCATTACTGCTGTCCACTCTCAAGTTGCTACATACAGAGAGTTCTGGCAAAGAGCAGGTGGTGACAAAGAGAGAAGCTTCCCACACAAGAGTGTCTGAAAAGGGGCAGAAAGGCGGTCTGACAACTTACCACAAAGCCTCGGGGTGGAACGTAAGACAACAAGAACTTGCCGGGCGCGGTGGCTCAAGCCTGTAATCCCAGCACTTTGGGAGGCCGAGGCGGGTGGATCACGAGGTCGAGAGATCGAGACCATCCTGGTCAACATGGTGAAACCCCGTCTCTACTAAAAATACAAAAAAAAATTAGCTGGGCATGGTGGCACGTGCCTGTAATCCCAGCTACTCAGGAGGCCGAGGCAGGAGAATTGCTTGAACCCAGGAGGCGGAGGTTGCAGTGAGCCGAGATTGTGCCATTGCACTCCAGCCTGGGTAACAAGAGCGAAACTCCGTCTCAAAAAAAAAAAAAAAAAAAAAGACAACAAGAACTCAAGTAGAGGATCAAAATGGCAGCAGTGATGCGGGGAGGGAGCCCAGAATGAATCAAATGGCTCAGAAAATAGGCAAGGGAAGCAAGCAGCATTGCAAAATGTTTTGGCAGGAATGTGGCTTAGGAGACTAATAAACTTATAAAAAAAAAAATTACAGTCAAAGAGACAGACTCCAAACCTACATATATCTCCATGGGAAACATCCAAAAAAAAAAAATGTATGTTTGCAAATAGCAACTTCTCCCATCTGTTGCAGTGTTGCTACATTTTTGCAGGAAAGAGCGAGGGTCCATTAACAGTCCCCTGACACTGCAAAATACTGTCTGGTTCTGGCTGATGACCTGTCACTGAGACATGGAGGTGCCTACCTAAATCCCTGCAGAAAGCACAGCTGTTCAGGGGCCAGGATTTTTCTACAGAGAACCAGCCGTTCAACCTAGTCATCACCCAGACAGGCTTACCCAGAGCAGCAAGGACTGAGAGAAGCAACAGCGCAGAGCAGAGCCTGCCAGCTTGGACATTACTCCCCAGAAGGCTGTCCTCATGTCTTGAGAAGATCAAACCATTCCTGGATCCATTCAGAAAATATTTTCTGGCCAGGTGCAGTGGCTCACGCCTATAATCCCAGCACTTTGAGAGGCCGAGGCGGGTGGGTCACCTGAGGTCAGGAGTTGGAGACCAGCCTGACCAACATGGTAAAACTCTGTCTTTACTAAAAATACAAAAAGATCATGCCATTGCACTCCAGCCTGGGCAACAAGGGTGAAACTCTGTCTCAAAAAAAAAAAAAAAGAACAGACATGTATTCCTCATAATTCTGGAGCTGGGAAGTCTAAGCCTAACGCACCAGCAGATCCAGTGTCTGATGAAGGCCGTTTTCTGCCTCATAGAAATGGCACCTTTTCACCAAGTCCTCATATGGTGGAAAGGCAAACAAGCTCCTTCAGGCACCCTTTATTTTATTTATTTATTTATTTATTTATTTATTTATTTATTTATTGAGACAGGGTTTTGTTCAAGGCAACCTCCACCTCCCACCCCACCTCCTGCCTCAGCCTCCCAAGTAGCTGGGATTACAGCTCTCTACCACCATGCCCCACTAATTTTTGTATTTTTAGTAGAGATGGGGTTTACCATGTTGGTCAGGCTGGTCTTGAGCCCCTCACCTCAAGTGATCCACCTGTCTCACCCTCCCAAAGTGCTGGGATTACAGGCATGAGCCACCATGCCTGGCCATTTTTTTTTTTTAAGTTTTTTTTTTTTTTTTTTTTTTTTTTTGAGATGGAGTTTCACTCTTGTTACCCAGGCTGGAGTGCAATGGCGCGATCTCGGCTCACCGCAACCTCCGCCTCCTGGGTTCAGGCAATTCTCCTGCCTCAGCCTCCTGAGTAGCTGGGATTACAGGCACGCGCCACCATGCCCAGCTAATTTTTTGTATTTTTAGTAGAGACGGGGTTTCACCATGTTGACCAGGATGGTCTCGATCTCTTGACCTCGTGATCCACCCGCCTCGGCCTCCCAAAGTGCTGGGATTACAGGCTTGAGCCACCGCGCCCGGCCGCTTTTTTTAAGTTTTTTTCAAGAGAGAGTCATGGTCTGTCATCCAGGCTATAGTGCAATGGTGTGATCTCAGCTCACTGCAACCTCCATTGGGCACCCTCTATAAGGGCACTAATCTCATTCATGAGGGTAGATGTTATCACCTCCCAAAAGCCTCATCTCCAAATGCCATCACACTGGAGGTTCAAATTTCAGCAAAAGAATGTTGGGGAACACAAACATTCTGATCATAGCAACCATCCACCATAAACTGTACCATGTTGCCCATGAAGAGATGATGGGGCATGGATTCACAGTTGTCTTACGTAAACCAGCAAGAGTCAAAGATTTCCAAAGGTCATCCCATACACTGGCATGCTTCTCCCTTGCAATCCAGCCATGGTAAGGGTGGGGGCAGAATCAAGGGTGCTTAGTCCAGGGTCATGGTTGCAGAACCAACCTGCCAAGGCTGAGTTTGTATAATCTGCAGCTTTAGCCCAGTTGGCACTGGTGTTAACAAACAAGGTGACCCAAACCCTTAGCCCAGTAATCTGCAAACCTCCATTTAGTCAGCAGAGCCAACAAGGATGGGCAACAAAGCAGTGGCTACTAATATTTTACAGGTAAATAACTCCATGTAGAATTTGATGAAACCCATGGACCCTCTCCTCAGAAATATGATTACATGTACACAATTGACAGGGCTCCATAGATCTCCAAAGTTTATCAGTTATCCTCCTCTAGTTCATGAACTTCCAAGAAATAACCTCTGCAAATGGCAAGAACCACAAAGAAAAATAGAAAGAATAATGGGGAGCGAGGGAAGATGGAAGGCACTGCAAAATGTATCACTCAAAGAGGACTAATTTCCTTAAAATATAAAGAGCTCCTATAAATCAATAAGCGAAAGGCCAAAAACACAAAATAAAAGTGGGGAGTGGACATGAACAATGAACAGAAACGAAATACAAACAGTTGAGAAGGTAGGAAAATATACTCAACTCCCTTGTAAACAAAAGAAACAATAAATGAAACAAGATTTCATGTTTAATACACTAGATTGGCAAAGATCAAAAAGAGTACCTTGTTGGCTGGCATGTAGAAAATCAAACACTTCCATATCAGGTAGATATGATTACAAGTTGGGAACCCTTATAAATTATAAGGGTTATAAATGTGATTATACATTGACAACCTCTATGGCAGGCAATTCGGCAACACTTATCAACAGTTAAAACAGACACGGTGTCTCATGCCTGTAATCTCAAAACTGGGAGGCTGAGGTGGGCAGATCAGGAGGTCAGGAGTTTGTGAGCAGCCTGGCCAATATGGTGACATCCCGTCTCTACTAAAAATACAAAAATTAGCCAGGCGTGGTGGCACGCACCTGTAGTCCCAACTACTCAGGTGGCTGAAGCAGAAGAATCACTTGAACCCGGGAGGTGGAGGTTGCAGTGAGCTAAGATCATGCTACTACACTCCAGCCTGGGCAACAGAGCATCTGAGACTCCAAAAAAAAAAAAAAAAGAAAGAAAGAAAAAAAGAAAAGAAAAGAAAACAGGCAACTAGGAATTTGACCCTCTGATACACTGGAAACATTTACAAAGTGACAAATGAACATGTGTATTTACTGCAGCATATTTTGGGAATAACAAAAAAACAATTATGTACTACCTAAATGTCCATTGACAACATGATACCTCCACACAATGACTACTACTATGCAATAATTAAGTAGCATAAACAATGAGGCAATTCTCTAGTAGTCAAGGGGAAGGATGCTCAAGACGTATTGCTAAGTGAAAAAAGCAAGATAATGAACAGCATGTACAGTTTAAAAATACATCTGCCCTGGTGGGTGGGAGGGATGGATGAAGAGAAGCTGGTTCATGGGTACAAACAAACATAGATGGGACTAAATTCTAATGTTTGTTAGGGTGACTATATTTAGCAGCCATACTTTGTATATTTCAAGGTAACTAGGAGGGAGGACTTGAAATGATACCAACACATGGAAATGAATACTCAGGTGATGGATACCCCAATACTCTGGCTTAATCATTACACATTCCATGCATGTAACACTCACATGTACCCCATAAATATGTAAAATATTATGTATCAATAAAAGAAGAAAAATCTCCCCATACTCACACATTTACGAATATGTATGTGGGTCTGTATGCATGTAGGGTATCTCTGGAGGGATACACAAGAACTAGAAAGAGGGGTGACCCCTCAGGGGATGACCCAGGAACTGAAGAGCTCAGATAAGAAGCAGTTACTTCTCACTCCAAACCCTCTCAGAACCTTTGAATTGCAGACCATGAGTCTGTATTACCGATTCCAAAACTTAACCAAATGCATCTTGAAAACACAAACATGATTAAAAACCAAAAGGAACCCAGTGATTAGAAGTTGCATAGCTAGGGCAGAGTGAGCACCATCAGTGCTAAGAGGATGTTAATGGATGGCTCTACCCTGAGTGGTTCTTTACAACCACGAGACTATCCCAAACTGTTACTCCACTCGTCAAAAATCCAAATTTCCACAACTCCTTCAATAACTTTTCCCATCACTCACGAGTGATGGGGAAGGGAGAGTCTCTTCCCAGGAAAGTGCCATTGTCTCTGAAGTTGGCCAAATCTCAGTTGCCCCAGAGTCCTCAGGAAAAAAACCCATAGAGCATATAAAGTGAGCTTTCAACCTTGTAAGTTCCAAGAAACACAACAGAGCCCCGAGGATTCTAACCAAACAGAAACGTGAGGCTAGAATATTTCCCAGTGTGTGGCACACAGAATCTGCTAATAAGATGCCACGATGGCTGCTCCCTCATTTCAGGGTGAGAGACCAAGCAGCAAAGTAGGGCAGCAGAAGAGAAGCTGGCTAACGGGTACAAACATACATAGACAGAAGGACTAAATGCTAATGTTGGCTAGGGCGACTATACTTAGTAGCAATACTTTGTATATTTCATTGTTGTTACTATTGTTGTTTTGTTGCTGAAATGGAATTTTTGCTCTTGTCACCCAGGCTGGAGTGCAGTGGCACAATCTCTGCTCACTGCAACCTCCACCTCCCTGGTTCAAGCGATTCTCCTGCCTCAGCCTCCCAAGTAGCTGAGACACGCTCATTTTTGTTGTTGTTGTTGTTGTTGTTGTTGTTGTTGTTGTTGTTGTTGTATTTTTAATAGAGACAGGGTTTCACCATGTTGGCCAGGCTGGTCTTGAACTCCTGACCTGAGGTGATCCACTCATCTCGGCCTCCCAAACTGCTGGGATTACAGGCATGAGCCATCGTGCCTGGCCATACTTTGTATACACCAAGGTAACGAGATGAGAGGACTTGATACCAACACATGGAAATGATGAATACTCATATCCAAAGTGGGCATGGAAAAGGTGCCCACTTTGTCTATGGCACCACCCTGGACTCAGATGAAGAGCCCTGGGCTCTAACCCTGTCTCTTTCAGTAAACAGAAAATGCTGGGCTCCAACCCCAGATTCCACATCAGTGCTGAAGAATTGACTCCCCCAGACACAGGCTCTCAAGCTGTGAGCTCTCCCCAGGAACCGCCCTCAGCAACTGTCCTGTCCAAGGCCATGCCCCTTACCTGGGCAGCCTCCATCAAGGGCTGGCACATGCAGGAATATAAAGCCCAGTCCTCTCATCCCAAGTTGGACAGCGCTGAAAGGCCAGCTCAGTGCCAGCGCTCACCATGGCATGGGCGGGGGCTGTGGCTGAGAGTGGCATTGGAGGCCAGCTTCTCCCTCTGCCCAGTGCCGCTTTGCCCCTTCTCTTGCAGATGTCAGTTCTGAGAGTAATCCCTAAAAGCACATTCATCTCCTTCCCAAGATCTGCTTGCCTGGAAATCAGCCGCAACCCATACTGACAGCCTAAGAAGGTGCTGGCACTGGAACTATGCTCCCCCAAAAGATACCTTCAAGGCCCCTGGTACCTGTGGATATGATCTTCTTTGGAAATAGAAATACGGACTTTGCAGATGTCACTGAGTTAAACTGAGGCAGTACTGGATTAGGGAGGACCTGCATCCCATGACTGCTGTCCTCACGAAGAGACACAGGAAGAGATCAAGAGACAGAAGAGCCACCCAGAGTGAGGAAAATCGTGTGAAGAGAGATGCAGAGATTGGAGTGCTGCCGTCATAAGCCAAAAAATGCCAAAGCGTGCTGGCTACCACCAGAAGCTAGAAAGAGTCAAGGAAGGTTCCTCCTTTGGCTTACGAGGGGGCGCGGCCCTACCGACACCTGCGTTTTCAGTTCTAGCCTCCAGAACTGAGAGAATAAATTTCTCTTGTTGAAGCCACCCAGTGTGTGGTAATTTGTTAGAACCATCCTAGCAAACTCATAGAGAATGTCAGAGAGAAGCTCTGCTCAGGGCACCCTTCTACATAATCAATGCAGGCAAGAATACCAGCAAGCTGGTTGGTACCCCCCAGGGCTGCTGCAAGCATCTAACAAGAATGTGCATGAGAGGGAGACCCTGAAAAAAACCATAAAACACTGTGGCACTGGGCTGGGGCTGATGATGGAGGAGAGGAAACAGCTCTCTCGAATTCACAGAGGCATCCCCCTGCTCGGGGACTATTCAGACCCTGTGTTTCCACTCTTTCCTGCTGGTCATCTTACCACCCGGTGGCACCTTCTATCAGAAAGTGTGAAATTCAATTCAGGTCAGCACTTAGACCAGAGCTGAGTGGCAAAAGAGGTTTCACCCATCAGCTAAAATAAGGCCTGGGGATTATCTATGGGTTTCAATTAGCCAAGAGAGCAGGTCTCTCCATTACCATGAATAATCGACAGAGGGAATATATGTCCCAAGGCAAATGACACCCTGTGCCCAAGCTACCTTCCCACAGAGAACCTGTCCCTCTCTTCGGGGGCACATGGCTGCCACTCGCCACCCCTTCTGGGCAGATAAACCCTGGGATGGGATAGATGATTGCCATGCCGACCTGCCATCTCTGGCAGCATGCAGAATTCTATAGTCTCACAGACCTAAGCCAGATTGGTGCGCACAGGTAGCTATAGCGTTGACTCAACACCTGCAGAGAAAATGTAGGGTTGTACTCTTCTCTGTGGGCACCGTTTCTCTACTGTTGTGCTGACTCAAAGCACCCTTTGAAGTCCTTGGGACCTGTATCAATGAACACTAGGAACCAGGCCGTACGTGCCAATTTCCATCATTCACAAGTACTTCAAAAAGATGAGGCAGAGCAGGAAGTTCAAAAGAATCCGCCCACAACTGCAGAATGCCATCTCCGAAATTACAGGCATGGCCTCGTCACACAGGGCACGCCGAGCAGGTGCTTCGCCAATGCCTCCTTCTTGCCAAGAAGTCCCTGCCAAGGATTAATAGGAATTTCCAGTTCTCTAAGCATTTCTTGTTCCTCAGAGCAATTACCCCTAAATTTCTAGCACTTCAAAAATACAGGATTTAGCACCTGTTTGTTTCAAAAATACCTGCTAAAAACAGATCTGCCAAAAGGCCACCTCTAAGATTAGTCATATTTCCTGCTCGGCGAAACATAGTAAATCGTATTTTTAGTAAGTCCTTCACTCCAGGTATCTGGCACTGTCGTGCTCTAAACATGATTATTGGCAACTTACTAAGCAGGCAACCCTTATTCTTAGCCTAAAAATAGTTCCAATGGAAGTGACAAGCAGGCTTATTATTTTTTAACCCAGGGTTAGAACAAGAGATTTCAACATCTTAACCAATCATTTTATGTACTCAACTTAGTCTCTCAGTGAGACTCAATTCCAAAAGAAGGTAACAGTGGCACAGACCATCCGTTCTTGTTCTGTCATTTGCCTGCCCACAACACTGGCTCGATGCCTGAGATATACCTACATTTTTCTCAATTAAGATTTTTCCAACTGTATTTTTTCAATTTGTATCAATTTTTTACAAAACGTAATAACCTGTCACATGCCAGAGACCATGCCTCTCATAGGTATCATGAACCAACACCAGGGTTCAAGCAATTCTCATGCATCAGCCACCCAAGTAGCTGGGATTACAGGTGTGCACCACGATACCCAGCTAATTTTTGTATTTTTAGTAGATATGGGGGTTCTCCACGTTGGCCAGGCTGGTCTCAAACTCCTGACCTCAAGTGATCCACCCACCTCAGCCTCACAACCACCTCTGGCCACTAAACCAAACTTCTAAGGAATTAATCTAAATATATTGCTGACAGTAAAGGACCATTGTTTTACTAATTCCTAACAAACATTATTTATGTCTCTATTAGAAACATTGTAAGTGGTTTCTAAGCTGTTTCTATTTAAAGCTTAATGTTTATGGAAATTTAAAATCTTAAACTCTCTCTCTTTTTTTTTTTTTTTTTTTGAGACAGAGTCTCACTCTTGTTACCCAGGCTGGAGTGCAGTGGCTCGATCTCAGCTCACTGCAACCTCCGCCTCCCGGATTCAAGCGATTCTCCTGCCTCAGCCTTCCAAATAGCTGGGATTACAGGCGTGCACCACCACACCTGGCTAATTTTTGTATTTTTAGTAGAGATGGGGTTTCACCATGTTGGCCAGGCTGATATAGAACTCCTGATCTCAAGTGATCAACCCACCTTGGCCTCCCAAAGTGCTGGGATCGCAGGCGAGAGCCACCACATCCAATCTGTTTCTGTGCCTCACTTCCATTTTCTGTAAGTCACTTTCCTTGTTCTGTCCATAGGCGACATTATGTGACCATGCAGCAGCCTCCAAGTCACTCTATCTGGTTGGGGGCCGGGGCTGGGGGGCACCTGTTATGTGCCAGAGACCACACCTCTCATAGGTATCATGAACCAATTCCAGGGTCTGCAAGCACAACCACTCCAGGTGTTTCAAAGTCATGACCCCACACTCTTAGTGGCTTTGCTCTTTGTCTCAAAGCCAGAGAATGGTACTTTCCAGAATCTGGCTTTGTGATCATTTCCTCTGGTCTAATCATCAACTTAGGTTTGGTCAAAGACACTCGGCCCTGACTGAGAAGGTACCTATTAAGAGTTTCACAGGGCCAAGTGAACTATTTATTTTTAAAGCCAGATTAACAGAGATTGCATTAACTCAAAGGAGGACAAAATTAGGTCTCAGCCTTGAGCCATCTTTTCTTTACAAGCAGTAAAAGGACCATCTAGATTCAAATGACTTCTAAACAAACAACTTCAGAGGAAAAGCAGGCAAAAGACTGTCCCACAGGCAGTGGTGGCAACAGGAGCCTCTTGACAAGATCGGATTGAAACCTAAAAGGAAAGTCAGAAAAAAACTGGCTCCTTTTGTCACCTGGACTCAGACAGTGATTCCCAGAAAACCATGAAACATTTCACCCCAAGCTTTTTGGAAATGTAACCAAGTCGAAACAGAACACACTACACACACACACACAGACACACACACACACGCACACCCCATACTAAATGCCTTCAACCAGCAACAACCCAGATTTTAGCACAAATCACCCCAAACCAAGTGCACAGTTTGAGAATGCAGCTATGAAGCAGGCCAAACTTGGGGTGCCCTCTCAACTTCCCTTTCTCTATGTCCTCTTTCAGCTTTGTCATGGATTGATTTTTCAAAGACAAGCTCCCCTGAACCCCTTCACTCCACATGGGTTGGGAGTACTTCTCACTACAGTATTAATGACTTCATTCCCCTCCTAATGTGGAATGTATACTTTACAAAAGGATGCGCCAGGTGTGGTGGCTCATGTCTGTAATCCTAGCACTTTGGGAGGCCAAGGTGGGAGGATCACTTAAGGCCAGGAGTTTGAGACCAGCCTGAGTAACAACACAGCGAGACCCCTCTCCTTACAAAAAATGTTTAAAACTAAAAAGAAAGGACAGGAGAAAAGGGAAGTTCTAAATCCAAAATGTACACACCTCAAGAAAAGAGGACGTAATGAGGGAAGAGAGGCCTCCCTGGGTCACCCACAGTGAGGGACACTGGAGGTTCAATGACCTCCTTTTCCTCAGCTCTACTCACTGGAAGAAACTTGCCCCAGGCCAAAACCCTCTTAGCCTCTCAAGGTTTAAAAGAACTTCAGGTTACAAATAGCCAGAGGCTGCCGTCATCTTTGTTTTTGGCTTTAGTTAGCAATACCCAAAACTAGAGTGCGGATGGGGACTCATTTTAATTTAGTAATCCTTCCCAGAGTCAAGCCCATGCACGAACACACACACACACACACACACACACACACACACACACACACACTTTAATCCCTACAATCTGCTAAAACCCAAATCTATTCGTTAAGTATTAAAGGTGTTGGATTTGGGAGATAAATGCTATGAATGACACCATTGTTTCTTGAAAGCCAGCAATTGAGTGAACTCAAATCCAGATTTCTCCCCATGCCTGCCATCCCTGGAGCCCCAGTCCTACCCGCTGGAGAGGAGCATCCCAGGAAAACCAAGTTTTTCAACACAGACATCTCTCCCCTGCCTCCTCCTCCACCCAAAGAACCACCATCCTTAACCGCAATCCATCAGTGGATCCAGGGAAATAATGGTACATCTAATTAACATCTCCTGTTATTGCAACATTGAAGCGAGATGCATCATTTAAGAAAGATAAGATGAGAGGGAAAGGTGCGTGGAGGCCTGGAGGAGCAGCGAGTCTCTTCCAGTGAACCCTATTTGGGAAGGAATTCCCTACATGTGGGGGTTCCCATCGTGCCCGGTGCAGAGCTCCAGAACCCAAGCACTGGCTGAGCTCTGAATCCATCCCCAGGCAGTTCAGCCAAGGCCAAGAGTTTTATGGCGCAAAAATGCGCGGAGACAGAGCCAGAGGCACAGCACAACACAGGAAAGTGGAGAGAAGCCAGAAGTCTGTGCAGCAGGCCAGGCGAGAAGAATGTACTCGCAGTGTTTGCCATTACGTTGTCAGCATAAAGACTCGCCTCTTTCTGTTATGTTTAGAGAGGAAATATGCACGACCAGACTGAATCCTATACGTTTCCAAGGAAAATAAACTTCCATCGCCGTGCCAACAGGAATTTACACAGGGCCGGGAGGAGTGCGCTCACTCTAATTAGCCCACTGTGTGGCCTCGCAGCATCCTCACGCCCTGAACGGACTCGCAATGTGGAAGTCAGACAGCTCGCTCCGAATAGGATCGAATAGAGGAGTAAAAGTGTGCCTCACTCCCTGCGGACTAGGACGAGGTTTGGAGGTTTTTTCCTTCTTCTTTGAAGAGTTACTCAAGTTCATAATGAACGCTCCCCTTTTGCATGGGAATTCAGGCAGGAGGCACTTCTAAAAACTACTCACTCTAACCCCACTTGCCCATAATGAAGGGGTGCCTCTCTCAGAACGGCTGCAGGAGTACAGCGAAAATGCCAAGGGTGGTGGACACCTGCATGCACATGCAAGAAGCTCCAAGACCAAGAGGAGAAATGGAAGGGAAATTAAAGGTGGGGTGGGGGAGGCTGGGGACAGGCAGGAAGGGTACGTTGGCTCTGTGACCAGGGGTTTCACAGGGCAGCCCCAGGCTGGGCAGAGGGCCCCAGGTCAGAAGGCTGAGGGCTTAGCTCCTAGGCCACCTGCTCGGTTGGGAATCCTGAACTCCCCCCTTCCCTCCGTTCGGCTGACACCTCCCTGACCCAAGGACCACACAAAGGAGCTGGTCCTCCTCCAGGGCTGAGCCACCTCCAGCCTGGGGGGAGTCTTGAGCCCAACATGACAGGAGCTTGGGGCAGCTCCAGCCTGAATTAGCTCTGAGTTCCCGGCAGCTCCCGGCCTTCGGTGACCCGGCCTCAAAAACAAGTCACCACCTCTTGGGTTTCTTCTCACAGTTTTAAGTTACACCTTCCATCTACCTGCCCCTCTCCTGGCAAGGGTTCACGACCATCTAACTTCCAGCAAAGCCGGAGACTGCCCCTTTCGGTATCGGGGAGGTCCCCTTTCCTCTCCCGTCTTCTAGAAAGACAAGAGGGGAAGTCTCTGGAGGAGGGGGGGTATCTGTCGTTCTGTTCCTGCCAGTAGCAGGGTCTTCACTGCAGCTCCCACCCTGAGCCTGGAGGGCACGGAGGAGCTGGGGGGACAGAGAGAAGGGGATGAGAACGGCGGGCATCAGAATGGTGGGTGATACGGGAGGCAGGGGTGGGAGGCTTGAGTGGATGGAGAGGAGCCCAGGTGGAGGGATGGACAGGTTGGGGGCAGAGGCAAAAACCCTCCTCTGAGCACGAAAAATTCCCTAGCTGCTGGAGCCTACAGGTGGGGAGGAATGCAGGCTCTCAGCCTTCCCCACCTCCTCCCGGAGCACAGAACCGGGATCAGACGCTAAGCTCCGCTGGGGCTGGCTGTCAGCTTTCCTGCTCCCCGGCCCCCGACGTAACAGCCCACCTCCTGTAGCCCCGGTTGCCGCCTCGCCACGGATCCGGCGCCCCGGCGGGCCCGGAGGGCAGAGGGGCCGCATCCCGCCCCCCGCGCCGGTGTCCGCCAGGCGGCGCCCTCCCACGAACAGAACTGCGGCGCGGGACGCCCCCTCCCAGCCCCCAGCCCCGGGACAGCGGACCCCGGACCGCCCTTCCGGAAAGGCTGCGAGGGTCTGAGCGCGCGTTTGGCTCGACCCCTCTTTTAACCCAAGAGGAAAGCCGGGAGGAGGGGGAAGGCGCCGGCCCGGGGCTGCGCACTGGGACTCCCGGCGCAGTGCTCCCGGCGGGGCCCCGGCCGCCCGCTCCCGCCCCGGCCCCGCAGCCCCACGCGCCCGGGCGACTCACCTTCTCCCCGGTCAGCACGTGCAGCCCCTCGCGCACCTTGGCGAAGGAGCCCTCGCCCAGCTTCCTGCTGCCGATGAGGTAGTTGCCCACGCGCTTGTGGTGCTGGAAGTCGCGGAGCCGCTCACGGGGCACGCCGCTCACCCAGGCCGGCAGGAAACTTCCCTCGCAGGCCGCCGCCGGCCTGGCCGCGTCCTCCGCGCCGCCGCCGCCCCCCGGCGCCGCCGGCTCCCCCAGTAGCCCGTCCCCAGCAGCCGCCGGCATCGCGCTCGCCCGCGGCCCGCGCGGCTCCGGCTAGGCTCCCGCGCTCGCAGCTCCTCCTCCTCCGGCTCCTCGGCTCCAGCGGCTCCCTCGGCTGCTCCCGCCGCCGCCCTGGGCCGAGCCCCGCCCGGGTATCCGCACCCCGCGCCCGGGGCTGCCGCGATCACGCCCCCTGCGCCGCCAAGCGAGGCGCGCAGACAATAGCGGCCGCCCGGGCGACGCGGGACCGGGGACCCCGCCCCCAAAAGTTCTTCCTCGGAGGGTCGCCCGGGCCCCTTTCAGGACGCCGGGATCCCGCCCCGGGTCCCGTCCAGAAGGCTAATGACAGTCGCCCTGCTCGGGCGCGCGGGGTGGGGCGCGGTCCGGCGGCGCCTGGGTCCCGCGGTCCGGGTGCCTAGGTGCCTGGGTGCCTGGGTCCCGGAGCCTGGGCGCCTCGGCAGCCTCCGCCTCGCCGCCGCCGTCTGGCCCGCAAGGGCTCGGGTCCGGCTCGCGCGATCCCTCCTAGCCTTGCACCGGGCGGCCGCTCCCGCCGGAGAGAAGCGCGCGGCGGGCTGCAGGCGCCCTCTGGAAGGCAGCAGAAGAAAGCCCCATTCAGTTTGAATTTGCAGAAATTTAATCCGGTCGCGGGCGGCGGGAACAGATGCGAGCTCCACTCCGCAGCCCGTGCACTTTCAAATCCCTCGTAGCCCCTCCTTCCCCGCGCGCCACAGTCAAATTCGACCCTCTCTGGAGAGGGGAGGGCCCAGGAAGGGGAGCGGCGGAGTGGACGGAGGAGCCACCTGAGCGCCAGGCGGGGGGATCCTGCGCGGCCTCGGAGGCGCGCGCTCCCGGGCCGCCCAGGTCTGGCAGCCTCTGGCTGCGCCTCTTGCCCGGATCTGGGCTTGGGTTTTCTGGACCTTTCGGCGGTGAAATTCCCCACTGGGCGCACCTACCCGGGGCAGGGGGAAGGGGGAAGGCTCTCGAACTCCTTAGACTGTGGGTCGGGCTGACAGCCTGGTCCTGAGTGCGGCACACAGTAGGGCCCCCTGGACCTGGGGTGAAGGGATAGATGGATGGCTGGAAGAAAGGGTGGGGAGGTGTCCCGGCGTCTGACCGGGCTCGCACGCAGCCTGGATGGCTGTGCTGGAGGAGGCGCAGCCACAGCGGTAATAGTAGCCGCAGCAACGTAGGAACCAGGGCGTTTGCTGCCTCTGCGTGTAGCTTACACCTTCTTTGCCTTCCATTGAAATGATGCCTGTGATTGCAGGAGGTGGACCAGCGTTCGCCGCTCTTCGATGCTTTTGTTCTGCAAGCGCTGTGACTGTGCTCGTCGCATAAACAATTGCAGCTGCCCTGACGACACTGGATACCCTCTCCAGGATCCGCAACGTTTTCTCAAACCGAAAATGAAGAGTCTTGTGAGGGAGAAGCAGGAGGGTAGGTAGGGGGAGGCATTTACAAAATGCCACCTGTTGAGGTGCCCGCCTTTAATGCAAACTTCATCCTGATCATGCAACATCAGCTGAAAGGAAGGATTTGGTCCTGACAAAGTTCCTTTCATTGTTTATTCCTGAGTAAACAAGTATGGCATCGACCCATAGCAATGCTTTGAGATTGGGGGTGGGGGCGGGGGCTGGGGTGGACAACAGCTGTCATCAATCCAGTGTCTGGGTTCTCGCTGACCCAACTGAAGAGGGACTCAGAGAAACACCTGCTTTCAATAGGTCTATTTTTAAATACACTACTGTATTCATCTACCTACCTGTTACAAGTCACCAGCCTCAGTTACTAGGAATCAACATACTGCGTTTTCTGTGGTTCTGTCTCATTGTTCCCGTTTATCAATATTAAAGGTACAGCTTAAAATGTTTTTCTCACTGTGCTTAAGGGAAATCTTTGCTTCCACAGGCCTTGACTGCTTCAGTAAGGTTCATTCAATCCTTTTAACGTCTCTAATTCAGTCATCAAATCTTAAGAGGACGGTTGCATGGGACGGGGATGGTGCCAGCAGAAGAGATGTCCAGCAACTGTCTAAAGAATAAGATTATGGAGCTCACTTTGGGGCCGAAAACCACTCTGAATCTTCCATCAGAAACAGTTTGGGAGTCCACCCAATGCTGAGTTAATAGGGGAAGATTTTTTTTTAATGTTAGGACGTGCACTCTTTGCAAAAATTTAGAGATTTATTTATCTCTAAATTTTAGTTTAAGGCAAATTTTAGAGACTGTTCCCCAAGTATGTTTGTGAACCAAAAAGAAAAAAAAAAAAAAGTTTCACAAAAATGGTGGATGACATTTACAATGAAATAGAGATTTTCTTTCCTTTTAATTATCCTCTCAGGGTAGAGGTCAGGAAAGGGGTGAAGAAGAAAGAAAATCCAGGCCCATTAAATCTTTCTCAAGCCTGTTGCCTGGGTTTGATTCAAGTCCATTGCTAATTCCATAAGCTGGGATGGATGCCAAAGAGAAGTTCAAATCCTACCCGTGCCTCTGCTTTGTAACTGGTTTTTGAACTACAAGTCCTAGTCTCTGAAATAGCCTGTTTAAAAAGAAATCACCCCAGAAATGTCTTTATGTAAAACAAATTAGTACACAATGTATTGCCCTCATATTCCATGTGCAGAAAACATATGATTATTCAATGCCGCAGTAATGCACCATTGAAAATTCTCTACTAATTAGCCCAAACTGAATTTCTAGCCTTATCCTGGGGTGGGCGGGGGATGAGGGGGTGCTACATTTCAGGTGTCATTAGCCAGGATCGGGCTTCCCTACTGCCACACTTTGCCTATGCCATGCCCACCCCCGATCTGCTGTATCGGACTCATTTCTAGGTAGCACAGGTGTTCCCTTTCCCGTGAAGCCCTCCCCAGCCAGTAAGCTGCAAGAAGCCCATCTCCCTCTGTTCTCTCTTAGCACATTTAGTCATTTCACATTCCTCATATGTCCTGTAGTACTTATCATCTATGGCTTTCTCCTCTTTTAGACTCATTGAGGACAGGATCTGTGTCTAAGTTTATTATTATTTGCCCTACAGTACCTAGCACAGTGTCTGAGACATGATCATTGTTCAGTAAATATTTATTGAATAAATGAATGAAAGTCATCATTCACTTGATTCTCAAGTGGCGTTTTACTGCTCCTGAGAGCAAGACCCTGTCTGTCCTGGGGGAGACGTTACCAGTGACTTTCTAAAAGCGCTTTTACTTTCATTGTGTTGGTTGCCTTTGGAGATCAACAAATATAATTGTTTGTCTTGTCAAAGATGGGTCATTCTGTAACTCAGATGAGTTAACCCTTTCAAAACCATGACCAATCCCAGTGGGCTGGGAAGCCTCGGGAAGCTTTCTCAGTTGACTCGTACCAGCTGCTTCCTTCCTCTCGTTTTCCTTCCCCATCTCCTCGCCCCATATGGCTGGGAGACTGCCTCTGTGCTCCCGCAGAACGCCAGCTAGAAGACCCAGCTGGAAGCAGTCAAAGACAATTAGAAGTAATCAGGCTGGCACAGCCAGGAAATGAGAGTTGGCTAGAAGGGGTTAGGCTGGCAGAAGCCGACTGGTAACTGGAGAAGGAACGGATGGCAAAGCAAAGACGGCAGACGTGGATGGTCAGCTTCGCCTGGAGGACATCCTGTGAGCTCTATGTGTTCATGCTCCCCTAACATGGCATCCTGTAAATAACAGAGTGGACTTGAACCCTTGTCCCCGGAGTTCATGTCCAGTATTATTCTTTTACAACATCCAGCTGTTGAACATGCACAATGCAATGGCTGAGGAAGGAAGGATTCCTCGGGCATGGAGACTCGTGTGCAAAAGCAGCCTAGTGTGGTATTGCCCAGTAGGCGGCTGCCAGCATCCCCACAATGAAATGCTTCTACAAAGGAGTCCTGACACTGACCTCTTAGTGTTTCAGTTTCCTTAAGCTGCAAACATGGGATATTAAAGAATGGTGTGGAGTCAATCAGATTGTGCACACAAAGCACTCAGGCATTACAGACACAAGCAGAATTTTAGCTTTCACACCTTCTACCAATACGACTATCATCATCATAAACTAAAAGAAGTCACTCAAGAATGCCTCAGAAGTCTACCAACACAACTGCCCCAGTAACTGATGAATCCCAAAGCATAATCTCCAGATCGGATCTCTTCCCTGAAACCAGAGTCCTGTGGTCAATCCTCTTCTATTCTGCCAGGCTGTCTGATAGGATCTTAGACTTAACTTGGGATTCACACACACACACACACACACACACACACACACCTCTGTACTTCTTTCCTAAGGCTTCACCCAAATTCACCCCAAAATTTAGCAGTCATCCTTTGCTTCCTCTGCTTCTTGATCCTCATATCCAACCCATCAGCAAATCCCATACCCGCCAGCGACCCTTCCTCTCACTTCCTAAGTGGTATCCCTTGCTTCCATGCCAAAGCCAAAACCAGCTCTTAAACATGGGAATCAGTAATCCCAGCACTATGGGAGGCTGAGGAGGGTGGATCACCTGAGGTCAGGAGTTCAGGACCAGCCTGGCCAACGTGGTGAAACCCCGTCTCTATTAAAAATAT
This sequence comes from Saimiri boliviensis, assembly GCF_048565385.1. NCBI lineage: Eukaryota > Metazoa > Chordata > Mammalia > Primates > Cebidae > Saimiri > Saimiri boliviensis. Next base: position 13,506,615 of record NC_133466.1, read on the forward strand.
TAAAACTAGCCAGGTGCGGTAGCAGGGACCTGTAATCCCAGCTACTCAGGAGGCTGAGGCAGGAGAATCGCTTGAACCCCAGAGGCAGAGGTTGCAGTGAGCCGAGATCACACCACTATACTGTAGCCTGGGCAACAGAGTGAGACTCTATCTCAAAAAAAAAAGGGGGGGAATCAGATCATATCACCCCTAGACTCAAAACCTGCTCAACAGACCCCTGCAGAAAAGATTCCCCAAGAACTTTATTTCGATGTGGCCTGCCTCCCTCTTCCTTTCACTGTCACCTCCTGGGAGCCAGACACCAAGCTCTCCCCACTTCAAAGCCTTTGCCTTTGCCATTCCCTCCCTCTGTGTCTTGGTCCACTCAGATTGCCATAACGAAACACTTAGACTGGGTGGCTCAAATACCAGACATTTATTTCTCATGGTTCTGGGAACTCCAAGAGTTAGGTTCCAGCAGATGTACACAGATAGAGATTTACTCTAAGGAATTGACTCACATCATGATGGAGGCTAAGACATCCAGAACAAAGGTGCCAGCAGATGCAGTTTCTCATGAAGGAAGCCTCTCCTCCTGGGTAGCAGACGAGTGCTCTTGCCAAGTGCTCTCATGGCAGAAAGACACACCGCCCCGGTCTCTTCTTTTTATAAAAATAAATCTTATTAAAAAGATCATAAGGGTCCCACTTTCATGAACTCAATTAAGCACAAATGCCTCCCAAAGGTCTCACCAAATAATACCATCACATCAGAGATCACAGCTTCAACGTATGAACTTGGGCAGGGGAGATCCGAACATTCATACAGTGTCTTGTTGGAGAACTGTCATGACACCGCCAACAATACACTTCTTTGACATCTCTGAAGTTTCTCGCTTCATTCAAGGCTAAGCTCTCTCAATCAGAAAATCAGAAATCAGGCGGACTACCCCAGGGTCTCTAATCGCCACACTCAAATGTTCATGTCATTCATCACTAACTAACAGAAGAATATACATTCACTTGTTTATGGGTCCTCTCTCTCTCTCTCTCTCTCTCTCTCTCTCATTCTCTCTCATTTAAGGCCCATGAAGCAAGGGACTTTGTATCCCAACACCCATGCATCCCATGCATGCCTGGTATACTGTATGCGTTCAGCAATGGCAATGTGGAGCTTCGTCTCAACTCTTGATCTGTTCATGTGGGAGAGGAAGGAGTTTCTGGGGCTTTGGGTGGTTGTGGCACTGTAGTGTGATGATGTGTGGTTGGTGACACCAGGCCAACCTCCTGCAGCTGCTTCCCAGCAGCCAGTTAGCTGATATTCAAGAAGAAAAAGGTGCATTCTTCAAACAAGATGCTGATGGCTTCTCACAGGACTCATCACAGTTGTACCTCCACCCAAAAGCTGAATGCAATGGCTATTTCAGTAAGAAAAATGTATCCGCCACCTCCCAGCTACAAATGGACCCAGGGCTTTGGGATATCTTGATGTGTGATCTCCTCTTCTAAATCCGAGAAAGAGGCCATTGAGAAGGAATGGAATTTTAAATATTTTGTAGGAAGAGGCAACACACATACTCATCTGGACCATTTCCCCTTGCATGCATTTCTCATTCAAAAGTGGCTTCCTGGCCTGGTGTGGTGGCTCACACCTGTAATTCCAACAATTTGGGAGGCTGAGGCGAGTGGATCATCTGAGGTCAGGAGTACGAGACCAGCCTGACCAACATGGCGAAACACTGTCTCTACTAAAAATACCAAAAAAAAAAAAAAAAAAAAAAAAAAAAAAAAAAAAATTGTCCGGTGTGGTGGTGCATGCCTGTAATCCCAGCTACTCGAGAGGCCGAGGCAGGAGAATCGCTTGAATTTGGGAGGAGGAGGTTATGGTGAGCCGAGATCGCGCCATTGCACTCCACCCTGGGCAAGAAGAGTGAAACTCCATCTCAAAAAAAAAAAAAAAAAAAAGTGGCTTCCCATCTTACACTGACACCAACATCGTCCCCATGGCCCTACCAGGCCCAACACAATCTGCATCCCACCCTCCAGGGCTCGTCTCTCTTCCTTCATCCCATCATGATTTTTGGAATATTATCCCAAGAAATAGCCACAGAACTGGCTTCCTCACCACCTTCCAGTCTTTGCTCAAATGTCACCTTCTCTGTGGCCCTTTTCTCTTAAGCTTTTCTCTATGATGCAAATTTCCCCTAGGCTACGCCCCTCCCCCATCGTTATTCCCCTTCCGTGGTTTATTTCCCTTCACAGCACTTATTGCCATCTGACACATTACATCATTTCCCTCTTCATTTTGCTTATTGTCTGGCTCCTCCCCTAGAATGTCGGCTCCATGAGGGCTGGGGCTTTGGTTAGGTTCACTATGCATGGTGCCTGCCCCCTGGGGAGTGCTCAACACAAATTTGTTGTGGTTTGACTGAACTTGTAATTCACAGGATCTCTAGTTGCAGAAGCGGACGACCTTACTAAAAGAGAAGGCAGAAAAGAGAAACGCAATAAAACCCGGTCCTGCCGGAGAAGGCGCACATCATAAAGCCATATGGCAAAAGATCAATATTCATGCCTCAAAGAAGGGCCTCCAGGACAAGCTACGGCAGGAAGGGAAAAGTTATTGTTAGCACTGAGACTTATTTACAGTCTCTGGCTGGGTGCTAACTCCCGTCCGTTTCTTTTTTTTTTTTTCTTTTCTTTTTTTTTTTTTTTTTTGAGACATAGTCTCACACTGCCGCCCGGGCTAGAGTGCAATGGCGCGATCTCGGCTCACTGCAACCTCCAGCTTCTGGGTTCAAGCGATTCTGCTGCCTCAGGCTCCTGAGTAGCTGGGATTACAGGTGCCCGCCACCACATCCAGCTAATTTTTTGTATTTTTAGTAGAGACAGGGTTTCACCATGTTGGCCAGGCTGGTCTCGAACTCTACCTCGTGATTCGCCCGCCTTGGCCTCCCAAAGTGCTAGGATTACAGGCGTGAGCCTCCGCGCCCGCCCACTCCTGTCCATTTCTTGGTAGGGATTGGGTAGAGCCTGCAGCAGCGAGGGGCCTGCGGGGACTTAGAAGTGAGCACATGCAACTACGACAGGCCATGGTCTACGGTGCGCCCAGCAGGTGCAGATGCAGTGAGGAGGAGGGCACCCTGGAACTGAGCCCACTCACCAATCACAGGACTGGGCCCTCGTGCTGATTGCAGAGGCCTGCCTGGCACAGCCGGGTGGACAGAGGCAGACAAAAAGGGGCTGGCGCCCCCTGCTGGTCAGCTCAGCTCTGCTTTCCCTCCGCAGCCCGGAGGGGCCCAAGGAACCCGGGAGCAAAAGCAGGATTGGAGTCCAGACCCTCCCTCACCAGCTGCCTCCGTGGCCCTGGGCAGGACACTTACTGTCTCTGAGCATCCGCTTTCTCCCCCTGGAAAGGAAGAACTTCTCCCTGTCATTCCTAAGTCCCAGGACTGCTGTCAGGGTAAAATGAGGCCAATTATGGGCATATGCTATGAAAATAAAAGCTATTTTGGTTATGCTTAGCACAGCATTCTTAAATCAGAACGAAAAGTGTCTGGGACATAAATCTGAAAGCAAGGGCCGGGCGCGGTGGCTCATGCCTGTAATCCCAGCCCTTTGGGAGGCCGAGGCGGGTGGATCACGAGGTCAAGAGATCGAGACCATCCTGGTCAACATGGTGAAACCCTGTCTCTACTAAAAACACAAAGATTAGCTGGGCATGATGGCGCACGCCTGTAGTCCCAGCTACTCGGGAGGCTGAGGCAGAATTACTTTAACCCAGGAGGCGGAGGTTGTGGTGAGCCGAGATCGAGCCATTGCACTCCAGCCTGGGTAACAAGAGTGAAACTCCGTCGCAAAATATATATATATATGCATATATATGAAAACAATACATTTAAAATAAAGCTAGGAATGAATGGGTGGAAAAAACGTGGTTGTCCAGGGCCTCTTCATTCCATGGCTGAGGCTCTCTGGTGAGCATTAGCGTAGGATTCACACATCTGCAGGCTTTGGGCCCCCTCCATGCACAGGGCGCCACTATCCTAGGCCTGCTCCTCAACCCTCCTCTTCCAGTTTCCTCCTTCCAGTCCCCTGAGCAACTGGCCAAGCCAGTTGCTACTGTCAGTGAGTCCATATGTGTAAAAAGATAGTGATAGGTAAGTAGGTAGGTAGATAGATGATTGATAGATAGATGGATTGATAGTTAGATACATATACATGGATACACAGAGAAATAGATGATAGCTTTTTTAGAAAGGGTCTGGCTCTGTTGCCCGGGTTAGAGTGCAGTGGTGCCATCATGGCTCACTGCAGCAGTCTCACCCTCCTGGGCTCAAGTCATCCTCCCATCTCAGCCTCCCAAACAGCTGGTGCTAGAGGTACGCACCACAACGCCTGGATCGTTCTTTTTTTGTGTATTTTTTGCAGAGGTGGAGTTTCACCATGTTGCCCAGGCTGGTCTCAAACTGCTGAGCTCCTCCCTCGTCATTCTCCCAAAGTGCTGGGATTACAGGCATGAGTCACTTCGCCTGACCAATAATAGATAATTGGTAAAGAGATAGATCAATAAATAGATAATAGAGAAATAGATGATTGGTAAATAGACAGATGATAGATTCAATAGAGAGAAGGATAATAGAGATAATACATGACAGATACGTCATGAATGACCAACGGATGATAATTAATAGATACAGATAAAGAAGTAGAGAGATAGATGATATCTAGATAGATAAGTGATTGATACAAAATAGGTCAACAGACACATTAATCAGTAGATGATGAACAAGAAGAAGGAGGAGGAGGAAAGGAAAGGAAGGAAGGAAGGAAGGGAAGAAGGAAGGGAGGGAGGGAAGGAGGAACGGAGAGAGGAAGGGAGGGAGGGAGGAAGATAGGTATTCTCTATCAAACCAAGATAACCTGGCACACCAATGAAGCTCCACCCATCAGGGTTTCCCTTGATGTCTTTACGGCCCATCCTGAGTTCAGCTGTAATGCAGTCACTCCATTTTTGTTCCCATTCACCAACCAAGATCAAAGCTTACTTTTTCTTCCTCCATCAGTGTAAGGGCTTCCCCTTCCAAATGTGGCTGCAGATGTGAGTTGAGGGAGTACCCTTGGTGCAACAGTGATGGGGACCCCAGAAGTCTGAGCTAGCTGCCGGTGTAGCTGGCTTGGGCCTCCAGGCCTTGCTGACATATTTGATCATGGATGCCAGACCGTCTGTCTTGCCTTGGCTACTGTGGGGCCCACTCAGCCTTAGAAGCTGATGAGCCCATGCCGGGCAGTTGGAGATGCAGATGGTCACCTGGTATCCCATGTCCAGATGCTTCATCTCTCCCGTGGTCCAGCAGCAGCACACCCCGAACTCTTTCCTGAAGAGTGTAAAACTTTCCACTGCAGATGGCATGGCCTTGCCCCGGAACCCTAGGGGTCCTTCATGATTCCCCTGTGGAACTTTCTGTAAACTGCATATGGTGGCCTGTCCCCACCTCTGAGATTGCGAGTAACCTGAGGCATGCTGGATTATTCAGCCCAAGCAGAAGGGCTGTGTGCACTGCAGCCTGGATCTACTCCAGAGCCCTCCTCTGGACCTCACTTCCAGGAGGCAGCCTTCCATGTAATCCACTCTATGGGTAGGAAGAGTATTCCCAGATCTGGACTATGCCACCTCCAGAAACTATGGTACCTACCAGCATTGTGCTTCCTTCTTCATGGTGGGAGGTGTGAGATGCAATAATTTATCCTTTAAATGTATCCCCAGTGTCCCTTGGACCACCACGCTTCTACAACTGACAACTTCTTCAAACTTGAGGGTTTGTCTCCTATGATCTGAAGCCCACGTGCATTTCCAGGGCCTTCAGTACACCTGCTGCATCTGCTCATCCACCTGATATCTGATTGACACGAGGCATTGATACAGTGGACCAGGGTGCCTTTCTGTAGGGTGTCCAGCAGGTCACTATGTATCATAAATGACAGAGGGCAGGAGAGTTAGCACCACCTGAGGGAAGGCTAAACACATACTATTGCCTGGTCTAAGTGAATGCAAAGGTTTTTTTCCTCCGCCTTTCAAGAGTGACGTAATAGAACGCATTCACCACAACAATGGCCACATATCCCCCAAAGGCTGCATTCATCTGTTATAGTAAAAATACCACACCAGGCCCAGCAGCTGCAATCTGGGCTCCTTCTGATGGAGTTTGCAGTAGTACACTATCGTTATCCAGGGTCCAGTGGTTTCCGCAGGGGCCAGGCTGGTAAATTAAACAGAGATGGACTGGGGCCATCACACCTGCATCCTGTGAGTCCTTAAGGGTGACACTAATCTCTAGCACTCTTGGGATGCACAACTGTCCTTCAGTTTTAGAGCCTTCTACTCAGCCTTCTGTTACAACATCGCCTACCTCACAGACCAAATAATGCAGCGGTTATGGCAGGTAGCAAGTATGCCCATTCCAACTGTACACTTGGCAACTATGGGGACAACCACCACCTAAGTCCACGGATACAGTGGACCCACTGTGGCTTGACCCATGCCAAGACTGAATTAATTATCTTGCATCTATCTGTCCCCACCCTAACAGGGAGTCTGTGATGAGTCTTTAAATCTCTGCATATCAATTCGGACCTACATAGTCATTGAAATGTTTGGTCCCTATCTTAATTCTTTATTACAGTGTAACAGATTACCCTAAAATTTAGTGACTTAAAACTGCAATAAACATTTATTATCTCTCAGAGTTTCTGTGGGTCTGGAATTTGAGGGTGACTAACCTTTGAGGTTATGGCAGAAGGTCTTTCATGAGGTCGCCGGCAAGATGTGGGCTGGAGCTACAGCCAACTGAAAGCTTGATGGGAACCGGACGATCCAATTCCATGATGTATGGCTGTTGTTCATGGGTGCTGTTGCCAGGAGGCGTCAGTTCCTTGCTACTTGAACCTCTCCAAAGGTTGGTTTGAGTGTCCTCATGAAACGGCAGATGGCTTCTCCCAAATGCAGTGATGTTTAAGAGCAAGGCAGAAGCCACAGTGTATTTATGCCTTCGCTTCGGAAGTCACACTCTGTCATTTGCACAATGTCCTAGTCATTACAGGTCAGCCCCATTTGGCCACACAGAGGCAGGAAGAGTAGGAGGTGAGATGCCCTGGGACCCATCTTGGGAGCCAGCTACCACGCCCCTTCCTCTTGCACGTGGTTACCCAAGCAAATGGCCTTAGGTCCCTCTGGGGACGGATCAGCCGAGTCATTACTGTGCCTGTTTGCTCTAATAAAGTTCTTTCTCCCAAAGATCCAGACTTCTCTTCAATCAATGGGATCTGGGTTAGAAAAGTGGCTCAAGTTTAAAAACTGAACAAAGGATTATAATTAGTTTATTGGGCAGCTGCCCTTGATTTCTTCTAGTTGTATAAATTAAAGAACATCCTCACTCATTTGCCATCTGTCTTACCCCTAGGGACATCACACTCTTTAACTGTCTTCACCACTCCCTGTGGGTGGATCCTCCCTGACTGCCATTCAACTTTGATGCTCTTTCTCTTACTGGCGCCTGCCTGGCTTCTGGTGGTTGAGTGCTGCTCCTGGCCTCTGTTATTTCAGTATCCTATCACATCAATTTACATCAATAAACCACATTCTGCTGTGGCATTTTTCTACTACAGCCCTGGGAGAGCCACCCCTGAGCTTCTCGCTGCCTCTGGTGCCCCTCTCACTCGTGCATTTCTTATTGCTTAGGACAGTGGAAGGTCCTCTGTGCCTCTGTGTGCAATAGAATCAATTGGTGAGGTTTCTAGCCTTTGTGTCTGTGAGTTCTAGATGGCCACTTCTCTGAGGCCTTCTCTGTCTGCTGTGGCAGTTCTGGCATTCCTGCTTCAGTTAGCATACCAGTGCTTTTCCCAGCCTCTAAGAGCAGCTCAGGAGTGTGTCTCTTCCAGGGGTCTTGCCAGCATACTCAATTCTAAATCGCAGCAGGATGCTCCCAAATTGATAAGTTCTCACTTATCCAACTTTATGTTTCACTCTCCTTGATCCGGCACCTGAGAAACCGGTTCCTTCCATCTTCTGCCAGCCCACATTGGGTAAAGCCTCCAGCTCCTTCAACATAGGGTTGCATTGCTCCCTTATTCAGTTCACCAATGCCATGTTGTGACTTAACTCTACTTGTTGGCCTCTTGGCCAGGAAGGGAAGTAGGATTAGGGTCTCTGCATGGTCTCCAAGGAAAAGGAAGGAGCTGCCCTTAACAAGGAGATGAGACTATAATAGTGCTATAGTTTGGGATGTTTGACCTTTCCAAACGGCAAGTTGAAAGTTGATCTACAATGTTAATGGGAGGTGTTTGGGCCATGGGGGCAGATCACTTATGAATAGATTCCTGCCGTCTCTGGGCTAGGAAGAAGTGATTGAGTTCTTGCTCTGTTAGTTCCTGTGAAAGCTGGTTGTTACAAAGAGCCTGGCACCTCCTCCAGCCCTTTTTCTTCCTCCCTCGCCATGTGACCTCTGCACACACTGGTCCCCTTCACCTTCCACCATGAGTGGAAGCAGCCTGAGGCCTCACCAGAAGCAGGTGCTGCTGTCATGCTTTCGTACAGCATTAGTCAACACATAATAAATATTACTGTAAAGTAAATAATAAAATGAATTACAATGGCTAAAATGCACACAGTAAAATATGCTAGAGATGTAAACATCAATAGACCTGTACCCATTCATTGCAGTCAAAATTTACAAAAATTATCCCAGCATGAGCCAAATAGATCTCTTTTCTTTATCAGTTACCCAGCCTCAGGTATTCCTTTACAGGAACACATAGACTAAGACAAATCATGAAGATAAATGAGTGCTCCCGGGTCAATGTAAACACGAAAAGTAAAAGAAGCGTGAAAACCAAATGCTCTTTTTAGATCAAAACCATAGTATCCGAAATAGAAACCAATCTCAAAAGAAAATTAATATGTTTAAGCTTATACAAACAGAAATCTAGATGCATAATAGAAAATTCAGGGTCCAGACTTGTTCTCAAAAATGTAATAAAAGATTTTAATGAGGTCTACCTTAATTAAAGTCAAAATTCTAACTTTTAGAACTAAAAAATAGAACTACCATTTCATTCAGCAATCCCACTACTGGGTATCTACCCAGAGGAAAATAAGTCATTATAAGAAAAAAAAATACTTGCACACATATGTTTATAGCAGCACAATTTGCAATTGCAAAAATGTGGAACCAGCCCAAATACCCATTGATCAATGAGTGGATAAAGAAACTGTGGTATACGTATGTATTATGAATACTACTCAGGCATAAAAAGATTAGAATTAATGGCATTCACAGCAACCTGGAAGGGACTGGAGACTATTATTCTTTTTTTTTTTTTTTTTTTTGAGACGGAGTTTCACTCTGATTGTCCAGGCTAGAGTGCAATGGTGCAATCTCGGCTCACTGCAACCTCCACCTCTCAGGTTCAAGCAATTCTCCTGCCTTAGCCTCCGGAGTAGCTGGGATTACAGGTCTACCTTAATTAAAGTCAAAATTCTAACTTTTAGAACTAAAAAATAGAACTACCATTTCATTCAGCAATCCCACTACTGGGTATCTACCCAGAGGAAAATAAGTCATTATAAGAAAAAAAAATACTTGCACACATATGTTTATAGCAGCACAATTTGCAATTGCAAAAATGTGGAACCAGCCCAAATGCCCATTGATCAATGAGTGGATAAAGAAACTGTGGTATACGTATGTATTATGAATACGACTCAGGCATAAAAAGATTAGAATTAATGGCATTCACAGCAACCTGGAAGGGACTGGAGACTATTATTCTTTTTTTTTTTTTTTTGAGACGGAGTTTCACTCTGATTGTCCAGGCTAGAGTGCAATGGTGCAATCTCGGCTCACTGCAACCTCCACCTCTCAGGTTCAAGCAATTCTCCTGCCTTAGCCTCCGGAGTAGCTGGGATTACAGGCATGCACCACCACACCTGGGGCTAATTTTGTATTTTAGTAGAGGCAGGTCTTCTCCGTGTTGGTCAGGCTGGTCTCCAACTCCCAACCTCAGGTGATTTGCCTGCTTCTGCCTCTCAAATTGTTGGGATTACAGGCGTGAGCCAACTGCGTTGAGCCTCCTGGAGACTATTATTCTAAGTGAAGTCACTCAGGAGTGGAAAACCAAACATCATATGTTCTCACTCTTAAGTGGGAGCTAAGCTATGAGGATGCAAAGGCATAAGAATGATACAGTGGACTTCGCGGACTTGGGGAAAGGGTGGGAAGGGGTGAGGGATAAAAGACTATAAATTGGGGTCAATGTATATTGTTCAAGTGATGGGTGCAGCAAAATCTCACAAATCACCACTAAAGAACTTACATAGTCAAATATCACCTGTTTCCCCAAAACCTATGGAAATAAAAAAAAAATAAATAAATTTCAAACATTCTAGCTTTGTAGTGATACAGTACATAGCACAAAAGAAGACAGGTGTAAAATTGAAGATTTGGGCTGGGCATGCTGACTCACGCCTGTAATCTCAGCACTTTGGGAGGCCAAGGTGGGCAGATCAGTTGAGGGCCAGAGTTTGAGACCAACCTGGCCAAGATGGTGAAACCCCATTTCTACTAAAAATACAAAAATTAGCCGGGAGTGGTGGTGTGTGCTTGTAATCCCAGCTACTCGGGAGGCTGAGGTGGGATAATTGCTTGAACCTGGGAGGCAGAGGTTGCAGTGAGCAGAGATCGCACCACTGCACTCCAGCCTGGGTGACACAGCGAGACTCTGTCTCAAAAAATAAAAATAAAAATTCAAGCTTTGGTGACTTGGTGACTGACCAATGTTGTGCGTTCACTTCCAAAAAAAAGTGCTGAAGACTGGCAAGGAAGAAAAATTCAGGAACGACAGTGAAAAAAACATGGAATACTTCCATGGAAGTGTAAGAGAAACCATTGGGCTTTTTTGTCAGTTAATCCTCAGGGGAAAAAAATGTGGAACGAAGGTACCATTTATGAATTGAGATAGTAAATATTTCTATTTATTCATGCAATGAGCCTCTGAGCTTCCTGAAATTTTAACTAAGAACTCAAATATCCCAGAAATATTTTTTACCATTTCTATAAACTCTAAGAAATATCAGACAGTTTGGTGGACTTGAGCCTTTGTGTGGGGCCTATGGAAACATCTGGAATTCTTCACAGATGGCCAGAGAAAGACTGAGATGCAGTGTCTCAGATGAGATGAGACTTATGACGTCTCATGGTGTCATGAGTGTTTAGATGGGTTATGAATATAACCCTTCATCGACAGGAATCAACTTCCTTCCCAAGGGTCTTCTGAGCCCCTTAAGAATAACAGGAAACAATAAAGACACTTCTAAGTGTCCAGTGTTTTCTTTCAGGTCCCAGGAACCCTGTTGACCTAACCCAGACAGGACCACTGTGTTGCAAGTGCATAATCCTTGAATAAGTCAAGCCACCAAAGTCCCAGCTGATATAAAGTACCAGTGTGTTGGTATAACAGAAATTTCCTTGGCCTAACAATCAATCAATCAACCAATCAATCAATAAAATAGCTTTGGCCAGGTCCAGTGGCTTACACCTATAATCCCAGCACTTTGGGAGGCTGAAGCAGGCAGATCACCTGAGGTCAGGAGTTCAAGACCAGCCTGGCCAACATGGCGAAACCCACCTCTACTAAAAATATAAAAATTAGCCAGGTATGATGGCAGATGCCTGTAATCCCAGCTACTTGGGAGGCTGAGACAGGAGAATTACTTGAACCCAGGAGGTGGAGGCTGCAATGAGCCAAGATTGTGCCATTGCACTCCAGCCTGGGTGACAAAGCAAGACTCTGTCTCAAAAAAAAAAAAAAAAAATCCTGCCCAAATCTGTTGAGTGAACTTAACTAAACTAATATTATATCTGAAAAATTTAAGTTTATTTTTTGTGAAAAGAATATTAAATGGTTGTTTCTTATTTTAAAACTTATTCTACAACCTCTTCATGTGCAAATGTTCATATTCTTCCCAGAACCCAGTGAAACAGCAAGCAAAAAATGCCGCAATTCCTATGGTGCTGTAGGGAAAAAGAAGGAAGCAACGTTTGAGCCTATAGTCACATCCCCTAGCAGGTGAAATTGTGTCTGGAACATGATTCAAACTATTGCAGGGAATTCCTCATAACGCCAGTCCTCACTTCACAGACACAGAAAGAAGACACCGTAAAAAGGCAAGAAGTTAGAAAGACATAATAGGAAACCTCTGCTGAACAGAGATCTTGTAAGAATTCATTAGAGGCAGGTGTCAGTAATAGTGATAATGTCACTACAGGCTGTCAAACTGATGCTGCTATAATACTGCTGGAGAAAACAACTATAAACCATTCTATTTTCAATCTAAAAACCTGGAGCCTTTATTCTTTTATTCCACTATCATTTGCTCTAAAGAAGATACGTGTATATACACACACACACACACATATATATATATATATATATATATATATATATATATATATATATATCTTATATATCTTTTTATGTATCTTATTTACATATATATCATAAATATGTATATATAAATAAGATACACATAAAGATATATATCTTTTATCTCTCTCTCTCTCTCTCTCTCTCTCTCTCTATATATATATATATATATATATATATATATATATATGAACTAATATATATATGGGGGGAGAGGTTTTACAAGTCATCTTCCTGATACTGTTGAAGTGGGTTTTTTTTTCTTCTTTTTAGATCCCATTAAGAGTGAACGTGATTCCTATGTTGGAGTCGTTTGACATCACACTAGCAGCCAGAATAAATATTAGATACTTGGCTGGGCACAACATCTCATGCTTATACTCCCAGCACTTAAGGAGGTCAAGACAGAAGGATCACTTGAGCCCAGGAGATATATACAGAGATGTGTTGCAAGTCATCTTCCCAATACTGTTGAGGTGGTTTGACATCACACTGGCCAGATTAAATACTAGATACTTGGTTGGGTACAGTGTCTCATGCCTGTAGTCCTGGCACTTTGGGAGGCCAAGACAGGAGGATCACTTGAGCCCAGGAGATACATGTATATGGAGAGAGATGTGTTACAAGTCATCTTCCCAATACTGTTGAATTGTTTTGACATCACACTGGCCAGATTAAATATTAAATACTTGGTCGGGTGCAGTGTTTCGTGCCTGTAGTCCTGGCACTTTGGGAGGCTGAGACAGGAGGATCAATTGGGCCCAGGAGTTCAAGATGAGCCTGGATAACATGGCAAAACCCTGTTTCTACAAAAAATACAAAAACTAGTTGGGGGTGGTGGCACGTGCCTGTAGTCCCAGCTACTCAGGAGGCTGAGGTGGGAGGATCACTTGAGCCCAGGAGGCCGAAGTTGCAGCTAGCCATGATTGCACCATTGTGCTCCAGGTCAGGTTACAGAGCAAGATCCTTTCTCAAAAAATAAAATAAAATAATTAAAGATAAATAAATAAATATTAGATACCATAAAGCCAAACATAGAACGTGCAGCGTGAAAGCAAGTAGAATTTCATATGTGAATTTAGGGGGCGCTCAATTATACAAAGGTCATACATTTTAAATACAGTTATAGTATAATACAGTATAGTATAATGTTTCTTTACTATAAAAATTAGAGACTATAAAAATTAGAGTATGCGTTCGTACAATACCCACAATTAATATAACTAAAGTTGTGAAAAATGAAAAAGATAGGATGGTCTCTACCAAGATTAAAACTCATAGAACACTATCATGTTGTAAGAGATGAAGCACTGTGTCGCCATCACGCAATAAAACCTGAATTTTCTCTTTGTGTCTATCTAGGCTCCAGATCTTTGTTCAAGCAAGTCTGCAAGTCATGGGTAATGTGTTATAGTCACGACTCTCAAGGTGCAATTTTCTTTGCTCCTAAGAACTAAAATGAATAGGTTTGCAGTTGGAATTCAATTACTAGGGACATATTTCATTTTCAAATCTGAACATTTTTGCAAAGATGTGATATTTTTAGAAAGCCTCCTGATATTTCCTTTCAGAAGCACTACTGATTTGATTGAAATACCAACTGTAACATAGCAAAAACCATAGAAGTAAATATTCAGAATGAAGGGGAATACCCTTATGTTTTATAGTTTTTTTTTTTTTTACCAAAATGTGTGTTTAGATAACTTTATTGTTTTTAAAGAAAATACATCTAATTAAAACATGCAAAAGGATTTTGTTGGATGTTCCATTTTGGTTCCTGCAAAATGAGAAAATTATATTAATATATATCAATGATCTTGGAAATGCACATACTTTTTGACCCAGCAAGTTTACTTCTAGGAATTTATCCTTAAAAGAATTCCTAGAGGCTGATTATGGTGATTCATGCCTGTAAACCCAGCATTTTAGGAGGCTGAGACAGGAGGATTGCTTCAGGCCAGGAGTTTGAGACAAACCTTAGCAACATAGCGAGACCCCATCTCTACGAAAAAATTTTAAAAATTACCTGGTTGTGGTGGTACGTTCATGTAGTCCCAGCTACTAGAGGCTGAGAAAGGAAGATTGCTTGAACCCAGGAGTTTGAGGCTGTAGTGAGCTGTGATTGCAGCACTGTGCTCCAGCCTTAGGGACAGAATGAGACCCTGTCTCTAATAAAATAAAAATAAAAAACACAATAAATAAATAAAACTCAGAAGATCCAGCTTTTTTTTAGATTCTGTCTCAAAAAGAAAAAAAATCCTAGAAAAGTGTCCAGAGATGTTAACATAAATATATTTACTGCTCTATGTATTTAGGATATTTTATAAAATACTGGAAGAAATCCACTTGTCTAACACTAGGGGAATTAAATAGGTAAAATGTGATATCTTCAAAAAGCATGCAACTACACAGCCATTCCACAATTACACAGCAATCCCACAGTTATTATGGTGTGGAAGAGTATCTGTGGGCATGAGAAAGTTATAATACTAAGGAGGACACTACTATAATGTTAAAGGTACTTAGAGAAATAACCTTTGAGTAAAAAGAATATAAGCATATTAAGTCCCAGCATTGAAAAAATAGTAGAAGCATGTTCTAATAGTGATTATCCCTAGGTGGTAGAATAAGTCTAATATTTATTTTGCTGGGCTTGGGCTTTTCTGTTTATGCAATCAACAGACATTTGTTGAATACCTTTTATGTGCTAGGAACTATGCTATGTGGTAAGCATGTAAGATGGTTTCAGAGCATGACCTAAAATTTTTGGACATTCAATTGAGAGATCTATGTACCCCTCCTGTTGAATCTGGGCTGATGACTGCTTGAACCAGTAGAGCAGGCGTCCCCAAACTTTTTACACAGGGGGCCAGTTCACTGTCCCTCAGACCGCTGGAGGGCCGCCACATACTGTGCTCCTCTCACTGACCACCAACGAAAGAGGTGCCCCTTCCTAAAGTGCAGCGGGGGGCTGGATAAATGGCCTCAGGGGGCCGCATGCGGCCCACGGGCTGTAGTTTGAGGACGCCTGCAGTAGAGTGTGACAGAAGTGAAGCAATGTGACTTTTGAAACTAGACAATAAAAAATTAAGCTCCTCCCACCTGGCTTTCTTGGGATACTCACCGTCTGAAGACCCCCTTTGGGAAGTTCTCTCTCCAAACCCAGTCACCATGCTGAGATACACCCAAGTCACATGGGAGTCCACACACAATGCTCCCATTAATTGTCTCAGTTCAGCCCATTTTTCATCCATCCCAGCCCAGAAACCACAAGTATCCATAAAGAAGCTAGTTTAGGGGTGGTTCCTGCAGCCACCACTCTCTTAGCCCCCAGACTAAAATCTTGCCAACAAAGGCCAAGACATCATGGAGTAGAGAATAACCATCTCCACTTTTTAAATAACCATCGCCCTTTTTAAATCTACACTCACAAAATGTGTAAGCATAATAAAATAACTGCTCAATAGCTGTGTCGCTAAGTTTGGGATGCATTGTTACACAGCAAAGATAACCAGAACAGCATGTCGCAGTGAATGATACACTGGTAGGCAAGCGCGAGAGCAAAAAAGTTACCAACCTATAACTGCAACCATCTGTGCACTGCTCAGATAACTGTACCTGTAACTAACAAGCAAGATAGCTACCAGGGATGCTATGAAGAAAGTAAAGAAGATTAGGTGGATTCGTCTGTTGCATATATCACTAACTGCTGCTCAGTGTGTATACACACACACACACACACACACACACACACACACCCACCATAATATATATACTATATATAATACAATATATATTATGTGTGTGTATACACATATTGATCTATACAGGAGGCTTACAGATCAAGGTGTTTATACATATATATATATATATATATATATATATATATATATATACACACACACACACAGGAGGTATATAGATCAAGGTGATATATATAGAAACAGGAGGTATATATATCAAGGTATTATGTATGTATACACATATACACACACAGGATGTATAGAGATAAAGGTTTTTATGTATATATATATATTTATTTATATATATACACACAGGAGGTATATAGAGCTATATAAATATAGATCTATATATATAGATCAAGGTGTTTATATATATATACACACACAGGAGGTAAATAGATCAAGGTATTATATACATATGCCATTTATATATACATATATATATGGTATATAGATCAAAGTGCAAGCGGATTCAGTAGATGGTAAAGGAGCCCCCATCTATGAACTAGAGACCCCCTTGCTCATTCATAGATGATGCCTTCTCACTGTGTCTTCACAACTCAACTTAGCTCAAGGTAAGAGGATTAGGCTGCCTTCAGCCATAACCCTTTCCCGAAGGTTTTGCAAACCTCTCGGCCTTTCAAGAGGGTTTGCATCTTTTCTGTAATTTTTCCCACCATGCTGACGGATCTCCTACACCTTTTGTTCTGCCATGTGAAGACACTGCAGAACCTTGAGACAGCCCTCATTAAGTCTACTCTCAATCCCACCCTGCATGCCTTTTTCTTCTACTTCAGTAATCGCTGGATCTACAAACATATCTGATATTTATCGCACACATTCGATCCCACAGCTCACTGCCTGGCCCACTGGCTTAGGGCAATGATCAAGCAGACCTACAAGTTATGACATCACTGCTTGACCAAGCCACTCAACTGCATCAATTTTTCCACCAAAATTGGAGAAACTTAACTAAACAATTTCAACTTACCCAAAGACTAGCCAAACAAATTATCCTGCAATGCCCAGATTGCCAGCTCACAGGCACGTCCCCTCCTTCTACAGGTATTAACCCTAGAGGACTCGAACCTAATCAGTTACGGCAAACAGATATTACACACGTCCCTGAATTTGGAAAACTAAGATATGTACATGTATCCGTTGATACCAGTTCTCACCTAATTAGTGCACATGCGCTTCCTGGAAAGTTCACCCAATATGTTATTAAACATCTTTTTTAACTTTTGCATTTATGGGGTGGCCCACAAAAATTAAAACTGATAATGGTCCAACTTATGTCAGCTCAACATTTCAACAATTTTTTCACATATGGAATGTCCAACATTCCACAGGCATTCCATATAACCCCCAAGGACAGGCCATAGCAGACTGTGCCCACTCCACACTTAAAAATATACTCAGAAAACAAAAAGGGAGAGTATGGGTAAGGACCCTGCAACAATACTACCACAAACCTTATTTACCTTTCATTTCTTAAATTTAGATGATAAATTTCAATCAGCCATAGAAAAGCATTTTGCAAAAATTTCCCAAGACATAAAACCCGCAGTTTTATGGAAAGATGTAAATAGTAACGTATGGTGTGGTCCAAATGATGTGCTAACATGGGGAAGAGGATATACTTGTGTTCACATCCCCTCAGGCCTTCTTTGGATTCCAGCACAATGCATCAAACCCTACCATGGCGTGGGTAGGACCCAACCCAGTACCAGAAATGAAGGAAATGACCCTGCAGGACCCACAGCCCCAGATGATGTGGCTTTCTCGGACAACACAGACCCAAATATCACCTGGGGGATGCTGAAGATGACTCAGGAGGCTGAGTGAATCCTGCTCTGGACACAGACACCATTCCAGACAATTTGTTCCTTGCTATGCTCTTTGTTGTACATTGCAACTCTCCAGGATATTGATCCTTTTTATGCTCTTGCTTTCCCTGCCACCCATTTCTGCTACACTCTGTTGGGCTCATGTCTTAGATCCACCTTTTTTCCACCCTGCTACCTGGAAGGACACACCCTTCCCAGCCTCTTATAACGTAACTGCTTGGCTAGGAGAGACCGACTTATTCCCAGTGGGGTCCCTCATTAATGGCACACATTAGACTAAGGTGCCAGGTAACACTACATATCTCTCCACTATCCTCCCACTGTGTGTAAGTTATAAACATTCTAACCCTTATTGTATATCCACCCAAACACAATTATGGCTACATCATGGCAAAGGAAATGCCTTAACATTCCTGGTTGCAGGTAGCCTCAAACCGGGCAACACAACCAATGCCACTTTTCCCAACATTCCTCTCTGTGCCAAAGAATGAAGCTGAGAAAGTAATGGATTCCACGTTGGCTGGAAGGTCTGTCATGGGGACAAGCCCATAGCCTCCAGTTAGGCAATTATAACGTCTTAGACTGGAACCCCCACAGCCATTTGTAGGGAGACCATACTGATGTCTGTGTTTATTGCGGCATCAATCACAGTTTCATAGCCACGTTCCTCACCCCTATGATTAGGGCCAATGGGGGACAGGATATCCCAGACCCTAAGTAGAGTCCACGCCACCCCAAGACACTTTATGTGTCGTAGGACATCTTAGCATCTCATTAACACCTGGCATGGGACATATCATAATTCCAGTAACAATTATACTATGACCTTTATTCATAATCACACAGATCAGTGCCTAATTTGCACTACCCAGCCATATGTTTTCCTTATGGGAACCAATATTTCCATGATACCCCCAAACTCCACATTTGTGACCTAAGTGCAGGGACAGACTTGGTTCACCACATATATCACTAATTACAATATATCTGACTTAAATATTACTAGTGTCATGGTACTAAGGAGACAATCCGAGGCATTCCTTCCAGTCAATTTGGCATGCCATTGGCAAGGTTCCTCTGCTCTTGCCACCTTAGAACGTGCCTGTCTCAGGTCAGACACAAAGGATTCATAGGTAAATTTATAGCCTTTATAGTCTCAGCCATAGTCATCTTAGCAACTGCTGGTGTTGCTGTGCCTCTATTACCGAATCAATACAAACAGCTACCTTTGTAGATAACTTGGCCAGAATTGTGTCTAATGAACTTCTCCTACAGCAAGGAATAGATCAAAAGATTCTTGCACGTCTACAAGCCCTTGAGGTTGCCTTGGAATACATAGGGGAGTGACAAGATGCACTGGCATTCCGACAGCAATTAAACTGCCACTGGGAGCATAAACATATCTGTGTCACCTCTCTACCTTGGAATCAATCAATATAGTTGGGATGAAGTGAAACAACACCTCTGGGGAACCTTTCATGATAATTTAACAGCAGACGTAAAGCAACCTAAAACTAAAATTCTAGAATTCCCTAAACACCAGAGATCTACAAGCCCAACAAACAGCCATATGGAAGGATATCCAAGAATATTTGTCCTAGATAGACCCCAACTCCTAGGGGTCCCTCCTTGACTGGAAAAGAATGTTACTGATTATACTCATGTTTGTCTTTTGTTATTTACTGATTCTAGGATGCAAAGCTGGAGCACGAGCTTACCACTACACCTGACAAAACTGTTGCTGCACACATCTGCACTCTTCAATCAACAAAACCTGATGCAAAAAAACAAAAAAAAAAAAACAAAAAAAAAACAGGAAAGGAGGAGATGTAGATCAGTCAGAGTGGTGGGAAAAATTATAGGAAAGATGCAAACTTTCTTGGAAGGCCAGGAGGTTTTGCAAAAGCTTCAGGAAAGGGTTATGGCTGAAGCCAGCCTAATCCTCTTAACTTGAGCTAATGGCAGAGGGCAGATAACAAGGGAGTGCAAAGGAATTTATCTAGAAAAGTATATTTACCTATTTCTCCGGAAACTAGCCTTTGATCATCCGTGTGCAGAACTGCCCCCTACTTGGGGGGTCAACAGAGTTAATTACCCACAAATCCTGTTTGCTCCAAGCTTTTGTCATTAAATCTGTACTAAGTAAATGCAAGCATCTCCCACTTATTGGGGCCACACTTTCTCATCAGCTGTGCTAAGCCATATGGTCCCCTAGTCCCACCGACAGGCAAAATACCTCTGTCTGCGAACTTCTTTCATCCATCACTCAGCCAGAGTCTGTGGGACAGACTCCGCAAAAGGTATACACACACACACACACACATATATATGTGTGTGTGTGTGTGTGTGTGTGTGTGTGCGTGTGTGTGTACCTCCCATTGGGATATATCTCTATATATATGTATGTATATATGGAAGGTGGTCAATACAGCAAGAGTACTGGATACAAATTACAGAGCAATCAATGAGTGATGATGGTGAAGAGACAGCAGCAGCCACGCCTTCGTAGCATTGCAACCTCCTGTTGATATATGTATATATATATAATACCACCCATTGGTTTTTTTCCTCTGGAGAACTCTGATTAAACCAATAAAGATAAATAAGTAAAATAGATATATTTATACTCACATACACATGGAAAGAGATATGCATGTATGTGTATGCATATACATGCATATGTGTGAATGTAATGCATGTATACATACATGCATATGCATGTATATGCACATGTGTATGTGTACATGCATTATATACATGCATTCACATGTGCATGTATATACTTGCATATGCATGCATGTATATGCATATTTGCATACCTAGAGAGATTTATTTTAAGGAATTGGTTCACATGATTGTGGAGGCCTGGTAGGTCTGAAATCTGCAGGGCAGGCTGGTCAGCTCAAGACCCAGGGAAGAGTGGATGTTGCAGATTCAAGTCTGAAAGTAGGGGGAGGCAGAATTTCTTCTTCCTCAGGGGACCTCAGTCTTTTTTCTTAAGGCCTTCAGCTGATTGGATGAAGCCACCCCGCATTGTGGAGGGGAATCAGCTTCACTCAGAGTCTACTGGCTAAAAACACCTGTCCAACAATGTCTAGACTGATACTTGATCAAACATCAGGGCATCATAGTTTAATCAAGTTGATGCACAGAGTTAACATATCATATCTATTGTTTGATACTTTGAAAGTAACCTCCATGAGAGCAGGAATTCTTGTCTATTTGATTCACTGTCCTAGCACAGAGACCACTGCCTTGCACACAGTAGGCATTCCATTAACTATTTATGGAATCACTTCATAAGTATAAGAATTGACTACGAAAGTCACTTTATATGGATAGTCAGAGAAGACCTCTCTGAGGAGCAATGTTCAAACTGAGACCCAACGACTGAGAATGAGTATGGCATGTGCAGAGTTTGGGGAAAAACATTCAACACAAACAGACCCAAAGCTGCTGCAGCACAGAGGTGAGAACGAGCATGTCCACAGAAGGAAGGAGGTCAGCACAGCAAGACTGGTGGATACAGCACACAGAGCAATCAATAACGGATGATGGTGAAGAGACAGCAGCAGCCAGGTCTTTAGAGCCAGCATTGCAGTCAGGACCTCTTTGCACAATTAGAGACAGGAACCCTTTCCTCAGAGCAGAGCTCACCCCATGGCAGGACACAAGACCAGAATCAAGTTGGATGTCAGCCCCTGGGCCACCTGGGCCATGCACCTTGGAAAAACACAGGTGGCTCAATTTACCCAGTGATGCAAGTCTGACTCAATGGAAAAGGACAGAAGGAGGAAGATCTTAAAAAGCCTCCTGCATGGACAAGTGATAAAGGCTCCTTGGGCAAGGGTCATGGCAGCAGCACGGAGAGGTGGACTAATGGTGCCTGATGACAGATTCAATGTGAGGGATAAAGAAAAGGGAGGCAGGAGTGCTTTCATCTCAGTTGCTGTAACAAAAACACCATAGACTGAGTGGCTTAAACAACAAATATTTATTTCTCACAGTTCTGGACACTACAAAGTCCAAGGTCAAGGGGCAAGCAGATTCAATATCTGATAAAGGACTCCCCATTTATGAGCCAGAGGCCCCGTTGCCTGTGGATAGATAGTGCCTTCTCACTGTATCTTCACATGGCAGAACAAAAGCTCTCTGTGACCTCTGTATTAGTACATTCTCACACTGCTAATAAAGACATACCCAAGACTGGGTAATTTATAAGGGAAAGAGAGGTTTAATGGACTCACAGTTCTACATGGCTCTGGAGGCCTCACGATCATGGTGGAAGGTGAAGGAGGAGCACATGTCTTACATGGCAGCAGACAAGAGACATGCCAAGCAAAAGAGAGAAAAGCCCCTTATGAAGCTGTCAGACTTCATGTGAACTCACTTACAGTCACAAGAACAGCAGCGTGGGAGTAGCTGCCCCCATGATTCAATTACTCCCACCGGATCCTTCCCACAGCATGTGGGGATTATGAGAACTACGATTCAAGACGGGATTTGGGTGAGGACACAGTCAGACCATAGCCACCTCCTTCATAAGGGCACTAATTGCTTTCATGACCTAATCACCCTCCAAAGACCCCACCTCCTAATACCATCACATTAGGGGCTAGGATTTCAACACGGGAATTTTGAGGAGACGGAAACTGTCCATAGCAGAGAATAAGAGAGAAATCGTTATCAGTAACTCCAAGTTGGAGGCTCAACAGCTGGGTGCGTGATGTGCCATGACTGAGATAGGCCAGTCTGAGGGAGTAGGGTATACCAGATGGAGGGTGGCTTGGCGTCGGGAGTGGGAGGAAGATTAGGATCTCAGTTAGACACCAGGTGGACATAGTAAATAGGCTGTGGACACACAAGGCTTGAATTTAGGAGAATACTGGCTGAAGATATAAATTCTAGAGTCTGAAGCATATATTAATAGATGGATTTGAAGCCCTGGCCCCAGATGGGACTACCTAGGGATAAGGAATAGAACAGGGAAATGAAGAACACTCGGGATATCCCCTGCAATTTTTCTGCGCTATGCCTCTAATTTCCACATTTTCTTCAATAATCATATTGCTGTCATTCAAACATGTACTCCAAAACTTGGTCCCCAGGGTGGAGGTGTTGGGAAGTGGATCTTTAAGAGGTGTTCAAGCTCTACCCTCATGAACGGATTAATGCCATTTTCACAGGGTTAAGTTCCTTATGAAAGGACAAAGTTCAGCTCCCTTCGTCTCTCTCCATCTCTATCTCTACCTCTAGCCCTCTCTTCGCAATTTCTCCTTGTGTCATGGGGTAACACAGTACAAAGACCTTCTCCAGCCTCCAGAACTGTGAAAAATATGTTTCTGTTCTTTACAAAATACCTGGTCTCAGGCCTTTTGTTGCAGCAGCACAAAATGGACAAAACCACTTATATTAAGGCCTGAATTAGGAGAAAAATGAAGAAATATCATCTTCTGAAAGATGAGAGGGCATCGCATTGAGGTTCCTTTCCATTGGAAACAGATGGTGCATTTGGAAGAGAAAATTGAAGATGATGCAATGAAGGGAGGATTCTGAATAACAGTGTGGGCAGAGCTGAGGGAACAGACATGGGAGGGGAGGTCCTCTGAGGGTAGCAAAAGCGGGGAACACATCTCACCCCGGGACTTGAAGGAGCATAGGAGGGAGGGGTGTCTAAGTCCAGATACGCTGTGATCAAAGACAGAGAACTACAGCGATTCCACGAACAGCCCCAGCAGGGAGGCAGCCAGGCAAGCCAAGCTCCCACCTCTCTTCTTGTCTCCACATGCAGCTCTGACTGGGGTCTTGCAATGGCCAAACTCCAGGAGAACCCAGGGGGCAAGGAGAGAGGTGGGAGAGACTCAAGATTCACCAATAACTCTAACGCTAATCCTCCTCTAACCTCAATCTTAATTACTGTATGCATCGTACATTATTGAGAAGTAAAGGGTCAAAAAACCAATTTTCTTTTTTTTTTTTGAGATGGAATCTCACTCTGTCACCCAAGCTGGAGTGCAGTGACATGATCTTGGCTCTCTGCAACCTCCACCTCCAGGGTTCAAGCAATTCTCCTGCTTCAGCCTCCTGAGTAGCTGGGACTACAGGCATGCGCCACCACACCCAGCTCATTTTTTATATTTTTAGTAGAGACGGGGTTTCACCTTTTGACCAGGCTAGTCTTGAACTCCTGACCTCAGGTGATCTGCCTGCCTTGACCTCCCAAAGTGCTGGGATTACAAGCGTGAGCCACCACGCCAGGCCCAAAAAAACCTATCTTGAGACATCACTTTTTCAATCTTTTAGATGCTTCCACATGGAATGTGAGACTTGGCATCTGAACTCTTGGGGATTTAGCAAAAATAAGATAAAAACAGCTTCATTATCGCTTCCTGTCATGCCTTATATATGGGAATCTAATATTTGACAACAGTGGACATTTAAATCAGAAGGGGAAAGACCAGCCATTCAATAAGCCATGATGCGACATGTGGTTATCAACTGAATGGAAAAAAAAATGAGTTAACCCCTACTTCATGCCAATAATACAAATAAATTCCATCAGGATTAAAGCCCAAAAACATTTTTAAAGCTTTAGCTAGAAAATAGAGGATAATGTGTTTATCCTCAGCTTTCTTAAGAGACAAAAAGCAAAAACCATACCAAAAAAATAATAAATCTGTTCATCTGTAGTAACTGTGAGAACATGCCGGAAGACCTCCAACTAGAGGGAGCATCATTGTCCAAGGGCTTGGCTGCTGGACTCTGAAATCCATCACCGGGTAGCACTTAGGCCACGTTTCCTATGGGATTACAAGGCACAGTGGGGATGTACTAAGGTAGACCACACTTGGTTTCATGGCTGTGAGAGCCATAAGCTCACTCAGGGTCCTGAACTCAGAAGAGACACGTGCACTCACTTGGGCTCCTGAACTCAGATGGACCCTGTGCTCAGTTTAGCACTCTACTATTTTGTCTTGAAATTCTCTCACTCTTGTTTTTTTGTTTTGTTTTGTGTTTTTTGTTTCTGTTTTTGTTTTTGTTTTTGAGACAGGGTTTCACTCCATCACTCAAGCTAGAGCGCAGTAGCCCGATCACGGCTCACTGTAGCCTGGACTTCCCTGGCTCAGGTGATCCTCCCACTTCAACCTCCTGAGTAACTGCAACTACAGGAGCATGCCACCATGTCTGACTAATTCTTTTGTATTTTTTGTAGAGATGGGATTTCACCATATTGCCTAGGCTGGTCTCAAACTCCTAGGCTCAAGCAATCCGCCTACCTTGGCCTCCCAAAGTGCTGGGAATATGGACATGAGCCACTGCTCCCAGCCCCAGCCCCAAATTCTTAATTTTTTTTTTTTTTTTTTTTTTTTTCCTGAGACGGAGTTTCGCTCTTGTTACCCAGGCTGGAGTGCAATGGCACAATCTCGGCTCACCACAACCTCTGCCTCCTGGGTTCAGGCAATTCTCCTGCCTCAGCCTCCTCAGTAGCTGGGATTACAGGCACGCGCCACCATGCCCAGCTAATTTTTTGTATTTTTAGTAGAGACGGGGTTTCACCAAGTTGACCAGGATGGTCTTGATCTCTTGACCTCGTGATCCACCCGCCTCGGCCTCCCAAAGTGCTGGGATTACAGGCTTGAGCCACCGCGCCCGGCGAATATATATATATATATATTTTTTGAGACGGAGTTTCGCTCTTGTTACCCAGGCTGGAGTGCAATGGCGCGATCTCGGCTCACCGCAACCTCCGCCTCCCGGGCTCAGGCAATTCTCCTGCCTCAGCCTCCTAAGTAGCTGGGATTACAGGCACGCGCCACCACGCCCAGCTAATTTTTTGTATTTTTAGTAGAGACGGGGTTTCACCATGTTGACCAGGATGGCCTTGATCTCTCGACCTCGTGATCCACCCACCTCGGCCTCCCAAAGTGCTGGGATTACAGGCTTGAGCCACCGCGCCCGGCCCCGGCGAATATATTTTTAACAAGGAGTCCTGCATACTCATTTTGCACTGGACCCTCAGATTATGCAGGTAACCCTTCCTGGAGACAGGACTCCTCTGATAGCCAACGTTGGCTCAAGGACCACATGGCATCCTTGTGGAACCTTCTTTAAACTTCATACCAGTAGAGGACACTTCCACTCATCCTTCCTTCCCTTCATCTCTCAAGGACTAAGGGTGAGAGGTATCCCCTTCCCATTTTCTCACAGGCATTTGCCCTAGTAAAATTCCCACACACTTAATCCAATTTTAACTTCTGTTTCTTTGAGGATCTAGAAGCTAAGCAGTAACTAAAGAGGTCAGACAATGCAGGTGGAAAGACAAGAATTTCTGGCTTCCTCAACTATTGCCTGATGGACCAGGAGAATAAGGTCTGGGTTGGTACATGGGGCAAGGATAAGCCCTGTTACAAGGAATGGCTCTAATGTGACAGATTTCACCAGTGCTGTGACCTGGCCAAATGCCCAGTGGCAGAGAAGCCTGTGGCAGGTGCAATGATGTGGGCTTTGAAGAATCTGGGGGGGAAGCCCAAAAGACAACAGCGTGGATTAAGTAATGCAAAGTCACACTGACATCCTCCAGAAAGATGATGAGAGACTGAGGATTGATTGCCAGCAGTAAATGGCCAAGGATGAGAGCCAGAGGACCTGGTGGGGGCAGCCCATGAAGAGGCCCTATCAGCTGCAAGGGAAGAACTGACACAGGCCAGCTGCAGGCTAAAGAGGCAATTCTGTTGCAGGTAGCTCTGGAGATGTTTAAAAGCTCAGCCAAGGCAAGTGTGGCAGGCAATGGGCAAGGCCCTGATGAGGCAAACCTGGATGGATGCAACCCAGTCTGTAGACTAAAGCCAAACAAAAGCAAGGAGAAAGAGAACGGGTCCCGGTCATATTGCATGAGCTCCCGGATCCTGTCAGACCTAAAGGTAAAATTCATCTCTGGACTTTCAACTTTGAGAACCAGAATGATTTCCTTTTGCAAGGACAACTATGAGTTGAGATTTTTGTCACTTACATGGCAGAGTCCAACCACAGCTTTCCCTTGGATACCTTTGTACACAGAGAAGCATCTTCCCCTTATGAAATCCAGCCACAACAAACATTCTACATGCTTTCTTTCATGTTTTTGCAGAAAAGGGGGAAATCGTGGACTCACACAGAGCATGATTCCGTAAGTTTGGTCTTGTTTCAATCAAGAAAATCCTCATGGCAGCCTGGAATCCACTTCATTCCTTCATACTCTGCAGCCTGCTTTGAGGCTTCCTGTTGGCCGACAATTTGTTTTACATAAAATGGCTCCAGATTACTTTTTAAGCCCCGTCTTATACAATCTGGCTCTTGAACTAAGCTCTTCAACTCCTGGGAGGCTTACAGCCTGGCTTTCTGCTGATGTGAATTTCTTCTTAATCCTTAGAAGTTCCAGACCTTCTTTCTTCTAATATTTTACAACACATTTTGAGAAGGCGAGATAGACATGGGGCTGGGGACTGGATATGGTTTCCTTACCCAACTGGTGGGGAGTGTTGAAGGCCAGTTGTGACTTAGTTGTGACAATAAAATTCTTGAGATTATTTTCAGCTCATTTCAGCTCTTCTCATAACACAAAAAGCACAACATCTCAGGGACTTCTCAGAAAAAACTGGTTTATAGGGTCGGGAGCTGTGAATGCGTTGATACATGATTGTTGATTGTATATAGTTGTTTAACCAGCACATATTTACTGAGCACTAGAGTACTTTGCATTATTGTTATGAAATGTTTGCTGTCCCTCCCTATGAAAAGATTATATTTCCCTGTGCCAGTGACATCCAGTGAAGCCATTTAACTTGTTTTGCCTATGAGATGTCAATAGCAGAGACCCATCTAACACCCAGATGGAAGCTGTAAGAACGAATGTCAGCTTCACTGTGTTTTTAATGCACCCCCACTAGGGACAAGCGGTGTTCCAGATAGAGGCCACTCTGTTAGCTGCAGTCCAAAAGTCAGCTCATACTCAAACTGGAGACACAGACAATGCACAGTGGATGTATACCACGAGCAAGAAGTAAACCTTTGCTGTTGTAGGGGACGTGTGTTACAGCAGCTCAATATAGACTTCCCTGAACCACACGCATACTCACCATGTGCTCCTCATTGTACTGATGTATAAGCCTACAACTATTAGGCGCTGGCCCCAAAATAGCTCTACTTGATGAGAACTTCTATTAAATAAAAGCATTTCCTATGCCACAGAAGACTTCAAATTTTCTTTAGGCAGGAGAACCTCCTCCCCCACATACAGGGATTATCAACTACAAAGCAGACAACAGCAGAGCTGCTCTGGTTGAAGGAAATTGGGCCAGAAACTTGGCAGTTCCGTCTCCCCAAAGGCCAGGCCCAACCCAGTGTCAGATATCTGGCCAATGCTCAGTGAATATTTGTTGAATAAATAAACAGATATACTATTTCCTGCAGAATTCATTAAGGACTCTCAGGAAACATAGTGTTCCATAGAAGATTTAAAATTCCCTTTAGGACGGTCCCTACAGGTTGTTGCTGATGCGGTTGTCAAATGTACATGTGGAGAAGAGGAGAATGAGAGAGAGATTCAGGTGAGGATTCAGATCTTATTTCAGCCGGTGATTCTTCCATCTTTCCAACCATGGTTCTATAAGAGATGTTAGTGATTGTTATTAAATAGTTTTGTTAACTGTTTCCTATGGCATCTTTTTCCATGGTCCAGCCAACCACAGACATGCTAATAAACAGAGAAGAGGGACGAAGACAAAAGAGCTAATCATTCACACATTGAGTAACTAGTCCTAAAGCAATCATTCAACCTTCTGTATGGATAGTGTATCTTAGAGAAAATGCGGGGGCAGGGGCGGGCACGGTGGCTCACGCCTGTAATCCCAGCACTTTGGGAGGCCGAGGCGGGTGGATCACGAGATCAAGAGATCGAGACCATCCTGGTCAACATGGTGAAACCCCATCTCTACTAAAAATACAAAACATTAGCTGGGCATGGTGGTGTGTGCCTGTAATCCCAGCTACTGAGGAGGCTGAGGCAGGAAAATTGCCTGAACCCAGGAGGCAGAGGTTGCGGTGAGCCGAGATCACGCCATTGCACTCCAGCCTGGGTAACAGGAGCGAAACTCCGTCTCAAAAAAAAAAAAAAAAAAAAAGAAAATGCTGGGGAGAAAAAAAATCTGATAAACCCTAGAGAATTGGCTCAATATTATACTTTCTATTTTTTGTTTTTTGAGACAGGGCCTTGCTCCGTTCCAAGGCTAGAGTGCAATGGCATGATCATGGTTCGCTGCAGCCTCCATTTCATGGGCTCAAGTGATCCTCCCGCTTCAGCCTCCCGAGTAGCTGGGAGTACAGCCACATGACACTGCACCTAGCTAGTTTTTTTTATATTTTGTAGATATGGAGTGTTACTATGTTGCCCAGGCTGGTCTCAAATTCCTTTGCTCAAGCAATCCTCCTGCCTTGGCCTCCCAAAGTTCTGGGGTTACAGGCACGAGCCACCACACTTGGCCTCAAAATTATACTTTCCATATAAAATGAATTCCTCTTTGAACTAAATCTCTGTTTCTCCTCTCTCTTCTCATAAGTGTAAACTGCTATACGCGATGAACCCGATGTTTATATTACTCTAGTAACAGTGATCTGTTAGCAAAAGATTCTGTGAGAAGAATAATGGGGGAGGGAGTTCTGCTGGGAAGATGGTAGGTGGACTAAAATAATAGATAACAGCAAAAACCTCCCTCAATAGACTCCTTGCTATGTTGCCTAAAATGCAGGTTTTTTAAAAACCCTTTTAAAATGTATAGTTGAGCTCACAAGGCAGAAGGAAAGAAGAAACCCTAGCGGCCCCAGGAAGGAGAGAACTGGAAAGTGATATGTAAGCTGGAACTGTAGGTGTGCTGGGACCTGGATGTTGGTCTAAATAACCAAGACACTTGGGTTTCAGTGTTCATGTGGGAATAGCTGCTGAGGCATTAGGCAAGATGAAGAGGGAGGAATTAAAACACTTGTGTGGATATGAATTGTCAGAGAGCTGCAACCTCCGCAATTGGGTGGTATCTTAGCTCAGGCTGCTACAACAAGTTAACAAATTACCATAAACTGAGTGGCTTATAAGCAACAGAAATGCATTTCTCACAGTTTTGGAGGCCAAATCTGAGATCAGGGTGCCAGAATGGTCGGGTTCTGGTGAGGGCACTCTTCTGGGTTGCAGACGGCCACCTTCTCATTGGAGCCTCATGTGGCAGAAGAGGGTAAGCTACCTGTCTAGGATTCCTTTTTATAAGGGTCCTAGTCCCACTCATGAGGGCTCCACCCATTACCTCTTGAAGGCCCTACTTCCCAATCCATCACAATGGAGATTATATTTCAACATATGAATTTTGGGGAGATAAAAACCTTCAGTCCCTAACTGGTGGGCCAGAAAAAATTTATCTATCAGCTCAGTGGAGTAGTTAAGAAGGGAAGCTCATCCCATCACCTTTTGAAAGGAGAGAATTCTTTACTTTAACATTTCTTTTGTTTTTACAAATTTAACATGTCTTTTTCACTCTTAGGTTTGTCTTTACTTGTGCTCTTGTTATAAAGTACTTTAGGTTTTGAGCGGTCTGCTGTTAAACCTATTTTTCCCATAAACCCTTCTTGTTTTTAGTAGGTAACTTCCTGAATGCAAGACCTGATTTTTCTAATATACCAGTTGTGTGCAAGATGTTATGCTTGGTGTCTTTGGAGAAAAATAGATGACTGGCACGGGCCACACTACTGAAGCCCACATGACCTAAGAGAGAAAAGCAACTAAAATAATTATGATATGACCAAAAATGTGGCAAGGTGCATGTATGAGGTACAAAAAGTTCCAAGGAAATTGAGGTAATTTTGGCTTTTTAGCCAATACTTAAAAGGAAAATCTAAGAATATACTAGTTATTTGGGAAGAAAAGTTAACATTGCTATTGCAAAGTTGCTGATCGTTTTTAGCATTTCTTAAGTTTATTGGCAATACCATGGATTTCATATGGACTTCCTTTTTCGTGTCCAGTTTTATTTGTTTAATATTTTAGTTAGTAATTATTCTTCATTACTTCATTATTAATCTTTAGAGTATATAAATGGTCTTGGAAAAAAATTAAAGTGGCCCTCCAGTGAACCACTACTTATGCAGAATGTTTATATGAATAACCCATGGTAGAGGCAAATCTTCATCAAAAACATATCTACTGTTGAAAGGGATAAGATCATAACCATTCATATTTTAAGAAAGATAAAGTCTCTATACTTAGCATCTGTACTCTGTGAGATGAATCTGGAGAACCACAGATCAATAAATATCACCCAAAACATAAAGATGGTCAAGATGGTCAACACTGACAGAGACTTATCAGATTGATTCTTCTAGTGATGTTGAAATAATGACTAATAGTTGGATCCATGTCACACCTCCTATGCTCATGTAAAAATCCCCAGTTTAGTAGTTGTTAATTATGTTAAAGTTTATTCTACCCCAGTGTTTATGAATTGTTTTCTTATTTTATGTAAAAGTGAGTCTAAAATATGAACAGTATTTCCAAGAACACACAACATAAATGCATGCTTCTATTCAAAACTCTCAGGGACTTTCTCTTATTAGAAACTACAAAGAGACCAGAAATGGCAGAGCAAGGATCTTCAAAAAGCTACTCCCCTGCAAAAGCAATAAGGAAAGGAAGAAAGGAAGGAAGAAAAAGAAAGAAAGAAAAAGAGAGAGAGAGAAAGAAAGACACTAGCAACAGTAGTATCAACTTTTTCAGAACTCTAGAAATTAGGCAAAGCTTTGCAACAATCTATGAAGAAAACATAACAATCATAAACATATATGCTCCTTACAACAGAGCCTCAAAATACATGAAGCAAAATCAGACTAAATGAATAGATATGAAGGGAGAAATAGATAAGTCAACAATAATAATTGGAGACTTCAAAACAGATAGAATAATTAGACATAATCAACAAGGAAATAGAAGACTTGAACAACATTATAACACAACTAGATCTAACAGACCTCTATAGAACACTGCACCCAATGAGAGAACAACACACATTCTTCTAAAGTACACAAGGAAAATTATTCAGGAATGACTATAGATTAGGCCATAAAACAGACCTTGATATGCTTAAAAAAGCTGAAATCATAAATGCCTATTTTCTGACCACAATGCCATGACATTAAAAATCAGTTACAGAAGGAAATTTGGAAAATTTGCATAAATATGAAAATTAATACAACTAAAGAACCAATGAGTCAAAGAAGAAATCACATAAGAAAATACTTTTAGATAAATGAAAACATCTACCAAGAAAAGAGATTAATACATTTATTGATTTATTATAAATTTATAAATGAATTCTCATTTTTTTAAGCACCTGCAAAGCTCTTAAGGTTTGTTTGTTTGTTTGTTTGTTTGTTTGTTTGTTTGTTTTTGAGACAGAGTCTTGCTCTGTTACCCAGGCTGGAGTGCAGTGATATGATCTTGGCTCACTCCAACCTCCATCTCCTGGGTTCAAGCAATTTTCCTGCCTCAGCCTCCCAAGTAGCTGGGATTATAGGCACGCACCACCACATCCAGTTAATTTTTTGTATTTTTAGTAGAGACAGGGTTTAACCATTTTGGCCAGGCTAGTCTTGAATTCCTAACCTCAGGTGATCCACCCACCTCGGCCTCCCAAAGTGCTAGGATTACAGGCATGAGCCACCATGCCCCGCCTTTAAATTTTTTTTTAATTTTCATTTTTTTTAAGTTCCCAACCTAATTGCTGAATGCAGAGCTTTTGAAATATTATTGGGTGGGGTTTCTTCTAGACAGTTTTCAACTCACATTATTGACACTGATTTTCAAAGAGCAATAATCAAGTCTGCTGCTCTATGATTGTACCAAGCTGGAAAAGGATTTATTAATTTTTAGGATTGCCATATGGAGCTGAGGCATTAGGAGAGGGAAAGAACCAAACTACAGTGCCCAGCAGAGACGGCAGAAGGTGAAAAACACCCCAAATTCCCTATTCTACCTTCTTGTCTTCAGCCAGTGTCTTCCACTGGCCAAACCCAAATGGAAGGCAGAGGTTAAGGAAGCTCTCTGATGTAGTTCATAAAGATGAACCTAGCAGGACACCAAGTTAAGTGCATAGCTCGAGAGCAGAGATAGAGACATAAATGTAGACTCCCCAACACCCATTATTATGCCACTTTGCATGAGATTTAAAGTCAGAGTAGAAGCCAAGTTGCCTAATTGGGAACCAGTTTGCAACTCTTGGATAGGGAACGGCAGAACACCTTGATCTGCTATTACATTAAAACAATAAGAAATACATCAAGGTTCTTTTAGAAAAACAAGGAGTTCCAGTTGCCAGACAGTGATGTTCATCATGGACATGTTTTAGAGCTTTTTTTTTTTTAACTTTTGAGACAGTCTCGCTTTGTCACCCAGGCTGTAGTGCAGTGGCATGGTCTCAGCTCACCACAACCTTCACTTCCTGGGTTCAAGTGATTCTCATGGCTCAGCCTCCCAAGTAGCTGGGATTATAGGCATGCACCACAATGCCTGGTTAATTTTGTTATTTCTAGTAGAGATAAGATTTTGCAGGTTGGCCAGGCTGGTCCCAAACTCCTGGCCTCAAGTGATCCACCCACCTCAGCTTCCCAAAGTGCTGGGATTATAGGCATGAGAAGAGCTTTATTTTTAAAGATTTTAGGACTGCTGTAATCCCAAACAACTGGCTATACCACAAAAATGAAAACGAAATGGATTGTAAAACCACTTGCACCCAACCATTGGGTCTTTCCTATCCATGACTGGTCAAAAATCCAGTGAAAGGTAAATAAATAAATAAATAAACCTCTAAAAAATTCTAAAGAAATTTTGCTTCTCTCCTCAGCAGAGCTCCCTGTGAGTCTATATGTGGGTGGGGGAGGGGTAGCTGACAGCTTTAGTCTAGGTCACAGAGTTGTATTTTATTTTTATTTAAATGTATTTTATTGTTAGACAACCTATATACAGCCATTTTTTTTCTTAAAAACAAGCCTCCCCTCCAGATAAATCATGGTCAAAATAAAGTGCTCAAGTTGACATCAGTCCCATTTGTCTTCAGTCCTGGTGTTGTGTGGATGACGAGCAGCAGCTGGTTATAATGACAGGTGACAGATCCACAGCAATTGTCAAATCTGTTAACAGTTTTCCATTTCTAAATCATCGTTAAAGAAAATCATATATGGGGTCACGTTATCCTGATGGTAGTCCAGTAGAGCCAGCATGCCATCTGGATTCATGTCCTCACAAATAATGAACTGGTAGTTTTTGCAATTAGCAAGGATGTGCTGGATTTGTTCTGCAGTCCATCGTAAAAGATTTTACTTTTTATGGTCTCTGTTCTTCAAGTTTGCCTTCGACTCATTTCATGTAATCTTCGATGTACTTCTTGTAGGCTTCTTTGTGGAGCTGGATTCTGGCAAGTGATGGTTCATGGTGATAACAACAGCGTTGATGACTCTGCTTTCTATACCTTCACCCTAGGGGTCTTCAGTGGAGACATTCTCACTAATGGCAAGTCTTCAGTGTTACAGTCTGTCCTACTCACCATCTTTCCCTCCACCTCCAGGCACAGCCAGTCTCTGATTTCCAGGATCTTTGTAGAAGTCAGAGGATACCTCTCTGTGGCTGATGAGATCTCAGTAGGTAATAATGATGGCGGTTGGAGGGAGTCAATGGTGGTGCTAGCTTAGGAGAAGCCTGGAGCTCAGAGCGAGCTCTGTGCAGCTGTAGCAGTACTCAGGTGGAAGTGGAGAGCAGATGGCAAAGCCAGAGTTGTATCTCTTAAAACCAGTTCCAGGAATATTGACTTCCAGGTCCTCTCTGTTGAACTGAAGGCATGGGAGATGAAGGAGAAGAGAGTCATAGTTCCCTTCTGCAAGTTTCACCAGCAACTATAAAAACAACTCTGAGCACAGCACTGGCTGATGGAGCACTTGCTCCAGGCAGTACCACCCTGGCGGGTGGAAAGCACTGGCATGGGCTGGAAGACATTGAAATCTTTCCCTCTGGTGACACTGTATCATCAAGGGAATGCAAATAAGGTCCTGATAGTTAAATTATCTCTGATGGTACCTTCCAGAAATTGCAAGTTTGACACAGGGTGCGAGCAAGCTAGATTAGCCGTCATTAAGTTACCTTCCTTTGTGCTCTAACACAGACTTGAAGAACCTTAGTACAGGAAGGAATCTTAGAGATAACAAACAAAACAGCTAACGTAGAGGGGTGCTTACGTTCCAGGCACTGTTCTAAGGGTTTTACATAAAATGATCACCAAACGTCCTCACTTTACTAATAAAAACCTGTAGCACACAGTGGCTAAACTAAGTTATCCAAGATCCCTCATCTGGTAGGTGGTTGAGCCAAGATCAAAATTAGCGTACTTGCTTCCTCCACTGTGCCATACTGCCTAGAAATGATCTAGGCAACATAAAACTCAATTGTCAAACGAGGCAACTAAGACTGAAGAGAACAGAATTGTCCAATGTCACACAAGTTGCTGAGAAACCTAGAATTAGACTGTCTTCTGATTCCCAGGCCATGGCATTTTCCATGATACAATGGAGAAAGGAGAAAACTCCACTATTTGACAGTTGCCTATTCTACCCATTATGAAATGGAAGCAAAAATGATGAATGAATGAGAAACAGAAGAGAACATCTAACTGAGCTCTGTATTTTTCTAAGTCTAGGACTTGATATAATTCCCCTTTTCTTTCTTTGGGGTTGCTTGTGCAAAGCTGACATAAATAGCTCTCTATGTTCTTCTAATACTGGAGGGCACCACACAGAGCAATAAGAGTATGCACCATCAGAAACAGTATGCAAATTTGAATGTGAAGAAAACTCATTTGATTCTCCATCTGTCTCCCTGTTTAATCACTTAGCCATAAATTAGCACGTTTTACTAGCTAGATTCAGCAAATGTGATCAACTCACTGACTTTAATGTCAAATAAGGAATATTTTTGACTTTCAAGTATTTAGCCTTTTAATTTATATTCACATTTTGAAATACAAATTAACTGTTGAAATATACCCAAATACAATGTTGGAGGCTTTTTTTTTTTTTTCTGTCTTCTCATTAATGACATTTCTTTGATTGAATCATTGATGAGATGCTTTTTTGAAACTTGGTTTTTTTCCCCTAAAGGGCAAGAAAAGAAAGTGCTTTCAACATTTAAAGGAAATAATTAGGAAACATATCATGAACAGTGTGAACTCAGGGCCTTAAAGATACAGCGCCTGTAAGCCTGCTCACATTTGCTTACAGCCTTACGGGGTGGCCACACCCTGCCTTCTCTGCAACTAACTTCATTATGTGCCAGGCCACCATCCAGGCACAAAAGGAAAATATACAGGCTGAGAAATTTCTGGTTATTCTATATTCGTAGAATATCAGGGATGAGAACAGGCCCTCAGAGGTAGAAAGTGCTTAAGAAAATAGGTAATAAAATAACCATGTAAGTGTGTATGCCTAAGTAGTACACTGATACCTTGCTGCTCCTTATCCCTCGCTGACAAAATTCCAATTTTATTTAGGAAGGTAATGTGCTCAGCTTCAGGCAATGGATCAGGATTGGTTAAAGCCAATCACGACGATCCTGTTCCCTAAGGTTCCAGTTTCTTTTCACCTACAGAGAGCCATGGGATACAATTCTAATTAATAAAATATAATGGGAAGTCTTCTAGGGCTTCCTGGAAAGCTTCTGTCTTCTTGATATGAGCTCTGGGGTGCTTCTCCCACCCTTTCCTGTTATGAATGTAGATGTGATATTTGGAGTGGTGAAGCCATCTTGAGATCGTGAGAGAAAGACAAAAAGTACTGCAAGTCTGCCAGCCCTGAGATCTCTGAGTGCCTGAACTAATGCCAAGAGCCACCTACCTTAGGACTTCTCGTTGTGTGAAAAAAATAAATCTTCTGTTACATGCAACTGAATGCATTCTGAGCTGCAAAATATATATAACTACAAAAGTGATAAAATACATTCCCAAAAGGGAAAAAGTTACTGGAAATCTAAGAGCTAATTCAATGTCTGCTTTCCAATTGAGGCTCAAAACACCCAGCTGGTCCAATTTCAGTTCCTCAATTGGGTACTGATTCATCAACCCACTAAGACAGTGGGTTCTAAAGTGTGGTCTCCAGGCTGGAACAAATGCAAGAGAGATGTGTTGGTATTTTGAATAATGTGTTCGGCCAGCTCTGGGAGAAAAGATAGGCCATAAACATTCTGACTGGTTTCCCTGCTCCAACCTTACCATGTACAGAGTGTTGAGACGTTATTAAGCTTCCTGGCTAAGATGATTCAAGATTAGCACCTCTGGAACCAGATGAGAAGCCTTCCCAATAATTCTAATAGTCCAGGAAAAAATTCAGAGCTGTACCCAAAGTGATCAACAGATTCCATGCAGTCCCTGCCAAAATTGTAACAAACTGTTTTGCAGAAATAGAAAAACTTATCCTCACATTTACATGAAATTACAAGGGGGCCCTGAATAGCTAAAATAATCTTGAGGGGAAAAAAAGAACAAAGTCAGAGGGCTTAAATCCCAATATCAAAACTTACTTATAAAACAAAAATAATCAAAGCAACGTGGTACTCGCCTAAGGATAGATATATAGACTAACGGAATAGAATGAAGAGTCCAAAAATAAATCCATGCATATATGGCCAATTGATTTTTGACAAGGATGCCAAGACCATTCAATAGGAAAATAACAGTCTCTTCAACAGATGGTGCTGGGACAACTGAATTTTCACATGTAAAAGAATGAATTGAAGTTGGACCTTTATCTTATACCATATTAAAAAGCTAGCTCAAAATATGTCAATAACCTAAATATAAGAGCTAAAACAATAAAACCCCTCAAAGGAAATATAGAGGTAAATCTCTGAACCCTTGAATTTGCCAATGGCATCTTAGATAGGGCACCAAAAACACAAGCCACAAAAGAAAATATAAATAAACTGGACTTGATCAAATTTAAAACTTTTGTTCATCAAAGAACATTATCAAGAAAGCAAAAACACACCCTACAGAATGGGAGAAAATATTTGCAAATTACATCTCTCAAGAGTTCAGTATCCAGACTATATAAAGAAATCTTATAAGGCAACAACAAAGACAAACAACTCCATTAAAAAATATGCAAAAGACTTGAATATACATTTCACCAAAGAAGATACATAAATGGTTAATAGTCACATAAAAGATGTTCAATGTCATTAGTCATTAGTCATTAGGGCAATGCACACTAAAACCACAATGAGGTACCACTTCACACCTAACAGGATGGTTGTCATTTTTAAAAATTCAAATGAACAAATATTGTAGAGCAGGCGTCCCCAAACTACGGCCCGCGGGCCGCATGCGGCCCCCTGAGGCCATTTATCCGGCCCCCTGCCACACTTCAGGAAGGGGCACCTCTTTCATTGGTGGTCAGTGAAAGGAGCACAGTATGTAGCGGCCCTCCAACGGTCTGAGGGACAGTAAACTGGTCCCCTGTGTAAAAAGTTTGGGGATGCCTGTTTGTAGAGGATGCAGAGAAAGTGGAACTTTCATACATTGCTGGTAAGGATGGTGCAGTCTTTGTGGAAAACAGCTTAGAGGTTCCTCTAAAAGCTAATCATGGAATTACCATATGACACAGCAATTCTATTCCTTACCCAAAAGAAGTGGAAATAGCCGGGCGCGGTGGCTCAAGCCTGTAATCCCAGCACTTTGGGAGGCCGAGGCGGGTGGATCACGAGGTCAAGAGATCGAGACCATCCTGGTCAACATAGTGAAACCCCGTCTCTACTAAAAATACAAAAAAATTAGCTGGGCATGGTGGCACGTGCCTGTAATCCCAGCTACTCAGGAGGCTGAGGCAGGAGAATTGCCTGAACCCAGGAGGCGGAGGTTGCGATGAGCCGAGATCGCGCCATTGCACTCCAGCCTGGGTAACAAGAGCAAAACTCTGTCTCAAAAAAAAAAAAAAAAAAAAAAAAAAAAAAGAAGTGGAAATAGTAACTCAGATAGGTTTACACCAGTAGTCACTGCAGCATTATTCATAATAGTCAAAAGCTAGAAGAAACAATTTGTGTTCATCAACAGATGAATGGATAAACACAGTATGGTTTATCCACACAATGAAATATTATTGAGCCATGAAAAGGAGTGAAGTTCTGACACATGCTACAACATAATTGAACCTTGAAAATACTATGCTAAGTGAAATAAGCCAGACACAAAAAGACAAATATCATATCCTCCATTTATGTGAGGTCCCTAGAGTAGGCAAATTCATGGAGACAGAAAATAGATTGGAGGTTATTGGGATCATGGGAGAGGGAATGGGGAGTTACTGTTTAATGGATAAGGAAGTTCTGTTTAAGGTGATGAAAAAGTTTTAGAACCAGATAGATGGTGTAACAGTTGCACAGCATTGTGAATGCACTTAACGACACTTTAAAATTTTATGTTACACATATTTTACCACATTAAAAATAAGTAAATAAACAAACAAAAGCAAAGTGCCCAAAACCTGGGACCCACACCCCTGTAAATGGTATCACCTCCAGCCTTTCCGGTGTGGGCACTGTATTAGTCCATTCTCACACTGCTGCAGAGATACTCTATCTGAAACTGGGCAATTTGCAAACAAAAGAGGCTTAATTGACTCACAGTTCCACATGGCTGGGGAGACCTCAGGAAACTCACAATCATGGCGGATGGCAAAAAAGAAACAAGTAACTTCTTCACAAGGTGGCAGGAAAGACAGAAGAGTGTACGGGAGACTGCATTCCTAAAACCGTCAGATTTCGTGAGAGCTTCCTCGCTATCATAAGAACAGCATTGTGGAAACCAACCCCCTGACCCACTCACTTCCCGCCAGGTCTCTAGACATCTGGGGATTACAATTCAAGATGAGATTTGAGTTGAGAACACAGAGCCTAACCATATCACACATCTCTCTCAATGTCCTGCTCTTGTCTTCATGAGAATCCAAGGATTCCTGGTCAAGAGCTCCCAGCTAATGCTAAGCAACAAGAATGGAGTGTCCTAAGGCTGCTGCCCTGAGGAAGTTATTGGGGTTTTCTCCTCCCTTTTAATTTGTGATCACGACTGGTTACATTTGAGGTATTTTTCTCCTGGACTTTCTTTCTGACAGAAGATCTACAGACCAATGGTTGAGAAGCACAAAAAACACCATGGTTTGACCCCAGAATTGAGTCTTATCATGGAACCCTTCTCAACTTTGGTGGCTGAGTAATCCACGTGTCTGCAACTAAACAGGCCCTATTTGTGTAACAGTAAGGGCTGTCCTTCCCCCTACTTTTTAAAACTTAATTAATTAATTTGTGTGTATGTGTTTTAACTTTTGTTTTAGGTTCCAGGTTACATGTGCCTAGTACGTGTAGGTTTGTTGTACAGATAAATTGCGTATCACTGGGATTTGGGGTACAGAGTATTACATCACCAGGTAAGACGCATGGTACCCAACAGGTCGTTTTTTGATCTTCTTTCTCCTCCCACTTTCCACCCTCAAGCAGGCCCCAGTTGTTCCCTTCTTTGTGTCCGTATGTTCCCAATGTTTAGCTCCCACTTATAGGTGAGAACATGCAGTATTTGGTTTTCTGTTACTGTGTTAGTTTGCTTAGGATAAAATCAGGCTTTTCAATACACAGCCCATGGTACTCCATGGCTACTCAACTTAGTTAACTGGGGTAAAAGTATATTATTAGAACTTTTATACTGATTTCCTATTTTTACCCTCTATTTTTACACATTTTTGTAACATCAATAATATATTCGTACAGTTGCATGCATATTACATGTTATATACTTACACGGTTGACCCTTGAACAATGTGGAGTTTAGGAGGGCTGACCCCGCCATACAGTCTAAAATCTGTGTATAACTTTCACTACCCAAAACCTTAACTACCAGTAGCTTATGTTGACTGAAAGTCTTACCAGTAAAATAAATAGTTGATTAACACTAATTTTGTACTTTCTGTGTATTAGACACTGTATTCTTACAATAAAGTAAGCTAGAGAAAAGAAAATGTTATGAAATCATAGAGAGAGAAAATAGATTTACTATTCATCAAGCGGAAGTGGATCATCCTGAAGATCTTCATCCTTATCATCCTCACATTGAGCAGAATTAATGAAGAATCAATCATAAAATGAAATATAGTGTCCATGCCCCCAATTTTTCTTTGCTGATAGAGACATCTGATCAGGAAAGGTAAGACACCACTGCTTTAGGACCTCTGGAGGGAGAGAGAGTGTGTTGCTCCCGGCTTTGATTGGGGCTTGCTTCAGCCAGCTTCCCTGCCTTCCTGACTCCAAACTAAGGCTCTCAGTTCCCTCTCTGCACAGCCTCTCTGCAGATGCAT
Source organism: Saimiri boliviensis (assembly GCF_048565385.1). Lineage (NCBI taxonomy): Eukaryota > Metazoa > Chordata > Mammalia > Primates > Cebidae > Saimiri > Saimiri boliviensis. Next base: position 13,548,117 of record NC_133466.1, read on the forward strand.
CACCTCCTCACCCACTTCTGGTCCAAGACCAGTTTATACAACAGATTTACTGGAGATTGGAGGGCCATTGAAGGACATTATGATTCACAATGGTAAACAACTTAAACTCAAATATGCAACATCACAGTTCTGAAGCGTTTCTTGTTTACTCTCACCACTGGGAACTTTGCTCAGCCCATCTTTCCCCCTGGCTCTGGCCTCCTACCAGGTCACTGGGCTCTCCTCCTCTCTCATGAGAGAGCCTCTTCCATCTTTAAGAAGCTTCTAGGCTGGGCTTAATAGCTCATGTCTGTAATCCCAACACTTAGAGAGACCAGGGCAGGAGGATCACTTAAGCCCCGGAGTTCAAGGCTGCAGTGAGCTGTGATCATGCCACTGCCACCAGCCTGGGTAGCAGAGCAAGATCTTGAAAGAAAGAAGAAAAAGGAGAAGGAGAAGGAGAAGAAGAAGCAGAAGCTTCTAGCAATTCTAGATTCATATTGCTTGATCACACATAATAACGCAGTACTGTCTTTACTCACATCTTTTCACCCAAACTCTAGCCACAGAGGTGGACAAACAAAATCTGCCTACTCAGGTGTTTCCAAAAACCAAAACAGCAGGTTTTTTTTCCCCCTAAGTGGATGCTATAGTCTTTCCAGACAGTGAGTTCCAAAGTGTGGTCCAAGAGCCTCGAGCGCCTAAATCACGTAAGTCCTTATTTAAAACACAGATCCCAGGGCTCCAGCCTACTGCAAATGAATTCAGTGCAAGCTGTGGTTTAACCCAGGAATCTGCTCCCCCCCAGGTGATTCTGGTGCACACTGAGATCTGGGAAGCACTGTCCTGGCAGGTGGATGACTCAACTTGCAGATATTGTTCTTTTTGTTACAGCTGATTTGATACTAAATGTGTTTGAGCAAATTAATCCTTTGCCCTGTCTGACCCATTCCTTTACTTGTGTTCTGACTACTTTTCCAAGCCACACCTTGAGCCAGTGTTTAAATGCAACCCTCCAGGGGAATGCGCCCAGCAGGTGCGCAGTTTGGTGAACTGATGGTGCTGCTGCAAAGATGAAAATAAGGCGTCCTTGCTGGGGACACAGCTCTACACCAGAGCCAGACACAGGCCAAATAGGTGTGGGCTAGGTTCAGCTGAGGACTCTTGTCAACAACACACCCTTGCCTTTGGAAAAACCAAGTCAAAATAATAATTACCTTAGCTCCTCTTTCAGATTCGTGCTATCCAGAGGAAAATGGGCAGGAGCTAGTGCCTACGTTTCCTGGAACAGGGACAGCAAATAGCTGAAACATCTGCATTGAAGCTGCTGCAATGAGTTTATATTCTTGATTACTATGGAAGAAAAAATTATTCTGACGCTTGTTAAAATGGTAAGGAAGACTTTATTTGGAATTATTGCATTTGGTGTCAAGACTACTGTAATAGAGGAAGGAGATGAGGCTCATTGCCAAATATAGCAAAGACATCTGGGGATTTATAGCCAGTGGGCAGGAGAGAAGGTCAGTGGAAGGGATATTACTAAGAGGGGACATCAAGGGTATGAGGACTCTTTTTTGTTTTTTTCTTTTTGAGATGGAGTCTCGCTCTGTCACCCACACTGGAGTACAGCGGTGCAATCTCGGCTCACTGTAACCTCCTCCTCCTGGTTCAAGTGGTTCTCCTGCCTCAGCCTCCTGAGTAGCTGGGATTACAGGCATGTGCCACCATGCCCAGCTAATTTTTGTATTTTTTTGGTAGAAACGGGATTTCACCATATTGGTCAGGCTGGTCTCGAACTCTTGACCTCGTGATCCACCTGCCTCGGCCTCCCGAAGTGCTGGGATTACAGGCATGAGCCACCATGCCCAGGCATGAGGACTCTTTCTAAACTGACTTAACAGGATGCTTGCTGAAGGCAGGCCAGCGCAATCAGATAGCAACGGTCAAGGGCTCTGTCTAAACTGACTTAGCAGGATTCTTGCTACAACTGGACTAGGTGGGCCAGGCAAGAACAATGGCCAAGGCTGAAGCCTAGTTGAAAAGAGGGCTTGAAGGAGCCTAAAGTCTGGTCAAGTAGAGAGTCTTTGGCATCACTCAGTGGCATCATGGCTTTCCTTCTTGACTACTCAAAGGTGTCATTTGGGTCTGAAACACCACCATGCCCTCAGTGGCTACCAAGGTATGCAGGATGGGTTGTTTCTGCACTAAATGGCCCCAGGAGATGCCTTCCCGGGTTGTTAAGTCTAGCTGTCATATTTTGGTTGTCACTTTTCTGATTATTCCATTAGCTGTTGTCTTTGCTCTTGTCAGCAATCTTGATTTTCCAATTTACTGTTTCCAGTGTGCTGTGAATCAGACTGCTGGGATGTGTGAAATATGTCGAATTAGTATGGTAGAATGAGGATGCTAGAATTCTGGTTGCTAGTTCTGAGAGACGCTGGGCCAGATTCCCCTTTAAAAGCCTAGTGCTACTTCTCCTCACCATTTATAATCCCCTCTTCTCTTTCTGGGGGATAAAAAGAACTAATTAATACAGAGAGATGTTGTATTTCAGGAGTAAGAACTGCACGGACCTGGTTCAGAGATGGAAATTCCACAGCACTGCAAGAAATTCAACACATAGATGCTTGCAAAGCCCTTGCCAGAAATCTGTCCCAAAGACCAAAAAGGGGCAGGCCTAGTCACGGAGATGTGATGAGACGCTGTAGCTATCAGTCACATTGGCTCAAGAGAGGCCCTGAAAGTTCCAGCACTTTTCTCTCCTGAGCAGATCCCAGTTTCAGGGTTCCCTACAAGTTGGTGGGTTTCGTGCTGCTTCTACTCATGCAAGCATAAATGATCTCACCAACGGAGCAGATGTATGTGTAATTATATCTAAAAGATTTTTTTTTAAAGAAAGTTTTGCTGTGTTGCCCAGGCTAGAGTGCAATGACATGATCTCAGCTCACTACAACCTCCACCTCCCGGGTTCATGTGATTCTCCTGCCTCAGTCTCCTGAGTAGCTGGGATTATAGGCACCTACCACCTCGCCCCAGCTAATTTTTGAATTTTTAGTACAGACAGGGTTTCACCATCTTGGCCAGGCTGGTCTCAAACTCCTGTCCGTGTGATCCACCTGCCTCAGCCTCCCAAAGTGCTGGGATTACAAGTGTGAGCCACTGTGCGTAGCCAATTTTTTTTTTTTTTTTTTTTTGAGATAGAGTTTCGCTCTTGTCTCCCAGACTGGAATGCAGTGGCACAATCTTGGCTCACTGAAACCTCCTCCTCCAGGGTTCAAGCAATTCTCCTTCCTTAGCCTCCCAAGTAGCTGGGATTACAGACCCCTGCCACCATGCCTGGCTAATTTTTGTATTTTTACTAGAGACAGGGTTTTACCATGTTGGCCAGGCTGGTCTCAAACTCTGGACCACAAGTTATCTGGCCATCTCAGCCTCCCAAAGTGCTGGGATAACAGGCATGAGCCACTGCACCTGGTCTAAAGATGTATTCTAATTTCGGAATGAAAATAAAGAGAGAGCAAAATGACTCGTTAAGGAATCTGTGTCTGCAGGCATCCTACAATGTGTATCTCATCCCCAGGAATTCACTGGAACTGAAGAAGAGACTCCACCTCCGATTTTAGCCAACAAATACAGTAACTTTTCACATGTTTTAAATTTAAAATACTTCTTTTTAAACTATTAGAGTCTGAAATAAGACTAAAGAGACTGAATGAAGGCTGGAGGAGTTTTCCTGTGATTAAAGGTGAACTTCAGGGAATGGATTTTATAACACTTAGGCTCACTGACTCATAAACTTTCTTGCTTTCTTCTAGTCCCTTGAGTGAATTCCAAATGGAATTGGAATTCACTGTGTAATAAATTGCTCCCTTTAAAAAAAATCAATATGAATAATTTTCACTTATAGATTGTTGCTCTGTTCTAACACACAATTTTTTTTTTGGCCCTGGTGAAACAGGAAACACTGAATTTCACATACAGGCATAGGAGAGGTCCCACTGCCAAGTCAAGGCTTCTCTTTCTACTGAGGGAGAAACAGGCAGTGATTGCTCGCTTAATGGTGAGCGTTTACTTCCTATCTTCATTATCTACACCTGGATGAGTACAAAGCATCTCTCTGGTTGCTCACTGAATATGGACATGTTGTGGGCCCATTATAATCATTTTAGGCTATAAGTCTTAAGAGTATTTTTCAATCATTTTAGGCTATAAATCTTGAGAGAGAGAGAGAGAGAGAGAGAGAGAGAGAGAGAGAGAGAGAGAGTGTGTGTGTGTGTGTGTGTGTGTGTATGCTGCAAGATGTCAGCAAGGTGGTTCCTTCTGAAGCCTGTTTCCTTGGATTGTAGATGGTCGTCTTCTCCCTGTGTCCTCACATGGTCTTCCCTCTGTGGGCGTTTGTGTCTTAATCTCCCTTCCTATAAAGATACCAGTTATATTGGAGTAGAGTCCACCCAAATAAACTTGTTTGATCTTAATCACTTTTTTAAAAAATCCAATCTCCAAATAAGATCATATTTTGAGATACTAGGGGTTAGGACTCCAATATATGAATATGCAGAGATATGATTCAGCCCTTAGCACTCCTTGTGCATGTATCCAATTCAGACTGGCATTTTCTATTCTATTCTGTTTTTCAAAATTACATATTGAGATGTGCTAATTTGATTTCACAGTCCAAAAAGTGGGACAGAGCCCAACAGTTTGAAAAGCACTATTTATTACCTGACTGTGCCCTTTGGCCTGGTAATCAGCAAACATAACCTTTTTTTTTTTTTTTTTCCTAAGTTGGAGTCTTGCTCTATCACCCAGGCTGGAGTGCAGTGGTGTGATCTCAGCTCACTGCAACCTCCCTACCTCCCAGTTTTAAACAATTCTCATGCCTTAGCTTCCCAAGTAGCTGGGATAACAGATGTGCACCACCACATCCAGCTAATTTTTGTATTTTTAGTAGAGATGGGGTTTCACCATGTTGCCCAGGCTGGTCCTGAACTCCTCACCTCAGGTGATTCTCCTAAAGCACTGGGATTACAGGCATGAGCCACTGCACCAGGCCCAAATAAAACCTTAATAAGGAGTCAGTAAAATGGCCCTCAGATCCCAATCCTTGCCTGTCCTCAAGAAAACTTGCTGAAATGCAAAGAATAAAAACTGTGGGTGAGATACACCCAGATAGAAATCTCACTCTTATCACCCACTGCATGCTCCTGTTCTGTGAGGAGACTGGAGGCTGAGATCAGAGGGGCTACCCAAGCATTTGACTTGCTTCCCTTCTGACTTTCTGAGTTCAAGACGGTGAGCCCTTAGGCTTTGATCCCAGAATTAAATGTCGGTCATGCTATGTATGTCCTGTGGTGTCCCCAGAAACAATCAGACAGTGATCAGCAGGACTGAGCAGTAACTACTCAAAGGAAATTTTATTCCTTGTTCAAACAAATTCCTCCATAAATCAGAAACTTTGTTCTCTGAGAGTTTGCTTTACAGCCAGCCCTCTTCACCATGCCTCAGAGAACTGTGTTTCATGTTATATAAAGGAGTTCCTATAATTAGTGTTTCTAATTTGAATTATTTTTTAAAGGATTGTTAACATCCTTACCTTTTTTTTCAATTTAATTCCTAGTGAATTAATTCTAACTGAATTGCTCTTGTGCATAATTAGATTTTTTTCCTTTGGAAAAAAAAAGTCTTTAAAGTATAAAAAAGGCAAGCTGGTTATTAGGTATGAATTTAAATTCTTGCCACCTACATCTCCATGTTCAGTTAAGTGTCTTGGGTTGATGACATCAAATTATTCACTCTCCAAGGAAGGAAGAAAGGTGTTGTAAACAATGCTGAAGATGCTAGTATATTCCCTGTGAGAAATTATGTACACAGAAGGGGAAAGAGTAGATCTGAGATTTGGAAACCCCCAGGTTAAAGAAAAAGGATGATTCAAAGGCAAGTGCCCAGAAAAATCACGTACACAAGACAACCTGTATTGGTTTGTTTTCACACTGCTGATAAAGACATACCTGCGACTGAGTAATTTGTAAGTAAGAAGAGGTTTAATGGACTCACAGTTACACATGACTGGGAGGGCCTCACAATCATGGCGGAAGGCGAAAGGCACATCTTACATGGCGGCAGACAAGAGAGAATGAGAGCCAAGCAAGAGGGGTTTCCCCTTATAAAACCATCAGATCTCAAGAGACTTGTTCACTGTCATGAGAACAGCATGGGAAAGACCCACCCCCATGATTTAATTACCTCCAACTGGGTCCCTCCCAAAACATGGGAATTATGGGAGCTACAAGTCAAGATGAGTTTTGGGTAGGGACACAGCCAAACCATATCACAACCTAAAAGGAAGTCCTTGTTTGGAAAGGAAGAAACATGGGCAGCACGGTGCATCCAGCAGCTGGAGCCACAGACACTTTCATCAAAACCCACACTGGAGTACTTTCTACTTCCTGGCTAAGGAAATGAGGTAAGAAATGCATTTGAGAAAGAAGTAATACCCACATCATTTTTAAGAAGAGAAAGGACACCAGTGATGACTGAGAAAAGCATTTCTGCATTGTTCTTGGACTACATGGGCCTTCCCTCCTCTCCATCTTCCCCTTTCTCCGTCTTGTCCAGGCCTGCATGCAAGCTTGCATTATGCCTCTCCCATGCACTTTTTCCATCTCTACCATCTGACCCCATTCTCCCATCCCACCACCCTATTTCCAAAGTTCTATTTGCCTTCTCCCATAACAGTGCCTTTTGGAGGCATCTTCCCGAATTGTTTAACACTGCCCCTAAGTCTTCACCCATTCACCCATTTGCCTCTGTCCCACAATGTGGAATCTAGGGCATGCTCTTAACCCAGGTTCAAGATTTTGTTGTAAACACACTGCTATGCTATGCCTTATGAGATGTTATCATCTCTAATAGACAAATGTATTGCTGGATTACAAGCTATTCTAAAATATCAGAGGTTTCCACATCAAACCTCGATGTCTCGCTCTGGTGACATGAGGGCAGCAGGTCAGCTGTGGCTTTGCTCCAGGTATCGGAATGTCTTCAAGTTCGCTCTGTATATCTTTTCATCCTCTGCCCCAAGGTGAAGGAACAGCCCCTTCATTCTATAAGCCAAAAATAAAATCCTAAGCCTTCCAACCAACTGAATTGATCCCCACTTAGCTGAGGAACCTTAAAAACTGAGTTCTTAGCCATGATGGGTGGAAGGTCAGACATGCCTCATGACGCCCCCTCCCTTTTATAGTTTTGTTGTCGTTGTTCTTGTGGTTTGAAACAGGGCCTGACTCTTCCACCCAGGCTGGAGTGCAGTGGCACAATCATAGCTCACTGCAGCCTCTACCTCTTGGGCTCAAGCAATCCTCCTCTCTCAGCCTCCCAAGTAGATGGAGCTACAGGTGTGCACCACCATGCCCAGCTAATTTTTAAATTTTTATAGAGATGAAGTCTTACTATGTTGCTCAGGCTAGTCTCAAGTTGCTGAGCTCAAGCAATTCCCTTGCCTCAGCCTCCCAAAGTGCTGGGATTACAGGCGTGAGCCACCGCACCCAGACCCTTTTTCAGTTTAGACACAACACTGACCATCATTAATGTTAAAAATATAGATCATAAGACATAAGAACAGACTATTTGTGGCAATAGGATGCCAAATTATAAACAAAAGGTAGGTTAAGTCACATTGCCGCCACTTAAAGAATACAGCACGTCGTGTATAGCTATATAACAAACCTGCACGTTCTGCACATGTACCCCAGAACTTAAAGTATAATTTTAAAAAATTTAAATTAAAAAATATTTTTTTTTAAAGAATACAGCATGTTCTAAGTACCACAAGGTTTTTCTTTTTCTCTAGCGGTTAAATAAGCACTGGCCTCAAGATAAGCAATATTAAAACAATTACGGCTCATCCACCTCCAGATGCTGACTGAATAACCCATTCCACAAGCCGTAACTACAGTTTTGAGTGCACAAGAGACTGATTTCAGTAACTTTCTCCTGATGGGAAGACCACCACCTATGGACTGGTTCCAGCCAGTTTACAGAGGCTGCACATGGCATGCCTTAGGTCCCTGCCTCACCTTTTGACATACAGGGCCTAACAGTAATACATTTAAATGTTGAGTCTCCACCCAAAGTGAATATGCATCACTTGCAACACATGTGCTTATCATGTATGTGCACAACCCCCTTTCATGAATGTTCATAGCTCCTCCTATATCCTGTTGAGTAGGTATAAGCCCAACCCATTCAGCTTAAATTCCTGTCTTTCCTCTCCTTTCCTTGAAGTTCCTGCTAATAGCTTCAACAGGAGACTCCTCTCTCTAACCTGTCAGAATGGCCACCTTGTAGGATATGACTTTGATACAAAATAAAGCTCTCATTTCTCTAAATGTATAGATTGTGTATTTTTTGTTTTGTTTGTTTTGAGACAGAGTCTTGCTCTGTTGCCCAGGCTACAATGCAGTGGTGCAATCTCAGCTCTCTGCAACCTGCCCCTTCCAGGTTCAAGCGATCCTCCTGCCTCAGCCTCCCCAGTCAATGGGATTACAGGCATGTGCCACCACGCCTGGCTAATTTTTGTATTTTTAGTAGAGACAGGGTTTTGCCACGTTGGCCAGCCTGGTCTCGAACTCCTAACCTTAGGTGATCCACCTGCCTCAGCCTCCCAAAGTGCTGGAATTACAGGCATGAGACACCACACCTGGCCAGATTGTGTAATTTTTAAGTTAACAATTCTGAGAAGACATCATGCCTTTCTCTTCCAGAAAGCAGAAGCACAAGTGACCAAGCCAAACCACATAACTGCATCTGAAGCATTTTGCTCCAATGTAGGCTCCATGGTGTTTGCTAACATTGTGCTAGCTAAAGCAAGTCACATGGCTAAGAATGCCAACATCCTCCACCCACAGAGAGGGAGCAAATCACGTGACCAAAAGTGTAACCTACTTCAGACGTAATGATCAAGCAGAAACCCAGCCATACATGGGAGCAAACATCCAGCTGATGGTTTATGAGTCAATATTGTCACCAATCTATTGGCATAATGTTGTTAATAATACTCTTTTAATATCTGAAGAATCTGGAATGATTGAACCTTTCATTCTTGATATCAGTATGTCTATTTTTAAAATAAACTTTTAAAATTGTTTTAGATTTACAGAAAATTCCCATAAACCCGAGGCCCACTTTGCCCTATTATTAACATCTTATATTATTGTAAATTTGTCATAATGAACTAGTATTGATGCACTATTGTTCAGTAAAGTCTATACTTTATTCAGAGTTTTTTTCTTTTTTCCTTGTGTCCTACTTCTTCTCCAGGCTTTCATCTAGGATGCCACATTACAGTTAATAATCATTTCTCCTTGGGTGCTTCTCGTTACAGTTCCTCAAATTTTCCTTGCTTTGGAAGACCTTGATAGTTTTGAGGAATACTGAAAAGAATTTTTGTTTAGAACATACTTCAACTTGGGTTTGTCTGATGTTTGTCTCACAAATTAGACAGAGTTGTAGGTCTAGGGATGATTGGACAAGACCAGAGAGATAAAGTGCCATTCTCATCACATTATGTCAGAGGTGCATACTATCAACATGACTTACCACTGTTGACGGTAACTGTGATCACCAAATGAGGGAATGTTTACCAGGCTTCCCTACTGTACAGTGACCCTTCTCTCCACCCAGTGTACTCATCAGAAGGAAGCCACTATGTGTAATCCACACTTCAGGAGTGGGAAGGTACATTCTATCTCCTCGAGGACAGAGTGGCTATATAAATTGTTTGAAATTATCCTGCACAGGAGACTTTTAAATTCTTCATTTGTTTATTTATTTAATCATTTATTTACATAAGTTTTAACAGATACAACCGGAGTTTGTTAATATGGAGGTTAAATGAAGTTAAGTTTTGAGATTATTTTTTATTTTCTTTTTCACTAGCCTCCATGTGTTGGCTGATCCTTTTGGGTGGGCTCCCCTCATGGTCCCTAAAAGGCTGCCATAGTTCCAGGCATTACCTCCTCACCCAGGCACACCAAAAGCTGAAAAAAGAGCACACGCTATCTTTCCAAAAACAAAGGAAAATTTCCCATAAGACCCCTGCAGGATTCCCCTCTCATCTCATTGGCCAAAATTGTGTCACATGACCATTCATAAACCAATCCCTGGGTGGGGAGGGGTAAGAGTCCCTAGCTGGGTCTGGGGCTACTCCAAGGCCCATCCTAATGTGAGTAGCATTGCCACACTCTAGAGGATAATTAAAAATGGGATTCTGTTCAAGTGAAATAAGGGAGATAGCTGTTTGCGGGGTAACTAACAGTGTCTGCTATAGGAAACCATCATAATCAGAGACCTCAAAAATATGTCTTCACTGATAGAAGACACTGCTGGTGTGAAAACCCTGAAATGCCAGTGATACTCCCTTTCCCGTTCTTCCATTGTCTTTGTCATTTTATTTTTGTAGCTGCCCTCCTCTCCACCCCAGTCTTTCATGACATTTTCTCTTTCAAGTCTTTCTTATCCTCAAAAAATAATCTAAGTTTCTAAATTGCCAGCTTCCTTTCAAGGTACTAAATAAAGTAAGCAGAGCTTCTGTGGTGTCCTCACGAGCACAGTGGGAAAGTTTAGGTCTCTGCCCTTGAATATTTTTTATAGCTTCATAGAAGTACAGTGAGAATAAAAGGGGAAATTTCTTTATTCAAAAAATGGTTATTGAGCATATGGGCTTAATATGGGTTAGAGGAAAAGGAGAGGTGAGAAGAGTACAAGTGGGAAAGGGCAAACAGAAAAGAAAAAGTGACTCTGTCTTCAAGATTTACAACACATAAAACAATTAGAAGGCCAGGAGTGATGGCGCACGCCTGTAATCTCAGCACTTTGGGAAGCCAAGGTGGGCGGATCACCTGAAGTCAGGAGTTTAAGACCAGCCTGGCCAACATGGCAAAACCCCATCTCTACCAAAAATACAAAAAAAAAAAAAAATTAGCCGGGCATAGTGGTGAGCACCTGTAATCCCAGCTACTTGGGAGGCTGAGACAGAAGATTCACTTGAACCTGGGAAACAGAGGTTTCCCAGGTTCCCCTGGGAGTGAGAACTCTTCAGTTGCCTTATCTGTCCAGTGGATCGCACCACTGCACTCCAGCCTGGGCAACATAGCAAGACTCTGTCTCAAAAAAAAAAAAATTAGAAAACAAAGCCATGTTCCTAACACATTATCTTGTACTCCAAATAGGTTCACCTTTTCTTCCTACCTCATCTCCACTGTGCTTATTATAGCAGCTGGCACGTGGTCAGCTAGAAGTAATAAAAACACATGAACTTCTAGAGGTTTACCTTTCTCACATAGTAAGAAGTCTGGAGGGAAAACTTGCTGCCATTAGTTCAGCTTCTCAGGCTCATGAAGTACTTAACTCTTTCTATTCTGCTGCTATTGATTTGTTGGCTTTTTGTCTTTATGACTATTGCTTCATGGTCACAAGATGGCTGCCACAGCTCCAAGAATCATGACTGCATTCAAAGTCAGCACCCAGTGAGGCAACCAGATAACATGGGACCTTCTGTTTTCTGCCTTCTATGGAGCAAGGTGAGGATCAAAAATATTTTTCACAAGCCCTCAACAAACTTCCTTTTTGTCTTACTGACCAAAACTTGGTCAAATGGCTCCTCTTAGCTACAAGAGGAGCGGGCAGCCAATTGACTACCTGGCAAATAGTATTAGTATATTCATGATTATTGGCTTAAGACCAATCACAATTCATTCATAGGAGCTGCACATATGGCAATCCACCCTCCCAATCCCCCAGGCCAACCACCAAGAAAAAGAAAATCAGAGATCAGTTAGCAAGAAAGAAAGCAGAGAAATAGCAAGTGCCCGGGCTTTCCAAGTTCATTTGCAAGTGCCTTTTATTCTCTTTGCGATACCTGTAGTGACCTCACTGACCCCTGTTTTTTACCCAAGATCAGTTCATACTTCAGGACCCTGGCTCTCACCGACCTTGCTGCCTCTAAGATGCACCCAGGACCTGCACCTGCACCCCAGGGAGAGGGCTTGGCTGAATGATGCCTCAAGCCCAGTGGACAAGCCCTGGAATCTGCTTTCCTGGGTTTGAATCCTGGTTGTACCTCTTTCTGGTTACAGTCTTTTAGGAATTGATTTGATCCCCTGGGAGTGAGAACTCTTCAGTTTCCTCATCTGTCCAGTGAGCATAAATACAATGACTGGCACAAAGTGGTCTCTTAATTTTAAAAAATTGTCAGATGGATGGAAGGATGACACCTATCCCCATAGAAGCACTGAAAATATTAAATAAGATAATGTGTATGAAAGACCAAATGACTCCTGGCTTACAGTAAATGCTCATTAGATGCAGATAGAAACTGATGATATCACCACCCTGCTTCAAAGTCTTCAATTGCTTCAGTTACACTTAGGGTGAAGGTTCAAGTCCAAACTGTTCGAACAACTTGGCCTTTGCCTACCTCTTGGGATTCTCCCTTGTTGCTTAAATCATGCTGTCTCTCCCCTGAACAGCTGTACACCTGCTCCTCCCACCCAGTACAAATGACATCTTCCATTCATCCTTCATGTCCTATCCAAGAGTCTCTTTCCCCTACAGACCTTCACCTCAATTCTCACACACTAGCCAGGCTAGGTTCCCAGGGAGACAAGAAGTCCAAAGCCAAAGCATTCAAGAAGAATGTATTCAGGGAGAATTTTTGGAGTTGGGAAATAGGAAAGCATCCTCTCAAGTCTGCACTGCCAGGGCCCCAGGCAAAGCCCCTGAGAAATGAGACAGGACTCATCTTGTTCTTCTATCTGGAAAGTTGTGGGAGCCAGGACTGAAGATCAGATGTGGATATGGAGTGAGATAGGACTACTGATAAAGGGCAGATTTCTCAAGGAACCAAGCACAGAAAGAATTCAGAAAGGCCCCATAATTATCCGGGAGCCTACAATTTGCCAAGAGTTATAGTTACAGTCTCCAAGATCCTTCATTTTGTCATAGTTTATTGTACTTCTTGCATGTCCAAGACTAAAGTATTCATCTTCTGTTTATTCCATCCTCTTCTCCTGAATCTCTATCTCTGCCCAAAGGGCCATAATTGATCTTTCATCTTCAACTTTCTCATTCTGACAGTGGTCCTCAGACTCTTCCTACAGCACTCCCATCCCTACTACCCTACAAGATACCCAGATCCTATCACCAGTCTCCTAGGGCTTCTCCCTACCACTAGCCCCTCCCTGCCCTCATCCATGTTGTATACAGGGCCTGGATCCCTTCCTAGCCTGCTGCTTTCATTCCCTCAGGTGCCTGCCATAGGGATTGGTCAGAATAGTGGGAGAAATTACAGAAAATGCAAACCTCCTTGGAAGGCCAGAAGGTTTTGCAAAAAGCCTTGGGAGAAGGTTTTGGCTGAAGGCAGCCTAATCCTCTTACCTTGAGCTAATAGCCAAGAGTAGATATAAAGGAATGTAGAGGAGTTTATCCTCTAATGGTGTTTACTCGAGACTATTGTCATTAAACCTGTACTAATTAAATACGATCATTGCCAGCTTATCAAGGCCACTGCTGACTCTGGCAGAAGTGTCCTGGTTATGCTGACTGGCAAGCCTGTGTCAGTGTACATCTTTCATCTGTCGCTCAGTCAAGTCTGCTGGTAGATATAAAGGAATAGAGAGGAGTTTATCTAAATAGCTTGTTTACTCATGTGGTCCTAAGACCCAGCTTTGATCATCCGCAGGCACATGACTGCTGTCTACTTGGGAGGTTAGCAATGTTAATTACCCTCTAATGGTGTTTACTTGAGACCTTTGTCATTTAGTCTGTACTAGATAAATGCAAGCATTGCTGGCTTATCAAGGCCACTGCTGACTCTGGCAGAGGTCCCCTGTTCATGCTGACTGGCAAGCCTGTATCAGTGTATTTCTTTCATCCGTCGCTCGGTCAAATCTGTGAATCAGACTCAACAGCCTGCTTAAGGACCTTCACTGGCTCCCTGTCACTTTTGTTAAACATGAATGTCTCACCTGGAACTCAGAACTCTGTACACCCTCTCCATATATACTTCTGACTGTGCTCCCCATTTTTTCTTTCTTTATTTTAAAATCTGTCATACATTCAAAAGAGTGTTCCTAAGAGTTGTACAATTATTGTCCTAAAGACTACACTGAAAAACCACCTCTTGCAGTAAATCATCAAATATGTTGAGTTTGTTAGCCATTCCCCTCTGCTCCCTCACTTAACATATTCCCCTTTCACCTCTGTGAGCTAACCAAACCCTGACACATTCATAATCATTGCCTTGATTTGCTTAGAGTACTACCGTATAGTTCTAAATGACAATCATTTGCTCAGCATTACCAAATTCTGAATTTTCTATTGACTGCATTGTTCTACATTTATTTTGCTATGACTAGATTCTCCTTCCCCTGTTTCCCAGCTTATTTGAGATATAATTCATGTAACAACTCACTCACTGAAAGTCTAAAATTCAGTGGCTTTAGTATATTAAGTGCAACCATCACCACAATCTGTTAGAAAAATGTTATCACTGCAAAAAGAAGCCCTATACTCATTGACAGTTACTTCCCATTTCTCCTCACACCTCAACCCTAGGCAACCACTAATCTACTTTCTGTCTCTATAGACTTGCCTCTTCTATTCTATTTCACGTAAGTAGAATCATACCCATTTGTCCTTCTATATGCTCTGTGCTCTCATGAAACTGGCCACTCTCTGTCCCCATGTGCAGAACACCAGTCATTCTGTCTACACTCCCCTCCCCACCCCAGCCATCGCTGCCCACCCAGGTCTGACAGCTTCTGTGTGATCCAGCTCCAAGCATCTCTCTTCCACAAAGCTTTTCTCTTTTTCACTCTACCTCTCTGTAATTTTTCCCCTGTCAAATTCTCAAAACACACTGTAACTTTGTCTCAGGGGTCTTAGTGTCTTTTCTACTAAACTGTCAGCTCTGTGAAGGGTCAGTACCTTGCCTGACACATAAATCAGCACACTTCCCTAGTTAAAACATTTCCAGAGCCCTCAGGCTCCCCATTTCCTTTGGGATCAGGTTCAAATTTTATTCCCTGCTGTTTTTTTTTTCCATGCTGTTCTCCAGAGCCTGGTCAGTGCCTGGCACACAGCAGATGTCTGACAGGTATGCACTGAGAGGATGAGGACCATGCACATTATTCTGCCTGAGATTATCACTGCTTGTGCATATAACTAGAACTTGAATGTAAGGAATTGACTAGGTGTGCCTTAGTCCATTTTGGGCTGCCATAAGGGAATACCCGAGGTTGGGTAATTTATAATAAGCAGAGATTTATTTCTCACAGTTCTGGGGGCTGGGGAGTCCAAGATCAAGGGGCTGGCATCTTGTGAGGGCCTTCTTGCTGTGTCATAACACAGCAGAAGGCAGCACATTTCAGGAGGGCAAGGAGAGGGTGAAAGACAGGGAGAGAGTAACTCAAGGCCTTTTATAATCAGCATTAATCCATTCATGAGGAAGAAGCCCTCATGACCTAAACACTTGCCATTAGGCACCATATCTAACATGATTGCCTTTAATATTAAGCTTCCAACACATGGGGACACATTCAAATCATAGCAAGATACAATCAGAAAATGATGTTTCTTTCCCCTGAAAGGGCCTGTTCCACCTGCTCTGTGAGACTGAGTCCTTCACCATTCTGGGAAGAAGTCACAGGTAGTTCCTGTGGCTTACTGCTCTTTCTCACAAAAATGCATTCATGACATCTAGCCCAGAGAATCACCAAATTTCTATTTTCAAGTCCATGCCCCTCCCTAGGTCAACCTAGGCCTCTTTCTGGCTGGTGCCCTAGGGATTGTGGTTGGCTTCTTGTCTCTTTCCCCCACCTCACTAGCTGCACCTTCTGCCATCACCATGGTTAGACAGGGGAAGAGGCAGAGGTAAACACATCTGATGTTGGTTTTCCCCAGGCCATGACTCATGGAGAACACCAACTCTTTCTCAGCTCTCCCTCCTGTCCCCCATCACTGGGAATATTTCTCACCTGTCATGTGCTCTTGACTCAGGCAAAATCATTCCATTGATGTGGCCACTTAAGAGCTCTCCCTTGGTCCCTGGACATCTAGCAATACCACTAGCTGCCTTCTGCTCTGGGAATTATCTGATAACTCTGGCAGGGCTCTCTCTCACATGATCCACCTCTGGTCCACAGTGAACATGCATCTTTGGCCTATGGCCAGTGACAGAGCAGGCACACAGCCCTCTTCTCTATTACCTCAGCCAGCCTCTGACCCTTGAGACTGTACCTGTGAAATCAGCCACCAGTACCCCAAGTTTCCTGAGCTCCAGGGACAGTTAATATGCTCTGTAAAAGGTGTCTTTGAAGCCATGCCCACAGACCTGAAGGAGGAAGGTAGCATGCCACCTCCCTCCATGAAGGGATAAAACTTATTACACACTGATTATTCCTCTTCCAAGAAATCATTTCTTTTTTTTTTTTTTTTTTTTTTTTTTTGAGACGGAGTTTCGCTCTTGTTACCCAGGCTGGAGTGCAATGGCGCGATCTCGGCTCACCGCAACCTCCACCTCCTGGGTTCAGGCAATTCTCCTGCCTCAGCCTCCTGAGTAGCTGGGATTACAGGCACGCACCACCATGCCCAGCTATTTTTTTTTTTTTGTATTTTTAGTAGAGACGGGGTTTCACCATGTTGACCAAGATGGTCTCGATCTCTTGACCTTGTGATCCACCCGCCTCGGCCTCCCAAAGTGCTGGGATTACAGGCTTGAGCCACCGCGCCCGGCCAAGAAATCATTTCTTAATACCCAACCCCTCTCCTGGCCTCTCCATGTGGTATATAGGTTGCAGCTGGGTGATCAACTGGAGGCTCTCAAAGCTGGTTTCAACCCCCTCCAAGTCCTGCATGGGAAACCACACCATGACTTTGGAACACCATTGTTCTTGCCACCTACTGACTTGAGGCCTCAGCCAAAACTGAGACAAGAGTTTCATCTTAGCCTCCTGTCCTTGTCTTAACTCTTCACTTAATTGTAAGCTCCTGAAAGGCAGAAACCCTGCCATGCCCATCTTCATTGCTTTTGCCCCTCTTACCTAGTGTTTAGTGGTGCCAGCTCAAAACGCCAGTAGTCATTTTAGAGGAAGAGAACACTGGTGATAACTCAGCATCATAAAGGAAGATGAAAGAAAAAAGGTGGAAGACTTGGATTCTGCAGTGATGACTCAAAGGGGAGGCTCTAGAAGTTTCATGTTAGAAGTTATTCGGGCTTAGAAGCTATGAAAGCAGAACTCTTCCAGGTCCATTTTCCCTTGGCATTGACTCAAGAACAAGTATATAATACAAGTCATTTTATACAGGCTGACCTTAAAATGCTGAGAATGCACAAGATAGGAATAACGAGGTTTAAGGGGGGAAAAGGGCCACCCTCACTGCATCTAGGTCCTCCCAGTTATTTTCCTATGTGTTCCTGCTTCTGAAATCAGATCTATCACCAGTGCCGTCTTTGGGATATTAGGAAATGTACTGGTCCCTTTATTTTGGCCTGGTTAAAGCACGTGCTGAAGGTCTCAGGCACATAGAGAAGCAAGCATTTATTGGTAGGATGAAGAGTTCTGGGATAAGAAATTACTATTAAAAAAATGTCTAATTTACATGTATGCAACACATGCTGGGTGCTGTATAGAGCTGGATCTCATCACTTTGCAATCGGAGTGTCTCTTACATTCTAGACTCATAGGATTTTACCAATACTCATTTATTTGTCAATAATTCATTGATAATAGC
Source organism: Saimiri boliviensis (assembly GCF_048565385.1). NCBI lineage: Eukaryota > Metazoa > Chordata > Mammalia > Primates > Cebidae > Saimiri > Saimiri boliviensis. Next base: position 13,565,886 of record NC_133466.1, read on the forward strand.
TAAGAATTCTTAGTTAAGACCTCCAAACTTGTTCCCTCTACTAAATTCCTGGCCTTCATTTAAGCTGCCAGGCTCCTCTTAAAAGGTCCATGCTAGACCAGGTGCGGTGGCTCACGCCTGTAATCCCAGCACTTTGGGAGGCCTAGGCAGGCAGATTATCTGAGGTCAGGAGCTTGAGGCCAGCGTGACCAACATGGAGAAACCCTGTCTCTACTAAAAATATAAAAATTACCTAGGCATGGTGGTGCATGCCTGTAATCCCAGCTACTTGGAAGACTGAGGCAGGAAAATCACTTAAACCCAAGAGGCGGAGGTTGAGGTGAGCCGAGATCGCACCATTGCACGCCAGCCTGGGCAACAAGAGTGAAACTCCATCTCAAAAAAAAATGTCCATGGTAGAAGTGACCCAAAATCACCACCTCCTCTTCCCCACATTGTTGATATGGAATCCACCTTCTGAATACCTTCCCAATCTGCTGCCTCCTCATTATCTCCGAGACAGCTCCCAGTCAGTCTCCACCACCACTCAACAAGTGGACTTGCACAAAAGAGCTTTATCACTGGTTCACCACCTGCCAGTCCTTACTCAGCCCACCTCCAACATAGATGCCTGGCAAGGCTGAATTGTATCCCCCCAAATTCATATGTTGAAGCCCTAACGCCCAGCACCTCAGAATGTAACTGTATTTGAGGATAGAGCCTTTACAGAGGTCATAAGTTAAAATGAGGTATTTAGGGTGGGCCTTAATCCAACATGACTGGTGTCCTTACAAGAAGAAGATATTTAGACACAAACAGGAGCACACATACACAAAAGAACGCATGAGGACGCAGTGAGAAGGTGGCCATCTTCTAGCCCGGACAGAAGCCTCAGAAGGCACCAGCCCTGCTGACACCCCAGTCTCACACCTGTAACCTCCAGGACTGAGAAAATACGTTTCTGTTAAGTCACTCAGTCTGTGGTAGTTTTTAATGGTAGCCCCAGCAAACTAATACAATGCCTACCCTCTTCCCACACATAAATCGGCACACTTTCCTAGTTAAAACGTTTCCAGAGCTCTCAGGCTCCCTGTTTCCTTTGGGATCCGGTTCAAATTTCTTAATATGACATATTTAGCCTTCTTCCACCCCCAACCTGCCTCTCTGTGTCATCTCCTGCCTACCTATCCTACCCTGCCCACCATTTCTAATCCCACAACCTGATGTATCAACACTGACCTCAACACACATTGCCTGGGTCCTCTCCCTGACTTAGTACATTTGTCATTTCTGTCTTGGACTCACCCCCTCTATGTCCCCCTTGCAAGGGAGGGAGGGAAAGAAAGAGAAAAAAAAGAGAGAGAAAGAGAAGGAGAGAAAGAAAGGAGAAAGAAAAAGAAAAAAAAGAAAAGAAAGAGAAGAAAGAGAGGAAGGAAAGAAGGAAGGAAGGAGGGAGGGAGGGAGGGACGGCAGGAGGGAGGGAGGGCAGGAAGAGGCAGGCAGACAAAAGGTCACCTCCTATTGTTTTAACCAAGAACTCTTCTCCAAATCTGGGAATGCTTCCTGCACAGAGTCTCTGTCTGCTACCCAAGCTCAGGCAGGCCTGGCTGATCTGTTTCCTGACGCTGATGAGCTCTCTCAAGTTCTTAGATCCTTTCCAGGTGTACAGCATTGTCTGTACTCTATTTCCAGCCACTTCCTCCTTTCGGGGTTTCATCATTGCCTTTGACTCTTGCTAAACAGTTTGAGGGTTTTTTTTTCCCACCCTGAAAATTCCTCGTCCTTTTGTCCTCTTTGTATAAACTGATGCTTCCTATTTGTCTCCCTCATCCTAGGTCTTTGCCAACAATCAATCACCCAGTTACAGTCAGATTACAGTAATGTCTTGGAGAGACAGTGCCTCCCTTGGAAGCTGAAATGCCTGGAGCTGCTTTCCTCCATGCAAACCTAGGACTCTTCAAATTCTTCTCTGGTTATGTAACTGTCATTTCCATAGGCTTTCTCTCAAAATCTTTAATATCGATTACTTCAAGCATGCATAACTCTAATAACTTACATTCATTTAAACATGCATTAAATCGAAATAGAACTATGAGCCACCTGGGACCCGGGCATTTCATTTCAAGGTTTAGCCATTGCTTTCCTTTCCTTTATGTGCAAGCAGGTAAACCTGTTGTGTCAACAAAGAAATATTCTCACCCAAATGACTGACATTTCAATAAGCCTTTCCCAATCCAACCTCCCACTCACCATGTGAAGGCCGCTGAGCGCTGTAGAAACAGCAGGGCAAAAAGCTGAGTGTTTGCTTACTTCCTCTCTTGTCAAGGGGGACGAGAGAGGGGTGGGGGAGTGTGCCTGGATCGCTCAAGTAAAAATCAATCTGAACTGGGATTTGGAGGAGGAGCGCCTTGGAGATCCACGCCTGTTCCCTAACTACATGGTTAGCTAGTGCAGCCGCTAGCCACGTGCAGGTATTTACACTTTAATTGATTCAAATTAAATAAAACTGAAAATGTGGTTCCTCAATTACACTAATCACGTTTGAAGTATCCAAGCGCTTCAGGTGGCTGGTGGCTGGTTTAATAGGACGGTGCAGATACAGAACATTCCCATCATTGAGAAAAGTTCTAGTGCACATCTCTGATCTATAATGTAAGTAATGCTTATAAGACCGATATCTGAAATTTTTCCTTTTTTTTTTTTTTTGAGATGGAGTCTGACTCTGTCACCCTTTCATTTCAGGGTTTAGCCATTGCTTTCCTTTATGCATAAACAGGTAAACCTGTTGTATTAACAACAACAAAAAAAAATGCTTGGCCAAGGACTGAAATGTTCTCACCCATATTACTGACATTTTAGTAAGCCTTTCCCAACCCAACCTCCCACTTGCCATGTGAAGGACTGGAGTGCAGTGGTGCGATCTCAGCTCACTGCAACCTCTACCTCCCGGGTTCGAGTGATTCTCCTGCCTCAGCCTCCCAAGTAGCTGGGACTACAGGCACACACCACCACACCCAGCTAATTTTTATATTTTTACTAGAGATGGGGCTTCACCACGTTGGCCAGGCTGGTCTCAAACTCCTGACCTCAAGTGATCCACTCACTTCGGCTTCCCAAAGTGCTGAGGTTACAGACATGAGCCACTGTGCCCCGAGAAATTTCTACTTTTAAAATGAACATTGAGAAAATATAAAGTGAACTTTGCTGACTACAGTAAGAGTAAAACAATTTTTTTGAAAGGATGACTTCTAGGTGCTTTGTCAACACAAGGCAAAGAAAGGAACGAAAAACGGAGAGAAGAAAGGAAGGATAAGCAGATGGTTATCAGCGGTAAAGGGGCTCACGGAAGACGAAGGGAACCCATCATTCCTAAGGGGAAAAGAAATGAAACAATGACCCGAGGTGGACTTGTCTGAAATCCTGTTGGGAGGCAGCAGGCACTTTCTCATTTGGAAAATGTGTGCATGTGAGTCTGCAGGCACAGGGTCACAGGCCATGCTGGTCTTTGGTGAGTCAATTTAAAAGATGTAATATGAGGGAGGAGATGTTCCCTTTAAACAGCCGTACACCCCTGTTTACGCATCTTTTCCTTTTCTTAAGACCACACTGGGTCAGGTGTGCAATAATTTATGAGAGCACCGCTGTTGGGATGGGGGTAGGGGGAACACCCAGAGGCCAAAGAACTCTTGTCTAAACGTGTCAGGAGAGAAACCCCAAGAATCTGTAATTTCCAGGAATCTTTGGCATTCAGACTCCAGAGTTCATGTTAGTGACTGACACCCATGTCTCCATCTCTGTGTTTTTAAACCTTTGCTTTGCTTGGTAAGACTCCATCCCTCCCTCCACTACCAAACAGTAAATGGCTAGTGTGTATTCCACTGCCATGTTGATTTTTCAAGGCTCATGTATGGCAGTCCTGCAAGAGTAGCCTTCATTTCTGGAATCCTGCAATATTGTGAAACATCTATTTGGTTTTCTTCTTGTTTCCTGGCATATAATTCCTAAAATCCTCAGACTCTCCAAAGTGATGTCTTCTGTAGGCAAATGATTTGACTGATGGCTGGCAGCCCTTAGGTAACTTTGGGGATGAAGGCTGGTGACCAGAAAGACCGAGGCAATTAGAAGATTGGGACTTTCAGCCCCTCCCCAACCTCAGTGGAGGAGAAGGGGGTTGAAGGTTGAGTTGTTCACCAATGCCCAGTGATGTCATCAACCATGCCTGCATAATGAAACCTGCATAAAAACCCGAAAGAACTGGGTGCAGAGAGCCAGCTAATAGCCAAACACATGGAGGCTTATACATGCATGTGCCTGGAGCGTGGCGCACACCAACTCCACAGGGACAGAAGCTCTGGGCTCAGGACTGCAGACCTCTCCCTATGTATCTCTTCATCTGTTTATTTGTATCTTTTATTTTTGTGTTGTTGTTGTTGTTGTTTGAGATGGAATGTCACTCGTTATCCAGGCTGGAGTGCAGTGGCGCGATCTCGGCTCACTGCAACCTCTGCCTCCTGAGGTTTAAGCAATTCTCTTGCCTCAGCCTCCTGAGTAGCTGGGATTACAGGCACCTGCTATCATACCCAGCCAATTTTTGTGTTTTTAGTAGAGACAGGGTTTCACCATGTTGGCCAGGTTGGTCTCGAACTCCTGATATGAGGTGATCTGCCTACCTTGGCCTCCCAAAGTGCTGGGATTACAGGCATGAGCCACTGCACCTGGCCTTGTTTGTATCTTTTAAAATATCCTTTGTAATAATCTGGTAAATGTAAGAAAGTGTTTCCCTGAGGTCCATGAGCAGCTCTAGCAAATTAATCAAACCCAAGGAGGAGGTTGTAGGAACCCCAATTTATAGCTAAAGGGTCACAACCACAGGCAAAATAACCAGGGGCTTGTGAACGGCATCAGAAGAGGGGGCAGCCTTCAGGGACTGAGCCCCCAGCCCTGTGGGATCTGACGCTAGCTCCAGGTAGACCGCATCAGAATGAACTGGAGGACAGCCAGCTGGTGTCCGCTGCAGACTGATTGCCCCCCTGGAGTGTAGGGGAAACCTATACACATTTGGTCTATGTTGATTGTTGTGGAGTAAGGGAATAGAAATAACATGGTGAAACCCCATCTCTACTAAAAATACAAAAATTAGCTGGGCATGGTGGCACTGGCCTGTGGTCCCAGCTACTCAGGAGGCTGAGGCAGGAGAATCGTTTGAACCTGGGAGGTGGAGGTTGCAGTGAATTGAGATCACGCCACTGCACTCCAGCCTGGGCAAAAGAGTGAGACTCTGTCTCAAAAAAAGAAAAGAAAAACAAAAAGAAAGCACTTTGAGTTTGTTTTTACTCAGGCTTTATAAAAGCTCTTTGGAAAATCAGCTCTGCTGGACTGCCACTCCATCCAAGCTGCATGGTGGGCTGCCTGACGGGCAGCCTGATCCAGGGAAGCCCTGGAATTGGCAGGCTCCCCTGTGAGTAGGACTGAGGCGGACCTGTCTGGGTATGCGCTTTCTTTTTCGGGAGACCCCAGCCGAGGATGTAGCCGCCAAGCACAGGACGAGGTCCGTGTGTCCCTGGTCAGCAACAATGGCTGGGGAGCTGCTTATAGTAGCCAACAGATTGGCAGCAGGTCAGAGACTGATTACTGCTAGCAGCGAAATCAGCCTGTCATTCCCTCCGCCTCTCACTCTCATGGACGCATCATATGGACGCCATTCCATTCCTCCACACACAAGCACCTACACACAGATGCACATACACCCTCTCCAGACATGTACATAAAACACACACCCCCAAACTCGTATGCATACATAGATACACGTATACGCCCACTCCACACACACACACACACACACAACACGTATCCACACATACATGCTTTTGAGAGTTCAGCCATCACCATGGTCATTTTGCCTGGCTAAGCTTGAAGCTGCCTGTGAAGAGGAAGCAAGCTCCAGGATGGGACCCATCTCACCCCTCCAGCTCCTGCGGCAGCAGCTCTGGACAGGGAGGAAGCCACCTGTGCTGAAGTCCTTCCATCTTCTGCGTCCCCTCTGCCCCCCTGCAAGGACACTGGACTTAGCCTGAGCTCAGGCAAGAGCTGGCTGTCGTCCTGGGTCTGTGGTCATTCTGTGACATTAGCATATCTCTCATAATAAGATTTACGATGTAATATTGTATGGTCTATGATATCACATATATGGCATATAAAAGATTGTGTGTGTGTGTGTGTGTGTGTGTGTGTGTGTAGAAACCATGTCTATGAACAGGCCAACAAGAGAAGAGGCAGAGAGGAGGAATGCAACCCATTCTAACAGGAATGCAACAGCATACAGTTTGGAAATTGACCCAGCAGCAGACCAATAACTCAGCCCAGGCCCGGGGCTGGTTTGCAATCACATTCACTCAGGTGTTGGGCACTGTGACCACTTCAGTACCAGTGAGAGGTTCATGCAGAAATCTGCAGGAATCCAGCTATTTCCATGAAATTGGGAAGAAACAAGAGCTGAAGAGACTGCAGCAATGTGGTATTTTTTAAGATGTTGCTAACCGGCTAATAATATCTGGGTTTTGGGGCGTGCTGCACACACTCGAAGGCTCTGCCAACACAAGCTAATTAACCTGTACTCAGAGGTGGGTGTGCGTATGAACTGTTACCACTTCAGCTTGCAGAACCACTTAGCTCTGTCACACATCTTGTAGCAACATGCCAAGAGATCGCTAAAAACACACCGGGTTTTTAATACCTGGATTTAAGCAAATAGTGCTGGGAATCTCTGAGGCTGCTCATGCATTCAAATGAGAATTCTCCCTCTTCCCTCCTAGCTCCCGCTGCTGTACATTCTTCTAGACTTCAACGCCCACTCAGATGTCTCCCTCCTCCACAGAGCCTTCCCCAGCCGTGCTTGCACACAAATTGATCCTTCTCCATGGTGACCAACCATCGTGTTTGCCTGGGACCACCTCAGTTTAATACTGAAAGCCTTGTGTGGCAGTCAACCCTTTAGTCCTGGGCAACCTGGGACTACAAGATTCTCACCATTCTAAAGAATACATTGCATATGATTTTGCTACTAACAATACTGTCTGCTATCTAGTAACATAACCTAGTAATTTGTACTGAGTTTGTCTCAAGATTATAAACTCCTCAAGAATAGGGTCCTTTCTTCATCTCCTTGCAATCTCTAATTTGGGCACAAAGAATTACATATTGACTTCATTTCTTTTTATTTCTATTTATTTATTTATTTATTGAGACAGTCTTGCTCTGTCACCCAGGCTGGAGTGCAGTGGCATAATCTCGGCTCACTGCAACCTCCACCTCCCCGGTTCAATCTATTCTTCTGCCTCGTCCTTCCAAGTAGCTGGGATTTACAGGTGTGTACCACTATGCCTAGCTAATTTTTGTTTTTGTTTTTGTTTTTTTTTTTAGACAAAGTCTCACTCTATCACCACCCAGGCTGGAGCTTGGTGGCACGATCTTGGCTCACTGCAACCTCTGCCTCCGGGTTCAAGCAATTCTCCTGCCTCGGCCTCCCAAGTAGCTGGGATTACAGGTGCCTGCCACCATACCCATATAATTTTTGTATTTTTAGTAGAGATGGGGTTTCGCCATGCTGGCCAGGCTGGTCTGGAACTCCTGACCTCAGGTGATCTACCAGTCTCGGCCTTCCAAAGTGCTAGGATTATGGGCGTGAGCCATCGCACCTGGCCGTGACTTTTTTTTTTTTTTTTTTTTGAGATGGAGTCTCATCCTGTCACCCAGGCTGAAGTGTAGAGACACAATCTCGACTCACAGCAACGTCCACCTCCTTGGTTCAAGTGATTCTCCTGCCTCAGCCTCCCAAGTGGCTGGGACTACAGGCATGCACTACCACGCCTTATTTATTTATTTATTTATTTATTTATTTATTTATTTATTTGATTTTTTAGTAGAAACAGGATTTCACCAGATTGGCCAGGTTGGTCTCCAACTCCTGACCTTGGGATCCGCCCACCTCGGCCTCTCAAACTGCTGGGCTTACAGGTGCGGCCTCTCAAAGTGCTGGGATTACAGGTGCCCGGCTGACTTTCTTTCTTTTAATACCAGGTCTCTGCTATAACACAAGTCAAAATAAGACCCCTAATAGGTTTTTCTCTCTGTAGATAGTACAGGCCAGGCGTCCCCAAACTTTTTACACAGGGGGCCAGTTCACTGTCCCTCAGACCGTTGGAGGGCCGCCACATACTGTGCTCCTCTCACTGACCACCAATGAAAGAGGTGTCCCTTCCTGAAGTGCGGTGGGGGGGCCAGATAAATGGCCTCAGGGTGCCACATGCGGCCTGCAGGCCGTAGTTTGGGGACGCCTGGTATAGGCCCTTCCCACTGAATGGTACTTTGAGCCTTAATCCTCCAGGTTGTAGGTCCAGACCAAGGACTCAGGGAGTTTGCCCTGATTGGCAGAAGAGCCCTCATTAGCCAGCTCTCCTGAGCTGATCTCTAGGGAGTTTGTTCTGGGCCAACCCCTAGAACTTCCAGTTCAGGGCTGCAGCTCCCTGGTGATTCTCATTCAAATGGTCCTTGAAAAATAAGAGTAAGACCAGCACAGCGGTACATGCTGGTAATCCCAGCACTTTGAGAGGCCAAGGTGAGAAGATCCCTTGAGGCCAGGAGTTCAAAACCAACTGAGGCAACATAGTGAAACCCCATCTTCATAAAAAAATTTTTTTTTAATTAGCCAGGGTGTGGTGGCACAAACCTGTAGTCCCAGCTATTCAGCAGGCTGAGGCAGGAGGATCACTTGAACCCAGGAGGTGGAGGCTACAGTAAGCTGTGATCACACAACTGCACTCCAGCCTGGGCAAAAGAGCAATACCTCGTCTCAGAAGTAAGCAGAAAAAGAGAAAAGAAAAATAGAGTAGAAACTCTTTCTTCCAGCTCTGTTGGGACTAGTTGTCAACTGTCAATCGAAAAAGCCACTTACAGTGAAAATTCATTTTTAAAAAGAAAAAAAGATAAATATTTAAACTTAAACATTTCATTTTAATTTAAAACATGTAAAAAAAATTTTTTTTGATATAAGTCCAAGGCCTTCCTTTGAATTTGCGCATTGGCTTTCTTCGTTGTTTTTCTTGTATAAATCATGCCTGTATATTTCTACTTATGATTTCTTTAAAATAGAACAAGAATTTAAAGACACTTGTGAAGTATTCTGAGAATGGAATCCTTCCAGAGCCTTGCAATATTTTTCTCAATCTTTTTACAGTTGTCTCAACCACATCAAATTAAGCAAAAATTTTAAGCAACTTACATTTGTTGGATCTTACCAAAGCATTCGACTGAAACCTTGGTGAAGTAGATGATGTCTTTTTGCATAGAATGTAAGTTACATGAAAAAAGGGATCTTTGTTTTCTTGTTTACTGGTTTATTCCATGCATGAGGAACACTGCCTTCCATATTATAGATGTTTCATTTGTTGAATAAAGTGGTTTACTTAATATGTAATTAAATTAATTAGTTACAACAATAAGTACAAATGCCAGAAAGAGGTTTGGGAGCTAATGAAACTGACTCTTGGTACACACAGCAGGTAAACCAGCAGGTGGGTGCACGCTGCGTGAAAGAGTCATTGACTAGCTATGAGTGTTCAACTTGCTGTGAGCGTTAGTTAGTGTGTGTTCTTGGGAGGGCATGAAGTGTTCATTCATTTGGGGAGTCAGTTAAATGGAGGTTTGTTATGAGACATTCCTCTCTCCTGATCAGATAAGAAGCCCAGGTCAAAGGAGAATGGAGGCAAGAGCCAGTGGAATGAGTCAGAGAGTACTTCTCTCACTTCGGTTCAGAAGGTGCCCTGTTTTGGATTCCAGAGCCAGAGAAGAAAGAACAGGGCAAGCAGATTCTCTGTAAACCCCAAGTTACCAACCCGTCTTCCTGAATTGCCGAGAAGCTCTTCTCCCAAAGAAATCATTAGAGATCTTTCAACCTGTTCTAAGCTAGGGGCCTCTGTGGTTCCCAACAGAAGTTATGCATCCTGCCATCATTTTAAGAGAAAAAACCCCATCCATTTCTTGGTGTTATTTATTCACGTCCTTCTTTGCCAAGAATGCACTTGAATAAATTCATCTGAGACCACACCTGGAACGATGAGACCACACTCTGTCAGTGAGTCAGACCGTCGTCTCACTGCAGACTCTGGCACTACGCCAGCAATGTGAACCCTTCTGTAAACCTTGGGGGATAATACTTCATAGGGTTGTTGTGAAAACTCAGTGATATAACACGCATGAAGCACTGAGAACAGTGTCTATCCATAAGTTGGTCAACACATCATCATTGTTGTATTTGCATCTGTGTCCTGCTGCGTCACCAGAACCTCATGAGCGTCACAAACAAGCCAACAACAACAAAAAAGTTTTGTTAACTGAATTTCTGCTTCTGCCACAAAAGACTTAAGTGTTCAGGGCCCTGATCCATTGCAAATAATTAGCCTTTCCTTCCTCGAATGAGTTTGGTTTGGGGGAGAATCAAAATTCATGATAGAGGTAAGTAGTGAATCCTGTCACTCTTAGGCAGGTTTGAAAAGCCTGGAGACGGCTGGGCGCAGTGGCTCATACCTGTAATCCCAGCACTTTGGGAGGCCAAGGTGGGCAGATCACTTGAGGACAGGAGTTCTAGAGCAACCTGGCCAACATGGTGAAATGCCATCTCTACTGAAACACAAAAATTAGCCAGCCCATAGTGGCACATGCCTGTAATCTCAGCTACTCAGGAGGCTGAGGCATGAGAATCACTTGAACCCAGGAAGTAGAGGTTGCAGTGAACCAAGATCACGCCACTGCACTCCAGCCTGTATGACAGAATGAGATACTATCTCAAAAAGAAAAAAAAGGTAAAGAAAAGCCTGCAGAAGAGGCAAGGAGTGGCAAGGGTCACTTCATTTTCTAACAGTGTCATTCTTAGATTCCAGCTAACTACAAATGTAATATTACATTCACTGGATAAAACCTTACCTAGCCATTAAAACTGATTGCATGACGATTGTTATTAATAATAAAAAAGGATTGCAATATTAATTGAAGATTTACAAAACAACCATTCATTTAGGCATTCATTTATTAATATTAAATCAGTAGCAAATAAAACAGATGACGTGTGAAAGAAATGCATCTAAATTTTAATAGATTTTTAATTTCTGAGTTATTGAATTATGTTTTATTTTAATGTTCTTTAAATTTTTTTGTACTTTTTTCAAAAAGGGCAGGAGGAAACATTTATTAGAGATATTTTAACTGCCCAATGTCTGAATCCCTTCTTATAATTGGAGAAAATCCCTTTTCCTTTTTTTTTTTTTTTTTTTGCTCAAGCTGGAGTGCAGTGGTATCATCTCAGCTCACTGCAACGTCCACCTCGCAGGATCAAGTGATTCTCCTGCCTCAGCCTCCCGAGTAGCTGGGACTATAGATGCGTACCACCATGTCTAGCTAATTTTTTGTATTTTTAGTAGAGACAGGGTTTCACTGTGTTAGCCAGGATGGTCTCCATCTCCTGACCTCATGATCCGCCCCCACAACCTCGCAAAGTGCTGGGATTACAGGCGTGAGCCACTGCGCCCAGCCCAGAGAAAATTTGTTTTTATAAAGCTTGTCTACCCACACACTACAGAGGCTAAAAACACCAGATATTTTCTTTCCCAGCTACCCTCACAGTCAGGCATAGGCATGCAATCCTAGGTTGCTCGGGCCTCATATAATCATAACGCACTTTGCTTTAAGACCAAGTGATACAGGCAAGTGGGGATGACAGTGAATCCTTGCTGGTGGTGCAAACTATTGTAGTGAGACTGGATCCTGGGCCAGGCACGGTGGCTAACGCCTGTAATCCAAGCACTCTGGGAGGCCAAAGCGGGTAGATCGCCTGAGACAGGAGTTTGAGACCAGCCTGACCAATATGGTGAAATTCCGTCTCTACTAAAAATACAAAACAATTAGCTGGGCATGGTGGCGGGGACCAGAAATTAATCACAGCTACTCAGGAGGCTGAGGCAGGAGAATTGCTTAAACCTGGGAGGTGGAGGTTGTCTCTACTAAAAATACAGAAATTAGCTGGGTATAGTAGTCGTAGCTGCTTGGGAGACTGAAACAGGAGAATCGCTTAAATCTGGGAGGTGGAGGTTGTCTCTACTAAAAATACAGAAATTAGCTGGGTATAGTAGTCGTAGCTGCTTGGGAGACTGAAACAGGAGAATTGCTTGAACCTGGGAGGTGGAGGTTGCAGTGAGCAGGGATCACACCATTGCACTCCAACCTGGGCAGCAGAGAGACTCTGTGTGGAAAAAAAAAAAAAAAAGACTGGCTCCCAGCCCAGCAGTTCAACAATGTTGGCGGCATCGTTGAATGCCAAGCGTCCACATGATCTGGATTGCTCCTGTTGAAGTGGTCAGTTTTTCTGCCCTAGCAAAAGTCTGGTGTGAGCCACAGAGCTCCATCAGCGGTGGCAGAGGGATAGTCAGGCGGGTGCTTGAGCAGACTGCGATGACACAAGTTGCTCCATGAGCAGCAGCCTCACCCCTGCTACTCTGCCGTCCTCTCCACTCACACCTACAGCCTCATGGGGCGTTCTCTATGTCAGCTCAAAGCCAAGCATGGCCTCAGATGGATCTGCTTCATCTGCTGGCTCCAACCAGAAGTAAACAACTGGCTCTATATCCCCACTCTCGAATGGCCCTAAAGGCTGTGGGTAAAGGGAACTCCTCCCAGAGGATGGAAGCTTGAGTGGAACACTGTGTTGGCCACTCTTGCTGGACAGTGAGAGAACTTGAGATAAAAAGCATCATCAGATTCTTGGGCTGCAGGTTGTGGCTGATGTTTGGATAGCTGGTCATGAACGTGGAAGGAACAAGATTGGAGAATTAGCCACAGGGGGGTTTGACGAGGTATGTGGATGGGCATCTAGAAAAGTTTCCCAAAAGTGTACTCTCTCCCGAAGACCCTTACTTCACAGTGGGAAACGTAATGAATAAGTCAGTGAACAAAATTATCAGCCTTGTAGATATCAGTCAACCTCCTTCCCAGCCACCCCACTGACTGTTTGATGGAATCATATGCAAAGTGGCCATGGAGGTAGAAATGGAACCACTTGATGGACTCAGAGACACAGATTTGCCTTCCCCATGACTAATTTGGCAACTCCCAGTGCTGAGGCCCAACCTGCGAGCACCATGAACCCTCCCTTATCCTGCAAACAATTGTGTCTTTCTTAGACGGATCATCCTAGCTGCCAGCCAGAGTGAAAAACAGAATGTCTCCAAGCTGAGGTCAACAGAGTTAAGGTAAAATGACTGGCTGCCCTCAGCGTTGGCACAAAGTAGTTTTCTTTCTTTGTGTCTACACTCAGCGTATTTTCTTAGACCCACCAGAATGCGAAAGTAATTAAGTCCCCTCTTTGCAAACATTTGTGGAAAGCCTGCAGCCTGCTTTCTTCCAGCCAGCCAGCTGCCTAATGAAGCGTTTCCTCCTTAGCTGCTTCAGTCTTCCCTCGTTTCACCATTTTAGCTGATCTCCTGTAAACCTCTTCCAAGTTACCTGCATCTTCTTGATACCACAGCACTCCAGATTGAATGCCAGGCAGATTCATGTTGAGCCTCACCTCCTCAACCCATTATGTGCCTCCGGCAGCAAAGGCAACTAAACCATGTAAGGATCTTATCTAATTATTGTGATTGTTTTTCAGACACATGCACACACGACAGATATACTTTGTTACCTCAGAGAATTAAAGCCTTCTGAAGGTCAAAAACCACATCTCTCTTGGTTAGAAAAGGCAGGGAAATAGTCTTGTGACATTGAAGAGTCTAACCATAGGAAGAGCGGTGGATGGCGTTTTGAGGGTGTTGGTAGGTGGCCTAGCTATAACTCCACAAGCTGGGAGACCTTGGGTAAGTCATTTCACCAGCTGGGCTCTCCATTTCGTGGTGAATACAAATGAATGGGTTAAATTGCGGCGAAAGAGCTTCCTGTCATTGCTATTTGTGAAAAGATAAATGCTGTTTCAAGCTAACATTTAAACCAGTGGATCACAATGAGAGTGAGACTGACTCAGAATCCCCTGGGGTGCATTTGCAGACTACACCGGCTTCTCCAGGCCTGGGCCCACTGCCCCTCCAAGGCCTTTCAACATTTGGAGAAAGGGGAAAGAGGCATTTCTGCTTTATGAAAGTAGATTATGGTGGTAACTGTGGTGGGCAGAACAATGTCACCCTCCTAATCACCAGAATCTGTGAATATGTTGGGTTATGTGGACATGAAGGCTGCAGGTGGAATTAAGGTTGCTAATCAGTCGACCTTAAGAGAAAGAGATTCTACTGCGTTGTTCAGGCAGCCCCAGTGTAATCACAAGGCTCCTAAAAGCAGGAGAGAGAGACAGAGGAGCAGGTCAGAGGACTCAAGATGAGAAAGGTTTCACTTGCTGGCTTTGGAGATGGAGAAGGTGCCACAGGCAAGGTGCCGGTTCTCCTCTAGCACCTCCAGAAAGAATGCAGCCCTACTCACATCTTGATTTTAGCCCAGTGAGGCTGATTTCAGCTTCTGACCTCCAGAACTCTTAAGATAATAAATGTGTGTTGGTTCAAGCCACTAAATGCATGGTAATTTTGTCACAGTGGGAAGAGGAAACAAAAACAGTGACCTCTAGGGGCAATGTACCTATACACTGACTCACATATAGCACACACAAACACGTACACATGTGTATCTCACATACTATGCAGTCACACTCACATACACGCATATTCCCATCCACCCACATGCTCACACAGTCACGCACACATGCTTACACACGTAGTCACATGTATGTCAAAACGAATCCACTCCACTGCTCCGGATTTTATGGAATAATACCCATAGACTTTCCCCAAGAAAAGACTGACTTTCTACTAAGTGAACTAAGAAATAAGTTGCAATGAAAGAAGCTATGGAATGGGGAGGGGTCTCTGCCACCCCAGCTTCTGCCAGGCTCACCTCTGCCTCCCTGTGCCGGCCCCCGTCCTGTGACAACTCTAGGCAGCCCCTTCCCTCAGCTCATACAGACCTGTCCTTTCCCACAGAAGAACCTCTCCTGCCTCCCACAGCCCTTAACCCCCTCCCTCCATTGGTTTGAGAGGAGCTCCTGGCTTTCTGTACCACTCTATGCAGCCAACTCTTAGACCAGCTCTTAGCTCCCACTCCCTGATCTTTCCTTTTAATCCATGTTTCTCCTTTTCTCCAAAACGCATTTGATATGCTTTTCATGATACCAAGATCTGATTTTGCGGGGCATGGTGGATCACGCCTGCAATCCCAGCACTTTTGGAGGTCCAGGTTGAGGTCAGGCATTTGAAACCAGGCTGACCAACACAGTGAAACCTCGTCTCTACAAAAAATTTAAAAATTAGCTAGGCATAGTGGTGCATCCCTATAATCCCAGCTACTCAAGAGGCTGAGGCAGGAGAATCACTTGAATCTGGGATGTGGAGGTTGCAATGAGCCAAGATCATGCCACTGCACATCAGCCAGGGCAAAATAGTGAGACTTCTTCTGAAAAAAAAAAAAAATCTGATTTTGTTTTCTTTACTTCAACTCCCCCTCAATATTTAGGGCACACATTTGTACTGCAGTTGATGGGGCTGGTTACGGTTGGTGGCAGGGTGACCTGACAGGAAAAGTTCCATAGGCAATTAAGAGGCCTGAGGGCCCGTCCTGGCCTTCCCATTACTCTGCGGTAACTTAATTACAAAATGTATCACCCTTCACAAAATAAGTTAGACTGCTTATCTCTAAATCCCACATGAAATGTTTCCTTATTATTAGTGTATTTGTGTTCAGCAGGAGTGTTCTGTGTTTCCAGGAAATTAAAATCTCCTTTAGGCCATGAGTTAAGCTTCTATTTATTTTTAGTTCGCCCCCACATCTAGTAAAATGTGCCATACCCTGTGGGTGTCCAGTAAACGTGGATTGACTGACTGCTGACCTCAAATTAAGAAGGCGTGACTCTTCCTTCTGCTGCTGAGATGTGAATACAAAAAGGAAAATAATACTCATACTTTTTTAAAAAGAAGCATGACTCAGTTCAAATACTGCAAGCCATGAATCTGCTGGGGAAGGAAGACCACTTTGTAGGTATGCATTTGAGTCTTCTTCATATCAACAGAGACATTTTGAGTATCTATGTTCAAATGTATAAAATAGCTCTTATTAAGCTATAAAACAGGGGTCCTCAACCACAGGGTCACAGACCAGTACCAGTCTGAGACCTGCTAGGAACTGGGCTGCACAGCAGAAGAGCAGAGGGAGAGTTAGAAAAGCTTCATCTGTATTTACAGCCGCTCCCCATTAATACCTGATCTCCACCTACTGTCAGATCAGCGGTAGCATTAGATTCTCACAGGAGCACAAACCCTATCGTGAACTGCACATGCGAGGGAATCTAGATTGCCACTCCTTATGAAAATCTAATGCCTGATGATCTGTCACTGTCTCCCATCACCCCAGATGGGACCATCCAGTTGCAGGTAAACAAGCTCAGGGTTCCCACTGATTCTACATTATGGTGAGTTATATAATTATTTCATGATATGAAGAAATAGAGTGCATAATAAATGGAATGTTCTGGAATCATCCTGGAACCACTCCCTACCCCCAGTCTGAGGAAAACTTATCTTCCATGAAATAAGTCCCTGGTGCCAAAAAGGTTTGGAACTGCTGCTATAAAATAATTATTAGTATGATCATGTCATGATAATATTTATTAACAGAGGTGTTTCCTGTGAAAACTACAAGACTTCCTTATTTTTTTTTATTTTGAGACGAAGTCTAGCTGTGTTGCCAGGCTGGAGTGCAGTGGTGCGATCTCGGCTCACTGCACTTCCACCTCACCTTCCAGGTTCAAGTGATTCTCCTGCCTCAGCCTCCCAAGTAGCTGGGACTACAGGTGTGGACCATCATGCCCAAGTAATTTTTTGTATTTTTGGGTTTTCAAAAATGGGGTTTCACCATGTTGGCCAGGATGGTCTTGATCTCTTGACCTTGTGATCCGCCTACCTCGGCCTCCCAAAGTGCTGGAATTACAGGTGTGAACCACACCTGGACAAACCTTCCTTATTTTATTTAGAAGGCAAAAGTAGGGGCAGAATTGAATCCTCCCTAAAATTCATATGTATAGGTCCCAATCCCGAGTACCTCAGAAGGTAACTGGACTTGGAGGTGGGTTCTTAAACAGGTCATTAAGTTAAATAATCAGGTCATCCGGGTGGGACCTAATTCAATGTTACAATTGTCATTTTAGGAGCAGATCAGAACACGCACGAGGAAGGTGGTGTCGACACGTGAAGAAGGCAGCCATCTACAGGTCAAACAGAGAAGCCTCAGAAGAAACCCACCAAGCTTACACCTTGAGCTCCAACTTTCAGCCTGTGGAATCATAAGAAAATGACCTTTTGTTGGTTAAGCTGCCCAGTCTCTGGTACTTTTTGACAGACATCCTAGCAAATGAATACAGCAAACATATAGACTGGATCACCTGAGGTCAGGAGTTCCAGACCAGCCTAGCCAACATGGTGAAACCCCATCTCTACTAAAAAAATACAAAAATTAGCTGGGCGTGGTGGCAGGCACCTGTAACCCCAGCTCCTCAGGAGGCTGAGGCAGGAGAATGGCTTGAACCCAGGAGGCGGAGGTTGCAGTGAGCTGAAATCGCACCATTGCACTCCAGCCTGGGTGACAGAGCGAGACTCCATCTCAAAAATAAATAAATTTAACTAATTCACTTCATCAGTGATCTATTGCTCAACAGCTAAATTTTTCTTCCTGTTTCTTCACTGGTAATGCAAACTATTTATTCATCTTTGCACATTTTCCCAATATTTTTTCAGAGTAAATACTTAGGAGGTTGCTGTGTCAAAAAAGAATGCTGTTTCCAGATTTTTTATACCTTAAGGGATGACTTGTTTTTTGATACCCTTAAGGGTTCAGTGGTGCAATCATGGCTCACTGTAACCTTGAACTCCTGGACTCAAGCAGTCCCCTGCCTTAGTCTCCCTCCTGCCTCAGCCTCCAAAGTAGCTGGGACTACAGGTGTGTGCCACCATCTTCAGCAAATTGTTTTTTTTTTTTTTTTTTTTTTAATTTTAGAGATGGGAGGTCGGGCCTGGTGGCTGAGGCAGGCAGATCATAAGGTCAGGAATTCAAGACCAGCCTAACCAACATGGTGAAACCCCATCTCTACTAAAAATACAAAAATTACTCATGCCTATAATCCCAGCTACTCAGGAGGCTGAAGCAGGAGAATCGCTTGAACTTGGGAGGTGGAGGTTGCAGTGAGCCAAGATCGCGCCACTGCACTCCAACCTGGGTGACAGAGCAATACTCTGTCTCAAAAACAAATTTTGGAGATGGGGTCTTGATGTTTTCCAGGCTAGTCTTGAACTCCTGGCTTCTAGAGGTCCCCCTACATCAGCCTACCACAGTGCTGAGATTACAGGCATGAACTACCACACTCGGCCAAAAGATGCCATTTCTAAATCTCTTCTTACAGGTCATAACTTAAAAGTGATTTGAAGACCCAAAATTCTTAGAGAATGATAGAAATGAAGGGCCATTGGTTCCTTGGATCCAACATGTATCAGTGAATCTTACATGGCACATGAACGAGAGCAATGCCTCTTCTAAATGATGTGTCTCCCCGAAATCTGCGCTTTTGGCATTTCTTGGATCTGGAAAGAGTGGAAGTGGGTCAGCCTAAGTCAGTTACCACTATTTTAAAAAAAAAAAAAAAAAAAAAAAAAAAACTGAGGCCGGGCACAATAATCCCAGCAATTTGAGAGGCCGAGGCCAGCAGATCACTTGAGGTCAGGAATTCAAGACCAGCCTGGCCAACATGGTGAAACCCCCAACTCTACTAAACATACAAAAAAATTAGCCAGGCATGGTGGCGCATGCCTGTAATTCCAGCTACTCAGGAGGCTGAGACATGAGAATTAATGGAACCTGGGAGGTATAGGTTGCAGTGAGCTTGGATTGCGCCACTACACTCCACCCTGAGTGACAGAGCAAGACTCTGTCTCAAAAAAAAAAAAAAAAAAAAACTAAAACACTAAACACACACACTCACTCATGCACATCCACCCAGCTTAGCATTTTACACGAGGCCAGCATAGAATGTCTGTACCCCCTTCTTCAACAGAGATAAGAAAAGCTACTGTTTGTCTCTATCTAGTGGACTCTCTTTATTCCTTCTTTTTTTCCCTTCAGACAGAGTTTCGCTCTTGTTGCCCAGGCTGGAGTGCAGTGGCGTGATCTCAACTCACCGAAACCTCTGTCTACCAGGTTCAAGCGATTCTCCTGCCTCAGCCTCCTGAGTAGCTGGGATTACAGGCACCTGCCACCACACCTGGCTAATTTTTTTGTATTTTTAGTAGAGATGGGGTTTCACCATGTTGGCCAGGCTGGTCTCGAACTCCTGACCTCAGGTGATCCACCTGCCTCGGCCTCCCAAACTGCTGGGATTATAGGCGGGAGCCACCACACGCGGCCTAGTGGACTCTCTAGACCAAATATTGGAACCACCTATTTTATTGTCCTGAAATAGAATCCGTAAATAGCATGACCACCACACATCCCTGTAAATCCCCAAGCCTGACCAAAATAAAAGATGTCAGTAAGAAGTCAGATGCGTGGCTTGCACGTAAAATCCCTGTGAACAGGACCGCTACACGCACACGCTGAACCCCGTGTGCTGCTTCGGCAACTCAGATCCTATGGGCAGTGCTGTCATGGGTGAGGCAATTTTCAGAAATGGTAAGCAGCTCAGCCGAGCTCAGTGGCTCACACCTGTAATCCCAGCACTTTGGGAGGCTGCAGGGGGCGGATCACCTGAGGTCAGGAGTTCGAGACCAGCCTGGCCAACATGGTGAAACCCTGTCTCTACTAAAAAAATACTAAAATTATCCAGGTGTGGTGGCAGGCACTTGTAATCCCAGCTCCTCAGGAGGCTGAGGCAGGAGAATGGCTTGAACCCAGGAGGCAGAGGTTGCAATGAGCCAAGATCGTGCCATTGCACCCTAGCCTGGGGGACAAGAGTGAGACTCCATCTCAAAAAAAAAATATGGTAAGCAACTCTTAGTCAGGTTTCTACAAAACAGAGTACAAGATTTCAATTTATATGACAGTTATACAACTGGGAAATTCTGTATTAAAAGCATAGGGAAATAATTTGTATTATATACAAAATAGAGTTCAAGTCTAGCATTAGATTATTATCAACAGGTTTTTCACCTATGTACATGACCAACAAGACACTCAAAACCAGTGCAGGCTGGGAGAGAAGTTTTCATCATGAGAGAAAACCTCACACCTTGCAGGATGAATCAGAAATCCCGTCTCCCACCAACTATGTGCCAGGTGTGTCCCCACTGGCTGTGATTACTAAGAAATGCCCACAGATTTGCAAAACACCCTGGGAGCAGAAGTGCCCTCATTAAGCATCACTGCACAAATATTCTTCTTAAAATAGAATGCCCTGACCCAAGCACTATACTTCCAATGGAAAGTGATAGAAGGAATTTGTGGTAGAACATCTCAGAAATACCAAGTTGGCTTTATCTCAAGTGCCATTGATCTGTAGAAGCTGACTGAAGTGGTGTGTTGAGAAGGTGTCTAGAACTGCTTTTGGAATTGCCACCATCTATCAACCATGCCATCGTGAGTGCAGAGGAGGGAAGTGTGGCCTGCATGCCACCATGTTTGCCGGCCCGGAAATGTTAACTCTCTTACTCTAGACATCTTTTGCCTATGTCTGCAGCTGAAGATTGAAATCACTTTTTGGCAGGGAAAAAAAAAAATGCAACTGACTCACGTCAAGCCCCACTTTCCCACATTTGGCAAAACATTTCAGAAGTTAGAGCAAAGAGGAAAACATCAGGTTCAAATATTCAAAACCATACATATTTCATGGAACAAGAGGAACTCTCTGTGACAGAGAAATTAAAAAATAGAACTGCTGAGCAGATATATAAAGTATGGTTTCTGTCAGGGAGAGTCTGGAAGAATTCACACAGTGGCAGCTCCAAAATTCAAAGAGTAAAATTCTTGTATCAAATTTTTCTTACACAGCCTGCCCCCTGGTGGAGATGTTAATAAGCAGGAGACAGGTAAGACTGAATTTACCGAAGGAAAGGGGAAAATAAAGCCGCTGCCCCAAGACCTTCTGAGGTAATGGAGAAAAGTTTTGGCTGCTGCTCTGGTGAGGATGTGGTAGTGATAGTGGTGGTGGTAATGATGATGATGATGGTGGTGGTGCTGGTGGAGGTAGTGGCAGGTGATCATAGAGGTTGGTATGATTTGGCTTTGTGTCCCAACCCAAATCTCTTCTTGAATTACAGTTCCCATAATCCCCACATGTCCTGGGAGAGACCCGGTGGGAGATAATTGAATCATAAAGGCAGTTATCCCCATGCTGCTGTTCTCGTGATAATGACTGAGTTCTCACAAGATCTGATGGTTTTGCAAGGGGCTTTTCCCCCTTTGCTCAGCACTTCTTCCTGCCACTATGTGTTTGCTTCCCCTTCTGTCATGATTGTAAGTTTCCTGAGGTCTCCCACGCCATGCTGAACTATGAGTCAATTAAACCTCTTTCCTTTATAAATTGCCCAGTCTCACGTGTGTCTTAATTAGCACCAGAGAACAGACTTATTCGGTGGTGGTGGTGGTAGAGTCATATTTTGCATGGATTCTTTTCCCCAATATTCTTTTTTTTTAGACAGAGTTTCACTCTTGTTGCCCAGGCTGGAGTGCAATGGTGCAATTTCTGCCCACTGCAATCTCCTCCTCCTGGGTTCAAGAGATTCTCCTGCCTCAGCCCCCCAAGTAGCTGAGATTACAAGTGCCTGCCAGCATACCTGGCTATTTTTTTGGATTTTTTGGTAGAGACAGGGTTTCACCATGTTGGCCAGGGGCTAGTCTCGAACCCCTGACCTTGGGTGATCTTCCCACCTTAGTCTCCCACAGTGCTGGGATTACAGACGTGAGCCACCGGACCCAGTGTTTTTCCCCAACATCCTAAAGTCACTGATTCTCTGAGTGGAGAAGGAACACTAACAGGTTGTGGCTATCTCTGTTATAACACATGTTATTGCTTATTTTTTGAAAGCATTTTCTGTATTCTTTTCTTGTATTCGTAATCCCAAGGAGGTATGGTATACCACCTCAATTATCTCATTGATGAAATGATGTCACTAGCTGGAATGTGAATGTAAATGTTTTATTAAGGACATGATGTGGTTGGTGTGTGATACCAACTACTGGGAAATGAATAGAGTTCAGGTAGGGTGAATGAAGAAAGAGAGACTGGATCACTGCTTTAGATTGGGGAGGAAGGGAGGACCTATCTGAAGAAGTGACATTTAAGCTAAGAATGGGATGCATCAGCAAGGAAAAGAAGAGGAATCCATGCCTACTGTGACCACAGCATGGACAGAGGGGCTGGAGTGGCTCAGAGGAAGGAGCATGGCAGGAGATGAGTCTGCAAATGTAGGACAGGGCTTCACCAGATGGGACCTCCTAAGCCAAGGAGAGGATCTTGGTTTTTATTTTAAGTGCAGTGGAGAAGACTTGGGAGGGTTTTAAGCAAGAGAGTGGCATGACGTGATTTGTTTTGAAAGAACACCCTGCTGCGTTTGAGGAAGGGATTGGAGGAGGAAGAGAACCATCGGGAGATTCTTGGCAGGAGTCCAGATGAGCAACTGTGGAGCCTTATGCTAGCTAGAAGCATAGAGGACGAAGAGAGAGGGCAGAGTCGAGATGTGCCTCAGAATGCAAGTGGGCAAGACTTACTCTGGATTTAGCAAAATGAGAAAAACGGCAGAATTAAAAATTTGATGTGTGTCCTGAACAGTTGGGTGTAACTGATTGTTTTCCTTTTTGAGGTGGGGTAGGGAGTAGATCAAGAGTTCAGCTTCAGCTCCATTAATTTTGAGGTGCCCGTTAGGCATTAGGGAGGGATTCCAAGCAGAACATTGTAGATGCAGCTCTGGAATTCTAGAGAGAGCCCAGAACTAACAGCCCCTTGCAAGCAGGCAACAAACAACAAGCATTTGTACCAGGTGTGGTGGCACATACCTGTGGTCCTAGCTACCTGGGCAGTTGAAGTGGGAGGATCACTTGAGCCCAGGAGTTTGAAGCTGCAGTTAAAAAAGAAAAAGAAAAAGAAGCATTTGTGCAGCAGCTTAAGGCTTACAGACACTTCTGTATGCCTTAGCTCATTCATCTTACAGCAATCTTGTGAAGTTATTATTACTTCTGTTCTTTTACTGATTAATAATAATATTTCCCATTTGCATCTTGGTTTAGAGTTGCTACAATACTTTCCCACAGGCTGTTTGTCTCATTTCGCTCTTTCTAAAAACACTGGGAAATGAAAGATACGAGTGAGGGTGGCTGTGAGCACAGTCATAACTCCTGTTGACACTCATGCCTATAGAGGCACACAGGGGAAAACATATGATTTGCACACCTGTGCTGATGAGCTTTAAAAAACGTCAGCTGATGTAGACTTTTCTGCGTACATAAGAGCCCTCTGCTGTTCAGAGTGGGTTTATCCATTACTCAGGTTTTCAGCTCAGCAGTATGAAAGTATTGAATCAGACTTTAACTTTTATAAAATGCTCTTGGGGTAGATTTCTTACATAATGACCAAAAAATTTTAAAAATACTCTAACTTGTTATAATTAACAATACCTCCAGCATGGTGGTTCATGCCTATAATCCCAACACTCTGGGAGCCCAAGGCAGAAGGATTATTTGAGCCCAGGAGTTTGAGACCCCCCAAGGCAACATACCAAGACCTCCATCTCTACCAAAAATAAAAAATTGGCCAGATATGGTGGCATATCCCTGTAATCCCAGCTACTCAGGAGGCTGATGTGGGAGGATCAATTCAACCCAGGCAGTCGAGGCTGCAGTGAGCCATGATCACAGCACTGCACTTCAGCCTGGGTGACAGAGCAAGTGAAACTCTGTCTCAAAAAAAAAAAAAAAAAAAAAACAGAAGAAAACACCACCTTTATATTAGAAAACTCAATATTTTATTTTTGAAGAAAATGACATTGAGAGAAAGAAATAAAGTGGTTTCATATTTGAGACTTAGTTTTTTCCACTGCTAACTATCCAAATCTAGATATGGTTCTTGCATCAATGTGGATGTCATTTCATCACTAAAAGTAGATGAGAAGCATCTAAATCTTTATAATGTCTGTCCTTAGGAACACCATGTAAAATCAGTGATTTAATACTTTTTAAAAATTTTTTGAGAAACCTTATCATATTTATCAGTGTGCTTTACTGGTTCATAGATAGTGTGCCATTTGAATCAGTCATTACAGGACGGAGATGCATAAAGGGAAAGATAGGGATAGGTCATTGATGATCTAGAGATTGTGGAAGCAAATGGCCAAGGGTGTGCCAGGGGAAGGTGCCAAGACCAGCTCGGTCGTGGAGACCCCAACCCAGCGGTGCTGAAGGAATTAAGAAACAGACACAAAGATAGAACACCAAAGTGGGATCAGGGCTAACAGCCTTCTGAGTTGAGAGCCTCAAGCAGACTCTGACCCACGTATTTATTCTCTCTGGACAGGTAATTATTATTAACAAACAGGTGTTCTGCGTTTTCCCATAGAATAAAGATAAACTAGGCAGGCAGCTGGTACCTGCTTACTACTGATCAAAAACAAACTAGAAAGCATTCTCCACGAGGGAGCAATGAGGGCAGGGTCACATACCCCGTGTTTAGGGTAACTGGTGTATGATATACATAAACAAAGAACACCCTGAGCAGTTTTCTGCTTGGGGAGCCAGCTCAGTTTTCCTTGCTGTCGTTCTCGGCAAACAATATAATCCATCACACACATTAGGACTTGTCGCAGCAGGAAGGAACAACTTGAAACCAAGATAATTGTAGATTCTAGAGCTGGGACATAAAGCTTGAAAACCACCCAGCAAGACTGGCTGAGGGTCTTCAGAACCAGCCAAGTTTGGCCTTCACTGGGCTGGCAGTGGGGACCCCAAAAAACTCATTAATTGGACGATGGCACACATGATGAGATCTGAGCTTGAAAGAATGTTCCAGAAGGCATGTGTACAGCAGCTGATAGAGTGAAGGGACAGGATAAAGAATAGTCATTTAGGGTGACACAACCATCCATGGACACAACAGGGATCTCAGCTAGGATAGTTATCATGAAAAAGAAAAAACAGGCCAGGTGCAGTGGCTCATGCCTGTAATACTAGCACTTTGGGAGGTCAAGGCAGATAGAACACGAGGTCCAGAGTTCAAGACCATCCTGGCCAAATGGTGAAACCCCATCTCTACTAAAAATACAAAAATCAGCTGTGTGTGGGGACAGGTACCTGTAATCCCAGCTACTTAGGAAGCTGAGGTAGGAGAAGCGCTTGAACCCAGGAGGTGGAAGTTGCAGTGAGCTGAGATCATGCCACTACACTCCAGCCTAGGTGACAGAGCAAGACTCCATCTTAAAAAAAAAAGAAAGAAAGAAAAGAAAAAGAAAAAATTGTAATATTGTGAGTAGGAAAGGAAGAAAAGGAAGATGGTTGAGAAAATGGAAGAAGCACTGCATAAACTACTACACAAAATAATTGAAAAATAAGTTCCATTGTATCAACAACAAAACAACAAACAAAACCACAGTGTCTCTTGTACCTATGAGGCCTCCATCTATACACACATGTGCTCGCTCCTAGGGCTGGTGGGCTTATTTCCCAGGCTCATAGCTGCCCCTAGTCCCAGGATCCATTCCAGCCTTAGGCTGGTCATAATTCAGTATCACCTGGGAGCATTACCACCCCCTAGGGAGACATTGGAAGATGTCTTACAGTACTATCGAAAAATGATTGATAAAATGACTTAGGGTGGTTACCAGCATTTAGTGGGTGGGAACCAGGGATACCAAATATCTTGCAATAGTCAGGAAATTGTCACACAATGCAGAATTGAGCTATCTGTAACCCAGCAGACTCACCATTAAGGAACACTGCCACAAGCCCCTCTGGATCGCAGTTGGATAAACAGGCTGCTGCTGTGTTCTCTGTGCCTGAGTTCGTGTCTCAGCCAGAGGGGCTTATATCAATGTCCCTGTAGGTCTCAGGTGCTGTCTTGGTTTACCCCCCTTTCTCCTAAGGACCAGAGTCCTTCTCCACAGGCTTCCCCAAGGTCTACTGGCTGACTGCCCACCTGCTGGGCACTCGGTGCTCCCAGCATCCTCTTCATGCCCATCAGATCTGTCACTCCCCATATCATACTCCACAACCCATCTGCTGGCATTGACCACAGACTACTCTGCCCTACCCTTTGGCATTCTGGCCAGCCACAAATACAGATCCTTCCTTAGCCTCCAGAGAACATCTAATCACTGATGACCATTGTTATATTCTGAGAGTGAGTTTTACTTTTCAGGATTCGCTCCATTTATCTGACTGTGGCACTCCCATTGCTTAAGCAGAGGATCTCAAGGTTGTGATGTTTTGTGGCATATACTTGAGAAAGACCATTCTGATAAAGAGAACCAGACACGTGCAAGTATGAGCAGGAAAGGTGGAAATGTGCGTGAAATACTAAGAAGAAAGGCACAGCCAGAGAGAAGGGGAAAACTAGGGGGCGGGGGAAAGCAGCAATATTCCTACTCTTACATCAGACCATGTAGGTCACTGTAGTCTCTCTGCCATGAACTAGCCACGTGAACTTGGACTGGTTACTTCACCTCTCTGGGCCTCAGCTTCCTCATGTATAAAACATGGATAATAATGGTGCCTGTCTTACAGAGTTGTTAGGATTGAATATGGCAATTTGATATAAAGCACGTAGGACAGTTCCTGGCACAATGTAATACTAGTGTTGGCTGATGTTAGAAGGCCAGAGCTGCCAGACTGGGAGGGGCTTCCAGTTCGACAGAGAAGCGTAGGTGCTGTGGGAAAAGGTAAGGTTTCCCGGAGGTGGTTTACTTGTGTATTTTTTTCCTTACTAAATATGTCACGTAAAGTAAAGAATACTTTTGTGGGCCAGGCACGGTGGCTCATGCCTATAATCCCAGCACTTTGGGAGGCCGAGGCAGGCAGATCATGAGGTCAGGAGTTCGACACCAGCCTGGCCAATATGGTGAAACCCCATCTACTAAAAATAAAAAAAATTAGTTGGGCATGGTGGCACACACCCATAGTTGCAGCTGAGGCTGAGGTAGGAGAATCGCTTGAACCTGGGAAGTGGAGGTTGCAGTGAGCCAAGATTGCGCCACTGCGTTTGTGTAGTCAGATGCAAGGTTTGCAGGGTAATAATAAAATGAATCCTCTGGGACCCATTATCCAGTTTAGGAACCTGAATATCACCAAAGCAGTAGAAGCCCTTGCAGGCCCCTCCCTGTTCTCTCTCCCTCCCATCCCCTCAAAGGAAACCACCCAGTCTGATTTAGATACTCATCATTCTCTTGTTTATTTTGATAGCTTAACTGCATTTGTATATTCCCCATAGATACTGCTGAGTTCGCCTCTTTCTGAACATTGTATAAATAGGATCATACTGTGCATGTTTTTCCATGACTTTCTTTCTTCATTCAACTTGGTGTTCTAGAGATTCACGCATGGCGAGGTGTTGGCTCTGGTTCATTCATCTCCATTGTTCTCTAGCACCACACTCCATCGGATGAACATATCTCATACTTTTACATCTGATCAATGAAACTTTGAATTGATTTCCATATTTCTTCTCTAACAAAAATGCTGCCAGGGGCTGGGCACGGTGGCTCACGCCTGTAATCCTAGCACTTTGGGAGGCCAAGGTGAGTGGATCACGAGGTCAGGAGTTCAAGACCAGCCTGGCCAAGATGGTGAAACCCTATCTCTACTAAAAATATCAAAAAAAATATCCAGGCATGGTGGCGGGCTCCTGTAATCGCAGCTACTTGGGAGGTTGAGGCAGAGAATTGCTTGAACCCAGGAGGCGGAGGAGGCTGTGAGCCGAGATCACACCACTGCACACCAGCCTGGGCAACACAGCCAGACACCAACTCAAAAAAAAAAAAAAAACTTGCTTCCTGGACATTCATATGTGTGTTGTCTGTTGCAAAAGTGCAAGGGCTTCTGGATGGCAGGGCACCTCCAGCTTTCCTAGGTTTCCTCAAATTGTTTTCTGAAATGAACAAAGGGACTCACTATCCCCCTAGTTGTATATACATGTTCTCTTTATTCATATTTCTTACTCTGGAAACTTCCAAGCAAAGGACTGACCAGATAAAAGCTAAGTTTAAAGAAGATCCATTAGGCAGTGGTGGGGGCGTTGGAGGGGAGAAGCCTCTTGCGAAGTAAGATGGTCGTCGACAGATGCATAACTAGAGACCCAAGCAAGGCACAGGCTCCTTTTGGGGCAGAACTCCTACAGTTTCCCTTTTGTGTATGAGTTGGTATCCATCAATAGAGTCCACAATCTTTGCAATACACCCAACAGTATGCATGCCTTGCAGAAAAGCAAAGAGTTATACACTTGAAAATTCTAACACAGTTCCCTGTGTCTGGTCCAAGTATTTGGCCCCAGGAAAGGTCCTATGCATCTTCAAATCAAATCCTCTTGGTCTGTAAACTGGGCATTATTATCCGCCTCCACAGAACTGTTGTGTGGCTTGGCAGATCATTAATGGTAATGGGTGCTTGGTCCCTATAAAACCAGATGTAAATGCTGAGTGCCACATATAAGTAGGAACAGGTTACGCAGATAGTAGTGTGGAAGCAGGATCGACGTGGCTGGCCTAAGTGGTACTTCTCAGAGACAACTTGAATCTCACCAAATTTTAAACAGGTTAGTTGTGTATCAAGAGGACATTTCCCAAGCCATCAGTTTCCTTTGCCTCCTGCACAATCGAACAGAACTGCCCGGGGGAGGAAGGCAGATATCATGGCATGTTTCTTGAGAGGCCACATCTGCCTGTGCAGGCCTTGCCACCCTCCTGCACGAAGGAACATGGCCTCCTGTGCATCAGCTGTCATATCTTGGGTTTCCCAGTATTCAAGAAATGCTTTCTTTTCTTTTCTTTTTTTTAATACAGGGTCTCTTTCTGTCACCCAGGCTGGAGTGCAGTGGCCCAATCTCGGCTCACTGTGGCCTCTGCCTTCCAGGATCAAGCCATCCTTCCACCTCAGCCTCCCGAGTAGCTGGGACTACAGACCCACGACATTATGACTAGATAATTTGTAGAGATGGGGTGTCCCTATGTTGCCCAAGCTGGTCTTGAACTCCTGGGCTCAAGCAATCTGCCCACTTTAGCCTCCCAAAATGCTGGGATTAAAAGTGTGAGCCACCATGCCTGGTGTAAGAAACGGATCCACCAAATCCAGACTATTTTGTAATAATTTTTAAGGGGGGGTGTGTGTGTGTATGTGTGTGTATGTATGTGTGTTTTGTTGTTGCTGTTGTTTTGAGTCAGAGTTGTGCTCTGTTGCCCAGGCTGGAGTCCAGTGACACAATCATAGCTCACTGCAACCTCAAACTCCTGGGCTCAAGCAATTCTCCCACCTCAGCCCCCAGAGTAGCTGGGACTACAAGTGTGCACCACCATGCCCAACTAATTTTAAAATTTTTTTTTTTTTTTTAGAGAGGGCGGGGGTCTCACTGTGTTGCCCAGGATGGTCTTGAACTTCTGGCCTCAAACAATCCTCCTGCCTCAGCCTCCCAAAACCCTGAGACAACAGGCATGAACCACCACGCTTGGCTAATTTTTAGTTGTTTAGACTGTCCTGTCCTGAAGGCAACAATCTATTGCAGCTGATTCATGAGGCTCACACTTTTTTTTTTTTTTTTTTTTGAGACAGAGTTTTGCTCTTGTTGCCCAAGCTGGAGTGCAGTGGCACGATCTCAGCTCACTGAAACCTCCCCTTCCCAGGTTCAAACAATTCTCCTACCTCAGTCTCCTGAGTAGCTGGGATCATAGGCATGTACCACCACGCCCAACTAATTTTTATATTTTTAATAGAGACAAGGTTTCCCCATGTTGGTCAGGCTGGTCTCAAACTTCCAACCTCAAGTGATCCACCTGCCTCAGCCTCCCAAAGTGCTGGGATTACAGGCGTGAGCCACTGTGCCTAGCTCAGGCTCACACCTGTGTTAAGTTTTGTGGTAATAAGTGAGGGCCAGGTTGCAGCCTGAGGTTTCTCAGGTCTGGTCTCGTGCCCTTTCCACAGGTCCTAGGTGCCTCTCCCACCATGCACAGGGCCCTGATCCAGTCCTGGGGCGGTTGGCTAAAGAACCTGTCAGTTAATGCTCAGCCTTTTCCAGCGGTTTACCCCATTTTTTTCCTGTGTTGACTAACACTTCCTGCCTCCAAAACGCATCAGCTCGAAGATGTACTCCACAATCATTCTGTCTCCCATCTGTCAATTTGGGGCCTGGGAGACACAGGCCAGGAGTCTCAAAAGGCCCATTTGCATCTCCCCCTCGAATCAGCAGAGCAAAAAGAGGGCATTGCTGTAATAAGTAATTGAAGGAAGGAAGGAAGCTCTAAAGCAAAAGGGGGAGGGAAGATTATCCAAATGCAACTAAATATAGATTCCACCAACGTGGGTCATGTTGCTGAGGTGCAGACATTTACAGCAAGTGTTCCCTTTGGCTTAACACAAGACTCTCTGCAATCATTTTTAAGTGGTTCAGCAGAAGGGCCCTTAGGGAAAGAGCTCTCTGTGTTCTCACTTAGCAGATGTGGGGGCCTAAGAAGCAGGGATGGGAAGTAGTTCACCCACGGTCCCACAGCTGCTAAGTGCTAGGGCTAGGACTCCATCCTAGGCCTTGTGACAGCCAATCAGGGCCTCTCTTGACAGGCCCGTATTGTCTCTCAGCAAAGATCTATAAAAAGCTGGACGATAATAAGATAAGCTTATACAACACTTTTACCTAATGCAAATTAAAAAATTGATTTCAGGAACAGAAACACCTACAAACAACACTAAAGAGAAAGTTGACTACTTAAAATAGAAGACACTGGTCTCTCGTGTGACCGAGAGCATTATTTCTATTCTGAGAAATTGAGAGGTTGCCTGTCATAAAGTTGTATCCTCAAATTCAGAAACTTTAAAGTTTAATGCGGCCTGCTGCATTAGCTCACACCTGTAATCCCAACACTAGGAGTCCAAGGTGGGAGCTTGAGCCCAGAAGTTCTAGACCAGCCTGGGCAACATGGCAAGACACCACCTCTACAAAAAACTTTTTTTAATTAGCTGAGCATGGTGGCACATGCCTGTGGTCCAAGCTACATGGGAGGCTAAGGCAAAAGGATCCTTTGAGCCCAAAAAGTCAAGGTTGCAGTAAGCCGTGATCACACCACTGTACCCCAAAAAATAGGATTTTTTAAAAAAATTCTGGCCAGGAGCAGTGGCTCACACCTGTAATCCTAGCACTTTGGGATGCCATGGTGGATGGATCACTTGAGGTTAGGAGTTCAAGACTAGTCTGAGTAAACTGGTGAGACCCCCACCTCTACAAAAAAAAATACAAAAAAAAATTAGCCAGGCATGATGGCACAGACTTGTAGTCCTAGCTACTTCGGAGGCTGAGTTGGGAGTATCTGACCTCTTCAGCCCAGGAGATATAGGCTGCAGTGAGCCAAGATTGCACCACTGCAGTCCAGCCTGGGTGAAAAAGTGAGACCCTGTCTCCAAAATATACATATATAATAAATGTATATAAATGTTTTAAAGTCTAATAAGTGTCTCCAGTATACTGTAAGGTGACTCATGTTTGCAGAATTTAATCACTTGCAAAACACATAGTCATCCTCTCATTTGCCTTGACAATAATCCTGTGAGGAGCTGAGAATCAATCAGTGTCATCATTATCTCCATTCCACAAATAAGGAGATGGGGCCTCAGAGAAACTAAATGAATTCTCAATATCATGCAGCTGAACCTTGAACCGCAGGCTGCTGAACTCTTTTTATAAGGTATGGTAGAAGGGAATTCAAGCTCAAAGTCAGGAAGACAGATTTGAGTTCTGACTTAGCCACTTACTTGGTCTTTGTCATTGGACAACTTATTTACTGCACAGAACTTCAGTTGAGGCATTTGTAAAATAGGGAGAATAACACCGATGTGGTAGCTTTTATGAGCATTCAGTGAAGCAATGCATGAAAAGCATCAAGATCAGTGGCACAAACAAGGTTCTCAGACAAGTAATCCTTGCCATTGCTGATATACACAGCTTCTCTCTATGATTCTATTTTGCAGCTTTTCCAGCTACTCATGGCACAATACACAACTTAAAGACACAAAAGGGAGACTTCCTCTCCCCTGGTCTCACTCCTTGATTCACTGGCCTGGTTTCTTATAATGAAAGGTCTTGGCTGGGCACGGTGGCTCATGCCTGTAATGCCACCACTTTGGGAGGCCAAGGTGAGTGGATTACCTGAGGTCCGGAGTTCGAGACCAGCCTGACCAATATGGCAAAACCCCGTCTCTACTAAAAATACAAAATTAGCGGGGCATGGTGGCGCACGCCTGTAATCCCAGCTACTTGGGAGACTGAGGCTGGAGAATTGCTTGAACTTGGGAGGCAGAGGTTGCAGTGAGCCAAGATTGTGGCATTGCACTCCAGCCTGGGCCACAAGAGTGAAACTCCCTCTCAAAAAAAAAAAGAAAAGAAAAGAAAGGTCTGGTCTGGTTTAAGCAGAAATTTACTTACCAAAAGAATCCGTTGATGAGGTTGCCAGAAAGTAAATGTAAAGCATTTCACTTATTCATATGATAAATGTTAATAAAGTGTCTACTACAAGCCAAGTTTTAGGGAGACCATGGGTCACTTGGTAGGCAGAGTCCCAGGCCTCAGGGACCTTAAGTGATGGAGAAGGCAAACATCAAGTAAGTCATTGGTACCACCAATATAATGCAGACACCTCCCATCACCTCCAATTGCCTGGCATTTTGAGGGCTTAGAATCAGCAAACAAATGGAAACGCCTTATCTTCCCCTGCTTTCTCCACTTCTCTGCAGCTCATCACCAATTAAGTGGGCATTCAATCAAAGCAGAGAAAATAATTAAGACCTTAGCGATTCCCATCACTGCTGCTCACATTTCATTGCTGAGAACTAATCACATGACCATAACTGGGCATGAGGAGGGTTGAGAAAATAGCCCTTGATTGGGCTGTCACTTTCCATGCTAGGAAAAGGGGGATGCATTTTTGATAGCCAAATGGCATGTACTTGGGAAAGACAATTCTGACCTTTCTGCCACAGCCAGAAAGAAGGCCAAATATGTCAGTGATCCTAACACCTAAAGAAAAGAGCACAGGAAAAATGGAAAAGGCATCGAAAAAGGCACGGTCGGCTGGGCACAGTGGCTCACACCTGTGAAGCAGGTGGATCACCTGAAGTCAGAAGTTCAAGACCAGTCTGGCCAACTTGGTGAAACCCCATTTCTATTAAAACTACAAAAATTAGCCACGCATGTTGGTACAGACCTGTAATCACAGCTACTCAGGAGGCTGTGTGAGGATCACTCGAGTCTGGGAGGCAGAGATTGCAGTGACATGAGATTGTGTCACTGCACTCCAGCCTGGATGACAGAGTGAGACCCTATCTCAAAAAAAGAAAAAAAAAAAGAGGCATGCCAGGTGTATATTAATAGTAGTCATCTCACACAAAATAAAATTCAAAATGAAAATCATTAAAAGAATATATCATAATTTATAATATTAAGAGGCTGGGTGAGGTGGCTCATGCCTGTAATCCCAGCAATTTGGGAGACCAAGGTGGGTGGATCACCTAAGATCGGGAGTTCGAGACCAGCCTGACCAACATGGAGAAACCCTCATCTCTAGTAAAAATACAAAATTAGCCAGGTATGGTGGCACATGCCCGTAATCCCAGCTACTCAGAAGACTGAGACAGGAAAATCGCTTGAACCCAGGAGGCGGAAGTTGCAGTGAGCCAAGATCACATCATTGCACTCCAGCCTGGGCAGCAAGAGCGAAATTCTGTCTCAAAAAGAATATATCATAAGTATAACATTATAACCCACAAAATATGTCATAAACCTTTATGTATCTACAACCACAGCCTCAAAATCTGTAAGGCAAGCCGTGATAGAAATGCAAGGAGACACTGGTAAGTCCCCATTATAGATGGCTTTAAACACATTTCTCAAAAACAGACTGATCAGGTACTACCCAAATGAATATGGCTCGAGAAGTCCTGGCTGACAAAACTAACATTTATAACCCCATAGACATATGGAGAGAAACAAGTTTTTATCCAACAGACATTACACATTTTTTTTCCAAACTCTCATGAGACATTCTCTGAACGTATTAAGCCACAAAGAAAATCACAACAAATCCCAAAAAGTAAAACTATGACAGCACACATTCATGAAATACAGTGGAATAAAATTAGAAAATAATAAAAGACATGAAATCAACCTAAATGCCCATCAATGATCGACTGGAAAAAGAAAATGTGGTACATATATACCATGGAATACTATGCAGCCATAAAAAGAAGGAGATCGTATCCTTTGTAGGAACATGGATGGAGCTAGAGGCCAATATCCTAAGCAAACTAACACAGAAATAGAAAACCAAAACTGCATGTTCTCATTTTTAAGTGGGAACTAAATGATGAGAACACATGAACACATAGAGGGGAACAATACACACTGGGTCCTATCAGAGAGTGGAGGGTGAGGATCAGGAAAAATAACTAATAGCTCTTGTTACCCAGGCTGGAGTGCAATGGCGCAATCTCGGCTCACCGCAACCTCCGCCTCCTGGGTTCAGGCAATTCTCCTGCCTCAGCCTCCTGAGTAGCTGGGATTACAGACACGTGCCACCATGCCCAGCTAATTTTTTGTATTTTTAGTAGAGACGGGGTTTCACCATGTTGACCAGGATGGTCTCGATCTCTTGACCTCTTGATCTACCTGCCTTGGCCTCCCAAAGTGCTGGGATTACAGGCGTGAGCCACCGCGCCCGGCAGGTATTTCTATTTCTAAGTCCTTGAGGAATCACCACACTGTCTTCCACAATGGTTGAACTAATTTGCACTCCCACCAACAGTGTAAAAGTGTTCCTATTTCTCCACATCCTCTCCAGGATGTTATCTCCTGATTTTTAATGATTGCCATTCTAACTGGTGTGAGATGGTATCTCAA
The DNA here is from genome assembly GCF_048565385.1 of Saimiri boliviensis. Classification (NCBI taxonomy): domain Eukaryota; kingdom Metazoa; phylum Chordata; class Mammalia; order Primates; family Cebidae; genus Saimiri; species Saimiri boliviensis. The sequence continues at coordinate 13,601,050 of NC_133466.1, forward strand.
TGTGGTTTTGATTTACGTTTCTCTAATGACCAGTGATGATGAGCTTTTTTTCATATGTTTGTTGACTGCATAAATGTCATCAAAAAGTGAGCAAAGGAAATGAACAGACACTTCAAAAGAAGACATTGTGTTATTTTTTTAAATGTGTCAGACTCTTACCTGAAATCGCAAACTTCATGAGGGCAGGAACCCTGCACCATTCTGCCTTCCCACTGCCTTTGAAGTAAGACACAAATTAATATTCAAGTTTAACAATTTGTCATCAAAATTGAAGATGTTTTTAAGGCTGTTAAAAATAATCCCTTTAAAAATAGAGTTTAAGATTTTAAGTTTCCATAAACATTAAACTCTAAATGGAAGCAACTTAGAAGCCACTTATAATGTCTCTATTAGAGACATTATAAATAACATTTGCAAGGAATTAGTAGAACAATGCTCCTTTATCATCAGCAATGTATTTGAATAACTCCTTAGAAGTTTGGTTTAGTGGCCAGGCATAATGGCTCATGTCTTTAATCCCAGCACTTTGGGAGGCTGAGGGGGGCAGATACCTAAGGTCAGGAGTTCAAGACCAACCTGGCCAACGTGGTAAAACCCTATCTCTACTGAAAACACAAAAATTAGGCTGGGTTCAATGACTCACAACTGTAATCCCAGCACCTTGGGAGGCCAAGGTGGGTGGATCACCTGAGGTCAGCAGTTTGAGACCAGCCTGACCAACATGGAGAAACCTCATCTCTACTAAAAATACAAAATTAGCCAGGTGTGGTAGCGCATGTCTGTAATCCCAGCTACTCAAGAGGCTGAGGCAGGAGAATCACTTGAACCCAGGAGGCAGAAGTTGCAGTGAGCCGAGATCATGCCACTGCACTCCAGCCTGGGGGACAGAGTGAGACTCGTCTCGAAACATAAAGAAAGAAAGAAAAAGAAAAAGAAAAAATGTGGAAGGAAAAATAAGAATGATCATCTTTGCAGGGTATTCTCTGACTTAGTATGTGATATTCGTTGTTTATGAAAGAGACATTTAAATGCCCTTTCTGCAGTTGGAAGGTTTTCTTTATACACTATTCACACCATGGGGAATGAAAACAAAAATGTTAAAATCACAAGGAATTGCCCAATCTAAGCAGACTTTGCCTTTTTTCAAGAGTGGAGCATGAATAACAGAAGGATCCTCAGTTTAGTCACTTAAATGAAGTATTTTGGTCAGAAATTACCTTTTTGACGCAAGCCTATTGAAAGCTGTAGGAATATCTATCTATTGACTGAAACCTTGTAAACTCTTCAATTAGAGTTTTCTTTATAGTGGCAAACATGTATATTTCTGCATTAAAAAATGTAATGATGTACTTATTCATGCTAAACTTTTTATAAAAGTTTAGTTGTAAATTTAGCCCTTTTATACAAAATCAATCAAGTGTGTTTATTGAATGGTGATTCTCTGCTTTATTTCAGAGGACCAGTGGTTTGATTTCTTTTTTACTTTTGTTTATTTTTTTATTTATTTTTAAGACAGAGTCTCTCTTTGTTGCTCAGGCTGGAGTGCAGTGGCACCATCCTGGGTCACTGCAGCATCTGCCTCCCAGGTTCAAGTAAAATCTCCTGCCTCAGCCTCCTGAGTAGTTGGGAATACAGGTGCATGCCACCATGGCTGGCTAATTTTTTTTTTTTTTTTTTTTTTTTTTTTTTTTTTTTTAGTAGAGACAGGCTTTTACTATGTTGACCAGGTTGGTCATGAACTTTTGACCTCAAGTTCATGATCCACCCACCTTGACCTCCGAAAGTGCTGAGATTACAGGCGTGAGCCACCACACCTGGCCTTAACTTATTTTAAGTTTGGGGGTATATGTGAAGGTTTGTTACATAAGTAAACATGCGTCACGGGAATTTTTTGTACATGTTATTTCATCACCCAGGTATTTGATTTTTATTATGCTATGTTATAACTTAATGCAAGAAAATTCAAGTAAGCTGTATAAGATTATAATAAAACATGTCTAGCGGGACGCGGTGACTCATGCCTATAATCCCAACAATTGGGGAGGCCAAGATACGTGGATCATGAGGTCAGGAGTTAAAGACAAGCCTGGCCAAGATGGTGAAACTCTGTCTCTACTAAAAATATAAAAATTACCAGGGCACTGTCGCGGGCACCCGTAATCCCGCTACTCAGGAGGCTGAGGCAAGGAGAATTGTTTGAACCCGGGAGGCGGAGGTTGCAGTGACCCAAGATCATGCCAGTGCACTCTAGCCTGGATGACAGAGCAAGACTCTGTCTGAAAGAAGAAAAAACAAAGTCTGAAGAAAAAGAAAGAAGAAGGAAGGAAGGGAGGGAGAGGAGGAAGGGAGGAAGAAAATGAAATTTGGCTTTAAAAGCCTATGAACTATCTCGATAAATCTGGATGCAGACAGGGACTGGGTAAATGACTGTGCTTTGGGTAGTAGTATCTCTTTAACAAAGTGATTACTAGAGAAAAATACCCAAGGAAATAGGTTTGAAAGAAAAATCTTTGAATTTATACTTTGAGGTGGGAGGGGAAAAAAGAGGGAGTTCTGAATGACTCTGATAAATGGATGGAGGAAGAATCAGGTATTAAATCTTTCCCAGGCTGGGATGGTAATAATGTCACTTTGCAAAAGAAATCAATGAAAATGTCATACGTAATAAGTATATAGTCTGTCAATCTGAATAGTAAAGTACATTAAGGATTTATTAAGCAATATCATTGCCTTATAAAATGATAGGAATTATGTCTAGAGGAGACAGATTCTTAAAGTAGTGAGAATTGCAGGGGAATATTAGGATCATTTCAAGAAACTTTAAAGACAAATTGTCCAAAGTGATCTGTATAGAAAGGCCCTGAGAAAAAGCAATTCCACTGCAAGAACTAGATGGGAGAGAACTGAGGCAGCCACTGGGTCATAGATCACTTTAAAACATAAAACATCAGAACAGTAAAAATACACAATGACACAGTCCCATGCCGGGCATTTGATCTGGTCCGGTCTAAGCAGGGGCACTTGTCATGTGCCCTGAAATGCTTTCCCAGGGAAGAAATCATAATCGGGTGGGGCACAGCAGCTCACGCCTGTAATCCCAACACTTTGGGAGGCTGAGGCGGGTGGATCACCCGAGGTCGGGAGTTTGAGACCAGCCTGAACAACATGGAGAAACCCTGTCTGTACTAAAAATACAAAATTAGCCGGGGGTGGTGGCACATGCCTGTAATCCCAGCTACTCAGGAGGCTGAGGCAGGAGAATTGCTTTAATCTGGGAGCCGGAGGTTGTGGTGAGCCAAGATTGTGCCATTGCACTCCAACCCGAGCAACAAGAGCAAAACTGCATCTCAAAAGAAAGAAAGAAAGAAAGAAAGAAAGAAATCATAATGGATTTGGCCTGATCATCCCAATTCTTCTAGAATTTCTGATAAGCTTAGGAGACAAATATCTATGATTAAGGGGGAGACCTGCAGTCATGAAAATGTAGAAAGCTGCCTGGTATAATCCAGGATCAAACTTAAAAGATCATATATTTTTTCATATATAGAAAAAATTTTTTCATATATAGAAAAAATTTCATATATAGAAAAAATTTTTTCTATATATGAAAAAATATATGATATATTTTTGTGATATATAAATGTCTCATATATATATATATATTAAACAGGGGTTGGCAAACTATTTGTGTTAAAAGCTAGATAATATTTTAGGCTTTGCAGGCCATACATTCTCTGCTGTAACTACACAACTCTGCCAATCGTAGCGTATGAAAATATGTAAATGATGGCAATGGCTGGGTTCCAATAAAATTTTATTTATAAAAGCAGATGGTGGGCTGGATTTGGCCATAATTTTGCCAACCCTGATCTAAATCCCTGTGTGAAAAGTAACAACGCACTGTCATGTAAAACACTCTTTCATGCATAGTAGGCAAAAACAAACTAGATCAAGATGACACAAGTATTTTAGGAGAAATACTTGAAGGTAAGAATTAACCATGGTGATGGTGATAGTAGCAGGGGAAGAAAAAAATTATATATTATTTTAAAACAGTTTCACCAGGCGCAGTGGCTCACATCTGTAATCCTTGTACTTCAGGAGGCTGAAGCAGGTGGATCACAAGGTCAGGAGTTTGAGACCAGCTTGGTCAACATGGCAAAACGCCATCTCTACTAAAAATACAAAAATTAGCCAGGCATGATGGCGGGCACCTGTAAACCCAGCTACTCAGGAGGCTGAAGCAGGAGAATCATTTGAACCCAGGAGGCAGAGGTTGCAGTGAGCTGAGATCGTGCTGTTGCATTCCAGCCTGGGTGACAAGAGCAAGACTCTGTCTCAAAAAAAACAAAACAAACAAACAAACAAACCCTTTCATGGTGCTTACTAAGTGCAAAGTTCTAGTCCAAACACTTCGCTCATTTAATTCTTAAAATAACCCTGTGCTATTATTATCCCCATTTTACAGATAAGAAAACTAAAGCATGAAAAGGCTAAGTAACTTGTCCAAGGTCATGAAGCTAGTAGTTGGGGAAAAACAGAAATGTCGAATTAAACTCTGGTAAAAATACTATCAAGACAGGATTCACATTCTACTTCTACCACTAACTGGCCACACAAATTGAGACCCAAAGTTGTGATCATAACACTGCCCTCTCTCCCACTGCAGAGCTCCTGCATAGCTCAAATTCGATTACGCATTTGAAAGCACTTTGTTACTTATGTTCACTCTCATAAAATGTTATTAATAATGCCTACTTGTCTATCATATATATGTGGGATACTAATTATGTTGCTTTGGGAGATACACACCAATTGATTTCTTTCTTTGTCTTTTTTTTTTTTGAGACATAGTCTTGCTCTGTTGCCCAGGCTAGAACGCAGTGGGGTGATCTCAGCTCACTGCAACCTCTACCCAACAGCTTCAATCAATTCTCCGGCCTCAGCCTTCTGAGTAGCTGGGATTACAGGCACCCACCACCATGCCTGGCTAACTTTTATATTTTTAGTAAAGATGGTGTTTCACTATGTTGGCCAGGCTAGTCTTGAACTCCTGACCTCAAGTGATCCACCCACCTCGGCCTCCCAAAGTGCTAGGATTACAAGTGTGAGCCACTGCACCCAGCCTTGTTATTTTTTTTCAAATAGGAAAATCAGAAACCAAAATAAGGAACAAAGTATGTACATGGTAACTAAAATTCATTAATGATCACTGTGACCATCTCATCCCTCCAGAACCTAGAATAAAATCTACCTCTTCTCTGCACTGGGCTTTATGATTATTTTTCACACATATGAACTAATCTGATACTAACAAAAATCGTTTTGCAGACCAGAAGCCTAAGATTGAGAAAAGCAGATTCACCTGCCTAAGGCCATATTACAAACCAGCTCCCCTGACTTTGCAATGCCTCAGAATAACGAATCGGCTCCATGAGAGAGGAAGGGTGGAGACAGGCAGAAATAAGTTTATCATTTTACTTGTATAAGTATTTTCTAAATACTTAATGGTGCCTCAATTATTTGTATTATGTGGAATTGTCCGTATATTTAAAAATTTGGGGGCCAGGTGTGGTGGTTGATGCCTGTAATTCCAGCACTTTGGGAGGCCAAGGTGGGCAGATAACCTAAGGTCAGGAGTTCAAGACCAGCCTGGCCAACATGGTGAAATCCCGTCTCTAGTAAAAATACAAAAATTAGGCAGGCATGGTGGCAGGCGCCTATAATCCCAACTACCTGGGAGGCTGAGGCAGGACAATCACTTAAACCTGGGAGGTGGAGGTTGCAGTGAGCCGAGATTGTGCCACTGCACTCCAACCTGGGCAACAGAGCAAGACTCCATCTCAAAAAAAAAGAAAAAGAATAATAAAAATTTTGGTAACGAAAATGTATTTCTTTTATTATAAAAACTATACATTTTAATAATTATTTCATTTAATCAATATTTATTTCCCCTCATATCAATACTTACATTTGTTATATTGCCATTTTTGTCCAGATTCCAGCCACTCTCATCTCTCAGGACAGTAGTGATTATTATAAAGGAATACCAGTTCTGGAAGATAACACTAGGAGCTGTAAACACAAACAATTTTATATGAAATCGAATTAGGATGCTTTCAATCACAAATACCAGAAAACCCAACTGAATTAGGCTTTAATCAATGAGGAAATGTGTAGAAGTAAATCTAGCAAGTCTTGAAGGAAATCAGGCTTCATATTGGTTTAAACCAGAAGATCCAGTCTGGGCAGGGTGGTTCATGCCTCTAAGTCCCATCACTTTGGGAAGCCAAGGTGGGAGGATAGCTTGAGGACAGGAGTTTGAGACCAGCCTGGGCAATAAGCAAGACCTTACCTCTAAAAACAAATTTAAAAATATAAAAATTAGCTGAGTGTGGTGGCATGTGCCTGTATTCCCAGCCCCTTCAGAGGCTGAGGTGGGAGTGGCTGAGGCCAGAGGGTTTCTTGAGCACAGGAGTTCGAGGCTGCAGTGAGCTACGATTGCTCCACTGCACTTCAGCCTGGGTAGAGTGAGACATTGTCTCTAAAAAAAATAAAATAAAGACCGGGCACAGTGGCTCATGCCTGTAATCCCAACACTTTGGGAGGCCGAGGTGGACAGATCATGAGGTCAGGAGTTCAAGATCAGCCTGACCAATATGGTGAAACCCCATCTCTACTAAAAGTACAAAAATCAGCCAGGCATACGCCCATAGTCCCAGCTACTCAGAAGGAGTAGATTCTTCTCCTTCTGAAGAGAATCGCTTGAAAGTAGGAGGCAGAGGTTGCAGTGAGCTAAGATCACGCCACTGCACTCCAGCCGGGGTGACAGAGCAAGACTCCATCTCGAAATAAATAAATAATAAATAAGTAAATAAATCCCAACAGATCCACTTCAGTTCCTCTAGGATTCTCTTAGCTCTGCTCACTGTGTTGCGGCAGCTCCATGCTGCTATCAAGATGCCTGCAGGGATCAAGTACAGAAAATACTATTGTCTTTCTCTGGCTCTTTGGAAGAGGAGAAACTTCTCCCTGGAATCTCCCAAACAAATCATCTTGTGTCTCATTAGACCAAAGTGTATCAGATGCTTATACCTGAACCAATCCCCGAGGTGGGAGACATGCCACGTGCATAACTAGCTTAGGTCTGATTTTCTGAACAAATCACTGGCAAAGAGAATTGCATTATTCAGCTTGGTTTGAATAAAACATGGGCTACCTTTGAAGCTGAGATTAATCTTCTACACCTTACAGCTGTTAAACGACAGAAAAAGGTGAAGTGAATTGTGGAGAAGCATTTGTCATTTTTGGCTGAGCAATCTCTGAGCCTTCTTCCTATGTTTAGAATGAAAATCTGAATTTACTTCCCCAGATTATAAATCCTCTTGAAAGGCAGACTCTATTTCCCACAGTTGAAACTGAAAATGTCAGTTTCACAACTCCCCAGGCTCTTCTGTTGCAAGGGTGTGGATAAGTGACCTACGTGTGGCTAACTAGAAACCACCACCATCCCCAAACCACCCCCAGATGGCAAACACAAATCTGTATTTCTTTCCCCAGCCCATCCCCAAGCAATCCCCCAGTGCACAAGGATGTAGGATTAGAATCCAACTGGTTTGCCCAGAATCGAATCCAATCCAATCCAATCCAATCCAATCCAACCCAATCAGCTGCCTAGCAGGGGTCTTTCACCATGCTAATTGACCAAGGAACTTCTAGGACCAAAGCATGAAGGAGCCCACTGAGGCCTAATTAACAAGAGGCATGGACTAAGCCACTGGGATAGACATTCTGAAGTCCAAGGTCTGAATTAGATCAAAGACCCAGAGCTTCTTGAATGAAAAGAGACCAGGTATTCTTGATGAAGGATGTTACAGCACGACCACAGATACATACTCTAAATCATGCCTGTGCAACCTGCCAACCATGGGCCACATGTAGCCCAGGATGGCTTTGAATGCCACCCAACATGAATTCATACTTTCTTAAAACATTGAGAGATTTTTTTTTTTTTTTAGCTCATCAGCTATTGTTAGTGTTAAATGTATTTTATGTGTGGCCCAAGACAATTCTCCTCCCAATGTGGCCCAGGGAAGTCAAAACACTGGACACTCTGCTGTAAATCTTCATTCTCATCTGTCCTCTAAATCACTACCAACATTTATCAAGGCAAAGGTGTACTAGAGAAATGGAATGTCTAGACCTTTGAAGGATTATTGGAAACTGCATCCATTAATTACTATTTATTTATTGGAAATGGAGTCTTGCTCTGTTGCCAGGCTGGAGTGCAATGGCATGATCTCAGTTCACTGCAACCTCTGCCTTCCAGATTCAAGCAATTCTCCTGCCTCAGCCTCCTAAGTAGCTAGGATTGCAGGCGCCTGCCACCAAGCCCGACTAATATTTGTATTTTCAGTAGAGACGGGGTTTCACCATGTTGGTCAGGCTGGTCTTGAACTCCTGACCTCAGGCGATCTACATGCCTTGGCCTCCCAAAGTTCTGGGATTACAGGCATGAGCCACTGTGCCCAGCCAACTGCATCCATTACTAATGCTAATTTCTATGAGCCCAGAGTGCTACTGTTGTCCACCAGTCAAAAAACAGATTTATGGTGAGTTAGGTAAGAAATTAAGTTTTAAGTTTGTCACTAGGCTCAAAGAGTTCTCAAATCTGTATTTCCCCAGCTCATAAGGGTATAAATGGGACATGCATACACATATAACAATAGCAAATGCCCACATTGGCTCAAATGGCCAAGTGTAAACTCAAAGAGCTCTTCATGTACAAAATGGCACATCACAAGTAATACCACATCCCTAGGAGAATTTCAGAGATTAATAGATCTGAAAGATCCAGAGGTGATGATTACGATCACATTCCCTTTTAATGCTCTAGTTTGACCAGTGAAGAAAACCAGATGGGGCTTGGGGAATGACAGCGCATTATCATAAACTTAATCAGTTACACCTGCTGTTCCAGGTGACTTCACCTGACCAAAGCAGATATACAGAGACTCTGGCATGTGGCATGCATCCGTGGAATTGCCAAATGTTTATTCTGATGCACAAAGAACACTAGAAGCAGATTAGTTGTTGGTTCATTTGTTTGTTGTACCTGGTAAGGACAATAGTGTATCTTTTCCTTACTTAGCTTGGTATTGTTACCTCTCTGGTGCTGGGCTTAAGTTTGGTCTGTGGGAGCCTTAATCATCTAACGGGACATCAGGTTGATAGAATCTAGGGAGCTGAAGTAGCAGACACCAAGGATGCCGGGGTAGGAAAATTTACACCAGCTGGCTGGGCATGGTGGCTCATGCCTGTAATCCCAGCACTTTGGGAGGCCAAGGCAGGTTGATCATGAGGTCAGGAGATCAAGACCATCCTAGCCAATATGGTGAAACCCCATCTCTACTACAAATTCAAACAATTAGCCAGGCATGGTGGCACACACCTGCAGTCCCAGCTACTCGGGATGCTGAGGCAGGAAAATTGCTTTAACTTGGGAGGCGGAAGTTGCAGTGAGCCAGGATCACACCATTACACTCCAGCCTGGGCGACAAGAGCAAGACTCCATCTCAAAAAAAAAAAAAAAGAAAAAAAAAAGAAAAAAGAAAATTCACACCAATGGGTAGAAGAGAAATATCCCAAAGCTACAGAAGATTTGGGACAGTGGATTTGGAGCAGAGGTTGGGGAAGGTGTTCAATAATCTGGAGGATTAGGGCTCTTTCACCAAAACAAAGAGCAAGTTGCTATGCCTGGTATGCCTTATCACTAGGACTCAGGTGCAATGTCTGTGGGCCTCCACAGGATTTTAGACTTGTGCAATACATTGGACTATGCCGGGTGACTCAATGGATGAATCTTGGTTTTGACAATGGGACATTCCAGAGCTGGTCCAGGCTACACTGCAAGCAATTTAGTGCTGGTGACCCAGCTGATCCAATGAGGACCGAAGGGGCTCTGGACAGCTCAGATATAATCAGGCATCTGTGGCAGGCTATGATGGAAAAAACAAAGTCATAATCCGAGGATTCTAGGGGAAGTCAAGACCTCTCAGCCAATAACAAACCTTTAGAGAACCAAGCCTTGGGTTGCTGTGCTTCCAGCCAGCATGACATAGCAATTGAGAACTTAGGCTGGCCCTGGGCTGCCTGGGTTTGAATCTCATCTCTATTACTTAATAGTGAGGCTCTAGTCCAGGGGTGTCCAGTCTTTTGGCTTACCTGAGCTACTTTGGAAGAAGAAGGATTGCCTTAGACCACACATAAAATACGCTAACACTAATGATAGCTAATGAGCTAAAAACAAAACAAAACAAAACAAAAAACAAACAAACAAACAAAAAAACCTCAAAAAAACTCAGAATGTCTTAAGAAAGTTTGCAAGTTTGTGTTAGGCTGCATTCGAAGCTGTCCTGGACCACAGACAGCCTGCAGGCTGCATGCTGGACAAGCTCACTGTAGACCATAGCCTATCTTTCCTTTGCTTCAGTTCCTCTTCTGTGAAATTGGCTTACTAGTAGAGGCTAGTTGGGAGGTTTAATGTGTAATGCATGAAAAGGGCTTAACATGATGTCTGGCATGTGCCTAATAATACAGGTTGAGGCCAGGCGCAGTGGCTCATGCCTGTAATCCCAGCACTTTGGGAGGCTGAGGCAGGTGGATTGCCTGAGGTCATGAGTTCAAGACCAACCTGACCAATAACCCCGTGATTCAATTATCTCCCACTGTGTCCCTCCCACAACACATGGGAATTACAGGAGCTATGGTTCAAGATGAGATTTGGGTGGGGATGCAGCCAAACCTTATCAGGCTCTCAGCAAAAGAGAGCCATGGTGAAGATTAATAATTCTCCTCCCATATCATTCAGACTTAATCCCCTTTAATAATAGAAGTTTTCTGAGGTTCAGCAAGATACATGGTCACCCAATCCTAAAATATATTTCCTCTCCTACCCTACAGCTTGCATGGCCCTGTAACCAAGCTCTGACCAATGGGATGTGAGTAAACATAAAGTATGTAACATCCTAAAACAGAAACTGCATGCTTTCTACTTCCTCTTTCTCCGTTCTAGTGGCTAGAGAATCATGATAAATGGCAGAGTCACCCTGGAGTTCATATGTTGTGGATGGCAGAATCACCTCACCAGCTCTGGACTGCTCACTTCTGGAGCATTACATGAGAAATAAACTTATAAAAACACAATATTTGTGTTAGGAAGTGGGGGTCCTTTTGTTTCAGCAGCTTATCTTACACCCTAACTGTATCAAAACATGAGACCTTAACTTAGAGATACCTGGTTTGAGAGGTGAGTGAGGGAAAACTCAGTTTTACTAAATGTGACGTTCTTCTCCAATCCAACTTAACAGAGAGTCCCATTATTTTAAGTGTGGCCAGGTTAATAAAGGCAATTTTTCCTCTCCTTCAGCTGAAGCTAATACAAGGGACACAGCAAAGTGACTGTAAGCACAGGAGTTTGGGCACTTAGGCACCAAAGAGGTGACTAAGGGTAGCATTCCCCATGTAACTCTTTTCTATCAAATTGTCTCATGCAATGGCCACTGGACCACGGGAGAGGGGACTAGACAGTGCACAATGACCAGCAGCTCAGAGGCAAGAATTCTTAGGCTTAAATACCATTTATCTACAAAGCCCTTGGATGTGGTTACTTACACATGAAATTGTTAAGAAGCAAATAGACTAGAAACATGCTGTCCTGAGGGAAACGTGTTGAAAACACAAAACCACAAAACCACAAACCCAGCGGGACCAGCCTAGGCCTCCTCAACCTCTAAGACAGTACTTCTTAACTTGGCTACACATTGGAATCACCTGAGGAGTTTTAAAAATTACTGCTCCACTGGGGTCCTTGTGGCAAGATAACCTCAAAGAAGAGCTAAGTTGGAAACTTATATTTCCTGATTTCAAAACTTACTATAAAGTTACAGCAATCAAGACGGTGTGGTATTAGTGATGAAAGGAAGAGAATGATGAGGTCAGAAACAGGCCCTACCTACATATATATAGCCACTTAATTTTTGACAAAAATTCCAGTGCAATTCAATGGAGGGAAGAAAGCTTTTCAATGAAGGAGGATGAATTAACTTTTTAAAAAATAAACCTTTATTCCTGTCTCACACACATACAAAAAATTTACTTGAGATAGGTAATAGACCTAAATCTGAGCACTAAAACTATAAAGCTTTTAAAAGAAACATAGAGGATAGTCTCATGATCTTAGGACAGGCAGAGATTTCTTAGAACACAAAAAGGCTGGCTGGGCACAGTGGCTCACGCCTGTAGTGCCAGCACTTTGGGAGGCCAAGGCAGGCAGATCATGAGGTCAAGAGATCGAGACCATCCTGGCCAACATGGTGAAACTCCATCTCTACTAAAAACACAAAAATTAGCTAGACATGGTGACATGCACCTGTAGTATCAGCTACTTGGGAGGCTGAGACAGGAGAATCGCTTGAACTCAGGAGGCACAGGTTGCAGTGAGCCAAGATCATGCCACTGCACTCCAGCCTGGCAAAGACCGAGACTTTATCTCAAAACAAACAAAACAAACAAATAACACACACACACGCGCGCACGTGCGCGCGCACACACACACACACACACACACACACACAAAGGCTGTAAGTATAGAACAGGCGTCCCCAAACTACGGGCCCGCGGGCCACATGCGGCCCCCTGAGGCCATTTATCCGGCCCCCTGCCGCACTTCAGGAAGGGGCACCTCTTTCATTGGTGGTCAGTGAGAGGAGCACAGTATGTGGTGGCCCTCCAACAGTCTGAGAGACAGTGAACTGGCCCCCTGTGTAAAAAGTTTGAGGATGCCTGGTATAGAAGAAAAAAACACTAATAAATTTTACTCCATAATAATTAAAAACTTCTGGGAACTCTGTCTCTCATCATGAGGTAGTAACAGGATGCAGAATTACCATTTCACCATGAAAAAGGAAACAGCCGGGCGCGGTGGCTCAAGCCTGTAATCCCAGCACTTTGGGAGGCCGAGGCGGGTGGATCACAAGGTCGAGAGATCGAGACCATCCTGGTCAACATGGTGAAACCCCGTCTCTACTAAAAATACAAAAAAATTAGCTGGGCATGGTGGCACGTGCCTGTAATCCCAGCTACTCAGGAGGCTGAGGCAGGAGAATTGCCTGAGCCCAGGAGGCGGAGGTTGCGGTGAGCCGAGATCGCGCCATTGCACTCCAGCCTGGGTAACAAGAGCGAAACTCCATCTCAAAAAAAAAAAAAAAAGAAAAAAAGAAAAAAAATAGAAAAAGGAAACAAACCAGAAAACTGGAAAATATACAGAAAATAACAATTTTCAGACATTGGACAAAGGGCAATTATTTTAAAATATAAGAATTACTTCACATATTTCTCATGAGAAACTATGTAAGCCAGGAAACTACGGAATAACACATTTTAAAGTGCTGGGAAGGAGGCGAATCCTATAAATGTAGAATTCCATACCCACAGAAAATTTATTTCAGAATTTAAGGTAAAATATAGACTTTTTCAGATCAACAAGAACAGAGAGGTTTCACTGACAGCAGAAGTGCACTGAAATAATTTTTTTTTTTTTTTTTTTTTATGGAGTCTCGCTCTGTCACCCAGCCTGGAGTGCAGTGGCACGATCTTGACTCTCTACAATCTCTACCTTCTGGGTTCAAGTGATTCTCCTGTGTCAGCCTCCCAAGTAGGTGGGATTACAGGCACACACCACCACACCCAACTAATTTTTGTATTTTTAGTAGAGACAGGGTTTCGTGATGTTGGCCAAGCTGGTCTCAAGTGATCCACCTGCCTCAGCCTCCCAAAGTGCTGAGATTACAGGTGTGAGCCATCATGCCCAGCCAAACTTTTACATTTTTAGTAGAGACGGGGCTTCAGCATGTAGGCCAGGCTGGTCTTGAACTCCTGACCTCAACTCATCTACCCATCTCGGCCTCTCAAAGTGCTGGTATTACAGACATAAGCCATGTGCCCAGCCTAAAACTAATAATAAAGAAACTTCACTATGAAAAAGAAAATTGACAACAGATGGAAACTCGGATCTATACATGGGAATGAAGAGTACTGAAAATGTTAAATACATGGAAAAATATAAAAAGCATTTTGTTTTCAAAATAAGAACTAAAGCAAAAACAACACTACTGTATTATGGGCTAACAAAATACACATGTGGAAGTATAATATAAGCAACAATAAGCACAGGAATGGAAAGGAAATAGAGGCATATAATAACCACACATTACATGTCAAGTGGCGTAAATTTATTTGAAAGTAGACTGTGATAACTTGAAGACACATATAGAAAACCTTAGGTCAACCACTAAAAAAGAGGTACACATAGTAAGTTAACTAGTAGAGATTAAATAAAATACTAATAAAATACTTAACTATGCCAAAAGAAGCCAAACAAACAGAAAAACAGAGCAGATGGGACAAACAGAAAACAAACAGCAAAATGGTAGGTTTAAACTCAACTCTACTGACAAATACATTAAATGTGAATGGTCTAAACAATTCAGTTAAATCAGAATAGACTAAAATGCAAGGCCCAACTATATGCTGTCTACAAAAAATAAAAATACACTTTGAAAATAAAAAAGCAGATAAGTTAAAGCCAAAAGGATGGAAAAAATTTACCATGCAAGCATTAAGCACAAGAAAGCCAGAGTGGCTTTATCAATATCAGATAAAAGAGAATTCAGGAATAATGAATTTGAAGACATTAACATTTCTCTGCACCAGATTGAGATGACTCTCCCCGTCGTCAGATCGTCAAGTACAGTCCAGATTGCATCATAATTGTGGTTTCCAACCCAGTGGACATTCTTACATATGTTACCTGGAAACTGAGTGGATTACCCAAACACCGTGTGATTGGAAGTGGATGTAATCTGGATTCCGCAAGATTTCGCTACCTTATGGCTGAAAAACTTGGCATTCATCCCAGCAGCTGCCATGGATGGATTTTGGGGGAACATGGCGACTCAAGTGTGGCTGTGTGGAGTGGTGTGAATGTGGCAGGTGTTTCTCTTTAGGAATTGAATCCAGAAATGGGAACTGACAATGACAGTGAAAATTGGAAGGAAGTGCATAAGATGGTGGTTGAAAGTGCCTATGAAGTCATCAAGCTAAAAGGATATACCAACTGGGCTACTGGATTAACTGTGGCTGATGTTATTGAATCCACGTTGAAAAATCTATCCAGGATTCATCCCGTGTCAACAATGGTAAAGGGGATGTATGGCATCGAGAATGAAGTCTTCCTGAGCCTTCCGTGTATCCTCAATGCCCGGGGATTAACCAGCGTTATCAACCAGAAGCTCAAGGATGCTGAGGTTGCTCAGCTCAAGAAAAGTGCAGATACCCTGTGGGACATCCAGAAGGACCTAAAAGACCTGTGACTACTGAGCCCTAGGCTGTAGAAGTTTAAAAACTATAATGTGATTAACTCTGAGCCTTTAGTTTTCATCCATGTACATGAATCACAGTTTGCTCTGATGTTCTTCAATATGTGAATTTGGGCTCACAGAATTAAAGCCTATGCTTGGTTTAATGCTTGCAATACGAGTTCTTGAACAAATAAAATTAACTATTGTAGTGTGAAAAAAAAAAAGAGAGAGAGAGAGAATTCAGAGCAAGGAATGTTATCAGAGATAAAGAGAAAATGTTCTAATTGATAAGGAGTCTAAGGCAGAAGATTGCTTGAACCCAGGAGGCGGAGGTTGTGGTGATCCAAGATCATGCCACTGCACTTCAGCCTGTGTAACAGAGCGAAACTCCATCTCTCAAAAGAAAGACGAGAGAGAGAGAAAGAGAGAGAGAGAGAGAGAGAAGGAAGGAAGGAAAGAAGGAGGGAGGGAGGGAGGAAAAGAAGGAAGAAAGAAAGGAAGGAAGGAAGGAAAGAAAGAAACTAGAAAAGAACAAATTAAATATAAAGTAAGCAGAAGAAAAGAATAAGCGAAAACCGATGAACTTATAAAGTCCACAAACAATAGAGCTAATCAATGAAACCAAAACTTGTTTCTTTGAAAAGAGCAACAAAATAGATGAATCTCTAACTTGACCGAACATGAAAAGAAGACAGAAATTACCACTATCAGGAATGAAAGAGGAAATATCATTGCAGACATTGAAAGATTAATAAGAGAATATCATGAAAAACTTCATACCAATAAACTGACAACCTTTAAATGATAATTTTCTTAAAAAATACAAATTATCAGAACTCACTCAAGAAACAGAATACCTGAATAGCACTATATCCATTTTAAAAATTGAATTATTAATATAAAACCCTCTGATAAAGAAAACGTTATGCCCAAGTGACTTAACTGGTGAATTCTAACAAACCTTAAGAAATAAGTAATATCTACCAAAATCTGTATTAGGGTTCTCTAGGGAAAAAAAAAAAGAAATAAATAATATCAATTCTACACAAGCTATTTTAGAAAATAGAGAAGGAGGTGGAGATTGCAGTGACCTGAGATCATGCCTGCACTCCAGCCTGGGCGACAGAGTAAGACTCTGTCTCAAAAACAAAACAAAACAAAACAAAACAAAAAAAGTGATACGTGCCTTCTGTGGGGAGTATGAAAAACGCTGAAAAATTAAGAAGAAAATGAAAATTCCCTAAAATCCCATTGCCCAATTGCTGTTGAACTCTTCCTTCTTGGAGTTCCTGCTTTCCACACAGTTCATTCCACTGTTTTGGCCCCAACAGCATAAAGGGCATGAAGACAGAGGAAGGTACAAAAAGGAGTCAGGTGGGGCCCTTGGGAATGGAGGGATACACATGTGGAATTCCCCCTCAGCGGGCAGCTGAAATGCAGTTCTAAACCAGGAGAGAGTTCAGTTACATCCCGAAGTGGGGAGGAAGAAGAATCACAGAAATGTCAGGGAAAACTTCAGAGAGAAGAGGAGGCAAGGCCATGAAGAGGTAAGCCACAGACTGGGAGGAAATATTTACAATACACATATCTGACAAATGACTTGAATTCAGGAGCTGGCCAGAGACGAAAGCAGACCAAGGAGAAAGAAGTCTCATATAATACAGCCAGTTTATACTTGCTCCAAAAGGATATGGCATAGAGAGAACTCATTTTCACAGCTGGGTGCCATGGCTCACATTCACACCCATATTTCCAACACTTTGGGAGGCTGAGGCAGGAGGATCGCTTAAGAACAAGAGTTGAAGACCAGCCTGGGCAACATAGGAAGACCCCGTCCACAAACAAATTTAAAAATTAGGCCAGTTGTGATGGCTCATGCCTGTAATCCCAGAACTCTGGGAGGCTGAGATGCAAGAATTGCTTGGGCCCAGGAGTTTGAGACCAGCCTAGGCAACACAGGAAGATTAGCTGGGCATGGGGCTTATACCTGTAGTCCCAGCTATTTGGGAGGCTGACATGGAAGGATCATTTGAGCCCAGGAAGTCGACTTCCTTAGCCAAATCTATTTTCCCGACTCACAGGAGGAAAGCAGATTGCTTGTATGAATTGGGGAACGGGGATCCCATCTGGATTTGTGAAGGGATCTACTTCGCAGAAACGAGTAGAGGCAGGGTGGGGGCACATTGCGTCAGAAGAATGCAGACTTTTTTTCTTGTTCAGATAACAGCAATACAAAGTAAGAGGTGCTATGATGGAGTCATAAAAGCATATCGTGGAAGATGCCAAGACTGGCTGAAAGGAGAGAGGGGAAGCTTTTCCACAGTGCCTGGCACAAAATACATGGACAATATCTGCTTAATGAATTAAAAGGCAGGGACATCTGAATCTCAGCTAGATGCTAGATGGGCCTGCCTCCATAGAGGAGCAGAGAGGGGTTTTCTATGAGAGCAAAGGCCCAGCTATGTCAATTCCCAGATGTGTCTAGGGAATGACAAAACCTGGGTTGTGCCCCGGCAATAGACTGGAAACATGGTGTGGGGATCTTGGACAGAATTTGGTAGACAGTAGATCTCCAGAAATGCCAAAGGGTAGGAAACAGAGATCTAATGATCTACTCACTTCTGTACTTTTATTATTATTACTATTTTTTTTTTTAGATGGAGTCTTGCTCTGTCACCCAGGCTGGAGTGCTGGAGTGCAGTGGCATGATGTCAGATCACTGCAACCTCCGCCTCCTGGGTTCAAGCGATTATCCTGCCTCAGCCTCCAGAGTAGCTGGGATTACAGGCACACGTCACCACATCCAGCTCATTTTTTATATTTTTGGTAGAGAATGGGTTCCACCATTTTGGCCAGTCTGGTCTTGAACTCCTGACCTCAAGTGATCCACCTGCCTAGGCCTCCCAAAGTGCTGAGATTACAGGCATGGGCCACCGCGCCCAGCCTCACATCTATACTTTCTAATGCAATGTTAGTGGTCTTGTGGATGACAGCTTCTACATAAGCAAGATGGATTTGGAAAATATGTTAGTTCAGTTGGAAGATGAAAAAGTAGTAATAGGGAGTAGTAATGAAGTAGAAAATGGGTCGACCAGAAAATAAAATTTGCAATCTACTTTGTTCCTTTAACAAGTAATTAAGGGTACATCAGTCTCATCTCAAAACAACACAAAACACACAAGCTAACACTCTCACTTCCTCCTGCAGGTTTTTCCTGTTGTCCTCACCACTTGCCTTCACAGCCAAGTTTCTATAAACTTTCTCCTGCCTGCCTTCCCCTCTGCAATACACACAAGTCTAGCTTTTGTCCTCACCACTCCAGCCTACATGCAAGACAAGCTCCCTGCAGGTAGCGTCCTTCAGACACTTTCCAATTCTTACCTTGCTGGACTTTTACTTTCAGCACCAGACAGAGCTGATCATTTCAGAGCTCTTTCTTCACCTCTTCTTACCTCTATCTTTTACATACCTGTGTGCCTGGGCTTTTTTCCCCTTATCTATTTCAGCTCCTTCCACCACTAGCTGTGCACTAACGACTCCCAGATCTCTAACACCTCAGCCATCTCTCCTGACTCTGCACGTTTACCCAACTGCCTCCTAGATATCCTCACTTAGTGGTCCCAGGGGCAGCTCAAACTCCACAGGCCCCAAATGGAAATGATCCAGCTGTGTGACTTTGAGCACGTTAGTTAACTCACTCCCTGAACTATAAAATGAGGGCATTACTAATAGCCACCTCACCCAGAAGGCTGTTATGAAGATTAAACGAAAACAGCACAGAACAGCACGTCAGTAGACCTTGGCACATGGTAAGCAATCTGCAAGTGTTAACCATCATTCAGTCTTCCCTCAAACCCATACCTTCTTCCCCATAAATCCCCCAAGTTTACTCATAAACCCCCCACCCATGTCATTCATCAAGTCAGACTCTGAGCATCATCCTTGACGCCCCCTTTCCTTTTTTTTTTTTTTTTTTTTTTTTTGAGACAGAGTCTTGCTCTGTCGCCAGGCTGGAGTGCAGTGGCGCCATCTTGGCTCACTGCAATCTCCACCTCCCGGGTTCAAGCGACTCTCCTGCCTCAGCCTCCCGAGTAGCTGGGACTCCAGGCACACACCACCACACCCAGCTAATTCCTGTATTTTTTAGTAGAGACAGGGTTTTACCATGTTGGCCAGGATGGTCTCGATTTCTTGACCTTGTGATCTGCCCGCCTCAGCCTCCCGAAGAGCTAAGATTACAGGCGTGAGCCACCGCCCCGTTTCTTAACCTCAGTCATTGTGCCTCAGCCCTTCCACTCCACTTCCTAACAGCTGTTTTTCCTTCTCCATCGCCGCCACTTTCAGCCCTCATTATCCCGGGGGGCTAGGGCCGTTCTTTCCCTGTCCACTCAGTACTTTTGCACCAACCTTCTGAAAGCACACTGCCTCCATCACTCCACCTTCCCCTTTCAGGGGCTCCCCTCTGCCTTAGGGGAGCAAAATCCAAACTCTGGAAGAGCAAAGGTTCTTTAGGATCTGGTCTCACTCTCCTGTCTCAGTCCACCTTGCTCCTAAGCTCCAGCTGGTCCTCCTTCAAGGGGAGGTGATGGTGCAGTCCTCATAAGGCTCTGTAGGCCTCTCCTCCCTCCAGATGTAGCTGGGGTGCCACTTCCTCTGCGAAACTTTCCTGGCCTTCTGGTCGGAGGCGCATCTTTCTTGTTTCCCAGGGCCTCTGCCCTAACACTAAGCATGCTTTGATAAGTATTTGCTCACTTGTCCTCTCCATTAAAGTGTGGTGTTTTCAGGCAAAACAATTATCTTTTATTTCTAAATCCCCAACGCCAGGCAGACAGTAGTACTCAAGGAAAGTGATCAGCATAAAGAGTTTTGGCCAAAAATGGAACAACCCGGTTTGAGGAATCAGCGTCAAAGTTAGTGAATCCACTCCTCTCGTGGCACAAGGCTGCACAGGGGTTCCTTAAGGCCTGCGTGGATATCCAGTGCCTGCCTGTCTTCCTCGGTGTTTTAGCTCGCGCAGAATTAATCCGCACAACTACAGCGGACACACAGCTGCACTGGCACTGGCAGAGCTTCCCCCCCCTCCGCCCCGAGCAGAGCGCACGAGGGCCTACAAAGGCACGCCCAACAGGCCGAGGTTAAATCCTGCGCCCTTTGTTTGCGGCAGCGGACAGCTAGCGGCTCCGTGCCCGCCCGGCCTGGTCGGGTGCAGGGCCGGTTAGGGCCGAACTGCCAGCAGAGACGCACCCGGGAGCGCCGCGTCTGGCGGAGCGTGCGTGAGCCAGGGCTTGCTCCGGGTCACCCTCGCAGCCCTGGGATCCCGCGCTTTGCGGCGCCCTTCGCCCGGGCCTGGCCTCCGTGCCAGGCCGTCTCCCCCGCCCGCGGCCGCCGCCGGCGGGAAAACGCCTGGCGTCCCGGCGTCACGCGCTAGCAGCCAGGCACGCGGGGCGGCGCGGGGCGGGATAGGGCGGAACAGGGCGGGACAAGGCGGGGAGGGGGCGGGGCCAGCGCGGCGGGGCGGAGCGGACGTCGGGCACAGGAAGCGCCGGGAGGCCCGAGCTGTCCCAGGGTGCCCTGCGCGGCGTGGACTCGGGCCGCTGCCGCCATCCCGCTGGCGAGAGGGAGAGACAGGCCCGCCCGTTCGCCGGCCGGGCCAGTGCGTGAGGGCGCGGGGGGTCGTGTCAGCGAGACGCAGAGCGCAGCCGCCACCGCCAAACGGACATGTTGAAGCCCAGCGCCGCCGCCGCCTCCTTTTCCTCATCCTGCGAACGGGACTGAGAGGGGGCCCGCCACCTCTCCGCCTCTGCCTCGGCCTCCCGCCTCGCCGCTTCGGCCGCAGCCTCTTCCTGCCCGGGCCTCGGGCTCCGCCGCGCGTCGCCTCCCACCGCCACCAGGCCCGGCCGGTTTCCCGGCCTCGCTCCGCCGCGGCGCGAGGTCTATGTGACCGGCGGGCCCGGAGCAGCCGCCGCCGCCGCAGCGCGAACATGGACGCCGTCAACGCCTTCAACCAGGAGGTGAGGGGTGCTCGGGGCAGGGGGGTGCGGGGCCTGCTGTGGGAGCCGGGGCCCGATTCTCCCGCCGCCGGAGGTTTAAAGCTTTGGTCCGGGTGGGGACGCTTCCTGCCCCAGTTCCGGGGCGGTGGGGCCTGTGCGGAGCGGGGCCTGTGGCCCGGGAGAGGTCGAGGCGACCACGGGAACTGACCCCGCACCCCTCCCCCCACCGCCCGCCCCCGAGGGCGACCTCGGGCTTCCCCCCTCGTCCCCTTGCGGTTTCCCCCTGCTCAAGTCGGTGCCCCTTCCTCTAACTTAGCCTTTTTTGGGTCCGGGCGCCCTCGCTGTCTGCTCCGCGAGCCCCGTTGTCGGGTTCGCAGTGCCAGGAGCCCGCAAGGGGCTAAGAAAGAAGCGCGGGCGGGCGTGTGGGGTTGGGGGCGGGGGAACGGGAGCATCTGCCGGTAGTGGGGCTGGCGGAGCGGTGGCTTCAGCTCTCCTGTTGCTCAGGCCTTGGCGCGTCGACGGCTGGACTCTGATCCCAGGTCCGGGAGTTGGAGACGGTGTTCATCCCCCTTCTCCGGGATTCACGCACTTGGGAAATAGGGCTAATAAATGAAGAAGGGATGGCTCTTTATAATTTAAAGTCGTGAACATAACCCTCTTACAGGCTCTGTGGCTCCAACGTGACGCCTAAAAAGTTGAATGAAAGAGAAGAGTGTTCGCCCCGCCTTAGTCCACTAGAAAGCTGGCGTTGTCGTCCAGTTCCCTACCCTCGCACCCCCTCCCGGTGTAGTTAATCCTCGGCTCCCTTCTACGAGGACATTTACATGTGAAAACCTCCCCAAACCGGGAACAAAGCTGCCTGCAGCCTTAAAGTTCTCTAGTTGTTTCTCTCGTCTTTCCAGGTGTTGCTTTTGGAGTGTAGAGTTCATACATCCTATTTGTCAGAATCGATTTGGGAGGAGGAGACTTGACCATTGGAGATTTAAAATGAAGTTACAGAATGGGAACTATTGTCATGGGTTGAGTTGTATTGTCTTCTCTTTCCAAATACTAAAGATAACCAGCATTGAAAAATCAGATGTAATAGTTGGAGGTGTGTGGATATGGCGTTGAAAACGTGCTGCATCTCAGAGAGATTTTGTAGGTTTACTTGTTGCGGTAACTTTCCTTTAAATTTGCAGTGCCATAATATATGGACTCTCCGGTTACACGCAGTTGAGACAATTTATTGTTATAAATTATTCTAAAAATGACTTTCTTCAATTAATGGGTACGTACAATGCCCTAACTTTAGTAGTTGCAACTGTTACTGGACAGTGTCTTGTAAAAGTTCAGTAGTGATGATTTTCAAAACAATAAAAGTAATATGTCCTAGTTTTTGATCGCCAGGGAATTTGTGATAATGCTCCAGATATTTCAGGTTTGGAAGTTGATAGTTTTCTGAAGGTAAATTTAGTGGAATGTTGGCTCCAGGCTCCATGAGGGCAGGGAAGTTTCTGTTCTTTCCCCCTTCTTTCCCAATCAAAACAGGTGCCTTGCAAATAATTGTTGAATGAGAATTTAAACAAATGGCGTAACAATAGTTAAAAATTTTCAAACACGTTTTTTTTCTCCCAACAATGAATGTGTATTTTTAAAATTTATTTCAGAATCGGAAGAATGAATGTTTTTGATGAAAGAAGAGGAGGATTTTTAGTTTATTCTTAAGATCAGAAGTGTTCTGATTCAGGCATTATGGAAGTTGACATCAGGCACATTATTAAGCAAAGTATTTTCTGTTAATCCTGAAAAGGCATCATCAGTAATTTTTTACTTTGGAAAACCAAAGTTACAAATAGTATTGACTCCTTGAAAAGGGGAAATGGTATTTGACCTTTTTAAATGTGCAAAATAAGCATTTTCTTATCATTGTTCATTTTACAGTTCATTTCAATTCTATTCCTAGTCTTTATGAACTACAAAGAATGCCAGCTCTCTTCTGCTAAATTAAAACTTCTGGAGAAATTAATCTGATTTTAAAATTAATCTTCTTATGCCTACTTGATTTGTAGTGCTTCTCAACTATTTCTCCCCATTCATGAAATGTTTTACATTTGTTCCCCATGATCTTGAATCTCTCAGATCTAATCTTCACTTAGCAAACTTTTGAGTGCCTGCTCACCTTCACGGCTATGTCTTGAATACTGCAGGCTACCAAGTATCTCAGTCACCTAAAGGTCTAATCTAACAGAGGACATAAGACTTAGACAAATAATTTAAATATGCAGTAGAACAGCTTCCTTTGGGATCCTTCGATTGCAGTGTGGCATAGCCATTGGAGATTCAGCGAAGGCTTGGGAAGAGAAGGTGTTATCAGTTTTAGGATTTCAGAAGATATAGGAAGCAGTGATTGAAGGGCAATAGTGCTGAAAAGGGAGGATTCTGAAGGCTGCTGGAAAGTAAGGATGGTTAAGTAGTTTGGGCTTGACAAGTTTCATGTTTGCCTAATCTGTTTGAACTTCATATTTAGGCTCTGAGTAAACATTGACGGTTTTAAGCAGTGGGATAATATAATCAAAACTGTTTGGTTCATAGTGGTATGTGTTGTAGGAGGCAGAGACTTGGTAGGAAAGATAAGTAAAACCTGAACTTGGCAAATGTATAGTGGGCATGGAGAAGAGGGAAAGGATGTGGGCCAGAGGAATCCCTGGACCCTGGCATCTGATGAGTTTATAAGCACCTTTTGTCCCCACATCCTAAGGGCTGAGAGAGTGGTGATACCCTTAACATAAATCATCAAAAGCCTGCTTAGTAGAGAAGAAAATGTGTTTGATTTTTGAACAGGTCGAGTTTGAGTTAATTGTGGAACAATCGTGAAAATTTTTGGCAAGCAGTTGGGCTCGTAAGACTTCCAAGTTGGAAGCAACTAAAAGATAGAGGGAGACATCCTGGAGTTCAGATGGGAAAGGTGGGAGGAAATCGAAAGGGGGAGAAAAAGGAATTAGTGTAACACCAGTAGTGGCCTGTCAGATACTTTATATATACACACATACCTAATTTAATAGATTTGCATTCCCACAACTCTGCACAGACGTCTAATTACAGATGAGGAAACTGATTTTCCAAGAAATTATAATAAATGCTAATTTCCCCAAGGGCATACTAGTTAATGGCAGAACTGGGATTTGAATAAGGATCTATCTCTCCAATTTAATTGCTGCCCGAAGATAATGTTTTGTGTAGTATGAGGGGACTTGGCCACTGAAATTTTGGGGGATAAAAGGATTTGAAGTTTAGGGTTGAATGGTGATGGGAGATAAGGAAATAAGAGATAGCTGGTATAAAGTAGTCTTTAGAGGTTTGATTTTAAGGTATTAGAGGGAAACGTTGCTTAGGAATGGGAGAAGGAAGGGCAGTTAACAATGTACTAGGCACTGGTGGTAGGCTGTACGTTTGTTTATATAAGGTTTTAGCTTTAGTTAGTAGTGTTGAATCCCTAGTCTTTTAGATGGGAGTAGAGGGTTTTAGCATTTTCAAGGAAGGGAATATAGAAAAGCATAGTCTACCAACAAGAGGGGATGGCTAACTTGAAGCAGAATTATGAATAAGAGAAATGGGACAAATCAGAAGCACAGGTAAAAGACATCCATCGCTGACCCAGAAGGAAAGGAAGATAAGAAAGATGAGGTTATTAAAGATACACATTTAACAGAATATTTGTTGAATTTTTATGGCAAGACATTGTATTACGTGTTGTGAAAGGTGAAAAGATGAGTTAAAAAGAGAGTTATCAATTATGGCTAATACTTAATTGTGTCTGTGTGTTGTTCATACATTTCTGAATATGAAGATTTTGTTAAAGTTTGTGGAGTATGGAATATAATTTTTTTTTTTTCTCCTCCAGAGACAGAGTCTCACTCTTGTCAACAGGCTGAAGTGCAGAGTTACAGTATCAGCTCTCTGCAACCTTTGCCTCCCAGTTCAAGCGATCCTGCCTCAGCCTCCCAAGTAGCAGGGACTACAGTCGCTTGCCACTATGCCCAGCGAATTTTTTGTGTTTTTAGTAGAGACGGGGTTTCACCTTGTTTGCCAGGATGGTCTCAATCTCTTGACCTCCTGATCTGCCTGCTTCGGCCTCCCAAAGTGCTGGGATTACCGGCCGGATTGTATATTTTAACCCATTGATTGTATTTTTAGTCTTTAATCCATTTTCCCTAAATCCTGAAGAATTATATCTTACCTCTCCCACTTTTTTGCATCATCTGCAATTTTAAGACACTAAAAGAACAAAAATACGCCAGGGGCGGTGGCCTGTAATCCCAGCACGTTGGGAGGCCGAGGTGGGTGGATCACAAGGTCAGTAGTTTGAGACCAGCCTGGCCAACATGGTGAAACCCCGTCTCTACTAAAAATACAAAAAAATTAGCTGGGCATAATGGCAGCAGGTGTCTGTAATCCCAGCTACTTGGAGGCTGAGGCAGGAGAATCGCTTGAACCTGGGAAACAGGTTGCAGTGTGCCACTGCTCTCCAGCCCGGGCAACAGTGCGAGACTCAAAAAAAAAAAAAAAAAAAAAAAAAAACCACAAATAGTGCAGAGAAAATAAAACAGTAAGAAGAATATACAGTCATTACTATTTTGTGTTTTTAATTTAAAAATAAAATATAAAGTCTTTCTTTTATCCTCCAGCCCCAACCCTCCTCCCACTTGCAGGAGAGGCAGTCAGGTAATTTAGTATTAATCTCTGTGGTCCATAAACAATGTATAATCTGTTTGATACTGGAGTATAGTGGTGCCAGCACGGCTTACTACAGGTTTGACCTGCCTTTTTTTTTTTTTTGCTTAAATATTATTAATACTGTCTATTAAGATTTAGTTAATATTTACTGACAGACTACAATGAACTTTTCAAACATGTCTCCCTGTGCACATGTATAGTAATTTCTGTAGGACAGCTGTTCTCAAACTTTCTGGTTTTAGACCCATTTATATATTTGCTTTTTGAGACAGGGTCTGGCTCTGGGCCAGACTGGAGGGCAGTGGCACAAACTCCTTCCATTGTGACCTCTGCCTTCTGAGTTGAAGCCATCCTCCTGTCTCAGCCTCCCAAGTAGCTGGGACTACAGACCGCTGCCACCATGCCTAGCTAATTTTTGTGTATTTTCTTTTGTAGACATAGGATTTGGCCATTTTGCCCAGGCTGGTCTCAAACCCCTAAGCTCAAGTAATTAGCCCACCTCAGCCTCCTAAAGTACTGGGATTGCAGGTGTGAACTACCACACCTGACTAGATCCTTTTAAATTCTTTTTTTTTTTTTTTTTGAGACGGAGTTTCGCTCTTGTTACCCAGGCTGGAGTGCAATGGCGCGATCTCGGCTCACCGCAACCTCCGCCTCCTGGGTTCAGGCAATTCTCCTGCCTCAGCCTCCTGAGTAGCTGGGATTACAGGCACGCGCCACCATGCCTAGCTAATTTTTTGTATTTTTAGTAGAGACGGGGTTTCACCATGTTGACCAGGATGGTCTCGATCTCTCGACTTCGTGATCCACCCGCCTCGGCCTCCCAAAGTGCTGGGATTACAGGCGTGAGCCACCACACCCGGCCTGATCCTTTTAAATTCTTAATAGTTAAAGGCCAGGGAGAACTTTTGCATCTATGAGTTATTGTATCTATTGATATTTACCGTATTAGAAATTTAAACTGAGAAATGCAAGTGTTTATTAATTTAAAATAACAATACACTTATAATGTTAACATAAGTAACATTTTTAATGATAAGTAACATTTCTAAAACAAAATTAGTGAGCGTCACATCATTTTACATGTTTGCACATCTCATTTAAACTTTGTGTTAACAAAACCTGGATCCTTATTCCACTTTTTCATTCAGTCTCTTGCAATAACACACATCAGGTCAATAATTGCAGTAAAATTGGAGATTTCCCTTGCCAAAGTTGACCATGTTGTCTTAGTTTTTGAATATTGAAAGTTGGTTATACATAGTTTTCTTTCTCTGCTTTCTTGACTCTCAGGGAATTCTTAATCTCTGACAAGGCCATTGGTCTGGCTTTATAGTGATTGCAGTAAAGTGATTCTTCAGAGCTTTCCGTGGCAGGGTTTATCACTGATGTTCTTGTAAGTATTTCCCTCCCTAGTCTATCATTTTGTCTAGTATTTTGTTTCAGAAAAAATTAAATGAACATGTGATAAGGAATTGATTCAGAGAAAAATTAGAATAATGGAAAAGTTGGTTTCTGAATATTGTGAAACAGAATTCACAAGTGTCCCTACTGGAAAGATGAGACAATTGATAGTGTTTTTTTGTTTCCTTTACCACATACTAGGTCACTAAAAATTTTAGGTTATTCTGTTATGGAGCACAAGCAAATACGATTTACTTCAGAATTCAAAGTAACTTTTCTGTACATATCTGCACACATTCAAATCTCATTTGAAATACACCTTTATAACATAGTAGGGGGGAAATGTTACATAAGCAATGAACTTTGAGTGTTATTCCCAACATTTGTTGAGGCAATATGCCAAATCCTTTTTTTAGCACACTTTAGAGCAACAGCATACAACTTTCATGATAAGCTAAAAACTACACTGTGTTGTTAGGTATATAGCAGAATAAGCAGCTTACCTATTAACCATTCAAAATTTTGGTACCGTTGGTGTATTAATTAGTATTATGTTTCTGGCGAACCACGGAAAATATAGAGGTGGCTAATAGTTAAATTTGCTTTAGAATAGGCCTTATCAGGATCTGTTGAGAGCTTAGAATAGGAGAGACGTGTCTATATTTCTGTGTTAACATTAAATGTGATTAATACTGTGCTGCTGTGATTTTGAGAACTAGAAGAGATTTTACAAACAATATTATAATTTATTATGCACTGATCACCTTCATCCTGTTCAATATTTGCATGATTTATTGATTACATTTCATTACTGAGTAGTTTGAGCTTTTTAATTGGTGCTTTTGAAGACGTAGATGAATATACAGAAACCTGGTATTCCAGTAAAGTGGGACTACCTGGTATTCCAGTAAAGTGTACCAGATTAGTAGAAAATTCAGGGAGAAAACCAGTGTAACTCAGGAGTGGAGTTAAGAATTAGAAGCCAAGTTTTTGACTAGTGGTAGAGAACAGCAAGGCCCAGTGAAAGGTGAATGATCATCCAAATAAATACCTCTTGAAAGTTATAATTTATGTTTGGATAATTGTTAATTCTTGGTATAAATCCATATGGGTCAGTAATCCCAGTTGGAAGAGAACAGAGAGCAGTAGCCATATAGCCATAGCTAGCATATTTGACATCCAGAGCAGACATTTTTTTTTTTTTTTTTTTTTTTTTTTTGACATGGAGTCTTGCTCTGTCGCCCAGGTTGGAGTGCCATGGTGTGATCTCGGCTCACTGCAACCTCTGCCTCCTGGGTTCAAGCGATTCTCCTGCCTCAGCCTCCTGAGTAGCTGGGATTACAGGCATGCGCCACCACACCCAGTTAATTTTTTATTTTTAGTAGAGGTGAGGGTTCTCCATGGTTGTCAGCCTGGTCTTTAACTCCCGACCTCAGATGGTCTGCCCACCTCAGCCTCCCAAAGTGCTGGGATTACAGATGTGAGCTACCGCGCCTGGCCAGAGAGCAGATTTTTTTTTAAACACACCCTTTTTGTATAACAAAATTATTTTCAGAAACAGTCATGAAATGAATAATGAAAATGGCCAGAAAGGAAACCTGAACCATACACACACTTGCATGCATGCACACACAAGCACAATACATGTGATCATACTAGACTTTTAAATTGCATTAATACTTATTTTTTGGAAACATGGCAAAATTTATCTGCATACTGATATGTCACAATAATGAATACAAATGCTCCGGTTTCTTTTATTTATTTATTTATTTATTTATTGAGACAGTCTTGCTCTGTCACCCAGGCTGGAGAGCAGTGGTGCGATCTCAGTTCACTGCAACATCTGCTTCCTGCGTTCAAGCAGTTCTGCCTCAGCCCTGCCTGGTAGCTGGGATTACAGGCTCGTGCCACCACGGTTGGCTAATTTTTGTATTTTTAGTAAGGATGGTGTTTCACCATTTTGGCCAGCCTGGCCAGTTTCTTTTAAAGTGTTAGGCAGATCTGTCAGTGACTGTTAAAATTGATCTTCACATATTTGTGTTCAGTAGACAGTTACAACCAGATTTATTCATCTGTTTTCACCCACAGTTGAAGAGCACTTTTGATTAATTTTAATTACAAAAAGTTGTACATAAAGCAGCACATACACAAATAGGAAGTTTTTAACATACTGTGTTTAGGGATTTATAAGCACACTTCACAATAAATTCTAGAAATCACAGTCCTATCCATGTGTTTTTTTTTTCAGCATTGAGTCTAATGACTCAAATGCCTCAGTCAGAATTTTACCAAAATGGTTTTCACCTGAAAATTCAATGTGTCTATTATATTTAATAACCACTTCTGATAATTCAGGTACAAGGAAGTACAGTTCTATTTCCTTGTACTTGGTTGCTTAGTGATGGCACCTCTATAATTTTTGTTCACAGGTCTTCACTTTTAAAGTTTTATATTCATCTCTGTATTTGCTTGAGGTGGATTCTGGTTGTTTGTAAATATTCATGCCAGAAAAAATATATCTCGGAAAAGAAAAATTGGACACAGCTATAATTTTGAAGATATTATTTAAACACAGGAATATATACAGGTACAATAGGATTAAAGTCATACTGAACCTGAGGAGAGCTGACGCTATCCTGAACCTTTTCGTTCTTACTCTCCAAATGAATGGGCATATCAAATCTGCATGCATTGGGAACTGACTATATAATGGGGATTTCCTAATAAACTTCCAGTTAAGATGGATTGCTTATTTAAGGGTATGTAATAAAAACCTGCAGATTTGACATTTATATGTTGTTAAAATCCATCAGTAACCACAGCAACAGTTTAAGAGTATTGTCAAAATATTTGAAGGTATATGCATTTTATCTCTAATGTTATTTAGAATTGCCCATGCTTAGGCCAGGTGCAGTGGCTCGTGCCTGTAATCCCAGCATTTTGGGAGGCCAAAGCAGGTGGATCACCTGAGGTCAGGAGTTTGACACCAG
This sequence comes from Saimiri boliviensis, assembly GCF_048565385.1. Lineage (NCBI taxonomy): Eukaryota > Metazoa > Chordata > Mammalia > Primates > Cebidae > Saimiri > Saimiri boliviensis. The sequence goes on from NC_133466.1 coordinate 13,631,572, forward strand.
CCTGGCCAACATTGAGAAACCCCATCTGTACTGAAAATGCAAAAATTAGCTGAGTGTGGTGGCTTATGCCTGTAATCCTAGCTACTTGGGAGGCTGAGGCAGTAGAATCGCTTGAGACTCCATCTCAAAAAAAAAAAAAGAAAAAAGAATTGTCCATGCTTGTTGGTAATAAAAGAACAAAATCAAAATCTTACTGTTTTATTTAGTCTTGTTAGTTCACCCACTTACTGCCTGCACCTGGGTGGCCTGCTCCCCTGGCCTCATTCTGGGTATGCTATTGCGTTAAAGAACAATAGTTGACCATTCCAGTTGTCTGTCGAGTCTCCCTCTGCAAATCCCCAATATATCAATATATCTTTATGCATTCCATCGTAAGTATTCCTCTGTATTTCCTCCTTTTGACTTTCTTTCAATTGAAGTAGAATTATAATACTTTGCTTAAAGGAAACCTGTAATACAGAAAATTACTGTAATATCCCTTTTAAAGCCTCTAAGAAATATAAAATAGTTTTTAAACTTTAATGGTTATACATACCTTAGATTATATTAATTCAAAGATGCTGGATGATAAAACACTTTAGATAGGGCAGTCAAGTTTGGGGATCAGTTGAAATAAGTCCACATCTTTATGCAGATCTTTTACCACTATCTACTTTAACATATATAGATACATACTTTATAAAGCAAACCCATAGAGGCAGAAAGTAGATTATTGGCTGACCGAGAGCATGGAGAGTGACTGCTAATGGAAATGGAATTTGTTTTGGGGATGATGAAAATGCTCTAAAGGGTTGGTGGGTGCACAGCTGTTGAGTATACCAAAATTGTACATTTTAAATGGGTGAATTTTATGGTATGTGATTTATATCACAAAGCTGTTGTAAATTACACAAAAATGTCAGGTTATGTAATCATTTTGTTGTTTACTTGCCTTATCTTTTTTCTATCAAGATGAAAACAATATCCAGTAGCCTCTGCATGGCTCTGTAAATTATTTTGTTGATCCTCAATCCTAAGTTTGTTCAAAGAATATCTTTAGTTTTGACATACTATTTTAAGGAGTAATCCAGTGGGGACAGTTCAAGTGAAGGACAAGAAAATAACCCTCCATTTGCTCATTAAATAACCAGGTGCTGGCTAATGAATTAGGTGTTACATATATGTCTTTGCATTCTTTCCATTTTAAAGGTAAGGAAACTAGAGAAGTGTGGTGAATGGTCTGAGGTTGTGCAGTTTAAAAGTAACAGTTCTGAGATTTGACTCAGTCCTTGTAAGAGCCCATTTGAGTCTAGTCCACAGCCCCACGTGGCTCCTGTGACGTTTTTGAGCAGCAAATCCTTGTCTAATGGACTATTTGTGTGGGGAGAAGACTCAGTGAACAACTCTTATAGGCCTCCTGGCCTATCTTTTATACATTTGAAGCTTGGTAGCAAGTGATACTATCAAGATAATATATACGTTTAGTAGGAGTTGTCTCAGTTTACGAATAGCAAGGTTTGGTTAGATTTTTGAGCCATCCACAGTAATGCAGTAAAGGTAATCAACATTTAAAACTTAAGATGTCTGTATGTTTTTAGCATTTGATACTCAATTAAAAATTATAATTCATTAAGGATTTTATAATGGTAACATTAAAATTATTTTCCAATTAAATGATTTTATATCCTGGAATCAATTTTTATTTCTTGAATTGATATCTAGGAAGAAATATTTAATTCACAAAAATGTTTAATAGCCAAAGGTTCATTAGTGAAGCACAATAAATGTGATGTTTAAATCTGGCATCTGTGCTACTAAAGTAGAGCAGTGGCATTGGATAAAACATTTGGCATTTTCTAAAGTCACCTCCTGGCCTATCTTTCAAGCAAGTGAAAAGGAAGAAGTTGTGGATTGATTTGCAGTTCAGTGAACCAAAAATGGAACTACATTTGGAATATGACCTAATGTGGTAAGCTGGAACTGATAGGGTTAAAAGCCCTGATGAGGTGTACAGCCTTCGTTCTTAAAGTGAAAAGTTTGAGTGAATGGTAGACCCTTGGAAATTGTAGGGGAGATAGTGTAAAATGAAGAATACGTTAGGGCAGGCATCCCCAAACTTTTTACACAGGGGGCCCGTTCACTGTCCCTCAGACCGTTGGAGGGCCGCCACATACTATGCTCCTCTCACTGACCACCAGTGAAAGAGGTGCCCCTTCCTGAAGTGCGGTGGGGAGCCGGATAAATGGCCTCAGGGAGCTGCAGTTTGGGGACGCCTGCATTAGGGCATACTTTATAGAGTAAATCTTCAGAAATTAACTGTTAATACTTAGAAAATTAGTTCTGCCAGAAGTAAATGAGAGTAAGAGCTTGATGATACAATTAAAGAGTGAAAAATAATGCAGATGAAGTTTAAACCATTGTCTATTATATTCTATTTTCTTAATGTTCTTAATGGACACAGAAATATAAGTAGTTAACCTAAAAATGATTTTGTATCTATTATTAAATATAAATATTAAAGAAAAGTCAACAAGTTTGTGGGAGAATGCAGTAAGGTAAAGAGATTGGCCGAGCGCGGTGGCTCAAGCTTGTAATCCCAGCACTTTGGGAGGCCAAGGCGGGTGGATCACGAGGTCAAGAGATCGAGACCATCCTGGTCAACATGGTGAAACCCCGTCTCTACTAAAAATACAGAAACTTAGCTGGGCATGGTGGCATGTGCCTGTAATCCCAGCTACTCAGGAGGCTGAGGCAGGAGAATTGCTTGAACCCAGGAGGCGGAGGTTGCGGTGAGCCGAGATCGCGCCATTGCACTCCAGCCTGGGTAACGAGCGAAACTCCGTCTCAAAAAAAAAAAAAAGAAATTTAGGAAGTAAGTATGAAAAAAATTTTTAACCCTTTGAATTTGAGAATATTATGTGCACTTTTGTTGCCTATGAAAGTACCTGGTTTGGAATCTCTTGAAATCCCAAGAGTACATTTTGTGAAGTAGATGGAACTATTTTTTAGTGTTTACATTCAAACAAGACTCTGCTTAGTAGAGCAAGAAAATGGTATAGCATCTTGTCCCTGACTCTGTGTTTCCCTGACTGTTTTAAAAAGCTTTTCAGGGCGGGACAAGGTGGCTCATGCCTGTTAATCCCAGCACTTTGGGAGGCTGAGACTGGCAGATCCCTTGAGGGCGGGAGTTTGAAGCCAGTCTGGCTAATATGGCAAAACCCCATCAGTACAAAAAAAAAGGCCTAACTTTCTCTACCTTAGGAGAGTATTTCATATTGACAATGCCAGTTCTATCTTGTTTTCATACCTTCCTCTAAGCAAGTGGAAGAGTGTCAGTGTTCAGATTTCAGAAGGTTTGAGTCTGTCACAAGCAAATGGAATTTATATGGGAGGAAACTGTGTATCAGTAATTAAAGGGACACTTTCAAATTAAGAGATGTTAACAACAGGCCGGGCGCGGTGGCTCAAGCCTGTAATCCCAGCACTTTGGGAGGCGGAGGCGGGTGGATCACGAGGTCAAGAGATCGAAACCATCCTGGTCAACATGGTGAAACCCTGTCTCTACTAAAAATACAAAAAATTAGCTGGGCATGGTGGTGCGTGCCTGTAATCCCAGCTACTCGGGAGGCTGAGGTAGGAGAATTGCCTGAACCCAGGAGGCGGAGGTTGCGGTGAGCCGAGATCACGCCATTGCACTCCAGCCTGGGCAACAAGAGCGAAAACTCCGTCTCAAAAAAAAAAAAAAAAAAAATGTTAACAACAACAACAAAAACATAAAGCAGTGATTTCCCAGTTTTGTTTTGTTTTTTTTTTCCCAACAATGTGTGATGTTCATTTTATCCACAGGGCTTCACTTATTATAAGGATTTGTTGGAGGAGGGGTGTTTAATTTATTAATTTTAAAAAAATTGGAATTTTGAAAGGCTTTATTAAAGATTTGCAAATTACTGATTTAAATGTCGTTACTCAGCTTCAAAGATACTTTGTGGAGAAGTTATGTGATAATGGTGATTTGTATATAACCACATTCCTTTATCACTTAGTTATATTGATAATCCAAAGTTGAACAAAGATACATCTCAAACGGATACAAATTAAAGTTCATTTTTAAATTCATGAATTTTATTTTTTTCATTTAAAAATGAATGCAAGTTACATAAATTTAAATTAGAAAATAAAATAATACCATCAAACACCATTAACATTTTAGAGTATTTCCTTTTAGTCTTTTTCTCCTCCACTTATGTTTGGAAATTTTTATATAGCTACCAGATCTTTTTAATAGCATGAATTTATCTATTATTTTCTCAATAGTCATTGTGGAAAATTTGAGAACATCTAATTATTGCCTTAGATAAATTTCTAGAAGTAGAATTACTAGTTTAAAAGAACGGACCTTTTTTAGTTTTTGTTTTATAGTTTTAAATTTCTCTTTGGAATTAAAACTCATCCATTAGGTCTCACCAACCCAGTACTCTTTTTGCTTTATGCTGTTAGATAATTGAAGAATTTGTCTCCTTGTGTTAATTTGTTCTCTGATTATTAATTGATATGGTTGAACACTTTTTCCTGTGTTTGTTAATTAGAAATTGGGATTTTCTTCTTTCTTTTCTTTTCTTTCTTTCCTTCTCTTTCTTTCTTTCTTTTCTCTTTCTTTCTTTCTTTTTTCCTTCTTTCTTTCTTTTTTCCTTCTTTCTTTCTTTTTTCCTTCTTTCTTTCTTTTTTCCTTCTTTCTTTCTTTACTTTCCTTCCTTCCTTCCTTCCTTTTCTTTCTTTTTCTTTCTTTCTTTCTTTCCTTCCTTCCTTCCTTCCTTCCTGCTTTCTTTCTTCCTTTCTTCTCTTGCTTTTCTTTCTTTTCTTTCTTTCTTTCTCTTTCTTTCGTCTCAGCTCTGTAGCCCAGGCTGGAGTGAAGTGGCGCGATCTTGGCTCACTGCAGCCTCCAACCCCTGGGTTCAAGTGATTATCCTGCCTCAGCCTCCCGAGTAGCTGGAATTACAGTCACATGCCGCCATGCCTGGCTAATTTTTGTATTTTTAGTAGTTACCATGTTGGCTAGGCTGGTCTCAAACTCCTGACCTCAGGATCTGCCCTCCTTGGCCTCCCAAAGTGCTTGGATTACAAGTGTGAGCCACCTCGCCCTGCCAAAATACTGGAATTTTCTTTTTTAAATGAGTTGCTTCTGTACATTTTTCAGTTTCATTGTATCTCTAACTGTGTGTATGTATTGTTAATTAACTCATACACAGTATTCTGCTTTCAGGTAGAGTGACATAGTGGTACTTATTTAACATGTGATTGGTTTTCTTTCCTCATCATTATTATCTGATATTAAGAAAGTATTAACCCAGACACATATTTAGTAAATTACATATCAAAGGCATAAGAGGAAATACCAGGTAGGAAAGGGACTGTACACAATCCCTTACCTAATTGTTCTAGCAGTAGTGTTTTATGGAGTTGTCTTCAGGTTTAAGTTAGGTAGATAAAGGATCTTTACAGGAAAAACGATTTTAAAACTTTCTTTCTGATTATCTTTTAAGAAATTTAGTGTGTACTTTATTATACAGTGTTTATATGTTGGTAATAAACATAGAATTGTGTTGTATTTAACTCTTTGGTTTAAGAGTTTCTTTGATATACTAAGTTGAGAATCAAAGAGGGAGAAAGACTGTAGAATTGAATGCTTTGATATTTGTATCTAACAGGAAGGAGATGTGAATACTAGCCTGTCATTGTCAGTATATATGTATTTCTTTTAGGAAGCATTTTTATTTTTTCTTTAAATTCAACTTTATGTGGTAATAGGAGCTTAAGGAAAAATTGCTTTCTCATTTTGGAAGTCATACTAGCAAAGGAAGGAATACTGGAAATAATCAGTGTAATCCATTACAAAGTAAATTAAGGAAAATACATTTTTAAAAGTTTAGGTTTCGGGGTAGGGGAAAAAAAAAGTTTAGGTTTCAAAAAGAAAGGGATATGTATCCCACTGATGAAGATTCAGAAATAAATATTGCTTGAGAGATTTAAGTTTTAAAGAATGACTTAGATTAGTATATAGTCTTCTAATTCTTACCATTGCCTTGACAACTTTATTTCAATAAGTAGGAAAAAGCATACTTTAGAAATTATAGACTGTGTCAGTTTACGTGTCTCTGCCAATTTCTATTAATTTTTAGAAATTGCTAGTCACTAAGAGCCAGAACAGATTCACTAACAGTTTATAACAGACTAAACATTTTTCATTTGTAAAGTATGTTATATCTAGGGAAAACTATACACCAAATATTTCAGAAAAGTATTGGGTATATTTGCATTATGAATAAATTGGCAAAATACGGGCAGGGTGACAGTATTGCTAAGTGAATTTTAGCTGACTCTAGTTATAAATACCCAAGGAGTATCAGTTAAGATCATCTTACAAATAGGTCCTGTTTTAATTTTTAGAAAACATTGACTTGGAGGAAAGCATACAAAACAAGTTCATGAAATTTACAAGCCGATTGGAATAGCTGACTACATCAAACAGCAGAAAATGACTTCCGGACTACCTAAATAGGTTGAAAGGTCTGTCACAAACCAACACAAAGTCAATGTGAATATCTAGTTTTGATGAGAATCCTGGTGAAAGCAGCCTGAGGATTTCAGTTGAATACAAATTAAAGTTAATGAATTAAGCCCTATTTTTTTTTTAAGGTAATAAATGGCCCCTTCTTCAAAGATGTTCATAATCTGATTCCTAAAACCTCTAAATATGTCACTTTACAAGGCCAAAGAGACTGGGATGTGAATAAGGTTAATGATGTTGAGATAGGTTAATTATCCTGGATTATCTGAGTGGGCCCAATGTAATCGCAAGGGTCCTTATACTAGACAACAGAAAAAGAGGTAGAGTAGAGAGAAGGAGAAGATGCTGTTCCACTGGCTTTGAAGATGGAAGAAGAGGCCATGAGCCAAAAGAATGTAAGCACCCTGTAGAAGCTAGAAAAGGCAAGAAATAGATTCTTCCCTACAGCCTCTACAAGACTGTCTCCTTACTCATGCTAGTGAGATTCTGACCTCAAAACTGTAAAATAATTTGTGTTGCTTTAAACCAGTAAATTTGTGGTAATTTCTTACTACAGGAATAGGAAACTAATAAAAAAGCCAATTCACTTTTAAATTCCATTAATGCAGGACTACATCCAGACCCTGTCCATTTGAGGATACCATACTTAAAAGGAATTAACAAGGATCATCTAGAAACCCTATCATTTGGCTAATAGTTAAAGAATAGAGAGGGAAGCATGCTTATTACCTTCATATTGTTTTGCTCCATTTACTGAGCACTTACTGGGCTACACGTAACATTACACGTGTTACTGGGCTAAGAGATTTATATACATTATCCTATTTAATCCTAACAGCATGGTAAGGTGAGTCTATTAATCCCTGTTTTTCAGATTTTAAAAATCCTTTAAAAAGTTTTAGAAAGGTTAACTAAACTTGTCAAGGTTTATGCCATTGGTAAATAGAGTACCATGTTACTTTCACTAATCCGTAAACGTTGCGAATTCTACCAGGTATCACAGGCCAAATATTCTCATTCTTCATCTTCAGTTGAAACTCTTTACTTGCATAAAAGATCAGGATGAATCGTTCTTCATAATTTTTAGAGTATTTTGTGCCTCAAGTTTCTATATGTCATGCAGCAGGGCAGTGGTCATGTTTAGACATTTTCATAGTCACTCAGCTAGAGACAGAGCAAAGAGCCTAACTCATATCTGCTGCTGACAAGTTGCATGCTTTTCTACTATGCTTATCACTTCTAAAGAAGTCTTGTATTTGGAATGGCTGTTGTTACTGTAAGCAGGAGGATTTCGTGGTTTTCTCTAGCTGTTTTGGCACTTTATTCATTCACAGATGACATTAATTGCAAATACAGGCTATAATGTTGGGGGAGCTCTGCACCTAATGATGTTTACTGAATACTTGTCCTCTGCCGGGTAACACAGTACAAGTCATTCCATATACAGAAACTCATTTAGTTCTCCCTGAAACTGGTACCTATCAAGCAGGTATCGGTATATCCATTTTACAAATGAGGACACTATGGCTTAGAGACATTAATACGCCTAAAATCAAATGCATGACGAGACACAGATTCAAAACCAAATCTTTCCCTCTACAGAATACCACAATTTCTGGTTTTTCTCACTAGTAGATTTTGTTGGAATTATATTAAATTGTTTGGCTTTCAGACTTGTTATATAAAGCTAATAGCTTTTTTCTTGAGATTTGTTGACTGAAATTGGATGTTGGTTAAAAGTAACTGAATTATCTTTGAATCTCTTGTCTACTCTGTGTACACTACTTATGTGTACCTAACCTTGATTGAAAAACACGAAGTTTTTTTCCGACATGGCAGTGTGCTGCTCCCCACTCCCCACCGCCCACCGCCCCTGCAGTTTGTCCATGCGAAATTTATTAATAGTTTGAAGGAATCTATAAGTTATTGAAAGGTGACTGGCAGTTTTAGAAATGAGGAAAATAAAAAGGCCCAAAATAATTTTTCCCTGGATTATTGTCTTTTGTACTTTTTGACCACAACACACACAGTAGGAATTATATAATTTATTCATGGATCTCAACCCACAGTTTGAAAAACACTGCTCTGTATTAACTCCAGGATTCTCTCTCAAAAACATTCTGTGTAGTGGTAATACTCATGAATATCTATTTTATATTTACTTTGTGCTAGGTGCTGCTCTAAGTGCTTTTATATATGTTGTTTGCATTTAATTCTTAGACTTCACTAAATAAGTAGGGATTCCTATTATCCCCACTTTACAGATGGAGAAATAAATTCTCATAGGTAGCAAGTGGTAGAGCCAAGATTTCTCAAGCAGTTGATTGTTGAGCCCATACACTTAAAATAATTGCAGGAAGAAAAAGGAAAGAAGAAGAAAAAACAAATTATTGCGGAAAATCAATAACTATCATCAAAATCTTAGATCACCACAAGATTATACACTTCTCTTGAGAGATTCATCAACCAATATTGGTGACTATGACAATTAACTCTTTTATTTAAGATTAATAAATTGCAACTTTGCTTTAGACAGAGGTAAGGACTCAGTAATAAAGCATTTATAACTAACAAGTTCATTTTGTTTTAGAATGAGAAAAACATACTATGCATAAATGGAAGGTAAAACATAATAATGAACTGTATAAGTGATTTTTTAATTAAGGGAAATAAAAGTCAGGGGTTGGTATCTGTGAGAGGGGTAGGAGGAGTTAGAAACTAAGACATTTATTAAGCACGGTTATCTTAGATGCTTTCATGTCATTTCATGCAATTAACAGTTTTATAAAGAAGGTAATCAGTATTTGTTTTAAAAATGGGAGAATCAGGCTGGACATGGTGGCTCACACCTGTAATCCCAGTACTTAGGAAGGCTGAGCCAGGCAGATCACAAGGCCAGGAGTTAAAGACCAGCCTGGGCAACATGATGAAACCCCATCTCTACCCAAAATGCAAAAATTAGCTGGGCATGGTGGGTGCACATCTGTAATCCCAGCTACACAGGAGGCTGAGGCACAAGAATTGCCTGAACCCAGAGGGCAGAGGTTGCTGTGAGCCAAGATTGTGCCACTGCACTCCAGTTTGAACAACACAGCGAGACTATCTGGAGGAAAAAAAAAAAGAATGGGAGAATCAAACTCAGAACTGGCAACAGTAGAGGGCCCATGTCTTACCTAGAAATATTGGATGAGTCAGTATTCAGAAATAAGAATTTCTGAATATATAACATGCCGGCTATTTAAGCCTGTCCCTCATGCCGTAAGATAAAAATGAGTTCTAAAACATAAAAACAATGTACTGATCTTTAGTCTTGAGAAATTGAAATTTGATCACTATTTTAATCATCTAAATAAATTAGGCTGACAGTTTCCCCCTAAGTTAGCACATTCAGTATTCTAGGGCCATTTACACACCAGAAAATTGACACTATTTTAGTAATTTATATCACTTCTAATTTGTGGCTTGGGTGCGCACATCACTTTATACCTCTGTGCTGCTTATTTTATTAAAAAATTATTGGGTCCGGCCGGGCGCAGTGGCTCAAGCCTGTAATCCCAGCACTTTGGGAGGCCGAGGCGGGTGGATCACGAGGTCGAGAGATCGAGACCATTCTGGTCAACATGGTGAAACCCCGTCTCTACTAAAAATACAAAAAATTAGCTGGACATGGTGGCGCGTGCCTGTAATCCCAGCTACTCAGGAGGCTGAGGCAGGAGAATTGCTTGAACCCAGGAGGCAGAGGTTGCGGTGAGCCGAGATCGCGCCATTGCACTCCAGCCTGGGTAACGAGAGTGAAACTCTGTCTCAAAAAAAAAAAAAAAAAAAAAAAAAAAATTATTGAGTCCAACCCCTCATAACAATTATGTATTAGTATATTATTTTCTAGTTTGGGTCTATATTGCATTTTTTTTTCCAACTTAACATGGCTGTATAGTCCTTATTTTTACTATTGGTACACTATTCTTCTGGGCTAATATATTTGAAATAATTTCGTTACTGTTAGATACTAATTAAAAAGAATTAGAGTTTTGGAAAATAGATTACAGATTGAATTCTACCACTTAATTAACTTTATGACTGAGCAGATTCTTTTTTTTTTTTTTTTTTTTTGAGACGGAGTTTCGCTCTTGTTACCCAGGCTGGAGTGCAATGGCGCGATCTCGGCTCAGTGCCACCTCCGCCTCCTGGGTTCAGGTAACTCTCCTGCCTCTGCCACCTGAGTAGCTGGGATTACAGGCACGCACCACCATGCCCAGCTAATTTTTTGTATTTTTAGTAGAGCCGGGGTTTCATCACGTTGACCAGAATGATCTCGATCTATTGACCTCGTGATCCACCTGCCTTGGCCTCCCAAAGTGCTGGGATTACAGACTTGAGCCACCGCGCCCGGCCATGACTGAGCAGATTCTTGAACCTCAGTGCTATCAACTATGAATTGGAATTACAACATCTGCCTCACCTTAAAGGCTGTTAACTATTTCTGTCCAAATGAGCAGTGTCAATGTACATGCTTACAAAGAAAGTATATCAATTTATAGCCTTTTCGTCAAAGTACATCAGCATAATTTCTGGATTTCTGTATCTGTCCAGTAAAGGCACAGGTATCAGGGAACGTTTTTGTCTTGCGAAAGGTGGAGACCCTTTGATGAATTTGTGCATTAAAGAAGTCAATAAAATATTAACAGCATTCATTGAGTGTTAAAAGGTGATTTTGCAAACCTCCAATTTTGAAACATCTGTATTTGCCTGTAGTGTTTTTATTTGTAAATTATATCAAATGCAAATTCACAGCTTGAAACTTTCTTTAAAATGTTGGTAAAGGAAAATAAAAGTCATCTGAAAAATGTCTGGGTGGGTTTGGCACATGCCTGTAGTTGTAGCTGCTGGGGAGGCTGAGATGGGAGGATCACTTGAATGAACTCTGGAGAGAGAGAAAGGGAAGAAAGGGAGTGAGGAAGGGGGAGGGGAGAGGAGGGGAGAGATGGAAACTTTATGATGCTAACAGATAGGATTTAAGTAAGGGTGAAAGCTTTGAAACATGGTCCTGTCTCCTTTTTACATACGAAACACTCAGCTTGTCACTAACTAAGCTGTCAGGTATTTGTTGAATTAATGACAAATGAGCCAAAAATGCATTTCCGCTTCCTTGCCTGCCACTCATTCCTTAAAAAGTTGGAATTTGGAATCACTTTCAAAAACTGATTATTACTTACATTCACCTAATTGCCAAACTAAATGAACAAGATTTTTGTTTTGCATCCTGATTAACCTCTTGTAGGTAGCGTTTGGCTATGCCAGATGTCTTTAATTTCTGCGATTCTACTTTGTCCCGGTGTTTATTTTTCTAGGTTTTTGCCTCTGCTACATTGGAATGTTTGGTATATATGTGTTGTTGTTGTTGTTTGTGGGGAGACGGATTCTCACTCTGTTGCCCAGGCTGGAATACAGTGGTGTGTTCTTAGCTCATTGCAGACTCTGCCTCCCAAGTTCAAGCGATTCTCCTGCCTCAGCCTCCTGAGTTCCTGGGACTATAGGTGTGTGCCACCATTCCTGGTTTATTTTTGTATTTTTAGTAGAGAGAGGGTCTCACCATGTTGGTCAGGCTTCTGACCTCAGGTGATCCTCCCTCCTCGGCTTCCCACAATACTGGGATTATAGGCATGAGCCACCACACTTGGCCTAGTGTATATGTTCTTGACTCCTTTCTTTCTTTAAGCTCTTTCTAACCCATCCTCATGGTTCTGTAACCTTTCACTTTCTAGCCTGGATCTCTCTTACACATTCAAGATTCGTATTTCTTTCTCTGCCTGGATATTTGGTAGGCATCCCAAGTTAAATTCAGTATGTTTCATTGTTATCCCTGAATCCAAACAGTATACAACAAGCAGGCACAGATGCCTGCCTGGATTTTTTATTTCCTAATATTTCCTATCATAGTTAATGGTCTCTGCACAAATTTTGTCTGTATGCAGCATTGTATCGGGTATTATGGGTATGTTGTTAGGGAATGTGAATCAACAAATTTTGGTTCAGATCATGGCCTAGGCATCATCTAAAACAGATGTAAGTCTTTTGAGTATCATCTCAAAACAGATGTAACAGATCTGCCTTAGTTAACATGATTAAGTAAAAACTACAACACATCACGTCACCCAGCTCATTGCCGCCTGATAAGCACTCAAATGTTGGTTACCTCTTCTCTTCCCAAATAATCTTGTCTTTATGGAATGTAATAATACTTTTCAGCTGTCTCAGTTGACAGTTCTCCTGGTCTTTTGCCTGAATGATGGTTATACTGTTATGTGGTATAGTCTATACTTTAATTTTTTAAATACATTATGATAATTTAAATAGAGACTATGGAGAAAGAAGTGCTTTTGGGGGCATTAGATGAATGTTATCTCTGGCTTAGGCTTTATTAAAATTTACTCTTAAGCTTTTAATGACCAGACAAGTAGTTCTTACTGTTGCTCTTTTTTTGCAGTGTCAATACCAGTAAGTCTTTATTCGTTGTATTTTCCCAGGGAAAGGAGAAGGCAAGGGAAAAAAGTCAGCATGTGTGTTACAAAATCATTAGAAAATGAGAAAGGAAGTACTTGGTACAGCAAAATCAATCATCAAATACACCCCCTGCCTCTCGCAACCCCAGTGATGGGGATACCAGTGCCCAATGGGGCTAAGTCTCTTACAGTTCAGGAATGAGGGGAAGGGATCAGGAAACGAATAGACAGGTACAGGCTTTCTTACTCACACTGCCGCCCCATAAATTTAAGATTTCACACAAAGCTTTGATCTGTAGCAGTAAACAGGGAGTCACATTTGTTCATCTCCTGTTAAACAATCTTGTGGCTACTTTAACATAAGTGTCTTGTACCTGCATAAACATTCCAGACTTCCTTGGATATGCATTTAGATTCCTCACCATCCTGGCTTCCTGACCATCCTGACTCTTTTGACTTTCTACACGGTAGGCCCCTTATTGCTTCTACTTTATGATTAAAGATTTAATCTATCCAAAATATAGATTAAATTATAATACTATAGATTGATCTATATTTAAAAGTATGGATTAATTATTTGGATATATTTCATCTTAAAATATAGCAGTGTCTCAAGTATTTGGCATGAATCACATCAAGAAGTGGTCTTGACTCAGGAGGTTGAGAACAAGGGCGGGTTTCTAGTTTCTTCAGGATTTTTGCATAAATTATTTAAGAGTTCTGAAGACAACCCAAGAATTAAATGTGTGTGTGGGGGTTGCTCATTCTTAAGATTCGTGTGTGTGTGTGTGTGTGTGTGTGTGTGTGTGTGTTTTGCATCTTCTTTCTCTGTGGTAAGGTATAGAAAAGAAAATAGAACAATAATAAGCAACTGTCTTAATAGATTTTATAACATAGAGTATACCTTTTATAAATGTATGCTACATATTTATGCAGTATTGATATTTTTTAGAATTTGTGTTTAAGTTGAAATATGTTAAATTTTTTTACTGATTTATATAATTTTAAGGATTTACTATTTCTTTCCCTTTTTTGGGGAGTGGGGGTGGGGGTGGGGGTGGGGACAGAGTCTCGCTCTGTCATTCCAGCCCAGGCTGGAATGCAGTGGCACAATCTTGGCTTACTGCAGCCTCTGCCTTCTGGGTTCAAATGATTCTTCTGCCTCAGTCTCCCAAGTAGCCAGGACTACAGACGCGTGCCACCACATCTGGCTAATTTTTGTATTTTTAGTAGAGACAGGTTTTGCCATGTTGGCCAGGCTGGACTCAAACTCCTGACTTCAGGTGATCCATCCACCTCGGCCCCCCAAAGTGCTGGGATTACAGGCATAAGCACCTGACCTACTATTTCTAATTGCCTTTCAGTTAGTGAGCATTTATTCTCAAAGAGAATTTTTTTACTACCCTGGTAAATGAAATAATGCAACGAAGAATCACAACTTTATTTAGAGAATCCCTTTGTTAAAATGAATCCCTGTGTTAATATCTTAGTGTCTTAGTGTTTTTCCCATTTTCTTTATCTTATGGAAAAATTCTGTTATTTTCTGCTTACTTCGTTATCTTTTTTTTTATGGGTTATATTTCATTCCTTTTCTAAAATTGTTACTGATGTCCATAGTTTTGAAAAGTTGTGAAAATTGAATTTTTTTTTTTTTTTTTTTGAGTCGGAGTTTTGCTCTTGTTACCCAGGCTGGAGTGCAATGGCATGATCTTGGCTCACCGCAGCCTCCGCCTCCTGGGTTCAAGCAATTCTCCTACCTCAGCCTCCTGAGTAGCTGGGATTACAGGCACGTGCCACCATGCCCAGCTAATTTTTTGTATTTTTAGTAGAGACGGGGTTTCACCATGTTGACCAGAATGGTCTCGATCTCTCGACCTCGTGATCCACCCTCCTCGGCCTCCCAAAGTGCTGGGATTACAGGCTTGAGCCACCGCGCCTGGCCATGAAAATTGAATTCTTAGGATACACTTCTAGGTGGGGCTATTTACTCTTGAGAAAACACTCCTGTTTTAGGCTAGCCTGTTAGCTAGTTGTCTAGTAAAGGTTCATACCCTAGGTGTCCATATTTTGAATATTGGCATAAATGGAAAGAATGGAAATGTGATACCATTGAAACTCATTATGAAATGAGTTTCATAATCTTGGGAATCTGAAACTTATTTCACATAATATCTTTTGGAAGTCTCAGAAGTATATGCTTATGATTAAACCAAACAAAAACAAGAATTTAAGAAACTAGTTATGTTTCTTAATGCCAGGATTTTATCTTTATAATCCGCTATGGACTCTCCTTATGTTTTGATTAGATTTAACCATTTGGGGGAAGGAGTAAAAATATGTGGTTAAGTCTCATTGAACCACCTGATGGCTGGGATTTACCGTTGTGAGATTTGTTAAATTTGGTTCTCCCCTATTTGTGTGTGTGTGTGTGTGTGTGTGTGTGTGTGTGTGTGTGTGTGTGTTTTTGAAACAAAGTCTTGCTCTGTTGCCCAGGCTGGAGTGCCTTGGTGCAATCTTGGCTCACTACAACTTCCACCTCCTGGGTTCAAGCAATTCTCATGCCTCAGCTTCTTGAGTAGCTGGCATTACAGGTGTGCGCCACCATGGCGAGCTAATTTTTGTATATTTAGTAGAGATGTTGTAGGATATGAAAAGTAACCTCCCCATCTATGGAATGTTACGCTGACACCCAAGACAGTCAAAGCAATACAGTATTCCATACTCTTCTGGTTGTACCAAGAAGTAAGCAAAGGAAACAACCAGTGAATGATTTTTACCTCTTAAAAAAATTATATTTAAAAAGTGGGAAGAAATGGGATTCCCTCCTTAAAAAATGTTTCTAGACCAACTTGCATTCACAAAATATTTGATAAAAATACTACTCTGGATTGTACAAGAAGGAAGACAGGGACCACTGCTAAGACATGGTGTGTATTGAGTGGACTTGGCTTCTTTCTCTCTCGCTTCATCAGAGGCTGGACTCTGCTTGGTTTTAGTTTCTCCTTTTCCTGCAGGTAATCTTTGCTTTCCTGGTTAGCCACTTGATCCTGTTTTCTCTTTGCTCCTCCTCCCATTCCCTTTTGTTTGCACTTTTTTGTCTGAGAATTTATCCTTCTCTGCTGCCATTTTTCAGCTTCATTTGCACTTTTGCAGAAGTAGGTTTAGCTGACAGCCATGCCTGTTGTCTCGTGGGCTCTTCCTTCACCACCCCTTTGCCACTTCTTTGGCAGAGCTGACCGCCTTCTTGGGTATCATGACAGTGGGGAGGGTGTGTGCTGGGTACCTGTACACCAAGAGCCTTCACAAAACTGGGCTCCCTGGCCACTGCAGCTCCTCCCGCTGCCTGAGCTGCTAAGACGTCCCGATTGTATTTTCCAAGTGGTGATGCAGATATGTAGGAAAGGTGGTTGTTCACTAGTCAAATAGTTAAACTTTTCATTTCAACAGTTTTTCTTATTTTTGTCTTTTAAGCTCTTTTCACTTATGGATATGAAACCTCCCATCTCTAGAGCCAAGATGATTCTCATCACTAAAGCTGCTATTAAAGCTATTAAGGTAATGATAACATAAATATAATCAATTTGAGAAATGTTTTTTGCAATTTTGAAAATACCACCTTTTTAAACATGGGAAGTCAGCTTGTGAATTAGTTTAGGCCTAAATCAAAGAGCCCTAACCAGCCTTTGCTGAAGGTACATGATAAGCGTATATTTGCATTGTAATGTATTCTTTCAAAGCAGTTTGGGTTTTTTGGAGTGTGGGGAGACAAGAATCTCACTGTGTCACCCAGGCTGGAATGCAGTGGCACTATCTCAGCTCATTGCAACCTCCGCCTCCTGGGTTCAAGTGATTCTCATGCCTCAGCCACCCAAGTAGCTGGGATTACAGGCGTGTGCCACCGTGCCCAGCCTCAAAGCAGTTTTTAAATTTTTCATTTATTTCTTATAAACCAACTATTTAGTTTCATTTTTCTTTAAAGAGAGAAAAAATTTAAGCTCTGTGAAATTAAAAGTCTAACCCAAAATAAGCCACTTTAAAAAGTGACTTATTTTAGAAAAAGTGACATTGTTTAGCTCTGATTCCATTGGTTTTGTCTCATCACGTTATCAAATATTCTCCTTTATGAAGGTTTATTAATTTAAAATTTAAGAAAAAAGATCTTCTGTTTGGAGGAATTTTTGTAGTTTTCTGGGTTTTTTTTGTTTTGTTTTGTTTTGTTTTGTTTTGTTTTGAGACAGAGTTTCGCACTTGTTACCCAGGCTGGAGTGCAATGGCGCGATCTCGGCTCACCGCAACCTCCGCCTCCTGGGTTCAAGCAATTCTCCTGCCTCAGCCTCCTGAGTAGCTGGGATTACAGGCACGCGCCACCGTGCCCAGCTAATTTTTTGTATTTTTAGTAGAGACGGGGTTTCACCACGTTGACCAGGATGGTCTCGATCTCTTGACCTCGTGATCCGCCCGCCTCAGCCTCCCAGTTTTCTGTTTTTAGTTTATTTCTCTCTGATTTGTTTTTTAAGATTTTTAAAAATTTTTGATTATGATTATTTCTCATGGTTCATTCAGTATTGATAATATTTAAATTATACAGATTTCAAAGTTTTAAGTATTTTCTAATTAGAGGAAATGTAGAAATATGTAAACTGAACAGTAATTTTCTTTTCATTCTTTTCAGCTTTATAAGCATGTAGTTCAAATAGTAGAAAAGTTCATCAAAAAGGTAACTATCTTTCATTATTACCTCATTTTAGTTACAATATGATTTGTAATTTACTTTGTAAATTTTAATTTGGATGCTTGTTTCTAAAGCCACTTCTTAAAAAAGTAGTCACTAGGTTCTTTTTAATCACTAGAAGTTTAAAAACATTTTTAGCAGTACCATTAACTGGTACTTCACTTACTGTGAACTTAACACTCAGCTCATAGCATATTCTTATATGTTGGGCAGGACCCTTCCCTAAGCCTGAAGTGCTTGCTCTGCCCTTTGCCCTGTCTACTGTTGGTGTTTAAACGTTTAACTCACTTTTGAGTATTTCAAATGAAATTACTTTGTAAAATTTTCCCAACTTTTCCCATCAGAATAAAATATTCTGAGTTATTTTTAACTGTGATTAGCACACATCTGTATTAGTAGAAAATTGAGAACAGAGTCTTGAACATCTTTGTTTTAACTTCTGACCTGGAGCTGTGACATGTACATGTAATACCTACTATTCAGTGTTTATAAAAATGTCTCTAATCCATGGCCTTTGTATACTGGCTTAGGTATAGTAGCTAAAGCTCCAATCGGCCAAAAAAATGGCTAGTAGAGGCCAGGCATGGTGGCTCACGCCTGTAATCCCAGCACTTTGGGAGGCCAGTGTGGGCAGATTACAAGGTTAGGAGTTCGAGACCAGCCCAGCCAACATGGTGAAATCCTGTCTCTACTGAAAATACATAAAATTAGCTGGGCATGGTGGTGCATGCCTGTAATCCCAGCTACTTGGGAGGCTGAGGCAAGAGAATCACTTGGACCCAGGAGGCAGAGGTTGCGGTGAATGGAGATTGTGCCATTGCACTCCAGCCTGGGTGACAGAGCAAGACTCCGTCTCAAAAAAATAAATAAATAAAATAAAAAACTGGTTAGTAGAAGCTTTGCATAGTAATACATCAAAGACAAATAAAATGGAAAAAATTACCTACAGGCATTGCCTCCAAATTACTGGTATATTTATTAATACATTTGGTTCTGTTTTTTATTTATGTACATATACATTTATAAAAGTAAAAACTGATATAATACTGGTTGTTAGCCTGCTTTTCCCACTGAGTTTATCATAAACATTTGCAAAACACTCCTCGCTATGGTTGTTACCATTAGGCACTTAGCCATTTTCTTAGTTTGTTAGACTTAATTTTCTTTTTTTGGCGTAAACTCCTAGATGTAGAATTGGTGGATTAAATAAGACCTTGCTTTTATTGCTAAATTGTTTTTGATAAAGGGTTATACTTGTTTGTACTACAAAAACAGACACCTACATATATTACCACCAGAAAAATATGTAGGTATCTGTTATTCTGTTGTTGTCGGTTTGATTAGCCCAAAACAACTTCTTTTTAATTTTAATTTATCTGATACTATACTTTAATATAATTAAAATTGATACATTAAAAAAATTGTTAATTATCTTTTTGAGCAGAGTGAATTGTAGAGACTATCATAGTAAGTTAATTTGTATGGGACTGGCTTAAGGATTGGTAAAGTAATGTTGATTCTGGGACACTGGGTGTGGGGAGGCAGAGAAATCAAAGAAGAGTAAAATCTTGGTGGTCAGTAGTATCAAGAGAATGGTAGTTCTGTATAGACATGGGAAATTTGACAAGTTAGCCATTCAGAGAGCTGAAACATTCAAGTAGTTTTTAACCAAAAGCAATCATTGGATGGATATATAAAGTTTCATAAAGGTGAAATTAATGGGTGTCAAATTGTAACTTTGCTTTTTCTGTACTGATTTTACATGTTTATCCTTGCAGTGTAAACCAGAATACAAGGTTCCGGGATTATATGTAATTGACTCAATTGTGCGACAGTCTCGTCATCAGTTTGGAACTGATAAAGATGTTTTTGGGCCAAGATTCTCTAAAAACATAACTGCCACATTCCAATATTTATATCTTTGTCCATCCGAAGATAAGGTATAGTTAATTTTTTAAACTAAAACTTGTATTCTTTATTTAAAAAATTAATATTTTAAATGTATGTTAGGTATTTGGATCCTGCTGTATTCCTGAATGAGATTTTTGTTTAGTGATGTCTGTGAGCTTGAAACAAAACCCAATTTTTTCTTCAGCGGCCATTTCATATTTATCTATTTTCTTACAAAGTTCTTTAGAAATACAGTCATACTGTTAAAATATGAAAGGAGCAAAATTTATAGCATCAAAAAATGTGATAGCAGTTGTCAGGGACTAGGGATAAGGGTAACAGTAGGAGCTGCTAATCAGTAGGTATGACATTTCAATTAAGCAAGATGAATAGATCATAGAGATCTACTGAACAACGTTTTACCTATAGTTAACAATTCTGTATTGTACACTTAAAGATTTGCTAAGTGGGTAGATCTCATGTTAAGTGTTCTTACCACAGTAAAGTAAAATCTTTTAAAAATAATATGAAAGGAACATCATCTTGCTTTATCATTGGAAAGATGTGCTTATGTAGTTGAATAATGAAGAAATTCTGCAGTAGAAAAAGGCAGCGATCCTCTTAATGTTGATTATTCCAGAAAGAAAGGGCCAATAATTGATGTTCTTTCCCAACATACAGAGGTGCTGCAGCTTAAGTAGTATTCATTAGCAATCAGACTACAGTATTTAATTCCTTACGCATACAGTTGGCTTTGCAACATACTATATAAAAGTAGAAAAGCATTATAGATATAGTAACTGGCTATAAATAGGGGAAAATATACTCGTAAACATACTCAGAATAATGAAGAACAGAGACATTTACCATAAACAGCATATAAATTTGAGTGTCATGGATGGCTGTTTTTATATTCTTGGAAGAGTGCACTTGTGGGAAAAATACACCAAAAACCAAGATGATTCCTTGAGTAACGGTGAAAGTTACACCCATGAATAACACATCTTCTCTGGATCTCCTTTATATTTACTTGGCCACATAAGTTAAATTTTGATTAAAGGCCAGTTTCTTAAATGTTTTAGCTTTTACAATTTTTCTGAAAAAATTCTCCTGTACTTCATTTACTTCTTTAAGATAGTTTTTTTGTTTTTTTTTTTTTTTTGTCAGTGAGAGAGATTCTTTGTAACTGTAAGTAAAATAAAATGAAAATGTCAAATAATAAATTTCTTGTCTGGGTCTGCAGTCTATCTCTGGGCCTTACTCTAGATTATACCACTGTAGAAAGACTAATTGGAGTACATTGTTTTTGTTTTTTGAGATGCAGTCTTGCTCTTGTTGCCCAGGCTGGAGTGCAGTGGTACAATCTTGGCTCACCACAACTTCCGCCTTCCAAGTTAAAGCAATTCTCCTGCCCCAGCCTCCCGAGTAGCTGGGATTACAGACATGTGCCATCACACCCAGCAAATTTTTTGCGTTTTTAGTAGAGATGGGGTTTTTCCACATTGGTTAAGTTGGTCTCCTTCAGGTCATCTGCCTGCCTCGGCCTCCCACAGTGCTGGGATTACAGGTGTGAGCCACTGTGCCCAGCAATTAAAGTAGTTTAACCAGGGTTTAATTCTGATTTTTTTCCCCTCATTTCTGAAACACACATAGTATGGAAATATTAGCCTGGGGGGTTTTCCTTTTTTTTTTTGTAAGAGCATAATAGGTTATTTATGTTAATATTTGTTGTATATTTGTGTTTCCTCATGCATAACAGAGTAAAATAGTTCGTGTGCTGAACCTTTGGCAAAAAAATGGAGTGTTCAAAATTGAAATCATTCAACCTCTTTTGGACATGGCAGCAGGAACCAGTAATGCGGCCCCAGTAGCAGAAAATGTTACCAATAATGAAGGTATGGTCAAATGTATTTGTGAGCTTACACAATGACGTATTTTGCACATGAAAGAGTCAGAGTTTATCTATGTTGATGGAATTTTTCTGTAGAAAGAAACTTGAATTTACATCTTGGAAGGTGTGATTTTCTTTCCATAATTCCTATTTATAATAAAAGTCTGCTCTTCTGTTGTTACAGTATAAACTCTAGTGCCACAATCTATATATTTTATACTGTGTTAAACTGGAAAAATTTTATTTTAGTGAAGAAGCTTAATTAGGAAAACTCATAGGTTAATAGTTTTTTTTAGACCTTAATGCCCTTTTCTTTTTTAGGATCACCTCCACCTCCAGTAAAAGTTTCTTCTGAACCACCCCAACAAGCCACTCCAAACTCTGTCCCAACTGTACCACAGTTGCCCAGCTCTGATGCGTTTGCTGCTGTGGCTCAGCTGTTTCAGACAACTCAAGGCCAACAGGTAAAGTGTCTAGTCAAAGGTGAAATTGTTTACAGGACTAGGTACTGTTCTGATCTCTTGTTTTCCATTTTTCATTAATAACCACATTCAAAGGAGAAAATATGTCTGCTTTTCAACTAGAAAAGCCTTCATAAGAGAAGTAATGATGTAGGAATAATAGGGAAAATGTGAAAGTGATGAACAAGGGAACAACATACTTAGAAATAGCAGTACCTCTTTGAAGAGGACTTCAGAACTGCTAAGTGGCTTGTGTTGGTGTTCACAATTCTAGCATTTCTGATGGATTTCAAAATTATTTGTAATGGACAATTTTTCCATTTTTCTAGAAAAGTTTTGCTTACCTTGTTTACAATTTAGTGTATTTTCTCTTCTCTTCAACCATCATCTTGTATCATTGACATTGTCAGCATACATTTTTTAACCTTAAGCAATGCACATTGTACTTGTGTTGAATTCATTCATTCACTACAAATTTAACCATTAGTAAAAGTATTTTTTTATTTATTCTATGCCTATGCTATTTTGAATCACCTTTTTTTTTTTTTTTTTTTTTTTTTTAGTAAATTAACTTTTGATAGTATGATTATACTTTGTTGTGTGATTTACTGGTTTTCCCATTCTTTAAGCTTCAGCAGATCCTTCAGACTTTTCAGCAGCCTCCAAAACCACAGTCTCCTGCCCTTGACAATGCTGTGATGGCTCAGGTTCAGGCTATTACAGCTCAGTTAAAGACAACTCCTACACAACCATCTGAACAAAAAGCTGCTTTCCCCCCACCTGAACAGAAAACTGCATTTGACAAGGTACATTTCTCTCACATAACCCAGCCCACTGTTTATATCACTCAACTTAAATTATGGAAGTTATCCCTGCTGTGGATTGTTCATTTTTTTTGTTTTGTAATTTGAGGGAGTGTCCCCCTCAACATCAAAACATCGATTATTTTCCCTGGTTTTAAATGTGATATGTGCTCACTGCAAAAATTTTCAGGGTTTGAAACTGAATTCTGAATTTGCTAGTGTAAAATGAAAAAAGTAAAAAAAAAAACAAATTTAGGGAGTAAAGGAAATAGAAAATTATTCATTAATCCACACTTGGGGATTATGATATAACATTTTGCCTTACATGTTTTCAGAATAATTTCCTACAGATATATGCTTTCCTTTTATTTATTCATTTATTTTTGAGGCAGAGTCTCACTCTCTTGTCCAGGCTGGAGTGCAATGGCGCCATCTCAGATCACTGCAACCTCTACCCACTGGATTCTCCTGACTTAGCCTCCCAAGTAGCTGGGATTACAGGCGCCTGCCACCTCGTCCAGCTAATTTTTATATTTTTAGTAGAGATAGGGTTTCACCATGTTGGCCAGGCTAATCTTGAACTTCTGACCTCATGATCCACCCACCTCACCCTCTCAAAGTGGTGGGATTACAGGCGTGAGCCACGACGCCTGGCTGCTTTTCTTTAATTGATCGTCATACATGTCCACTTGTTTTGGTGTTAATACTTTTGTGTCCTTGTTGTTGTTGTTAAGATTAATAGTGGATTTAGATCTACATTTTTACTGAATGCATGTAGTACATAGACTTCCACTTCATGGGCACGTTATAGTTTAGCCATTCCACTACTAGTAGACATTCAAGTTGCTTTCAGTTTTTTGCTGTTAAAAAAACCTGACGGCCAAGTGTGGTTACTCATGCCTGTAGTCCCAACACTTCGAGAGGTTGAGGAGGGAGGATCTCATAAGCGCAGGAGTTTGAGACCAGCCTGGGCAGCATAGTGAGACCCCGTCTGTATGTATCTATTTTTAATATATATGTGTGTGTTTTAATAATATATAGGTATTATTTTTAATAATATATAAAAATTAAATATTTTTAATGTTTGTGTAATTTTGTATTTTATTAAGTTTCAGTTACCGTATATATAATAGGGTTTGGTAACCAGCTGGGCACGGTGGCATGCACTTGTAGCCCTAGCTACTCAGGATGCTGAGGTGGGAAGATGGCTTGGGCCCAGGAATTCACAAGCTGCAGTAAGCCATGATTGTGCTACTGTGCTACATCCTGGGCTACAGAATGAGATCCTATCTCTAAAAATCAAAACAACAAAAAAGAGGATTTGAGTTGGGTCAGTGTCTTTCAGCTGCTGTTTTGGGCCTATGGTTTCTTAGGCATGTATTAGAAGCTGCCACTAACAGCTCAGAGCTTCTCATTGAAATTTAATCCTAACGGCTCCACTCTTGTCTGTTTTAGTTGGTTTATGGCTTTATAAAACATCATTTCACTTTACACTGCAAAAAAAAACCTCAAAAGTTTGTAAATCAGGACTGATGCCTTTGGTTTCATCATCTCTAAAATTTCTAATTCTTTCCAACATCCTAATTATAAAAACAGAAGGACTTTATTACCCATAGTCTAAACTAAAAATCCATGTAGTAAATACCAGTTTTCATTATATCTTAATGATTTATGAGGAATGACTGATTAAATGAAAGTTGAATACATTTTTTGGGGTAAAGAAATATATGCTTGTAGAAAAAAAATACAGAAAGTTATAAAATAAAAAAGGAAGGAATTCCACACGATAGGTTTGAGCAGATTTGTCTCTGTATGTTCTTGCACACCTATTTACATGCACGTATGAACATAAACTCATATATTTGGTTTTATTAGTTTTGGTGTTTTTTTTTGTTTTTGTTTTTTGTCTTGTGATTAGGAAAATCTTCATTTGTATTAAAAAAGACTTCTATATTCTAGTAAGGGATTTTTTAATGTTTGTTTAGTCCCTCTGGAATTTTTAGAATATGAATTTTTGAAAATACCCAATTCTCCCTCGCTGCTTTTTCATACACTAAATTCCCATATGTTTCTATGTCTCATTTCTGGACACTGTTCTATCCCACTAATATATTTGTTTCTGCATCATAATAATTCTTGTAACAGACTCTTTGATTTCTTGGTATGCTGTCTCTACCCATCCCACTTACTCTTTTTCAAACTGTCTTCATTTATCATAAAGTGTATTAGTCAGAAGTCTCCAGAGAAACAGAACCAGTAATTGTATCTACATCTGCATCTGTCTGTCTAGATTAAAAGAATGAAGGATTTATCTTAAGAAACTGGCTCACACAATTGTAGGGGCTAGTGAATTTGAAATTTATAGGGCAGGTCAGCAGGCTGGAAATTCAGGAGTTAACATTGAAGGTCTGAGTCTGAATTTGCAGGTTAGCAGACTAGAAACTCAGACCAGGGTTTCTCTGCTACAGTGTTGAGGGTAATTCCTTCTACAGGAAAACTCAGTTCTTACTCTTTTTTTTTTTTTTTTTTTTTTTGAGACGGAGTTTTGCTCTTGTTACCCAGGCTGCAGTGCAATGGTGTGATCTCGGCTCACTGCAACCTCCACCTCCTGGGTTCAAGCAGTTCTCCTGCCTCAGCCTCCCGAGTAGCTGGGACTACAGGCATGCGCCACCATGCCCAGCTAATTTTTGTATTTTCAGTAGAGATGGGGTTTCACCATGTTGACCAGGATGGTCTCGATCTCTTGACCTCATGATACACCTGCCTCGGCCTCCCAAAGTGCTGGGATTACAGGCGCTGCCAGTTCTTATTCTTAATACCTTCAACTGATTGATTGAGGCCCATTCATTATCAAGGGTAATCTGCTTTACTCAAAGTCTACTGATTTAAAGGTTACTCCCATCTAAAAAATACCTTCGCAGCAACATCTAGGTTTGTGTTTGACCGAACAGCTGGGCACTGCATAACCTAGGCAGGTTGACACATAAAATTAACCATCACAGCATACTTTTCCAAATGAAATGGAAAATTCTATACGTTTCTATGTCAATGTATAGAATGCTTTGAATTTACAGGTAAATTTAGGAAAAGCCATGATAATGAGCATCTTTCTCTTATTAATGTGAATTGTAATTCCTCTATATTTAAGTGGTTTGCCTATAAGTTTAGAAAAAGTAATTATGTACTTTTCCTTTGGCTAAGAAGGCCTGTTTCAGTCTACTCACTGGAAATAATTTGTCTGTTTCAGCTACTTTATAGATCCTCAGTTTCATATAAAGCAACTAAAATTTCTTTTTGGATAGACCCATGTTAATTTTTTAATTGTTTTATATAGTTTTTTCAGAGCAATGTTCTTCAAACTTTAAAGAACATATTAATATGTAATAAACTGTGAAGATAGGTTTTGTTTTTTGTAGGCAACTTTGACCAGATTTTAATTTTGGCTCTAATTACTTACAGACTGTCCTGTTGTTGAATTAATGTTTAGTATTCAGTAGTGTAAAATAAAGATGGTAGTGAAAATATTTTATTGTTGCCATGAAGGTTAAATAAAAATGTGTATAAAACAGCAAGGTGCCTGGGCTGTGGTTCTTGTTCAGAAAATAATGACTTGCTCATTTGTAAGAACTACTCGCTTGACCTAGAACTACAAAAAAAGAAAGAAAAGTCAGTTCTATCCACACTCTTCACACTTAGTTTATTCCTATATACTGTGTTGTCTAAGGAGGAAACTTTCATTACTCATTTAAAAATCTGTTGTTCAATAAAGTAAAACCAGAATCTCTAGGCAGAACTATTACAGATTGACACAAGTTTAAGGATTTAAGGTTGAGCAAGTTAAGGGATTTAAGTCCATGAGCGGATGGGCACAGCTTGAAAGGAAAGATTGCTTATTGAAAGCCAGAGACTGAGGGCTTTGAAGTCAAAAAGATCAGTATCCTCCTCCTGATTCTACCATTCACTGACTGTACAATCTTGATCATGTTTCTTAATCACCTGAGCCTTTGTTTCCTTGTCTGTAAAAAAGAAATCATATCTACATTGCAGTGTTCTTGTGATGATAAAGTCTATATATCTGATACGCATTAGTAGGTATTTAATGCATTACCTTTTTTCCTGAATAAATCTTTAAATTATTCTTCTAGATAGGTGATCTCCTTAAGTCTCCTGAGTTTGTTTTTAAAAGAAAGTTTCTGATAAGCTTTAAAGTTGTGAGAAAGAAGTGAGTAAACTATTTAGTGAACTGCTAGTGACTTTTTTGCGTCCCTATCCCTATGCTATGTTTTTTCTTTTTATAATGTTAGTATATTCTTGAGCAAGCAGTATATGGACACTTTTCTATGTGCATTTATGGTGATTGGATAAGACAGTCTTTTTGTACATTTTATGCTGACTGAAAATGTATGCCCATTTGCACAGTGTTCCAGACATTTTTAGTCTAGGGAAATGAATATTTTAGAAAAACATCTATGCTGCTAAATTGCTTGTGAAATATACTGATAGAAAGAAAACACTGTACTTACAATTGGGGAAGGAAAACAGAATAATAACATTGTGTGTTTTCCAAACTGGCATCTGTTTAAAAACTGTTCATATCTACAAACCAAGGTCCTTAGGCACATGTGGGAAAATAAGATTATGCTTAACATTGTGGGTTTCTAGATAGTGGTAAACATCCTTAGTTTTCGTAACATTTTTTGTGCAGTGAATCAGTCTAAATTTTAAAATGAAATATTGATATAATTTTTCCAGAAGTTGCTTGATAGATTTGACTACGATGATGAGCCAGAAGCTGTGGAAGAATCAAAGAAAGAGGATACCACTGCCGTCACCACGACAGCACCTGCTGCTACTGTGCCCCCTGCTCCTACCGCCACTGTGCCTGCTGCTGCTGCACCCACTGCTGCCTCTCCTCCTCCTCCACAGGCACCATTGTTAGTTTTTTTTTTTTATTCCTCAGCAGATAGAAAATTGATAATAGTTGTAAAGGCATAATCTAACATTTAGCAGTGACGATTTTCAATGAAGTTGTTTTGTAAAATTTGTGGAATTAGTTTTCTCTTAAATGAGGCAGGGATCCTCTAAGATTTAAATCAAAGAATGGCTTTTATGTTGGGGATAATACTGAGTTTATAAATTTAATATATAGATAGATACGTGGTTCAGTTACATGTTGACTAATGGCTTATGAACAACACTCTTTCTGTAGTGTAAGTGTGACTGAGAAGCTTGTGCTTTTGAATGGGTAAAAAAGATTTTCTACCTATTTTTAGTGGCTTTCCTGGAGATGGCATGCAGCAGCCAGCATACACACAGCATCAAAATATGGATCAGTTTCAGCCACGAATGATGGGAATACAACAGGATCCCATGCACCATCAGGTACAAGCATTTTTCTTGCGGTTGAAAAAAAAGATCTGTTTATTAGAGCATGTGGTTTGCACTCCACAGACCACTATGCTGCTGTGTGATTGGCTAAGTCGTACTATAGCTCCGATAAAAGCTGTTGAACATGGAACTGTTTTGAGTTGCTTTTTTCTGTAATTAAAACAAGAATGGTAAAATCGCATGCTCATATTTTAATAATAGGCCTTTTAGTTAAAATAATTTAGAAATTACAGTTCTCTTTGAAGAAACCGACCTATTTAGTTATACAGCCTTTTCCCCTGGAAGGGCTTTTCTTCTGTATTTTGTGTGGTTAAATACTTCAGAGGGCTCTGAGCTCTGAACATTGAGTAATATAGTTTGAAATCTGGAATAAAAGGAGCATACATAGCACACTGGAGAGTTGCCGGAAGTTAGTAGAGATTTGTTCAGTATTTTAGTAAATTATCTTATGGAGTGTTTCTTAAACTTGGCTGTGCATCTAAATTATAGGGACAGGGTAGGAAGCATTTTTGTTATTTCAGATGTTTAACAATTACTGAAAGTTCATAAATAATTTAGAAAGAATACTGATAGCATTGTATTTGTAGTTTTCGCGTTTAAATTGTACATACAGAAATACGTTAAATTGTAGTTTACTCATTATGATCCTTTATTTGAAATTCTAAAAGTTGAGTATGTTAGTTGAAATTCCCCCATGGTAATTTTTTTTTTTTTTTTTTTTTTAAGTAAACCTAGAAGTCATTGCTTCTAGAAAGCCGGTTTTCCTCCCAAAAGGCTTAAAATACTTGTCTTTAAGGCTGGAACGAGACCATTTGCAGTAGAGTAGTACCGACTTGAAGTTCAGTTTATCACATTGCTTTCTGATGTAAATGAAAGTATTTCTTTAAATATTTAAAAACTAAACCTGTGTATTCATAATTTTAAAATGAGTTACAGGATTTTTAACTATATACTTGGTATGTAACAATCCTTGCTTGAAAATTGTGCATATGGAAATTATTAAATAATGTTGAATATCATTATAACTTTTCCTTGCCCAAAGTTTATTGAAGATATTTTAGTTTAATAACTAAGGGTTTTCCAAATTATTTTGGTAGCTGTTACTCATACACTTTCTTTAAAAATGAAAGGTTCCACTTCCTCCTAATGGACAAATGCCAGGATTTGGACTTCTTCCCACACCTCCATTTCCTCCCATGGCTCAGCCTGTGATTCCTCCAACTCCACCAGTGCAGCAACCTTTCCAAGCTTCTTTTCAGGCACAAAATGAACCACTTACACAGAAGCCACATCAGCAGGTAAAATTTTATTCTCAGATAATTGTATCATTTTTGTTGCCTTGACTTATATGCAGATTTCTGCTAATTGGCTTGCTGTCTTCATATTTGACTATATAAAGAAAGACCTGGATACATGTTAAACTCTCCCAGTGCTCTAGGTGTTTCATCTGGAAAGTAGACATAAAACTACCAAGTTGTGTAGGATTCTGTGAGGTTTGAGATAGAGTGTTAAAGGCTTATTAAAATGGTATGTAATTTAAGCAAAGTAACTTTGCCAGAAGTAGAGAGGTATTTCTTTTAATCTTTTAAACAATATAAAAGTGTTTTTTTGTTTTGTTTTTCTTTTTTCTTCCAGTGATGATGGCTAGTTGTTACTGAACTAGTAATTTGATCCCAAGCAACCAAAAGAGAATTGCCTAGGGGCATTTGTTAGATTTTGTTCTCTTGCCTTTATAATTTTTGTATTTCTCATTTTATGATGGTTTTTGTTTTTTAAGGAAATGGAAGTAGAACAACCTTGTATTCAAGAGGTTAAGCGACATATGTCTGATAATAGAAAGTCAAGATCTAGGTCAGCATCCAGGTAATCTATAGAAAATTTTTTTTCCAACCCTGTGTGTCTTAGGAGACATAAAAATTAGATTGGGTTATTTTCAGATACTCAGAATGTTAATAAAATAACAGTTGGTATGTTTGTATTCGTATATGTGTGTAGAAGGGGACAGAAGTATTGATTTTTAAAAAATCTACCTCGTTCATCTTACATTTTTCCTCTATATTTGAGTTGCTCAGATGTAGTGGAACTTTGGAAATGTAATTCTATACCTTAGGTATACAGTATGTCGTATTAGAACTCTATTTTCAGGGTTCTATTACAACTTAATTGGCCAGCAAAAGTGGAAAGATCACAGTAATGCTATACTCAGAGAATGTTTTTAATTGCTGCAGAAAATACTAAGAAGGTAGATAACAGTAGTAGCAGTGGCCGGGTGTGGTAGCACGTGCCTGTAGTCCCAGCTACTCTGGAGGCTGATGTGGGAGGATCACTTGAGCCCAGGAGTTCTGGGCTCTAGTGCGCTATGCCGATTGGGTGTCCGCACTAAGTTTGGCATCAGTATGGACCACCAGATTGCCTGAGGAGGGGTGAACCAGCCCAGGTCGGAAACAGAGCAGGTCAAAACTCCCTTGCTGATCAGTAGTGGGATTGCACCTGTGAATAGCCACTGCACTCCAACCTGGGCAACATAGCAAGACCTCATCCCTTTAAAAAAAAAAAAAAAAAGTGAAAGCAATGTATCTCAACCATGAAAATTAGCTACTTAAATTACAAGAATGTAATTTTATATAGTACCAAAGGCACTGAAGATGACAGATACTTTCTATATAGGCTGTCAACATTGTTTATTTTATTTAAATAATGTGCATGATTTCTAATTTGAGACATACTAAAATCTGTAAAATGAATTCCCAGCTCTTGCATTCTTACGTAATCCAAACATTAAATTACCTAGTTGTATTTTTTTAAGTTAGTATGTGCTTATATTTTCTGCATTTTTTCTATATGCTATCCATTCTCCCTTTTCTTGAAAACATTAGGTCACCAAAAAGGAGGCGATCTAGATCTGGTTCTAGATCTCGAAGGTCTCGTCATCGACGTTCTCGGTCTCGGTCCAGGGATAGACGCCGACATTCTCCCCGATCTCGATCCCAAGAAAGACGGGATCGAGAAAAAGAGAGAGAACGTCGACAAAAAGGCCTCCCTCAAGTCAAACCAGAAACTGCAAGTGGTAACTCAATCTTTATATTCAGACTTCCTGCACTATTTTTTCTTGTCTTGTGTTTAAAGTGTTTCATACCTGTTAGCAAAAATATAAAAGAAATATTACCTCTGTGTTTTTTATTTGAGGTATTGCTTTATTTTGTCTTAGTTGTTTATACATTAGTGTATAAACAATGATTTATATAAAAGCAATTAGATTTGCTTTTGTACCTTAAACCAGCTGTAAAGCAGCAGTAAGGAGTGAACCAAACATTTACAGAATATATTCACTTGCATTATTTTCTGAGTCTCATCAAACGTCTTCAGTCTACATTTAGTAAGGTAGGCTAGACATATATTTGATATAAATAAATAACTATTAAGAGATTAAGATTGGCAGACTTGGTGTCTCACACCTGTAATTCCGGCACTTTGGGAGGCCTAGGCGGGCAGATCACCTGAGGTCAGGAGTTTGAGACCAGCCTGACCAACATGGAGAACCCTCGTCTCTACTGAAAATACAAAATTGGCTGGGCATGGTGGTGCATGCCTGTAATCCCAGCTACCCAGGAGGCTAAGGCAGGAGAACCACTTAAACCTAGGGAGATGGAAGTTGCAGTGAGCCGAGATCACATCATTGCACTCCAGCCTGGGCAACGAGAGTGAAACTCCATCTCAAAAAAAAAAAAGACGATTAAGATTTTAATTCATAATATGACTAGGACATATATAAGGTTTCTGATTCTGTAAGGCTTATTACCTGGGACACAGGATTAAAAAAGAAAATTATGAACACTCAGGAGTGGAGAAAGGACAGTTACATGTAGTGAACAAAGTACTCAGCTGGTTGGTAATCAAGAGACTTGAGCTCCAGTCCTAATTCTGCTATTCATTGGCAGGGTAATGTGGGCAAGTTATTACTTCCCTGGCTTCGGTTTCTGTAGATGAAATCTTTAGATCCATCTACAAAAAAGCCAGTTTTTTCCAACTTTTATGTATACCTTTCACTATCCCAGTTCTCTTTTTGGAAGTACTAATGCAGTTTTCTAGAATTTTAAAAATGTATGTCAGATTTTCTATTTAAACTTGTGGTGTTGTAATATAGTTCATGGATATTTTGTGTAATTTTTTTTTTTTTTTTTTTTTTTTTTTTAGCTACAGTGCTGCTCATTATCAAATGTGAATCTCTTTATGATTGTAATTTTATTTTAAGTTTGCAGTACTACACTCTGGGTGGGGCAACTGGACAAAAGAACTACTCAGCAGGATGTTGCCAGTCTCTTGGAAGAGTTTGGTCCAATTGAATCAATTAACGTGAGTGTTTATTCATTTATTTAAGTGTGATGGACAGGTGTGATTAATGTCATTTTATGAAATGAAAGACTTGAGACTTAAGTTACAATTTACCCAGGTTTATAGATGTGACTAGAGTTTAGGTGTTCTGAGTCCACATTTAGAATTCTCTGTGTTTAACATTTCTTGGATAACCAAGGTTAATTTCAAACATTTCTAGGTAGGCTGGGCGCGGTGGCTCACGCCTGTAATCCCAGCACTTTGGGAGGCCGAGGCGGGTGGATCACGAGGTCAAGAGATCGAGACCATCCTGGTCAACATGGTGAAACCCCGTCTCTACTAAAAATACAAAAATTAGCAGGGCATGGTGGCACACACCTGGAGTCCCAGCTACTCAGGAGGCTGAGGCAGGAGAATTGCTTGAACCCAGGAGGTGGAGGTTGTGGTGAGCCAAGATCATGCCACTGCAGTCCAGCCTGGGTAACAATAGTGAAACTCTGTCTCAAAAAAAAAATTAAACAAACAAAACAAAAAAAATTCTAGGTAACTCTTTATATAACAAAGCTTGGAATACTCAATTGAGACCAAACTTGAATTGCCATCATAGAAGTGAATTTAACCTTACATTATAGAGCAGGTGTCCCCAAACTTTTTACACAGGGGGCCAGTTCACTGACCCTCAGACCATTGGAGGGCCGCCGCATACTGTGCTCCTCTCACTGACCACCAATGAAAGAGGTACCCCTTCCTGAAGTGCAGCAGGGGGCCGGATAAATGGCCTCGGGGCCACATGTGGCCCGCAGGTTGTAGTTTGGGGGCGCCTGTTACAGAGCATGGGATGGGGGGTGGGATTCTTGGAACTGGTTACTTATAAATTGTTGCTGTTAATTCTGTTACCTTTTATAATATTAAAATGTTTTGGAGCAGATGATTCCTCCCAGGGGTTGTGCCTATATTGTTATGGTTCATAGGCAAGATGCCTATCGTGCCCTGCAGAAGCTGAGCCGAGGAAACTATAAAGTGAACCAGAAATCCATAAAGGTAGGGTCTTACATGTTATAATTCATTTTTTAAAAATAGGCAGAGGCAGAAGGGAACGAAGTAACATGTGGCCTTTAAAAACTAATTTGGATCTTAAAAATGACTTTTGACACTAAGGCATTTCATGTGCGTCTTTATTTTATTTTATTTTATTTTATTTTAAAGAGAATGTCTCCTAAAAGAACTCCAATGTTTTAACATAAAATTGTAAATGTTACATGCATGGTAGAATTTTGGTTTTGTTTTGTTTGAAATGTAGATGGGTTCATCAAGGTAAATTAATGCTTTAAATATGTTGTCCTTTAGCAGTATGTTTTGTCCTGTTCAAAAAATTTGGATACCATATTTTTAAAGTTTGCCATCTTAGTATTAAGGATATTATTTCCCTAAGAAGCTGAAGTCACTGTTTCTTTGTGTCTTAACACCCCGTTCTGCCATTGGATTGCACTACAAAAGGATTTTGTCTGATGTTAAGTAATTACAAGGCATTCCTAGACTTGGAAAAGTAGTCCCCAGTATGCTGCTATGCTATTCAGTGAACTTCTGCCTTTCCCTGATAAACTTTTTCCTTTTCTCTAAGTTTTATGTTGGCTGGGTTGGGTGAGAGTGGGTAATGAGCAAATGCCAGTGAAGTTTCCATTCTAGGACAAAGTGAGAATTAAAAGGTAACCAGTTCCTTAGTGAGAATAAGGTTTTGAATGAAATCCAAGCCTAGCTTGTCCAGATTGCTCCCTTGCTACCAAGGTTAGAATGGATAGAATGATAGAGAATAGTATTTTCAAGACTTACGACCTTGTTTTTCTTTCTTTTCTATTTTCACTACTGGTAAAATAGATTGCCTGGGCCTTAAACAAAGGAATAAAGGCAGATTATAAGCAGTATTGGGATGTCGAACTTGGTGTTACTTATATTCCATGGGACAAAGTCAAGCCTGAGGAACTGGAGAGTTTTTGTGAAGGAGGAATGTTGGACAGTGACACACTTAACCCAGGTAAAGCAGGATTTCATTTCTCTTACAGTTCACTTGTTTGCTTGGTGGTACACATGACAAATTGAATGTCCTGTTCCTTGCATTAGGATGTGATTTTGAGATTTTTTTTTTTTTTTTTTTTTTTGTATCCTGTGTCAGTCTGTCTATTATAAACTGAGGATTAAATAGTGAATGAGACAAAAGAGATGCAAACACAAATGAAATACTTACTGATTATGGGGTTTAAGAATTACAGAATTAAGGCCGGGCACGGTGGCTCAAGCCTGTAATCCCAGCACTTTGGGAGGCCGAGGCGGGTGGATCACGAGGTCGAGAGATCAAGACCATCCTGGTCAACGTGGTGAAACCCCGTCTCTACTAAAAATACAAAAAATTAGCTGGGCATGGTGGCGCGTGCCTGTAGTCCCAGCTACTCAGGAGGCTGAGGCAGGAGAATTGCTTGAACCCAGAAGGCGGAGGTTGTGGTGAGCCGAGATCGCGCCATTGCACTCCAGCCTGGGTAACAAGAGTGACACGCTGTCTCAAAAAAAAAAAAAGAATTACAGAATTAAGTAGAACTTTTTCTTTGAAACTTAACAGATCATATAGCTCTTAACTGAGCATCTTTGGTATTATGTTTATTTATTTTTTGAGATGGAGTCTTGCTCTGTCGCCCAGGCTGGAGTGCAGTGACACAGTCTTGATTCACTGCAACCTCTGCCTCCCAGGTTCAAGCCATTCTTCTACCTCAGTTTCCCAAATAGCTGGGACTACAGGTGTGCACCACCACACCTAGCTAATTTTTGCATTTTTAGTAGAGATGGGTTTTCACCCTGTTGGCCAGGTTGGTCTCAAACTCCTTACCTCAGATGGTCTACCCACCTTGGCCTCCCAAAGAGTTGGGATTACAGGTATGAGCCACTGCACCTGGCCTGGTATTGTGTTTTAATCCAGTGCTTCATAATAATTCCCTTGGATAGTTTTAGATGTCCAGAGAAGCAATCTAAAGTAAACATGTAAGACCAGGAGTTGCAGTTGTTTGTGGGCGTAAATATTTTAAGTGCCAGATTGACAGATTCCAGTGGGAAGAATGGCAGAATGCATGGGCATGACCTGGAGATTGCTAGACAGGAACAAGGAGGAGCATAGGATGGCATGGCAACACAGAAAGAACTTTTTTTTTTATCCTGAGATGAAGTCTTGCTCTGTCTCACAGGCTGGAGTGCAGTGGCAGGATCTCGGCTCACTGAAGCCTCTGCCTCCATGGTTCCAGCAGTTCTCTTGTCTCAGCCTTCCTCACGAGTAACTGGGACTACAGGCACGCATCACCACGCTCAGCAGTATTTTTTAGTAGAGATGGGTTTCACCATGTTGACCAGGCTGGTCTTGAGCTTCTGACCTCAGGTGATCCACCCCCCCCACCTCAGCCTTCCAAAGTGCTGGGATTACAGGCATGAGCCATTGTGCCCGGCCTCAGAACATTTAAAGGAAGCTTCAAGGCTGGGCGTGGTGACTCAACGCCTATAATTCCAGCACTTTGGGGGAGATTGAGGCAGGCAGGTGACTTGAGATCAGGAGTTCAAGACCAGCCTGGCCAACATGGTGAAAATAGAAAAACAAAAAATAGCTGGATATGGTGGTGCCTGTAATCACAGCTGCTCAGGAGGCTGAGGCAGGAGAATCGCAGGAACCCAGGAGATGGAGGTTGCAGTGAGTCAAGATTGCATCACTATACTCTATCCTGGAAGACAACAAAACTCCATCTCAAAAAATAAAAATAAAATAAAGGAAGCTTCAAGCAGTAGTGAGATTTGAGAGCCAAAAAGAGGTGAAACAATGCTGTACTATTCCCACATCCCACTCCCTCCATTAATGCATAAAACCTTCACCTAAGGATAGAGCTAGACTTGTATTCAGGCAATCAGGTATTGAAGGCCACCTATGTGCCAGATATCTGGGAGGCTCTGGACGAGGGTAAAAGATTAAGATAGTGTCATCTGGAGCTCATGGTCCAATGGAGAATGTATGGAAAGGGTCAGTAATATTGGAGAATCTCTGATGGAGCCAAGGCCCCAGAGGACAGAGCAGAAAGATGGTTTTCTGTTTATCATTTGACTAGAAGATATGTAGAAATAGTTGAAAGGTTTAAGTTATTCTTTAATATTAGTGAAAATTTGCTCAGGAAATATCAGATGTTTCATTATCCTTTATTTTTAATACTTCAAACAGTATATTCTTGTAGTTAAGTATGTGGAACAAAATGTATCTGAGTTTAATCCATCTCTGCCATTTACTATTAATGTGATCTTGGGCACACAAGCAGTCTTTGCTTTCCTCATTTGTAAAATGGGATTAGTAATAGTATCTACTTGTAAGTCATTTTGAGAACTAAATAAGCTAGTATAGAGTACTTGTGACAGCACCTGGCACACAGCAAGCATACTTTTGCATGTGTCTGTTGTTACTAATCTAAATAATTATTGTTTCTAAAATTAGCATAGGCATTCTTTAATAATTGGGCTAGTTTTTTATAATCAACATTTTTCCTTTCTAGATTTAAAGTTATAAACTGAAAATGGTAAACTCTTGTTAAATTTCTTTCACTCTCACAGATTGGAAAGGAATTCCTAAGAAGCCTGAAAATGAAGTTGCTCAAAATGGAGGTGCTGAAACCTCACACACAGAACCAGTATCACCCATACCTAAACCATTACCCGTGCCTGTCCCTCCTATTCCTGTTCCTGCACCTATAACAGTGCCACCTCCACAGGTAAGAATATTGGGACATTAAACTTTTCCCTTTCTGAGTCTTACTGTAGATATATGTCTGTATTCATAGTTTTTTTTTTTTTTTTTTAAAAATGAGTACATCTATGTGCATATTCGTTTTTCATGGTTTGTCAGATTTAAGGTTTATATTTTCCTAATTATTTTTTTCTTTCTTTCTTTTTTTTTTTTTTTTTTTTGGAGACAGAGTCTCACTCTGTTACCCAAGCTGGAGTGTAGTAGTGCAGTCTTGGCTCACTGCAACCTCTGCCTCCCAGGTTCAAGCGGCTCTCTTGCCTCAGCCACCTGAGTAACTGGGATTACAGGCATGTGCCACCGTACCTGGCTAGTTTTTGTATTTTTAGTAGAGACGGGTTTTCACCATTTTGGCCAGGCTGGTCTCAAAACTGCTGACCTCAAGATATCTGCCTGCCTTGGCCTCCTAAAGTGCTGGGATTACAGGCATGAGCCACTGTACCTGGCCCATAAATGTTTATAGAACCAAAATAAATTTATATTGTCTTATATCTATCTAACCAGGTGACTCAGTATCGAGTTGCATAGATTGTGCCAACTTTTTTTTTCTGAGTCTTCATTCTTCAGGGATTTTATGTTCTGAAAGAACTTGCATATGTACCCAATAAGCTGCTGCTTTGAGGGAAAGGGATTTTCTTAATCTTCACCTTGGTGCTATCATTATGAAATTTGTAAATGGATTGAAAGCTATTTATAATTAATCCTGTTTAACAAGAAGTTATGTTCTTATTATAAAATCTTTGCTGTATAGTCAACCAACCTGTTACTTGAAAGAATGGATTCTGGTAGAACTGGATTTAATTCTCAGCTCTATTGTTTATACTCATCAGTGTGGCATTTGGCATGTAACCTAATCTCTAAGCTTCAATTTCCTGTTTGTAAATGTGCAAATTCCCTTCCCTGGCTTTGGCATTCCTCATATGTTAGAAACCTGCCTAATCTGTTAAAATAGTGGTCCCCAACCTTTTCGGCACCAGGGACCAGTTTATTGGAAGGCAATTTTTCTATGGACTGGAGTGGATGATGGTTTCAGGATGAAGCTACTCCACATCAGATCATCACGCGTTAGTTAGATTCTTGTAAGAAGTGCACAAGCTAGATCCCTCACATGTGCATATAGAGTTCATGCCCCTATGAGAATCTGATGCTGCTATTGATTTATCTTAAAAAAAAAAAAAAAAAGCTAACATTTGATGGGTGTTTATTATGTGCCAGGCACCAACACTTAGTATATATTAACTCATTTAATCAGCATAATTATGTGTGGTTGGCACTTTCCCATTTTAGAGAGTTTTTTAAATAGCTTGCTCAAGGTCACACAGCTAACTAAAGCGGGTGGGAGAGGCAGACAGTTTGTCTCCAGGACCTGCGAGCTTAGCCACTGTATATTGCCAAGTAGCCTGGCTTAGAGCTATATTACCCAAAGTTGCTTGATTGGACCATGGACCATTTTAAAATGTGTGATGTCAGAACACCAGTAAACACTGATGAAATGTAGTATGAATTTGCTGTCATAAAGTGGAGAGCACAGCTTTGATTTCTATCAGTTCGTATGAATAGAAGTTAACTATCACCTGATTTAATGAATTTACTGGTCTAACAAGCACAAATTAAGAAACATCTTTTTTCAACAGTTTGCTCTTTTATCTGTGTTTACTGTATGGATGAGAAGGTGTCTAGATAGGTGGTTTCATTTTTTATCTTTCTTTCTAGGTCCCACCACATCAACCGGGTCCACCTGTAGTTGGTGCTCTCCAACCACCTGCTTTCACACCTCCTCTGGGAATTCCACCTCCAGGCTTTGGTCCTGGTGTTCCTCCTCCCCCTCCTCCTCCACCGTTTTTGCGCCCAGGATTCAACCCAATGCATTTACCACCAGGTACACCAAATTGTCTGAGAACATGCTTACTTTAGAGCCTGCAATGAAATGACAGAACATAAGTTGACATTATTTCTCTTATTTTAGGTTTTCTTCCTCCTGGACCCCCACCTCCTATAACTCCACCAGTATCCATTCCTCCTCCTCACACTCCACCAATAAGCATCCCAAACTGTAAGCATGGTTTTTTCTTTTGTGTTTGCTTATCGTCTTGGAGCTGGGTATAGGAGGGAGAGTCAACCGGTAATAGAGTTTATAGTATGGCAGAAGAATGTTGACCGGGAGATAATTAATTATTCAGCTTCACATGTTGATATAATTATATTCCTTAGCTACTATCGCTGGTATAAATGAAGACACTACAAAAGACTTATCTATTGGAAATCCCATTCCAACAGTGGTGTCTGGGGCTAGAGGAAACGCCGAGTCTGGTGACAG
Source organism: Saimiri boliviensis (assembly GCF_048565385.1). Taxonomy (NCBI): domain Eukaryota; kingdom Metazoa; phylum Chordata; class Mammalia; order Primates; family Cebidae; genus Saimiri; species Saimiri boliviensis. The sequence continues at coordinate 13,671,243 of NC_133466.1, forward strand.
TGTGAAAATGTATGGCTCTGCTGTGCCACCTGCTGCACCTACGAATCTGCCTACCCCTCCTGTAACCCAGCCTGTTTCACTTCTTGGTAAGTTATTTTTTTTTTTGTTACTAATTTTCCTTCCCCACCCCCCATCACCAAGTTAGGTTTTTTAAAAAAACAGTGTTAATTTTGGGAAAATGATCTCTAAGACTGGTTTTGTTTTTTTTTTTTTGGTTGTTTTTTGTTTTTGTTTTTGAGGAAGATACTCCTCTTAAAGTCAAGTATGTGTACTTGGTCTTTACCAAGAGATAATCCAAAGATGAAATCATGTTTGTCTGTCTTGAATAAAAGTTTGGATCTTCACATCCTTATTTGGTATAGAAAAATGAAGAAAGTAATCTCTGTGCAAAGAAATTGGTACAGAGTTCATAATTCACTTAACCTCAGTTTCTTCCCAGCTTTTAAAGGGACATTTCTTTAACAGCATAGGTTTTTCTTTATCTGGACCAATTTTTATCCATCTGAAACGCATGGACTTTGGTAGCATTCTTTGTGGGCTTATCTTTGATACATTGCAATAAAATGGCTTTGTTTTCTGAGTAATCGTTGCAGTCTGAGATACCACTTTCCCATTCACTGTCAGTTGACTTGCCTGGAGTTTATCTGTTGTGCTTTTTACCCACAACTTGAATACTGTGATCAAGGGCAATGTGACTTAGATCTTTTACATCTTTGAGTGGGCTTACTCTTGGCTGGGTGTGGAGGCTCACACCTGTAATCCCAGCACTTTGGGAGGCCAAGGTGGGTGGATCACGAGGTCAGGAATTTGAGACCAACCTGACCAACATAGTGAAGCCCCGTCTCCACTAAAAAAAAAAAAAAAGCACAAAAATTAGCTGGGCGTGGTGGCGTGCGCCTATATCCCAGCTACTCAGGAGGCCGAGGCAGGAGAATTGCTTGACCCTGGGAGGTGGGGTTGCAGTGAGCCGAGATTGTGTCACTTCACTCCAGCCTGGGTGATAGAGCAAGACTCTGTCTCAAATAAAAATTTTAAAAAGTTATGAATAATAAGTTATGAATAAATACATCTCATGCTTGTTATAGTAGACCATCTTTTAAATTAACAAATTGTTATATTTGAAGTGGTATTGCCAAATATAATTAACTTGAATCTCCTAATTGGAAGTTAATACCTTGAGAGTATTGCAGTGTTCTAGTCCTGTGAGCCCATAGTATTTTTCAAAGATTTATGTACATGCCTGTTTGCTTTTATAATCTGAGTTGTTTTAGGAAAGAATCCATTGATTACCTGTGAGATGTAGGACAGTGAAACATTGGTTTTTAATGGAGGACTTTTACTTTTCACCCATACTATTCAGTACTATTGAAATTTTTTATTTTTTGCATGTACTACATTGATAATTTTAAAAAATCAATTTGTTTTTAAATGGTATACTGTATTTTTGCCCCCCACCCCCCCAGACTAAGTTTAGGCTGAAAATAGACTTGATATTATTTCTCTTAGTACACAGATTAGGTAATGGTAAAAGAGGATTTGGAATTAAAATTTATCACAAGTGATAAAGGAACATAGTTACCATAATGATGGAAAATCATTTGTTTAATAAGGAAGTTGCTTAAGAGCTTCTACCTTCCCATGGAAATCATATCATACAAGGAACATTGGACTAGGAACCAGGGAACATCTTTGGATCTGTTTTGTTATGCTTTTTTTTCCCCATGTTAACATGATTGCATAAGAATTATAGAATCTGTGGATGGTTTTCTGATCAACCCCTTCTCTTCACATCCTACATGCGTGCGCGCGCGCACACACACACACACACACACACACACACACATTTGGTTGTGAATCTTAGTCTCAGGTCCATGGATGTTAGACTACCTGAAACTATTTACAAAATTGCTGCATTTGTGCTTTTTACTGGGCTTAACAAACTTAGGAATGAAAAGATCTCATGATCTCCGGGAGTTTAATGACCACCGCTTTCAAACAACCCTGAAGAGTAGTAAGTAGCCTGCCTATGATTTAACATTTAGGTCTTGAAGACCCGTCCTGTTATTTCTTACCACTACTGAACATAAGATTTAACCTCTGCCTCCAACATGTGAAACCAAACACAGATGAGAAGTTGGTGAGCTTGGAAATATATAGTAAGCTAGGCATAGCTGGAAATGTAATTAAATTCTCAATCAGTTGTAGCATTTATCATCATCTGACATACCTGTTTCTGTGTCCATCTTCCTCCCACTAGATGGACCCATAAGAAGGGAACAGTTGTTACATGAGTGGGTGGTTTTCAATGCAGGACTGTTCATATTTTACCTCTATTGATTATCTTCGTTCATAACTTATAAAACAGAGTTTAAAAATTGAAGCCTGTTCTAAATCCATAAGGGTTTAGAGTTTGACATAAGAAAAATGATAACAATTATGTTAAAATAAGCACTTTTAACTAAAATACAGTAGTTTAGTTCCACTCATGAGAAAGAATGCCTTCCATGTGCCTTCAGTCAGCAGTCTTGTAAAGAATATCACATGAATTTTGACCTTATAGAGGTATGAGCTTTTAATGTGTATGCAAATTAAGAAGGATTCATCCAAGACTAACCAGTTTTATCATTTTGATAAAAGAATGTGGCAGCCACACTGCAATATTGCAGTACTAAAGGATCAGTAATCAGGTGGGGATAACCGAGTGATAGAATGCCAGAACTAAGATGCTTTGATATTTCCTCTTGGTGCTCTAAATGTTTTCTTTTAAGATAATGAAGGAAAGTGTTGTGCTGACCAGAAAACTGTAAGCCTAGAAATTGATACTAAACTTCACTTTCCTCATCTGTAAAGGGGGATAAAAATGACAGACACAACAGGGTATCACAATGGTGTAATGGGCTAACATATATAAAACACTTGGTATGGGGCCTGCTGCAGGGCAGGCACTTACTGAATGATGGGTGCTTATATTACACATAAGAAATGTCATAGACAATATTCATAACACCTAGAGAAAAATACCTTTTGTCATTCTAAAATTATATTACTTCAACTGTGATTTGTAACTGTTGTATTGGCAGACGGAAGAAGCAAATTTGTTTTTTGAGGCAGAGTCTTGCCCTGTTGCCCGGCTGGAGTGCAGTGGTGCAGTCTGGGCTCACTGCAAACTCCACCTCCCAGGTTCAAGCAATTTTTGTGCCTCAGCCTTCTGAGTAGCTGGGACTGTATGCACATGCCACCACACCCAGCTAATTTTTTGTATTTTTAGTAGAGACAAGGTTTCACCATGTTGGCCAGGATGGTCTCGATCTATTGACCTCATGATCTGCCCGCCTCAGCCTCCCAAAGTGCTGGAATTACAGGCATGAACCACTGTGCCCGGCCTACTTTTTAGGAAAAAAATTTATCTTGACATAATTGCATCAGATATTTTTGAGATAGATTAGGTCATAAATTTACACGTATCGAAGTTCCATCAGTTGGCTTACTGAGAAAATGTGTGTTGGTTTAGTGATAAATAGCACACCTAGGGATCTATAGTTTTTCCAGTGAGCGAGATTTAATTGTGTTGGATCTTAATTTGTGAAATATGGCAATATTTCTAAAGTAGGAGGTGCCAAGCAGTTGTTCAGTGGGTCTCCAAAAATTCTGTAGTGAAGCCTGATTATACTGGAAAGAGGCAGGGGGTGCCTTAAGGATGGTTTGGTTTAAAATTCTTTATCATCAGACTTAAGTGTGGGTCTTAGTAATTAGTTGAGTTGTGTTACTAAATTTGGAGGGAATAAAACCAACGTTTAGAAATTTTGGTTCTTTTAGTAATACTTACATTCTTAAAATACAAAATTACTTTATACACAGTAATCATTCATTATTACTTGATTTTAAAGAAATCTCACACACCAAAATAGCTAGAATGTGGTAGTTTCATAAAAGCTAAAGGTAACATTCTACAGTTGTTGGTCACTTAGGATAGAAGGAATATTAAAAATGACAGCAATCCAGTTCATTCTCTTTACTGTATAAGTGTCTGTGTTTACTTTTCAAAAACTTTTGTATAACATGTATCTCTAATATGTACAACATATTTTTATTAAAAAGTTCATTGTAAATGTAAAGTTTGGGTTACTTTGGTGTTCCAAACAATAAAAAAGAATACACAAAAAATGTTTGTTTTGTGTTACCTATCTCTACTGTGTTACCAGTATATCCAAAATATCTTTTCAAGCAAACATTGTTCTAGGTTGAACTCATTCCTTTTATGGAAAATGAAAGTCCCTTAAGTATATTTATTCATTAATTATCAATATGAAGAGATTACTGCCAGTTTTTATCACACTGTAGATGATGGTGAAGTTTATAAATAAGAATTGGGTATTTGTAAGATCACTTCCTACTTGGAATTTTTGTTACCAAAGGTTTTAAAGCACGAGTCACAAGTTGGTGGCCTGTGGCTGAATTACTAGGCAGTGTTGTGATGCGCTGCAGTCCCGGCATGGCTTCAGTAGGCATTTGCGTTGATAATTCCAGATTTGGACACAGGAATTGTGGGGACAGAATTGGTTTGTGAATTATATTTAAACAGGTGTAAATGTTTATATGCTATCATTATGATCCCTGAAACTGCCAGAAGTTGAATAACTTTACCAACAATTTCAGTAGTTGCTTTAAAATTGGAATTTGATTTTGATTATTTGACTAAAGTTTGAATTTCTCTACCCAATTTCTGTCTAGAATTTCATGATTTTTGATGGCTCATAATTTTTAGTATCACTTATTAGAACATTAAAGCACCAATCTACTATTAATGCACTAGTTGGCCACTGACATTTAAAGGAAGCCTGAAGGAAATTCAAGAAAGCAGAGTTTTTAAGTACTAACATAATACCTAATTTTTTAAAAACAATTTTTGCATTTTAAATTTTTCTGAACTTTAATGTTTGATTACATTAAATTATAAGCTAGAGTGATGTATCAGATATTTGATTTGGTACCCAAAAAGCCTGTTTACTTATCCTATAAAAGCATTCTTCTTTGAAAGCTTTTAAAATACTTGAATTGGTATTCTAATTATTGCATTATGTTATTCCACTAGTGTTACATAGTAGAAATGGTTTCTTAAATACGAATTTTATAGTACCTTTAACTTAGTATGTAACATTATTCATTGGATATAGTGGATAAAGCAAAATAGTGATTAATCTACAACAAATATTTGGCATGGATATGCATTTACACGTGAACACACCATAGTTTCTCAAAAGGGTAAAGCACTTCAAATGAAACATGGAGAAAGTCTTGCAGAAAACCTTGAAATATTTTAACACAATGTCTCCATTTCTCCTGGGCTGTCACTTCTTAGGCTGCTCTAGAGTACAAGTCTGAAGAATGTCTTAAATTTAAATCTCTCTGAAGGACATCTTAAGGAAGGTGGGAAGGTCAGTAACTCTGGGCTCTAGATTGATTTTGGTAGAGAAAGTTAATTGCTGTAAAGAATTTCAGGTAAGATTTTTTCCAGCTAACATTGAAAATAAAATTGCCTACAGATAATCTCATTCAGTGATAGAAAGTTAACTAGATTTCAAACTTATTGACTCTAATAGTGAAATTTTAACTCATAGCTGATGTACTTTGTCAATTATAGTAACATAGTAATAGTATACTAACTGAAATTCTAAAAGGTAAATCTGTTGGGAAGTTAACCATACAGAGCTTACTGTACATTATTTTGAAAAAACCAAGCATTTGAAAAAGATAATCATTCTCCAGTTTCACTTGTAATTGTTTTTCATGTATTAGATGTTAGCAAAACATAATGTACACTTGTGCCAAAAATAGATGTTACGTACATCTCAGTATATCTGCAGTATGTATTATTGAAAACTCAAATTTCTCTTAATCTCTTGCGAACATTCTAAGCATCATGTTTTCAGTATAATCTTAATGTATTATACAGTCTAAAAGGTGCTTTTTCTTAGTCTTTGAAAACTAGCTGCTGCTGCTTCTATTTTCCTGAACTCTCAGAACATAATGCTTACTATAAGAATCACCTAGGAGTGTTTTCAGAGTAAATAGGCCTAAATGTTACTGGTGAATCTAGGCAAAGGAAATAACGTGTTGGTTGTACTGTTATTTCAGTTTTCTGCAGGTCTGAAATGAAAAAAGAAAAATACTTGATTAAAAAATACTTAGGGATATATGCTTAGGGATCTTCAGGCATTGATGAAAGAGTTAAGAGTGGTTGGTCTTTTTCTTCATGTGGGAAAATTTCATTTTTGAGTTCATGCAAAATGCCACAGTGACACTCATTCTGTAGAGAACAGTGGAACTACAACAAGGAACAGAAAAGAAGGTTGAAAGAAAACTGCATCCTATCTCAAAGTTCCAATCTTCCTAGGTTTATGCTGGAAAGATTGTTACCACCCTGGGAAAAGATCTGGACCCTGTAGCCTCTATTCTTAATCCCCTGAAGGGTATCTTCTCCTTGATGAATTTGGTCATCACCTCTGCAACCACCATTCGCCTCATACATTGAATAAATATCTAATCAATAACCATTGTGTGCCAGGTACCCTTCTAGGTGCTAGAAATACCAGAATGAACAAAACAAAACCTGTGCTGGAGTTTATATTATTGCAGACCTGGGTAACAAGTAATAATTTAACATGGAGATACTTCTATGAAGAGAGTAAAACAGGACAGTTAGGAGATTTAAGGGTGTAACATGGGTATCTGCAATTTTAAATATGATGGCTAGGAAAGGCATCTGAACCAGTAATGAAGAAAATACTCCCATGTAAATACAGAGGAAAGGAATGTAGAGTGAGGGCCAAAGATAAGGGCCTGAATTGAGATGGAACAGGGCTTGTTGAAGGACCATAGTGGGAAGGGAGAGCAGAGGGAAGAAAGTGGCAGGAGATGAGCTTAGAGAAGGTGGTTGAGCACTAGGCTCTGAGTGCGGTGGGAAACGAGTTTTTTTACCCATGACATGATCTCATTTACAATTTTTAAAGTATTACTGTGGCTGTTACCAATTTCTACAGTCCGTTTCCGTAAGAGTGGAAAGGAGACCAGTTCTGATGCTGCTGTGGCAGATGAAATGGGAGCTAGCCCACATTGGGCTGGTGCAATGGAGGCGATAAGTGATTGGAGTCTGAATATATTTTGAAGATAGAGCCTTCAGAATTGCCTTATTGTTTAAATACGAATGTGAAAGAGTCAAGAATGACTCAAGTTTTTCATGTGAGCAACTGGTAGAATGTAATTGCCATTCCTGTGATGTGCAAATCTGTAGGAGTGGGTTTGAGGGGAGCCTATCAAATTAAAACGTTGGATATTTTAACTTTGATACCCAGGTACAGATGCCAAGTCAGCAACTGATAGCATCTAATAGAGATGTAAATTCTAATATATAAAGCCACGGGAGCCTGTGAGATTACCTAAGGAGAGAATGTTAATAGGGAAGTGATGAGAGGTTTGAGGACAATAATTCTTCAGCATTTAGCAGCTAAGAATATGATACTGAGAGCTAAGATGGACATAGTTCCACATGCCAGGAACTCTCAAGCAGTTTGTATATCTCAATCATTTAAGCCTTGCAGCCCTCACGGTTATCTTCATTTTATAGTTGGGAGTTGTTGGGGGGAGCCAAGGTGAAGCACTTGGAGATGAAATAATCTTCAAAGGTCACATAGCTACAAGTAGCAGTGTCAGAATTCAAGGTAGCCTCGCTCCAACAGGAGCCTGTGCTTTTGACCACTATCTATACTGCACTCCCCGGTAAAGGATACTGAGGAGGTGTAGCCCATGGGCTAGAATACAAAAGTAGAGGGATATACTCCCGGAAGCCAAGTAGAGTTTCTAGGCAGGAAAGAGGGAGAGAGAAAAGAACTATCAGATGACACTGATGGATCAAGAAAGAGTGCTGCAACTTGGCAGCTGGATTTAGCAAAATGAAGGCTCCTAGTGACCTTGAGAAAAGTTCTTTCATTGGATTGATGAGTTCCAAAGCCCAGTTATATGGGATTGTGAGAGAATGGGAGATGAAGGATACAATTACAATTTTGAACATCTCAGGAGATTTGCTATAGAGGGGAACAACAGAATGGGCTGATACCTGGAAGGAGGTCCAGAGTAAAGGAGTTTTTAATTTTTATTCTTGTTTCTGAAAGACATTTAATGGACAAAACTACGGTATACTTATTGGGAAGTCCAGTAGAGGGGAGAACGTTGGTGCAAGCAAGAAGGGCTGTGTGCTAGGTTGTTGCATAGGTGAGAGGGGATACAAATAACAGGTGTAGCTGTTGGAGTGTGGATAGTCACAGACAGTAGGAGTAATGTGGATTCAGGTGCAGGTAAATTGGTAGATTTGGTGGCATGTGGGTGGATAAAGTCTTTTTCTAAAGACCGTTTTTAATGACAGGCCAACTAGGATAACTAAAATATGGTATATTCATATAATGGATTATCAGTAAAATGAAGGACTTAATGCAACATGGATGAACCTTGAGAAGATACATCAAGCAAAAATCAGTCACACAAGACCACATATTTTATGATTCCATTTACAGAATATTAACAGGCAAACCCACAGAGACAGAAAACATGGTTGCTTGGGGCTGGGGTAAGTGAGGGGAAAGCTAAGGAAATAGAGATAGCCCACGGATGCAGGATTTCCTTTAAGGTAATAAAGATGTTCTAAAGTTGATTGTGATAGCTGCCCAATCCTGTGAATATACTAAAACCATTGAATTGTACATTTATGTGGGTAAATTTATAGGCTGTGTGAATTTTACCACTAAAGTTACTATAAAAACAACTAAGAGTAGTCAGGATTAAGGAGAAACTTGCAAATGGAAATAGATATCCAGGACATGAGAATATGGATTTACTAGGAAAATGTTAAGATTGCTGACCAGAATGAAGGATGGACTTGGGCTGTAGTTACGAAAATTTTAAATGAGAGCAGTCAGCATACTGGGGGTGGGGCAACTCACAGCCACATCCAGGTGAAGATTAGGCAGAAGAGTTGCATTGAAAACCATGCTGGGGATTTTTCAGGCAGATATGGTGAGGGAGAGCCATGGACTCCAAAGCAGGTAAGGAGGAACATAAAGACATGAAGGGCCTTGGCGGGCATGAGCCTGGTGGGATTGAAGATTGGAGAAAGGAGACCTGGAGAGAATAACCTGGAAAGAGAAGCGGGTAAAGAGTGGGGTACTTGAATTGGGAATTTGGAAGAAGTAATGTTATTAGTGATCAAACCTCTAGAGCTCCTAGAGGTGGTGGCTCTGGTAGAATGGAAGATAGGGTTGTCGGCCAAAAAAGTAGAGAAACTGACTCATTCCTCTCTTTCTGTGAAGATCCCACTGAAATTTTGCATCTTCTGCAAAATTGTCTAACTGATGTAGTTGATCACTCCCACAGTATTTAAGTCACACCTTTTACATGTAGTGTTTTATGTCCGTCTCCCTGACTGCATACACTCTGTGGTCCTTCTTGACAGAAGGCCACCCTATGCACATTCTCCTGAGATGTCAAGGTCCACATTGGACTCCAACTATGAAATAACCTTCCTTTTTCCCACCTCCCCCATAGCCCTTTAATGTACTTGTTCTTTATTTCACACCATTCTGGGCATCTTTGCTGTAGATGGCAATGGTGTCTCCCCCACCTCCTTTTTTTTTAATTGTAAAACGGCTGTTTTTTGAATCAGGAAATATTTACAGATTCTTGGTTATTTTTAGTTAAACTCCAGTGTGTTTTCTGTACTCCTCAAATTTGAATACAGGCACTTGGAGTTACCACGTTTTTGGTCTGCCCTCAAACCTTACTTATTAAAAGTTTGTTTCACAGGTCTGAGCCCTTTTTTGTTTCATCTGTATTTCAGGAGAAGTTAATACCATCACTCTTCTGATGATGCATTGACAGCTGCATTCGCTCAGTTAAGGCAGAGAGCTGTGTTCCTTCATCGCTTACACCCCATCCTTCCTGTCCACTAAATGTCTTCAGTGTTTTCACTTCGGTCTCTTGTCACTCATTGCTGGATTCTCCAAATAAGTGCCTAACTACTCTCTAGGGGCCTTCCTGTCTTTGTTATCCTGTATACTACTTGCCAGAAGGACCTATCAAAAACAATCAGAGAATCATTTATTCCTGCTAAAAATTACTCGGTTTTCTGCACCACTAGAAGTCAAAGTCCAAGTTCTTCCTTGTGGCATATATGGTCTCTGAATTGCCCTCACTTAACCTCTTCAGCCTCATAAACCTCATCTGTATTTTCCTCCTTCCTTCTTAGTTTTCATCAAAAGTCATTTTATTGTGGTTCTCTGGACAACGCACGCCACTGTTTTACCTTGCTATGCCTTTTCAAAAGCTGCTAGTAATGTCTTGATAGTAGTGTCCCTCCTTAACTCACACTGGCCTTGTCTGTTTTCCTTTGAGATCCAATTCAGACATCCCCGGGACCCCCACTCAGATTCACACACCAGGTTTATCACTTCTACCTTTGTACCACCGTGTGCCATCTCCTACAGCAATTGAAATTTGTCAGTTTCTACTAAACTTTGTCCATTTTGAAGGAAAGGACTATTAAATGAGGTAATAGAAAATTCAGATATTTAATACATAATGTGAATGAATTGGATTTTTAAAAAATTTATAACTTTAGAATACTTGTCAGTGATATCACACATATTTCCAGATGAATTGAATAATTGCTTTGAATGCCCTTTTAACCTGAGTAATTCACAATATACTCTGATGTATGCATCATGCCACCTTTCCTAGCTGGCATGCTTGCCAAGGTCTTCTGCCACCTAATGTATTTTTAATATAATTTGATTATAAAAGCATTACATGTTCACTGCAAAAGGGAAAAAAGGAACTACAGATGGAAAAAATGTGTGGTCTGAAGGCCATTTGGGGCTGTGGGAATGAATATTCTATCAGAAATTCAGAAATTATAAATTTAGTTGACTCACAAAGGGTCAAAAGGAAACCAGCTGACCACACATCTTTTTAGCTTTGTTTACAAAGAAGGGAAAGGATTTGAGTGTATAGTGTTTTAAGCAAATCTCACACACAAATATCCACATGTATGGGATAGGTAATTCTTTATAAAAATTGGGCTTTTTAAAAAATTGGGGAGAAATGCCAGATATAGGTGAAGGGAAGGAAGGAGCAAATCACACTGCCACGTGTGTACCTATGCAATAATCTTGCATGTTCTTCACATGTACCCCAAAACCTAAAATGCAATTTTAAAAAATTGGGCTTTTATAGATTTATGATTATTGTAAATATTAACCCTGTTAATCTGTTTATACCCTCAAATGAATGCTGTAAAGTACTTAAGAGATGTGGTTCTTCAGACTGGGGTTGGCATTTTATTGTATTGGCCCATTTTGTCTCTCCTGTACAAAGTTGAGGTGGCTTTGCATCCTTTGGCCACTGTCAGATACTTGAGGAAGCCAAGTCACGGGGCAATCAGGAGTAGGATCTTCCCATTGCCCTTCAGGAATCATTTTCCTTTTGAAGACTCATCTCAACTAAATTCTCTCGTTAAAATAAGATGCTTTGAAACTGTTTCCCCTGTTTTTTTGGTGTGTGTTTTTTTTTTTGTTTTTTTTTGTTTTTTTTGTTTTTTTTTTGGTGTTATTTTAAAATTTGGCATGGCCACTTAAACCTATAGATAGGCACCAGAATGTGCTACGCTGACCTCCATAACAGTAAACGTTGGTCATTCTAGTCCTGGAAAACAAATCTTTCCTAATAAAAGGTGATGAGAAAGTAAAGTTCTGTTTGTTTCAGGTGTTTCTATATAATGATACACCTATTAAAAGACTGCCTGGGCCGGGCGCGGTGGCTCAAGCCTGTAATCCCAGCACTTTGGGAGGCCAAGGCGGGTGGATCACAAGGTCAATAGATCGAGACCATCTTGGTCAACATGGTGAAACCCCGTCTCTACTAAAAATACAAAAAAAATAGCTGGGCATGGTGGTGCGTGCCTGTAATCCCAGCTACTCAGGAGGCTGAGGCAGGAGAATTGCCTGAACCCAGGAGGCGGAGGTTGCGGTGAGCCGAGATCGCGCCATTGCACTCCAGCCTGGGTAACAAGAGCGAAACTCCGTCTCCAAAAAAAAAAAAAAAGACTGCCTGGACATAGCATTTTGTGTTTTGGATTAAAGTCCACAGGTATTGGGACTACACTATTCCTTTACAAAGTGAAAGCAAGGACATGTTCTGATGCCCCAGTGTATGGTGTATACTCAGTAGATATTTCCCAAATTACGTAAAGAAAGTTTTCTTTTGATCTGAGATACGGTATAGGTGGTGTCCTGACCTGTACATGTTCATTGTCTGGGATTTTCCCAAAGATTCTGAAGAGCCTGTGAAGGGGCAGTCATCACCTCATCCATTTCACAATTTCTGGCATTTTTGCTGTGGTAATTAGCATTTCCCAACTTTAGACCTGACATAGGGAAGTTTAGTCTATTTTTTTCCAGTTACCCAAGTACTTGACTTTAAACTATGGCAGGTGTTGGAGAAGCAGGAAGAATTGATTAAGATTTTAATTATCAGAAGTAGAAATGTGTTTTTTGCAAAATTGAATTTTAGTGTTAGGATATTTATTAACTTTCTAAACAGATGTGCAGAATAATAATTTCAGCAGTTACATGAGCCAAACACTGAACTCACTCATATATTTTATCCTACTTGATCTCAGTAAGTGGCAGTTATTATTACTATGCCCATTTTATAAGCCAGAATACTAAGACACATGTCTAAAAAGATACTTCACTGAACATTTCTCTTTAAACATTTAGAAGAAGATATTTTTGTTTATGTAAATACCAAAGCTGGTGAGTCTTTAGGTTAAAAGAGTTACAAACTTGTTTACATACATTTTCAGGTCCACTTTAGTGCTAAAGTTTAACAAGTACTGCTGGATAGCACATTGTGAGTAGCGAAAACATAGAAGTTATTGTTTATCATGATAATTACTAATACATAAAATCTAGAAACAGGACTTGTTAGTTTGCTAAAGTAGGTGGGAAGAAATTGACAAGTTGTAAACCTACAACAATAACATCATGTTGGGGAAGAAAAAAATAGTACTAAAGTATTGGCCATTTTTCTGATCATTGCTACCTGATGATAACCCGTAACTTGCTCAGAGACCTTTCTGCAGCACGTAGGTGAATGGCATTTTCTTAGTATCTGGAATGTTTTCCATTATGTTCCTTTTATCATAATGGAATATGACTGAATAACTTTCAGTTACAGTATTATATATTTGCCTTGCAATATTTGTATTTGCAAAGGAATAAATTGAGAGATCCTAGTGCTTATCTGTTACTTAAGTGGTGAACCCCAAGCAGAAAATGATGGGTTGTTGAACTTAACGTGACTCTTAACACCAGTATGAGCAAACCCTCATATAAGTGGGAAAATAAAACCAAGAAGTCACTATTACTTTCAACAGCATCAGCCTTACCAGACTTGCCATCTTTGAAAGAATGAATAGAAGGTGAGCTGCTGAACACTGAGCATTATTCACGTCATGATGGCCTCGAAAGTTAAATACTGTGCTGTGCTTTGAAAAAGGAACTGTAACAATAAACTTAACATTTGCGTATGGATCTTTGTTTTGTAGACATTAGTGTTTAATTGATTTACATTGCATAATAACTACAGGCATTTTAATATGGACTAAGTGTAGCATGGAATCAAAGAGATCTTCCTTTTTACTGGGTTTTCTAGGTCTGTGACCTCATTTTTTTCCTAGTAATAAGTAAAAAGACTTAGCTTGTAAATTTTCCAAGTGTGCACCTGCGGTATGCTTAGTTGGCTTGAATAGTTATTGATAGTGAATGTATTCATCTCATTTGGACTTAGCACATTGTGTTTCTCAAATGTATTTGGAGTGGGAAAACAGCCTCTAATGAAAGCACAGGAGATTTTGACATACTGTTCAAAAATAGGTATTAGCATTACTATTTTCTTTCGCGTTTATTTTGGCCCCTACCTGTATTAGATACTTTAAAGATGTCTTTGCAGTTGCTTGCCTTAGCTTGTTACTGGACCTCACACTGGGTTTGTGACAGGTAGACTGGCAAACAATATGAAATTTGAAGATGGTGGATTGAATTTTGTGCTTTAAGCTCCACAGAACACAGCTGAAACTGAAGTGTCCATCTTCTGTCCTATTTACATTTTTATTTTTATCATCTTTTAGGCACTCAAGGAGTTGCCCCGGGTCCTGTAATCGGACTCCAGGCACCATCTACTGGTCTTCTTGGCGCCCGGCCCGGCCTCATCCCGCTCCAGCGCCCTCCGGGAATGCCTCCACCTCACTTACAGCGGTTCCCTCTGATGCCGCCCCGTCCCCTGCCGCCGCACATGATGCACAGAGGCCCACCGCCAGGACCAGCGGGCTTTGCGATGCCTCCGCCTCACGGAATGAAAGGTCCCTTCCCACCGCATGGCCCCTTTGTTAGGCCTGGTGGAATGCCAGGGCTCGGGGGCCCAGGGCCAGGCCCAGGGGGCCCTGAAGACAGAGACGGAAGGCAACAACCGCCGCAACAGCAACAGCAACCACAGCCGCAGCCGCCCCAGCAACAGCAGCAACAGCAGCAGCAGCAGCCGCCACCATCACAACAGCCTCCACCATCACAGCAGCCGCCGCAGCAGTTTAGAAATGATAACAGGCAGCAATTCAATTCAGGTAGAGACCAAGAAAGGTTTGGAAGAAGATCTTTCGGAAATCGGGTGGAAAATGACCGGGAACGGTATGGGAACCGTAATGATGATAGAGATAATAGTAACCGTGACAGGAGAGAGTGGGGAAGGAGGAGCCCTGACCGGGACAGGCACAGAGACTTGGAAGACAGAAATAGACGCTCTAGTGGGCATCGAGACAGAGAGAGAGATTCTAGAGATAGAGAGTCTCGTAGAGAGAAGGAAGAGACCCGAGGAAAGGAAAAGCCTGAGGTAACAGACAGGTCAGGTGGTAACAAAACCATTGAACCTCCCATTAGCCAAGTGGGAAATGTAGACACTGCTTCAGAACTGGAGAAAGGGGAGTCTGAGGCCGCAGTCCTAAAGCCTTCTGAAGAGTTACCTGCTGAGGCTACCTCATCCGTTGAACCCGAAAAGGATTCTGGCTCAGCAGCAGAGGCTCCTCGTTAGAGACTGGAATTTGTGAAAATGTGACAGTGACACTTCCTGGAGTGTAGAGCTTGAGGTGTACAGATGCTGTATTATATCTGCTCCCGCTGTACTGCAGCCCCGCGCCAGCTGGTGGGGATCTGTAAGCAATTTGATTGCTTCCCTTCTATTTAAAAATAGCCACAAAATAACAAAAAATACTGAAAATATGAATAAATATTACCCTTTTTGCTGTAACTTTTTAAAAGTTTTGACTTTAAAAAGTTTACAAATCGTAATTAGAAGTGCTCTCTATTTTTTTTTTTTTTTTTTTTAATTTAAGACAAGGTAACGGTGAAAGCTCCTCAAAACAATAGGGATGTTTTTAATAAACTCTATTTTCGTAACAAACTTTAATGTGTGCTATTCTTCCTACACTGCATTAAGGTGGAAAAGGATTGTTCACTGTCAAAGTTTGATCTGTTAATACTGTATTGGAGTCTAAATTAGACTTGAAATGAAAATAGACACTTTATGTAGTTATTCTCACTTTCATATGTAATACTTTTGATTTTTAGGTAAAGGTTAGTTTTAATGTCAATTGAAAAGCTGTGTTTGCAATTTCAGTCGAAGTTTTCTTTTTTCCCTCATTGGCTTTGTGGTAAATGTTGCCCTAATTAATTTGTAAGGAGATTTTGCTGGAGTAAGTTAGATCCCGGTGTTACGAGTTGTACTACAAATTATCTGATTGCCTGGGTATTACGTTGAAAGGTTGCATGTGTGTGTTTTTTTTTTTTTTTAACCATCCTATTAAATTTTTCAAAAGGGTAAAAGAATCAAGGTTAACATTTGCAACCTAAAAGGTTTTTGCCATATGTTTGAGGACTTCACTGCAACCTATTGTTTTCTTATATAAGCCTTGCCTGTTGCCTCTACGTTTAATTCCCCTGCTGGGCAGAGGTAAACCGAACTTTCTCCCCACATGTACTTTCTTTTGCTTAAAGTTGCTGGGTTAACTAGGAAAAATCATAGGTTATCCAAGAATTGTCACATGAAGACATTCAAAGCCAAGCCAAGCCTTCATCTGAAATTGCAGGAAATCCAGTGCCAAGATCTGATGTCACACTATCCCAGTATTTATGGCCTCAAAGTTGTTTTTAATTAAACTCTTGGTTTCAGTGTGTTGAGCAGTTAACCTTGTCTTTGCCTTCATCCTCAGGCAAAGCTGCTTTATTACTCTGGTTTTTAAATAAGATCTTTGATTTGATGGGGAGAATATGTCTAGGGCAATGTCCTTATATTCCTGCTTTTAGAAAATGAGAGGAAATTTTGAATTTAAATTATAAAACTTGTCCTTAATTTTACACTGTCCCACTGAGAAGTTTAAAAGTCCTAACAAATGGGCTTGGAAGAAAATGTGATTACCCAACATCCAGACTTCAAGGACTTACAGCCTGTATTTCCAATTGAAAGTACTGAGACCATCCTATATGCACATGAATAAGCTACTACTAGTGCGATTTTACATGTGAAACTTTAAAAGGCTTAAGTAGGTCTCTGTATTTGAGTTATTCCACATGTGCAACAAACTGCATTAGGGAAATCTGTTAAATGCTGTTTTTTAAAGATTCTCTACCAAGATTTAAAGGATGGTTGTTTTCACCACTTACTGTGAGCATATTCTTTCCTGTAATTTTAAAACTTCAGAAACACTACAACTTTGTCTTCAGTTTAGCTTTTCCTCTCCTCAATCATCTTACATTTGATAAAGTACGTATTTATGAAGAAACAGGTTTGTCACTTATTCTTGGTTTATCAGAAGTAATTTCCAATGGAATAAACTTGTCAAACCTGAGTTAGATTAATATTTAATAAAAGCATTCCCTCATAGGTACATAATACATTAAGAGAAAGTGACTCAGAAACAGCCAGAACCCACAATAAAACATTTCCTTTGTTCCATCTTCTAATGCTACAGATTTCTTTAAAGGGCTAATCTTTACCTCTACCCTTGAATGTGGAATTTGTGCCACTCTGGCACATAGATAATACTGCTAACTGAAGCTGTAACTGCCTTTTAAAGCTAAATGTTATCAATGGCTCCCTTACACCGTAACAGCTTTTTAAAGTAAGGAGGTACTTTATGAATGCTAAAATCACGAAGCAGGGACATCTCCCTGAAGCTTACAAAGGAAAGCCTATTGGTCCAAGCAGAGTTGTTAGTTTCAGCTAAAAGACCTGCTGTTTAAAAAATAGGCATTTTGATGGTCTCAAAACACTTTCAAAATAAAATGCTATCAGTTAATATTAGTAAATCTGTTCCACTGAAGCTATTTACATAAATATCAGAGCTAATTTGGTTTGAATTTGGATTCTTTAATAGGCTCAAAATAGGGCCATACAGGGTGTTTATTCACAGGCTTGAAGAGAATTGAAATTCTGACAAGTTTAATACCCATCTGTGATTAAGTCTGGCAAAATACAGGTCACTAAAACATTTTAATTTGAGGTTTATAAAACTATATAAATCTTCCAAGTGATTATAAACCAGTTTCTCATTACAGGTACTTTAAAGCAACTTTTTTTAAAAAATCACACAATTATGCTTTTAAGATTACAGTGTTTAATGTCAGGTTACATTTCTACAGCTAGCAGGATAACAGATGAGTTAATGGGACTCAGACTACATCCAGGGGAATGTTTATTGGGCGATCCCAATGACACCACAAGCCAAACGACTTCCAGCGTTTCCTGTCTTTGTACTTTCTTCATTTCCACCTTTGCCCAAGTCATCTGCTTTTTCATGGACCTGTAAAAAATTTTAAGAAGATAACTCTGGGCTGTCAAGTAATCACTACCTCTTCCCAACAATACCTAAAAGATGTTTAAGAACCCTGTAATATTAGAAAAATAACATTAATCCTACTAGTAGAGAAATATACTAATATTTAGTAGTTTAAAAGTAGAAACGACTACTAAAGGCTTTGTCTAGGTGTTGCAAAGACATTACCTTTAAACAATAGGTAAGTGTTGCTATGTCTAAATGAAAATACTAAAAACCCAAGTAACTGTGTTGTAGACCACCACACTACTCTTAATCCTCCATAAATTACAGTAACCTTAGTTCAGCAGTGACTCTTTGGCAGTTTTTTAAATTGCTTTGGAAAAAAAAGTGAAAGTGAACGAAAAACCTCAAAATTTCATGCCAAATGAGAAACAGGCCTATAAATAAGATACAACCCTAAAAATACCTTCATCTTTTAGCAATAGTATTTTGAATTTTGCTCATCAAACCTTTATAAATGACTTTTCTGCTTTACAACTATGGCTCAGGAAAACCATAGAAAGGGTCACCTGAATGGATGGGACTAATGACTGTTGTTAATGCCCTCAAGGGTAGGTAGAGAGAGCCTCTGCTTGGCGTTTGGCATGAACCAGATGCAGTTCCCCAGGATAACTTGGGGCAGCAGCTTTCCACAAGTTATACCAGTCCTGATAACCTGCAGACCTGAGTGAACATGAATACTGAAGTCCGTCCCAGGTTTTAAACTTAACAAAATGTTCTGTTTAACAAGTGAGAAACCCAATCCTGGCAAGAAAATCTGACCACTTTAAAACCAAACATTACTTCTGTCTTTCCCAATTCAGATCTTCTAATACGCTCAAATGTAACCTGCTTTTTACTGCATCTTAGCAGAACAGTGTTCTTAACTGACCTAGATGGAATAATTCATTTTCACTGTAATCATCCAAAAAAATTTGCTTTTCCAAATTTGAACGGCAAGTACAATTTATTTGGATCTTTAGAAACCACAACTAACAATCATGAAGTGCAAAGATACATGACTGTATGTCAGAGGAAGTTTTATGCACATCCTTTCCTGAGAACTTACCACCAACGTGCGGCCAATGATGGAATGGTCTCCTGAGAGTGAGATCACAGTGTCTTCAATTGACACATTGGCCACACCGTCTTTACCAGCAGTCACATTGCCCAGGTCTCCAACATGCCTGATAATGAAACAGCATCAGATGGATCAGGGCTCATTCCACTAAACATCAAGGTAGTTCATGAGCTAAATTAAAACTTGACTGAGTAAACACAAATTTGGAAACAAGTAGCTAGGCATTCTAGACACAGCTCTTCCAACAAGGCTTCAAGTCTACAGACTAATGCTCTGGGAAGAAAGATAGGGGTGCACCTCGTTTCAGAGGTACCAAAGGGTAAACTCTCAGTTACTGAGTTAAGCCTGTTAATTTCTGGCACAGCTAACAAAGCTATGTCCCAGGGCCTCTGTTACAAAAATAATTTTGTCCTTTAATATTTTCCTGAAAGGCTTTCAGAAAAGACGCATACAAACGGAGTCTCAACTAGTTTTCAATTTCAATTTTTTTTAATCTAAGAAGTTTCCTATGTTTCATAATGATGACTGATTTTGCTAGTGGTTGACAGTACTGTTATTCATGACATTTCCTGTATTCCCTTTGGCACTTGTATTAGTTCTATATTCAATAAATGCTACAAAACCAAATCGTTTTAAGTGTCCCCATTTGTCAACTCCTTTAAGCCCAGCAAGTAAGCATTCCAGCATTTGGGGGCAGGGGGTTAGATGAGAGTCAAGTTCAAAAGCAAAGGTGGGGAGCAGACAGAACTACCTTGGCACGTATTTACAGTAGTACACCACACGGACTCCAGAAAGCTACTGCCATTATTAAGAGAGTTAAGCATCTTGTTGCTCACCTCTCTTCATCCTCTGGCCCACCATGTTTTCTGGATAGAGGATTAAAGTGAGGACCTGCACTGGTACAGCCTATTTATAAGGAAAAAAAAAAAGCCAAATTATGAATTAAAGTTCCCAAATACATTTTAAAAATAAACACTGCTACAACTTCCAACAGAGAGAGCAAAGGCCTGCATCATGACTTCTGGGATAAGCAACACCTTGGTACAGGCACAGTGAGAAGGGAACAGAAACAAGTTCTACGGCCAGGCATGGAGGCTAACACCTGAAATCCCTGCACTTTGGGAAGCTGAGGTGGGTGGATCACCTGAGGTCAGGAGTTTGAGACCAGCCTGGCCAACATGGCAAAACCCTGTCTCTATTGAAAAAATACAAAAATTAGCCGAGCATGGTGGTGCACACCTGTAGTCCTAGCTACTTGGGAGGCTGAGGCAGGAGAATCGCTTGAACCTGGAAGGCAAAGGTTGCAGTGAGCAGAGACCACACCACTGCACCGCAGCCTAGGTGACAGAGCAAAACTCCGTCTCAAAAATAAGTAAGTTCTAACTACTGTTGGACACTTGTAAAGTTAATAACCCTTCTCTGGGCTTTGGCTTCTTCACTGTAAAATAAGGGGACTACACTGATCTTCAACAGTTTTTCTATTAAAATCCCATGGTTATGATCCAAATTTTTAAGAAGGTAGTATTCTTTAACTACAAAAATCTCATCTCCCCAGCAACATACTATCAAGCAGTTCTATCTGTGCCCTTTACTTGGGGCAGGCAGAATATTCAACAGCATCTTGTGTGCCAGGGCCAAGACTGCTGCCTTACACAACTCCAGGGGTGGCATTCCGACTGTATCCTGTTTAGAGGGCACTCCTGTGCACCAGGGGATGACATTCATAGAGCACAGCCTCGACGGCACAGGAGGCCCTTTCGTAACACAGCTGTCTTCATTCAGCAGCAGCCCCCCGACCCTCCGCCCAAGAGTCCCACACAGGGAGAAAAGCAGGCAAGTTACAGGACACAGCAGAGCAATCACCTCCCAAACTAGAGGCGGGAAAGCCAAAAAGCAACTTGGGGAATTTCAGCAATTTCAGAAATGAATCCAATTTGATCATTCAATATCACTATCTGGAACTAAATGAGCAAGATGAATAAAGTTAATTTAAGAAGAAATCTATAAACAAAAAATTCAGATTATTATTCAAATATGGCACAAGATCACCAAATGCAATTAAACCCATAAACGTTTGTGAACTTGCTTGGAATCCCAAATTGGGAGGCCAAAGTGGGTGGATCCTAGCTACTCAGGAGACTGAGGCAGGAGAATTGTCTGAACCCAGGAGGCGGAGGTTGCGGTGAGCCGAGATCGCGCCATTGCACTCCAGCCTGGGTAACAAGAGCGAAACTCCGTCTCAAAAAAAAAAAAAAAAAAAAAAAAAAAACAAATTAGCTGGGCGTGGTGGCACAGGCTTGTAATCCCAGCTACTCAAGAGGCTGAGGCAGAGAAGGGCTTAAACCCAGGAGGCAGAGGTTGCAGTAAGCCGAGATCGTGCCACTGTACTCCAGCCTGGGTGACAGCTGTGAGACTGCCTCAAAAAAAAAAAAAAAAAAGAAAGGAAAATTTGGCATTTCTCCGAACCTACTCTGGTTCAGTGTCTGATTTTTAAAAATACTTAAAATTTTTTTTAAAAAAGCTTATTCCAAAGCACCAATAATCACCTATCTACAGTCCACCTTCAGATTGCGTACTTTTGTCCCACTAAGGAGCCTGTGTTTGGGGCATGCTCTTATATGGCATTATGCAAATAAATAGAGCCCTTTGCTTGAGGCACCCACCCTCAACCCCCAGCTCAAACACATGGGATCACTCCCAAGAGTTAAGAGCTCAATTTCTTATTTTCTTTTTTTTGTTTTTTTGTTTTGTTTTTTTTTTTTTTTGAGGCGGAGTTTTGCTCTTGTTATCCAGGCTGGAGTGCAATGGCGCGATCTCAGCTCACCACAACCTCCACCTCCTGGGTTCAGGCAATTCTCCTGCCTCAGCCTCCTGAGTAGCTGGGATTATAGGCACGCGCCACCATGCCCAGCTAATTTTTTGTATTTTTAGTAGAGACGGGGTTTCACGATGTTGACCAGGATGGTCTCGATCTCTCGACCTCGTGATCCACCCGCCTCGGCCTCCCAAAGTGCTGGGATTACAGGCTTGAGCCACCGCGCCCGACCGGTCAATTTATTATTTTCTATTGCATTCTTTAAAAAACACCCTCGCCGAGCGCAGTGGCTCAAGCCTGTAATCCCAGCACTTTGGGAGGCCAAGGCGGGTGAATCACGAGGTCAAGAGATCGAGACCATCCTGGTCAACAAGGGGAAATCCCATCTCTACTAAAAATACAAAAAAATTAGCTGGGCATGGTGGCGCGTGCCTGTAATCCCAGCTACTCAGGAGGCTGAGGCAGGAGAATTGCCTGAATCCAGGTGGTGGAGGTTGCGGTGAGCCGAGATCGCGCCATTGCACTCCAGCCTGGGTAACAAGGGCAAAACTCCGTCTCAAAACAAAACAAAACAAAACACCCTCTACTACAACGAAGCCGGTAAGACAAAAAACATCAACCCTTTCCCCTTCTTTTCCATGCCTAGGTGTCAAAGACCAGTTTTGCAGCTAATCTTAAGGTTGATCATAAGTTATTTCACTTTGATGTTTTTTGTTTATTTCTAAAGCTATACTACACCAAATCTTAAGACAAAGGACACTGGACATTAAGAAACAGGTCCACCCCAGTCTTCACAATCTAGAGCAATTACTTTTCTTCCTGTCTCACTCTGCTAGCATTATTACAAAAACAAGATATGGTTCTAGTTTCTGTAATTTTAGCACAGTGCTTATACAATAAAGTTGACCTCTTTTTTAAAAGAAGAGTTGAGGGTTTTGCCAGGCACAGTGGCTCACACCTGTAATCCCAGCGCTTCAGTAGGTTGAGGATGGACCGCTTGATACCAGCAGTTCAAGACTAGCCTGGGCAACATGATGAAACCCCACCTTTAGAGAAAATACAAAAATGAGCCAGGCGTGGTGGCGTGTGCCTGTCGTCCCAGCTACAGGCCAAGGCATGAGGCTCACTGGAGCCTGGGAAGCTGAGGCTAACAGTGAGTTGTGATCGCACAGCTCCAATAATCACTGCACTCCAGCCTGGGTGACAGAGCAAGACTCTGTCTCAGAAAGAAAATGAGTTGAGAGGTTTTAATGTCTAGGGGCTAAACATTACAACTAGGCTGAGCAAGTACGGGTCACCAGCACAACGCAACACCCACCTTGTGTATTATCTCCAAACTGATGAACATGGAATCCATGCAGGCCTTCAGCCAATCCTTCAATGCTTCCCCACACCTTAACTGGTCCATTACTTTCCTTTAATCAAAGAAAAGTGCGAGAGAGTTACTGAACCAAGAAAACAGCTGATTTACCTTCACCCCTCACAGGCAAGTAAAAAACCAGACCTGGGAGTGGAAAAATCTGTGTCCAAATCCCAGAACCACCACTTTCCAGCCAGAAAACCTCCAGCAAGCTGCTTAACTGCTCTAGGCCTGTGTCCTCAAAGGGAGATGGTAATCTTGTCCCTCACTCAATGCGCAAGCGCTGTGGCCAGGCTTTGTGATTAAATAACATAAAAAGCACCTAACGGAGTGGTAAGCATAGTGAGTACCTACATATCAGGGCTAGATACTTTGTAGGGTTTGACTATTACAGCAAAAATGTAATATTAAGTACCTATTTATTTAGTAAATACTTCTGAACAGGCCATATTTGTACATGTTGAATACACATGCACATGTAAACCTTTTTAACTCAAAGGTGTATGTCTCATCCTATGCTCATTAGTACCTTGCTTTTTCTTCACATAGACACTCTTCCATATGGCATACAGACTTGACTCTTAAGGAAAAAGGTACCCTGGAAATGTCCAACAGGCAACCCTAGGACCCCTGCTCCCCACTCCCCCACTCAGTGAGTGTTTTTCAGTTTCCATCATAGGTTTTTGTTTTTTCTTTTTTTTCAGATGTAGTCTCACTCTGCCGAATATGCTGGAGTGCAGTGGTGCGATCTCAGCTCACTGCAACCTCCACCTCCCAGGTTCAAGCGATTCTTCCAAGTTCAAGTGATTCTCCCCCATCAGCCTCCTGAGTAGCTGGGATTACAGGTGCATGGCACCACACCCAGACAATTTTTCACATTTTTAGTAAACACGGGTTTCACCGTGTTAGCCAGAATGGTCTCGATCTCTCATGATCCACCTGCCTTGGCCTCCCAAAGTGCTGGGATTACAGGCGTAAGCCACTGCACCCAGCCAGGTATTTTTAATTAGCAGTCAGAAACTATCCTATTCCACTGCCCGTGGGAGAGGATTGATTCCAGCCTAACCAGAGATACCAGTGTTTTCTGAATTCTTTTCAAGCACTGAAACCTAGATAACCCTTCCACTCTACCAAGAAGATGATAAGCAGGACGGTCATTCAGGTAATGGTGCTCAGCGGCTACATACAGAAATCAAGGAAATTACAACTAGATCTGACTAAAATAGACATAGCGTCCACACCACAGTCATACAACACGTTAGTGTCTCTTATTTTTACCTTGATTTGTTTTCAAATAGGCAGGGCCAACAGTTAAGAGGCATTAGCCCTTAAGAGGTGACTTTCCACTGGAAAATACTACTGCTCAAACAAAGTCTTCTGGCAATTGCTGCCTTTTTTAATTCTTTTCTTTTTGAGAGTAAATGCCATGACCCTTCTACAACCTTTAATTTTGAAAAAAACTCAACTGTGAAAGTTGTCCCTCAAACACTCTTTGTTATTAAGAGCACAGAGCCAAAAAGAGCAGGTTCTTTCAAACCTCCATTTAACAGGTAATGCATTGGGAACATGTAAGCAGCTGTGCCTGGGTACAACCCTACAGGGACCAGGCTGTTAACTTAGGGGAATGACACAGGCCTGGGAAGTGAAAAAATACACGAACTGCTTCAGCTGTGCTGCCCTTGGGCCAATGAAGGCTCAGCATGAAGAGATCTCCAAACACTCTCCAAGAGAAGCTAGGAAAACTGGACTAATTTATAGGTGAAAAATTCTGATTCGTAAAAGCTGGCAACAAGTCCAAGATTTTAACCACAGAATGGGCCAAGCCAAATAGGTGACAGCCAATTATCGCTGCATATCTGGAGAGCTGGAATGTTCCACTATCCAAGGATCTTTCTCAGGTACAACGGGCATCACCAAAATGAAGCCTGGAGCTTAAAGAGGGAACTCTGCAAGCTGCCAGGGAAGGTAGAAAATGCCAGAAACCTGGGTTCATGCATGGATTCTCAATGGCCAGGGAGGGGGATTCCTCAAAGGCTCTTAAGACCAGCACTGGTGAATTATGTGAGGAAAACTCAAGAGGGACACAACAAAGTGACTAATGAAACCTGCAAAATGAAGTCAAATGGCAAAGAACCTTTTCCAGAAAATCTGAAGGCCTAATAAAGAAAAAAGCTGGCCGGGTGCGGTGGCTCACGCCTGGAAATTCCACCACTTTGGAAGGCTGAGGCGGACGGATCACAAGGTCAGGAGATCAAGACCATCCTGGCCAACGTGGTGAAACCCCGTCTCCACTAAAAAAAAAAAAAAAAAAAAAAAAAACCAGAAATTAGATGGGCATGGTGGTGCACGCCTGTAGTCCCCAGTTACTGGAGAGGCTGACGCAGAAGAATCACTTGAACCAGAGAGGCGGAGGGTGCAGTGAGCAGAGATCGTGCCCCTGCACTCCAGACTGAGACTCTGTCTCACGAGGAAAAAAAAAAAAAAAGCTAAACTCGTACCTGCCTCACATAAATTTCAGACACTTACACAGACTGTTCCTGTCCTCTCCTTTTTCTGTAAATCCCTTTTAAAGACTGAATCTCATTCATACAGTAAACATCCTCTCGATTTTTAAGCCGAGTACGAGACAATTTTCCACCAGTTGGCAACTTCGCTAAGGTTCTGGGGACAGTGTTATCACAACCGCCTTCCTGGCAACTCGTTTTGCAATTTTACTGATAACAGTTCTGAAAATATTTCTGTATATTTTATTCTACAAGATTCGTTCAGTTTGTCTCTGACCATCTTAGCAACCTGCCTAATGGCAGAGTAATTTTTTTTTTTTTTTTTTTTTTTTTTTTTTTTTTTTGAGACCGAGTTTTGCTCTTGTTACCCAGGCTGGAGTGCAATGGCGCAATCTCGGCTCACCGCAACCTCCGCCTCCTGGGCTCAGGCAATTCTCCTGCCTCAGCCTCCTAAGTAGCTGGGATTACAGGCACGCGCCACCACGCCCAGCTAGTTTTTTGTATTTTTAGTAGAGACGGGGTTTCACTATGTTGACCAGGATGGTCTCGATCTCTCGACCTCGTGATCCACCCGCCTCGGCCTCCCAAAGTGCTGGGATTACAGGCTTGAGCCACCGCGCCCGGCCTGGCAGAGTAATTTTAAAGCCACTTTACAAAGAAGGTGGCTTCAGAAATGCTCCGACTACAGTTATTAAGTGCCAATTCGGTGTCATGGAAACTCCAATTCTTCTAATTTCCAAATCCTAAACCCCACCCACTGACCTCAAACAACAGTTCTAAATCGTGAGTGCACATCAAAATCACCTTGGAAACTTTTAAAATCTGGAATTCCTGCACTAGGGCAGGTTTGGATGTCACTGGTCTGAGGCTGGGCTCTGGCGTCTGTGTTTTTAGTAAGATCTTCAAATGAGGTAACTGTGCATCCAGAATTAAGAATCACTGCCCTCGAAAATCCCCGAAAGGGTCAGTTAAATCTCTGGCTTTCGGAGCTTAGGAAGAGGAAAGGGACCTCTGTCCAAGGATACCTTCTCTGCCCTTGCAGCCCAACCATGACCTAGAACAGCCAGCAAACTTTCTTGCAAAGTGCCATACAAAACGGTCTCTGTTGCGTATTTTTCTTTTCCAAAGTCTTTTAAAGATAGAAAAAACATTCTTAGCCTTAGAGCTGTTTACAAAAGCGGAGACTCCCTGACCTAGAACGCTGAAGTCGGAAACTGGAGAGGGATGCGAAGACCAGGGGTCCCCCGGCGCAGTCGTCACCCCCGGGCCGGGCCTGGCACTGCGCCACTCGGCGTCCGCGGAACCCACAGAACGAGAACACAGCCAGGCAGGGGAGGAGCACAACCGCTCCAAGCACCACGACCGACCCCGCGGCGGCTGCCCACCGACCCCCCGAGGCCAGCGCGCCCGCCCCCGCCCCGGCCGCGGCAATCCCTCCCCGCGCTCCTGCCACGCGCAGGCCCAGCCCCGCGGCGGCCTCAGTCCCACACCCCGCGCCCGGGCGCACCAGGTGACTCAGCACTTAGCGTACGCCGCACCACCGTGGGCGAAGGCACCGACCGGGCGGTACAGGCCGGGGCCGGGGCAGGGCGCGCGACTAGGACAGCCCCGAGGCCTGGCTGGCGGCCCGCTCCAAGCACGGATGCGTGGGCGGGCAAGCTGGCGGGAGAGGTCTTGCCACGGGCCTCCGCCCCGGCGCTTGCCTTCTGCTCGAACTTGATGGTGCCCTGCACCGGGCCGTCGCCCTTCAACACGCACACCGCCTTCATCGCCATCACTCGCGAGGCCACTCCCGGATCCGAGTTCCAAGGACTACCCGCGAAACCACAGACGCTGCAGAAGAAAACGGCGCAAACCCGAGCCCGGCAGCCCCGGACACTTTATAGGCCGGACCTCCGCGCCCCACCCACTCTGGCCCAGAACCAATCGCCGCGCGCGCGATCAGCCCGCCTTCTGCGGCAGCCTCGGGTCGTCAGTGGCCGGGACGGACCAGGGGCGGGGCCAAGGGGCCGCGTGCGCTGCAGACTCCCCCCGCCCCACGGCCCGGAAAGGTCCAGAAACCCGAAACGTGGAAAAAAAAACACATTTTTCTCCACATGGGCGCGTCGTCCGCCGAATGCAGGACGCGGCATTGGCAAAATGAGGTACAGACAGTGCGCCTTGGCCATCTGAAGTCACTTTATCTAGAAGTGTCGTTAGTTATGACTGATTTTGGTCACAGCGTCTCATTTGTTACTCAGAAATTGGGGCGTACCAAGATGGATGCTTTGGTAGTTTTCATTTTTTTTGTCTTGGTTTTCAGTTTTCTGAAGGTGTAGGAAGTCGTTACACCTCAATCCCCGGCCTCACCTTTTCTTCCCCTGCAATTTTCTTAGTCCTTAGCACAGAGTTTATTTGGTTGGCAGAATTCCATACTCCTTTTACATTTTTCCTCTTTGGCAGGACCACAGCCCTACAGTTAACGAAAACGGCAACTAGTTGGCTTCTAGCATCTCCTGCGTTTTTGTCTGGCCCCAAGGCCACAACACTCAAGGAGAAGGATAGAATGATAACATAATTTATGATCCCTCCGTACAACAGGATGATAAAGATGACTTATCTTTCAAGGGAATATTTCAAAAACATATTATGAAATGAGAAAATAGTACAAACTACTTTTTCGGGGGAGGAGTGATTGTTTTTTTGAAACAAATTCTCGCTCTGTCACCCAGGCTGAAGTGCAGTGGCACGATCAAGCTCACTGCAGCCTCCACCTCCTAGGTTCAAGTGATCCTCCTGCGTCAGCCTCCCAAGTACCTGGGACCACAGGCATGCGACACCACAGCCAGCTAATTTTTGTATTTTGAGTAGAGACGGGGATTTCACCATGTTGCCCAGGCTGGTTTCAACCTCCTGAGCTCAAGCCAGCCGTCTGCTCTCCTTCGCCTTCCAAAGTGCTGGCATTATAGATGTGAGCTACCACGTGCAGCCTAGCATTTACTTTTGAGCATGGCAAAATACTGAGACTGAATTCAAGTCCAGTATGAACAACAGAATCTACTCCAGCCTTGTTTGGAATACACTGTTATCTATGTATTTACTTATTATTTATGTTATTTAGACCCTCAGACTCTAATGCATCCTCTATCAGAGAAACACAATTCACATTTTTTGATCATCTTCCAGGAAGTATGCAAAATTGTAGTTTTGCTTGTTGTATTTAGTAGTTTACAGACATTTAGTATATTCTAGACGGTTACATAAACAGTGCAAATGCTGGCCAAATGGCCTTTGCCCAAGGCTGAAGTTTCTTTGGGTTCCAGGAAGTTCAGCAGATTTCAGTTCATTGTAATCTTGCCAAGGGAGCCACCCGTCGACACAAGAGAGCTTTGGAACAGTGAATTACTTTTCTTTTGAGATGGTCTAATGATGCCAGAGTGGTGCCTTCCTACGACGATCCTTACACCTGAGCAAGGGAGTTCCATACTTTATTTTATTTATTTATATATTTTTATTTTTATTTTTTTGAGTCAGAGTTTTGCCCTCGTTACCCAGGCTGGAGTGCAATGGCGCGATCTCGGCTCACCGCAACCTTCACCTCCTGGGTTCAGGCAATTCTCCTGCCTCAGCCTCCCGAGTAGCTGGGATTACAGGTACACGCCACCGTGCCCAGCTAACTTTTTGTATTTTTAGTAGAGACGGGGTTTCACCATGTTGACCAGGATGGTCTTGATCTCTTGACCTCGTGATCCACCCGCCTCGGCCTCCCAGAGTGCTGGGATTACAGGCATGAGCCATCGCGCCCAGCCCGGGAGTTCCATACTTTAAAGGGCCCTGTTCTGTCCCTCTTCCGGCATCATCTCCCATGGACAAAAGAATGTGTTGAGGCCGTATGCGGTGGCTCATGCCTGTAATCCCAGCACTCTGGGAGGCCAAGACAGGAAGATCACAAGGTCAGGAGTTTGAGACCAGCCTGGCCAGCATGGTGAAACCCCATCTCTACTAAAAATACAAAAAAATAGCTGGGCATGGTCGAGCATGACTGTAATCTCAGCTACTCGGGAAGCTGAGGCATGAGAATTGCTTGAACCAGGGAAGCGGAAGTTGCGGTAAACTGAGATTGTGCCACTGCCTTCCAGCATGGGCAACAGAGCGAGACTTCATCTGAAAAAAAATGTGTTGAAGCCAAGAAGGTACTCCTCCCAAGAACATCGTCTCTCCTGGAACAGGGTTAAGGAATTTAACTTCATGATAATTCAGGGTATTTGTGTCGTCCTAATTTAGAATGTCAAATCTGGTCACTGTGGACATTTTGGGCCAGATAATTCTTTGCTGTAGAGGCTGTCCTGTCCACTGTAGGATGTTTAGTAGAATCCCTAGGCCCTGCTCCCCCTACTGACTAGATACTAGTAATACCCTCCCCCTCCCTGCCAGGCTGGGACAACCAAAAATAATTCCAGACCTTGCCAAATCACTCTCAGTTAAGAACCAGTGTTTATTTTTTATTTATTTAGATATGGAGTCTCACTCTGTCGCCCAGGCTGGAGTGCCATGGTGCAATCTTGGCTTACTGCAACCTCCACCTCCCAGGTTCAAGCAATTCTCCTGCCTCAGCCTCCCTAGTAGCTGGGATTACTGGTGTGCGCCACCACACCCGGCTAAATTTTTGTATTTTTAGTAGAGATGGCGTTTCTCCATGTTGGCCAGGATGGTCTCGAACTTGTGACTTCAAGTGATCCACCCACCTTGGCTTCCCAAAGTGCTGGGATTATAGGCATGAACCACTGTGCCCGGCCAAGGACCACTGTTTAGAACACCACTTGAGTACCAGCATCCCGGAATTTCCTGCCCAAAGAATCCTGAGCCTGTATGTAGGATCCTGAACAGGCCACGCAGGGACTGTCCCTCATTGAGTTCACTGCTAGCCTTGAACACAGGCCCCGCCCAGTGCCGCAAGGAGCAGAACTGGGGAGAAGAGGCCAGGCCAGGGGCAGGCAGGCAGCTCTCTACTGCCAGCCTTCTACACAGAACTGAAACAAGTCCAAAAATTCCACGTTGGAACCTGCCTTCTAGGTCTTTATGAAGGTGTGTTTCTTAAGACAGGCTGATAGAACATATTTATGTGGCTGTGTCTTCATGATTTATTATATCTAAGCATTTGTCATATGGTATAAGGGCCTCTATCTGTGCTTTAGTCTCAGCCCTGCAAATGTTAGGGCAGGCCTGTGCATTCCAACCTGGAAACTCCGTGATCCTATGACTGTGGGGTGCTCCTGCCCCGTAATATATCACAGAGTCCATGTGTTTCAAACTGGGATGTGACTACAGGATTCAAACGTTGTTGTTGTTGGAGGCAGAGTCTTCCTCTGTCACCCAGGCTGGAGTACAGTGGTGCAATCTTAGCTCACTGCAACCTCCGCCTCCTGGGTGCAAGCGATTCTCATGCTTCAGCCTCCTGAGTAGCTGGAATTACAGGCATGCACCACCACGCCTAGCTACTTTTTGTA
The DNA here is from genome assembly GCF_048565385.1 of Saimiri boliviensis. Lineage (NCBI taxonomy): Eukaryota > Metazoa > Chordata > Mammalia > Primates > Cebidae > Saimiri > Saimiri boliviensis. Next base: position 13,702,460 of record NC_133466.1, read on the forward strand.
TTTTTAGTAGAGATGGGGTTTCATCATGTTGGCCAGGCTGATCTCAAACTCCTAATGTCAAGTGATCTGCCCTCCTTGACCTCCCAAAGTGCTGGGATTACAGGCGTGAGCCACCATGCCCAGCCTCAAGTATGTAATTTTGAAGAGTTCGCTTTTATACCAGGCCAGTTCCATTGATAGTCTCCTAGAAATCAACAGAATCCTAAAGTAGCCTGAGTTGTTTGGAACCCTGGAACATGGCTTGAATCTGACACATGTAATTAGTCAGGCATGGTGGTACCTGCCTGTAGTCCAAGCTACTTGGGAGGCTGAGATGGGAGGATCGTGTGAGCCCAGGAGGTTGAGGCTGCAGTGAGCTATGTTTGCACCATTGCACTCCAGCCTGGGCAACAGAATGAGATCCTGTCTCAACAATCATCATCATCATCATCATGCTGGGGTATGTAACTTAAAATTAAAAACAGGGAAATCAGATGAGAGGGACCTTTGCACTTGAACTCCAGGGTATAAGGAAGCAGAACAGGCAAGACCCTGTCTTAAAAAAAAGAAAAAGAATGTGGTACATGTAGACATGTAGACAGTCCAGTCTTATCAGGAGTGGTGAGGAGGAATAGATGCCTCAAGTCAGATGGCACCATGTGCAGATGACTAAGCTGCTTGTAATGTGTCATTTCAGCCTTCCTGGGAGGGAAAATTCATGTTTGGGGACCTCTGTGGTGAAAGATGGGCAACAGTCAGGTGTGGTGGCTCACGCCTGTAATCCCAGCACTTTGGGAGGCCAAAGTGGGTGGATCACCTGAGGTCAGGAGTTGGGAGACCAGCCTGACCAACACAGAGAAACCCTGTGTCTACTAAAAACACAAAAATTAGCCAGGCGTGGGGGTGGGCACCTGTAATCCCAGCTACTTGGAAGGCTGAGGCAGGAGAATTGCTTGAACCTGGGAGGCAGAGGTTGCGGTCAGTCGCGATCGCACCATTGCACTCCAGCCTGGTCGACAGAGCAAGGCTCCGTCTCAAAAGAAAAAAGAAAGATGGGCAAAAAGGTAAAAAAGGGTAGTTTTTTGATATGGAGTCTCTTTCTTTTTCCCAGGCTGTAGAGAATTGGTGCAATCTTGGCTCGCCACAGCCTCACCCCACTGAGCTTAAGTGATTCTTCAGCTTCAGCCTCCCAAGTAGTTGGGACTACAGTTTCAATAATTCTCTCTAGACCTCAGCTGCAAATCAAAGGCACCTGGCCTAGACGTAGTGTTTGTCAACCCTGGCTGCACAACAGAATCACTTAGGCAGTTAAAAACAAAAAACAAACAAAAACACTGTGCTGAGGCCCAATTATATTAAAATCTTAAAATTGTATATCTTTATTCTGTAAATACACATTTCATTGCCGTAAGAGTCATAGGAAACCCTCAGCGGTTATCAGTGGAAATGGGCTGCTTATCTGTGCACTTTTCGTCACATGAGAAAAATAAACCTTTATTTGGTTAAATAGCATGACTAGCTTTCTGTTATGTGCAGTCAAAAGCAATTTCTAACTGAGAGAGATGAGAAGCCACCAGAGGGGTGTCCACAGGCAGCCAGGATGGTCTCTGGAATAGCCGAGTGGGTGGACCAAGAGCAGATGGGGTGAGACTCAAGGCAGAGAGGTCATTTGGGAGACAGGATAAGAGCCCGCATAAGGCCATTATTGGATAAAAGCTGGGAGATGGTGGAAATGCAACCACAAAGCCCAGCCGCTCGTTACCAGTGTGTGGTGAGAGAGGAAGGTAAGGGCAGCCCGAGGTGTCCAGCCTGCTTGGTGCTGTTTACCAGGGAAAGCAGGTTCAAGGACAAAGGGCTTCATTCAGGACAGGGTGCATGTACAGTGCCTGAGGAACCTAGAAGTGCCAGGCTGGAACTGTCCCCTTGGATATGGCTTTAAGCCTCAGGATCATTCCTAGGTCTGGACTCCCGTCTCAGAATTAACACACATCCTATTCAAAGTTCTTGTTATGTTTTGTTTTGTTCTGGTTTTTTGAGACCAGGTCTCACTGTCACTCAGGCTGAAGTATAGTATTGTGATCTCAGCTCACTGCACCCTCAACTTCCTGGACTCAGGTGATCCTCCCACCTCAGCCTCCCCATTAGCTGGGATTACAGTTGAGCATCAATATACTGAGCTGATTTTTTAAATATTTGGTAGAAATGGGGTCTCCCTATGTTGCTCAAGCTCATCTAGAACTCTTAGGATGAAGCAGCCCGCCTGTCTCACTGGACTGTCCATATCTCCTCATATCTCTTTTAATTCTACCAGTTTTCTTTCATGTTTTTGAGACTTTGTTATTAGATATGTACATATTTATGACTTGTATGTTCCTGACATATTGACTCTTGTATCATTACTAAATGTTCCTCTTTGTCTCTAGTAATATTTTTTGACTTAACATTAGAGATGGCCACATAACTAATGACTGTAATCCTCTTATGGTGACCTTTTTTTTTTTTTTTTTTTTTGAGACAGGGTTTCACTCTGTCTCTGTCACCCAGGCTGAAGTACAGTGGCCCAATTACGGCTCACTGCAGTCTTAACCTCTGAGGCTCAAGGATCTTCCCACCTCAGTCTCTCAAGTAGCTGGGACTACAGTCACACACCACCATGCCCTAATTTTTGTATTTTTTGTAGAGTTGGGGTTTTGCCATATTGCCCAGGCTAATCTCAAACTCCTGAGCTCAGGCAATCCTCCCACCTTGGTCTCCTAAAGGGCTAAGATTATAGGTGCATATACTGCCACCCCCAGCCTACTATTTTCATAGTATATCTTTTTCTATGTTTTCACGTTCCCCTTATTTGTTTGTCTTTGAATCTAGGGCATAACTCTTGCAGACTGCCTATAGTTAGATTCTGCTTTTTTTATCCAATCCAAATATCTGGTTTTTTATTGGAATGTTTAGATCATTCACATTTAATGATTTAATGGTATGTTTGGATTTGCATTTACCATTTTGCTATTTGTTTTCTTTTGTTGTTGCTTCATTTACTTTTTTTTATTTTGTATTTTTTTTTTTTTTATTTTAGAGACAGGGTCTCGTTCTATAGCCTAGGCTAAAGTGCAGTGATGTGATCATAGCTCACTGCAGCCTGGAACTCCTGGGCTCAAGAGACCCTCCCATCTCAGCCTCCCAAGTAACTAGGACTACAAGCAAACACCAGCACACTCGACTAATTTTTATTTTTATTTTTTTTGTAGAGATAGGGTCTCATTATGTTGCCCAACCTGGACTTGAATTCCTGAGCTCATGCAGTCTACCCACCTCAGCTCCCAAAGCACTAGCATTGCAAGTGTGAGCCACCGTACCCAGTCTGCTATTTGTTGTCAATATGTCTCCTGTTTTGGTTTCTCTGCCCTTCTTTCACTGCTTCTGTGTTAAATATGTTTTAGTACACCATTTAAATTCTTTTTTAAAACTATTTAAAAATTTATTTTCTTAGTCATTGCTTAGTATGGATTCTAATATATATATTTTTTAATGATAAGAGCCATCTCAAAGTAATTTTTCCAGCTTGAGGTATAATTGACAAATAAAACTATATATTTAAGTACAACTTAATATTTTGATAACATTGTGCATCTTATCTAAATATAGTTCAGCTTAATACTAATTTAATTCAGATAAAACATAAAAATTTTGTTTTAATAAAGCTCAATTCTCTTCCCTCTTTTTTGTATTATTATATGTATTACATTTATACATCTCATAAGCCCAACAGTACAATGTTATGATTACTTCTTTACATAATATTATGTCTTTTTTTTTTTTTTTTTTTTTTAGACGGAGTTTCGCTCTTGTTGCCCAGGCTGGAGTGCAATGGCACGATCTCGGCTCACCGCAACCTCCGCCTCCTGGGTTCAGGCAATTCTCCTGCCTCAGCCTCCTGAGTAGCTGGGATTATAGGCACGCGCCACCATGCCCAGCTAATTTTTTGTATTTTTAGTAGAGACGGGGTTTCACCATGTTGACCAGGATGGTCTCGATCTCTCGACCTCGTGATCCACCCGCCTCGGCCTCCCAAAGTGCTGGGATTACAGGCTTGAGCCACCGCGCCCGGCTGTCTTTTTTTTTTTTTTTTTTTTGAGACAGAGTTTCGCTCTTGTTACCCAGGCTGGAGTGCAATGGCGCATTCTTGGCTTACCGCAACCTCCACCTCCTGGGTTCAGGCAATTCTCCTGCCTCAGCCTCCTGAGTAGCTGGGATTACAGGCACACACCACCATGCCCAGCTAATTTTTGTATTTTTAGTAGAGATGGGGTTTCACCATGTTGATCAGGCTGGTCTCGAACTCTCAACCTCAGGTGGTCTGCCTGCCTCAGCCTCACAAAGTGCTGGGATTACAGGCGTGAGCCACTGCGTCCAGCCAATATTATGTCTTTTTTAAAAGTTAAGAGAAGAGGCCAGGGGCGGGAGCAAAAGGGGAGGATTATCCTGAACGCTTAACTCGATAAACTGAAGAGGAAACTACTGAAAGGCCCGGGCAGTAGGTGAGGACTCCCAGTCTGCTACTGGCAGGACCAGGGCGGTGCCAGCAGCAGGATCGTGTGCTGACGAGGCACTGACTTGGTGTATGAAGCTGCTTGTTTTGGCGCAGGTCTATCCTTTTTTTTTTTTTTCTTTTGTTTTTGGTGACAGAGTCTTGCTCTGTCACCGAGGCTGGAGTGCAATAGCGCAATCTTGGCTCACTGCATCCTCCACCTCCCAGGTTCAAGCAATTCTGCTGCCTCGGCCTCCTGAGTAGCTGGGACTACAGGGGCACACCACCATGCCCAGATAATTTTTGTATTTTTTTTAGTAGAGACAGGGTTTCGCCCTGTTGACCAGGCTGGGTCTGTCCTTTTTTTTGCAAAAGAAGATAGGGATTGCAACTGCACCTGTGGTCCTTATCACTAACGACCTCCTCCATGCACAAGACTTCCTGGGCACTGAGAGGCAAAGTCCATGAATGGCTTTCTCTTCATTTCATTTTGTACTCAGAAGCCCTTGTTATCAGGTCAGGCAGATATCGTTATCCCCATTTGCAAACTGGGTTTTGTTGGTTTTTTTTTATGATGGAGTTTCACTCTTGTTGCCCGGGCTGGAATGCAACGGTGTGATATTAGCTCACCACAACCTCCGCCTCCCAGGTTCAAGAAATTCTCCTGACTCGGCCTCCCAAGTAGTTGGGATTACAGGCATGTGCCACCACGGCTGGCTAATTTTGGATTTTTAGTAGAGATGGGGTTTCTCCATGTTGGTCAAGCTGGTCTGGAACTCCCGACCTCAGGTGATCCGTCCGCCTTGGCCTCCCAAAATGCTAGGATTACAGGCGTGAGCCACCACACCCGGCCCTTAAATTTTGCTTTATTTTTGTGAAAGAAATTATATTCACATGGTTCAGAAACCAAAACATAAAAGGGAACAGGCCGGGCTTGGTGGCTAATGCCTGTAATCCGAGCACTTTGGAAAGCTGAGGCAGGCAGATCACCTGAGGTTAGGAGTTGTGGAAAGCTGAGGCAGGCAGATCACCTGAGGTTAGGAGTTTGAGACCAGTCTGGCCAACATGGTGAAACCCGCTCTTTATTAAAAATACAAAAATTAGCCAGGTTTGGTGATGTGGGCCTGTAATTCCAACTGCAGGGGAGGCTGAGGCAGGAGAATCTCTGGACCCCAGAGGTGGAGGTGAGAGTATATTGCGCCACTGCACTGCAGCCTGAGCAACAGAGCGAGACTCTTGTCTCAGAAAACAAAAAGGGAATAGATGGGAGGGTTTCACTTCCATCTTTAGTCATGTGTATGTACCATTTATTTTTTGAGACTGCATCTCACTCTGTCATCCATGCTGGAGTGCAGTGGCACAATCTCAGCTCACTGCAACCTCTAACTTCTGGGTTCAAGCAATTCTCCTGCCTCAGCCCCCAGAGTAGCTGGGACTACAGGCATGGGCTACCATGCCCAGCTAATTTTTGTATTTTTAGTACAGAGAGGGTTTCACCGTCTTGGCCAGGTTGGTCTCAAACTCCTGCCCTCAAGCGATCCGCCCATCTCAGCCTCCCAAAGTGCTGGGATTATGGGTGTGAGCCACCACACCCGGCCAGTACCACTATTTATTGAACTAACCCTTATTACAGTATTCTTGTAGGGCTGCCATAACAAATTACCACAAATTGGGTGGCTTAAAACAACATACATTTATTTTCCCAGAGTTCTAGAGGGCAGATATGCAAAACCAAGGTGTTAACGGGTCTGCAGTCCCTCTGATGGATCTAGAAAAGAATCTTTCTTTGCCTTTTCCAGCTTCTGGTGGCTCCAGGTGTTCCTTGGCTTGTGGCCCGGTCACACCGATCTCTGCCAGTATGGCCATGTGGCCTTCATCTCTATATGTGTCTGTTTCTGTGTGTTCTGTACTCTTCTTCCAAAGACACCCATCATTGGGTTTAGGGTCAACTAACTCATGTTGTGGTAGGAGTTATTAAGAAATTATTTTAGGCAGAGAGGAAAATTGATCCTTGAGAAGTTTTCGTTTTTAAAGCTGCTGGAGAAATGTTCCTTATAAAGTCCTGGTTCTCAGAGCCAGGCAGACAACCTTTGATATGCAAATGCAGGCCATTAAAAACTGGGTCCACCCAAACATGGCGATTCCCACCCTCTTCTTCTTGCCCTTGCCCCCCTCACCCCCCCCACCATGTGCCTGGCAACATGGCCGCCCCCACATATCTTGACGTGTATAGAACCTCATGGTGCCCTGTATTTGCATATTAAAAGGCTAGGGTGGAAGGGCCAGCTTTTTATCCAGCTGCATGAATGACATGCCTGGTCTAACCAATTCTCTGAGCCCTATGCAAATCAGACACCGCCTCTTCGAGCTTCTCTATGTACCCGGCTGGTTTCCGACCCACTTGGGGTCTCCTCTTTCAACTTTGGAGAGACCCACCCCCCACCCCCGCCGCAGTCTCCGTAGCAGGGAGCTTCTTCCTTCTGCCTTCTCCTTTCTTGCCTATTAAGCTCTCTGCTCCTTAAAACCACTCCATTTGTGTCCCTGTCATTTTATCTAAACCGGTACGAGGACCAAGAATCCTCGAGTTCCTCCACTCATCGGAGCCATATCAATATGACCTCATCTTATGTCAAGGGTCCCCAGTCCCTGGGCTGCAGATCAATACTGGTCTGTGGTCTGTTAGGAACTGGCCACACAGCGGGAGGTGAAGGGTGAGGAGTGAGTATTACCGCCCGAGCTCTGCCTCCTCAAATCACTGGCAGCATTAGATTCTCATCATGAACCCTACTGTGGACTGCGCATGCAAGGGATCTAGGCTGCTCGCTCTTTATGAGGATGTAATGTCTGATGATCTGAGGTAGAACCGCTTCATCCCAAAACCACCTCCATCCATAGATATATTGTCCCATGAAACCAGTCCCTGGTGGGTGTGAAAAAGGTTGGGGACCATTGTCTTAACTAATCACATCCACACATACTGTATTTTCAAATAAGGTCTTTTTTTTTTTTTTTGAGACGGAGTTTCGCTCTTGTTACCCAGGCTGGAGTGCAATGGCGCGATCTCGGCTCACCGCAACCTCCGCCTCCTGGGTTCAGGCAATTCTCCTGCCTCAGCCTCCTGAGTAGCTGGGATTACAGGCATGTGCCACCATGCCCAGCTAATTTTTTGTATTTTTAGTAGAGATGGGGTTTCACCATGTTGACCAGGATGGTCTCGATCTCTCGACCTCGTGATCCACCCGTCTCGGCCTCCCAAAGTGCTGGGATTACAAGCTTGAGCCACCGCGCCCGGCCTCAAATAAGGTCTTATTCACAGGTACGCCATGGACTAGGACTTGAACTTACCTTTTCTGGGGGACACAATTCAACACATCTCGCCTATGGATGGACTTGTAACTGTTTACAATTATTTGCTATTGTTGCATAGGTACACACATGGCAATGTGGTTTGCTGCCTCCGTCACTCCCGTCACCTACATCTGGCATTTCTCCCCATGTTATCCTTCCCCGGCCTTCCTCCCCCCACCTCTGTCCCTCCCTTGGCTCCCCACAACAGACCCCAGTGTATATTGGGTGATGCTCCCCTCCTTGTGTCCATGCGTTCTCATTGTTCATCACCCACCTGCGAGTGAGCACATGCGGTGTTTGATTTTCTGTTCTTGCGTAAGTTTGCTGAGAATGATGGTTTCCAGATTCATCCATGTCTCTACAAAGGACACAAACTCATCATTTTTTATGGCTGCATAGTATTCCATGGTATATATGTGCCACATTTTCCTTGTCCAGTCTATCGTCCATGGGCATTTGGGTTGGTTCCAGGTCTTTGCTATTGTAAACAGTGCCACTATGAATATATGTGTGCATGTGTCTTTATAAAGGAATGATTTGTAATCCTTTGGGTATATACCCAGTAATGGGATTCCTGGGTCAAATGGAATTTCTATTTCTAGATCCTTGAGGAAGTGCCACACTGTCTTCCACAATGGTTGAACTAGTTACACTCCCACCAACAGTGTAAAAGTGTTCCTGTTTCTCCACATCCTCTCCAGCATCTGTTATCTCCAGATTTTTTAATGATCGCCATTCTAACTGGTGTGAGGTGGTTTTGATTTGCATTTCTCTAATAATCTGTGATGATGAGCATTTTTTCATATGTTTGTTGGCCTCATATATGTCTTCTTTTGAAAAGTGTCTGTTCATATCCTTCGCCCACTTTTGGATGGGTTTGTTTGTTTGTTTTCTTGTAAATCTGTTTTAGTTCTTTGTAGATTCTGGATATTAGCCCTTTGTCAGATGGGTAGATTGCAAAAATTTTTTCCCATTCTTTTGGTTGCCGGTTCACTCTAATGATTGTTTTTTTGCTTTACAGAAGCTCTTGAGTTTAATTAGGTCTCATTTGTCTATTTTGGCTTTTGTTGCCAGTGCTTTTGGTGTTTTAGTCATGAAGTCCTTGCCCATGCCTATGTCCTGAATGGTTTTGCTTAGGTTTTCTTCTAGAGTTTTTATGATGTTAGGTCTTATGTTTAAGTCTTTAATCCTTCTAGAGTTAATTTTTGTGTAAGGTGTCAGTAAGGGGTCCAGTTTCTGCTTTCTGCACACTGCTAGCCAGTTTTTCCAACACCATTTATTAAACAGGGACTCCTTTCCCCATTGCTTGTTTTTGTCAGGTTTGTCAAAGACCAGATGGTTTTAGAGGTGTGGCATTGCCTCCAGGGCCTCTATTCTGTTCCATTGTCTATATCTCTGTTTTGGTACTAGTACCATGCTGTTTTGATTACTGTAGCCTTGTAGTATTTAGGTAATGTGATGTCTCCAGCTTTGTTCTTTTTGCTTAGGATTGTCTTGGCTATGCAGGCTCTTTTTTGGTTCCATATGAAGTTTAAGGTGGTTTTTTTCCAGTTCTGTGAAGAAGGTCATTGGTAGCTTGATGGGGATAGCATTGAATCTATAAATTACTTTGGGCAGTATGGCCATTTTCATGATACCAATTATTACTAACAATAAGCATGGAAAGTTTTTTCATCTGTTTGTGTCCTCTCATTTCACTGAGCAGTGGTTTGCACTTCTCCTTGAAGAGGTCCTTTACATTCTTTGTTTGTTGTATTTCTAGGTATTGTATTCTCTTTGTAGCAATTGCGAATGGGAGTCTGCTCACGATTTGGCTCTCTGTTTGTCTGTTATTGGTTTATAGGAATGCTTGTGATTTCTGCACATTGATTTTGTATCCTGAGACTTTGCTGAAGTTGCTTATCAGTTTAAGGAGATTTTGGGCTGAGACGATAGGGAGCAGAAGTGGTTATACTTGTATCAGACAAAACAGAGTTAAAATTAAAAACTATCATAAGAGACAAGGAAGGACATAATATACTGATAAAATGGCCAATTCACTAGGAAGACATAATAATTATAAATATTCACTCAACATCAGAACACCTAAATGTATAAAGCAGACACTGACAGAACTAAAGAGAGAAAGCAGAACAATAATATCTGAGCCTCTGGTTACTTTGCAAACAGGAAAAAAAATACAATTATAGTAAAAGACTTCAATATCCCACTCTCAATAGTGTATAGAACATCCAGACAGACTATTGATAGGGAAACAAATGATTTGAACAACACTGTAGGCTAAATGAACCTAACAGACACACACAGAACATTCCACCCAACAGCAGCAGAATCCACATCGTTTTCAAGTGCACGTGGAAAATTCTCCAGTATAAATGGTAATGTCAGGCCACTGCCTTAGTCCACGTTGTGCTGTTGTATCAGAATACCTGAGACTGGATAATTTATAAAGATTAGACATTTATTTCTCACAGCTCTGAAGGCTGGGAAGTGAAAGACCAAGGTGCTGGCAAGTTTGGTGTCTCTGCTTCCAAGAGAGCACCTTGAACATTGCACCCTCCAGAAGGGACGCACACTGTTCCTCACATGGCAAAAGTGCAGAAGACGGTGAGTTCGCTCCAAATAGCTCGTTCAATTGCAGCGTTAAATCCACTCAGGAGGATAAAGCCTTCATGACCTAGACACCTTCCATTAAGCCTCACTTCCCAAAACTGTTGCATTGGTGATTAAATCTCCAAGACCTAAGTTTGGGATGGGACAACCATTCAAACCGTTAACAGTCACAAACAAGTCTTAACAAATTTAAGAAGACCGAAATCATACCAAGTATCTTTTCTGACCACAGTGAAATAAAACTAGACGTTAATAGCAGAAAAAAAGAAAAAAAAAAAACAACTCTGAGGCTAGGCATGGTGACTCATGCCTGTAATCCCAGGACTTTGGGAAGCCAAGGCAGGAGGATTTCTTGGGCTCAGGAGTTCAACCTGGGCGACAAAGTGAGGTCTCATCTCTACCAAAAAGAAAAAGAAAGAAAAAAATTAGCCAGGTGTAGTGGTGCATGCCAATAGTCCCAGCTGCTCTGGAGGCTGAGGCAGGAGTATCACTTGAGCCTGGAGGATTGAGGCTTCAGTGAGCCATAATTGCACCACTGCACTCCAGCCTGGGACAGGAAGACTCTGGGGGGGAAAAAAAAACCTGGAAAATCCAAAGGTAAATCAAAACACTATCTTACGAAGAATGGAAATGAAAATACTACATACCAGCTGGGTGCAGTGGCTCACACATGTAATCCCAGCAGGTTGGGAGGCCAAGACAGAAGGATCATGTGAGCCCAGGAGTCTGGGAACAGCCTGGGCAAGATGTTGAGACCCCTTTTCTACAAAAACAAACTAACAAAAAGCTAGTCAGGCACTGTGGCAAATACCTATAGCCCCAGCTACTTGGGAGGCAGAGGCAGTAGGATATATAGAGCCCAGGAGTTCAGGGATGCAGTGAGCTATGATTGTGCCACTGCCCCCCAGCCTGGGCAACAGAGTGAGACTCCATCTCTGAAAAATTAAAGTAAAATAAAAAATAAAGAAAATACTACATACCAAAACTTATGGGATGAATCAAAAGCAGTACTTAGAGGGAAGTTTATAGCAATGAATGCCTATATATTACAAAGAGAAAACATCTCAAATAAACAACCAGACTTTACATCTCAAGGAACTAGAAGAAGAACATCAAACTATTCCCGAAATTAACATAAGAAATAATAAAAATTAGAGAAGAAATCAACAACATAGAGAATAAAAAATAGAAAAAAATCATCCAGGCACAGTGGCTCATGCCTGTAATCCCAGCACTTTGGAAGGCCAAGGCTGACAGATCACCCAAAGGCTGAAGTGGGAGTATCACTTGAACCCAGGAGTTTAAGATCAGCCTAGGCAACATAGCAAGACCCCGTTCAGTATTTAAGAACAAATGTAGGGGCCGGGCGCGGTGGCTCAAGCCTGTAATCCCAGTACTTTGGGAGGCCGAGGTGGGTGGATCACAAGGTCAAGAGATCGAGACCATCCTGGTCAACGTGGTGAAACCCCATCTCTACTAAAAATACACACACAAAAAATTAGCTGGGCATGGTGGTGAGTGCCTGTAATCCCAGCTACTCAGGAGGCTGAGACAGGAGAATTGCCTGAACCCAGGAGGCAGAGGTTGCAGTGAGCCGAGATCGCACCATTGCACTCCAGCCTGGGTAACAAGAGTGAAACTCGGTCTCAAAAAAAAGAACAAATGTAACTAAGGGTATGAAAGACTTACAAAGAAAAAACAACAGAACATTGGTAAAAGAAACTGAAGAAGACACAAATAAGTGGAAAGACATCCCATGGTCATGGATTACAAAACTTAATATTGTTAAAATGTCCAATGCTACCCAAAGTCATCTGCAGATTGAATGCATTCCCTGTCAAAACCCCAATGGCATTTTTTACAGGAAAAAAATTCTAAAATTCACATGAAGCCAAAAAAGACCCCAAATCGCCAAAATATTCTTGAAAATGAAGAGCAAAGCTGAAGGCATTATACTTCCTGATTACAAAATATATTTTAAAACTACAGTAATTAAAAAAAAAAACTACAGTAATAAAAACTACAGTAATGAAAACAGTATGGTACTTGTATGAAGACAGACATATAGACCAGTGGAACAGAATAGAAAGACAACAGAATCTGCAGATAATGGTCAGCTGATCTTTGACAGGGATGCCAAGAATACACAATGACAAAAATCTCTGCAACAAATAGTGTTGGGAAAATGGGATATTCACATGCAAAAGAAAGAAATTGGAGCCTTAATTTATACCCAAAATCAACTAAAAATGGATTAAAGACTTAAATATTAGACCTGAAACTATAAAACTCCTAGAAGTACACATAGAGGAAATCTTCATGATATTAGTCTTAGCAATGATTTCATAGATATGACACCAGAAGCACAGACAACAAAAGCAGAAATAAAAACATGGTTCTACACCAAACTAAAAATATTCTGTGAAGCAAAGGAAATAACAGAGTAAAAAGGCAATCTATAAAGTGGAGTAATGGCAGCAAACCATATATCTTATAAGGGGATAATTTCCAAAATATGTGGGGAACTCCTACAAATTGAGAGCAAAAAAAAAAAAAGATAACCCAATTTTAAAATGGGCTGAAGACTTGAATAGACAGTTCTCCAAAGAATCCATCCAAATGCCCAACAAAAAGATGCTCAGTGTCACTAATTCTGGAAGGCTGTTCTTGCACTGCTATAAAGACATACCTGACACTGGGTAATTTATAAGAAAAGGGGTTTAAGTGACTCACAGTTCTGCAGGCTGTATGGGAATCGTAGCAACCTCTGCTTCTGGGGAGGGCCCGGGAAGCTTCCAATCATGGCAGAAGACAAAGCAGGAGCAGGCACATCACATAGCAAGAATGGGAGCAAGGGTGGGAGAGACTGGTGGGGGAGGTGCCACACACTCTGTGTGTGTGTGCGCGCACGCGCGTGCGCATGCGCACACACATGTTAAGGTCTTGATCTGTCACCCAGGCTGGAGTGCAGTGGCGCGATCTCAGTCACTGCAGCCTTGACTTCCCTGGCTAAAGCAATCTTCCCACCTCAGCCTTTGGAGTAGCTGGAACCACAGGCATACACCACCACACTAAGCTAATTTTTGCATGTTTTGTAGATATGGGGTTTCACCATGTTGCCCAGGCTGGTCTTGAACTCCTGGGCTCAAGAGATCCACCACCTCAGCCTCCCAAAGCCACACACTTTTAAACAACCAGATCTCATGAGACCTCATTCACTATCTTAAAGACAGCACCAAGCCATGAGGAATCCACCCCCATAACCCAAACACCTCCCACTAGGCCCCACCTCCAGCACTGGGGATTATAGTTCAACCTGAGATTTGGGTGGGGACAAATATCCAAACTATATCACTAGCCGTCAGAGAAATGCAAATCAAAACCACAATGAGATACCACCTTACACCTGTCAGGATGGCTATTATCAAACAAACAAAAAGTGCTGGTGAGGATATGGAGAAACTGGAACCCTCTTATGCTGTAGATGGGAATGCAAAATGGTGCAACCACTATGAAAAATAGCATAGAGTTTCCTCAAAAAATTAGATAGGGCCAGGCTCAGTGGCTTATGCTTTAATCCGAGCACTTTGGGAGGCCAAAATGGGCAGATCACCTGAGATCAGGAGTTTGAGACCAGTCTGACCAATATGGTGAAACCCCGTCTCTACTAAAATACAAAATAAAAATAAAAAATTAGCTGGGTGTGCACCTGTAATCCCAGCTACTCGGGAGGCGGAGGCAAGAGAACCAATCGAACCTGAGAGGTGGGGGTTGCAGTTGGCCGAGATTACACCATTGCATTCCAGCCTGGGTAACAGAAATGAGACTCTGTCTCAAAAAAAAAAAAAAAAAAAAAAAAAAATGGCCAGGCATGGTGGCTCACACTTGTAATCCCAGCACTTCGGGAGGCCAAGGCAGGCGAATCACCTGAGGTTGGGAGTTTGAGACCAGCCTGACCAACATGGAGAAACCTTGTCTCTAGTAAAAATACAAAAAATTAACTGAGCATGGTGGCACATGCCTGTAATCGCAGCTACCAGGAGGCTGAGGGAGGAGAAGTGCTTGAACCCGGGAGGCAGAGATTGCGATGAGCTGAGATCACACCACTGTATTCCAGCCTGGGCAACAAGATCAAAATTATGGAGATTTTAAATGAATTAAAAATAGAAGTACCATATGACCCAGCAATTCCACTTCTGGCTATTGATCCAAAAGAATTGAAACCAGAATCTCAAGGAGTTATTAGCACTGCCATATTCACTGCAGCATTATTCATAATAGCCAAGATGCAAAAACAACCCAAGTACCCATCAGCAAATGAGTGGATAAAGAAAATGTGGAATACACAGGCAATGGAATATTATTATTCAGCCTTAAGAAAGAAGAAACTTCTGCAATATGGGACAACCATGGTTGAACTTTGAGGACATTATGCTAAGCGAAATAAGTTAGTCTCAGAAAAACAAATACTGGCCGGGCGCGGTGGCTCAAGCCTGTAATCCCAGCACTTTGGGAGGCCGAGGCGGGTGGATCACGAGGTCGAGAGATCGAGACCATCCTGGTCAACAAGGTGAAACCCCGTCTCTACTAAAAATACAAAAAGTTAGCTGGGCATGGTGGTGCGTGCCTGTAATCCCAGCTACTTAGGAGGCTGAGGCAGGAGAATTGCCTGAGCCCAGGAGGCGGAGGTTGCGGTGAGCCGAGATCGCGCCATTGCACTCCAGCCTGGGTAACAAGAGCGAAACTTCGTCTCAAAAAAAAAAAAAATAAAAAATAATAATAATAATAGAAAAACAAATACTGCCTGAGGTTAGTACCTAAAATAGACAAATTCATGCAATACAAAAGTGAAATGGTGGTTGCCCGGGGAAAGATAAATGGAAAGTTTCTTTCTTTCTTTTTTTTTTTTTTTTTGAGACGGAGTCTTGCTCTGTCATCCAGGCTGGAGTGCAGTGGCACAATCTCAGCTCACTGCAACCGCCGCCTCTCGGGTTCAAGTGATCCTCTCGCCTCAGCGTCCCAAGTAGCTGGGACTACAGGCATGCACCACCACACCTGGCGAATTTTTGTATTTTTGGTAGAGACGGGGTTTCACCACGTTGGCCAGGCTGGTCTTGAACTCCTGACTTCAGGTGATCCACCTGCCTTGGCCTCCCAAAATGCTGGGATTACAGGCATCAGCCACCATGCGCAGCCTCCATGGAAAGTTTCTAATCAACAGGCATAAAGTGTCAGTTAAACAAGATGAATGAGTCCTAGAGACCTGCTGTTCAACACTGTACCTATACTTAACAATACTGTATTGTACACTTGAAAATGTATCAAGAGGGTAGATCTCACGTCAAGTGTTCTTAGCACAATAAAGTAACTTTTTTGTGTGTGTGCCATAAATTGAGGAGTATGATTAAATCTACCTTTGGAACCTGAGTTCTAAAGTGAAATAAAATCTAACATAAAATTTTTAAATGCTTTAACTGTTAAACATACTATTAAGCCAAATCTTACAGCAGGTAAGGTTCAGTTATCATGGAGACTAAGTTAAGATTTTCAGTTCCTAGAGATTTTTTTCCCCAGAACTGCAGGCTAGCTCACAGGGGTATCTTTTGTCCATTTATTTTTGAAACAGGGTCTCACTCTGCTGGGCTGGAGTGCAGTGGCATGATCTCAGCTCACTGCAACCTCTGCTTCCTAGACTCAAAGGAACTTCCCACCGCAGTCTCCCAAGTAGCTGGGACTACAGGCACACACTACCATGCCCATTTAATGTTTTTTATTTTTCGTAGAGACTAGATCTTACCATGTTGCCCAGGCAGGTCTCAAACTCCTGGGCTCAAGCGATCCCTCTGCCTTGGCCTCTCAAAGTGCTGGCATTAAGGCATGAGCCACTGCATCTGGCCTTTCCTCAAATGTAACCTTGCCTGTCTTGTTCATTATTAAATCTCCAGTGCAGGCATAGTCCTGGCACAGAGTCAACTCTAATAAATATTTGATGAATAAATCCGTATCAAAACAAAATGCAGGCTGCTTCCATTCTGTAATTCTGCATTTTGCTAATGAAAGAATATTTGAGTCATAGAAATCAGCAAAGTAGGTAGTATTTGTTGTTAATTCATGGAGATCATAGTTGAGAAGCTCAGATTTTAGGCTTGGTCAAGATCTCAGTCTGTTAAAACTGGAAAAAGATGGAAAGTTTCTGAGTAGCACAAGGCCAAAGGTGCTACCAGACTCCCTTTATGGCAGCCCGAATGATGCTGTGAAGGGCAGTCATAATTTTGATCATGTCACGTTCATGCTGGAGAAAGAAAGAGCCAACCAAGAAATGATCACTGGGACAGATCTGGTTTTGGTTTGTTTGTTTGTTTGTTTTTCAGACAGGGTCTCACTCTGTTACCCAGGCTGGAGTGCAGTGGCATGATCTCAGCTCACCACAACATCTGCCTCCCGGGTTCAAGCGATTCTTCTGTCTCAGCTTCCTGAGTAGCTGAGATTACAAACGCGCACCACCACGCCCGGCTAATTTTTGTATTATTGTTAGAGACGGGGTTTCACCATGTTGGCCAGGTTGGTCTTGAACTCCAGAACTTGTGATCTGCCCACCTCAGCCTTCCAAAGTGCTGGGATTACAGGCATGAGCCACCGCATCCGGCCCTGCACACCACCTTTTAATGACAGTTCTGTGACAACACTCTGCACACATCATCACATTTAACCCTCACATCTCCCTGAATGTGAGGGTGCTCATACCCCTTTTACAGATGAGGAAATTGAGGCTCCAAGTCATTAAGTATTTGCCTAAGATCACATGTCTAGAATTCAATGCTTGGTCTCTGATGCCAGAGTCCTCACTTGTCCCCACCCCCACTATGCTGGAAAAGATACGGCTCACCAAGTTAGGGACAAATCTTGGTGAAAGCTTCTGGAGGCTTTCTGGTGGGTTTCAGTAGAGCCACCCAAGACCCAGTTTTCTTGCCAGCCTCTCCCTTGGTGGTGAGGATTATAGCTTTCTTAATTTTCTTATATAACTGAAATGTGTTATTATTTCAAACACTCGTTCTACTGGGTGTGTAAGCTACATCCTCAGCCAGTTTGGTTAGTCTTAGTTGATTCCACGTGATTTAGGGCAAGTCCGGGCTTCCTTAATCCCGTCAAGGGTTTTTTTCCCCAACAGAAGCTGTTGAGTCCAAAACTGGCTCATTTTTGTCTTTCGGCTCTTTGTTTAAATGTCACCTTCTTAAAGCAACCATTCCTGACATAGCTAAGAATGCCCACCCATGCATCCACTATCAGATACTCAATTTCACTTCTTCATAAGTGATAGTCATCATTGGATATTTTCCTGTTTGTTTGTTTGTTTTGAGATGGAGTTTTGCTCTTGTTGCCAGGCTGGAGTGCAATGGTGCCATCTCAGCTCACTGCAACTTCTGCCTCCCGGTTCAAGCAATTATCCTTCCTCAGCCTCCCAAGTAGCTGGGATTACAGGCATGGACCACCACACCTGGCTAGTGTTTTGTATTTTTAGTGGAGACAGGGTTTCTCCATGTCGGTCACGCTGGTCTAGAACTCCCAACCTCAGGTGATCTGCCCACCTCAGCTTTCCAAAGTGCTGGGATTACAGGCGTGAGCCAGCACGCCCAGCCTTTCCTGTTCATTTTTATTGTCTGTGTCTCTTGTCACCACTCCAACCAATACTTTACTTCTCTTGTTTTACTCTTGTGCCTAAAATAAAAGCCATGAAGACTTTGGTGCCCAAGGTTTGAGTTTGGGACTTATGCAGCTTTTGTCTATGGCATAAAGAAAGAAAACAGCTGCTTGTAGCCCGGGCTTCCTATCCAAGAAGGCAGGAGGAGACTGGAAATCCTGAAAAGGACAGCCGGAGTGGGGAGGGAAACTAGAGCGAAGAGAAGTATCTCCTTGTTGAAGACAGCCAGTTGGTGTAGAGAAGGCAGTAGGGGGTCGAAGCAGAAAAAGCTTTCTTTCTGCATTCCCAGCTCCCTAGCCCTCCCTCCGCACCTTGCCCCTGCACCCCCAGCTTCTCAGTGCCCCGCTCTTCCACTGCACCTCAGGCGGGCCTCACTCAGGCACCCCTGCTGGCTAAACTCAGCTGTTGGCTTTGAAGCCCTGGCCTTGTGGAAAAATGCCTGTTATTTGTTCTGTGCCACCCTCTGCCCATATTTGTTTTCCTCTTCCCTCCTCTCTCCCTAAATAGCCCATCTTGGCCCCATCCCTGTTGAACTTTGTCCTATTGGCAGTGGAGTATCTTTCCAACCGCCAACAGTGGTCCCATGGCAGAGATTTACAAAGTGAATCAACAGGTGAACTTACACCTACTGCACAGATTGCAAGCCAATTATTTTTGTCATCTTACCGCACTGGGAAATGTAATCTGATAGAAGAGGTTTGTTGAACTTTCAGATTCCTCTTTTTTTTTTTTTTTTAAATTATATGCCACCCAAGCTGGAAATCAGCGCCACCTGGGGGTCCTCGACGCTATAATCAGAGAACAAGATTGAGGTCGTCTGGCCCTGAGGCAAGCTACAAGCAAGCTCCAATGAGGACTTTCCTTCCACATTTGGTGAGTAGAGGAAAATACTGGGGGTAAATTTTCAATAACCCAAATGGATTGCATTTTTCCCTGTAGACAAGCCGTCATTAAATCCTTTTATGCGCTCCTCCATGCTGCTCTTTTTCTGAAATGTTCAGTGTGTGTTTCCAGTCCTGTGTTTCGGTCGGATGGGATTGCCCTTCATCACAGTTACGTGGGTTGTGAGTTATGAGCTCCTCCTCTGTGAGAGCCAACAGGGCACCCCCACTCTCCTGTAACAAGAAAAGGGTATTGTGTAGTAAAGAATTTTCAGCTTGCTTTTGGTGAGATCTGGGCTTTGCTCTTGGCTCTTGGGAGGTGATCTCTGAGCCCTTAGATTGTCCTGATGAATAATAGTGCTTTGTTTACCTGGAGGCCTTGGGCCATGTCAGACAGACACAGTGTGTTAGACCAATGTGATTTACGGTGGGAGACTTGGCCAGACCATATCAGCCCCACCCCTGAAGGAACAGACTAAAGTCAAGCCAGCCATGTCCACAAAACCAAGCCCTACTATATACTCGGACACCAACAGCCTGGTGAGTTTCCTTGGTTGGCGGCACTCCATGTATGTGGTCCGTGCACATGGTTTCCAGGAGTTAATGTTGTCCATGACTCCACTGGGAGAGGACTGCTGGCAGCTCTCCTGGACGCCACCCTATGTGTCGCTTCCCTTAGCTGAGGTTGATCTGTGTCCTTTTGCTATGATAAACTGTAAGAATAATAGTTTTCAGTAAGTTCTGTGAGTCCACCAAGTGAATTCTTGAACTTGAAAGTGGTTATGGGGACCCTTAAACTTTAAATTGGTATCTTTGGGACCCTTTCCTAACTTTATAGTCATGTTCTAGGAATGTGAGCACATGGTCTCAACAAAAACAAAAAGAAAGAGAGAGAGGGAGAGACAGAGAAAGAAAGAGAAAAGAAAGGAGGAAGGAAGGAAGGAGAAAGAGAGGAGGGAGGGAGGGAGGGAGGGAGGAAGGGCCAGGCATAATGTGGCTGTAATCCCAGCACTGGGAGGCTGAGGCTGGTGGATCATGAGATCAGAAGTTTGAGACTAGTCTGGCCAATATAGTGAAACCCCATCTCTACTAAAAATACAAAAATTAGCTGGGCATGGTGGTGTGTGCCTGTAATCCCAGCTACTTGGGAGGCTGAGGCAGGAGAATCACTCGAACCTGAGAGATGAAGGTTGCAGTGAGCCAAGATCATGCCACTGCACTCCAGCCTGGGTGAAGGAGCAAGACTCTGTCTCAAAGAAAAGGAAGAAAATTCTGACATATGCTACTAATACAGGAGCTAGAAGGAAGTTATTTAGGCAGATAGTGGGTAAAATAGGGTAAAAGAGTCCTCATCAGAATTTCTCTTGTAACAAAAGCAGCCCCCAAATCATTTATTTTCTAACAAAGAACAGCCTGAAAAATCGAGCTACAGACATAGATAAGTAAGCTGGAAGCTTGCACAGGTGAATCCTGGCAGCTGTACCAGTAGAGAAGGGCTACTTGGGGGCCAGGTGTGTTCAACATGGAGGCTCCATCTTTCCTGTTCTTTTTTGCCACATGTACAGTAAAGAAACAGGCAATATGGCGCCAGCCAGTCAGAGCATATCTGCCTAATAAAAGATTAGGGTTGCCGGGCGCGGTGGCTCAAGCTTGTAATCCCAGCACTTTGGGAGGCCAAGGTGGGTGGATCACGAGGTCAAGAGATCAAGACCATCCTGGTCAATATGGTGAAACCCCGTCTCTACTAAAAATATGAAAAGTTAGCTGGGCATGGTGGCACGTGCCTGTAATCCCAGCTACTCAGGAGGCTGAGGCAGGAGAATTGCCTGAACCCAGGAGGTGGAGGTTGCGGTGAACCGAGATCGTGCCATTACATTCCAGCCTGGGTAACAAAAGCGAAACTCAGTCTCAAAAAAAAAAAAAAAAAAGATTAGGGTCTATATGCATAGACTTAAATAATGAGCTGATTATCATACAGGGTCATGTTAAGGATACTTTTGCTCTCTAATATGCATGCCTAGCCCTGAAGAGCTGCTCTGTACTAGTTTCATCCAGATCCTGCTGGCCATAGGGTCCTTACTCTGTCTCTATCTAACTTTTTGTTTGGGCTGCTTAACTTCTACCTCTTATCTTGCTTCTTGGTCACCAGCCCCTTCACCCTGATTTGGCTCCCATGCTCTTATTCATTCTGCCCTTTATGCAACTTTTAATTCCCTTTGCTATTTTTCTGCCTCATTTTCGCTATTCTTCTGCCTCACCAGGACTTTGGGAGGCCAAGATAGGAGGATCACTTGAGGCCAGGAGTTCAGTCCAGCCTGGGCAACATAGCAAGACCTTGACTCTACAAGAAATAAAAAAACATAACCTGGGCATGATGGCATATACCTGTAGTCCCAACTACTCAGGAGGCTGAGGTGGGAGGATCACTTGAGCCCGGCAGTTCGAGGTTGCAGTGAGCTAGGATTGCACCAGTCCAGGCAACAGAGCAAGACACTCTCTCAAACAAAACAAAACAAACAGAATAACAGACAGCCTATTTTTAAAAAGAAATATGTGTTGATTGAACTGACACAAATGACCATTTTTAAAGTCAGAAAACTCAAGCACAGATTAGAAAATTAAACAGCTGGCAGCCTCAGGTTAGAAGCCAAAGCTTCAGATCCCCAGCCTGGATTTCCTTATCTACTACAGAACACCAAGGACCTGGCTGGCTCTACAATTTTATGACTCAGAATTTCTCTCAAACTGTTAGTTATGTTGTCTTAGTAGATTGAATAAATAATCTTTCTGACACAAGCATCATGCATAGGTAAGTAGGTCAGTAACAACTATACCCATCAATTTCTCTTTGGATGTGATATTTCAACCTGAAATGATTACTAAAACCCCTGAACCTGTTCTTCCCAGGAGCCCCACAGACCTCTTTTACCTTTTATATATGAAAAATTTCAAATATTCAGAAAAGTACAGGAAGTAATAAAATGAACCCATCATCTACATTTTATAATTATTAACATTTGCCAGTTTTGCTTCATGTTTTGTTTTGTAGAACTTTCTGGATTGTTTTAAAGTAAATTATGGCTGGGCACAGTAATTCATGCCTATAATCCAGCACTTTGGGAGGCAGAGGTGGAAGGATTGCCTGAGGTCAGGAGTTTGAGACTAACCTGGACAACAAAGCAAGCCCTCATCTCTACAAAAAGTTTAAAAATTAGCCAGTGATTGTGATGCTTGCCTATAGTCCCAACTACTCAAGAGGCTGAGCTGGGAGGATCCTCTGAGCACAGGAGGTCAATACTATAGTGATCTATGATTACACCACTGCACTCCAGTGTGGCTCACAGAGCAAGACCTCATCTCTAAAAATAATTTTTATATAAATTATGAAGATCATAGCATCTCAACTCTGATTAACAAGAACAATTTCTTCTATAACCATAATTCCTTTGTAACATATAAGAAAATGAACAGGCTCATGCCTGTTACCCCAGCACTTTGGGAGGCTGAGGCAGAAGGATCCCTTGAGTCCAGGAGTTTAAGACCAGCCGAAGGCCCGGTGCAGTGGCTCAAACTGTAAGATGTAATCCCAGCACTTTGGGAGGCCGAGGCGGGTGGATCACGAGGTCAAGAGATCGAGACCATCCTGGTCAACATGGTGAAACCCCGTCTCTACTAAAAATACAAAAAATCAGCTG
The DNA here is from genome assembly GCF_048565385.1 of Saimiri boliviensis. NCBI lineage: Eukaryota > Metazoa > Chordata > Mammalia > Primates > Cebidae > Saimiri > Saimiri boliviensis. Next base: position 13,725,200 of record NC_133466.1, read on the forward strand.
GGCATGGTGGCTCGTGCCTGTAATCCCAGCTACTCAGGAGGCTGAGGCAGGAGAATTGCCTGAACCCAGGAGGCGGAGGTTGCGGTGAGCCGAGATCGTGCCATTGCACTCCAGCCTGGGTAACAAGAGCGAAACTCCATCTCAAAAAAAAAAAAAAAAAAAAAAGAGCAGCCGAAACATAGGGAGATCCCATCTATACAAAAAAACAAACAAAACTTAGCTGGGCCTGGTGGTGTGTGCCTATGGTCCATGGCATTTGGGAGACTGAAGTGGAAACATTGCTGGGGTCTGAGAGGTTGACGCTGCAGTGAGCCAAGGTGGTGCCACCTCACTCCTAGCTGGGCAACAGAGTGAGACTCTGCTTCAATAAATAAATAAATAAATAAATAAAAGTCCTTAATATCATCTTATCTACAGCCCATATTCAATTTTTCCCATTTGTCCTAAATAATTTTTTCCAGTTGGTGTGAGTTAGTATAGAACAATTCCCACCTTTCCTTTGTTTAATGCCATTGTCTTGTTGAGACAACCATATCAGTTTAACTGCAGAATGTCTCCCATTCTGGACTTGGCTGGCTGCTTCCTCATGGAGCCATTTAACTTCTTCTCTTTATCTCCTGTCATTGGGAACTTAGATCTAAAATCCTGCTTAAGGCTGGGCGCAGTGGCTCATGCCTGTAATTCCAGCACTTTGGGAGGCTGAGGTGGGCAGATCACCTGAGGTCAGGAGTTCAAGACCCACCAGGCCAACATGGCGAAACACCGTCTCTATTAAAAATACAAAAGAGCCGGGCGCGGTGGCTCAAGCCTGTAATCCCAGCACTTTGGGAGGCTGAGGTGGGTGGATCACGAGGTCAAGAGATCGAGACCATCCTGGTCAACATGGTGAAACCCCATCTCTACTAAAAATACAAAAAAATTAGCTGGGCATGGTGGCGTGTGCCTGTAATCCCAGCTACTCAGGAGGCTGAGGCAGGAGAATTGCCTGAACCCAGGAGGCGGAGGTTGCGGTGAGCCGAGATCGTGCCGTTGCACTCCAGCCTGGGTACCAAGAGCGAAACTCCGTCTCAAAAAAAAAAAAAAAAAAAAATACAAAAGAATTAGCCAGGTGTGGGGGTGCATGCCTGTAGTCCCAGCTACTTGGGAGGTTGAGGCAAGAGAATTGCCTGAACCCACTTGAACCTGGGAGGCAGAGGTTGCAGTGAGCCGAGATGATGCCACTGTACTCCATCTCAAAAAATAAACACCAAATTGTAGGTTTACTCACTACATGTGCCTTAACTTTCCTACTAGACTGTTCTTCAAAGTAGTAATCATGTCTTTTTCACCTCCAGTAGCATAGCACCTTACCCAAAGCATGCATGGAATTTTTCTGTTTCTTTAGATTTAAAAATGTGCTCATTCTTGATCATAGACGGAACATTTCATGATTACAAATGTTTTTAATTTCCAAGTTCAAATCTTGTACTGAAAGATATTTTTATAATTATACTCAGTTTTCAATATCTGGAAATGTATCTAGATACTAAGACAACTAAGAATAAAATAGACTGGGCACAGTGGCTCATATCTGTAATCCCAGCACTTTGGGAGGCCACAGTAGGAGGATCGTTTGAAGCCAGGACTTTGAGACCAACCTGAGACACATAAAGAAACACCATCTCTAGAAAAAGAAAATTGTGAAGAATAAAATGAAAGTGAAGGCCAGGCATGGTGGCTTGTGCCTTCAATATCAGCACTTTCGGAGGCCATGGTGGGGGGATCACTTGAGGCCAGGAGTTTGAGACCAGCCTAAGCAACAAAGTGAGACCTCCATCTCTACAAAAAGTAAAAAATTAGCTGGGCATAGTGGTGCCTACTTGTAGTTCCAGCTATGCAGAGGGCTGAGGCAGGAGGATTTCCTGAGCCTAGGAGTTCCATGCTGCACTGAGCCATGATTGCACCACTGCACTCTAGCTTGGGTGACAAAATGAGACCCTGTCTCAAAAAAAAAAAAAAAAAAAAAGTGAAATAAGTATGTCAATTATAAACCAGAGGAGGAAGGGATATCACAAATGATTAGTCTTGTCATTTTGCCATCATAAAACTGATTTTTTAAAAAATAAAATAATGATTAATAATAAATGTTTCTGGGCCAGGCATGGTGGCTCATGCCTGTAATCCCAGTACTTTGGGAGACTGAGGCGGGCAGATCACAAGGTCAGGAGTTTGACACCAGCCTGACCAACATGGTGAAACCCCATCTCTATTAAAAATACAAAAAAATTAGCCGGTCGTGGTGGCGTGCAGCTATAATCCCAGCTACTCCGGAAGCTGAGGCAGGAGAATTGCTTGAACCTGGGAGATGGAGGTTGCAATCTCCTGAGTAGCTGGGATTACAGGCACCTGCCACTATGCCTGACTAATTTTTGTATTTTTTTAGTAAAGACGGGGTTTCACCATCTTGACCAGGCTGGTCTTGAACTCCTGACCTTGTGATCCACCCACCTCGGCCTCTCGAAGTGCTTGGATTACAGGCATGAGCCACCGTACCCGGCCATTCACATATAACTTAAATTAACTACATATATGCGTGTTGAGGGCATAGGCAGAGAGAGAGAGAGAGAGAGAATATGAGTTTACATCATAAAAGAGATTTTGTCTGCTATTCCTGTCAACTAATTTTATGCCCTGGAGTCGGAGGAAGATTAGAGATTTGAATCCAAAATTCCTTCACACACTGTTAGTCTGTAGATCTCTCTCGTGGTGTGAGCAGCTCACCTTGCGAGTTGATTTTGCTATTTTAAATACATATTTTTGATACAACAAGGCCTTATATAACCAAGCAATTCCTTCAACTGATGCTCAACTGAAAACAAACACACAGAAATAGCAATCTGTTCATCTCTAAGAGCAGGGAAAAGGACTATTTTTGAGTCGATATGCCACTCAACAACATATTGTGTAAAGATGGCTCCCTACACCAGACCTTATTGAGAACCAAAGATTCATAAGAGTAATTTTGGCAATACTAAATTCCAGCCTTACACGCATATATTCTTTAAAACTAAGTTCCTGGTGGGCGAGGTGGCTCATGACGGTAATTCCAGCATTGGGGAGGCCAAGGCAGGAGGATCACTTGAACCCAGAAGTTCAAGACCAGCCTGGCACCAGAGCAAGACCCTGTCTCTACAAAAAATTTAAAAATCAGCTGGGCATGGTGGTGTGCACCTTCAGTCTCAGCTACTTGGGAGGATGAGATGGGAGGATCACTTGAGTCCAGAAGGTAGAGGCTTCAGTGAGCTTTGATCACCTCAGTGCATTCCAGCCTGGGTGACAGTGAGACCCTCTCTCAAATAATAATAATAACTACTTTCCTGAGAAAGTAGACTGTTGTTTTCGGCCTGCAAAATGGCTGTTCTAGGTAGATTTCTCTGCAGAAATAGTTGTGTGTAGGTGCATACATGCAGGCACTTGCATGTGAGAGAAAGAGAGAGATTGGTTTAAGGAACTGGCTCGTGTAATTGTACCCAGGCCGGAGTGCAATTGCGCGATCTTGGCTCACCGCAACCTCCGCCTCCTGGGTTCAGGCAATTCTCCTGCCTCAGCCTCCTGAGTAGCTGGGATTACAGGCACGTGCCACCATGCCCAGCTGATTTTTTTTGTATTTTTAGTAGAGACGGGGTTTCACCATATTGACCAGGATGGTCTTGATCTCTTGACCTCGTGATCCACCTGCCTCGGCCTCCCAAAGTGCTGGGATTACAGGCTTGAGCCGCCACGCCTGGCCTAGCTTCTTACTAGTTATTATTCTAAGCACTCTACCTATGTGAATTCATCCAAAAAACATACCTTAAATAATAATAATTCACGCCTGTATCCCTTTCTCACCCCTACAACCCACTGACGACTTGCTGACTGAGGGATGATAGCAGCCTTCTAGCATTCTGGTGCCTCACTATCCATTTTCTCTTCTTCTTTTTTTTTTTTTTTTTTTTGAGACGGAGTTTCGCTCTTGTTACCCAGGCTGGAGTGCAATGGCGCGATCTCGGCTCACCACAACCTCCGTCTCCTGGGTTCAGGAAATTCTCCTGCCTCAGCCTCCTGAGTAGCTGGGATTACAGGCACGCGCCACCACGCCCAGCTAGTTTTTTTTTTTGTATTTTTAGTAGAGACGGGGTTTCACCATGTTGACCAGGATGGTCTCGATCTCTTGACCTCGTGATCCACCCGCCTCGGCCTCCCAAAGTGCTAGGATTACAGGCTTGAGCCACCGCGCCCGGCCCCATTTTCTCTTCTGTTAGAATTTTTTTTTTTTTTTTTTTGAGATAGAGTCTTGCTCTGTTGCCCAGGCTGGAGTGCAGTGGCCTGATCTTGGCTCACTGCAACCTCTGCCTCCTAGGTTCAAGCAATTCTCCTGCCTCAGCCTCCTGAGTAGCTGGGATTACAGGCACGTGCCACCATGCCCAGCTAAATTTTCTGCAATGACTAATCTTATCAAAGGAGAATATCAAAACCAGAAAATTGACATTGGTATGACATGTGTGTATACTTCTATGTCATTTGCTTATATGTGTAGATTCACATAAGGTACATTGGCTCATGCCTGTAATCCCAGCACTTTGGGAGGCCGAGGCAGGCAGATCACCTGAGGTTAGGAGTTTGAGACCAGCCCATGGTGAATCCCCATCTCTACTAAAAATATGAAAATTAGCCAGGCACGGTGGTATGTGTCTGTAATCCCAGCTACTCAGAAGGCAGAGGTTGCAGTGTGCCAAGACTGTGCCACTGCACTCCATCCAGGTTGCAGAGCAAGGCTCCATCTCTCGAAACAAACAGAAAAAAGAATAGGAATGATTTCATCTAAAAGATCTCCCTGTTGCTGCCCCTTTATTATCACACCCACCCCTTGACTCCATCATCCCTCACCCCTGGCAACTACTGATTCATAATCCATCTCCATAATGTTGTCATTTCAGGAATGTTATATAAATAGAATTATACAAATACGTAACTTTTTTTTTTTTTTTTTTTTTTTTAAGACAGGGTCTCACTCTGATGCCCAGGCTGGAGTACAATGGAGCAATCTTGGCTCACTGCAGCCTCCAACTCCTGGCCTCAAGCAATCCACTTCAGCCTCCCAAGAAGCTGGGACTACAGGCCTATGTCACCAGGCCTGGCTAATTGTTTTATTTTTTGTAAAGATGCTTGCTTTGTTGCCCAGGCTGGTCGTGAACTCCTAGGCTCAAGCAGTCTCCCACCTTGGCCTGCCACAGTGCTTAGATGATAGGCATGAGCCACCCCATCCACCTGCACCGCCACACCTAGCTAATTTTGTATTTTTAGTAGAGGCGGAGTTTCTCCATGTTGGTCAGGCTGGTTTGGAACTCTGGACCTCAGGTGATCCAACCGCCTCAGCCTCCCAAAGTGCTGGGATTATAGGCATGAACCACTGCGCCCAGCCGAAGTAACTTTTAATATTTTAAAGATTAGGAAATTCAATTAGGTCTTCCTTCAATTTGGGGTAAAACAGACTTGGGAAATAAAATGACTCATCGGAACTTGTTACCCCATTATTAGTCATTCACATTTTCATCCCTGCACAGATATGTCTCTTTGTGCCTTTGTTTAGTGCCCAGGGGTTACCTGGGGAGAAAGTGCACTTTAGTAAGACTGAGGGAAGGTGGTTGGGACGCCTTCCTCCAGTAAAGGGGAAGAAAGATCATGAAGTCTAAAAACCAGTTTGGGCCGGGCGCGGTGGCTCAAGCCTGTAATCTCAGCACTTTGGGAGGTCAAGGCGGGTGGATCACGAGGTCAAGAGATCGAGACCATCCTGGTCAACATGGTGAAACCCCGTCTCTACTAAAAATACAAAAAATTAACTGGGCATGGTGGCGCGTGCCTGTAGTCCTAGCTACTCGAGAGGCTGAGGCAGGAGAATTGCCTGAACCCAGGAGGCGGAGGTTGTGGTGAGCCGAGATCGCGCCATTGCACTCCAGCCTGGGTAACAAGAGCGAAAACTCCTCCTCAAAAAAAAAAAAAAAAAAAAAAAAAAAACAGTTTGAGATCGAATGCAGTGGCTCACACCTATGATCTCAGCATTCTGGGAGGCCGAGGCAGGCAGATGGCTTGAGGTCATGAGTTCAAGACTAGCCTGGCCAATATGGTGAGAACTTGTCTCTACTAAAAATACAAGAAAAAAAAAAACAATTAGCCTAGCCTTGTGGCGCATGCCTGTAATCTTAGCTACTTGGGAGGCTGAGGCAGGAGAATCACTTGAACCCAGGAAGAGGAGGTTGTGGTGAGCACTTCAACCAAAGGCGACAGAATGCAACTCCATCCCCCCCCCCCCCAAAAAAAAAAAGACAGAAAGAAAAAGGCCGGGCACAGTAGCTCACACCTATAATCCCAGGACTTTGGGAGGCCAAGCTGGGCGGATTACGAGGTCAAGATATAGAGAACATCCTGGCCACCAGCACGGTGAAAACCCAACTCTACTAAAAATACAAAAATTAGATGGGCGTGGTGGCACATGGCTGTAGTCCCAGCTACTCGGGAGGCTGAGGCAGGAGAATCGCTTGAACCTGGGAGGTGAAGGTTGCAGTGAGCAGAGATGGAGCCACTGAACTCCAGCCTGGCAACAGAGCAAGACTCCATCTCAAAAAAAAAAAAAAAAAAAAAAAGAAAGAAACAAAACAGGCTTGGGTAGCTCATGGTTCTGCAGGCTGTACGGGAAACATGGCAGCTTTTCCTTCTGGAGAGGCCTCAGGAAACTTACTCATAGTGGATGGGAAGCAGGAGCAGGCTCGTCTTACATGGAAGGAGCAAGAGAGAAAGCAAAGGAGGATGAGCCACACACTTTTAGACGACCAGGACTTGCAAGAACACACTCGCCATCATGAGCACAGCACCAAGCCATTTATGAGAAATCCACCCCCATGATCCAATCATCTGTCACCAGGCCCCACCTTCAACACTGGGATTACCATTCAACAGGAGATTTGGGTGAGATCACAGTTCCAAACCGTATCAGGGAGAAAGTGGAGATGGGAATCTGCACACTGCTCCTCTTAAAACCACCCGTGTGGGCCAGGCGAGGTGGCTCAGGTCTATAATCCCAGCACTTTGGGAGGCCGAGGCGGGCGGATCACTAGGTCAGGAGTTCAAGACCAGCCTGGACAACATGGTGAAACCGCGTCTCTACTAAAAATACAAAAATTAGCCAGGCATGGTGGCACACACCTGTAGCTAGTCAGGAGGCTGAGGCAGGAGAATCACTTCAACCCAGGAGGTGGAGGTTGCAATGAGCCAAGTTCCAGCCACTGCACTCGAGCCTAGGCAACAGAGCGAGACTCTGTTTCAAAAAACAAACAAATAAATAAAATGCCACCATGTGCCTTTGGAGCCTTTAGAAAGTCTTCGAGACACTCTCCACTACCCCCAAGTCTACCCAGACCCTTTTTGAAGGCTCTGTTAGTCACTCTACAGCAGAGAAAAGCAAGGCTAAGGGTGGTTAAGTCATTTACCCAAGACCACCTGGTAAGTGGTTGCACTGGAATTAGATCTTGGGATGAACGACAAAATCCATTTTTTTTTCAACCATGCTGTCCTATGAAAACAAGGCTTGTGTTTTCCCTAGTATCATCTAAGTGCAAAATTACCCATTTGTGGACATCGGAAATTGCCTTGTGTGTTAAAATTGCTGACAGTGTTATTACTACCTGCTGAGCACACAAGGGCCTGAAAAGACTGGTTGTACAAAAATACAAAGAAATCATTCATCATTCGTTTTCTCCTCCTCACAACCTCTAAAGAAATCAAGCCTCAGTTGTCACTGCATTGTTGCTTAGTGACCAGCAGGTGGCACCACCACCCCATTGTTGTCCTGACATTGAGGTTGGGAGAATTTCATTTTGTAGGTAACTCTAGTGTAAATGGAAACAAATTTTACAGCCCTGGCCATCCTGGACTTGTTCCTATTGTTTCGGCCCAAAGATGGGTAGCTTCTGTCTGGCTCTAATTGATTTAGTTTCCTTGAATTTCATTTATTTGACACTGCAGAGGATTTAGCTGGTAGTTTTGGCCATGAGGTGAAGGAATGATTAGAAGAACTCATTTACTGAGAGCTTCTCTTGCACCTAGCACTTTGCTTGGATCATCTCATTTAATTGTTGCAGTCAGAAAAAGAGGCGAGTTCTGGTTTGGTTTGGTTTGGTTTTGAGACACAGTTTCTCTCTGCCGCCCAGGCTGGAGTGCAGTGGCCCACTCTCAGCTCATGCAATATCCGCCTCCTAGGGTCAAGCCATTCTCCTGCCTCAGCCTCCAAAGTAGCTGGAATGACAGGCATGCACCACCACATCCGGCTGATTTTTGCATTTTTTAGTAGAGATGGGATTTCACCTTGTTAGCCAGGCTGGTCTCAAACTCCTGACCTCAGGTGATCCACCCACCTCAGCCTCCCAAAGTGCTGGGATTATAGGCGTGAAACAGGCTGTTTTACTCTTTTATTCCTGATCACTGACCAATACTGTGACAATTGAGGCTTGATTTCTTGTGGGGCTGGGGAGTATGATGAGAAGAAAATGAGTTAGGAATGTTTTATTTGTATTTTTGTACAACCAATCTTTCCCAGTCCTTGTATGCTCCACGGATAGTATTAACATCATTAACAACTGTAACACACAAGGCAATTTCTGATATCCCCAAATGGGCAAAAAGACAATCCAAATTCCAATAGGTTTTGGAATATTAGGAAAATATTACATCAATTTTAATAAATATTACAGAAATATTACATGAATTTTTCTCATTAGTTTATTATTATATGCAAACCTTTATTGGATAATATGATATCTTCTGGGTGACTATAATAAAATGTGATAAAAATAAAATTATTTATAAATAGGTGATATTTTCATTTATAACCACTATATGCAAATTAATATTGTGTGTGTGTGGTGTGTATGTGTGTGTGTGTGTGTGTATGTGTGTGGCGTGTGTGTGTATGTGTGTGGTGTGTGTGGTGTGCGTGTATGTGTGTGTGGGGGTGTGTGTGTGTGTGTATCACACTCACCTGGTACCAACCAGCTCCAAGTTTTTTGTTTTGTTTTTGAGACAGAGTCTCACTCTGTCACCTAGGCTGCAGTACAGTGGCACAATCTCAGCTCACTGCAACCTCCGCCTCCTAGGTTCAAGCGATTCTCCTGCCTCAGCCTCACTACTGGCTGGGACTACAGCCATATACCACCACACCCTGCTAATTTTTTGTATTTTTAGTAGAGATGGAGTTTCACTGTGTTAGCCAGGATGGTCTTGATCTCCTGACCTCTTGATCCACTCATCTTGGCTTCCCAAAGTGCTGGGATTACAGGCATGAGCCACCATGCCCAAACCAGCTCCAAGTTTTAAGAAGATATACACATGACTCCTTCCTACATGAAATGTTGTTACCAAATATCACTATATGGCAAGATTTTCAAATCCAGGACAGTGGCTCACTTAGAATAATGCAATTGATCATCTATCACCCAGTTAAACCCCTTACCTTACAAAGGAAAGCACTGTCAACCAAAGAAGTGGCGATTTACTTGAGACACATAGTGTTGCAATTCCAAGACCCCAGCCCCCTGACCCTACAACAAAGCTCCTTCTATGTGAACTGTTCTGCCCTTGGGTTGGAAATTAAAATAACACCAAATACAGGGGTTCTCATTTATCTCTTGTTAAATGTCTTCTTTTTAATTTGAGTTTCCTGACTAGATTTTTTTAAAAATATTAAATATGTCATCTAACTAATTGGCTATTTATCAAATTTTGTGCTATTTACAAATCGGATGGTGTCTTCTATGTCCTCTTCTGTGACTTTAATAAAAATGTCCAATAGCCAAGTCTGAGGACAGAGCTCATTGATCATTTACAAATTTCATTTAGGATCCTCCTGATTCATTAAATCCAGGTCTGGCTGGCTACATAATTTACGGGGTCCCAGTGCAAAATGAAAATGCAGGCCCCCTTGCTCAACATTATTTAGAATTTCAAAGTGGAGCTAGTGGAGCATTAAGCCCAGCATGTGCCCTTCTGAAGGTGAGGTCCTGTGTCACTGCACAGATCACACCCCTTTGAAACCAGCTCTGATTAAACCCCTTTGGTTTCAGTCATTCAACCTGCTGCAAATTGATTTATCTAACACATGTCCACTGGAATTGCTTCTAGCTGCGAGCGGCAGGAAACGCAACAAATAATGGCTTAAGCATGTAACAAGCAATCCAAAAGCAGGTAACCAAGGACTGCTGCCGCTGAGGATGGAATGCTTCTCTTTTCCTGTCTCTCTTTAGCGTCCAGTTTTCTTTTTCTTTCTTTTTTTTTTTTTTTAAGACGGAGTCGCACTCTTTAGCCAGGCTGGACTGTAGTGGTGCGAGCTCGACTCATTACAACCTCCGCCTCCCAGGTTCAAGTGATTTCTTTTCCAAGTGCTCAAACTAACTCAGGTTAACACCTTCTTCCAGATTTTTCCCCCAGTGAATATTTTGGTTTTTGATATCTGTATGCCTCCTTTTTTCTCTTTTGAAAATAAATATTTTTTGGCCGGGCTTGGTGGCTCAAGCCTGTAATCCCAGCACTTTGGAAGGCCGAGGCGGGTGGATCACGAGGTCAAAAGATCGAGACCATCCTGGTCCACATGGTGAAACCCGTCTCTACTAAAAATACAAAAAAATTAGCTGGGCATGGTGGTACATGCCTGTAATCCCAGCTACTCAGGAGGCTGAGGCAGGAGAATCACCTGAACCCAGGAGGCGGAGGTTGCGGTGAGCCAAGATCGCACCATTGCACCCCAGCCTGGGTAACAAGAGCGAAACTCCATCTCAGAAAAAAAAGAAAATAAATATTTTTTAAATCTTTTTTTTTTTTTTTTGAGACAGTCTCATTCTGTCACTCTGGCTGGAGTGCAGTAGCCTGAACTCAACTCACTGCAACCTCCACCTCTTGGGCTCAAGTGATCTTCCCACCTCAGCCTCCCATGTAGCTGGGACTACAAGCACGCACCACCATGCCCAGTTAATTTTTTTTTTTTTTTTTTTTTTTTTTTTTTTTGGTAGAGATAGGGTTTCACCGTGTTGCCCAGGCTGGTCTCAAACTCCTGGGCTCAAGCAATCCACCTACCTCAGCCTCCCAAAGTGCTGGGATTACAGGCATGAGCCACCGTGCCTGGCCCTATTTTTAAAATATTTTAATTGTGTAATATAACACACATGCAGAAAGCTCAAATATAAATATGTACAAATTAATTAATAACTATGAATCCAGCATCACTGGAACTATCACACAATTAGTAAGTTGAGTGTCGGGAAAAGCCACAAAATCCGCTGATGAGTCTCTTCCCAAGATCAACCCTCCTTTCCGCTGTAGGTGATCAGCTTCCTGACATCAGTGGTATTCAGTCCACTGCTGTTCTTCATAGTCACAGCAACTTCCTCAGTCACGGAGTTGAACCTTGAAGCTTTATGTGAATAGAGCCAGACCGTGTGTGTAACTGGGTCAAACGTTGCCCAGCTCTGATCTTCTAGTGTGTTTTTCTTTCTCCATAGTTTCTCCAAGATTAATAAGACTCATTTCATAATCATAGTTGTAAAATCTTTTGCACACTTTCAGGCTAAAACTTTGAAAATCTTTCATGTTCTATCATGAGATTTCATCGTCTGTATTCATTAAAAAGTTGTATTTTCAGGAAATAGAAAATTGAAGGTTTCAAGATTTTTTTTTTTTTTTTTTTTTTTTTTTTTTTTTTGAGACAGAGCCTTGCTCTGTCGCCTAGGCTGGAGTGCAATGGTGCGATCTCGGCTCACTGCAACCTCTGCCTACCAGGTTCAAGCAATTCTTCTGCCTCAACCTCCCAAGTAGCTGGGATTATAGGCATGCACCACCACGTCTGGCTAATGTTTGTATTTGTAGTAGAGGTGGGGTTTCACCATATTAGCTAAGCTGCTCTTGAACTCCTGACCTTGTAAGCCACCCGTCTCAGCCTCCCAAAGTGCTAGGATTACAGATGTGAGCCCCTCGCTGTACTAAAAATACAAAAATTAGCCGGACGTGGTGGCAGGCGCCTGTAATCCCAGCTAGTCAAGAGACTGAGGCAGGAGAATCGCTTGAACCCAGGTGACAGAAGTTATAGTGAGCTGAGATTGTGCCACTGCACTCCAGCCTGGGCGACAGAGGGAGACTCTGTCTCAAAAAAAAAAAAAAAAGAAAGAAAGAAAGAAAGAAAAAGAATAAACAGTTCACAAGCTGGTGGTAGTAGGGAGGATCCTTCTGCTCTGAAATGTGTGTCCCCGGGAGACTGGAGTCTGTAAGCAAGGTAGAAAGTGACTGGGGGCGTGAAGGGGAACTGGCTGATCCCGACTGGCAGGGAGGGGAGAGCCCTGCAGTTTGGGTGAACAGCTTGAGTCAACGAAGAACCGGCTGAGCCTGCCTTCTCCCTCCCGCCCACCCCAAGCCTGTTCTCACCGCCACGTTTCCCCATGGTATTAGTTTACTCGGGCTGCCATAACAAAATGTCGAGATTGGCTGGCCTGGAATTTGTTGTCTCACAGATCTGCAGGTTGCAAGTCCAACATCAAGAAATGGGCAGCTTTGACCTCTCTTCTCTAAGACCGCTCTCCTCAGCTCACAGATGGCCACCTTCTTGCTGTGTCGCCTCATAGTCTTTCCTGTGTCCTCACACCCTTATGTCTCTTTGTGTCCAGATTTCCTTTTCTTGTGAGGACACCAGTCAGATTGGATTAGCATGTCCCCATGTGACTCCATTTTAACCTGATTCCCTCTTTCAAGGTTCTAGCTCCAAATGCAGTTGCATTCTGGGATACTAGGGGTTAGGACTGCAGCATATAATAGGGGTATACAGTTCAAGACCATAATACCCATCTTGGTCAATGGCTTCACCATTCAAAACCATGAGGCAATAAAACATGAGGTTCAATGTCAACATGTTGAAGACAGTGGCGTCAAAGCGCTGAAAAACCCTGGATCTATGAAGACGTCCATGTCACATCTCCTCCCGATGACTTGTCAAATACACAATAAATGAACTCCTGGTTTAGGTCACCATGAGTCAAGTGTCCTGTCCCTTGCAGCTGAAAGCATTCCTACCTGGTGACCTCCCCCACCATTTAGCACTGTGCCTAGCATACAGCAGGCACTCAATAAAGACGTGCATATGAATGAACTCTCCTGCTCCCAAGCCCTTAGTAGTAGTGTAACCGGGTTTTTTTCTTAGGTGCCAGTGAGGCACAGCTCCCTCGAGAGAATGCTGTGCGTTCTTGGCCCCCAGCCTCTTAAAGAATAAGCGATGGGACCCCTGCAGATGCGCTGTATGCTCGTAAAAGTAAATATCGGACCCAAGAAGTGCTGCAGAAAGGTGATTTTATTTAGGTAGAGGAAAGAGAAGGAAAGGAGAAGGAGAGAAAGTTGCACGAAGAGCGTGGAGGGGATTTCAGCGGGGAAATCCCAGAGGGAGCTCCCACCATGTGGGAGGGGATTCCAGAGACTTGGAAATGCAGTGTGGGTGAAGGAGCAGGGCAATGTATCCTGGAAGAAATTTCCACCTTCTCAAGTTCCTCTGGCCAATGAAAGGAGTTCCTTTAAACTTCGGCTGGGGTGATTGACTTTTAGTTTTTTTCCCTGCACCACTGAAATTCAAACATAAACCATTAAATCTCCCGGATGGAGGGAGACGGGAGGAGGGCATGGTGCTGGGAAATTCTTGCCTTTAAACCTGCACCCACTCATGGACCCGGAAAGAGAACACATTCCCTCAGTAGCTCTCCATCCTCTCTGTCGAGAGACTGAAGCTCCGTGGGTCAGGTCAGCTAGGAGTGTGTCTCTGCTCAGGGTCTGGTCTCCAGCTTCAACTGCTCCTCCATCCCTCCCTTGGGCAGACTTGGCCCTTTTTCTAGGATAAAATTAACCAAGAGGGATGCAGAGGGAGCTCATGAGAGCCAAGGGCTGAATGTGCATCTCAGGAGGCAGAGGGTAATGCAGAGGGTAATGTGGGTAATGCAGAGGAGATTTGGAGCAGTTCAGCACCGGCTGTCTCCGAAGGACCAAAGCCTGGGGGAGGGGTTAGAAGGCCTTGCAGAGACGCAGGAAGGACGGAAGATATCAAGGCTAAGGAAGGATTTGCTTTCCTCCTACAAAACCAGAAAACATGGTTAAATGGAAGATTGGTGTATTTATTTCCTAGGGCTGCCTATATAGAGGACCACAAACTGGGTGGCTTAAAACAACAGGAATTTGCCGGGCGTGGTGGCTCACGCCTATAATCCTAGCCCTTCGGGAGGCCGAGGTGGGTGGATCACCTGAGGTCAGGAGTTCGAGACCAGCCTGGCCATCATGGAGAAACCCCATCTTTAAAAAAAAAAAACAAAAAACAGCCGGGCGCGGTGGCTCAAGCCTGTAATCCCAGCACTTTGGGAGGCCGAGGCGGGTGGATCACGAGGTCAAAAGATCGAGACCATCCTGGTCAACATGGTGAAACCCCGTCTCTACTAAAAATACAAAAAATTAGCTGGGCATGGTGGCGCGTGCCTGTAATCCCAGCTACTCAGGAGGCTGAGGCAGGAGAATTGCCTGAACCCAGGAGGCGGAGGTTGCGGTGAGCCGAGATCGAGCCGAGATCGCGCCGAGCCGAGATCGCGCCATTGTACTCCAGCCTGGGTAACAAGAGCGAAACTCCATCTCAAAAAAACAAACAAACAAAAAAACCAGGAATTGATTCCTTTACAGTCTGGAGTCCGGACATCCAAAATCAAGGTAGGCAGGGTTGGCTCCTCCTTGGGGTCTCAGGAAGAAATCTGTTCCATGCCTCCGTCCTGGCTTCTGGTGGCTGCCAGCAATTCTTGGCATTTCTTGAAGCTACATGACTCTGGACTCCGCCTCCACTGTCTCATGGCTACGTGGCTGTCTCCCCTCTGTCTTCATCTGTTCCTCCTCGTCCTCCTCCTCGTCCTTCTTCTTCCTCTTCTTCTTTTTCTTTCTGAGACAGGGCCTTGCTCTGTCACCAAGGCTGGAGTACAGCGATGCGATCACAGCTCACTGCAGCCTCAACCTCCCAGGCTCAAGTTATCCTCCCACCTTAGCCTCCTGAGTAGCTGAGATCATAGGCACATGCCACCATGCTTGGCTAATTTAAAAAAAAAAAAATTTTTTTTTGTACAAATGGGGGTCTCCCTATTTTGCTCAGGTTGGTCTCAAATTCCTGGCCTTAAAGAATCCCCCTGCCCTGCCCTCCCAAAGTACAGGGATTACCGGCATAAGCCACCACACCCAGCCTCTTCTCTTCTTCTGAGGACCCATCCTATTCCAGTATGACCTTACCATAACATACATGTTATTTAGACATGCAATAGACCTATTTCCCAAAAAAGGCCAAATTCACAAATACCAGTCCCAAAATCTGTGTTGGTTTGCTAGGGCCACTGTGACACCATAAACTGAGTGGCTTAGACAACAGCAATGTATATGATGCTCCCAGAGAGCCTGGCTCGAGACAGGTGCCTCATACTCACTAACTACAGCCCGGCGCTCAGTGAACGTGTGTTGACTTGAGCTGCATTGCGTTTGCACTCTGGAAATACATTTGCCTTCCGGTGTGGGCTGTAGAACACAGTGGGGTGCGTGGATTTCCTTTGTTGCGTGTAGCCTGTGCACACTTGCCCAGCCATAACATGTGTTTGAAAACTTTCCCACGATGGCCATCAGTGTGAACAAACATCAAAGGAAGGCTTCCTCTGGGGCTTTGTTTTACTTTTTTTTTTAAGATTCCCTATGTAACTTAGTTCTTTTTTATTTTTTGAGACAGAGTTTCACTCTTGTTGTCCAGGCCGGAGTGCAATGGCGCCATCTCGACTCACCACAACTTCAGTTCCCCAGGTTCAAGGGATTCTCCTGCCTCAGCCTCCCAAGTAGCTGGGATTACAGGTGTCTGCCACCACGCCCAGCTATTTATTTGTATTTTTAGTACAGATTGGGTATCATCATGTTGGCCAGGCTGGTCTTGAATTCCTGACCTTGTGATCTGGCTGCCTCGGCCTCTCTCAAAATGCTGGGATTACAGGCATGCGCCACCATGCCTGGCTAATTTTTTGTATTTTTAGTAGAGATGGAGTTTCTCCATCTTGGTCAGGCTCATCTTGAACTCCTGACCTGAGGTGATCCGCCCGCCTCTGCCTCCCAAAGTGCTGCTGGGATTATAGGTGTGAGCCAGTTCACCCGGCCCTTTGGGGCTTTATTCATCTGAATTCAGTGATCATCTAAATGCAAAAGTTCACTTTCCTGGTCGTAAACTTTGCCTTGGATCGTTTGACTTTGGGTCTTTGCTTCTGCATTTGTTTCACAACTCAATTTGGAGAGAAAAAATAACACAACATAGGGAGGGTGAGCTGCTTTGCAAGAGACACACCTTGTTCAAGACACCGGGTAGAGTGGGCGGGTGGGGCCGCCTAAGAGTTCCAAGAGAGGGTAGAGAACCTTTGTTCCCCAAACCTGCATCGTATCGCAACACAGGGTGACGTGATTCGCAGCAGGATCCTGCTGGTTGTGGCAGGCTGAGGGGAGAGTGGGTTGACCTTGTAAAGCTGTTACATTCCCATCCAAGGCTGTGCTGGCTCCTGCCCTGGCCTCCCTCCCTGGGCAGATTTTGATGGACCTGGGTCAACAGAGACCCTGCAGTCATTTTAGGGTCAGCCCCAGATCCAAATGAATCATGGTTTCCAAAAGGCAAAAGAATGACATGTGAGCTATATGATGCAATGGGCTAAGGAGATGCTTTGACCAGTCAGACCAAAGGGCTCAGCGTAACACGCAGCTGGCTTCAGGCGTGGGCTACTCCCACCTCTCCCGACCCCCTAAAAAGACCTTCACTGCTTCCAGGTAGAAGAGAGGGGCTTGAGATTATAGAGGAGGAAGGTTTGCTACACTGGGTTGATTCTGAGGTTTCTTGAAAGTGTGGGGGACAGTGGGGAGTGGGGAAAAGATGATTGACAGGAACAGATAAATAAAGCTAGTCGATTAGGATCCTCTCATCTCTCAAGAATGGTAATAATAGCATTTCTAAGAGGGAGTGAGGGAGGGAGGGAGGAAGGGAGGGAAGGAAGGGGAGAGAGGGAGGGAAGGAAAGGAAAAGAGAGGGAAGGGAGGGAGGAAGGAAGGGAGGGAGGGAGGGAAGAAAGGGAAGGAGGGAGAGAAGGAAGGGAAGGAGGGAAGGATGGGAGAGAGGGAGGGAAGGAGGAAAGGAAGGAAGGGAAGGAAGGAAGGGAGGGAGGGAAGAGAGGGAGGGAGGGAAGGAAGGGAAGGAGGGAGGGGAGAGAGAGAAGGAGAGAGGGAAGTTTTAAGTTGTTAGCCAATCAGGTTTTAGTTTAGATTGTGCGGTCTAGCTCCAGCCAACAAAGATCAGACACAGCAGTAAGGACAACCCTAAATGTGTAAGGAATAAATTTGTGTGTTTCCCTTTGTTCACTGTACTCTGGTGGCAAGATGGCTAGTGAGAGTGCCCCAGTCCAGGAAGTAAAAACTTCATTGCTACAAGATCCTTTCTCTCGGGGCTGATTTTTCTTTGTGGCGCTGAGCATCCCTTTCCGACGGTAGCCCACTAGGTCAACAGGGAAATTCTCTTTCTCTAAATCCCACTTACAACAATCTCTATATTGGTTCTTCTGTTGTTCACACATGTTACATATTTTCCCCATCACAAACTGTGGATCTTATGTCATATACAATGTGCCTCTAACCTCCTTCTATTCGCTCATCTTCAGCCCAGCATCCCTGCCCCCTCCTGGCTATGTCATTCCTCTGCCCTCTGCCACCCAAAGTCTCCACAGGCTCTTTGATGGACTCTTTGCCACTTGTTCCCATCTTCCAAGGCTAAGAGCCCCCTCAATAGGCTCTTAATGCATAGCAAGTTCTCAGAGATTGGCTGTTTCAGCCGCAATGACCAAATGCCGATGTCTTCGTCTGCTCTGGCTACCGTAACAAAACCACAGACTGGGTGGCTTCAGCAACAGGAATGTATTTCTCCCAGTTCTGAAGGCTGGAAGTCTGCGATCAGGAAGTCTGCCAGGACGGTCAGGTTCTGGTGAGGGCACTCCTCCTGGCTCGCGGTGTGCTGACGTGGACTTTCCTCAGTGTGTGTTGGAGTGGGAGAGAGAGTGCATGCAAGCTTCTGGGTTTCTTCTTATAAGGACATTAATTCCATCCCCTCATGACCTCAACTTAACCTCATCACCAAAGGCCCCATCTCCAAATGCCACCATATTGGGGATAAAGATGGAGAGGGGGCACAATTCAGCTCAGAGCACCGGTGGACACATTTTAGAGTCCACCACTAGCTTTTAAACTTCACCACCATCTTACCTACAGCTCCAGGGCACTGCAAATGGGGAAAAAACAATCAATTATTCACAAGAGGTATCTATTAGAATTTCTCATTTATTTTTTGGTAGGTGGAGTAGCAAGGGCTTGGGAGACAGACTTCCTGGGGTTTGAATCCTAGTTTTTCTAAGTATTAGCTGTGTGACTTTGGCCACATTACTCAACCTCTCTGTGCTAATAATGATACCTACTTTATAAGGTAGTTGGGGGAGATTATATGCCATAAAGCAGGTAAAGCATTAGCACTTAGCCTTTTAAATAATATTAACTATTTATTAGTCTTCCTATCTAACAATACAGGCAAGCTGTTTTTCCTGTTGAAAGAATAGAAAGTGTGAGAATAAAAGAGAAATGTGAGCCAGGTGCAGTGGGTCATGCCTGTAATCCTAGCACTCTGGAAGGCTGAGGCAGGCAGATCACCTGAGGTCAGGAGTTCAAGACCAGCCTGGCCAACGTTGTGAAACCCCATCTCTACAAAAATACAAAAACTGGCCAGGCATGATTGTGGTGTCTGTAATCCCAGCTACTTGGGAGCCTGAGATGGGAGAATTGCTTGAATTTGAGAGGAACAGGTTGCAGTGAGCCGAGATCACGCCATTGCACTCCAGCCTGGGTAACAAGAGTGAAACTCCATCTCAAAAAAAAAAAAAAAATAGCTGGGCATGGTGGTGCACACCTGTAATCCCAGGTACTTGGGAGGCTGAGGCAGGAGAATTGATTGAACCCAGGAGGCGGAGATTGTAGTGAGCTGAGATCGCGCCACTGCACTACAGCATGGGTGACAGTGCAAGACTCTGTCTCAAAACAAAAAGTAAAAAGAGGTGAAATCAGTTCTAGTAATGTATTTTATTTAACCCAATTTATTCAGTTCTGTATGATAATCCACTATATAGTATATTTTAGATAACCCAATACAATGACTACCAGACAAATAACCTAAAATGATGAATGTGGCGTTTACATTCCTTTTTCATGCTAAGTCTTGGCCATCTGGCCTGGGTTTTATTCTTATATCACATCTGAAGTCAGACTAGCCATGTTTAAGAGCTTCATGGCCACCTGTGGCCAGTGGCTACCAGATTGGACAGCGCAGGTGCAGTTTCAGACATTCCTTCTTGTCTCTCTGCATATCTGCCGTGACGTGCAAGCCCTGTAAGAGAGAAGATTTTTAGCAGCTGTTAACAAATCGAGGCTGCAGGCAGCAGCCACCCATCCCGCTGCAGCGGGACCCACCCCTTGCCATGCGTCTCCTGTTTTCCTTTACGGTGTGAGCACTTCATTTCGCTTCCCACTCAAGGGCTGATATTTAAGGGCTTGTTTTGGTTCCATCCTGAGATTTGAATTCATGTAACCCATAGCAACAGTGAGGCTCGTGAAGCTGATGGCGATGCTTAGTTCCCACAATGCTGAGTTGAGAGTTATGGGGAAGAAAAGCATTTGTCGGGAGCTGGGAAAGTGACAGCAGGGCCACAGAGGGACTTTGGCAAACTGGATGGCACTGCTGGCCGCACACCCTCTGGGAAACACATGACTCCTTCCTTCTCTGGACCTTCGTTAGCAGAATGAGGTCCTTAGAGCAGAGTTGATTGAGCCAGGATCTGGGGGCTGAGCTCTATAGGGCGACTTGGGGCACACGGGAAAACAATGTTTTCACGGTCACCACCTCCGTTACCCACGCAGGTCAGCCTCAAGAATGAATGTGCTTTTAGGATTACTCCTGGGGGATGGCTGGAATGCTAGGTTTGGTCACAGGCCACTGCACAACTCTAGGAGGCACCATTTGCATTTTGTTCCACAGAGTTGGGTGCTCCTGGACCATGGACCTTCATGCTCCAAATAGGTCAAATACGATTTAATGACAATACCAAGAAATGATTTCCCTTTTTCACTCTCATTCACTCCTAAGTGTATAGTGGAGTTTTCCAGAGGCTGTCCGACATGCTGATGTTTTTGTTCTGAAAGCCAGTGAAGGTGCACTTACGTATTCTTGCATTTTGCATTTTTCATGGTCTTAGATATGCAATGAGAAAGGTACCCCTGGTCTCAGTTGTAACCTGGCATCTGTGTTTAATGGGATAATTTGGAAGGAAATTCAGGAGACCGAGTTCTAATCCCCAGCTCCATCAATATCTAGTTGGGGGACCTCTCTGAGGCCATTACCTCATCATAAAGAGTGGATCGGATTGGATCATTTGAATTGCTGGGATTCTTCAAGAGCACTCCATTCTCCATGTACATTTTTTTTTTTTTTTTTTTTTTTTTTTTTTTGAGATGGAGTTGCGCTCTTGTTGCCCAGGCTAGAGTGCAATGGTGCAATCTTGGCTCACTGCGACCTCTGCATCCCGGGTTCAAGCAATTCTCTTGCTTCAGCCTCCCAAGTAGCTGGGATTACAGGCACGAGCCACCATGCCTGGCTAATTCTGTATTTTTAGTAGAGACAGGATTTCTCCATGTTCCTCAGGCTGGTCTCAAACTCCTGACCTCAGGTGATCCACCCACCTCAGCCTCCCAAAAGTGCTGGGATTACAGGCGTGAGGCACCGCACCCCGCCTGGAAAATTTTTAGTTACATATATGGTTTACATTTGTGACTTTTATTTGTGAATTACATTCTATTACTATAGGACTCCTGAAGTGTTGGCATTACAGTCATGAGCCACTGTGCCCAGCCCATTCTGACTTCTGTTACCATAAATCAGTTTTATCGGGCACTTGTCACATTCATAAGGGCTCCACTCTTATGACTGTCAACCTAAATAAACAGAGGCTCTCCAAAAGAACATGATGTTTACTTGGGAAAAGAGCATTACAACGGGCATACGTGTGCCACAGGAAATTCCCTCCCTCTCTCCCTCCCTCCCCTCCCTCTCTTTCTCTTTCTTTCCTTTCTCTCTCTCTCTCTCTCTCTCTCTCTCTCTCTCTCTCTCTCTCTCTCTCCCTCTCCCTCTCCCTCCCTCCGTCCCTCCCCCCCACCCTCTCTCTCTCTCCCTCTCCCTCTTTTCTTTCTCTCTTGACAGGGTCTTCCTCTGTTGCCCATACTGGACTGCAGTGGTGTGATCTTGGCTCACCGAGACTTCCTGGGCTCAAGCAATGCTCCCACTTTAGCCTCCCAAGTAGCTGGGACTACAGGCGCACACCACCATATCTGGCTAATTTTTTTTTTTTTTTGAGAGATTAGGTTTTGCCATGCTGCCCAGGCTGGTCTTGGACTCTTGAGCTCAAGTGATCCTCCCACCGTGGCCTCCCAAAGTGCTGGGATTATAAGCATGTGCCACTGCACCAGCCATTTTGTTAATATATCCTGTCTGCTGTTGCCTGATCTCCCATTGTCTTAAATCATTATACTTCATGCCTACTACAGAATTGCTAGACTTAATTTTCCAAATGAAAAAGCAAAATCTTGGCCAGGCTCGGTGGCTCGTGCCTGTAATTCCAGCACTTTGGGAGGTTGAGGCAGGCAGATCAAGAGGTCAGGAGTTCAACACCAGCCTGGCCAACATGGTGAAACCCTGTCTCTACTAAAATACAAAAATTAGATGGGCGTGGTGGTACATACCTGTAATCCCAGCTACTCGGGAGGCTGAGGCAGGAGAATCACTTGAACCTGGGAGGCGGAGGTTACAGTGAGCCAAGATTGCTCCATTGCACTCCAGCCTGTGACAGAGTGAAACTCCATCTCAAAAAAAAAAAAAAAAAAAAAAAAATTGAAACCTCCCAGGTCCTTAACCCTTCAAAATCTAATAAATCAAGCTTCCAATACTGAAATATCTTAAAAGGCCAATATTGTTTATCAACATTTTCCATTTCTCTACTTATAGATTTATATGTATATATCTGTTCAATCTGCCATGTTTAATCGGAAGTCCTTCGGATGTTACAACCCTTCACACATTTGAACATGAGTTCCCCAGATCTGAAGTTCTTGCCTCCATCTCTTTCCCAGCTCAGCAAGCTCATTTTCCTCTGTGGTCTCATGGGACATTATCATCACAGCCTCACCACATTGTCACCTGCAGAATACTCTTCAGATGAACTCTTCAGAAAGTCTATTTCATGGAATATTCTTCCCAGACCTGACACAGTCCTCTGGAGTGACAAATGGAAGTTTCCATATGCCCTTAAGACAAGCTTCTTTGCTGGGCGCAGTGGCTCACGCCTGTAATCCCAGCACTTTGGGAGGCCAAGTGAGCAGATCATGAGGTTAAGAGATCGAGACCATCCTGGCCAACATAGTGAAACCTCGTCTCTACTAAAATACAAAAATTAGCTGAGCGTGGTGGCCCTTGCTTGTAGTCCCAGCTACTCAGGAGGCCGAAGCAGGAGAATTGCTTGAACCCGGGAGGCAGAGGTTGCAGTGAGCCGAGATTGTGCCACTGCACTCCAGCCTGGTGCCTGGCAAAAGAGCGAGACTCTGCCTCAGAACAAAACAAAAAAAGACAAGCTTCTTGGATACAGAGGAGACATTACTTGGATTTTCAAATAAATGTTCCATTTATTATTAAAGTTGTAAATTTTTAAAAAGGTAGTTTTCCTTAAGACCTTCAATTTAGCTCACAAATATTGTATGACTCATAAATCTAGTAAATTTTAACAATCACTTTCAAAGGGTCCTATGGATAAATTTTTATCAACTTCAATTGGGCAAATGTAAGTACCTTGCCGGGCGCGGTGGCTCAAGCCTGTAATCCCAGCACTTTGGGAGGCCGAGGTGGGTGGATCACGTGGTCGAGAGATCGAGACCATCCTGGTCAACATGGTGAAACCCCGTCTCTACTAAAAATACAAAAAACTAGCTGGGTGTGGTGGCGCGTGCCTGTAATCCCAGCTACTTAGGAGGCTGAGGCAGGAGAATTGCCTGAGCCCAGGAGGCGGAGGTTGCGGCGAGCCGAGATTGCGCGCCATTGCACTCCAGCCTGGGTGACAAGAGCGAAACTCCATCTCAAAAAAAAAAAAAAAAATGTAAGTACCTTAAACAACTGGTCACTTTTATAAATTTAGTTAAATTCTCTTAGCATTCAAAATCAATTTACAAAGTTACTGGACTTTATTTTCTGAACTTAAAAGCCAAACCTCCCAAAGTGCTTAAACAACTCTCAGAAAACAAGTCAAATTTGTAATAGTAAATATCCTTTTTTTTTTTTTTTTAGACAGGAGTCTTGCTCTGTCACCCAGGCTGGAGTACAGTGGTATGATCTTGGATCACTGAAACCTCCACCTCCTGGGTTCAAGCAATTCTCCTGCCTCAGCCTCCTAAGTAGCTGGGACTACAGGTGTATGCCACCATGCCTGGCTAATTTTTGTAATTTTAGTAGAGATGGGGTTTCACCATGTTGGTCAGGCTGGTCTTGAACTCCTGGCCTCAGGCCTCTCAAAGTGCTGGATTACAGGCATGAGCCACCACGCTCAGCCATAGTAAATTATCTTAAAGAGACTAATATAGTTTACCAACTTAACCAAGTTCTCTAATAACTTTCAACTTAAAATCACAAATGTGAAATCATTACCAGACTACACATCCTAATTCGACTTACGAGGCTACTCTATTATAGTCTAATATGAAACTCCCCTTAGATATTACAAACCTTTAAATATACAGATTTAAATATGTTAAAATATACAGATTATTTCAACGAATACAAAAACCTTCCTTTTCCTGATCTAAACAAAAAGTATGATTATTATTTATTTTATTTATTTATTTATTTTTGAGGCGGAGTCTCACTCTGTCACCCAGGCTGGAATGCAGTGGCACGATCTCGGCTCACTGCAACCTCCGCCTCCCGAGTTCAAGCGATTCTGCTGCCTCAGCCTCCAGAGTAGCTGGAATTACAGGTGCCCACCACCATGCCCAGCTAATTTTCGTATTTTTCATAGAGATGGGGTTTTACCATGTTGGCCAGGCTTGTCTCAAACTCCTGACCTCAGATGATCTGCCTGTCTCAGCTGCCTTGGCCTTCCAAAGTGCTGGGATTACAGGCGTGAGCC
This sequence comes from Saimiri boliviensis, assembly GCF_048565385.1. Lineage (NCBI taxonomy): Eukaryota > Metazoa > Chordata > Mammalia > Primates > Cebidae > Saimiri > Saimiri boliviensis. Next base: position 13,749,583 of record NC_133466.1, read on the forward strand.
ACCACACCCGGCCTATTTCTGCGTTGTTAATGGGTATTGGTGTTTCCAAGTGAGGCTGTTATAGAAGGCTGCTCTGAACTTGCAGTTCATGCCTTTTGTGAATATGCATTGAGACTGAGGCAAGAGAATCGCTTAAACCCAGGAGGCAGAGGTTGCAGCAAGCCGAGATCGTGCCCCTGCACTCCAACCTGGGTGACAGAGGAAGACTCCATCTCAAAAACAAAAAAAAAAAATGCATAAATAATGTGTGGTATATTCACCCAGCGGACTAAGATTAATGATCTACAACCACACACAACATAAATGACTCCCATGAGAGTATGATTCCATTTTTATAAAGTATAGAATAAATCTATGCTATTAAAAGTTAGGACAGGACAGGCGTGGTGACTCATGCCTGTAATCCAAGCACTTTGGGAGGCTGTCGAACCGGGTGGTTCATCTGAGGTCAGGAGTTCAAGACCAGCCTGACCAACATGGTAAAACGCTGTCTCTAATAAAAATACAAAAATTAGCTGGACATGGTGGTGGACACCTGTAATCCCAGCTACTTAGGAGGCTGAGGCAGGAGAATCGCTTGAACCTGGGAGGTGGAGGTTGCAGTGAGCTGAGATCGCACCACTGCACTCCAGCCTGGGTGACAGAATGAGACTTCGTCTTAAAAAAAAAAAAAAAAAAAAAGTTAGGACAAGCTGGGCAAAGTGGCTCATGCCTGTAATCCCAGCACTTTGGGAGGTCAAGGCGGGTAGATCACCTGAGGCCAGGAGTTCAAGATCAGACTAGCCAACATGGTGAAACTCCATCTCTAATAAAAATACCAAAAAAGTTAGCTGGGAGTGGTGATGGGCCCTTATAGTTGCAGTTTTTCAAGGGGCTGAGGCAGGACAATTGCTTAAACCCAGGAGGTGGAGGCTACAGTGAGCCAAGGTCATGCCACTGCACTGAAGCCTGGGTGACAGAGCAAAACTCTGTCTCAAAAAAAAAAACAAAGGACAGAGATCACCACTGGGGAGAGGTAGTGACAAGAATGGAATATGAGGGGCTTCTGTCTGCTGCTCAGTCTAGGCTCTGGATCCATGGGTGTGCTCAGTTTCTGCAATCTTTTCAAGCCCTGCATTTAGCTATGTGCACATTCCTGCGTATAGGTTATACTTCAATAAATAGTGATTCTGCTTTTTTTAAAAGAGTGCTTGGGCTGAAGGGAGTAGTTTTACCATCCCAAGGATATTGGCTTAGCTGCTCAAGGGCAATAACATTGCTTATCAGGCAGAGATTGCTGAGACAGGGATCTGAGCAGGACACATTCTGGCCAAGATGCTTCTGGATAATTTGCTGAATGCTTTTTTTTTTTTTTTTTGAGACAGAGTCTTGCTCTGTCACCCAGGCTGGAGTGCAGTGGCGTGATCTCAGCTCACTGCAAGCTCCACCTCCTGGCTTTGAGTGATTCTCCTGCCTCAGCCTCCCAAGTAGCTGAGGTCACAGGCACATGCCACCACACCTGGCTAATTTTTGTATTTTTAGTAGAGACAGGGCAGGGTTTCGCCATGTTGACCAGGCTGGTCTCAAACTCCTGACCTCAGATGATCCGCCCACCTCAGCCTGTCAAAGTGCTGGGATTACAGGTGTGAGCCACAGCACCCGACCCGCTGAATGCTTTTTATTTTCAACATAACAGGGACTCTGAGCCAATAATCAATGCAAATGAGTTCTGTCCCTGTCTCCCACATCTCTGTCACCCCATTCTACAATTTGTGCTCCCCTGATTTGACTCACAGCCTCCAAATGAGGCTGCATCAAACAACTTTTTCCACTTGATTGCCTTTCTTTTAGTTCTTTTAAGAGACCTAAATGCCTTGCCTTCTGGCACTTCCACCCCGTCAACTCTTTGACTTTCCTATGTGATTCTTTCTCAAACCCTTTTAATTTTAGCACCTGCTTTCGGTGGCTGAGATTCTGCATTAAGGTTGCTGCTGTCTGTATTCACCTTTTCAGGCCCTGGTTGAATTCTGGATTCTTTTCATGGTCTCTCTGTCCAGCAGGGCCACCGCTCACCTGAGTGGGATCTATCTGGCTTTCCTTCCTGTTGGAAATAGACGCTTGGTGCCACAAAGAAAACTCAGCACTGAGACAAAGGATCTTTCAGCAACACAATTTTTACTTCCTGGACTGCAGGAAGGGTACTCTTACTAGCCATCCTGCCACAAGAGTACAATGGATAAAGGAAATAGACAAATTTATCCCTTACGCATTTGGGGTTGTTCTTACTGCTGTGTCTGATCTCCATTGGCTGGAGCCAGACCTCACCATCTAAGCTAAATCCGATTGGCTAACAACTTAAAACTTTTCTAAACAGGTAAAAGCAGTGGAGAACTGGGACATACCTGTGAGCACGTCCAGCACAGATATCTGGGTTAAAGAACAAGGACAGAGAATGTACTACGTGCCTGTAAGCATGGCATGTCTAACAGCTACATAGAACAGGGCTTAACAAAGTTATTAGCATACTTATTTATTTTTTTTTTTTTTGAGACGGAGTTTCGCTCTTGTTACCCAGGCTGGAGTGCAATGGCGCGATCTCGGCTCACCGCAACCTCCGCCTCCTGGTTTCAAGCAATTCTCCTGCCTCAGCCTCCTGAGTAGCTGGGATTACAGGCACGCGCCATCATGCCCAGCTAATTTTTTGTATTTTTAGTAGAGACGGGGTTTTACCATGTTGACCAGGATGGGCTCGATCTCTTGACCTCGTGATCCACCCGCCTCAGCCTCCCAAAGTGCTGGGATTACAGGCTTGAGCCACTGCACCCGGTGCATATGTTATTTTTTAACAAGAAAGAAAACTTTAAAAAGGAACTTTTCTACTTCCCACACTTCTTACATTCAAGTCATGCTAACGACATAGATGTGGCCTGAACAAAGGACAAGGGGGGATTTTTCTTCTCTTGCTTCCATCAGCTTTGTTCATCAAGCCCACACCACGCTACGTTTGGGTTGAATAAGGGCGCTATGTCATCCTGTTGGCACGGACTGAGATTGTAGTAACCTGACCATTCTAGGCCGACCGCTTTCCACAGTATTAGTTATTTTTATGCACTTGGCATTCTGTGGACCAGAATGTACATTTATCCTGATTCAATTTCAGTTGTTAGATTTCATCCATTGTTCTAGCCTGCCAAGGTATTTGCCAATCTTAATTCAATCTCTCAGCATAGCGTTGATCTCTCCAAGGTCCTGATAAGCCACCATCTCAGCATTCAGGGTGATAATGCAGGAGAGAAACAGACCAGCACGGTAGTGCCTTTTGGTACCGACCACTGCTTCTTTGTTCAGATGAAGAAAGAACAGTTGGTGGAAGGTGATCAAGGATTTGGTATTTAAAGGATAACCTCCCAGATCCATTTTTCTTGTACTTCCGGCTTCCAATTCAAAGACTTATTTCCTGGACCTGCTTCCCCAAAGTCCATGGGCCAGAGATGGGGGACCTAAAGGAAAGTTTCAAATGCGAGTTGTTGTTGTTGTTGTTTTTTGGAGAGGGCCAAGATATATTTAAGGAGGGAAAGGTGGCTTTCTGTTCATTTCTTTTGACCCTCTCCTCTTTTTAATTTTTTTTTTTTTTTTTTTTTTTAAGATGAAGACTTACTTTGCTGCCCAGGCTGGAGTGCAGTGGCACAATCTTAGCTCACTACAACCTCTGCCTCCTAGGTTGAGGTGACTCTCCTGTCTCAGCCTCCCAAGTAGCTGGCTTTACAGGCACATCCCTGGCTTATTTATTTATTTATTTATTTATTTTTATTTTTGTATTTTTAGTAGAGACAGAGTTTTACTATGTTGGTCAGGCTGATCTCAATCCCTGACCTCAGGTGATCTGCCCACCTCAACTTCCCAGTGTGCTGGGATTACAGTCATGAGTCACCGTGCCCAGCCTCTTTTGACTCTCTTTTCTACCCTTAGAAGATTGCTAGAAAGGCAGGCTTTTAGAGCTGCATTAGTAGTGAACAGAAATCTGTCACTTAATTGTGAGGTGCAGTGAAGCCAGGTTCCTGGCCTAGCCCACTCTGGAATAAGATGACAGAGTCAGGAGGGGACTCCAGTTCCATTGCTCTGTCCTGAGCTGTCTCAGTCACGTTATCATGGTTGTAAACCTGCCACCACTTCCTAGAGAGCCAGTGTGTCTCCAGAGTATGGAGAAAAACATTAGTTTCTCATTAAAACATATGAGGGTAGGCCGGGCGCGGTGGTTCACGCTGATAATCCCAGCACTTTGGAAGGCCAAAGTGGGTGGATCACCTGAGGTCAAGAGTTCGTGACCAGCCTGGCCAACATAGTGAAACCCCATCTCTACTAAAAATCCAACAATTAGCCAGGTGTGGTGGCTGGTGCCTGTATTCCCAGCTAGCTACTTGGGAGGCTGAAGCAGGAGAATCATTTGAACCTGAGAGGCAGAGGTAGCTGTGAGCCGAGACGGTACCACTGCACTCCAGCCCGGGCAGCAAGAGGGAAACTCCGTCTAGAAAGAAAGAAAGGAAGGAAGGAAAGAAGGAAGGAAGGAAGGAGGGAGGGAGGGAGGGAGGGAAGGAGGGAGGGAGGGAAGGAAAGAAGGAAATAAATGTTCATTTGCTAGCCATGGATGTCAGATTCCCCAGAGAGTACAAAAATCGATTATTTTACTTTATAGAACAGTTTTTAAGCAGAGAAATAAGGCTTCAAATAGGCTCCATGAATATATCAGCTGCTTGCTGAGGTGTGTCTGTAGCCAGTAGGAGACGGACACCATCCCTGTTTCCCCTGTGCTGTTATCATTATTACTTGTTATTTGTAGGTGCGACCAGTGTGCAGAATACAAAAGAAAACACTTTCAAGAAGCCTCTGTGAGGTTACGGGTCTGTCACTGAGTCTTCTCTGTCAATATGCAGATTTGGCTGGGCACGGTGGCTCACACCTGTAATCCCAGCACATTGGGAAGTTGAGGTGGGCCGATCACCTGAGGTCAGGGGTTTGAGACAAGCCTGGCCAACATGGTGAAACCCCTGTCTCTACTAGAAATACAAAAATCAGCCAGGTGTGGTGGCACGCACCTGTAATCCCAGCTACTTGGGAGGCTAAGGCAGGAGAATCGCTTGAACCTAGGAGGTAGAGGTTGCAGTGAGCCGAGATTGTGCCACTGCACTGCAGCCTAGGCAACAGAGAGAGACCTTGTCTCAAAAAAAAAAAAAAAAAGGAAAAAAAAAGCATATTCATTCATTTTAGGCTTCTGAGGACATTGGTCAATCCTTGCAAAATTCCCAAGAAGCCAGCTGCATGATGGACGCTCATTTCCACTGCCTGGGGACTGACTTTATTATCTGTAATTAACAGTGAGGAACTTCATGCACGGTGTCCTCTTGCAGGCATGAATTTCTAACCGAAGAACGCCTTTCAGCTCTCAGCATTGTTCAGCTGAATGTTGCTATGAGACTGCAGCTATTTATTCCTCTAAAGAACTCTGGCGTGGCTCCGGTGACAGAGTATATTTTTCATAGCTACGCGGTCTTTCTTCTCATTTAAAAAAGAAAGAAGAGCCTCTTGCCATTTGTTTAACATCTATGAATATATTAGAATATTAGATGGGGAGTGGGCACCAGAGATCTTGGGAGAGTAGAGGCCCTTTCAACTGTTTAATTTCTGTTTTATTCCGATGACATGGTACAAAGTTGATTTGCCTTGAAGAATCAAAGATCATCAAGCTCTCACTGAATGTTCCCATAATGTGCTTAAATAGTTAAAAATAGATATGTTTTGTAATAATAATAATTAATGGGTTCGGAATAATAATAATACATGGATTTTAGAGTAAATAGGCTATAAATATTCTTATATCACTCAATGCCATCAATAGGCTATAAATATTCCTAACAATCAATATCATGGCACATACATGTCTCACAACAGAGGGGCCTGGTTTCACCGACCTATTAACCTTTTTTCTCCCCCATTTCTTTCTTTCTTTTTTTTCTTTTTTTTTGAGGCGGAGTTTCGCTCTTGTTACCCAGGCTGGAGTGCAATGGCGCGATCTCGGCTCACCGCAACCTCCGCCTCCCGGGTTCAGGCAATTCTCCTGTCTCAGCCTCCTGAGTAGCTGGGATGACAGGCACGCGCCACCACGCCCAGCTAATGTTTTGTATTTTTAGTAGAGACGGGGTTTCACCATGTTGACCAGGATGGTCTCGATCTCTCGACCTCGTGACCCACCCGCCTCGGCCTCCCAAAGTGCTGGGATTACAGGCTTGAGCCACCGCACCCGGCCCTCTTTTTTTTTTTTTTTTTTTTTTATAGAGTCTCTCTCTGTCACCCAGGCTGGAGTGCAGTGGCACAATCTTGGCTCACTGCAACCTCCGCCTCCTAGGCTCAAGTGATTCTCATGCCTCAGCCTCTCAAGTAGCTGAATTACAGGTGCCCACCAGCACATCTGGCTAATTTTTGTAGTTTTAGTAGAGATAGGGTTTCACCATGTTGGCCAGGTTGGTCTCAGAACTCCTGACCTCGGGTGATCTATCCACCTTCAGGCTCCCAAAGACCTGGGATTACAGGCGTGAGCCACTGCACTCTGCTGAAAACCCAGTTTTCCTTTGGGGATTTACCCCTCTCTCAGGGTGATAGTCAAAATTTGCAGCAACTGGAATGACTTGGGTAGGGACAGGTTCAACCAGTCAGAACGGATGCTCACTCAGCCTTCCTCATCAGATACGCTTTTGAGGAGTTCAGAAACCAAAATATCCTGCCCTTCTTTATCCAGAGGCTGGATATGAACCAAGCCAGGCCTAACAGGCTCTGTCCTGAGAATTCGTATACTGATGCAGGGCTGAAAACAATTGTCCCAAAGGTGTTGCCCTGGAAACACCAGCTTCCTGGACACCTAATACCCTGTTTCCTGTCCTTTGTGAGATGTTGTTGTTCAGCTTGAATTGTTTTACTATAAGTTACCACCATATTCATCTAATACATTTCACTTGTTTATTTCTTTTTTGCTTATATTTCCTAGAATCTATTTCTACTACAAACAAAGCAACAGAAATGAAAGTGTCAGGTGTTTGTGGGAAGGGGGACACCAACCCTGCCTCCCTTGTGTTGTTGTTATTATTTGTTATTTGTAGGTGTGACCAGTACACAGAACATAAAAACAAACCACACGTACTTGTAAGAAGCCTTTGCATTTTGGAAAATGAGATCTTAAAGCACATTTTCTGTAATGGAATCCTGTTTGCCTCTCATTTTGTTACAGAATTATAGGAGTGTTCCTCTGGGAGGAAAAATGTCTTCAATAGAATAAGTAGAAAATAGATAAAAATGAAAGTAAGAAACACTGTTGGCTGGACATGTGGCTCACACCTGTAATCCCAGCACTTTGGGAGGCTGAGGCAGGTGGATCATCTGAGGTCAGGAGTTTGAGACCAGCCTGACCAACATGGAGAAACCCTGTCTCTACGAAAATTTAAAAAAAAAAAAATAGGCCGGGCGCGGTGGCTCAAGCTTGTAATCCCAGCACTTTGGGAGGCCGAGGCGGGTGGATCACAAGGTCGAGAGATCGAGACCATCCTGGTCAACATGGTGAAACCCCGTCTCTACTAAAAATACAAAAAATTAGCTGGGCGTGGTGGCGCGTGCCTGTAATCCCAGCTACTCGGGAGGCTGAGGCAGGAGAATTGCCTGAACCCAAGAGGTGGAGGTTGCGATGAGCCGAGATCGCGCCATTGCACTCCAGCCTGGGTAACAAGAGTGAAACTCCGTCTCAAAAAAAAAAAAAAATTAGTCTGGCATGGTGGCACATGCCTGAAATCCCAGCTACTCAGGAGGCTGAGGCAGGAGAATCTCGTGAACCTGGGAGACGGAGGTTTCGGTGAGCTAAGATCATGCCATTGCACTCCAGCCTGGGCAACAAAAGCAAAACTCCATCTTTAAAAAAGAAAGAAAGAGAGAGAGAGGGAAGGAAGGAAGGAAGGAGGGAGGGAGAGAAAGGAAGGAAGGAAGGGAGGGAGGGAGGAAAGGAAGACAGTTGCGGGGTGATGGGCCTGTTTATGCACTGGTGTAACGAAAGGCTTGGACCAGAAACAGCAGAAGTGCCAAGGTTCTGTGAGTTGCTAGCCCTATGACGACCTAAAAAAAGGTTTTTTTTTGGGCCAGGCACAGTGGCTCATGCCTGTAATCCCAGCACTTTGGGAGGCTGAGGTGGGTGGATCGCTTGAGCTCAGGAGTTCGAGACCAGTCTGGGTAACATGGTGAAACCCCGTCTCTACAAAAAAAATACAAAAATTAGCCAGGCATGGTGGCTGGTGCCTGTGGTCCCAGCTACTCAGGAGGCTGAGGTGGGCAGATCACTTGAGCCTGGGAGGCAGAGGTTGTAGTCAACTGGGATGGCACCATTACAGTACAGTCTGGATGACAGAGCAGACTCTTGTCTCAAAAAAAAGAAAAACAGCCAGGTGCGGTGGCTCACACCTGTAATCCCAGCACTTTGGGAGGCCAAGGCAGGTGGATCATGACAAGGTCAGAAGTTCAAGACCAGCCTGGCCAACATGGCAAAACCCCGTCTCTACTAAAAATGCAAAAACTAGCCAGGCGTGGTGGCACGCGCCTGTAGTCCCAGCTACTCGGGAGACTGAGGCAGGAGAATTGCTTGGACCTGGAGGGTGGAGTTTGCAGTGAGCCGGGATTATGCCATTGCATTCCAGCCAGGGAGGCGGAGTGAGACTCCATCTCAAAAAAAGAAAAAAAAGAAAAACAAATGTTTCTTCAACTCTAATGCACACACAAATCACTTGGAGGATCTCATGAAAATGCAGAGTCTGAGCCAGTGCCTGTAATCTCAACAGCTCAAGAGGCTGAAGCAGGAGGATTGCTTGAGTCCAGGAGTTTGAGACCAGCCTGGGCAACATAGCAAGACCCTGTCTCTAAAAAAAAAAAATAAATGTAGAGTCTGATTCCACATTTACAAATTAGTAGTAACGCTGATACTAGAGGCCCTAGGACCATACTTTGAGCAGCAAGACTGAAGGTCGGGATTTCTCTCCAGTCTCAGTTTCCCAGGCACTCCACTCAGGGGTTCCAGACCACCTCCCTCTGCCTAGACTAGAGCACATCTGTCATACCATGCCTAGCCAGCAGGTGTCATCAGAGTGCTCTGAGAGTCACACCAGATCAGATTTCTAAGGACCCTTGATAGATTCATGTATAGGGGCTTTAAGAACCTCCCAAGTAAGCATATTCCATAGCTTTGGGTTATCGTTTGAACCCCCAAGCAAAGTGACCAGTGAGGGAGAATCTCACTAAGGATCTTTATAACTGTTTTGTTTCTTTCTAATTTTAAAAGCATATGTCCATGCCGTGCTGTGGAAATTTGGCTCTTGACATTTGTAACAGGTAGGAAGTGCTTTAGCAACGCTTGCTACAGTGCAGTTTTTAGACAGCTTTCTCGTGCATTATCCTATTGCTAGAAGAATCTTTGCTATTATTATTGTTTCCATTTCACAGGTGAGGAAACAAAGGCAGAGCGGAGGATGTAGTGATTACTTCAGTGCAGCAAAGATAGCGACGAGATTCAACCTTGAGCTTCTATTTATAAGTCTCTCTTTATCCTAGTGTTTATGGAGAAGGAAAAAGATGGCGTCTGGGCTTTCTCTTGCAGGGAAACTTTAGTCTTCTTACCCAGATTGAAAGTTAACTAATATTTATGGGTAATAACGGTCTACACTTTAGAAGTTCCTGGGTTCCTAATCAAAGGTGCTGGGATACTGATAGTTCTGAGCATAAATCCTCCCCAAATAAAATGATACACTTTGAATACAATAATCTGAGATGCAAGAGTTCTATAAACATTGTATTTATTCATAACAACCAAGGACTCCCTGTCCTACATATGGTATCAAAATCCCTTTTTAAAATTTTCTGGGGAGGCCAGGCATGGTGTCTCAAGCCTGTAATCCCAGCACTTCAGGAGGCCAAGGCGGGTGGATCATGAGGTCAAGAGATTGAGACCATCCTGGCCAATATGGTGAAACCCTGTCTCTACTAAAAATATAAACATTAGCTGGGTGTGGTGACATGTGCTTGTAATCCCGGCTACTCAGGAGGCTGAGGCAGAAGAATGGCGTGAACTAGGAAGCAGAGGTTGCAGTGAGCTGAGATTGCGCCACTGCACTCCAGCCTGGCAATAGAGCGAGACTCATCTCAAAATAAAAACAAAAACAAAAACATAAACATACAAACAAACAGAAATTTTTTTTGGCGGGGGAGTTAGCAATTCATGAAGGGGTAACATTTTGAGTGTATTTAGATTAAAACAGAGGCTTTCGCCGGGCGTGGTGGCTCAAGCCTGTAATCCCAGCACTTTGGGAGGCCGAGGAGGGTGGATCACGAGGTCGAGAGATCAAGACCATCCTGGTCAACATGGTGAAACCCCGTCTCTACTAAAAATACAAAAAATTAGCTGGGCATGGTGGCTCGTGCCTGTAATCCCAGCTACTCAGGAGGCTGAGGCAGGAGAATTGCCTGAACCCAGGAGGCGGAGCTTGCGGTGAGCCGAGATCGTGCCATTGCACTAAAAAAAAACAAAAAAACAAAAAAAAACAAAGCAACAACAACAAACAGAGGCTTTCGTGGTGCCTGAGTGGATGGGTATTTAGGGGAGCTGCTGTGTCATCTTTGAGAACCTCCTCCACGTTTTGCAACCCAGTAATCTCCTCCCATGCCCCACACTCTTCAAATCTGATCACCGTCACCATCAAGGCCAAGCAGAGCAGATTGGTGAGCACCCACTCTCAGGGCAGGAGGGGCTGCTGGGGGTGATGGCTAACACCTCTTTGAGCTCCAGGGACCTCAAGCTCTTTGACTTCAAACATTTTGCTAAATTGGGTTATATGGGGTACTGATATGGAGAATTGGGGGGAAATGCATTTGAGGAGTACTGGGTGAAATGAAGGCACACGCGTTTCTTGCCTTGCAGCAGGGCTTGTTGCAGCAGTTCATGTGCATTTTTGAATCTTCAACGAAGGGATGGGGAAATGTGCCCCACTTCCCAGAGATGCGCTTAAGGAATCTTTTGTTTTTAGAGTATCTGGACTTTATAGAACACCCTCTGAAAATTCTGATCTAATTTGTTAGAGCCGGCTTCATGGGCATGTGACCTGCATGGTCGCACAGGGCCCCAGTTGGTTCAATGCTGTGCTGCTGCCTCCAGATTCGTAATACATTTTGCACAAAGGGCTCCACAGTTTGATTTTGTATGGGGTCCTGCAAATTATGTAGTTGGCCTTGTCTGTGGATGCCCCAGAAGAGGAAATGGTGGTCCAGAGAAGAGAAGGGTCTTGGGATGGAGTTTTGCTCTTGTCGCCCAGGCTGGAGTGCAGTGGTGCGATCTCAGCTCACTGCAACCTCTGCTTCCTGCATTCAAGCGATTCTCCTGCCTCAGCCTCCTGGGTTCGGGATTACAGTCATCCGCCCACATCTGGCTAATTTTTATATTTTTAGTAGAGACAAAATTTCACCATGTTGGCCAGGCTGGTCTCAAACAGCTGACCTTAGGTGATCTGCCTGTCTTAGCCTCCCAAAGTGCTGGGATTACAGGCATGAGCCACTACGCATGGCCTTTTTTTTTTTTTTTCTTTGAGATGGAGTCTTGCTGGAGTACAGTGGTGCAATCACAGCTCACTGCAAGCTCCACCGCCTGGGTTCAAGTGATTCTCCTGCCTCAGCCTCCCCAGGTAGCTGGGACTACAGGTGTGCACCACCATGTCTGGTTAATCTTTGTATTTTTAGTAGAAATGGGGCTTCACCTTGTTGGCCAGGCTAGTCTCAAACTCCCGACCTCAGGTGATCTGCCCGCCTTAGCGTCCCAAAGGGCTGGGATTACAGGTGTGAGCCACCTGTCCGGCCAAAAAGAAGAGTCTTGATCTAAACGCTCCCCAGTCCTTTCCTCCTCTTCAGACTTAGCTGCCTGCCTTTGCCTCTGCGCGTTCTCTTCTCCCTCGTCTTCTCCTGCAGCCCTTCTTTCGGCTGCCATCTTTTTCTCATTTGCATGTTCTATTCTACTCCTGCTCCCCTTTTATCCTTTCTCTTCCACCTCTGGACATAGATTTTCCCCAGTCCAGTTTTATGTCACTAGAATAATGTTCTCTATGTTTCCTTGGCTCCCTTTTGGGCTTTTAATTATGAGAAGAGCCTGCATACTTTATCAAATGTTCCCAGTTTAGAGGATGGTCATTTATATGAAACTGCTGCGGTAATACTGCTGGACGTTATAACTCTGCTCTGGGCATTGCTACATTCTCTAATTTGCATCTGGGCATTCAGGGAGGGAAGAATAGAACATAGGAGAGAGCAGAAAACGCACATTTCAATGATAATGAAAGCAACACTTTCTGAGGCTAATAATCTCTACTGTCTAAACTTATTAAATTAGTGGTTTGGAGTGAAATGTTGCTCTTACTCTCTTCTTGCACTTAAAGGAAAGTGTCTGCTTAGTGCCCCTCAGCACATTAAGGGAAGAATCAGAGCTAAAGATGGTAACAGCATTGCTCACTTCTTTCTAGAAAGGATTTATCTATCATAAGAAGGTAAGCTTCTCTGCCTGGCTTTTAGGGTCCTCAGAGACCACCCTGTCCAACCCAGTCTCCATTTTTCTCCTTTACCTTCCATCTTTGTCAAGGTGAGTTTTTGTTTGTTTTGTTTTGTTTGAGATGGAGTCTCGCTCTGTTGCCCAGGCTGGAGTGCAGTGGCGCGATCTCGGCTCACTGCAGCCTCCACCTCACGGGTTCAAGCGCTTCTTCCGCCTCATCCTCCCAAGTAGCTGGGATTACAGGTGCCCACCACCATGACCAGCTAATTTTTGTATTTTTAGTAGAGACGGGGTTTCACTGTGTTGACCAGACTGGTCTTGAACTCCTGACCACATGATGCGCCCACCTCAGCCTCTCAATTTTTATTTTTTGAGACAGTGTCTCGCTCTGTCACCTACACTGGAGTGCAATGGCGAAAGCTCAGCTCACTGTAACCTCCGCCTCTTGGGTTCAAGTGATTCTTCTGCCTCAGCCTCCTGAGTAGCTGGGACTACAAGTGTGCACCACCATGCCCAGTGAATTTTTGTATGTTTAGTAGAGACAGGGTTTCACCATATCGGCCAGGCCTGGCTTTTGTTTGTTTTTTGTTTTTGCCAGTGATATAAATGCAATTCAAACCACTGTATGGAAAAAAAAGAGATGTATTAGTTTCCCATATCTGGGCAGCATAAGTAAGGAACGGGAATGGCTTCAGGTAGAGTTGGGTTCAGGAAACCAAATTATCCCATTTAGACCTCTTTCCTGTCCCCTCCTTCTCTGTGATCCCTGCTGTCTTTTGGTAGTGCCAGCCCACTCCCCACTGGGACAAAATTAATTGCTATCTTATTTATGTTCTGAAATCTCTGTTAAATCTAATTTTTCTAATAATTATCTCTTTGAATCATGGGCCTGCTTCCCTCAATAGATTCCGAGTACTTTGACCACAGGGTATATATAATTTTTCACCTTTGTATTTCTAGTACCTGGCGTGTAAACAACTGCCCAATAAATGTTTATAAATTGGAATTATAAACCCTAAAAATAGCAATAAAGGTCCAGGGTTTTGCTCTAAGTAAAAAAAAATAAAAAAGAATTTTGATTTTGACAACAATCTAACACTAATTTCTGATAACTTAAAACTATTGACTGGCCAGATAGCTCCGCATGGAGACCGAGATCATCCCTGACAGCTCTCAGCTTAGCTTTCTTCATGGCTTCTGCTCTAGAGAAATGTCATTCTCTCAAGCGTTCCACAGGAAAACTGGGGGAGCAATTCTGATTGGCCCAGCCGGGTTAGGACTCATAGCTTTTGAGCCACACACCGACCCATCACAATGACCCAGAAAATGGCATGCACTCTGATTGGCCTGGGAGAGTGGGCCATGTGCCCATTCATATGCTGCTGCTGGAAGAACTCCAGCTAATTCACACGGGGTCGGGTTAATGGGTTCTCCATGAGAAAGAGGGTTCCAAGGTTCCAAGCACTAGAAGAATGGAAGGAGATAAGTGCGAAGCAGACAAAACACTGACAACTCCAGGCGACTGTCCCTTCTCTGTCTTGTTCCTCCCCTCCCCTCCTCCCACATGTGAAACAGGAGTTAAGAATAAATTACTGGCCGGCCACCATGGCTCACGCCTGTAATCCCAGCACTTTAGAACGCCAAGCGGGGTGGATCACATGAGGTCAGGAGCTCAAGACCAGCCTGGGCAACATGGTGAAACCCTGTCTCTACTAAAAATACAAAAATTAGCTGGGTGTGGTGGCAGCCTCCTGTAATCCCAGCTACTCTAGAGGCTGAGGTGGGAGAATCGCTTGAACCTGGGAGGCGGAGGTGCAGTGAGCTGAGATTGCGCGACTGCACTCCAGCCTGGGAGACAGAGTGAGACTCTGTCTCCAAAAAAAAAAAAAAAAAAGAAAGAAAAAAGAAAGGGTTATTTTTGTCTTTTATTAGCTGGCTACTTTTTTTTTTTTTTTTAAAGATGGCATCTTACTCTGTTACCCAGGCTGGAGTGGTCACTGCATCCGGACCTAGATGACTGCATCCTTGAATTCCTGGGTTCATGCAATCCTCCTGCCTCAGCCTCCTGAGTAGGTAGGACTACAGGCATGCACCACCATGCCCAGTTAAATTTTGTGTTTTTTTGTAGAGATGGGGCTTTTCTCTGTTGCCCAGGCTGGTGTCAAACTCCTGGGCTCAAGTGATCCTCTCACCCCAGCCTCTCCAGCTGTAGGGATTACAGGATTGAGCCATCACACCCAGCCTAGCTGGCTATTAAAAATGAATTACACGGCCGGGCGCGGTGGCTCAAGCCTGTAATCCCAGCACTTTGGGAGGCCGAGGCGGGTGGATCACGAGGTCAAGAGATCGAGACCATCCTGGTCAACATGGTGAAACCCCGTCTCTACTAAAAATACAAAAAAGTAGCTGGGCATGGTGGCACATGCCTGTAATCTGAGCTACTCAGGAGGCTGAGGCAGGAGAATTGCCTGAACCCAGGAGGCGGAGGTTGTGGTGAGCCGAGATCGCACCATTGCACTCCAGCCTGGGTAACAAGAGCGAAACTCTGTCTCAAAAAAAAAAAAAAAAAAAAAAAAAAAAAAAAAAAAAAAATTACAGGCCAGGTTTGGTGACTCACGCCTATAATCCCAGCACTATGGGAGGCCGAGGTGGGCAGATACCTGAGGTCAGGAGTTCAAGACCAGCCTGGCCAACATGGTGAAACTCTGTCTCTACAAAAATACAAAAATCAGCCAGGCATGCTGGTGGGTGCCTATAATACCAGCTACTTGGGAGGCTGAGGTGGGAGAATCGCTTGAACGCAGGAAGTAGAGGTTGTAGCAAGCCGAGATCACACCACTGCACTCCAGCCTGGGCGACAGGGCAAGACTTCGTCTGAAAAAAAAAAAAAAAAAAGAATTACAATAATGTCCAAGTTGTGCATTTTCAGTCAGGAATTATCTTGGGATAATGAATGAGGGGAAAGAAAAGTCACTCATCCTTTAGATTTTCATTGGCTGGCCGGAGAAATTATCCAAGAATGAGAAGTAAATACAGAGGAAAATGCCTGGCTAGCTGTGGTTTAGTACACTTTTTAGATAGCAGCTTAGACGTTAGAATACTGAGACTTGACCGATCATTTGCAATCACAGGGCCTGGAATGTTGCTTCAGTTTTGAGAGGATAAAAGCAGCACTTGTTTTAGAGGGGGAGAAATTAACCTACATGCTGAAAGGAATGAATAATGTAGCTATTGAAGGGCACCTATAGATGGGAGCGGAGTCACAGCCATGGATTAATTCAGGACCTGTGGAGGGTGGTGAGAAAGGGCTCTTTTCCCAGGCAGAGGAGATCTCTGCCCTGAGGCTCCGGGTACCGTGCTCCTGCACTCTGCCCTGGGCCCTTCTCTCTTTTGATCTGAGTCTTCATAACGGTTGTTCTCCTTTACTGACAGGCTTTTAAATGAAACCCTTGGAAATCTCAATAATGTATTTTACCCATTCTTTTCTTTCTTTCTTTATTTGAGGCGGAGTCTCGCCTCTATTGCACATGCTGGGATTACAGGCATGAGCCCTCGTGCCTGGCCCCATTCTTTATTTTTTTAAAAAAGGAAAAACACCTTTGAGAAGAGAGGACACTTTTTCCATGACCCTTTGCTAACTAACCAAAGAATTTAATTCAACAGTTACTCAACTAAAAAAACTAGGCAGAAAGCCAAGGGGAAGGGGTATCTTTGCAGATCCAAATATTCAGCTATGGTGTGTTTATTATCCTTTTTATTTAATTTCTTTGAGACAGGGTATTGCTCTGTCGCCCACACGTGCAGCGGCACGATCACAGCTCACTGCAGCCTCAGCTTCTGGGCTCCAGACATCCTCCCACCTCAGCCTCCCAGGTAGCTGGGCCCACAGGCACACGCCACCACATCTGGCTAATTTTTGTATTTTTGGTAGAGACGGGGTTTCACCACGTTGCCGAGGCTGGTCTCCAACTCCCCAGGCTCATTGCCCACCTCTGCCTCCCAAAGTGCTGGGATTACAGGTGTGAGCCATCGCGCCCAGATTGCATATTTATTCTTTACAGCTCTGTTGCGCAGGCAGGACTGCAGTGGCGTGATCTTGTACAGCATGTAGAAGACACGGGTGGGAATGCTGGGTATTTGTTATGGCTTGAATTGTGTCCCCTCAAAATTCATCTGTTGAAGCCCTAACCCCCAGTTCCTCAGAATCTGGCTGCGTTTGGAGATAAGCCTTTTAAAGAGGTAAAGAGGTAATTCAGTGAAAATGAGGCCATGATGGTAGGCACCAATCCAATCTGACTGGAGTCCTTAGAAGAGGAAGTTTGGATACAGAGAGACACCTGACCATGTGAGGACACAGCGAGAAGGCGGCTGTCTGCCAACCAAGAAGAGAGGCCTCGGGAGAAACCAAATCTGCTAGCACCTTGATCTTGAACTTGTCGTCTCCAGAACCAGGAGACAATGAATGTCTGTTGTTTAAGCCACACCGTCTACGGTATTGTGTTATGGCAGCCTGCAGGAAGTAATATAGTACTTAAAAAGTAAACTCAAACTTCAACAGAGTGACACTCAGTCTCAAAAAAAAAAAAAAAAAAAAAAAATTAAAAGGCACACCTAGGGGCTCAGTGCAGTGGCTCACACCTGTAATCCCAGTACTTTGGGAGGCTGAGGTGGGCGGATCACCTGAGGTCAGGAGTTCGAGACCAGTCTGACCAACATGGAGAAACCTCATCTCTACTAAAAATACAGATAGCCAGGTGTGGTGGCTCATGTCTGTAATCCCAGCTACTTGGGGGGCTGAGGCAGGAGAATGGTTTGAACCTGGGAGGAGGAAGTTGCGGTGAGCCGATATCACGCCACTGCACAACAGCCTGGGAAATAAGTGCAAAACTGTCCAAAAAAAAAAAAAAAAGGCACATTAGGATTCTCTCCCTAGAGAACCCCCAAAAGTCTCCTGAAATCAACCTGTCCCTAATCGAATATCCACCCCACCACATTCCCCAAACAAGAACAAACAAATTCCACTCTCTCTTCTTTCGTTTCCCAGGCAGGCAGTTCTTAGCCTTGTTATCTAAGAACCCTGCTGTTGGGCACGATCATCAGGAGAGCGTGGCTGACATGGGAAACTGAAGCGAACGCCCACCCCATCAGCCCCTCTGCAGCGCCGAACCGCCTGCCCGGTATGTCAGTTATTGCTTCCCCACGACCCTTCTCTATCACCGTGTGTCTGCAGTGCGTCTCTGTATTTCTCCTTTCCTTCAGCCCCAGTCTGTTACATTGCACCAAGCAGGCAGTCTTAAATGTTTGTGAAATCAGCATGTGTCTCTAATCAGTGCACATTCTGTACCTTCTAGAAGGCTCAGGGCTGGCTGCGGTGGCTTTGTCATCCCAGCACTTTGGGAGACCGAGGTGGGAGGATTGCTTGAGCACAGGAGTTTGAGGCCAGCCCGGGCAACCTAATGAGACCTCCCATTCTACAAAAAAAATTTAGAAATTAGCCAGGCTTGGTGACTTCTGCCTGTAGTCCCAGCTCCTCAGGAGGCCGAGGTAGGAGGATCACTTGAGCCTGGGAAGTTGAGGCTGCAGTGAGCCGTGATTGTGCCACTGCACTCCAGCCTGGGTGACAGAGCAAGACCCTGTCTCAAATATAGATATAAAATATAAAATGAAGGAGGCTCAGGCAACAGCAGAGGCCTGTGGAGGAATGTGGTTCAGAGTCATTCTGAAGAGAGATCCAGAAACCGCCTGGGCATGTATCAGATGAGGGATAAAGGGGGAGGTTAAGTGAAAGCTGCCTCCCATTCTTCCAGCTTGGGCAGTGCCTGGTTAGATGGTAAGGCTAAGAACTACCTGCCTGGGAAACGGAAGAAGACATCAGTGGGATTTGTTTGTTCTTGTTTGGGGAATGAGGTGGGGTGGATATGATGAGATGAGGGACAGGTTGATTTCAGGAGACTTTTGCGGGCTCTAGGGAGAGAATCCTAGTATACTTTTTAATTTTTTTTTTTTTTTGAGACTTAGTCTTACTCTGTTGTCCATGCTGGAGTGCAGTGGAGCAATCTTGGCTTGCTGCAATCTCCGGCTCCCTGGTTCAAGTGATTCTCTTGCCTCAGCATCCTGAGTTGCTGGGGCCACAGGTGTCCATCACCATGCCCTGCAAATTTTTGTATTTTTTATAGAGATAAGGTTTCACCATGTTGGTCAGGATGGTCTCGATTTCTTGACCTCATGATCCGCCCAACTTGGCCTCCCAAAGTGCTGGGATTACAGGTGTGAGCCACCTCGCCCAGCCCAGAGTTGGCTTTTTAATCACCAGGCTCTTTGCCTATAACTATTATTGCCTTTCTAGGGAGAGGGAGAGAAGGAGAGAGGTGGGGGAGAGAGACTGAGAGAGAGAGAAAGGGTCATAACTCCATATGGATAGAAACTGAAGCTGTCACCTTACCTCAAGAAGGGAGGTGATTTCTGTGGCTCCACTGTCCCAGTTTGCCCGCCCGTGGAGAGCTCTAAGCCTAGTGATTGTTTTGCTGAGGCAGTGTGGCTACAGTTCAGCTTTTTCCGTGCCATTCTGTTAGGCTGGGGGAGTGAGGACACTTCCAGGGAATAGAGAATAAACGCATGGTCTGAAGTAGGTGGAGCTGCAGGTGCGCGTTCTGCGGGTTCCCTGAATCGTCCTTTGTCCCTTGTCCGGGAGGAGGTGGGAAAGGAGGCAGCTTCAACTCTCACCTCATGGGGCCGGCAGGAATATTGAACCTTGTGTGTCAACGAAGAGAAAGCCCATTAGGCCAAGATCTGCAATATCACTGTAGAAACCCACTGCCCGCAGTAGTTCCAGTCTGTTTTAGGAGGAGCTTTTATTCTGTCCCACACTGATGAATTAATAATCAGGCTGGAGTGCAGAAGCAGAAAAAATGAAACCAGATTGGTTTGTTTTTGGAGATGCACGGGTCCCTTCCCAGGGAAGTTCTTTCCTCTGAAAAGACATTTTGAGGATTTTTTTTTTGTTTGTTTGGTTGTTTGTTTGTCCCTTTGCCTTGAAGTTTCTGAAATATTCCATAGCGCTGTCCCTGCCAATTCTGCAGAAGTGTTGCTGTTGCTTAGAGCCTGTTCGCAGCCAAGTGGGAGAGTTTCTCCACAAACTGCCATTTCAGGGAAAACACAGAAAATAAAACGCAATAAAGCAAATCACGAAGAGGGGGCACTGCTTAGCTCTGTGAATGTAGTGAGGCCTGATTTGCCCGGCCCTGTCTCTCTGACCTTGAGTTTACTTGTATTGGTTGGATATGCTAGTTTGCATATTGAGGCTGCCCTGGTCTCTTCTCCATACTTGAAGACCTACTGTTGCTAGGAAAATGTCCTGACTTCTTGATTTCTTTTCTAGGTCCTCTTTTACCCGACTCCCAGATCTGTCCTCAGGTAAGAAAACCTTGGTTAAACTAATTCCTTTACCAAGTGGTTTTGTTTGTTTGTTTTTGGTTTTGAGATGGAGTTTTGCTCTCGTTGCCCAGGCTGGAGTGCAGTGGTGGATCTCGGCTCACTGCAACCTTCGCCTCCCAGGTTCAAGAGATTTCCCTGCCTCAGCCTCCTGCGTAGCTGGCATTACAGTCTTGAGCCACCACGCCTGCTAATCTTGTATTTTTAGTAGAGATGAGGTTTCTCCATGTTGGCCAGGCTGGTCTCGAACTCTTGACCTCAGGTGATCCACGCGCCTCGGCCTCCCAAAGTGCTGGGATTACAGGCGTGAGCCACTGCACCTGGCCAGTTGTTTTAAATATTGTTATTTTCTTTTATATATTTTTTAAGACGGGGTTTCACCACGTTGGTCAGGCTGGTCATGAACTCCCGACCTCAGGTGATCCATTCACCTTGGCCTCCAAAGTGCTTGGATTACAGGCGTGAATATTACTTTCTTTGAAAATGTTATGCATTTTCAAAGAAGTGATGATGTGGCGGGGCATGGTGGCTAAGGCCTGTAATCCCAGCACTTCGGGAGGTCGAGGAGGGCAGATCACTTGAGGTCAGCAGTTTGAGACTAGCCTGGCCAACACGGTGAAACCCTATCCCTACCAAAAAAAAATACAAAAAAATTAGCCGAGCATGATGGTATGTGCCTGTAGTTCCAGCTATTTGGGAGGCTGAGGCAGGAGAATTGCTTGAACCCAGGAGGCAGAAGTTGCAGTAATTCGAAGTCTGCCATTGCACTCCAGCCTGGGTGATAGAGCAAGACCCTGTCTCTAAATAAATAAATAAACCCCAAAGAAGTGATAATGTGTTTCTCAAACCTTATACACAGATGAATCACCTGAGCATTCTGTTAAGATGTAGATTTGAATTCAGTGTCTGGCATGGTGTCTGAGATTGTGTTTCTGACACCAGACGATGCCATTGTTACTGATCTGCAGACCACACTTTGAGTAGTAAGTCTGCAGAGGAATATTGAATAGTTATGGGAAAAACTATTAGGATGTGTTAGGATTCTCCAAACAAACCAGAACCAACAGAAGACACACACACACACACACACACACACACACACACACACACACACGTCAATCAAAATTAAGGCTGAAATAATTTAATAAAGGCTTCTTGGAACACATCAACAAAGTTAACAAAGTTCTGGAATCCGTTACAAGTTGTTTGGGAGAAGAGAGGAAGACTCCTCATACCTGAGTTGTCCTTTTTCATTAGAGGGTACAATATGGAGGTTGCAAGAACTGCTACAGATTGCAACATACAGGCTAAAATGTCCACCTGAAAGACAGTCAGTGAAACTTTACGACTCAGAAAGAAATCAGCATACTCTTCAGTGTCAGTGGGTTATGTGCTAATCCGTACATCAGCAATCTGAGGAACTCACAGGGTTCTTTACCCAGGGACAAGGTTGCCATGCATCACAAGACCTTGCTAAGGAAGGTTAATTTGGCTGCCTGTTTACTGTTTTTTGAGATGGAGTCTCACTCCGTCGCCCAGGCTGGAGTGCAGTGGCGCGATCTCGGCTCACTGCAACCTCCACCTCCCAGGTTCAAGCGATTTTCCTGCCTCAGCCTCCTGAGTAGCTGGGATTACAGTCATGAGCCACCATACCTGCTAATCTTGTATTTTTAGTAGAGACAAGGTTTCTCCATGTTCGTCAGGCTGGTCTCAAACTCCTGACCTCGTGATCCATCCGTCTTGGCATCCCAAAGTGTTGGGATTACAGGCATAAGCCACTGTGCCTGGCCTATTTTTTTTTTTGAGATGGAGTCTTGATCCGTCACTCAGGCTGGAGTGCAGTGGTGCGATCTTGTCTCACTACAACCTCTGCCTCCCAGGTTCAAGAGATTCTTCTGCTCCTAAGTAGGTGTGAATACAGTGTGCGCTACCATGCCCGGCTAATTTTCTTTTCTTTTCTTTTTTTTTTGAGACGGAGTTTCGCTCTTGTTACCCAGGCTGGAGTGCAATGGCGCGATCTCGGCTCACCGCAACCTCCGCCTCCTGGGTTCAGCCAATTCTCCTGCCTCAGCCTCCTGAGTAGCTGGGATTACAGGCACGCACCACCATGCCCAGCCAATTTTTTGTATTTTAGTAGAGACGGGGTTTCACCGTGTTGACCAGGATGGTCTCGATCTCTTGACCTCGTGATCCACCCGCCTCGGCCTCCCAAAGTGCTGGGATTACAGGCTTGAGCCACCGCGCCCGGCTCCTAACCCTTGAGTCTGCCTGTGACCACTCCATTTTTCCCCTAATGCCAATTCCATCTTCTCTTTAGATGTCAACAATGCCCTCAGGAGACAAGATGTCAGAATACTCGGCCAGATGGCATTTGTCTGTATTTTAATCAAAATGCCCCATCCTCTGTCAGTGTGAAGCAGCAAGAAACAGCATAGAAGCCTGCAGTCGCTTTTTAGGTTTCTAAGGTTAGGAAAGGTACCCAAAGGCTGGACTGGCTTAATTCTGTCAGCCTTGGTGGCAGTGCCATGATTGTGGGAACACCTCCCGTAGTCAGTGGCAAGCAGATTCCAGGAACCAAAGTACTGCCATGTTGAGGTAAGTGGGGTTCAGGGAGAACATGAATGAAAGAGCCTGAACAGTGGTTTTCATAGATCCATCTCCCCTGTGGGCAGCGGGTATTTCTCCTGCATCATCTCATTCAGGTTTTCCTTTCCTTCTCTTTTTCTTCTGAGACAGTCTCGCCCTGTTGCCCAGGTTGGAGTGCAATGGCTGGATCTTGGCTCACTCTAACCTTTGCCTTCCAGGTTGGAACAATTCTCCTGCCTCAGCGTCCCAAGTAGCTGGGTCTACAGGCGTATGCCGCCACACTCAGCTAATTGTATTTTTAGTAGAGATGGGATTTCACCATGTTGCCCAGGCTGGTCTTGAACTCCTGAACTCAGGCAATCCGTCCATCTCAGCCTCCCAAAGGGCTAGGATTACAGGCAGTGTGACTAGCCAGCACATTTTAAATATTAACACATTCATCCTCATACCAACTCTATGTGGCATGAGGTACTGTTATCTCACTTATTTAAATGGGGAAACTGAGGCACCGAGGTCTGAAGTAATTCGCCCCAGATTACAGCTGGAAAGCAACCAGGCTTGAAACTAGACAGCCTGGCTCCAAGGTCTGCTGTTTTCAGGATGGCCAGATGTACTTCTTTTTTCCTTTTTTTGAGACAGGGTGTCACTCTTTCGTCAGGCTGGAGTGTGGTGGTGCAATCTCAGCTCACTGCAACCTCCACCTCCCGTCTTCAAGCAATTCTCCTGCCTCAGCCTCCTGAGTAGCTGGGACTACAGGTGCCCGCCATCATGCCCAGTTAATTTTTGTATTTTAGTAGAGTCGGGGTTTCACTATGTTGGCCAGGATGGTCTCAATCTCTTGACCTCGTGATCTGCCCACCTCGGCCTCCCAAAGTGTTGGGATTACAGACGTGAGCCACCGCACCTGGCTGGCCAGAGTACTCCTAAACATCCTTAGGGAAGAACTCTCTACTCATTTTCAAATATGTATATTTCCCCCAGATGGTGACTTGTAAAGGTTCAAGAAATGGCTCTTTGTCCTGGGATGACAAGCTTCACAAGGGGGCTGGGCACAGTGGCTCACGCCTGTAATCCCAGAATTTTGGGAGGCCAAAGTGGGTGGATCACGAGGTCAAGAGATGGAGACCATCCTGGCCAACATAGTGAAACCCTGTCTCTGCTAAAAATACAAAAATTAGCCGGGCATGGTGGTGCGTGCCTGCAATCCCAGCAGCTCAGAGGGGCAGAGGCAGAAAAATCACTTTAACTGGAGAGGCAGAGATTGCAGTGAGCTGAGCTGACGCCACTGCACTCCAGCCTGGGCGACAAGAGTGAAACTCTGTGCCCCACCCCCACCTCCCCCCAAAAAAGGAAAAAAGAAAAGCTTCTTTACAAGGGAATGATTCTCCACTCCAAGCTGTTGGCTGACGAGAAGCTGATTTTGGAAGGAGTATCTTTAGAAAAATCTCTCAAACTTGACTCAGAAACCTCCCTGTAACACCCATCATGGAACCTGGAGGATGCATCCCTTCAGGAGCCACCATGCCACCCATTCTTCTCGAAGTGATGTTTTAGAAGCACTTCAAATCCTTAAAGCTCTTGCCTATAATTATAGCTCCTCCAGAATTCATTGATTCCATATTTTTTTCAGTGCCCCAAATGTGCCAAACACTGTGCTAGGATTGGGATCCAGCAGTGAAGACAGACAAGATTCCGGCTTCCATGGAGTGCTGCAGTGCAACAGGCAACTTCAGCCCCGAGGCGTGGAGGCTGTGAGGAAGGACAGGGCGTGGAAGCACTGGAAGTGGAAACGTGGGCCTCTAGCCTTGACAGGGCACAGGAGGCTTCCCGGGGTCTGTATGAGCAAGTGCTACACAGTAGTTCAGCAACGCCTACCGCATGGGTGCCTTGGCGGCCAAGCTGGGATCTAAGAAGGGTAGGAATTAGCTAAGTGAAGGGAGAATCTGGGGGTGGATGTGTTCTGGGGAAGAAAAGAGACCCAGAGTTGAGAGCGCACAATGAGATTTTTCTGCTTAGAATGATCATTCTACAAAGTGGAAAACAGATTTCAGGGGGCAAAGCCTGGGACAGAAAGACGATGGGAGCCCTTTACCGTGGTCCAGGTGAGGCAGGATGGGTGGCATGGGTTCGGGAGGTTAACAGAAATGGATGGGAGAGGATTAGAAGGAGGACACCAGGATGACTTTCAATTTTCCGCTTTAGGTTTACCTACCACAGAATGGGCAACTCTTTTTGTTTTTAACAAGATCACCCCAGGAGCGCAGACGTTCCCAGCCCCTCAGGCGAACCAGAGTATGGAATCAAGGTCTAAGGAACATACGTCCCAGCCTTTGTGGTAACCGGTGAAGTCTAGAGCTCTACAGGAGAGGAGGAAGCTGTGGCCTGGTGCAGGGAAGAGGTTTCGCTGGAGGCTCCACCGCCAGCGTCTCCGTTTCCTCGTCCCCCACAACCTTGCGAAAGGTAAACGGCAATTGTTTCCGGATTTTACAGAAGAGCCCAGGAGGTCTGCGTGAACCGTGCCCAGAGTCACTTACTCTGCCCAGCAGGTGAACGTGAGCTCAAGCCCCACGCTGTGACTGCAAGTTCGCTTGCTGGGCACTGTTGGTGAACACCGGGAGTCCTGGACTCTGGTGAAGGCCACCGTGCCCTACCTGGAGGCTGGTCAGGGTCTAACATCCTCTGGCATCCACGGGAAGGGTTTGCCTTAGGATTTTTTTTGTCTCGTAAAAAAGTTCCTGTTTCTCCCTAGAGCAAGGCACACGCCTCCCGAGCCAGACCACCTGTCCCAGGTACAACGCTTTTTGGCTCTTCGCCTCCCCCGTTCCGATCCCCCTTCCTCTCCGCCTTAGGTGGCAGGAAAATCCTTTACCTCCGACCAATCCCACCGATGCCGAGTCGCGCGCGCGCGCCAACTCGAGCTCGATCTGTGTACGCCATTGGCCACCTCCACCTATGCGGGGTGACAGGCAGCTTCGCGGACCTATCGCCGGGGGAGGCGGAGGCCGCCCGGCCCTCCCAAAGCTGCTTTGTTAGGGGCTCCCTGGTAGTCCCCCGGCCCGCCGTGCCTCGGCTGCCTGCAGGCGATCTACCCCGGCCGCACTGTCGGAGCCTCGCGGGAAGGCATCCCCGGAGCGCGCGCCCCCCGCGCCCCTCCAGCCGCGCGCTCCGAGCGGACGCGGCGCGGGTACCCGGCGTGCGCCCGTGGTCGCTCTACAGCTCAACTCCGAACGCCCCGCTCCTGTATCCGCCGCCTCGGATTGGCTGGCCGGAGGCGGAGCGATTGTCTGGCGGCCCAATCGGAGCTCGGTTTCCCACGGGCTCCCGCGGCCCGGCCCCCGAGGCCGCCGGCGGAGGCGTCCTGACAGCTCCCATTGGCAGACCGCAAGCGAGTCCGAGCGCGGCCGGCAGAGCAGCGCCGCCGCCGTCGGGCGCGCAGCTCTGCAGCGCCGCGAACGCTTCGGCGCCCGCAGCCCCAGGGGCCTGGCGGCCCCGCATCGTTCCCGGCCCCGTCGCGGAGCTCCCGGACGACCGTCGCAGGTGAGTACCGCAGGCCTGGGGGGCGCGGGCGTCCGGTCGGAGCCGCCCCGGGGGGCCGCGGCGAGGATGCCCGGAGCCTAGGTGCCTCGGTGCCCGTGCCGGTCGCGTTCTGACCCCGGTCTCCCGCACACTGGGGCTCCCGGCGGGTCCTAGCTCCCCCCGATCGGGCTTTCCTCGTATTGTTTTCGTGTTCACACACTTGGGAGGTGGGGAGATCCGTGGAGGGGGGGCAGGAGGAGGCGTCCCTCGCGCGAAGGAGGGAGACTAGACCGTGCAGCCCGGGTGCCCGGCGCCAGATGGAAGTGACAGCGTCCGGACGTCGGCATTCGGTCTTCTCGGCAGCAGGAGGTCAGCGCTGACCTGCGGCGGCGGCGGTACTTTGTATTTTATCGGCTGATTTTCGTCAACTTCGGGGAGGGCGTGCGTGTGCGTGCCTATGTCTATGTTTGCGTCTCGGTCCTTGACTTGGGCACCTCCGGGCCTGGCTTTTCGGCGACGCTGACTGGGTGCTCACCTTGGCGGTCCGTGCCGCGCTCGAGGCCGGGCTCACCGGGCGGAGAGCCCGGGGCGGGCGCGCGGAGCCGGGACCTGCGGCGAGCCCCGGAGAGGGCATTTAAAGCGGAATCCTCCGGGTGCGCAGACAATGCCTCATCCTGGCGGTCAGGTCCCGGGGGCCGTGCCCGAGGGTCCCCGCGCCGGATCGCGTCCCCGGCCCCCGCCTCACGGCAGCGGTGCTGCTGCGCCGCGCCCCTCGCCACCCGGCTGGGGACCCGCGTGGGGCCCGCTTTTGTTTACAGACCTCGCCATTGGGCGAGAGCAGCGCGCCGTGCGCCCCCGGCCCTGGCGGCTGCCGGCTGCCCCCTCCGAACCTGGAGAAGTTGGTGCACACTGTCAGGTGACGCCTCCTCCCCCCGGCCGCGGGGCGGGATGCTGCAGGGGAAAGATGCCGTCTCGGCGCCTTCGCGCCCAGCCCCCGCCGCGCGCGGCGCCTCTAGGTCCCCTGCACCCGAGGGCGCCCGTGTCCCGGCTGGCAGACCTCGGGGCGCCGACTTGGCCACGCTCCCGGGGTTCTAGTCGCATCTCCTGCTCTGGCCCCCGGGTCAGCCGAAGTTGATTCGGATCCTGCCATTTCCCGCTCGCTGGCAGGTCTTGAAGGACGCGCACGAGCCCTTGGGGACACTGTGCAGTCTGTGCCCGCCTCGGTGACACCCTCGCGGTCCCGCGGGGCAACTGTGCGGCTTGAGTCAAAGCCGTCCGGATCACACATGCACGCTGACTTGGCGCACACTTTGAGTTGGAGCAGAGGTTGAGATCCTGTGCGCTGCGGTCAGACAAACCCAGGTTCCAGTACCTGCTCGGTGTCACTCACCAGATGGGCGATCCCGGCCGTGCTACGCAATCTCCCTTCGTCTCAGTGTGCGCATCTGTAAAGTGGGGATAAGGAGTATCTTCGAGGGGCGGAGCTTAAACGACCGTATAAATTAACCTCATAGCACAGTGGCAGCCACGTATGAAACTAAATTAGAGTTGGCTGGGCACGGTGGCTCACGCCTGTAATCCTAGCACTTTGGTAGACCGAGGTGGGTGGATCACCTGAGGTCAGGAGTTCAAGACCAGCCTGGCCATCATGGTGAAACCCTATCTTAAAAAAAAAAAAAAAAAAAGAAAGAAACATTAGAGTTCTGTTCATTCTCTGTTAGAGGAAATCTATAATAGGGGATGACCCCTTGTCGCTTTCCTTTTCCGTTTTCTTCACTCCCCCAGCCCCGATTTCTTTCAATTAAAGTCATGAAGGACTGCTGTTCTCAGCTTCAAACAGGACCTGTTTTACTTGGCCTTAGGTTTAATTGGGCTCATCTAATCGCTTGCAGCTCTTTTTAAAATGTGTTTGAATTTCCATTAGGTTTTAGTTGTTCCTTCTTCCTTCCTCTTCGAGACTCTGCTGGGGCCCAAAGCTGGGTTTGGAGAAGGAAAAACCCTTCCAGGTGGAAAGCAGTTGCCAGTGAACCAATGACTGCTGTGGAAAGTGATTAAGACCAGGAAGGAGGGAGATTTGAACAAAGAGAGGTCTGGAGGCTGGGAGAGAAGCACTGTCTAGGAGAGGTGAAATTTAAGCGATGCCTTGTAGCTGAAGTTCGGTAAATTCCTGGTTTCCAGCATATGCTCTTTTGTGTCTCAAGGTAAAAAGCTGGGCGAGGGAGGGTGGATGCCTTTGAGTGGTAAACATCGACATTGCTAAGCAATAGAGGAGAAATAAAACTTAAGCAAGAGGCTGTTGACTAAGCAGGGAAGGCAGAAGAAGAGAGTCAGTTTCATTGAGTATCTTCAAAACGTGAATGTGTTTTGACTTGTTTTCCCCTACGAGCTGTGCACTGCTAGTTTTCTTTAGCCAAAAAGAGAAATCAGTTTTATTTAGAAAAACAAACAAAATAACAACAGTCCATAATCAGATAGTTTAAAAAGATCATCTCAGGCTTAACGACAGACTAAGATTGTATTGAAAAAAAAAAAAAAGAAATCCAGCTTCGTGTTTTAACACCCTTTTGCTGTTGGAATAAATTATTGGGTCCAACAACACATTCTTTGAAAGTAGACCCCAGGGGCCTTTGCCAGCCAAAACAAGCAAACAAACAAACATACATAAACTCGACTTGTAGTCTGTCCAGTGGTTGCAGAAGCCCTCAGGATTGCAGTCTGTCTCTTCTGCTCCCTTGGGCCTGCCTCAGTTACCAGGAGTGGAGTCTGATTCCCGTGAACCCCTGTTGTGCTGTTGATGTGGAACTCGGCCAGTAGCATTATTGCTAGATACCAATTAATAAATGTGATAACCTATTTAAAGGTGAACTGATTCCCATCCTTCTTGTACTTGTTCTGGGAATTCTTGGGCCCTTAGGGACGCTGAAGGCCTCTTTCCCCGCTGCTGTTGTGTGGGGATCAAATCAGCGGGGGCCCTAGACTTAAAAGGGAGCACGTGGTTAGGAAATCTCATTAGCTGACAATTTAACTCCACTCTAATGCTCCTCCAAAGAGCCTGGACAAAGACTTCCTCTCCTTTCCCTTTGCCCTTCTCTCCTTGCTCCTCTTTCTTCCCCTCCCCCTCTAAACCAAAAGGAAAAGCAGCACTGGGCCTGTCTCCTTCCCCCCAGATTCCTGCAGTTCTAGTGTGCCGACTGAACCCCAGCATTCTGGACCCCTGAGCAGGAAATCCTTGGAAGACTTTGCTGAGGGCCTACTAGGTGCATGTGTTAACACTTCTGCAGTTTCTGCAAGGGCATACTGCCCAAAGGAGAAACACGGTTTGTGAGACACTTTTTTTTTTTTTTTTTTTCCATTTTTGTTCTTCGTTAGAGACAGCACTTTCATAGATGTATAGTAGAAGCGTTTGGTTTTTCCAAATGAGGAAGGTGGGTGAGAGCATGGGAATCACATCAAAGCCTTGCCTAAAAATCCGTGCTGGGAGAGGGGGCTTCTGCCTGTTTGAGGAGGGCAGAGGAGTGCGAGAAGCCAGGAAGAGAATTCGGTTTCTGTGGGCTGGGTACAGATTCCCATGGGAGTGCTGAACACCACGGACTCAGGCTTGTGGTTAAGAAAGGGCCTCGTTTGGCCAGGTGTGGTGGCTCACACCTGTAATCCCAGCACTTTGGGAGGCTGAGGCAGGTGGATCATGAGGTCAGGAGTTTGAGATCAGCTTGTCCAATATGGTGAAACCCCATCTCTTCTAAAAACAGAAAAATTAGCTGAGAGTGGTGGTGCATGCCTGTAGTCTCAGCTACTCGGGAAGCTAAGGCAGGAGAATCACTTGAACCTGGGAGGCGGAGGTTGTGGTGAGCCGAGATCGCGCCACTGCGCTCCAGGCTGGGTGACAGAACAAGACTCTTGTCTCAAAAAAAAAAAAAAGCCTCGTTTTACGATCTCCAGTCATTTGGTCTTCAAATCAAAAACACACTTTCACTGGGGATGTGTGAATGTATATACTGTGTACACAAGTATATTTACCTGTACATTTCCTTTCTAAATTAAGCAAATACATAGACGGTATGTTTCTGAGGGTGTATCTCTTTTTGTTTTCCCCTCAATTCAGGACCAGAAAAAATCAGATTGGTAGGTCCCTAGTAAAAAGTGTCAGTTTTTCCCCATTCCAAACTTGAGGTCTTTTCATCTGTAAATATTCCATTTTGTATAAGCTGTAACTCCTGTGTTAAAAAAAAATATTCTCTCTCATCTTTATTGTAGGCAATCACTTATTAAAAAAAAATAAAAGAGACATTCAGAAATAAAGCAGTACTCAACAAGGAACAAGAGTGTTTTTAAAAATAAAACAATGTCCTAGTGTAAAAGGGTACACGATATTAATAGGTGGCGTTTCCCCCTTCCATCCCTTCCTAACCTCTGGCACCGTCCTCCACACCCTCCAGCATAAGACTTTCCCTGTTCCTGTGGTCTCCAGGGACCTCATTAAGAAATTCATAAGGGCCTAGACTGTGGGCATGGGAAGCCGCAGAGATTCCTCCATTGCTTGTGTGAGATTCTTCTGGAAGACCTTGAAGCTCTTTCACTAGGTGAAGAGGTTCTTCTCCCCCTGGGCGGAGGCAGAGCTGGGAGACTTTGCATCCTACCACAGAGCCCTGGTGTGGGGTCTCAGCTCACGACGCTTGCAGAAGTGGAGGGGGTTGGGGTACCACGCAGGCATGATCTGTGAGCCGATCAATTGTCTGCTTTCAGAGGATGTTAAACAAAGAGTGATGATTCATCGAAGAACTCTGTGGGAGGAAATTTCTTTCAGCTGAGCACAATCTCAGTTTCAGAATGGGCCCAGGGCCCTTTGAGGCTTGGTCCTGTCGCAAAGTATTTCTTTCTGAATAGGAAGGATTGGGTGTAGTTGGAGCAGGGGCATCTAGCATTTTGGAAGCTAGCAAAACCCAAGTATAATGTGGATGTTTTCTGTTTGGGACCACTTTGAATTCATGAAGGAAGATGCAAAGGGGAAGTGTCTTCGGTTTTTAAAAAAAATAATACCTATATTATTTTTTCCAGCTTCTGCCTCCCTAGAGTATGATTTTATTAAAGATCAAAGCATTCTTTTTATTATTATTAATATTTTATTTTTTGAGATGGCATTTTGCTCTTGTTGCCTAGACTGGAGTGCAATGGCTCAATCTCAGCTCACTGCAACCTCTGCCTCCCAGGTTCAAGCGATTCTCCTGCATCAGCCTCCCGAGTATCTGGGATTATAGGCATGCGCCACCACACCTAGCTAATTTTTCTATTTTTAGTAGAGATGGGGTTTCTCCATGCTGGTCATGCTGGTCTCAAACTTTGGCCTCAGGTGATCAGCCCACCTTGGCCTCCCAAAGTGCTGGGATTGCAGGCATGAGTCACCACGCTTGGCAGAGCAAAGGATTCAAATGCAGGTGTGCTGGGCAAATGATCTTACTGGGAGGCAGCGGGCCTGAGTGTCCAAGCTTGGAATGGGTGGAGGAGATTGAGGGTTGGGCTATGAGGATTCAGTTGTTTTTCTTTAAAAACGCAAATAGGCTTCTCTGTGACCATGAGAAAGACGGGAAGGATATCCTACGAAGAAACCTGCCCTTGCAAGCCTGTTTCCAAGGGAGCGCTCTCCTGCCTGCCTTCCACCGTTCCTTCCAGCTTGTCTGAGAGCTGCTATCCTTGTAAACATAGATCAGTTCATCAATCCTAGTTCCTGTTCTTCTTTCCTCTTCCCACTCTGAAGGGGTGATAATGAGCCCCAGAAAGCCACCAGGTCAGCTGGGGATAGGGGGAGGTGAGAATGAAAAATGAGTCTGGGAATCCTCTTTGCTGGGGCAAGCAGGGATGTCAGGACCGTGGAAATGGGGTGACTAGGATTTGCTGCCCATTGCTTGCGCTGGAGGGAAGGTGGAATTGGGCAATAGTGATGTCTGCTTGTTGAGTCTTAGGGGCCTTGGGGTAGGGGCGAGGGTCTGCCCTGTGAAACCTCTCCTCCGAGCCTTGTTGCAGGCCTCCAGTGTCTGTTAGGAAAGATGGCAGCCCGAGGCCTCGTCTTCCAGGGATTCTTCAGATTTTGTGGACACGCTCTCTTATCAACCCAGTTATCTTTTGGCCATCACTTGGGCTGGGTGGTTGTATTCCAGGCAAATGATAATTTCTTGCAGGAAAGTCCAGAGGGTCTCATGAGCTCATTCCCACTCGCTCTTCGGACAGTGTTTTCAGAGACTCAGAACCACAGGCTTGTTCTTTTTTTTTTTTTTTTTTGAGACGGAGACTCGTACTGTCGCTTGGCATGGAGTGCAACGGCATGATCTTGGCTTGCTGCAACCTCCGCCTCCCGGGTTCACTAGGTTCTCCTGCCTTAGTCTCCCAAGCAGCTGGGATTATAGGCATACCACCACACCTGGCTAATTTTTTTTTTTTTTTTTTGAATTTTTAGTAGAGACAGGCTTTACACTATGTTGACCAGATTGGTCTCGAACTCCTGACCTCGTGTGATCCACTCCCCTCGGCCTCCCAAAGTGCTGGGATTATAGGCGTGAGCCACCGCACCCAGCCCACTTATTCTTGCCGTGACCTTACGTGGGTTTTGTTTTGTTTGAAACTTATCGGGAGCCTCACCCAGCCAGCTGGAGTAAAGCGTTAGAAGTTCATTTCTTCTTTGCAAAACGTGCATCTTCGTCTCCTCACGGAACACAAGGATATCTTTGGAAAGTGATAATCAGGAGGCTAGGTTCTTCAGCATAATGTAGGCTCCCTGGATTCTGATAACCACTGGGGTGCATTTCCACACGGCTAAGGCCCCAAGCTCCCTGGGGTACCCTAGGACACTCCTTCTGCGTGTTGCCTGGTGTCATCATTAATTCTACCACGTGACATGCTCAAAAATGACCCACTTGGGTCTCTCAGAATCCTGTGTCCCAAGTGTCTCGGCTGTAACTCTGATTATGTTTTAAATAACTCTGTCTAGAACTTTTCTGCTGGCAAATTCTGCTTTGTTCTGGTGATTAGCAGAATCTACCTTTTCATTTCAAAGTGTGTTCTAACTGGGGCTGGCTGTGCTGGTTGGTGCAGAGATGAAGCAGGTGCCACGTGCACTTTCTTTCACCTAAAATTTGCTTTGGATCCCAAAGTTATTAAGGTGTTTGAATGCTCATTCTTGCATTGGCAGAGTTTTGACCTTTTGGTTTTTGAGATGTAGTCTCGCTCTGTTGCCCAGGCTGGAGTGCAGTGGCACGATCTCAGCTCATTGCAACCTCTGCCTCTCGGGTTCAAGTGATTCTCCTGCCTCAGCCTTCTGAGTAGCTGGTATAGGTGCGCACCACCACACCCGGCTAATTTTTTGTGTTTTTAGTAGAGATGGAGTTTCACTGTGTTAGCCGGGATGGTCTCAAACTTCTGATCTCATTATCTGTCCACCTTGGCCTCCCAAAGTGCTGGAATTACAGGCATGAGCCACCACGCCCGGCCTAGAGTTTTGCCCTTTTTATGATCATTCTTACTGTCTACTTTACATGTGGTAGGGGCTTTATGCAGGTTTCTTACTCTCTTTTTTTCCCTTTTGGGAAAATTGATTTACTTAAGAAAGAACCTTATACTTTCTAGATATTTGGAACTGAGGTATCTTGGGGCATCAGCTTTTGGTTATTATTTTACCTGGAATTAAGAAAGTATATCTTTCTGTTATACAATAGAAAGTTCTTAAAAGCTAGTTAATAATTTCAGGTGTTTTGGGCTTCTTTGTGCTTGAGTAAGTTCGCCCCGTTAATGTCTCCTGGATATTGCTAATTAACTGTGTCACGAAAAGCCATCCTTAACACTCAAATCTGTTATGGTTAATATGTTGCTGGGGATTATTACAATATTACTCCTCTTAAGCAGTTTATCGAGCGTTGAAAATATTTTCAGAAAACGTTGCGAGTGTGGTGCATGGTCTGTCATGACATTCTAGGAAAGATGTATGAATGTTTAAATAATTGTCTCATCTTGAAATCTCTGTGATTAGAAGTTACGATTTCGCCGGGCGCGGTGGCTCAAGGCTGTAATCCCAGCACTTTGGGAGGCCGAGGCGGGTGGATCACGAGGTTGAGAGATCGAGACCATCCTGGTCAACATGGTGAAACCCCGTCTCTACTAAAAGTGCAAAAAATTAGCTGGGCATGGTGGCACGTGCCTGTAATCCCAGCTACTCAGGAAGCTGAGGCAGGAGAGTTGCCTGAGCCCAGGAGGAGGAGGTTGCGGTGAGCCGAGATTGCGCCATTGCACTCCAGCCTGGGTAACAAGAGCGAAACTCCGTCTCAAAAAAAAAAAAAAAAGAAGTTACCATTTCAGTGCCACAATTATAGCAATTGATCTTTAACATTTCAATGTAATTTGAAAAATTAAAACCTTGTACCTGTGGTTCTTAGTTAACTAAACAATTTAACAATTGAGTTCTTTAAAAGTAGATTGAAAATATTCACCTGTAGTTTTTTTCCTCTCTTTTTTTCTCCCTCCTGATGGACAGTTAATTGCTTTCATTTGAGGGTTGGATCGGCCTCCAACTTCGGCTCTGTGAAACCTCACCAGCTGTATCAAACAATTCAAATTATTGTAAAGGTTTGTGGGAGTCTGTTGCACTTCAAATAAGAATACTCAAATGGCTGTCTCTTTCTTGGAAAATGGGGTCGAAACAAGATACACTTTGTTTATAAAAAAAAGTTGCTGGTTTGGGCCGGGTGCACCTGTAATCCCAGCACTTTGGGAGGCCGAGGTGGGTGGATCACAAGGTCAGGAGATGGAGACCATCCTGGCTAACACAGTGAAACCCCGTCTCTACTAAAAATACAAAAAATTAGCCAGACATGGTCGCACAAGCCTGTAGTCCCAGCTACCCAAGAGGCTGAGGAAGAATTGCTTGATCTGGGGAGGTGGAGGTTGCAGTGAGCGGAGATCATGCCACTGCACTCCGGGGTGACAACGCAAGACTGTCTCACACACACACAAAAGTTGCTGGTTATCATAAGGAACCTGGAGTCTTCTTGCCAAAGAGTTCAGAGATCCCAGTTAACTGCCTATTCTTTAAAACAGGACCAGTTAATGTAGTTTATTAGAGTGGGAAGGGCTAAAATGGTTCCGTTTGGACAGACTCTTAATTTTAATTGCAGTAATCCATGTCTTCTCAGCCTGTGATACAGCAGTTCTGAATCTCATCCAAGTCAGGAAAAGTGAATTTATGAGCCTCCTAGCAACTAGCAACTGGTAAGCTGGAGTGCCTGGACCTTATCTTTATTACAACATAGCAGCCAGCCCCACTACTTTGGGGCACAGCCCCTCAGTCTAGACAGCTGAGACGGTGACAGGCTTGGGGAAACTGGTTTCAAGGGTATAAAATATGGTCTTGGTTGCTGCCTTATGGTTGCTAGAAAACTTTAATTTGGGAAAAACTTGAAAACTCTGAAGGCAATAAGACAATGTGATTTTTCAAGCTTCAACAAGTTACTTTGTGGAATTCTGGAGCAGAGGGGAGTCAGGTTTAATATTTTGTTTTCTGACTATAGATGCTGTGACATGCATATTCTTGATTTTCTCCTTTGCCATGAATAAAATATTTCTGACCTCTAGCAGTGTTAAAATGGTTAATGGTCTTTGATTACGTGGGCCCACCCTTCTCCATTTTTCTCAGGCATGCTCTGGTTTTTTCTTTCTTTCTTTCTTTTTTTTTTTTTTTTTCCTGAGACAGAATCTTACTCTGTTGCCAGGCTCGGGTACAGTAGTGTGATCTCGGCTTACTGCAGCCTCCACCCGCTGGGTTCAAGTGATTCTCCTGCCTCAGCCTCTGAGTAGCTGGGACTACAGGTGTGTGCCACCACACCTAGCTAAATTTTGTATTTTTAGTAGAGATGGGGTTTCACCGTATTGGCCAGGATGGTCGCAATCTCTTAACCTCGTGATCTGCCTGCTTCAGCCTCCCAGAGTGCTGGGATTACAGGTGTGAGCCACCATGCCCGGCTTTTTGTTTTTTGCCTCGCCTTTCGTTTCTTTTTTTTTTTTTTTGAGATGGAGTTTCACTCTTGTTGCCCAGGCTGGAGTGCAATGGCATGATCTCGGCCCACCACAACCTCCGCCTCCTGGGTTCAGGCAGTTCTCCTGCCTCAGCCTCCCGAGTAGCTGGGATTACAGGCACGCGCCACCATGCCCAGCTAATTTTTTGTATTTTTAGTAGAGACGGGGTTTCACCATGTTGACCCAGATGGTCTCGATCTCTTGACCTCGTGATCCACCCGCCTCAGCCTCCCAAAGTGCTGGGATTACAGGCTTGAGCCACCGCGCCCGGCCCCTTCGTTTCTTTTAAACATTTTTTTTTCTTCTGCCTGTGTGATTCTTCTGGAAGATTCCATCACAATTTTTTTTTTTTTTGATTATAAATACTTCTTTTCATTATATAGAGTGTGCCAGAATACTTATTAAAAATACATTTTTAGTGTCGAGATTAAGGGTAGTTTTTGTTTTCTTTTATTTAAAAAAATTTTTTTTTTTTTTTTCTTTTCCTTTGAGACGGAGTTTCGCTCTTGTTACCCAGGCTGGAGTGCAATGGCGCGTTCTCGGCTCACCGCAACCTCCGCCTCCTGGGCTCAGGCAATTCTCCTGCCTCAGCCTCCCAAGCAGCTGGGATTACAGGCACGCACCACCACGCCCAGCTAGTTTTCCGCATCTCTAGTAGAGACGGGGTTTCACCACGCTGACCAGGATGGTCTCGATCCCTCGACCTCGCGATCCACCCGCCTCGGCCTCCCAAAGTGCTGGGACTACAGGCTTGAGCCACCGCGCCCGGCAAAAAAATTTTTTTAAATTAAGTTATTTTTCTAAGTTATTTTTCCTCTTCCTATATAAAAGCAACTTATTTTCTTCTGTATGATTTTCTCTAACTTTGAAAGATTTTGCCATGAATAGGAGTTACTCTTATAATTGGAAGAATCTCATTGGTGAATGTACACATTCATCTTTGAGTGGGTGTGACTAGTGGCCACTTAAGGCCCCCAGAGTCATATTTTCCTCGATTTGTAATCCACTTTACACATGCAGATTAATCTCAAAGTGCTCCTCTCAGCATCAAGGACCTCAGGACGCATAAAGAGTATGTGGGTTCTATAAGAATGAACAAAGATGAGAAAGCCAGTGGGGGCCGGTGATTACATCTCAATAGAAGGATTAACGCTATTGATGGATCCTTTCAGGCCAGGACTGAGCCAGGGCCCTCAGTCATCAGAACATTGTTGACCTGGGAAGGTCGAGTGCCTCCCCTTTTCTCCCCTTTCTCCTTAAACACTGGTCTTCGATCCAGAGTCCCAATCATACTTGAGTCTCATGACCTCAGCTTTTCTCTGGGATTGCCTCCTGTTGGTGAACGATCCCATCTCCTCTGAATGTCCCAAAGCATTGACGATTTCCAAGACATTTAATTCCTGTCTGTTTTAGTTTCCTTGGTTTGTTGTAGCAAGGTACCTCAGTCTGGTGACTTACGACAACAGACGTTTATTCTTTCACGGAACTGGCGGCTGGAAGTCTGAAATCAAGGTGTCAGCAGGGCCACACTCCCTCTGGAGGCCCTAGGGAAAATTCTTTTCCTGCCTCTTCCCGCTTTTGGTGGCGCCGGGCCAGCCTTGGCTGGTCACATTATCACTCGGTTCTCTGCGGATCTGTGTGTTTGTTTCCACATCTTCCCCTTTCCTTCGTAAGGTTATCAGCTATTGGCTGTAGGGCCCAGCCTAATTCAGTATGACCTCTTTTGTACCTGATCACATCTGCAAAGATGCAATTTCCAAAGAAGCTCACATTCACAGGTACCAGGAATTAGGATTTGGACATATCTTTTTTAGGGTGCCACAGATCAACCCATAACCATGCCCAACGCCCAACTGCTCCGTTAGACTGCCTGTTTATTTTTTTTTTGAGATGGAAATCTTGCTCTGTTGCCCAGGCTGGAGTGCAATGGCGCGATCTCAGCTCACAGCAACCTCCACCTCAGCCTCCTGTATAGCTGGGATTACAAGTACCCACCATCGTGCCCTGCTAATTTTTGTGTTTGTGTAGAGGCGGAGTTTCACTGTGCTCGCCAGGTTGGTGTTGAACTCCTGACCTCATGTAATCTGCCCACCTTGGCCTCCCAGAGTGCTGAGATTGCAGGCATGAGCCACCATACCTGGCCTATTTTTAAATTATGTATGTATGTGTTTTAAAATTATGTATGTATGTAATTTTTTAAGACAGTCTCGCTCTGTTGCCCCTGCTGGAGTGCAGTGATGCGATCTTGGCTCACTGCAACCTCCACCTTTCAGGTTCAAGCTATTCTCCTGCCTCAGCCTCCTGAGTAGCTAGGACTACAGGCGCCTGCTACCACAGTGGCCCAGCTAATTTTTGTAGTTTTAGTAGAGATGGAGTTTCATGCTGTTGGCCAGGCTGGTCTTGAACTCCTGACCTCAAGCAATCTGCCCGCCTTGGCCTCCCAAAGTCCTAGGATTATAGGTGTGAGTCACTGCTCCTAGCCTTAGACTGCCTGTTTAAATTGGTTAAGGACACGTACTATGGATGTGTCCTCAATGCTCAGAGGCTTGCTTTTCTCAAGCTTAGCTCTGATAAGCTACCTTGTGTTTTAAACTTTCTTTTTTTTTTTTTTTGAGACGGAGTTTCGCTCTTGTTACCCAGGCTGGAGTGCAATGGCGCGATCTTGGTTCACCGCAATCTCCGCCTCCTGGGTTCAGGAGGCAGTTCTCCTGCTTCAGCCTCCTGTGTTTTAAACTTTCAATGGCTGTGGCTAGTCTTCTGGTCCAGACCTTATTTTTCAGTCTCGTCTGATAGGACTCCTTGTTCAAGTCCTTTGAGCCAGTGAGACAGGAGCTAATTCTCTGGGATACATCCTGTTTTCTTCTTTTTTTAAATTAAAATTTTTTTTTTTTTTTTTTTTTTTTTTAAAGACAGGGTTTCACCATGTTGGTCAGGCTGGTCTTGAACTCCTGATCTCAGGTGATTCGCCCGCCTTGGCCTCCAAAGTGCTTGGATTACAGGCGTGAGCCACCACGCCCGGCCTGTTTTCTTATTCTTTTGCTCACACTGTTTCCAGATCTGGGACATTGCTGTTTCTACATGTCAAAATCTACCTTCTCTTCTAGGTTCGGTTGAAATCAGCCATCTTCTTCCTCTTTTTTTTTTTTTTTTTGACACAGAGTCTCCCTCTGTTGCTGAGACTGGAGTGCAGTAGCATGATCTCTGCTCACTACAACCTCTACCTCCTAGGTTTAAGTGATTCTCCTTCTTCAACCTACCTGAGTAGCTGGGACTATAGGCGCCCACCCCACGCCCAGCTATTTTTTTGTATTTTTAGTAGAGATGGGGTTTCACCCTGTTAGCCGGGATGGTCTCGATCTCCCGACCTTGGTTGATCTGCCCACCTTGGCCTCTCAAAGTGCTGGAATTATAGGCATGAGCCACGGTGCCTGGCCGAAATCAGCCATCTTATAGTTTTCTACCGTGTTCTCCTTCCCCCATGACTTGAAGTTGTCCCTTCCTTCTGAATTGTCATAATGTTTCATGGCTCTTTTCTGTGTGTTGTCATAGACTAGCTTGGGTTTCTGTGGATGCTTGCTAGACTGCAAACTCTTAAATGGCAAGGTCTCAGCCAAATTCATCTCCCCCAGCACTGCTGTGGAGGAGCTTGGTCTGTGTTGGGATAAACTTGCCCCGATTTGTAACTCAGCGGTCTGTACATATGCATGATGCCCAGGTCATTGCCAAGAGCATGAGCTCTGAATGGTGGCGGCTGTGGGATGAGAAGCCCAAGATGAAAAAGGAATTTTACTCAGGAGAGATCGGGGAGGGCAACTTCCCTTTGCCCATTGGAGAAGAAAGTTTCTCTTAGTTGCTGATGAGCAGCTTCCAGCCAGGGTGAAACTGATTTATAGGAAGAGGCAAAATGAGGTGGCATGTAATCTGAGGGGAAGGGGGGCGGTGGGCAAGCAGTTTGGAACCAGCAGATAAACAGAAGCCAGAAAACCAGGAAAACCATCATGCCAATATGCCTTTGATTCCAAGGTGAGCCCTTCTGGACCTTTTTTTTTTTTTTTTTTGAGTCTTGCTCTGTCACCCAGGCTGGAGTTCAGTAGCGCAGTCTCAGGTCACTGCAACCTCTGCCTTTTGGGTTTGAGCTGTTCTGCCTCAGCCTCCCAAGTAGCTGGAATTATAGGCATGCACCACCATCCCCGGCTGGTTTTTGTATTTTTAGTAAAGACAGGGTTTGCCTTGTTAACCAGGCTACTCTTGGACTCCTGTCCTCAAGTGATTGGCCCCTTTGGTCTCCCAAAGTCCTGGGATTACAGGTGTGAGCTACTGTGCCCAACCGTGGACCTGGGTTTGTTTTTTTTTTTTTTTTGGAGATGGAGTTTCGCTCTTGTTACCCAGGCTGGAGTGCAATGGCGCGATCTCGGCTCACCGCAACCTCCGCCTCCTGGGTTCAGGCAATTCTCCTGCCTCAGCCTCCTAAGTAGCTGGGATTACAGGCACATGCCACCATGCCCAGCTAGTTTTTTGTA
This sequence comes from Saimiri boliviensis, assembly GCF_048565385.1. Lineage (NCBI taxonomy): Eukaryota > Metazoa > Chordata > Mammalia > Primates > Cebidae > Saimiri > Saimiri boliviensis. The sequence goes on from NC_133466.1 coordinate 13,790,272, forward strand.
TTTTTAGTAGAGACGGGGTTTCACCATGTTGACCAGGATGGTCTCGATCTCTCGACTTCGTGATCCACCCGCCTCGGCCTCCCAAAGTGTTGGGATTACAGGCTTGAGCCACCGCGCCCGGCTGGACCTGGGGTTTTTAAAGTGTCACAGGGACTGAGCAGCCCAGGACCTAACCTGCAAATGGTTGCAGAAGAATTTACCTGGATTCATGGATGATCCTTGAGGAAGTAGCAAGGGTTGGGGGGCAGGTAGAAATAGAAGCTGGCCTGGTGCAGTGCCTCATACCTGTAATCCCAGCACTTTGGGAGGCTGAGGCGGGCGGATCACGAGGTTAGGAGTTCAAGACCGGCCTGGTCAATATGGCGAAACTTTGTGTCTACTGAAAATACAAAAATTAGCCAGGCGTATAGTCCTCAGCTACTCCAGAGGCTGAGGCAGGAGAATTGCTTGAACCTGGGAGGCAGAGGTTGCAGTGAGCCAAGATTGTGCCACTGTACTCCAGCCTGGGCAACAGAGCAAGATTCTGTCTCAAAAAAAAAAAAAAAAAAAAAAAAAAAAAGAGAAGCTGAGTTCCCTAACCTCAAGGAGATCACATTTTGCCTGGGAGGTAAGATGATCCCACAATGCTGTACCTATTAAGAAGCATTCAGAAGAATGAGAGAGATCTCCATCCGGGGAGCTGAGCTCAAATGCCTGTGGTTGGGTAAAGGGTTGAGGGTGTAGTCTTCATTTCGCATGACCACAGAGGGAGGGGTGAAGACACTGGTTTTAGGGAAAGTGAGAAAACTGCTAATTGAGATCTGATAAGGGTTCAGGCCTTTGCTTGACTTTCCCAACCTATTTTTCTAGGCAGCTGGGCAAGCACTTGGCTTCTCAGGGGATTTTGTGCTGCACACGGATCAGCTTAATCTTTTAAAATGTATTTTTATTGACTTTGTGATTTTTATAAGTACAATAAAGTACATTTAAAAGGAGACATTCTTTTACATTCCTAGCATAGGAGCACATTGGTTGCTTTTGGATTTCTTTGTTTCTTATCCATATTTTGGATGTACTTTTTACATAATTTAACTCTTAAATAGATACAGCTTTGTATTTTGTTTCTTTTCAGGTAATGTTGCATCATCAGCCTGTATAGTATATTGTAGCCACTTTATCCTCATACTTCTCATTTATAATGGTTATACATTGGAGTGAGTTCATCATTTATTTAACTATTCTCCTGTAATTGAACATTTATGTAGCAGTATTTTCATCACTGTTCTAAGAACCTTTTGTGACTTTTTTCTTTAATTTCCTTCCCTCCCTCCCTCCCTCCCCCGCCCACACGTGCTCACACGTGGGCGCTCTCTCTCTGTCTCTCTCTCTCTGTCTCTCTCTCTCACAGGCTGGAGTGCAGTGTGACCCTCAAGTGACCCTCCCACCTCAAACTTCCGGGTAGCTGGGACTGCAGGTGGGCACCACCACACCTGGCTAACTTTTGTATATTTTATAGAGAGGGGATTTTACCATATTGCCCAGGCTGGTGTCAGACTCCTAGCCTCAAGTGATCTGCCTGTCTTGGCCTCCCAAAGTGCTGGGATTGCAGGCATGAGCCACCGTGCCCAGCCTGACATTCTTTAAGTATATATTGCTTGCTTGCTTTTCTAAACTTATTTTTCTTGGGATAAATTCCCAGAATGTGGGATCTGTATTAAATATGTATTAAATATGACATTGTAAAAAATGGCTCTTGATTTGAATTGCCAAATTGCCTCTCAAAAGTTTTGATTGGTCTTCATCAGTTGATGTATATATCCATATATGAATTCATCAGTGTGTAAGTATATTGGACTCACTACAGCCTAACTAGCAATGGAGTCTTAATCATTTCACTTTATTTTCTGGCTGTTAATTGAGTCAATATCTCCCTATCTCTCTTTCTCCATTTCTTTCTTTCTTTCTTTTTTTTTTTGAAACAGAGTCTTGCTCTGTCGCCAGGCTGGAAGGCAATGGTGTGATCTTGGCTCACTGCAACCTCTGCCTCACCTGCCTCAGCCTCCTGAGTAGCTGGGACTACAGGCGTGTGCCATCACGCCCAGCTAAATTTTTTTTTTTTTTTTTTTTTTTGAGATGGAGTTTCGCTCTTGTTACCCAGGCTGGAGTGCGATGGCGCAATCTCAGCTCACCGCAACCTCCGCCTCCTGGGCTCAGGCAGTTCTCCTGCCTCAGCCTCCTGAGTAGCTGGGATTACAGGCACGCGCCATCACGCCCAGCTAGTTTTTTTGTATTTTTAGTAGAGACGGGGTTTCACATGTTGACCAGGATGGTCTCGATCTCTCGACCTCGTGATCCACCCGCCTCGGCCTCCCAAAGTGCTGGGATTACAGGCTTGAGCCACCGCGCCCGGCCTTAAATTTTGTATTTTTAATAGAGACGAGGTGTTATCATGTTGGCCAGGATGGTCTCCATCTCTTGACCTCATGATCCACCTTCCTCAGCCTCCCAAAGTGCTGGGATTACGCACCAGCCTCCTTCTCCATTTCTTCTTCTTCTTCTTCTTCTTTTTGAGACGGAGTTTCGCTCTTGTTACCCAGGCTGGAGTGCAATGGCGCGATCTCGGCTCACCGCAACCTCCGCCTCCTGGGTTCAGGCAATTCTCCTGCCTCAGCCTCCTGAGTAGCTGGGATTACAGGCATGTGCCACCATGCCCAGCTAATTTTTTGTATTTTTAGTAGAGATGGGGTTTCACTATGTTGACCATGATGGTCTCGATCTCTTGACCTCGTGATCCACCCGCCTCGGCCTCCCAAAGTGCTGGGATTACAGGCGTGAGCCACTGCGCCCGACTTCCTTCTCTATTTCTTTACTTTCCAGGTAGACTTGACTTTCTGTGTTTATTACTTTAAATATTGTTTTAAACTTTTACAAAACACTAGCATGATCTTATCACTTAAATCATTCACATGCCTCAGAGCAAAACAAATAAAAGAAAACTATGAATAACTGTCTTTGGATTCCCGTCTGTGAGATGCTGTTTCTGAGGTCCTTTCTAGCTTGCAGTGTCTTAAGTCTTTGATTGTATGAACCAGAAGTTTAAGAAGTGAGCAGCCTGGACATTAAGAGTCTGCAGAGATGGGGTCCCCGTATGTTGCCCAGTCTGGTCGCAAACTCCTGGGCTTAACCGATCCTCCTGCCTTAGCCTCCCAAAGTGTTGGGATTACAGGTGTGAGCCACTGCATGAATACTTTGGTAAGTGGTATTTACTACTATGACCATTGTACTTGCTACCTTTTTTTATTTTTTATTTTTGAGTCAGAGTTTCGCTCTTACTGCCCGGGCTGGAGTGCAATGATGTGATCTCAGCTCACTGCAACCTGCGCCTCTTGGGTTCAAGCGATTCTCCTGCCTCAGCTTCCTGAGTAGCTGGGATTGAAGGCGCATGCCACCACGCCCAGCTAATTTTGTATTTTTAGTGGCGACAGGGTTTCACCATGTTGGCCAGGCTGGTCTTAAACTCCTGGCCTCAGGTGATCCACCCACCTGGGCCTCCCAAAGTGTTGGGATTATAGGTGTGAGCCACCGCGCCTGGCCTGTACTCAACTACCTTTTTTTGATTCTTTGTTCTAGGACTTAACATTTTTTTTTCTTAAATTTTTTTTGAGACAAAGTTTCACTATATTGCCTAGGCTGGTTTTGAACTCCTGGGCTCAAGGAATCCTTCCGCCTCAGCCTCCCAAGTAGCTGATATTACAGGTGTGTACCACTGTTCCCAGCTTACACTGGGCCTTTTTGATATTTTACATGTTATTATTAAGAAGTCCTCAAAAGGTGAGTACTGTTACCCCATTTTACAGATGAAAAATTGGAAAAGCAGAGAGATTAGAACCGTGACAGGATTCATCAATGAATCCACATCATCTGGATGTGATGAAATCCACTCTCATCAACTGATAACAGCACCTGGGTGGTTATGTGGCTGGGATTCATCGATTCTTACCCTCCCCCTAATTCTGCGTCTGTCAAGGCTACCACGTTCCCCTCCCCGCCTCTCATGTCATGTCCCTCTGCCAAGCAGTCCGGAGTATCCATGTGACTGCGACACTGAGCAGAGTCTGTTTAGTAGAGACTGTTTAGTATAGAATGACTAACCCGTTCCCTCTTCCCCTGTCATTTAATACAATCCAGTGCCTCAGATAACTCTGTCAAAGGTATTTTATGTAGGTGAGACCATTTAAGAATGGACGAAATTTCCTGTTGAGAGATGTAATGTATGTGGTGTGTGTGTGCCCTTGGAGGCAAATGGACGTTTAAGAGTGTGTGAGGTGAAGGATAGCAGACTCCGGAAGTCTGGGGACCACTTAGGCCTGGAACCCTCCCTCTCTGCACCAGCTGGCCAGCTCCAAAAGGCCTCCTGGGTTTCCCATTTATGGAGCCCCTTTACTGTTACGACACCTGTTTAAATCTGGTGTTTCCATTACGGGAGGCATAGTAGGTGGCTGGAGTGAGGGGCTGTGGAGGGCCGATGTGTGCAGGCTGCCCCTCCTTCCACCACTTCTTGGGGAAGGTCCATTTTTGGTCTTTTGTTTCATCGAGAAATGCATAAAAATGTTTTCAGGGACCCCTCCCCTTCTTACTTGCAGCTAAAATTTCAAGCTTTGACAAATGGGGGCCAAATCTCTTTTGAAACCAGGAGAGCATGAATGAAAACACTGTCATGTCCATACTTCTTTTGGAAAAATCTTTTAGAGCATGTGACATGGATGTCCATGACATTTGACCTGAATGACGACAGTATGCTGTGTTTCTCCCTTGGAATTCTGGGCAGCCTCAGGCAGGAGAGCTTTGCTGTAAACAGGTTGATATCATGCCCATTTTACAGATAGGAAGCTATGCACTAATGTTATGTATATACTTATTTTTTTTTTTTAAGTTTTTACTTTTTTAGATGGAGTCTCACTCTGTCACCTAGGCTGGAGTGCAGTGGCGCCATCTAGGCTCATTGCAACCTCCATCTCCCAGGTTCAAGTGATTCTTCTGCCTCAGCCTCCAAAGTAGCTTAGACTACCAGCATGCGCCATCATGCCCAGCTGATTTTTGTATTTTTAGTAGAGACAGAGTTTCACTATATTGGCCATGCTGGTCTCGAACTCCTGATCTTGTGTTCTGCCTGCCTCAGCCTCCCAAAGTGCTGGCATTGCATGCATGAGCCACCATGCCCAGCTCTATATTTACTTAAAAAAATACTTTTTTATTTATATAGAGATACGGTTTTTTCCCATCTCAGCCTCCTGAGTAACTGAAACTACAGGTACATGCCATGACACCCGGCTATTTAAAAAATTCTTTGTAGTGACAGGGTCTCACTGTGTTGCCCAGGCTGTCTCTAACTTCTGGTCCAAAGCAGTCCATTCATCTCAAACTCCCAAAGTGCTGGGATTACAATTGTGAGTAACCATATCTGGCCACATATTTATTTAATTAAATAATTATTGAAATTATATATAACATACAGAAAAGTATGTGTTATTGTACTTGTACGGCTTGATGAATTCTTACAAATGGCATACAACCATGTAACCAGCACATCCATCAAGAAACAGAACATGCTGAGACCCCAGAAGTTTTCCTCTCACCCCTGCTTTAAGGACAGCCTCAGTCCAGATTTCTTTTTTTTTTTTGTTTTTTTGAGATGGAGTTTTGCTTTTGTCACCCAGGCTGGAGTGCAGTGGGTGATCTTGGCTCACTGCAACCTCCGCCTCCTGGGTTCAAGCAATTCTCCTGCCTTAGCCTCTTGAGTAGCTGGGACTACAGGCAGGTACTACCACACCCGGCTAATTTTTGTATTTTTAGTAGAGACAGGGTTTCACTATGTTGGCCAGGCTGGTCTCGAACTCCTGACCTAGTCATTCACCTACCTCAGCCTCCCAAAGTACTCGGATTACAGGTTATGAGCTACTGCGCCTGGCTTCCGTGATTTCTAATCAATCCTGATTTCTAATCCCACAGATGTATTTTTGTACTTGATAGCAAGGAATCACACAGGATGTATTTGATTGTATTTGGTGTCTTTTGTTTACTGTTATGTGAGATTCATCCATTTGTAATTTTTGCTTCCAAAACATTGTTTTTAAGTTTAATTTGTTTGGGTAAGTAATGTCTTTACATGGTTTCAGGATGAAAAGATTATAATGAAGTACACATAGTGCAATCTTGCTCCTACCTCATCCATGAATACCCCAGTTTTCTATCCCCTGGGGTAAATATTAATACTTTTCTTTCTTTCTTTTTCTTTTTTAAGGCGGGGTTTCACCATGTTGGTCAGGCTGGTCTTGAACTCCCAACCTCAGGTGATCCACCCACCTTGGCCTCCAAAGTGCTTGAATTACAGGCCTGAGCCACCGCGCCCAGCCTTAATACTTTCCTTCCTTCCTTCCTCCTTCCCTTCCTTCCTTCCTTTTTTTTTTTTTTTTTTTTTTTTTTTTTGCATACAGAGTCTTGCTCTATTGCCCAGGCTGGAGTGCAGTAGTACGATCTTGGCTCTTGGCAACCTCTGCCTCCTGGGTTCAAGCAATTCTTGTGTCTTAGCCTTTCAAGTAGCTGGGAATACAGGCATTCACCACCATGCCTGGGTAATTTTTGTAGTTCTAGTAGAGACAGGGTTTTGCCATGGTGTCCAGGCTGGTGTCAAACTCCTGGCCTCAAGTGATCAACCCATTGGCCTCCCAAAGTGCTGAGATTATAGGCATAAGCCTCTACGCCAGCGCTATTAATACTTTTTTTTTGTTGTTATTTCTTACAGTATTGGTTTATATGAGCAAAGGTATGCTAATTTTTGCACCCTACCCACCCCCCTACCAAAAAGCTGGCACACCTTTGTTATTGTAATTTTTTTTTTTTTTTTTTGGAGACAGAGTCTTGCTCTGTGATCCAGTCTGGAATACAGTGGTGTGATCTCGGCTCACTGCAACCTCCGCCTCTCAGGTTCAAGCGATTCTCCTGCCTCAGCCTCCTGAGTAGCTGGGATTTCAGGTGTCTGCCACCATGCCTGGCTAATTTTTTGTATCTTTAGTATAGACGGAGTTTCATCATGTTGGCCAGGCTGGTCTCGAACTTGTGATCCACCTGTCTCGGCCTCCCAAAGTGCTGGGATTACAGGTGAGAGCCAATGTGCTTGGTCATGTGTTTTAGTTTTAAGGTGATAAGAGAAAAAATTGGGAAACAAGAACTTTCTGGATTAACTTTTTTTTTTCTTGAGATGGAGTCTTGCTCTGTTGCCCAGGCTTGAATGCAGTGGCAGGATCTTGGCTCACTGCAATGTGCGAGTCCCAGGTTCAAGTGATTCTCCTGCCTCAGCCTTTTGAGTAGCTGGGACTATACAGGTACCTGCCACCATGCCTGGCAAATTTTTGTATTTTTAGTAGAGATGGGGTTTCCCCTTATTGACTACTTGAACTCCTGACCCACCCACCTCGATCCAGCAGCCTCAGCCTTCCAAAGTGCTGAGATTACAGGCATGAGCCCCTGCACATGGCCTTTTTTTTTTTTTTTTTTTTCCTTTTTTTGAGACAGGGTCTCGCTCTGTCCCTCAGGCTGGAGTACAGTGGCGCAATCCTGGCTCACTGCAGTCTTGACTTCCTGGATTCAGGTGATCCACCCACCTCAGCCTCTCAAGTAGCTAGGGCTGGCGCTACCACACCTGCCTACTTTTTTGTAGAGATGGGGTTCCGTCATGTTGCCCAGGCTGGATAGGATGGGGAAATTTCTCTTATTTCAGGAATCTCTTAATTTTGATGGGCCCTGTCACCCACCAGAGCATGTTTGAAGCCAGGGATTAAAAAGGACAAGGCTAAGTGGTTTCCAAAAATGAGTTTTCAAGACTAGCCGATTGGAAAGATAGGCGTTTTCTCTGTAGCAAAATTAATTTAGGCACATTTAGAAGATCAGGTAGACATTGTATCACTGCCCATTGTGGGTGACACTAGCTCTGTGTATTTAATTGCTTGACTCCCCTTTAAAAGTCTAAGAATAAAGAAGTAAGAGTAGTTATAAAAGCCTAAAATAGGTTAGAAAAAATGAACGAAGGGCATAAAAGCAAGCAGCATAGCATCGGGGGAGGCTCACCCTATCAAGAAGAGATTTTTATGTTGGTTGGTCAAGTGTGTAATTATTCATCAGCATTGGACTGTTTTGGTGTGTGAGCCAAGGCTGTGCCTAGTTTTAGGACCAGGGAGGTGCTTCTGTTTAATCTCCTCCATTCCTAATCCACAGCCAGAGGTAGCGTGTGGGTCCTTGAATCATTAAATGGCTCTGTAGAAGACTGAATTATAGGCCTGTTTGCATTCTTGCTGTTGGTTTCTTTTTTTCTTTCTGAGACAGGGTCTTGCTCTTTTACCCATGCTGGAATGCAGTGGTGCAATCTTGGCTCATTGCAGCCTGGAACTGCCAGACAACCAATTCTCCCACCTCAGCTCCCTGAGTCGCTGGGACATGCCACCATGCAGGCGCATGCCACCATGCCTGGCTAATTTTCGTATTTTTCATAGAGATGGGGGTCCCCTTTGTTTCCCAGGCTGGTCTCGAACTCCTGGATTCAAGCAATCCATCTGCCTCAGCCTCCCAAAGTGCTAGGATTATAAGCGGGAGCCACCATGCCTGGCCTTCTGTTGGTTTCATATTTGTTTCTCTTGCAGTTGATTTGTTTCTCCCAAGGAAGCATCTTGTTTTTTTTTTTTTTTTTTTTTTTTTTTTTTTAACTCCTGTATTGTTGAACATAAAATGGGTATTCAGTTTAGCAGTTTTTAATTGGTATAGTTAGTGGTGAGTTAAAAAGAAAAAAAGGAGATTGTTCTCTTCCCTTCTCTCCTGCCCTCCTTCCTCCTCTAGGTCCTCTTAGATCCTCCTTTGTCCATTTATTTCACCCTCTCACTCCCTTCTGTAGTTTATTCCACTGTATCTTCCTCTTCTTTTTCTTTTCTGATAGGGATCACATGGGGAAGTCATGAGAAGTGTATGCCCAGCTGGTTTGTCTCTGTACCCTGACTTTTACCAAAAACGCCTTGCTTCCCAGGGTGTCGTTTTCTGTTTTTCCTTTGGTCACCTTTGCCCTTCCTTGCATACAGTCTCCTCTTACTAGGCAGCCCCCAGGGTTGCAGCCCTTGCATGGCACTGGTGGCTGGCTCCCAGCATGGAACTGCCTTGGACCGGGGCCAACCCTACGGTTGGAGCTGGGCAAACACTCTTTTTCACTGGGGAGCTGATTGGACAGAGGCCCAGGGTGGAGTACCCACGGGCTCAGTGGAGGCCTGGTTTTACTTAAGATATTCCAATCGGAGAAGGGGGGAGTAAACAGTCTGCTAATTAAATCTGTGGGTGGCAGTAAGTTTGGAGGTGTTGCAAAGCCCTCTGTGCACAGAGAGGACGTTGGGAAAACACAAAGAGCCGTAGAAAGGTGAGACGAGGCTTGGGGAGATGAGATTCTGCCTGGAAAAGTACAAGCCGCCATCTGGAGAGAAATTAGCCATGGTTGCTGCCCTGTGGGGCGTAAGTCAGTGGCGCTGTGATTGACTTGGAGCCAGAACTGTTAAGTCCTTTTTCTTGTTCTTGATAGTCACTAGGAATCATTTATTTATTTATTTAACCTCTAAATTTATTACTCAGGAATCAAGCCAGTCCTGCTGTGTTCTGGGTTTTCTAAGGCTTGAGTATATGAGTGAACAGATAGGAGAGTGTCTTCCAGAAACATTTGCCTGCCACTTACATTTCCAGCCCAGGGGTCCAGGATCTTGGAGGTTGGTTCTGGGGATGCAAAGTGCGGCTGACCAGCCGGTGGGGACAGCTGATGACTCAGTGTGGATCACAAGGCGCCTTGCTTCTACCATGAGGCGTCCAGGTGTGTGCCCACCAGGGGGGCTCATACAGTCGGGCTTCGGGGTTTGATTTGTAGATCTCCGTTAATCTTTGTGGCCCTGCTTCCTCGGGGGGTTTCATAGCCGCACAAATATGCTTTAGTATGTTGAGCTGGTTTCCATTTGCCAGAGACAGAATAGCATTGACGTGAAGAGCAGGGATTTGGGGATTTTTGGGATTTTTGGAATTCCGTCTCTGTCCAGGCCTCTGGGCGATCTTGGCCAAGTTTCGGAATGTCTCAGCCTCAATTTCCTTGTCTGTAAAGTGGTGGTGAGAGGGTTAAGGCAATGAGAACTTGGCTCGGCAGCACACTTTGTGTAGGTCAATAGTAGCTATTCTTGAAATCAGTGGAAGTCATCTTCAAAACCTTTTTAGTGTGAGTTCATAGGAGACCTTCCCAGATGAGGTTGCCCCAGGAGATGGCATTGACGGTGGCCAGGAACTGGGAGAATAATGGTGACATCAGCCTCTAAGAAAGGAGTCAGGTTCCTCCTGGAGTTTCCTGATACGGTTGCTTGAATGCCAAGTTGTCTTCTTGCCTTCCAGCATGTTAGTAGAAATAAACATTTGTGGGGTGGGGGTGGAGGGTCGCAAAAGCAGTGCTAGGTCCTGGCTCCAGGAAAGATGGCAACAAGAAAATTCTGTAACGTCTGTGACATTTCACTGGAGACGAGAGAAACTGACAGGAGGCCCAGCAAGGTGGACTCTTCCCTGGTGAGAACAGCTTACATTGTCTCTGGGGACCTCCTCTTGAGAGGGAAGGGGCATGAGATGACTTTTCCCTGGAGTTAAAGGAGGAGAGATGACACCAGGTTGGAGGTCATGGACTCTTAAGTTTATAAACTCATGTCTGCACAGCTGTCTTGCAGACAGTTACTCTGCCTTTGAGGAGAAGGTATTTGGGAAGGAGCCATGCTGGATGGGTGACCTGATTTATTTCCTTTGTTTCTTTCTAGCCTGAACTGGGCAGGTAGCCTTGACCCACAAGGTCTTAAACTCTCTGAAAGGAAATCCCATTTGCTGATAAAGAAGATACATTGAGGAGATAAAGAAGGGAATGTTTTGTTTCTTGCTTCCTCTCTGGGTTTAGTCAAGGTAGCCCTAAGAAGGGAACATAATCCTTGTTTCTGAAATCTCATCCTTGGAACTCAAAGTTACACTAGTAATTGTTACATAAGTAACAACCCATGATTACACTAGTTATTGTCTTTTAGTTATTTTATCTGCCTTAGTTTTCTTTCACTAACCTAACAGGTTAGAGAGCTTTTTGAGGACAGGCGTTGACGTTTTTTTCCACCTTTCCATGTTGGACTCAAATATCTGTTTAAAAGAATAAAAAGATGGCCAGGTGTGATGGCTCATGCCTGTAATCCCAACACTTTGGGAAGCCGAGGCGGGCGATCACGAGGTCAGGAGTTCGATATCTGTCTGGCCAACATAGTGAATCCTGTCTCTACTGAAAATACAAAAAAGTAGCCAGGCTCAGTGGCTGGCACCTGTAATCCCAGCTACTGGGGAGGCCGAGGCAGGAGAATCGTGTGAATCTGGGAGGCGGAGGTTGCAGTGAGCCGAGATCGCGCCATTGCACTCCAGCCCTGGCAACAGTGTGAGACTGTGTCTCCAAAAAAAAAAAAAAAAGACGACATTTTATTTAATATCTATTCTTCCTTTTTCTTGAAAGAATATGATAAATGTAACTGAATTTTAATCTTGGGAGTTTTTTTCTTTTTCACAAATTTCTTTCTTTGTTTTAGTTTTTATTTCTGTTGCCCAGGCTAGAGTACGGAGACACAACCCTGGCTCACTGCAGCCTCAATCTCCTGGGCTCAGGAAGCTTCCTGCCTCAGCCTCCTAAGTAGCTAGGACTAGAGGTGCACCACCATGCTCAGCTAATTTTCAAATTTTTAGTAGAGACAGGGTCTCACTATGTTGCTCAGGCTGGTTTTGGACTCCTGGCCTGAAGCAGTCCTCCTGCCTTGGCCTCCCAAAGTGCTGGGATTATAGGTGTTAGCCGCCCTGCCTGGCTTTGAGAAATATTTTAAATAGAGGTCACATACTTAGTGCATTGATAGTGCTGCCTATTCTCTGGAAGAAATATTTTCATTGATCGGCATCCTCCCTCCCTGCTCCCTTAACCTACCTAGTTACCGCTTTCTCTCCGTCAATGAATGTTTTTAGACACTGAAGTCTCATCAGTCTTCTCCTATTCTGGGCAGCCTAGAATCACTAGTTTAGGGCTTCGCATCTCAGCTAGATTAACACTGTGACACTTGTATCAACAACAGTCTATCACCCCGTTGGAATCAACACACATGGTGCTCCCACTCTGTTCCTGTTTGTGTAGGGAAGAGGAAACATTTCCTTGGGAGCAGATCTATTTCTGAAGGGTAGTGGTGGGCTTGGTCACAGGACTCAGTGTGATCAGAGAGACTGTTGACCTCAAGTGGCCCAGGTGGGTGGAGATGGTACACACTGAGGAGATTCCAAGCATTAGGTTGGGACTGGGGACCTCTCAGATCATATCTGTATTTTAGGATTTTGAGATAAGTGACAGGGTGGGATGGGGTGGGGCAGGTGGCTGATAGATAGGTGATTTTAGCCCTATCCCTTCCCTCTGGGAATGTCTTAACACCCAGTCAGAAGAAAATGGTGAACACTGGAGAGTCAGGTCTGAATTTAGTCATCCATCAGGGCAGAAGGAGAGCTGGCAAAAATGCCTGCTAGGTCCCCATGCTCTTTGGATGTCTCACTCTTCTTTGTCTTGATTTTTTAGATACTCAGTGTAAGTGTTTGCTATTTAAACAATAGATTGTAGTTTAAAATCACTTCTGCGGCCCAGCGTGGTGGCACATGCCTGTAATCCTAGCACTTTGGGAGGCTGAGGTGAGTGGATCACGAAGTCAGGAGTTTGAGACCAGCCTGGTCAGCCTGTTGAAACCCTGTTTCTACTAAAAATACAAAAAGTTAGTCAGGCATGGTGGTACATGCCTGTGGTCCCAGCTACTTGGGAGGCTGAGGCAGGAGGATTGCTTGATCTTGGGAGGTGGAGGTTGCAATGAGCCAAGATTGCACCACTGCACTCTAGCCTGGGCAACAAGAGCGAAACTGTCTGAAAAAAAAAAAAAAAAAAATCGCTTTTGCTTGAAATCAAGGCCCTCTATTTTTAAAACTTTCATGCAAAGTTGAGAGGCACCTAAATGTGGTCTTTTTGTGTCTCTGGGCTCCTCCTAAGATCCTAATAACATGAGTTTACCCTACTCATTCTCTACCAGAATTTTATATTTAGAAGATGCTTATATGTTGCATGAGTAAGACCAATGGAGGAGCTTCAGCTTAAGACAGGGAGAGGAAGCCCAGGTGGCTAGGTTAACAGAGGCAGGCGGCGTGGAGAGTTTTGCAGGCTCTGCATTGGTGTGCAGAGCTTCTACGCTCCAGCTGTTGCCAAGCAGGAGTGCATTAAATCTGGTCTCTGTGTGGGAGTCCAGCTTCTCCAGTGTCTCTTCTGGAGTGTGTGGCCTGACGTCTTTGGAAGTCCTCGGAAGCTTAATGGAAAATCAAGAAAGAATAGACAAAGGCCTGACTTGGTGGCTCATGCCTGTAATCCTAGCACTTTGGGAGGCCAGGGCGGGTGGATCACTTGAAGTCTGGAGTTTGAGACCAGCCTGGCCAACATGGAGAAACTCCTTGTCTACTACAAATTCAAAATTAGCTGGGCGTGGTGGCGCAGGCCTGTAATCCCAGCTACTCTGGAGGCTGAGGCAGGAGAATCACTTAAACCCGGAGGTGGAGGTTGCAGTGAGCTGAGACTGTGCGATTGCATTCCAGCCTGGGCAGCAAGAGCGAAACTTTATCTTAAAAAAAAAAAAAAAAAATGTATAGCTTTTGTCCGGGTGTGGTGGCTCACACCTGTAATCCGCAGCACTTTGTGAGGCTGAGTGAGGCAGGTGGATCACCTGAGGTCGGAAGTTTGAGACCAGCTTGGCCAGCATGGTAAAACCTTGCCTGCACTAAAAATACTAAGATTAGCTTGGTCTGGTGGTGTGCACTGTACTCCCAGCTACTCGAGAGGCCAAGGCAGGCGAATCGCATGAACCCAGGAGGCAGAGGTTTCAATGAGCTGAGATCACGCTACTGTACTCCAGCCTGGGTGACAGAGGGAGTCTCCATCTCAAAGAAACAAAAAAAGAATATAGTTTTTGAAATCCCCGTAGATAGATGATGAAGGTTCAGTACATGATGAGATATGTGACCCCAAGCTCACTGTCACAATTCCCACCTGTGACCATGCGGGGTCTGCATTGTAGTGGGAAAGCTTTGTCATATCATCTTAGAATAAAAGGAAGTTTCCTCGTGGGACTTCCTCTCCCAGTGATTTGCTGAGCAATTGTTTTTCTGTTTAGAATGACCTAAAAGGTTGAGAAGGTCATTAGTTTGCTAAATGAACTCAGCTCATGGAGCCCCTGAGCACAGACATAATAGTCATGGAAACCAGAAGTTTCCAGAAGTTTTTGCCAGGCACTCACTCATCAAAGTCAGCAGAAACAGGTGATGGAGGCTTTGACCTCTTTCAGTTGTGCTGCCTACTCCCTGCTGCCTTCCGTCTTCCCTGGTCACTTGTTCCTTGTCCTTCCCGCTTCGGTCTCCTGCTGTGAAGACCCAGATCATCCTATTTGGTTACTTGTTGGCCCCAGGGCCCAGTTGGTGCTATGTAGGTGGCACCCTGCCTGCCAAGCCTGAATGCACAGCATGATGGTGAGGCCCAGGCAGTGAGAACTGCAGACCGGGTCCAAAGCAAGTTGTGGTCACTTGGATGAGGTAATTTTTATTTTTGAGACAGTCTTGCTCCATCACCCAGGCTGAAGTGCGGTGGCACGATCTCGGTTCACTTCAACCTCTGCTTCCTGGGTTCAAGTGATTCTCCTGCCTCAGCCTCTCAAGTAACTGGGACTGCAATCACCAGCCACCATGCCCGACTAATTTTTATATTTTTAATCAAGGCGGGATTTCACCATGTCGGCCAGGTTGGTCTCGAACTCCTGACCTCAAATGATCCCCCGTCTCAGCCTTCCAAAATGCTGGAATTACAGACATGAGCCCTCAAACCCGGCCTTGTATGAGATAATTAATGTGTCATTCACCCTCTTATTTTTTCATATAATGAGAGCTCCTGGTGTGGGGATTAATAGCATGGACTCTGGCACCAGGCACTGGTTTGGAATTCTGGCCCTGCTAGCAGTGTGACTTTGGGCAAGTCACTTGGCTCTGTGCCTCAGGTACCTTGTCTGTAAAATGATGATTCATACTAGTTGGGATATTCGTCTCCTCCAAATCGCATGTTGAAATTTGATTCCTAGTGTTGGAGGCAGGGCCTAGTGGGAGGTGTTAGGGTCTTGTGGGTGGATACCTCATGAATGCCTTGGCACCATTCTCATAAGGAGTGAGTTCTCAGTCCATGAGTTCCCATCAGAGCTGATTTTTTTTTTTTTTTTTTTTTTTTTTTTTTTGAGACAGAGTCTACCTCTGTTGTCCAGGCTGGAGTGCAGTGATGTGATCTCGGCTCACTGTAACCTCTGCCTCCCGGGTTCAAGTGATTCTCCTCCCTCAGCCTCCCAAGTGGCTTGAGATTACAGGTGTGTGCTAATTTTTGTATTTTTAGTAGAGACAGCCTTTCACCATGTTGGCCAGGCTGGTCTCGAACTCCTGACCTCAGATAATCCACTAGCCTCGGCCTCTGAAAGTGCTGGGATTTCAGGTATGAGCCACCGTGCCTAGCCTCAGATTTGATTAAAAAGAGTCTGGCCCCTCTCTCTTTTCCTCCTTCCTTGCTATGTAACATGCCTGCTCCCCCTTTGCCTTCCACCAGGAGTGGAAGCTTCCCGAAGCCTCCCCAGAAGTGGAAGCTGCTGCTATTTTTCTTGTATAGCTGCAAGACCATGAGCCAAACAGAGCTCTTTTCTTTATAATTACACAGTCTCAGACATTCCTTTTTAGCAACACAAATAGACTAAGACAAGAATGTATCTGCCTCCTTGAGATGTTGGGAAGAGCAAATGAATCACATGATAGAAGGCACACACTAAATGCTGTGTAAGTTTTTGCTGTAATTATCTAGCTAAAAGAGCATTGCATGATAAAATGAATAGAAAACATTTGGGCCGAGTGTTCAATAAGACACTTTAGCTCTCTTGCTTATAACCTTGGCACAGAGTAAACTCTGATTATTCCTCCTGATTTCCCACTGGATTTTCCATTTTTCTGTCTCAAAGCTCTCAGGATGAGAACCTTCACCAGCAAATGCTTTCTGCTATCTAGTGAGAGAGTATACTTATGCGTCCAGGTTCTGGGATTCACTAGCTAATGTAGTTGGATGTCCCCTCCAGATCTTTTGTTGAGATGTAACCTGGGGTGTTGGAGGAGGGGCTTGGTGGGCGGTGTTTGGGCTTTGAGGGTGGATCCCTCCTGGCTTGCTGTTGTCTTTCCATTGTGAGCCAGTTCTTGGGAGATCTGGTTGTTGTAGTGTGGCGCCTCCCACCGCTCCTGCTCCCACTCTGCCACGTGAGACTCCTGTCCCCACTTCACTTTACATTTTGAGTAAAAGCTCCCGACACTTTCCCAGAAGCCGTGGTTCTTGGACAAGCTGCAGAACTGTGAGCCAGTTAACCCTCTTTTCTATATAATTTACCCAGCCTGAGGTATTTCCTTATAGCAATGCAAAAATGGCCTGACACACTAGTCGTGGAAGTGTATCAGGAATCTTAACTTTTTTTCACATGAGCATTGGGAATTATGTCTGTAAAGCAGGCAGAGTACATTACTTTTTTTTTTTTTTTTTTTTTTTTTTGAGATGGAGTGTGGCTCTGTCACCCAGGCTGAAGTGCGGTGGTGCGATCTCGACTCACTGTAGGCTCTGCCTCTCATGTTTGAGCGATTCTCGTGCCTCAGCCTCCTGGGTAGCTGGAAGTATACGCCACCACGCCCAGCTAATGTTTGTATTTTTAGTAGAGATGGGGCTTCACCACGTTGGCTAGACTGTTCTTGAACTCCTGACCTCAGGTCATCTGCCTGCCTTGGCCTCCCACAGTGCTGGGATTACAGGGGTGAGCAACCTTGCCTGACTGAGTACTTACTGTTATCCCCACTTTATTGATGAGCAAACTGAGGTTCAGAGATGAAGAGATTTGCCCATGGTCACACAATTAGGAAACAGCTGGGTAGGGCCTAGAGGCACTTCAGACTGCGTCCTGGATGGCTGGGAGTTGCTGCTGTTTCATGCTGCTGCCCTGAAATATTAGTCTTCTTTCCTAACTTTCTTTTTTTTGAGCTGGAGTTTCACTCTTGTTGCTCAGGCTGGAATGTAATGGCACGATCTTGGCTCACCACAACCTCCACCTCCTGGGTTCAAGCAATTCTCCTGCCTCAGCCTCCTGAGTAGCTGGGATTACAGGCATGCGCCACCATGCCCGGCTAATTTTTTGTGTTTTTAGTAGAGACGGGGTTTCACCATGCTGACCCGGATGGTCTCGATCTCTTGACCTCGTGATCCACCCGCCTCGGCCTCCCAAAGTGCTGGGATTACAGGCTTGAGCCGCCACGCCCGGCCTTCCTTCCTCACTTTCAAAATCCAGATATCTTTCTTAAAAGAGTCTTAAATGAGTGGTTCATATGACTTGTTCTCAATCGGGAAGATTTCTGCTGCTTATATAAAATCATTGTGTTGTTTTAGATTTTTCTTAATTGCACTACTTGGGACTTTTTCTGCAAAAGTATGGAACTGTTCAGTTCATTGAGCTATATTTAGTGAGGACTGCACCCAATACAGTTTCAAGGCATCTTTTTTACATCTTGATGCTGTAGCTCTTTACTTTGAAACCGTTTGCAGTGGGAAAATAAATATAACTTACATGTTTTGTTTGATTTACCTCGCCTTGCATGTACCTTTTGTAAGGTGTGAAAAGGTGCAAAGAGAAATAGTGCTTTGCACAGGAGTTATTGCTGCCTAAATACATGGCATTGGGTGCTGTTGAAATCTGTGAATGATGACGGTTTATTGAGAATGATTGAGAATGTGCTAAAAATTTATTTTACAGCTGGACGGTGAATTATAGTGATTGCTCCTAAATTTAAATGACAGAATTTGTGATTGTAGCTTAAAAACTTATCACATTGAGCTGGGCGCGGTGGCTCAAGCCTGTAATCCCAGCACTTTGGGAGGCTGAGGCGGGTGGATCACGAGGTCAAGAGATCGAGACCATCCTGGCCAACACGGTGAAACCCCGTCTCTACTAAAAATACAAAAAATTAGCGGGGCATGGTGGTGCGTGCCTGTAATCCCAGCTACTCAGGAGGCTGAGGCAGGAGAATTGCCTGAACCCAGGAGGAGGAGGTTGCGGTGAGCCGAGATCGCGCCATTGCACTCCAGCCTGGGTAACAAGAGCGAAACTCCGTCTCAAAAAAAAAAAAAAAAACAAAAAAAAACAAAAAAAAACAAAAAAAAACTTATCACATTGAAGTGCAGGGTAGTATTAGTTCTGAGAATCGGAAAACAACATTTTGTTTTTTTAATTGGTTACATGAAAAGAAACTTCCTGATTATCAGTATTTTCAATTTTTTTTTTTTTTTTTTTTTTTTTTTTGAGATCAAGTTTTGCTCTTGTTGCCTAGGCTGGAGTGCAATGGTGTGATCTCAGCTCACCACAATCTCCGCCTCCTGGGTTCAAGTGATTCTCCTGCCTCAGCTTCCAGAGTACCTGGGATTACAGGCCACCATGTGCCACCACGCCCGGCTACTTTTGTATTTTTAGTAGAGACAAGGTTTCTCCATGTTGGTCAGGCTGGTCTTGAAGTCCCAACCTCGGGTGATCCACCCGCCTCGGCCTCCCAAAGTGCTGGGATTATAGGCGTGAGCCACCACGCCCAGCCTACTTTCAATTCTTGATGTATTATAGCCAGTGATCCCTTTTGGATAGAACTTTGCAAAGGACTGTTTCAAGTAGGACAGATGGGCCTTATAAGTGTTGTGGACCATTCATGCTAGACGCTTCCTTGGAGAGAACGGGTGGTCTGGCTCATTTACTACTGATAGGAAGTCTGAGGCCCAGCCTGGGAATAAGGGCTCCCTGACCATAAAAAATTATGTTTAATAGTTTGATGGTAGGGACATGATTAAGCATTTCTTAATAATTAGAGGCTGGGCGTGGTGGCTCACACCTGTAATCCCAGGACTTTGGGAGGCTGAGGCAGCTGGATTGCCTGAGGTCAGTAGTTCAGAACCAGCCTGGCCAACATGGTGAAACTCTGTCTCTACTAAAAATGCAAAATTATCCAGGCATGGTGGCACCTGCCTGTAGTCCCAGCTACTTGGGAGGATAAGGCAGGAAAATCGCTTGAACCTGTGTGGCAGAGGTTGTAGTGAGCCGAGATCGTGCCACTGCATTCTAGCCTGGGCCACAGAGTGAGACTCTGTCTAACAAACAAACAAAAAAAATTATTAGGGCTGGGCGTGGTGGCTCACACCTGTAGTCCCAGCACTTTGGGAGGCCGAGGTGGGCGAATCAGAGGTCAGGAGTTGAAGACCAGACTGGCTAACATGGTGAAACCCTGTCTCTACCTTAAAAAATACAAAAATTAGCTGGACATGGTGGCTCGTGCCTGTAATTCCAGCTACTTAGGAGGCTGAGGTAGGAGAATGGCTTGAACTGGGTCTGGGAGGCGGAGGTTGTGGTGAGTCGAGATCGTGCCACTGCACTCCAGCCTGGGTTGCAGAGCAAGACTCCATCTTAAAAAAAAATTTTGTTAGATTTCTTCCTCTCTTTTACTTTCCTTTTGCGAGGCAGGGTCTTGCTCTGTTGCTCAGGCTGGCATGCAGTGGCACAGTCATGGCTCACTACAGCCATGAATTCCTAGGCCCAAGCGATCCTTCCACCTCAGCTTCCTGAATAGCTGGGACTACAGGAGCACACCACCGCTCCTGGCTACGTTTTAAAATTTTTTGTAGAGATGGGGTATTGCTGTATTACCCAGGCTGGTCTTGAACTCCCGGCCTCATGTGATCCTCCTGCCTGCACCTACCAAGTCACTAGGATTACAGGTGTGTACCCTTTTCTTTAAGAGACTCAATTGTGTATATCTGGTTTACATCATTTGTGATGTGAATATCAAGGCTCTGAGGGTAAGTACTTTGCCGAGGGTCATGCAGCTAGTGACTGGTTGGAACCTTAGGTTTTTCTGGATCTCTAGATTATATTCTTGAGTTTCTCAAGATCACGATATGAATTTCTCTTCAAAGAAACTCTAGAAACCTTTTCCTAATTTAAATGAAGCCTTCCAGCTTCATATTTTGCCAACTCTCTGGTCATTTCCAGTTATCTGGCCACAAAATAGAAAGCCGACCTCATTAAGAGTTTTTAGGATGAGGGTTTCTTTTTAGAGAAGGTGGCGGAGTTGAGGCAATTAAGGGTAAATCTGGCAATCTATTCCTTCTTAAGAAGTGAATGAACAAGCAAACATTTAAAGCCACCTGATGTGTGAGTGCCTGCATGGATGGACGAAAGGAAGCAAGCCTTGGGCATTTATTAAGCACCTGCTTTGTGGCAGACTGTGTTCTTTCACACATGCTGTGTCTAAATCCCTGACATTTGCCAGGCGTGGGTTCTTTGCGGGATTTACGGTTACCTTATGAAGCAGGTGTTCTTTCACCTTACAGAAAAGGCAGCAGAAGCCTGGGGAGTTTTTAATTGGTCCAGTGGTGGGAATTGGAGGGCGAAGCACGTCTTGAATTCAGCTTCTGACCCACGCCTCCTGGCCCACAGCTTAAGTTACATAATGTTTCTTTATGTTGATGTGCAATATAAATCTCCAGTCGCACGGCTGGGAAGTGCTTTTGACTGGCTTTGTTGCTTCAGCTGTCCTAAAGGAATGGCTTTCATAAACACAGAGAGGGAATTGGATTTTCACTTTGTGAAAATTCATATTACAGAAGTGGGGAAGGTCATTGCCACAGGAATTCCATTAATCCCTGAAGCTGTGGGTCCTAAATGAGTTGGCCTGTCCTAGTACAGCACGTTTCTTTCCTTCTGCTATTTATACAACAAATGCCTTTTCTCTTTTTAAGAAAAATTTCATGAATGAAAGTTTAGGACTCAAAGGAAAAGTAAAACTGCACTCACAAACCTATTATTCTTTGTTTTTTTTTGAGACGGAGTTTCACTCTTGTTACCCAGGCTGGAGTACAATGGCGCGATCTCGGCTCACCGTAACCTCCGCCTCCTGGGTTCAGGCGATTCTCCTGCCTCAGCCTCCGGAGTAGCTGGGATTACAGGCACACGCCACCATGCCCAGCTAATTTTTTGTAGTTTTAGTAGAGACAGGGTTTCACCGTGTTGACCAGGATGGTTTCGATCTCTTGACCTCGTGATCCACCTGCCTCGGCCTCCGAAAGTGCTGGGATTACAGGCTTGAGCCACCGCGCCCGGCACAAACCTATTATTCTTAAACAGTTATTCCTAGTACTTCTTTTTTTTTTTTATTGTTGTAAAATATGTATAACATCATTTGTCATTGTAACGATTTCAGAGTATCAAGTTCAGTGGATTAAGTACATTTACAATGTAACGTTGCATCACCACCAGCCATCTTCAGAACTATTCATCTTCCCAAACTGCAACTCTGTATCCATTGAACAATAACCCCCCCTTCCATTTTCCCTCCAGGCCCCAGCACCTACCATTCTACTTTCAGTCTCTATGTATTTGACTGCTCTAGGGACCTCATATAAGTAGAATCTTAACAGTATTTGTGTTTTTTTTTTTTTTTTTTTTTTTGGCTTATTTCTCCTATCATGATGTGTCTGGGGTTCTGTGTTGGAGTGTGTGCCAGAATTTCCTTCCTTTTTAGGGCTGAATAGTATTCCGTTGTATGGATATGTCACATTTTGCTTGTCCTTTCATGCGTCAAGCCACGCTTGTGTTGCCCCCATCTTTTAGCTGTTGTGAACATGGGTGTGCAAATATCTGTTGAATATCCTGCTTCCGTTTCTTTCGGGTGTGTACTGTGAAGTGGATTTGCTGCATCATATGGTAATTCTGTTTAATTTTTTTTTTTAGACAGAGTCTCATTCTTTGGCTCAGGCTGAAGTGCAGTAGCACAATCTCGGCTCATTGCAACCTCTGCCCGCCAGGTTCCAGCGATTCTTCAGCCTCAGCTTCCTGAGTAGCCAGGATTACAGACACGTACCACCATGCCTGGCTAATATTTTTTTTTTTCTTTTATTCTTCTCTTGATGCAGCAGTAATATTTTGTGTTTTTAGTAGAGGCAGTGGTTTACCATGTTGGCCAGGCTGTTCTTGAACTCCTGACCTCAGGTGATCCTCCCGCCTTGGCCTCCCGAAATGCTTGGATTATAGACATAAGCCACCATGCCTGGCCCCATTTGTCTTTTATTTGAAATCCAGAGTACATTTTTCTGTAAAAACAATGTTACCAGGGTGATTGTTTTCCAGGCTATCCCTAAAGGCCAGAAACCAACCTGTGGATTCACTGGATCCAGCCAGACATGCTGGGAAGACCAGATGGCTGTTGTTTGCACCTGGCTTTGCCCCATCTCCATCATGTGAGCTGCTGCCCCATCTTCCCAGTCTAACCATCCCTGTCTGTCTGTACAGTGGGGGTGATACTGGCTTGCCTGCATTTCTGTTGAGAAGGATAAGTGAAGTGACGTTGGTATTCGATTCCTAAGCCACAAATTCAGTAGCTCAAAAAACACTCATTTGGCTGGGCACGGTGGCTCACACCTGTAATCCCAGCACTTTGGGAGGCCAAGGCGGGCGGATAAAGAGGTCAGGAATTTGAGGCCAGTCTGGCCAACATAGTGAAACCCCGTCTCTACTAAAAATACAAAAAATTAGCCAGGTATCGTGGTGTGTGCTTGTGATCCCAGCTACTCAGGAGGCTGAGGCAGGAGAATCACGTGAACCTGGGAGGTGGAGGTTGCAGGGAGCTGAGATTGCACCATTGTACTCCAACCCGGGCAGCAGTGTGAGACTCCATCTCAAAAAGAAAAAAAACAAAACCAAAACCAAAAAACAGAAACACCCACTCATTTATTCTTTTTCAGTTCTGAGACCAGCAGTCCCAAATGAGTACCACGGGCGCAGGTGTAATTGGCAGAGCCATAATCATACCACGGCTCCCGGGAGAACGCTTGCCTCTCCCAACTTGTGGTATGAGAGAGGGAGACTCTTTGACCTCTACCCATTTCAGGTTTTCTGACTGGGGCCTTATTCATCAGACTAGCAAAAGGCAGATTAACAGGAGAAAAGTGTGCATCTTTTATTTAGCTATTTTTACAAGTCCATGGGAGCCCTCATAAGAAAAATAAAGACTCGAAGGAGTGGTGAGGGCTGAGAGCTCATGTGCTTGTTTAGACCAAGAATAGTAAACTCTGGGAACCTGGCAAGACAGGGGTTTGGGCTAAGGCAGTTGATCATGGAGGAGTGACTAGGAAGATAAGGGTTAGTTGAACAAGGTTTGTTTGTACAGAATTCTCTTGGCCTCGACTCACCAGCTCTGGTGATAAGAATGTTTCCTTCCTCTTGGTACAAGAAGGACACCTTTCGCATGGTTTTATTTCTGGCTTGCAGAAGAAAAAGGAGGTCAGAGTGCCCTTCTTGCATCTGCTGTTGAAGGGTCTTTAACTCAAAACTTTCCTTAAGTCGGCCAGGCGCAGTGGCTCACGCCTGTAATCCCAGGACTTTGGGAGGCCGAGGTGGTCGGATTACCTGAAGTTGGCAGTTTTGAGACCAGCCAGAGCAACATGGGGAAACACCGTCTCTGCTAAAAATGCAAAAATTAGCTGGGTGTGGCGGTGCTTGCCTATAATCCCAGCTGCTCGGGAGGCTGAGGCAGGAGAATGGCTTGAACCCGGGAGGCGAAGGTTGTGGTGAGCCGAGATGATGCTATTGCACTCCAGCCTGGGCAACCAGAGTGAAACTCTGTCTCAGCAAAACAAAACAAAACAAAACAAAACAAAAGCAAAAAAACTTTCCTTAAACCAAAGTGGCATATTTGAGGGTGGCACGTTCCACCCTCGTACAGCACTCCTTGGCCTGTGGCTGTATCGCCCCATCTCTGCCTCTGCGGTCACATAGCTTTCTCCTCTTCTGTGTGTTCTGTGTGTTTTCTTCTTTTAGATCTACGTGGAATCTCCCCCTGCCTCCCACATTAGGGCCTGGGATGCCTTTGGAGACAGTTTTAGTCTTCCACAATCAGTAATAATAGTAATAGTATTGGCATATATATATATGTATATGTGTATATATATATTTATATATATGTATATGCATATATTTATATATATATATATATATATTTTTAAAAGATGGGGTTTCACCATGATGGCTAGGCTGGTCTTGAACTCCTGACTTCAGGTGATCCACCCACCTCAGCCTCCCAAAGTGCTAGGATTACAAGTGTGAGCCACCATGCCCGGCCCGCCCATTAATATTTTTATGTTATAGGACTGTTTTAAAGTTTTAAACATTTATTTACAGAGACAGGGTTTTACCGTGTTGCTCAGGCTGTCTTGAACTCCTGGCCTCAAGCGATCGTCCCGCCCTGGCCTCCTAAAGTGCTGGGATTACAGGCACAAGCCGTGATCCTCAGCCTGTTTTATAGCTCGCTACACGGACTTCCTGAGATCGTGTGACGGAGGAGGGAACACTTGCGGTCTGGCTGTAGAGTTACAGCCTTAACTGCTGCCCTTGAAGACCGTGGCATAGTGCCTAGCACAGACAGAAGCCTAGAACATATGAATTCATTATATTTCTTTTTTTTTTTTTTTGAGATGGAATCTTGATCTGTCGGCCAGGCTGGAGTGTAGTGGTGGGATCTCAGCTCACTGCAACCTCCGACTCCTGGGTTCAAGCAATTCTCTACCTCAGTCCCCTGAGTAGCTGGTATTACAGCTGTGTGCACCATGCCTGGCTAATTTTTTTTCTATTTTTTAGTAGAGATGAGATTTCACCATCTTGGCCAGGCTGGTCTTGAACTCCTAACCTCCTGATCCATCTGCCTAGGCCTCCCAAAATGCCGAGATACAGGTGTGACCCACTGGGCCCGGCTGAATTCATTATATTTCTAAGGATTTTTTGCTATGCTGCCCTGTCATATAATTTTATTCTGGTTTTTAATCTATCTTTTCTTCTTCTTTTTTTTTTTTGGTGGTGGGATAAAGTCCAGCTGTGTGAACATCAATAGTGTGTTGAATTTTGCAGGGTGGAAGCTTGGAATCAGTGACTCTAATGAGCCAAGAGGATGGATGGCACACGAAATATTGTGGGTTAATATCTCTTAAAGAATTCTCTTCCTTAGGGAGCGCTTCAACTCTGCTGTCCCGACGGAGCCAGTGAAGACCCCTTTTGAGACATAAACCAGTGTCATTCCCAACATTTCCCTAGTGTGTTTTATTTTTTAATTTTATTTATTTTTTTGAGACGGAGTCTCGCTCTGTCACCCAGGCTGGAGTGCAGTGGTGATATCTCAGTTCACAGCAACCTCTACTTCCTGGGTTCAAGCAGTTCTCCTGTCTCAGCCTCCATAGTAGCAGGGTTTTCAGGCGCCTGCCACCATGCCTGGCCAATTTTTGTATATTTTAGTAGAGATGGGGTTTCACCATGTTGGGCAGGCTGGTCTCGAACTCCTGACCTCAATATATCATAAAAAATATTAATGGGCAATACTATTACTGTTATTACAAGATCACCTTGTGATCTGCCTGCCTTGGCTTCTTAGAGTGTGACCCACTGTGCCCAGCCACTTGTGTATTTTATTTTATTTTATTTTATTCATTTATTTTTGAGATGGAGTCTTGTTCTGTCTCCCAGGCCAGAGTGCAATGGTGCCATCTCAGCTCACTGCAACCTCCACCTCCTAAGTTCAAGTGATTCTCCTACTTTAACCTCCTGAGTAGCAGGGATTACAGGTGCCCACCACCATACCCAGCTGATTTTTCTATTTTTAGTAGAGATGTAGTTTTGTCATGTTGGCCAGGCTGGTCTCGAACTCCTGGACTCAGGTGATCAGCCTGCCTTGGCCTCTCAAAGTTCTAGGATTACAGGTATGAGCCATTTGCCCAGTCCCTAGTGTGTTTTAGAGCCCTACTACATGCAGTGGTCATGGACAGGATCCACACATTAGTTCTTCTCAGATCACTTGCTCCGTAGAAATTCTGACTGAGTCCCATTTTATTCTGCAGGATTCCTGGGTGCCACTGGTGCTGCATGCCTGAACGTGGCGGTGGAGGTTCAGCAGCCTGTCATGTTGCCAATTTTACACTGCCTTTTCCAGTTTTGGAAGAGCTTATTTAGTTTAATTCAACAAGTGGGTGTTTATAGGGTGCCTAGCTTGTGCCAGCTCTGAGAGACTCACAATGACAAAGATCCTAAGCTAAGTAGAGAGGGTAAAGTACTGATTCTGGCTGTTGGAGTGGGCAAAGCTTGAGGGGCATCGGAACCCCCTGCAGGGCTTGTGGAAGCACAGATTGCTGGTTCACCCCAAGTTTCTGCTTCAGTAGATCTGGGACCCAATGCACAGATTTTGGTATTGAAGCCACTGGCCCAGGGACCACTTTTGAGGATTTCTGTGCAATGGGATGGAGAATAGAGTATCTAACTCAACCTGGAAGATGGGTGAGATTTTCCTAGAGTGACAAAAGAAGAAGGGGGCAGTCCAGGCACACGAGGGCTGCGTGGGGAGGGTGGGTCCTGATTTTGGAGCTGGGGCCTGTGGTCGATAGCAAAGAAAGGGAAAAGGTGGAGAACAAAGGGCAGGAGTTGCTTTTGGTGAAGGGCGTAAGAATCTTGGGTTTCTGCAAAAGTATAGTCAATTCCACAATGTCCTTTGGCAAACAGTCACTGAACCAGGCAGGGCCCTTCTACCTACTTCTGGGTCTGGAAGCTGTCGTGTACCTGTGTAATAGACTTAATGAGAGTTGGAAGCAAGAAATAAAGTGACTGTATCTTGCTTTCCATCTCTCCCAACTCCTGACATCGGCTTTCCACTGGAACAAAGTCTGCTTTGTCCTGTGGTTCCACCCAGCTGCGGGCTGCGGGAGGCCTGTTTCTTGCAGAGAGGGAGCAGCGCAGCTGCACTAGCAGGGAGCACACTCCAGATCTCCAGGTGTGGGCTCTGCAGTTCAGAGCGTTGGAGGCTTTGAGGACTGTGGTTGTATCAAAATTCAGATCAATATGATTAAAAAGATTTTTTTTGTGTTACTCCGTTGCCCAGGCTAGAGTGTAGCGGTACAATCTTGGCTCACTGCAATCTCTACCTCCCAAGTTCAAGCAATTCTCTTACCTCAGCCTCCCGTGTAGCTGGGATTACAGGCGCGGTGCCCGCCATCAAACCTTGCTAACTTTTTTTTTCTTTTTTTTGAGACAGAGTTTTGCTCTTGTTGCCCAGGCTGGAGTGCAATGGCTGCAATGGCACAATCTCGGCTCACTGCAACCTCTGCCTACTGGGTTCAAGCGATTCTCAATTCTCCTGCCTCAGCCTCCCTAGTAGCTGGGACTACAGGCACTTGCCACCACGCCTGGCTAATTTTTTATTCTTGGTAGAGGTGGGGTTTCTCCATGTTGGTCAGGCTGGTCTTGAACTCCTGACCTCAGGTGATCCCTGCCTTGGCCTCCCGAATTGCTGGGTTTACAGGCGTGAGCCACTGTGCCCTGCCCTTTTTTTTTCCCCCCGCCCCGAGATGGAGTTTCACTCTTGTTGCCCAGGCCGGAGTGCAGTGGTGCGATCTCAGCTCACTGCAACCTCTGCCTCCTGGGTTCAAGTGATTCTCCTGTCTCAGCCTTCTGAGTAGCTGGGATTACAGGTGTGCACCACCACGCCTGGCTAATTTTTTGTATTTTTAGTGGAGATGAGGTTTCCCCATGTTGGTCAGGCTGGTCTCGAACACCTGACCCCAGATGATCCACCCATCTTGGCCTTCCTAAGTGCTGGAATTACAGGCGTGGGCCATGGCACCGAGCCCAACAGTTTTCAAATGAGGTCTGTTATGGGCTGAAATATGTCCCCTCAAAACTTCCTATGTTGAAGCCCGAACCCTCAGTACATCCAAATGTGATTGTGTCTGGAGCTAGGACCTCTGGAGAGGTCCTTAGGGTGGGCTCCAATCCATCTGACCGTTGTGCTGATGAGAAGGGGAAATCTGGACATAGAGGTACCAAGATGTGCTGGCACAGAGGAGAGGCTGTGTGAGGAGGGCACAGCGAGAAAGAAGGCAGCCATCTGCCAGCCGAGGAGAGGCCTCAGCAGAAACCACCCTGCTGGGCCCCTGGTCTCGGACTTTCAGTCTCCAGAACTGTAAGATAATAAATTGCTGTCGTTGACACCACCAAGACGCTGGTATTTTGTTAGGGCAGGCCTAGTGCACTCATGTAGTTACATTGACAGGTGCGAGGGGTTAGGGCGTCAGCATTTTCTTTTAGGAGGACACACTTCATCCCTTAGCACCGGGGTTTGCTGCTAGGAGGTCCTTTGATGGCTGTGCCTTGCGAATGCTAGTTCTGGTCTGAAGTTACGATTTTCACAATTTTTCTGCCTGGGCACTAATAACAGCTGCTTGAGATAAATAAACACACTCTTGTGGCCTGGGGAGGGGCCATGCGGTGGGTATCAAGGTGGCAATCGGCTGACTCATCCCTGAAGTTCTGCGGGCTCTCCGGCATGTGGAACTTTCTGGTAGAAAGAACCGTCATTCTAGGTGGCGGGGGGGTCCAGAGAGAGAAACATGCAGCGTTAAAGATGATCTCCGTCTGACAGTGTAGACAAAGCTCCAGGCATGGAACTGTCTCTCTCCCTGCCCCTCTCCCCTCTCTGTGGCTCCCTAAGGCCGGCAGGGGACTGAGAGGCATGCCTCGGGCAGGGGATGAGGCGTGAGGCACGCTATTAAACGGCTGGTTATTTTTACTGCCTGTCTGGGTGTGAGTGTTTGTGTTGACAGTGGCGGAGGAGGTGCAGTGATGGGTGCTGGAACACTTGGGTGCTCGAGGAGTGGGTGGGAAGTGGCGCCTGTTGCCAAGCAGGTGACTTGGGGCTCACATGGTTCTCGAGTGGGTCTTCGGGGCTTTGCAGGACTCCAGGAGAGCTGGGCTTGCAGCTCCCTGTGCCAGGGGATGTCTGCTTCCTTTTTCCATGAAATATTCTGGAGGCTTCCCCATGCCACGCCTGATGCATCCAACAGGGCGAGGCACTCCTAGCTGTAGGGGTGGTTCGCTAAGTGGGTGATTCTGCCTGGGGTGATCTCCCAGTCTCAACAGGTAGGGTTTAGGGGGTGGTAGTCCTGAAGAATCACTGTGCAGGGTGCCCCCCCATCCCCCATAACTTCCACCACTGAGGCACACAGACATTCCACATGTATTCAAACATACATCTTATGGAAAATTAGTGGCCTGCTCTATGACCCAGCTTTAAGACTCATTGCCTCCTGGAGGGGGGGAGTCTCACCTCTTGCTGGCTTCTCTCCAGATGTGGGTGGAGGCATTGTTTGTTCATGACAAGGCAAGCGGGGGCGGGCAGGGTGCATGCCTAGCACAGCCCAGTTTGCTTAATGTCCTGCAGCACATCACGTCTCAATACCAGTGGTGTGCCCGTTGGATTCCCATAGGGAAGATTGGGAGCGGCCCCTGCGGGCTAGCTTGAAAAAGACTCAGTGCGAATCTTAGGACCCCTTCAATGCGGGATCTCAGAGATAGTGTAAGGGCATGCTCACCCCACAGGCCAAAAATTGGTTAGAAGCTGCAAGATGAAAACCTAGTTTTTTTTTTAGATGGAGTCTGGCTCTGTTACCTAGGCTGGAGTACAGTGGCACGTCAGCTCACTGCAACCTCCGCCTCCTAGATTCAAGTGATTCTCCTGCCTCAGCTTCCCAAGTAGCTGGGATTACAAGTATGCACCACCATGCCTGGCTAATTTTTGTGTTTTTAGAAGAGATGGGGCTTCACCATGTTGGTCAGGCTAGTCTCCATTTCCTGACCTTGTGATCCGTCCTTCTCGGCCTCCCAAAGTGCTGGGATTACAGGTGTGAGTCACCGTGCCTGGTGAAAACCTAGTTCTTTATTTCAGAGCAGGGCCACACTCGCTCCGAAGGCTCAGGGGAGAACCCGTCTTTGCTTCTTCCAGCTTCTGACGGCAGCTTCAGTGTGCAGCTGAGTCCTTCCTGTCCCTGCCTGTGTCTTCCATGTCCTCCTTCCCTGTGTCTGTCTGTGTGCAAGTCTCCCTCTTTTTACCAGGACATTGGTCATTAGAATAGGGCCCACCCTACGCCAGTACAACGTCATCTTAACTTGATTATGTCTACAAAGACCTTATTTCAAGTTGGGTTACATTATAGGTTCTGGTAGGTAGGACTTCAGCATATCTTTTAAGGCGCTCAGTTCATCCCACAGCACAGACCTACCCTTGGGCTACCACACTAAAACACCTTCCCATGATATGATTGACAGCAGAGTTACTACTGCTGCCTGCGTCAGTTTCACGGCTGCCTGTGATCCGATTCCTGTCTGTCCGTCCTGCTAGACTGTCAGTCCCTAGAGGATGGGGACCATGACTTTAGGTCATGATTGGTCGTATCCCTGGTACAAAGCCCAAGGCCTAGCATATAATTGGTGCTGAATACACATTAGTTGAATAAAAAAAGAAAACATACTTTGCTGTCGGTTGCAGTTGTGGAGAAGTGTGATGTAATTTTAAAAGGGACAAGGCACGGTGGCTCTCACTTGTAATCCCACCACTTTGGGATGCTGAGGTGGGCAGATCACTTGAGGTCAGGAGTTTGAGGCCAGCATGGCCAACATGGTAAAACCCCATCTCTACTAGGAATACAAAAAAATTAGTGGGGTATGGTGGCAGATGCCTGTAATTTTAGCTACTTGGTAAGCTGAGTCAAGAGAATTGCTTCAACCCGGGAAGCAGAGGTTATATGAGCTGAGACCCTTCCATTGCACTCCAGCCTGGGCGACAGAGCAACACTCTTATCTCAAAAAAAAAAAAAAAAATTTTTTTTAAAAGGTACGTGCACCTCAAAAAGTTAAAAATAGAATTCCCATATGATCTAGCAGTTTGACTTCTGGGTCGCTACTCCAAAGAACTGAAAGCAGACACTTAGATATTTGCATACCCAAGCACATAACAGCATTATTCACAATAGCCAAAAGTAGAAGCAGCCCAGGTGTCTGTTGATTGATTGAGTCAACAAAATGTGTATACATACAATGGAATATGATTTAGCCTTAAAAAGGAAATGTTTTGTTTGTTTGTTTGAGACAGGGTCTCCCTCTGTTGCCCAGGCTGGAGTGTAGTGGCACGATCTCAGCCCACTGCAACCTCTGCCTCCCGGTTAAAGCAATTTTCCTGCCTCAGCCACCCAAGTAGCTTGTGCCACCATGTCTGGCTAAGTTTTGTGTTTTTTAGTAGAGACAAGGTTTCACCATGTTGCCCAGGCTGGTCTCAAACTCCTGACCTCGAGCAATCCCACTGCCTCAGTCTCCCAAAGCTCTGGGGTTCCAGGCATGAGCCACTGCGTCTGGTCAAAAAGGAAGGAAATTCTGACACATGCTACAACATGATGAACCTTGAAAATGTTACATTAAGTAAAATAAGCCAGTCACAAAAAGAGAAATACTATGTGATTCCACTTGTGTGAGGGACCTAGAATAGTCAAATTCAAGGGAGTTTGTGTTGGGTGGGTGTAGACTTTCAGTGTAGCAAGATGGAAAGAGTTTGTAAGATGGATGATGGTGATGTTTGCACAATATGAATACTTAACACTGAACTGTACACTTAAGGGTTAAGATGATCAATTTTATGAATGTGTATTTCACTATACCTTACAGATATGGAAGGAAGCAAAAGGAAGAGGAAGAAGATTTGTGTACACCTGTGTGTGTGTGTGTGTGTGTGTGTTTGTGTACGAGTGCGTGAGTTTAGAGAGAGTGCTATTAAGGATGGAAAGAGAGATGGAAATGGGGAGGAAGTTGGTGTAGGTATCTGATTTCCTGCTGTGAAGAGAAGAAGTTGTGCTGGGCAGAAAACTGAGGGCAGCCATCAGTGCCTGGGTGGTGATCAGAGCTCTGGCTCCAGCAAGCTCTGGGACCTTGAGCAAGTCAGTTGTTTCCTGTTGTGGGCATCAGCTTTTTTGTTTTTTTTCTTTGAGACAGAGTCTCACTCTGTCGCCCAGGCTGGAGTACAGTGGCATGAGATCTTGGCTCACTGCAACCTCCGCCTCCCAGGTTCAAGCAATTCCCCTGCCTCAGCTTTCATAGTAGCTAGGACTCCAGGCACCTGCCACCACACCTTGCTGATTTTTGTATTTTTAGTAGAGATGGAGTTTCATCATGTTGGCCACACAGGTCTTGAACTCCTGACCTCAGATGATCCACCTGCCTCAGCCTCTCAAATTGCTAGGATTACAGGTGTGAGCCATAGTGCCCAGCCTGGCATCAACTTTTAAAAGGAGCTGGAATAGTAGTAATCTTTGACCATCTCTCCAGCTCAGAAAACGTCAGAGGCTCTAAACATCTAAGATGGTAATGCTGATTCACTGATGTTTTTCCACACAGTTCTCTGCAGTATGTACTCTCACTGGGTGCTCTCCTAATTCCGTGTGCTCCAGAGTGTGCTGGCTGAAGCAGTCATCTTTTTGGTCAAGATTTCCCTGTGTTCATGAATGACACCAGTGAATCTGGCTTAAGAAGAATACATTTGGCCAGGCGCAGTGGCTCACACCTATAATCCCAGCACTTTGGGAGGCTGAGGTTGTGTGGACCACCTCAGGGAGGGAGTTCAAGACCAGCCTGACCAACATGGAGAAACCCCGTCTCCACTAAAAATACAAAATTAGCCGGGCGTGGTGGCGTATGCCTGTAATCCTAGCTACTCAGGAGGCGGAGGCAGGAGAATCGCTTGATCTCAGGAGGCGGAGGTTGCAGTGAGCCAAGATCATGCCATTGCACTCTAGCCTGGGCGACAAGAGCAAAACCCTGCCTCAAAAAAAAAAAAAAAAAAAGAATACGTTTAATTTTTTTTTCTTGATGTCTCCTTACCTCTTTGCTCCTTGTTTATCCAGTTTCCAGGTCTTCTAGTTTTAAAATTTCCTTGACCTTTCATATCTTTTAACATTTATACTGCTTGGTCTTATAATCTAATTATTCAGGCTGATGGTAATAGTCCCATAGATAGCTAAGCTTTTTTGCATGAGTTAAACCTTTTTTTTTTTTTTTTTTTTTTTAAATGGAGTTTTCCTCTTGTTGCCCAGGCTGGAGTGCAATGGCTCGATCTTGGCTTACCTCAACCTCTGCCTCCCAGGTTCAAGCGATTCTCCTGCCTCAGCCTCCCGAGTAGCTGGGATTACAGGCATGTGCCACTATACCCAACTAATTTTGTAATTTTAGTAGAAACAGGGTTGGTCAGGCTGGTCTCAAACTCCTGACCTCACATGATCTGCCTGTCTTGGCCTCCCAAAGTGCTGGGATTACAGACATGAGCCACCAAGCCTGGCTGAGTTTTATCAGTGAACCCTATGTCAACATTGTGAGGTGGATTCATTATCTCCGTTTTTTTAGGTGAGAAAACAGTTAAGTAGCTTGTTGGCTT
Source organism: Saimiri boliviensis (assembly GCF_048565385.1). Lineage (NCBI taxonomy): Eukaryota > Metazoa > Chordata > Mammalia > Primates > Cebidae > Saimiri > Saimiri boliviensis. The sequence continues at coordinate 13,823,809 of NC_133466.1, forward strand.
TGTGGTCACCCGGCCAGTCGGTGGCTGAGTTGTGATTGAATCTGGTTTGTTCTTAGCTACCCACCATGGCATGCAGCGTTAGGCCTAGGCAGTCGTCACCCCTGCGTCCTAAGTCCCTTTATGACAGGGATTGTATCTTTTTATTTTTGGTGCTTCTAAGGTCTCCAGTGTGGGGATGTCAGAGGCTCCTAACAAATTTGTTGAAGGTACTTGCTGATTTCTTGAAAAGAGATCATTTCTGCCTTGCAGGATCAGAGAAGGAGTATCTCGTATGTGGAGAAGACTGTAGCAGTTAAGTCCTTACCTTCTAGAAGGGTCAGGTTTCTCTAGAAGTTTATTTATTTATTTATTTGTTTGTTTGTTTTTAAGCAAGAATGGTTATTAGCAAGCATGAGATCCTGCAAAAAATGCATGCAATGAGTAGCCCTTTAACATGCAAAGAAGAAAGGGATGGCTTGGGATGTGAACAGAGAAAAACCAAATTGAGTTCCTGCATTTCCCCCTCCGCGGCTGAGGCATTCGCCTGGAGAACTAGCCTTGGTTCCACTGCTTTGAGCTAACTGGGAAGTAGGAGGTTTCCCAGCTTTGGAAATTTTCATGTTTTAGTCTTCTCAGAGCTAACAGAGGAGGGACCTAGATCCCAGCTGCCTATATTGCTTCTGTTTCTTTCATTGGCATTCTCGAACTTGGAGGAGTGGTGCGTTGCTCTCAAGGTGGCTTCCAAGACAGCCAGGTAGCGAACTGTCGCACCTTCTTTTTTGACATAGCGGCAGCCCGTTCTTGAAAAGAATTGGAGAATGAATTACCCCAAAGGGTTGGATTCCTTGCTTCTCAGTGGACATGCCCACTCTTCTAGAGGCACCCTTGCATTTCTGTGAAGATTCAGTCAGATCTCCTTTTACCAGCAAATGCAGCCCGTCTCAGGCAGTTGTTCATTGTAGTCTTGGGTTGCTCTGTAATGCATACGTAGGCAAGCAGGAACCTGTCACTCCTCAGCAAGTCAAGACAGACAACATGCCAGCCATCTGCATGCTCGTGCTTAACTTGGAGAGGGCTCATGCTTCATCGGGAAGATCCAGGCTCCCTCCTGTTCACTATAAGATTGGGCAGGGATTGGCAGGAAGGACAGTTACTCTTTTTCTTTTCTTTTCTTTTCTTTGAGGTAGAGTCTTGCTCTGTTGTCTAGGCTGGAATACAATGGCGCGATCTCCACTCACCACAGTCTCCGCCTCCCGGGTTCAAGCGATTCTCCTGCTTCAGCCTCCAGAGTAGTTGGGATTACAGGCATGCGCCACCATGCCCAGCTCATTTTTTGTATTTTTAGTAGAGAAGGGGTTTCACCATGTTGGCCAGGCTGGTCTTGTACTCCTGACCTTGTGATATGCCCGCCTTGGCCTCCCAAAGTGCTGGGATTATAGGCGTGAGCCACCACGCCTGCAGTGGCATGATCTTGGCTCACTGCAACCTCTGACTCCCTGGTTGAAGCGATTCTCCTGCCTCAGCCCCCCGAGTAGCTGGGGTTACAGGCATGCGCCACCATGCCCAGCTAATTTTTGTATTTTTAGTAGAGACGGGGTTTCATCCTGTTGGCCAGGATGCGCTCGATCTCCTGACCTCATGATCCACCTGCCTCGGCCTCTCAAAGTGCTGGGATTACAGATGTGAGCGACCGTGGCCAGCCGTGGCCAGCCATTCTTTTATCCTTTTGCAAATGACACTATATAAGCATTAGAGATCAGCTTTGGAAAGTGGGTGGGCTGATCCCAACCTTTCCATTGGAATATTGGGGATACTTAGTCTATCAAATCATGCTTAGAATTTTGGATGTGGAAGGGGCCATAGTTTGGCCCTCACATTTAAAAAAAAAAATGTAAATTAACCTACTTACTTTAGGCTAGTACTGTCTCAACTGTTGGAGTTTCTCCTGGTCTTTCAACCTCTCCAGTCTTTTGAGGTCACACTTTACTGTGACAATAAAGAGGTATTGTGGGTCCTGACAGCATCAGCTTCTGTTTTCATGCAGGAACTACACTGCTGGATCTCGACAGCCTGCCATCTTGGTTTTCTCAGAGAAGAAGCGAGTGTACTTTGGTGCACTGACTGATTTGACGTCCTCCCTCCCTCCTCCCTCCCTCCCTCCCTCCCCACCTCCCCTTTACCCTGTCCTGCCCTTTTTTGTTTTGTTTTGTGTTCTGAGACACAGTTCATTCTGTTGCCCAGGCTGGAGTGCAGTGGCACAATCTTGGCTCACTGCAACCTCCACCTCCCGGGTTCAAGTGATTCTCGTGCCTCAGCCTCCTCAGTAGCTGGGACTAGAGACATGCATCACCACACCTGGCTAAGTTTTATATTTTCAGTAGAGACAGGATTTCGCCTTGTTGGCCAGGCGGGTCTTGAACTGACCTCAAGCAACCCGCTTGCTCAGCCTCCCAAAGTGCTGGGATTACAGGCATGAGCCCACCACACCAGACCTTCTTCACCATTTTCCTAAGGGAGACACAGTATTGGATTATGTACAGTTTTGACCTTGGTACATTTAGCCCTGTCACTGCAATGTACATCCGAGCCCTGTCATTTGAGAACGGAGGAAATGTCAGCTGTCTGATGCCTTGGCCCAGATGAGTTTTTTCCATGAGGTGGATTGGGGCCAAGCTCTTCTTCTGTGTGCTCCCCAAACTGTATGTCTTCTCTGCTGGGTTTCCTCCTGGTCCAAGGAAAGAGATGGAAAAACAGCTTTCAAGGAACTTGGGGTGGCGCTGGGGCGCACGGAAGAGGAGCTGCCTAAGATTCAAATGATAGGGAATGCACGAGTCTGGAAGTGCTCACGCACGAGGACCCTTGGGACACCGGAGAGGAGACACGTGTGCTTCAGGCTCAGCAGATCTTTTCTCTTGAGTGGGGCTGCGATTTATCCCTTTAGGGAGACGTGGAGTTTGCTGCTCATTTGGAGCATGTGTTTACACTACCCAGACAACCCCAGGGAGAAGCATCCCAGCAACCCGACTGCGGCCGGTCATCCCTGGACACCATGAACCACACTGTCCAAACCTTCTTCACTCCTGCCAGCACCGACCGTCCCCCGAACCATGAGATGCTGAAGGAGGAACATGAAGTGGATGTGCTGGGGGCGCCCCACGGCCCTGTGCCCCCGACATCCACCATGATCCACATTCAAAGTGACACCTCTGTGCCCGACCATGTCATCTGGTCCCTGTTCAGCACCCTCATGAACTTCTGCTGCCTGGTCTTCATAGCATTCACCTACTCCGTGACGTCTAGGGACAAGAAGATGGTTGGTGACCTGACCAGGGCCCAGACCTACGCCTCCACCGCCAAGTGCCTGAACATCTGGGCCCTGATTTTGGGTATCATCATGACCATTCTGATGATCATCACCCCAGTACTGATTCTGCAAGCCTATCAGTAGATCCAGAGGAATCATCCTGGCCAGGGGCTCTGCCCGTGACCGGTCTCCCACGTACCCCAGCTTCCATTCCTTGCCCTGCCCCCAGTTGAGTCCTGTATCAGCCCCTTATCGTCACACTCTTTCTATAATTGCATTCAATAAAGTGCACATGTTCCTGGTTAAAAAAACAACTCCAGAACAGACCTGGGGCAGCCTGGTGGGGGGAGGGTAGGCCCTTCTCGTGTGAGCACTCGGGAGCAGGGATGGTCTTTCCAGGTGAAAGTGGGGGTTGGGTATGTCCCACCTTTCAAAGCTAACTATGAGATTTTTCAGTGTCAAGCTTTCATTGCCTGCCTCCTTGCGTGCATGTGACCCAGACCTGACTGCTGCACTCAAAGTGAACCACACGGACCAAGGCCTTTTTCAGTGTCCAGGAAGCAAGGCTGGTCTTGAACTCCTGGCCTCAAGGGATCTGCCTGTCTTGGCCTTCCAAGGTGCTGGTATTACAGGTGTGAGCCACCTCGCCTGGGGCTTATTCTTTCCCTGCCTTTTTTTTTTCCCATGTGTCACCCAGGCTGGAGTGCAGTGGCGTGATCTTGACTCACTGCAGCCTCCACCAACTGGGTTCTAGAGAGTCTCCTGCCTCAGCCTCGCGAGTAGCTGGGATTACAGGCATGCATCACCATGCCCGGCTAATTTTGGTATTTTTAGTAGAGACGAAGTTTCAATATGTTGGCCAGGCTGGTCTTGAACTTCTTACCTCAGGTGATCCGCCTGCCTCAACCTCCCAAAGTGCTGGGATTACAGGTGTGAGCTGTCAATTTTGTAAATTCGTGCCCAGCCTAATTTTGGTGTTTTTAGTAGAGACTGGGTTTTACCATATTGGCCAGGCTGGTCTTGAACTCCTGATCTCAGGTGATCTGCCTGCCTCAGCCTCCCAAAGTGGTGGGATTGCAGGCGTGAGCCACCACGCTTGGCCTTTTTTTTTTCCTTCCTATTTTTGAATTGGCCCCTGCCAAGTTAATTTCATCATCCTAACTCAAGTAAGACGCTGGAATGTCAGGGTGCCTTGCTTGACTGATTGCCTTTCTTTAAACTTCCTTTGCTCTCCCTCTGATGAGATGCTTCTAAGTAGAGGAATGGCAGGCAGCCAAAACTGGAGAGTACCGCCACCTGGGTTAGCAATCCTTGAATTGTTAGGATCTGAACGTAAAGGGAACCTATGAAATGCATTAAAGGGTGCACTCCAGAGTGAATCAGGAAACTCAAGACAGATGATCTGGGCAAAAAACATCTTATAGCGCTTCCTGAGTGGAGCAGAAACTCCTCCCACCTGACCCATTATCCAGGCCTCCTCATCTCCTTTTTTCCCTAGCTGAAATCCCATGCTTAGTTCCATTTTTCCTCATGCTTGGTGCTGGTCCAGATCTGGGAGAGTGGGGTAGTGGGTTATGGGTGATGATGGTGGTTGTGGTAGTAATGGACATAGAAGTCAGTCCTCTCTTAACATTCTTCCAGGCTGAGTGCGGTGGTTTGCGCCTGTAATCCCAGCCACCTGGGAGGCTGAGGCGGGATAATTGCTTGAGCACAGGAGACTGAGGCTGCCATGAGCCTAGATTGCTTCACTGCACTCCAGCCTGGGTGACAGAGTGAGACCCTGTCTCCAAAGATACATAAATAAAAAACAAATAATAACATTGCTTCTTTCCTGACAGTGCTTGTGGGCCCTAAAATGTCTTCTCTGGTATTTCTCCCCCCTCCGCCGCCTTTTTTTTTAAAAAAAAGATATGTTACTTGGCAGACTGGTTTGGTAACCTTATTAGAACTGAAGCTATTGAGTCATTAATTCTGCCAGTTGAATTCCTTGACCCTGGAACTTTCCCCCAGCTCTCACAACAACTAAGTGAAACCTCAGGGAGTGTGAGGATGGAGGAGGCAGCACGTGCTCTCAGTCTTACTCTGGATTCCCAGGTGGCTGGGAATGGGGCATTCAGCCCTTTGGTCACATGTTTCCAAACAAATGGATTCTTTGTTGTTAGTGAAAACCACTTCTTGAGGCTGGGCGTGTTGGCTCCTGCCTGTAATCTCAGCACTTTGGGAGGCGGAGGCAGGCAGATCATTAGAGGTCAGAAGTTCCAGAATGTGGTGAAACCCTGTCTCTACTAAAAATACAAAAATTTAGCCAGATGTCGTGGTGCATACCTGTAATCTCAGCTACTCTGGAGACTGAGGCAGGAGAATCGCTTGAACCCCGGAGGTGGAGGTTGCTGTGAGCCAAGATCGCACCACTGTACTCCAGCCTGGGAGACAGAGTGAGACCCTATCTCAAAAAACAAAACAAAACAAAACAAAACCCACTTCATGGATTTGGTGGGTTCCAGTGAGAATACCAGTCTTGTCTTGAGAGAATAACAGGTAGACAGGAAAGGCCAAAGAAAGTTGTGCTTGAGTCACTTTCTTTGGGTGAATCAGGCCCAAAGGTCGCTTGTTTTCCTTCTAACTGTGTAGATGCCCAGGAAAGGGATTTCCTGCTTTGCATTGACTTTCCCCCTCTCTTCTTCCCATCCTGACTGACCTGTGGTTTGCTGAGAGCCGATTATGGTAAAAAAAAAAAAAAAAAAAAAAAATCCAGCCTCGGGGTTCTTCACCATTGTAACTGAGTGGCAGTGCTAAGGGGCCTCTGGAAGGTGCGATGTGCATGGGGTGTGAACCAGCCTCTCCAGTCGTGGGGCGTGTGCCGACCTTCTGGACTGGACTTGAAGGTCCTTCTCTAGCTGTATCTTTATCCCTTGGGGGAATCATTATTAACAACCCCAAATGGTGGCGGCCATTATGAGAGGGTCAGGGAGGAGGAGGGAGGGTAAAAAAAGAACCAATAAAACACCTCCATTTCTCTTCCTGCCGCAGGGGCTCATGAGGGAAGATATCCTTTCCTGAAATCAGTTGTTAGTTACACTCAGTAAAAGTGTCCTGTTTCCTCAGGCGAGGCAAGACTTTCGTTTTTCCTTAAAAGGGTGGTGGTAGTGGGGAGGAGGATATGGCTGTTTCCCGGGACTGCCATTATGACATAGCACAAGCTGGTAGCTTCCAACCACAGAAACGTATTCTCTCAACATTGTGGAGGCCAGAAGTCCAAAGTCACGATGTCTGCCAGGTAGCTTCATTCTGAGGGCTCCGTGGGAACATCAGTTCCATGCCTCTTCCTCGTTTCTGCTGGTTTTTCTGCAAGCCTTGGAGTTCCTTGACTTGTAGAGGCTGGCCTCTGTTTTGTGCCTCCATTGTACCCGTGTGTCTCTATCTTTTCTTTTTCTCCTAAGGGCACTAACCATACTGGATTAAAAGACTGCTGTGCCCCAGGATGATCTCTCCTCTTTTTTTTTTTTTTTTTTTTTGAGATGGAGTTTAGCTCTTGTTGCTGGAGTGCAGTGGCACGATCTCCATTCACTGCAACCTCTACCTCCTGGGTTCAAGCGATTCTCCTACCTCGGCCTCCTGAGTAGCTGGGATTATAGGCATGTGCCACCATGCCTGGCTAATTTTATATTTGTAGTAGAGATGGGGTTTCTCCATGTTGGTCAGGCTGGTCTTGAACTCCTGACCCCAGGTGATCCACCTGCCTCAGCCTCCCAAAGTGCTGGGATTACAGGTGTGAGCCACCGTGCCTGGCTAATCTCTTTTTATCTTGATCACATCTGCAGTGACCTTATTTCCAAATAAGATCACATTCCAAGGTACTGGGGATGTAAGGTAAAGGACTTCAACGTATCTTTCTGGGAGACCCAATTAAACCCATGGCTGAGGACTCACGTGGTTGCTTGGCCTGATGTCAACTGTCAAAGGGGAAGAGCCTCCGTGGCCAAGGGTCTTACTACATGGCAGATGCTGTGTCAGACACTTGCGGCTTCACCTTTCTGAAGGTTGCTGCTGTTCTTTCCAGGGAAAGCTGAGTTTCAGGAATGAAGTAGGTGGTCCAATTACGTGCCAGCTGTCAGTGAAGAGCTGGGCCCGAATCTGAGCTGGCTTTTCCAAAGGCTCTTCCTCCTTTGCTGCCACCCCTCTTTGTATTTGTTTATTTACTTATTTATTCAGTTTTGTTTTTTTGAGATAGAATCTTGCTCTGTCACCCAGGCTGGAGTGCAGTGGTGCGATCTCAGCTCACTGCAACCTCCGCCTCCCCAATCCAAGCGATTCTCCTGCCTCAGCCTCCTGAGTAGCTGGGATTACAGGCATGAGCCACCACACCTGGCTAGTTTTTGTATTTTTAGTAGAGACGGGGTTTCACCATGTTGGCCAGGCTGATCTTGAACACCTGACCATGTGATCTGTCCATCTTGGCCTCCCAAAGTGCTGAGATTAACAGGCATGAGCCACTGTGCTGGGCCATGTCTTTGTTAAACTATGTCACCTGCATGTGAATGTGCCTCCTTCTAGCACCCCAGGGAGATGGGGCGAGGACATTCACCATCCGTCACGATTGGTGTTTATATCCCTCCACTGGACTGGGAGCTCCTCAGCTATGTCTTTCCAGGGCTTTGCTGACTGATTGACAGAGCCAATGCTCAAGGTATCTTTGTGAAATAAATAGATCCATTATCTTACAGTTCTGGGGGAAAAAGATCCTCTTTTCTTTGGTTTCTTTTTTTCTTCTTTCTTTTTTTGAGATGGAGTCTTGCTCTATAGCCCAGGCTGGAGTATGGTGGCACAATCTCAGCTCACTGCGACCTCCGCCTCCTGGGTTCAAGCCATTCTCCTCTCTCAGACTCCCAAGTAGCTAGGGTCACAGGTGCACACCACCACACCCAACTAATTTTTTTATTTTTAGTAGAGACGGGGTTTCCCCATGTTGGCCAGGCTGTTCTCGAACTCCTGACCTCTCAGGTGATCCACCTCAGCCTCCCAAAGTGCTGGGATTACAGGCGCGAGCCACTGCGCCCAGCCAGGACTCTCTTTTCTCATCCCATGTCTTGACTTCTCCCTAGTCCCACATCCTTTTTCAAATACAAATATCAATCACATTTCAGACTCTACAGTTCATGTGGTACAAACATATACAGGTGTGCTGAACCATCCTCCTCCAAAACACTGGAGGCTGAGTCACGGAGCTGGGATCTTGGCTCGGAGAGCAGCTGTGGGTTTCCTCAAGGGAGAGTGGGGTGCTGCGGGGTTCCTTGCCTGGTGTTCTGACAACCAGAAAGCCATATGCGCTCACCATCTTCTCAATATGGCTTCTGCAGACAGTAGTATCTTTCTGTCTTTCTATGGTTGTCTGAGAGCTTGCTCAAGTCCCGTAAAGTTTAACATGGCGAGTCTAGGCTGGTGAGAAGGCTCATTTCTCCATTCAGAATTGCTCGCTGCTGGAATCATCTGTGATCATCTTGGAAAGCTCTTGGATAGATTCAAGACTCTCTTTCCTTCTGTGACACACCACCAAATGGCTTGTTGGCTGTTATCTCCAAGGAGGGAGGCTGCTCCTGAAGTGCTCTGGATGCTGTTTATGTTTGGATTTGTCCTTCGGAGGAACGGAATAGCCTCCTTAGGGCTTAGCAGGTTGTGACAGTCCGATCGAGGACAGATGTGCCAGTGTGTCATGAGATTCAATCACAGAACCAGCAGTATCAGCTTGGGGGAACAGGGCGAGGGGGAATTGTGGCTTGTAAGTCAATCACATAATTTATTTTATGGGATAGTCCTGTCCAATTTAGGCTGAAACTTGATAGAACATGTCTTTCCAAGCCCCCAGCTTTACTTGCCTGGAATGAGCCCTTTCTAAACAGGCAGCTCTCCAAGCACAGTGGCTCGTGGGGTCACATCTGGGCAGCGCCCTGCCAAGTATCTGTTCGCTGATTCCTGTCTCTGGCCCACGCCACTCCAAACCAGAGTCCAGCTGCAAATAGTGTGTCTGCTTGTACTGTTGTTTTATTATTTTCCTTGAACATATTTTTTTTCTATTTTTTTTAAAGACGGAGTCTCGCTCTGTTGCCAGGCTGGAGTGTAGTGGTGTGATCTTGGCTGACTGCAGCCTCTGCCTCCTGGGCTCAAGTGATTCTCCTGCCTCAGCCTCCCAAATAACTGGGACTACAGGGTCACACCACCATGCCCGGCTAATTTTTGTGTTTTTAGTAGAGACGGGATTTCACCATGTTGGTCAGGATGGTCTCTATCTCTTGACCTCATGATCCGCCTGCCCTGGCCTCCCAGAGTGATGATAGGTATGAGCTACCACACCTGGCTAAATGTATTTTCAAAGCAATTTTATTTCCTTTATTTATATTTTGAATGCACAATATGTTCACATGGTTCAAAATTCAAAATATATAAAAGTAAATAGTGAAAAATCTCCATTCTACTCCATCCCCAACTACCCTGCTCCCCTCTACAAAGAGGTAACTAATGGTACCAATTTCTTACCTGCCATTATGGGCATGTTATATCCAAATAAGTACATATCAGTACCTTTTCCTTTCCACTTCTGAAATGAATGGTAATATTCCCACATCTCATTCTGCATTCTTAAATTTGCATATTTTAAAGATCTTATCAGTAAATAACTTCTTTACTCTTGTGACTATTTGCTTCGATATTATTTCAGACTTATAGAAAAGTAGCAATACTAATATAAAAAACTTTCAGCTGGGCACGGTGGCTCAAAAAAAAAAAGATAGCTTACTATAGCTTTATAACTTCATAGACTTTGATTTTTAATAAACTTGACTCTCTGGTAACCCTGTTTAAAACATAAGCACAATGTACAGCTGTATAAAAGATATTCTCCCTTTATTTTTCTTTGAGACGGAGTCTTGCTGTCTCCCAGGCTGGAGTGCAGTGGTGCAATCTTGGCTCACTTAAACCTTTGTCTCCTGGGTTCAAGCCATTTTCTCACCTCAGCCCTCTGAGTAGCTGAGACTACAGGTGTACACCACCACACATTGGCTAATTTTTGTATTTTTAGTAGAGACGGGGTTTCACCATGTTGGTCAGGTTGGTCTTGACCTCCTGACCTCGAGTGATCCGCCCACCTTGGCCTCCCAAAGTGCTGGGATTACAGGCATGAACCACCGTGCCCGGTCAGTATTATTCTTTATATCCTTTTTCTGTATACTTTTTTCTAATATAAAACATTTAAATTTTTTTAAAACTTTTAAAACTTTTAGTTAAAAATCAAGGTATGGACATATTCATTGGCCTAGGCCCACACAGAAGCCAGGCCAGCAGTATCACTGTCTTCTACCTCCACGTCTTGTCCTCTGGGAAGGTCTTCAGGGGCAGTGAGGGCTCCATTGTAATCTTGTTTCTTTCTTTGAGACAGAGCTTTGTTCTGTTGTCCATGCTGGAGTGCAGTGGCGGGATCTCGGCTCACCGCAACCTCCACCTCCCGGGTTCAAGTGATTCTCCTGCCTCTGCTTCCCAAGTAGCTGGGATTACAGGCATGCACCACCACACCCAGCTAAGTTTGTATTTTTAGTTAAAACAGTGTTTCTTCATGTTGGTCAGGCTGGTCTTGAACTCGTGACCCCAGATGATCCGTCCACCTCAGCCTCCCAAAGTGCTGGGATTACAGGCATGAGCCACCACGCCTGGCCTCCATTGTAATCTTATAAGACCACTGTTGTATATGGTTCCTATCACTGTCATGGACTGAAATGTCATTGTGCAGTGCATGAATGTATTGCTGTGGTTTCAACCCTCCAAAACTCAGGTGCTGGCAATGTGATATGTTGGGACGTGGGGCCTTTAAGACGTGATTAGGCCATGAAGCCTCCTCCACTGTGAATGGCATGAAAAGGCTCTTACAAAGGAGACTTCATGCAGCATTCGACGCTCTTGCCCTTCCTCCTTCTGCCAGGTGAGGACACAGCACTGCTCCTCTCTGGAGGATGTCACATCAAGGTGCCATCCTGGAGGCAGAGAGCAGTGTTCCCCAGACAACTGAACCTGCCTTGATCTTGGACTTCCCAGCCTCTGGAACTGTGAGAAAATAAATTTCTGTTCTGTACCAATTACCTAGTCTCAGGTACTTTGATGTAGCTGCACACGTGATTAAATCCACATTACCCAAGTTCACCAGTTGTTTGCATTTTGTCCCATTTGCTATCTGATTCTCTCTCTGTATATGTAAATATGCACCCACTCATGTTTATGCCTAACACATTCATCCTCATACACATTTATATATGCACACTTACATACACACAGTTGTTCCCTGACCTAGTTTAGAGTACTTCAGCAGCACCACGTCCCTTTGCTGCCTAAGTACTACAGTGTGGTGTCCTGAAGAATGAGGACGTCCGTGCACGTGCTCAGAGAACCTGATGTTGCTTTGCGTAGGTTATGTGGGTATACATTTTTGTTAATTTGTAGGACTCTTCTGTTTTTTTTTTTCTTTTTTGAGATGGAATCTTGCTTTGTTGCCAGGCTGGAGTGCAGTGGCATGATCTCAGCTCACTACAACCTCCATCTCCTGGGTCCTGGTTCAACTGATTCTCCTGCCTCAGCCTTCGGAGTAGCTGGGATTACAGGCATGCACTACCATGGCCAGCTAATTTTTGTATTTTTAGTAGAGATGGGGTTTCACCATGTTGGCCAAGCTGGTCTTGAACTCCTGACCTTGTGATCCACCCACCTCGGACTCCCAAACTGTTGGGATTATAGGCGTGAGCCACCACACCCAGCCTTTCTTTTGAGACACTCTCGCTCTGTTGCCAGGCTGGAGCGTGGTGGCAAGATCTCGGCCCACTGCAACCTCCACTACTGGATGCTGGCAGTTCTCCTGCCTTGGCCTCCTAGGTAGCTGGGACTACAGGTGTGTGCCAGCACACCCAGCTAATTTTTGTATTTTTAGTAGAGACAAGGTTTTACCATGTTGGCCAGGATGGTCTTGATCTCTTGACCTCGTGATCTGCCTCAGCTTCCCAAAGTGCTGGGATTACAGACGTGAGTCACCGCGCCCAGCCAATTTTTGGGACTCTTCTACATTGACTTTTCCCCTGTAGGAGCAGGGAGGTGGAAAGCATCTTACTTTTTCATATCAGGCTGATAAGGGATTCTTTCTTGGACCCATACCCTTTCCCACTTTGGCCTTTCCTGGAGTGTTTGTTAGGCTTCTGTGCTTTCCTCATGTTTGCTTTGGGAGAAAGAGGATTCTTCGTCGGAAATAGGAAAAGGGAGGGTTTTTCTCCATCCTTGGTGCTTCATCTCTGTGCTTTTTGGACTGGATCACTTGTAGAGGAAGAACGGGGCAAGAGGAGCTGGCATCGTTAGTTAGTGCCTTATGTGTGTTCGGAGCCTGTAGAGAGTACAGGAAATAAATTATTAGATGGGCCAGGCACTGCGGCTCACACCTGTCATCCCAGCACTTTGGGAGGCCAAGTTGGGCAGATCACTTGAGGCCAGGAGTTCGAGACCAGCCTGGCCAACATGGTAAAACCCTGTCTCTATAAAAATATAAAAATTATTAGCTGAGCATGGTGGCGCGTGCCTGTAATCCCAGCTACTCAGGAGGCTGAGGCAGGAGAATTGCCTGAACCCAGGAGGTGGAGGTTGCGGTGAGCCGAGATCGTGCCATTGCACTCCAGCCTGGGTAACAAGAGCGAAACTCCGTCTCAAAAATAAATAAATAAATAAATAAAATAAAATAAAATAAAATAAATTAGCCGGGTGTGCTGGTGCATGCCTGTAATCCCAGCAAGTGGGGAGGCTGAGGCAGGAGAATCGGTTGAACCTGGGAGGTGGAGGTTGCAGTGAGCTGAGATCGAGCCACTGCACTCCAGCCTGGGAGACAGAGTGAGATTCTGTCTTAAAAAAAAAAAGAAAAGAAAAGAAAGAAATAGATCTAATTCCTGCCCACAAGAAACCTAATTCACTTTAACAAATACCTGTGGAGCTGTCTGTGCTCCACCCACTATGCTGCTAGCCATGGTTATAACTCCATACTTCTGCCGTGAGTGAGTGCAGATGCTGTTGGCTGGTCCCCTCTCCAGCTCCAGACCAGGTCACCTGCTGCTGCTGGATTCATTTCTTGATCTCGGCTCACTGGTACCTCTGCCTCCCAGTTTCCAGCAATTCTCCTGCCTCAACCTCCCAAGTAGCTGGGACTACAGATGCGCACCACCATGCCTGGCTAATTTTTGTATGTTTTAGTAGAGACAGGGTTTCACTCTGTTGGCCAGGCTGGTCTCGAACTCCTGACCTCGTGATCCGTCTGCCTTAGCCCCTCAAAGTGCTGAGATTACAGATGTGACCCACCGCATCTGGCCTTGGATTCATTTATTTCTAAAGCACAGCTCTGATGCGTCACTGCCAAGCCTGCCTCTTCTCCTAACCCTTCATTACCTATCAAACCAAGGCAGCCTGGCATCTTGTGGGTCTTGCCATCTGCTTTTTTTCCAAGCCCATGATTTGCCTCTACATACCCTGCATTCTAGCCCGTCTTGATTCTCTGCATTGTTCCCAGAATTCTTCTTAAAGTTTTCTGTTCTTTGTCTTTGCGTAAGCTGTTGCTACCCTCTGAAAATGCCAGTCTACCTAATTTCCATCCTTTGGTTTCCATTTCCTGTGCCGCCTTTCTCACGACACCTTTCCTGAAATTCTCCATGCGACCTCATCCTCATTTAAAGCTCTATCACTTCATACCTCTTTTTATCATTGATTGGTTGTGTGCCTTACATTATATGTGTCTGTATTTACCCTTCACATACTCCTCCCTGCTCTTAATTAGATTATGCGTTCTTAGAAGGTAGAATTCATCTTCCTTCATGCTTTTCCTCATTTATCGTGTTCCAGAAAGAGTTCAAGGCCACCAGGACTGTGTCTGAAATATAATGGAATTCTTTGCAGAGCCTGCATGGTACCTGGAATGTAGCTGGCCCTTAGATTATGAAGGATTGAGCTTAATAAAGGTAAGATCAGTGAGTGGTTTTGGTGAAGTTAGAATTCCAAGCACTGCAGATGTCTGAGAACATACAGATACTCATCAACTTAAACGACTTCATTTAAAAAAAAATACGTATTTTAACTATCAACTGACTTCATTTAAAAGGCAATTTCATTAAAACACACCTTAAAACATCTTTATTTCTCCATATTCTTTATGGTCTTTTCACTGATCATATATGTACTTTTTGAATCAGTATATATGTAATGTGATGGATGGCTTTTTTTCACTTAACGTTTTTATGTGTATACGTGTGTGTGTGTGTGTGTGTGTGTGTGTGTGTGTGTGTAACCCAAAATATCTCAAGTCTCAATCAATTTAGAGAGTTTATTTTGCCAAGGTTAAGGACGAGCCCATGACACAGTCTCAGGGGGTCCTGTCGACTGGTGCCCAAGGTGGTCAGGGTGCAGCTTGCTTTTATACATTTGAGGGAGACACAAGACATACACATCTTACAATATATGTAAGATGCATATTGGTTTGGTGTGGTACGGCGGGAGAACGCTGAGTGAGGGGTTTCCAGGTGGTAGGTAGATAAGGGACTGCAGGTTGCAGGTAGATAAGGGACTGCAGGTTGCATTGTTTCAGTCCTTGATCAACCTTTCACTGAATACACAATTTAGTCGGGCTCAGTGAATCTGCATTCCTACTTAAAGGGTAGGGTGGAGGAGGAAGCAATCAGATACGCATTCTTCTCTGGTGAGCAGAGGGATGACTTTCCTTCCTGCACCTGTGAAGATGAGCTTTCAGTTCAGAACTGTTTCAGGGTAAAGATCTTGAGGCCCACCAGGAAATTCCAGATTGTGAGGGAAATACGTACCTTTTTTTTATCTTTGTAGCTATCTTTGTTTTTGTTTTTTTTTGGTTTTGAGATGGAGTTTCTCTCTTGTTACCCAGTCTGGAGTGCAATGGCGCGATCTCGGCTCACCGCAACCTCTGCCTCCCGGGTTCAGGCAATTCTCCTGCCTCAGCCTCCTGAGTAGCTGGGATTACAGGCACGTGCCACCATGCCCAGCTAATGTTTTGCATTTTTAGTAGAGACGGGGTTTCACCATGTTGACCAGGATGGTCTCGATCTCTTGACCTCGTGATCCACCCGCCTCGGCCTCCCAAAGTGCTGGGATTACAGGCTTGAGCCACCGCGCCCGGCCTAATCTTTGTAGCTATCTTATTTAGGAATAAAATGGGAGGCAGGCTTACCTGCTGTAATTCCCAGCTTGACTTGTCCTTGGCTTAGCGATTTTGGGGTCTTGAGATTTATTTTCCTTTCTTTCTCTCTCTCTGTTTATATATATACACATATGCATATGTATATACATAAATGTATATACACACATCACATACATATATATTACTTACATTAGTTTTAATGCTCATGTAGTCTCAGGAAGTTATTTTTGAAGAATAAATTTGCAGGCACATACTAGAGAAATTTTCTATCCAGTCAGATGGTGTTATCTTTTGTTTACGTCTGTTTCCTGAGAGTGGAGAGTCCTACAAGAAATTCTTATCTTTAACAAGATGATTTATGTACCTATTTATCTAACACTCTCTCCCCCACCAGCCTCCATACTTGAAAAAATTGCTTTGGAAGATTTTCTTCTCCAAAGTCTCATAGATTCATCAGTCAGCTTTATTTAATGTCTAGACTTGGGATGACGTTTAGCAGTGGATAGTCTATAAATTGCAAAAGCAAAGAGACCTTTTGAATCCTGGTTTTCACTGCTCCTTCTCAGGTGGCCACAAAGCATCAATTTTCTACCTCTTGAATATGTCATAAAAGGTATCAGTTGCTCAATGTTCCGTTAGAATGATTTAGAGTGTGGAGAAAGGAGAGTTGAGAAACAGGTTGGTGACTGACAGGAAGTCATCATGAAGGTCCTGGCCACCTGTCCTCTCTGTTCTTCTCCGTGCCTTGCTGGGGATCTGGTCCAGACAATCTGACACATTGTCTTTTGGCTTTAATATGTTTGTAAGATTCCAGACTCTTAGTAAGGAGCCTTGGTATAGGGTTCTACCACTTAGGATGGTTTTGGTTGCTAGAAACAAAAGACCCAAACAGACATACCTTAAACAATATGGGGTGTAGTGTCGCACATGATGGTTCCAAGGTTAATTCAGCAATGCAGTGATGGCATCAGAGTCATGAGTTCTTTGCACTTTTCTACTCCATTCTCCTCAGGGTCTTTGCTTGATCCTTGGGCTTATTTCTACGGTTGCAGGGGTGGCAGCTGGAGTTGCAGCACTGCCAGTAATTGCAACAACACTTGAATTAAGAGATAAGCATTTCCTCCAGTTGGCCTCTTTTCATCTGCAAAGAGAATCCTTCCTGGAACTGCCCAGGCTACTTCCTGTCTTGTTCCATTGGTGGCCGCTGGATCACATGGTCAGCCCTAATCCAGTCACAAGCAAGGAGTAATGGGAAGTTACCATTGGTTTATATCTGGCTTACTTCATACTGAGGCTGAGCAGGGGCAGTTCCATGGGTCTGTTCTGGCCTGAGAATGTGAACTTGAATGATCAGTATTCTATTGACAGGCAGGAAGGCATCCAAGAGGTGCTCTTGGGAAGGCAACTAGGGATTATTTATTATTATTATTGTTATTATTTAAAGGCTACGTCTAGGCTTGCTGGCAGTCTAAAAATATTTGATTTCATGTTTTAATCAATGGTGACATTTGGGTATTTTGAGTCTCTGCATTTTTGGGTATAATATCTTAAACTTCAGAGATTCTTCTTTAAACTTGAGGATATCTGTAATAATTTTTTATAAAGTCAGTTAATTATTTTATCCAAAGTAGAATTAGAGAGGGCCTCACAGTGACCCCAAGTCATGGTCATAGGGCAGGGATAGAAGAACCTACCTCTCTGAGTTAACGAGAATAATAAAAAAGATTCATTAGATAATGGACATATCTACACACAGTAGGTTTTTATGGTGGAGGGAGACTCCAGAGAATTAACAATAACTCATGTACATGTTTTTTGGGAAAAAATTGGAAAGGCACACTTTTCAGTGAACTCTAGAATTCTTTCCCTATTTTTCCCCCTAAAACAAACTTTCCCATGAAGACCTGGATAAAGAATTCTTCTTTTTCTTCTTACTCCTGCCAGTTAATAAGACTGCTGAAAGACAGTTGTAATGATCTGGAAACCTTGTTTTTCTGAAAGTCTCTTCAAGTGCTTTGAGCATGGCCATGAACAGCCAGATAAGGGGGGAGGGGGAGATGAGAGGGGGAGGGGGATTTGACCTTCCCCTTCAGGGCTCTCCCTCTGGGCACTTTCTGCCCCGAGATGGATGAGGAGCTGACACGCTGTCTCAGAGTCCAGGCAGTGTTTTTCCTCAGGAGCGGATCCCTTACAGCTGTGCTGTGAGTGTGGCCTCATGAGGATGGCTTCCTAAGGTCATGGTGGGTCGTAGAGGTATGATGGGTCCAAGTGACCCAGGGTGGCCCCGCCCATCTGCCAAGGGGGGTCTGCACCTTTTGCCTTAGCACGATTGTCTTTCTTCCTCTTCCTCTTTCTCTCTCTTTCTTTCTTTCTCCCCTCCCTCCCTCCTTCCTTCCCTACTTCCTTATTTCCTTCCCTCCCTCCCTTCTTCCTTCCTTCTTTCCCTCCTTACCTCCTCCTCCTTTTCCGCGCCCCCCCCTCCTTCTCTTGTTTGTCTGCTTCCCTCCCCCTCCCGCCTCCTCCTCCTCCTCTTTGTCCCCAACCCTGGAGCGCGGTGGTGTAACCATAGCTCATTGGAGCCTTGAACTGCTGGGCTCGAGCTATACTCCTTCCTCAGCCTCCCAAGTAGCTAGGACTACGGGTGTTCATTACCATGCCTGGCTAAGGTTTTAAAAATTTGTGTAGAGATAGGGTCTTTGTGTTGCCCAGGCTGTTCTCAAACTCCTAGACTCAAGATTCCTCTGGTCTCAGCCTCCTAAATTGTTGTGGTTACAGGCGTGAGCCACCACACCAGGCCCACAGTTATTACTGCTTTTTAGTTGTCTGGTGCTGATGGCAGTCTGGAAATATATGCTTGGTAGGTGTTTGGTTCTGTTTATTATGTTTTTTTCTGATTGTAACATGCATTTTCCTTAGACAGAATACAGACAATACAGGAAGGCACAGAGAAGAAAATAAGTGACCCATCATTTTGCTGCTCATAAGTAGCTGCTATGAACATTGTGACCTATCCTTTTTCTGTCTTTTTTTCTCATATATATCTACGTCCTTCCCTTCTCCTCCTCTTTCCTTCTCTCCCCTCCTGATAAGGTTTGACTGTGTGCCCACCCAAATCTCACCTCGAATTATAATCATCCCCACATGACAAGGGCAGGACCAGGTGGAGATCATTGAATCACGGGGGTGGTTTCCTTCATACTGTTCTCATGGTAGTGAATGAGTCTCAGAAGATCTGACGGTTTATTTGTTTTGTTTTTTTAAATGGAGTCTTGCTCTGTTGCCAGGCTGGAGTGCAGTGGCGCCATCTCGGCCCATTGCAACCTCCGCCGCTGGGGTTCGAGTGATTCTTCTGCCTCAGTCTCCTGAATAGCTGGGACTACAGATGTGCGCCACCAGGCCGGGCTGATTTTTGTATTTTTAGTAGAGACAGGGTTTCACCATGTTGGCCAGAATGGTCTTGATCTGTTGGTCTTGTGATCTGCCTGCCTGGGCCTCCCAAAGTGCTGCGATTACAGGTGTGCGCCACCTCGCCTGGCCTGATGGTTTGATAAATGGCAGTTCCGCGGTGTACACTTTCTTGCCTGTCGCCGTGTCGGACATGAGTTTGCTCCTCCTTTTCTATCCGCCATGACTGTGAGACCTCCTCAGTCATATGGAACTGTGCCTGGGTTTCTTTATCTGCAAAGTGGGGACATAGTAGCATCTAACCCTCAGGGAGGTGCGAGGCTTGAGTGCACTAAACACGTGGAGGTTTAGACCAGTATCTGGCCCTGGTGGACACCCAGTGGCCGTGGGTGGTGGTGGTGGTGGAATTGTTGGCACACTGCTGCTTCCCTGGGACACAAGCCATGGAAGCCCTTCCCTTCAGGAGTGTCCTGTCTTTAGAGGGCAGGCTGTCTCTGAGGATGTGAGAGCTTATTGAGGCTCCTGACACGATGGCGGCTACTGAAGTGCGACAGAGAGAATATGGTCATTAGGAGTTGGAGATTCCTCGTCTAAATTTTGACCTGTTATCCTAGAGTTAGTGTTTTGCTTTCTCTCTGCCTCTTCTCTCCACACTCCCAGGCAACAGTGCATTGCATGTTTTCATTTTTTTGTCTCTGGATTAGCACGTGAATTTTATAGGTTCCTTGACAATGTTGCAGTGCATTGTAAAATGTCCACCCAGTAGCTCTACCTCTTGATATCAGAGTCATTTTATGTTCTCTGTTGTATGATGTGAGGGTAGTAGCCCATGTCTGAGAAGCCCCTGGGGCTCCTTTCTCGGGACCAGTAGGAATGTGTGTGAACCATGGAGTGGGTGTGTCCTGGTTTCTGGGAAGGCAGTGTGGTGCTCTAGACTTGCTCTTCAGTCTCTGTTCCTCTGTGGATGTGTTATGCTATGACTGGTGCTAGTCTTAGTCTGTCTTTTGGTGGTCCAAAAGAATAGAAATTAGTCACAGACTGGGTAATTTATAAAGAACAGAAGTTTATTTGGCTCATGGTTCTGGAGGCTGGAAAGGACAAGATCAAGGCACTGGCATATTTGGTGTCTGGTGAAGACCTACTTCCTGGTTCATAGAAGACAGTCTTCTCACTGAGTCCTCACATGGTGAAAGGCACTGGCTAGTTCTCTGAGGTGTCTTTTATAAGGGTATTAATCCCATTCACAAGAGCTCTGCCCTCCTTCTCAGTCACCTCCGAAAGCCGCACCTCCTGATACTATCAGCTAGGGGGTTAGGATTTCAGGGGGATAGGAATTTAGAGAGGTGGGGCACAAACATCTCAGCACCCGCCATACTGTGGGAGCCTCAGAACATGAAGATGACCATGGCTGGGGTCATGGTCCTGGAAAGACTGTCACGCCCCGCTTCCTGGATGAGCAGGAAGCTGCGATTACAGGATGCAAAGTGTTGTGGACTTGGGGCCCTGCCGTAATAGCTGAGCCTTGAGTAGGTTTACTGCTAGAAAGTGGTGGCAAAGGATTTGAAACTCATAGGAGTTTGCTCTTTCAGGCTTCCTCAATCCTTCTTTGCGTGTTTCTGCCTGATTTTAACATTGGTTAAGAGCTACTGTTTTAAGTAATGTCCCTGCCCTGGAGGCAGAGGCAGGCTGAGTTTGCAGGCCACACACAGTGCTAGCTCCACTGGGTTAATTCAACCAGCAGGTATTGATGTATTGAGCTCATACCTGTGGGTAGTTGCCTGCAGATGGACCAGGGAGCAAAGCATGCACAGTCCCCACCCTGGAATCCTCTTTGTGGAGTATTGTGGGGGACAGGCAAAGTGACAGGCAGTGGGGATGCAGTGTTCTTAGTGGGTGTCTTCATCCGTTTGGGTTGCTATCACAGAATACCGTAGACTGGGTGGCGTATCAACAACACAGTTCTTGTGGCTGGGAAGTCCAAGATCAGGGTGCCAGCAGATTTGTTTCTGAATTTGTTTCTGTTGAGGGCTGGCTTCCTGGCTCATAGATAGCCAACTTTTGCCATCTCTTCACGTGGTAGGAAGATGAGGGAGTTCTCTGGGACCTCTGTTTTTTTTTTTTTTGAGATGGAGTTTCACTCTTGTTGCCCAGGCTGGAGTGCAGTGGTGCGATTGTAGCTCACTGCAGCTTCCACCTCCCAAATTCAAGCGATTCTCTTGCCTCAGCCTCCTGAATAGCTGGGACTACAGGCGTGCACCACCATGCCCAGCTAATTTTTGTATTTTTAGTAGAGACAGGGTTTCTCCATGTTGACCAGGATGGTCTTGATCTCTTGACCCTGTGATCTGCCTGCCTTGGCCTCCCAAAGTGCTGGGATTCTAGGCATGAGCCACCATGCTCAGTCCTCTGGGGTCTCTTTTATGAGAGCATTAATCCCATATGTGAGGATTTCACCTTATGGCTGATCACCTTTCAAAGGCCGTCACCTTTCAGCTGAGGATTTGAGCCATGTGAGTTCTATGGGGGACCCAACCTTTCAGCCTATGGCAGTGGATTTTCTGAGTCCTTTTCCAGCAATGACCAGGGTTCCAGAATGCCCTGGTTCACTCCCTTTTTCCAAGGTGGCCTTAGGTCTGCTTGGGAGTTCCTCAGGTTGGACCCTGCTTTCCCACCAGATGGGGAGAAGGGACATTGTCTCTGGTCCTGTGTGCAGATTTGTCAGGCTATTCCTTGACTGGATACAGAGACTCTGTCGTGAAGGGGAGTGCCTCTTGCAACATCAGCTAGATTGATGATAGTGTCTCATTTTTCTTCATTTTGCAGGTATCTTGAGTGCTCTCAGAGCTCACATGGCTCCTACCCTGCATGTAAAACCAATCTTGGCCCCTTGGGATCCTCTGGTTGTCCCAAAATGAATGGAAGAGACTGTCAGTAGAAGCAGCTGCTTCTACTCTTAGAAATCTACAGAGCAAAAAATGAGTCTCACCATGTTGAAACTGTGACATGTGTTTGAAAATAAAGTTTTAATTAGAAGGAGCATTTCTCAGCTTCAACCTGGTGCTGGCTGTCTTAACATTGACACTAAAATAAACTGGCTCCAACTTCTTGGCACGAGACCCACTCTGTCTTTTACACACTGAATCTCTCGGGTTGAAGCGTGGGGTGCAGTTCGTATGTGTCTTTTTAAGACCTCAGATTTCATAAAACAAAGGAGTGGGAGGGTGCTTGATCCCAGGGTGGTGAGGACTGCAGCACCATTTGCTGCAAGTTCTGTTAGTTTTGGCCTATTTATGTTTGCTTATGTTTATAAAATGCCTGCTTTCTAAACATAAGTCTGGGGACTTCATGGAAGCAGCCAGCCAGACAACCCACCATGGTGTGATGCCAAACCATGGCCTATGGAGCAAGATACACTTGGCTTCGTGTCCTTCTTTTACCAGCTGTGTGGCCTGGGGCAGGCCGCTTAGTGACTGAGCCACTGTGTCCTCATCTGTGAAATGGGTGCAACACTTTAATGACCAGCTTGACAATGATTATATATGCACAGTGCACAGTGCCTGGCACAGTAGCTACTCAGTAAATGGTATCTGTTCTTATTATGATCCCATGATTGGCACAGTCCTCACGATGCTCTGGATCACTGCCAAGGCTGCCACGATGTTTTCAGTGTTAGATTGTCCTTGACTGGGGGTGCTTCCGGTTTAGTTGAGAACTGGCAGGCTTCAAATCCACTTTACCAGATGCTCATGGGCAGGCAGGTGGGCGTGTCCTGAGTGTCGGCTTGCATATTGCATCACCCTTCTGTTGTGCTTCTGGACTCCCACTCTGAGTTCTCTCCTCCCACCTCCCACCAGAAGCCATCACCAGACAGAAACAAAACCAACTGGCACTGCCTTGGAGCTAGAAATAAGCCCTTTCTTGATTCCCTCATGCTAGGCTGATTTAGCCCAGGTGACAGGAAGGTACCATCTTTAGGTTGGTGTGCAAGGCAGAATTTCTGGTTGAGTGTGATGGGATGGGCGTGGTGGCTCACACCTGTAATCCCAGCATTTTGAGGGGCCAAGGTGGGTGGATCATCTGAAGTTGGGAGTTTGAGACGAGCCTGGACAATGTGGTGAAACCCTGTCGTATACTAAAAATACAAAAATTAGCTGGGCATGGTGGCAGGAGCCTGTAATCCCAGCTACTCAGGAGGCTGAGGCAGGAGAATCACTTGAACCTGGGGGGTGGAGGTTGCAGTGAGACAAGATCATGCCACTGCAGTCCAGTCTGGGTGACAGAGACTCTCAAAAAAAAAAAAAAAAAAAGATGGGTATGATGATAAGAAAAAAAATGTGTGTGTATATATATACACATATACATACATACACACACACTCTTTGTCCCAGGTTCTGACACACAGTTCTCCAAACCCTTGGAATCTCAGGATTGATAGAATGTCTTTCTTTTGTACATGGGGGACCTCTTGATAGCTTCAGGTTGAGGGCTGGTCTCTAGAAAGACCAAACCATGTGATTCGAGGGTTGAAACTTTCAGCTCCATTCTCTCTTTAGGGAGAGGAGAGAGGGCCTGGAGATTGAATTAATCATCAATGGCCAATGATTTACTCATTCATACCATAAGATTTTTAAACAACAGAATTCAGAGAGCTTCTGGATTGGTGAACACATGTTCCTGGGAGGTGGCGTGCCCAGAGAGGACTGGGAGCCCTTCCCCACACCTTTCCCTGTGCATCTTTAACATTCGGCTGTTTTTGAGTTGTGTCCTTTATCATAAACCAGTAATAATAAGTCAGATGTTTTCCTGAGTTCTGTGAGCCATTCTAGCAAATTATTGAGCCTGAGGAGAGGGTCATGGGAATCCCAAGATTTGTAGTTGATCAAGCAGAAGTGTGGGCACTCCATTTGTAGCTGGTGTCTAACGTGAGGTCAGTCTTTTGGGACTGAGCCCTTAGCCTGTGGCTTCTCTGCTAACTGTGGGTAGTTAGTGTCAGTCTGGAATTGAATTGTAGGACCCCCAGTTGGTGTCCAGAGAGTTGGAGCATTGGTTGGTGTGAGGAAAAATCCCCCACATTTGGTGTCAGAAGTGTGAGTAAAGTCAGTTCATGATGTAGGATAGAAGCAGGTACCCCAACAAGGATCTATGGCTTAACTTGGAACTGTTGACTCTACCTTTGGCATCTGGGTTAAATCTTACTGTTGAGTGTACAGGACCTGTACACACTTATGTGTACAGAGGAGAGGTTATGTGAGGACACAGAAAGAAGGTGGCTGTCCACAAGCCAAGAAGAATGGCCTCACCAGAAACCAATGCAGACAGCACCTCAATCGTGGACTTCCAGCCTTTAGGACTGTAAGAAAATAAGTGTCTGTTGGCCAGGCGCAGTGGCTCATGCCTGTAATCCCACCACTTTGGGAGCCCGAAGTGGTGCATGATTTGAGGTCCAGAGTTCTAGATCAGTCTGACCAACATGGTGAGACCCCATCTCTACTAAAAATGCAAAAAAATTAGCTAATTGTGGTGGCTCATGCCTGTAATCACAGCTAGTTGGGAGACTGGGGTGGGGATTTGCTTGAACCCTGGAGATGGAGGTTGCAGTGAGCCAAGATTGTGCCACTGCACTCTAGCCTGGGCAACAGAGTGAGACTCTGTCTCAAAAATAAATGAATGAACGAAAAAATGAATGAACAAATGAATGCTGTTGAATCCCCCAGTCTGTGCTGTTTTGTTACGGTAGCCCAGGGAGACTAAGACACTTTGCCTCCTTCCTCCAAAGATGATAGAATGAGGTGGCTCCATTTGCAGCCACTGCCGAGGGCAGGGCTGGTGTCCCTGCCTTTACTCTGGCATGGGGCAGGGTGGTGGTTTCTTTCTTGTCTGTACTATTTCTAGTCTTCTGTCTTCGTTTGATGGATTGGGTAGCTAAGGGTGAGAAAGCTGAAGCAGTTTGCTCCAAGTCACTTGAGTGTATTAGGCAGTAGAACCAAGGGTGCATCCCAAGCCTCCCTTGGGTAAATCCAGGACAGATATAGTTAATTTTTTATTTAAAAATGCAATTCCTAGTGACATGTGGATGTCATTGAGTAGCAAAGAAATGAAGTGAAATGAGCCAGTGACACAGTGCACTGCTTTGTGACAAAAGTAGGTTAACAGATTTAATGGCAAACCACAATGTAAGGGAAAGTGGACCTGAAAAGCTTAAGCCCTTGAAAAAGCTCCTGCTACCCAATGATGATCAGGCTAGAAGAAGCGCTGCTCTTGGAAGCTGAAGCTTTCATCATCAGATGGTTTTGCTCTGCCTTGCAGCTAGAACCATTGCTTTAATTTAAAATCGATTGATTGGATGTGACTCTGTGCCTGTCTTTGTGCTGGGCATTAAGTGCCGAGAGCTAAAATGCACAGTTGCTGTGCTGAATTAGCTGATGCTTTAGTGGGGCTGACTAATTGGACAATGGCCGCAATGTATAGTAGCTAGCAGGGTGGAGGGGGTGATGGCTGCATGCTGTGAGAGCATGTGTAAGGGCATCTCAGGTGGAGGGCAGACACCAGAAATGGCTTTTCTAAAAGAGACACAACAGGCAGGGGTCCCAGTGGGGAATAGGGTTTCAGGCAGAGAAAATATGAAGTGTTTCAATGTGGAGATACGGGGGAATAGCCCACTGGGAGGACATTGTAGGCACTTACAGGTACTGTTTGTCTTTCTTCTCCCCTTCTTATTCTTCCTTTTTCCCTTCCATCAGTGGTGTGTTAGTAAATAGGCTTCCCGAGGTGAATAAAAATGGCCTGATTTGTAGTGTTTTGTCAATTTCTGTGGTGTAAATTTTCCCATCGTGGCCAATTCCAAGCTATTAGTATGATGTCAACTGGTCTGCAAAACTCCTAAAGCTATAACAGTTGGTCACAAGCCTGTACAATCCCACTCCAGCAGACCTCTGCCTCCCATCCATCCATCCATCCATCCATCCACCCACGTGCATATTTTTTTGTTTTTGAGACAGAGTTTCGCTTTTGTTACCCAGGCTGGAGTGCAATGACACGATCTCAGCTCACCGCAACCTCCGCCTCCTGGGTTCAGGCAATTCTCCTGCCTCAGCCTCCTGAGTAGCTGGGATTACAGGCACGCGCCACCATGCCCAGCTAATATTTTGTATTTTTAGTAGAGACGGGTTTTTACCATGTTGACCAGGATGGTCTCGATCTCTTGACCTCGTGATCCACCTGCCTCGGCCTCCCAAAGTGCTGGGATTACAGGCTTGAGCCACCGTGCCCAGCCACATGCATAATATTAACCAAACAGAGTCACAGGAGTAAATCATGTTACAGATTTTAGGATTATTTTATCCAGTGGCTTTGTAAAATTCTGTTCATTCAGTTATTAGGACCGTTGTCTCCAGAATTCGAGTAAAGAATATGGTTTAGCAATTCTTGAGTTGAAGCAATGCGGAATCCGAGTTGTGCAGACCACAATTGTGATGGTCCTAATGCTCATGAAGCTGTTTTTATTCCTTGTCTCAGTAGTTGCTTGTTCCCAGCAGGCTCACGATTTCTTTCACAGGTGGTTAAAAACGTTCTTGTAGAAATCACATTCTTTTCCCAGTGCATAGCAGATAGTATCGGAATCTAATTTAGCAGTTAGCTCCTGGTATTTCTTCAGTCTTTGGTGTATCTGGATTTCATTAATCTCACTTTTTGGGTGATGTAGACATCGTTCCTTTAGGATTCCAACTTAAGCCACACATTTGGGATGTCAGCTAGCTGCCTTCACCCATTTGTATTGGGCTGGATTTCCTTGGACTCATCTATGGGGTTGAAACACTTGGGCTTTTAACAGTGTGCTTTGGAGCTTTTGGAAAGATGAATAATTGGTCATGGTTTTGGTGATCTTTAAATTGCTGTAAACTCACGGGTAGGAGTTGATTCTTACTAAATAAGAAACTTTGTTTTGAACAAAAAAGAAAAAGTAAAAAAAAAAGAAGCTTTATTTCGAAATTGTGGACACATTGGCTGGTGAATACTGAATGTTCCAGAGGACTCCATTAAAAGTAGTTTCTATGCTATAATGTTGAGTGAAAAACCAAGTCGCCAGGATATGTATTAGGATGTGGCTTTTATAAAAATAAATAGGCAAACAAATTGGCAGTGACCTCTGGGGGAGTGACAATGAGCATAGAATTCATTCACTTTTAACTCTACATGTTTCTAAATTTTTTTAAAACTTTTAAATTACACATAGGTAGTAAAGCAAATCCAGACTAAAGAGAAAGCTTGGTTCTATTTTAAGAGGACTCATCTGGGAATGGATGATAAACTTTCTGTTGTCTTTTTAAGGCAATTTGCCATTTGCCCAGTGCAAAGTTAACATGTGTCTAGTTTATGAATTGTTACTTAGTAATCCTAGATACAATTCATTTTGGTTGCTAGAAAATTCAAATTGCATAGCTGTTCACACCTGCTCAATAAGGCCAGCAATCTAACCTTAAACTTCACTGCGAGTTCTTCCTCATACTTTTTTCCCAGTTCTTTCCTAATGAGGTTAATCCTCTGTGCACACGCACTGGCTAAGCTGGTTGTTATTCGGGACTCCCAACAGTGATTCATTCTAAGAACCTCCTGGAGATATTCTGTGAACTAACATAGGGCCATTGTGTTTCTTTAGCATTTCTTGACTCGGAGGCTCTCTGCTGGCTGGGACACGGAGAATCACTAGACTCACTTTGCTGCCCAGGAAAAGCATCATGCTATGATGCCAACATGTTACCTTCCCTCCTTTTTCCTCCAAAATGAACTTCTCTCATGCTGTTGGCAGTTCTGTCCTCATCTTCAGGATGTCCTCTGTTCCTGATCTCAATTTGAGAACAATGCATTTAGTGTTCAAGACCAGCCTGGCCAACATGGTGAAACCCCATCTTTACTAAAAATACAAAAATTAGCCAGGCGTGGTGACGCGCACCTATAATCCCAGCTACTTGGGAGGCTGAGGCAGGAGAATTGCTTGAAGCTGGGAGGCAGAGGTTGCAGTGGGCTGATATCAAGCCACGGCACTGCAGACTGGGTGACAAAGTGAGACTCTGTCTCAAAAAAAAAAGTGAACAATGCATTTAGTTTCCTTTGCTGAGTTGCTGAGCATTTGAAAAGGTAGGGAATGTGTGGATATTGTATAAGAATTGGTAAAATCAGATTGTGTTAGTGTAAAATGGAAAAATAACTGTGACTTCTTATCCAGGCATTTGCCAGCAGATCGCCGCTCCCAAGTCTTTCTTATAAAAAGAATTTTAGGAAATAGGTGACTTAGGTAAGTGAAGTGTTATTGATGCAAAGCCCAATTATGATTCCGCTGGTGGACAAAAATCGTTCTTCTATTTCACAGTCTGTGGAAACCTCCCTCTGATTAGGTTGACTCATATGAATTGCCAAATTGAGCCACCAAAAGGGCAATTTTCCCCAATTCAACCTAAGATCGCTTATTTGCTAAGCTGCAAGCGCAGAAAATACGTGTCTACATTAAAAGGACATGAGATGGATGTGCTCTAAGGAAGCCAGGCATCCCTTTTTTATTTGAACCTGTCTCTAATGGTTAGTGTTTACTTAGTTGACACTTGGTTGTTGCCTCACTAGCTTTCAGGAAGTATCTGGAGCAAAATTCGTTGCCTAGCAACATGTTCCAGCCCAGAAGGGTTGGAGAATGGGTCAGTGATTAACAATTATATACAATCAAGTTTAAAAATGCATAGCAGTAGGCAACATTCCTGCTCTGACCACCGGAAAGCATCAGCATTCTACTGCCCTGGGTTTTGGGCTATTGTAAGTAAATTTATTGTAGTTGTGATCTTGACCTCATGGTGGCAATTAAGAAAAACTGTTCTTGACTGAAATAGGCTCACGGCGCCCCTCCGTCCATGGATCGATTTTGCAAAAGCATCTGATACCCATCATTTGGTTGGCTGCCTGTCTGGACACTCACCCCCTTGGAAAACGAGAAGAGAAAATGAAGAATCTGGGTATTTATGGTTGTTGTCATCTCAACAAATTGGCCCCTATTAGTGAATCTGTAATTTACTAAAGAACAAGTACACACAAAATGAGTGACAACAGCTCCCTCGTTCAACCCAGACCGTTCTTTCAAGAATTACGAGTGCACTGCAGATGTTCTTCCTGAAATGGCCCAAGCCCTTAGTCGTTTCTCTTCCTTTAGTTCCAGCGAGAGAGAAGACAAATTTTGCATCAGCCAGTCCTTACTTAATCTTTCTGTCAGCACAAATATCAATGGTGTAAATCGTGAAAACCGCAGTAAAGTTAGGAGACATTTTTATAACTCTGGCAAAGCTAATAATGCACATTTCATTGTTGAGAATCATTGAGTTTAATTGGCTAATCAATTTTTAGGCCCTTTCCATTTGTATTTTGTTTAATCAACAAAAATAAATTGCCCTGCCAACCTTGAAAGACCCAAGTTGGAGAACAGTGGCAGATATTTCGTTTGTCCTGCCAAAAGTGCTTTTTCAACAGAAATGTCTTAATTGAAGATGATTTATATTCAGAAGTGCTGATGTTTTATCATTTGTCTAAAGAAGGAAAAAGCTGTGTAAGCAGGCAATAGGCAACTGTTTCAGGCATTGTTTTTGACATTTATCTACACTCTTTCTCCTTCAGATGTTTATATAAAAATGACCTGCCCCAGCCTTTCTTGCTGATCATTCGGACATCACCTCATGAAGCAGCTGTCAAGTTGTTCCCATGACTTTTGGTCAGAATCAGGCTTTGCTGGGGCGGACTCCAGGCCTAGGTCTTTTCTCTCGGAGTCTCTGGGTTTCCTGGTCCCTGCTCTCTGGGCCACAGCATTGGTGGACAGGTCACCTGGGTGTGCCCCGGTGAAGTGCGCTGGTTCTTGGTTTCTTGATGGAAAACATCACTAGTTCCAGCTGGCTGTGGGGTCTCAGGGCACCCTAGGACTTTGACCTGCGTGGGTGACAAGCTTTCTGAGAGTTACAAGAATGTCGCATTTGCTTTGGTTTGCCTCCTTTGCACCCCAAGGAACGGTAAGAGATGAAGAAAATAACATTTATTTCATACTTACACGGTGTATTTTCATTTCTTTTTTTTTTTTCTTTTTTTCTTTTGAGATGGGAGTTTTGCTGTGTCACCCAGGCTGGAGTGCAGTGGCATGATCTCGGCTCACTGCAGCCTCCCCCTCCTGGGTGCAGGCAGTTCTCTTGCCTCAGCCTCCCAAGTAGCTGAGATTACAGGCGCATGCCACTACGCCCGGCTAATTTTTGTATATTTAGTAGAGACAGGGTTTCACCATGTTGACCAGGCTGGTCTTGAACTCCTGACCTCAGGTGATCCACCCACCTTGGCCTCCCAAAGTGCTGGGATTACAGGTGTGAGCCACCGTGCCGGTCCCATGTATTCTCATTTCTTTAAACAATTCCAGGAAGTAGCCAAACCCTATTTAGCTGGTAAAAGATGAGTTTCAGAGAACATCAGAACTAGAATAACTTACAGTGCTGGATGCAGTGGTTCACTCCTGTAATCTGTAATCCTAATACTTTGGGAGGCTGGGGAGGGTGGATTACTTGAGCTCAGGAGTTTGAGACCAGCCTGGGCAACATGGAGAAGCCCTGTTTCTACAAAGGAATACAAACGTTAGCTAGACGTGATGGTGTGCACCTGTTTCCGAGCTACTTGGTGGGGTGACGTGGGAGAATCACCTGAGCCTGGGGAGGTTGATGCTGCAGTGAGCTGTGATCAAACCACTGCACTCCAGCCTGGGTGATGAGTAAGACCCTGTCTAAAACTTTATTAATAATAATAAAGTAGCCCACAGTAACTTATATGTGGAGTGTCTGCAATTTGAATCCCGTTCTGTGAGTCTCTGGTTGTCTTCCCATTTCACTGCTGCAGGAAGTTGGAAAAGTTCCCCTCCCTACCCCAAATATCTTCCCTGTAGTGCTCCCAGGGCACAGGAATTGAAGACTAATAAAGGCTAAAGTTTGGCTAGGTGCAGTGCCTCATGCCTGTAATCCCAGCACTTTGGAAGGCTGAGATGGGCAGATCAGCTGAGGTTGGGAGTTTGAGAACTCCTTGACCAACATGGAGAAACCTGTCTCTACTAAAAATACAAAATCAGCTGGGCATGGTGGCACATGCCTATAGTCCCAGCTACTATGGAGGCTGAGACAGGAGAACTGCTTAAACCCTGGAGGTGGAGGTTGTGGTAAGCCTAGATCGCACCATTGCACTCCAGCCTGGGCAACAAGATGAATCTGTCTCAAAAAAAAAAAAAAAAATACTGAAGGTTTGTGAGTGCTTATCTTATGTCTGCCACTTTTCCAAGAGCTTCATATGATGTATTAATTCATTTACACTTCACTTGCATATTAGCTGCTACCAGCTTCATCCTACAGATGAGGAAACTGAGGCACAGAGTGCCTGGGGCTGGACCATGGTCACATGGCTAAATGTTGAGGGAACCAGGATTTGAATCCAGGCGGTCTGACCCAGAGCCCATGCTCTTAGGAGTCTGCCTTTCATTGACTGTACCCTTACTTGTTTAATATTCTCTGATATGGTTTGGATGCTTGTTCCCTCCAAACCTCATGTTGAAATGTGGTCTCCAGTACTGGAAGTGGGGCCTGGTTGGATCCCTCATAAATGCTTGGTACCTTCCCCATGGTAAGCAGGGTAAGCTTTCACTCTGTTAGTTCTCGGGAGAGCTAATTGTTTGAAGAGCCTGGCACCTCCTCCTGTTTCTCGTGCTCTCTCTTGCCCTGTGACATGTCTGCTCCCACTTTGCCTCTGCCTCGAGTGGGAGCTGCTTGAGGTCTCACCAGAAACAGATGCTGGCACCATGCTGCTTGTACAGTCTGCAGAACCATAAGCGAAATAAACCTCTTTTCTTTATAAATTACCCAGTCTCAGGCCGGGCAAGGTGGCTCACGCCTGTAATCCCAGCACTTTGAGAGGCCAGCCTGGCCAGATCATGAGGTCAGGCGATCGAGACCATCCTGGCTAACAAAGTGAAACCCTGTCTTTACTAAAAATACAAAAAATTAGCTGGGCTTGGTGTCACACGCCTGTAATCTCAGCTATTTGGGAGGCTAAGGTGGGAGAATCTCTTGAATCAGTGAGGCAGAAGTTGCAGTAAGCCAAGATCGTGCCACTGCACTCCAGCCTGGGTGACAGAGCGAGACTCCGTCTCAAATAAATAAACCTGGGTGACAGAGCGAGACTCCGTCTCAAATAAATAAATAAATGAATGAATGAATGAATGAATGAATAAATTACCCAGTCTCAGGCATTCCTTTATAGCAGTGTAAGAACGGACTAATAATTTTTCAAGTCCCAGTGCAGCGAGGCAGCAGCTAAGGTGACAGAGGAAGGGAAAATAGTGATTTTATGGAATTTATTTCACACTTTGTAATGGACAGCGGAGGCCACTGATTTGAGTGATGGTCTCAATTCGTGGCTCACTCATTGATCTTTGACTATACTGAGACTCTTTCCCGCTATTTTTCTTCACTTCCGGTTGTTTTCCTTGTGTGCCCCTGGTTTGTCTTCCGTGAGGCCCTCAGACTGACAAGAGGCCAGCTGTGCTCCAGGGGCCACCAAGAAACCAGCATAGTGACCTGAAAACTCCTCCAAGGGCAAAAAACAAAAAAACCCACACACTAACCTTAAATCAACCTGGGATCTAATATGCAACGCAGCAACTTCTAAGCCATGTTCCTTCTGTTAGTAAGTAATTCTGGGAAGCCAACAGAATGGGAAAAACCACCAAAAAATGCCTGAAACGCCACAGCATCTTTCTGTCTAACAAGGCCATTTTCCTTGCTAGCCCCAGATCATGCATGCGTCTTTGGTACCAAGGTCAAGTGATGCCTGGATTGAATGAGGGCTGAGGAAGAATTTCCACATTTGATTGACATGGGAAGGCCTGCAGCAGGTCACATCAATTGCTACAACTATTCCGAGAACTTTGTTTGAATTTCTTTAAACCCCACAGAAACATGGACTGGGCATGGTGGCTCACACCTGTTATGCCAGCACTTTGGGAGGCTGAGGCGGGTGAAGTGTGAGGTCGAGATCGAGACCATTTTGGCCAAGATGGTGAAACCCCGTTTCTACTAAAAATACAAAAATTAGTCAGACATGGTCATCATGGTGGGTGCCCGAAATCCCAGCTACTCAGGAGGCTGAGGCAAGAGAATCGTTTGAACCTGGGAGGCGGAGGTTGTAAGAAGCTGAGATTGCACAGCTGCACTCCAGCCTGGGTGCCAGAGCGAGACTCCATCTCAAAACAAAACAAAACAAAAACAAACAAAAATCTCACCTCATAGAAACACAAGCACTATGATTATGATCATCCTGATTTATAGATGAGGAAACTAAGTCACAGAGAGATCATATAACTTGCACATGGCCACCTCGTCAGTCTGTGGCAAGACCCAAGTGTCTGCTGAGGCTCCCCATCCAGGCTCTTAACCACAGCGGCCTTGTGCCTCTGAGCCCAGGACATTGGCACAGCAGGAAAAGGGATAGCGGCATGGGAGATGGAGATCATCGTAGGGCTCCTGTGGGCTTGAGGCTCCGGCCCCTCTCAGGTGGTATTGCCTAGCTGGCCACTCCCTTTGGGCAGTGGCCCTGTGGAACTGGGATGTTGATTCCATCGAGTTCTCTTGTCACCTGGTGTTTGTACCCACAATCACCCTGCAGGGAAAAAAAACAGACAAGACCTCTGATACTAATCCTAACACACATCCGAAGGCATTTACTGGGTCTTGGTGACATGCAAAGCACATTTTCTCCTTGACCCCAGAACAGCCCTGTGAGGTTCATTCTTTTTTTTTTTTTTTTTTTTTTTTTTGAGACGGAGTTTCGCTCTTGTTACCCAGGCTGGAGTGCAATGGCGCGATCTCGGCTCACCGCAACCTCTGCCTCCCGGGTTCAGGCAATTCTCTTGCCTCAGCCTCCTGAGTAGCTGGGATTACAGGCACGCGCCACCACGCCCAGCTAATTTTTTGTATTTTTAGTAGAGACGGGGTTTCACCATGTTGACCAGGATGGTCTCGATCTCTTGACCTCGTGATCCACCTGCCTCGGCCTCCCAAAGTGCTGGGATTACAGGCTTGAGCCACCGCGCCCGGCCGAGGTTCATTCTTAATGATCATCTCTGTGTCGGTGGGCACTGATCCCCACCCCACATGGCTCCCAAGGGGTGGATCTGGGCTCCCCAGGGGCTGACTGCTGCCCACCCTGGGGCAGGAACCTGTAGACAGCTCCAGGCTTTGTTGTGCCCACCTGGGCATTTCTTGTGTGGTCCGCTCTGCTGTTCTCTTGTCTCCTGAGTATTTTTTCCCTCCTGGTTTGTTGCCTGGAGACTTTCAGCAGCCTGGAGGTTTTGAGTGAGAACACAATGAGATTTTCCCCGGCCTGGAACTGTTTCTGCTGTTGCTTGTGCCTCCGACACCTGCTGGGCTGATGAGCTTTGCAAATGTCACTGAGTGTTGAGAGGGAGCTTTGGAGGTTTGCAGGAACGTACCATCCCAGCTGCCCCCTTGGGGGTGGTGGTGGCGGTGGAGGGGGTCGCTGCCGGTCCCTCCTCTAGCCCAGCTCTCCTTGGAAATGGAAGAGGTGGTGTTCCGGCTCATGGAGCTGACCTGGGTGCACAAAACCTACCGGTTCCTCCTCCTTCTCCTGGGGAAACAGTGGCTGTTTCTATGTGGTTTTTCCGGCAGCATTGTCTCTTAAAATTTTTGGTCATCTTTGGAGGATATAGAAACATACTGATCTTTTCCTTTCTGGATTTCTGTTTTCAGAGAAATGGAAGCATACACACAATTTTGTGTATAACATTCGAGGTTTTAGTTGGGCATGGTGGCTCACCTCTGTAATCCCAGCACTTTGGGAGGCTGAGACAGGTGGACCATGTGAGGTCAAGAGTTCAAGACCAGCCTGCCCAATGTGGAGAAACCTCATCTCTATTAAAAATACAAAAGTAGCCAGCACATGCCTGTGGCACATGCCTGTAATCCCAGCTACTCGGGAGGTTGAGGAAGGAGAATCACTTAAACCCGGGAGGCAGAGGTTGCAGTGAGCTGAGATTGTGCCATTGCACTCCAGCCTGGGCAACAAGAGTGAAACTCTGTCTCAAGAAAATCAATCAATCAGTCAATAAAATTTGAGGTTTTCAACTGGGTGTGGTGGCTCATGTTTATAATCCAAGCACTTTGGGAGGCCGAGATGGGCAGATCACCTGAGGTCAGGAGTTTAAGCCCAGCCTGGCCAACGTGGTGAAATCCTGTCTCTATCAAAATATAGAAATGGCCAGGTGTGGTGGCAGGTGCCTGAAGTCCCAGCTTCTCCTGCTGAGGCAGGAGAGGAGCTTGAACCCAGGAGGCAGGGGTTGCAGTGAGCTGGGATCGTGCCACTCCACTCCAACTTGGGCAACAGAGCCAGAGTATCTTAAAAAAAAAAAAAATCAACGTTTTCACTGGTGCTCTTACACTTGGACAGTGCTCCCCGCTTGCCTCTGACCCATGCCTGGAAATCTAGTTTAAAAACCACATTCTCTGTTTCTTCCCTCTCCCTTGACGGCAAAGATAGAAAACTGAATTTTAAATTCTCTGCCCTCTTCTTCTTCCACTGTTGTCAGTCAGAGGCTTGGCAGGAAAATAAGTGGCACACTCATAGGTGACAGAAGAGAGTCACGAGAGAAGGTGTGTCATGAGTTAAGAAAAGCAGACAGGCTGGGTGCAGTGGCTCACACCTCTAATCTCTCAGCACTTTGGGAGGCTGAGGCAGGAGGATTGCTTGAGCCAAGGAGTTTGAGATTAACCTGGGCAACATAATTTTTTTCTTGTCTCTACCCAAAAAAATAAAAAAAACCCAAATTAGCCAGGTATGGTGTGGTGGTGTGTGCCTATGGTCCCGGCTACTTGGAAGGCTGAAATGAGTAGATCATGTTAAGCTCAGCATGGGAGTTCAAGGCTGCAGTGAACCATGATCATGCCACTGAACTCCAGCCTGAGTGACAGAATGAGACTCTGTCTCAAAAAACAAAAGTAAAAAAAGAAAAAGAGACAGGGATTGGGTCCACTGGGGCAGTGGGAGGAAAGCCTCTTTGTCCCCTAGAACTGAGCCTGAGAGAAGCAGGGATGTGTGATGAAAAGACTTCCAGGTGCTGCTGTGGGGGGGAAGCAGGGGTCTACGTTCCTACAGTCTTGACCCTCCTCCCCTCAGCCCTGCCCCTGGTGCCTCCCCAGGGCCAGAGGATGAGGAAGGGCAGCCTCCCAGGGCACAGATCTCAGAGGAAAAAGAGGGAAAGTCACCTGAAGGACAACCTGAGAGTATTTAGCACATCACCCTTCTAGATTCTTTTTTTTTTTTTTTTTTTTTTTGAGTTAATCTCACCCTGTTGCCTAGGCTGGAGTGCAGTGGTGTGATCTCGTTTCACTGAAACCTCTGCTCCCGGATTAAGGTGATTCTCCTGCCTCAGCCTCCCAAGTGGCTGGGATTACAGGTGTGCACCACACACCCGGCTAACTTTTTTTATTTCCTACTAAAAGCAATAGAAAAAAATGTTGGCCAGGCTGGTCTTAAACTCTAGACCTCCAGTGATCTGCCCACCTTGGCCTCCCAAAGTGCTGGGATTACAGGCATGAGACATCACTTCTAGTCAACCCTTCTGGATTCTCAGATAACTTCTACCCAACAAGTAGATCGCATTTTTGAGATCAAGGAAGGCAGTGGTGTCGTCTTTATTTCTTTCACTTCTTTCTACTTTTTGTTTTTTTGAGGCAGAGTTTCACTCTTGTACAGGCTGGAGTGCAGTGGTGTGATCCTGGCTCACTGCAACCTCTGCCTCCCAAGTTTAAGTGATTCTCCTGCCCCAGCCTCCCGAGTAGCTGGGATTACAGGTGCTCACCACCACACCCAGCTAATTTTTATATTTTTAGTATAGATGGGGTTTCACCATGTTGGCCAGGCTGGTCTCTAACTCCTGACCTCAGGTGATCCACCCACCTTGGCCTTCTAAAGTGCTGAGATAACAGGAGTGAGTCACCATACTTGGCCTATTTTTACTTTTATTATTATTTTGGAAATGGATATTCTTTAACCTTGAACTCCTGGACTGGAGCAATCCTCCCACCTCAGCCTCTCAAGTAGCTAGGACTATAGGCATGCCACCATGCCTGGCTAATTTTATTTATTTATTATGTGTGTATGTATGTATTTATTTTGAGACAGTCTCTCTCTGTTGCCCAGGCTGGAGTGCAGTGGTGCAGTCTCGGCTCATTGCAACCTCTGCCTCCTGGGTTCAAGTGATTCTTCTGCCTCACCCTCCCGAGTAGCTGGGACTACAGGTGTGTGCCACCACATCTGGCTAATTTTTGTCTTTTTAGTAGAGATGGGGTTTCACCGTATTGGCCAGGCTGGTCTCGAACTCCTGACCTCATAATCCACCCACCTTAGCCTCTGAAAGTACTGGGATTACAGATGTGAGCCACTGTGTCTGGCCTTAGTTTTATTTTTTAAGAAACAGGGAGTCTCACTCTGCCACCCAGGCTGGAGTGCATAGTTTATTGCAGCCTGGAACTCCCAGACTCACACGATCCTCCTGCCTCAGCCTCTGAAGTAGCTAAAGCAAACAGGCATAGTTGACTCGTCTTGTTTCCTTGAACAGGATTCTGAGCCTGGTTGAACCTGTGTTGCCCACCTGGGAATATCGTTACTATGGAAGGTGGTTAGGGTGATATGCTGGAGTTCACTCTGTGTGGACTCCATCTTTACCTCAAAGTTCTGGATGGTTCTGCTTCTCTGCTTCTAATTTTAAGTCCCTTGTTTCTTTCCTCTGCTGTTAGCAATGACTGTCGCCTCCTCTGCTAGTGTTTTTGTTTGTGTGTGTGTGTGTGTGTGTGTGTGTGTTCGTGTTCTGCTAGTGTTTTATCAATGACGCACTTCTTTTTCTTCTCAGATGCGTGGGCTTCGTGGAGGCTGCTTGTCACTCAGAAGGTTTTTATTGTTGTTTCTTCCCTTACCTTCCAGGTTGATGGTCGCATTCCAGATGTGAACAGCTTCAGAAGCTTGACTGTCACACGGTGAGCAGTTGACACGCCCTGTTGTGTGCTTTGAAGGACTTTCTAGAGGCATCAAGGGTAGGTGAATAAATTTGCGTTTGGACTTGTCTGTCTGTCGCAGCCCCAAATCTGTGCCTGTTTGCTGATTTTCACCCGCCCCCGCCGCCTTTTTTTTTTTTTTGGACATGGAGTCTCGCTCTGTCACTGGAGTGCAGTGGCTCTATCTGGGCTCACTGCAACCTCCGCCTCCCAAGTTCAAGCCATTCTCCTGCCTCAGCCTCCCGAGTAGCTGGGATTACAGGTGCTCACCACCACACCCAGCTAATAGCTAATGTATTTTTAGTAGACACAGGGTTTCACCATGTTGACCAGACTATTTTCGAACTCTTAACCTCAGGCGATCCACCCACCTTGGCCTCCCAAAGTGCTGGGATTATAGGAGCCACCACGCCTGGCTAGGGCTGTATTTTTTTTTTTTTCAGATGGAGTCTCGCTCTGTCGCCAGGCTGGAGTGCGGTGGCGTGATCTCAGCTTACTGCAACCTCCACTTCCTGGGTTCAAGTGATTCCCTGCCTCAGCCTCCTGAGTAGCTGGGATTACAGGCATGTGCCATCAGGCCTGGCTAATTTTTGTATTTTTGGTAGAGATGGGGTCTTGTCATGTTGGCCAGGCTGGTCTTGAACTCCTGACCTCAAGTGATCCATCTGCCTCAGCTTCCCAAAGTTCTGGGATTACAGGGATAAGCCACTGCGCCCGGCCTCTTACTTCTCTTTTTTTATTTTTTGTAGAGATGGAGTTTCTCCATGTTGGTCAGGCTGGTCTCGAACTCCTGACCTCAGGTGATCCACCCACCTCAGCCTCCCAAAGTACTGGGATTACAGGCGTGAGCCACCATTCCCTTCTTTTTCAACATGACAATATTCTGTTGGGAGTGAGGTCAAGAGCAAAGTCAGGGAGACCAAGTAGGAGGTGACAGCGATGAGGGTGCCGGCGATGGAGCTGGTGAGATGCGGCAGATTTTGGATACCCTTTGAGGGTCCAGTTGACAGAGTTTGTTCTGGGTGGAGTGTGAGGTATGAGGGAAGACGTATCCAGGAGTGGGAAGAACCCATGTATTTGGGGTTTGTGAAGTGACAGTGGTTGATCACGGCTGCTCTAGGCTCCCTGGCTCTTTTTGGCCCTTCAGCAGGTAGGAGTTCAAAGCTGGAGTGGAAAGGCTTATCTCCTGAGCTCTCATTGAGTAGTTGATGAGTTCCAGGGCACGGTAACTCCCTGGTAGACCAGTTACCTCTTTTGACTTGGTGACCACGCCCTGCGCCCCTAGTCCTGGTATGCTGCTAGCTGCAAGAAGTGGTAGGCTGGCTGGGCGCAGTGGCTCATGCCACTATAATCCCAGCATTTTGGGAGGCCAAGGTGGGTGGGTCACCTGATGTCAGGAGTTTGAGACCAACCTGGCCAACCTGGTGAAACCCCGTCTCTACTAAAGATAAAAAAATTAGCCGGGTGTGGTGGTGTGTGCCTATAATCCCAGCTGAGTAGGAGAATCGCTTGAACCTTGGAGGTTGAGGTTG
Source organism: Saimiri boliviensis (assembly GCF_048565385.1). Taxonomy (NCBI): domain Eukaryota; kingdom Metazoa; phylum Chordata; class Mammalia; order Primates; family Cebidae; genus Saimiri; species Saimiri boliviensis. Next base: position 13,863,367 of record NC_133466.1, read on the forward strand.
CAATGAGCCAAGATTGTGTGACTGCACTATAGCCTGGGCGACAGAGAGATACTCGGTCTCAAAAAAAAAAAAAAAAAAAAAAGGTGTGGGAGGGTAGGCACTTTGGGGACGTCACTGTAGACCCTCTGTGGACATGCCGTTCAGGGGATAAACCCCATGACGGAGTGGTAGCTGCTTCTGTGAGGGAGAAGCCCTTGTGTCTTAAGAGTTGTGGTTGTTGAGAAATGATGCTTCCCTGGTATTAGGTTGGTGCAGAAGTAATTGCAGTTTTTCCATTACTTTCAGGGCAAAAACCGCAATGACTTTTGCACCAACCCAATATCTCTAGACTTGGTTTTGTCTTACAAGAATACTCCTGGGTGTAATTAGCTATGTGTGCTGGACACGTTTGGATCAACTGGATCTCTTTGCTTATTCCTGCTGTATTCTTACAGGAATGTCTTAAGTGTGTCTGCTTCCCTCCTCATTTCTAGCACCCTGAGAACTGGAATAGGGGTCAGCAAATCACAGCCTATGGGCCTGTTTTTGTAAATAAAGTTTTATTGGAACACAGCCACACTCCTTTTTGTTGTGCTTTCTTGGTACAGCAGCAGAGTTGAGTAGTTGTGAAATATGGTCTAGAAAGCCTGAGATCCTTACTATTTGGCCCTTTATTTTAAAAAAAAGTTTGCTGATCTTTGGGTTAGAAGATAAACAGGATAAATAAGGCTGCAGTAGTAGATGGAGCAAGCAGAAATACTCTTCGTCCAGATATACCGTTCAGCCTTGGTACATATGAATGTGAAATTGGCTTAAAAGTATAAAAATTGGCCACACATGGTGGCTCAAGCCTGTAATCCCTGTACCTTGGGAGGCTGAGGTGGGAGGATCGCTTGAGCCCAGGAGTTTGAGACCATCCTGGGCAACCTAGAGAGACCCTATCTCTACAAAAATATAGAAAAATTAACTGTGCATGGTGGTGCATGCCTCTGGTTGCAGCTAGTCGGGAGGCTGGGGTGGGTTAATCACCTGAGCCTGGGAAGTTGAGGCCGCGGTGAGCCATGATCACACTACTGCACTGTAGCCTGGGCCATAGAGCGAGGTCAGGTTCTTCAAACAAAAAGGGTCAAAATCATTTAATTTTCCTTGTTGACTCTTGTACATGTGAGACATTATCCTTGTATTTGAAATGTAATTCAGCATGGGTAAGTTCACACTAAATAATGTTGTCCGTTTACTTCATTGATTACTGAATGCTGGTAGTCCCCAAATTCGGCATATTTATTTTTTTAAATATTTATTTTTTTGAGATAGTGCCTCTTTCTGTCGTTCTGGCCAGAAGGAGTGCAGGCTCGATCTTGGCTCACTTCAGTCTCTGCCTCCCGGGTTCAAACAATTCTCCTGCTTCAACCTCCCGAATAGCTGGGATTATAGACATGTGTATCACACCCAGCTAATTTTTGCATTTTTAGTAGAGTTGGGGTTTCACCATGTTGACCAGGCTGGTTTCGAACTCCTGACCTCCAGTGATCCACCTCAGTCTCCCAAAGTGCTGGGGATTACAGGTGTGAGCGACTGCACCCAGCCTTAAATTTGGAATTCTGAGACCTGATCTGCTGCCTCCTTTTCCTTAACGGGAAAACTTTCTCTTTCATAGGAGTATGATACCATATGGCTTGTTTTATCTGTGTTTGGTCGGGAGTTCTTAGTATTTTTGACTATTTCAAGTTAAGGTTTTCAAAATTAGTAGACTTGTCCCCCTAAGTGGAATTCATCTCCTTTTATCTAAGTTATTGATTTTGTCTTTTGGCTATATTGCGTGCTACATTATTATGGATGACTTGAATTCTTTATGTAAAAAAAATGAAATAGGCTGAACATTTAAAGGACTTTTCTTTTTAAGTTGCATCTTAATGTAATAAAAACAGGAGTTTAATTACTAAAAATGGTGGAAGAAAAGATTGGTGGAAGAAAAAATTGCTCAGTAAAGATTCTGTTTTATAATGCATTCCGATATAATTGGTATCATAATGTGTAATTAACAATCTTTAAGTGTGAAGCTTGAGTTTGGGTGGATGAGGGACCTCTTGCGGTGGGGAATGCCTATACTTGTTCTTGAACAGTAGAACACCCTTTTCTATTTTTGTTTTTGAGACAGAGTCTTGCTCTGTTGCCCAGGCGAGAATGCAGTGGCACCATCTTGGCTCACTGCAACCTCCCTCCACCTCCCAATTCAAGCGATTCTTCTGCCTCAGCCTCCCGAGTAGCTGGGATTACAGGTGTGCATCACCATGCCCGGCTAATTTTTTTTTTTTTTTTAGTAGAGATGGGGTTTCACTACCTTGACCAGGCTGGTCTTGAACTCCTGACCTCAAGTGATCAGGCCACCTTGGCATCCCAAAGTGCTGAGATTATTGGCATGAGCCACCACGCCCAGCCTTGAACAGTGACACTTCCAAAGTGGTGCACAGATTGTGGGGTCTTGCTACATTCCTTTTTTTGTGTGTGTGGTCGAAGGAGATGGTAGAAGAAGGGCTAGGATAGAGGAGCATCCTCTGACGCTTGACCACCCACCCACTGCTGCCTCAGGTTTGTCAGGGAGGAGAAGACAGACTCCTTCATATGGGCAGTGGCTTTAGCTTCAGATCTCAGGATAACTTCCTGGGGAGTTGGAGTCCACCAGGTGCTAGACTGGTTTGGGGCTGGCTGTTTAAAACCTGCAGAGGCCGAGCACAGTGGCTCACGCCTATAATTCCAGCACTTTGGGAGGCCGAGAGGGGCAGATCACCTGAGGTCGGGAGTTCGAAACCAGCCTGATCAACATGGAGAAACCCCATCTCTATTAAAAATACAAAATTAGCTGAGTGTGTTGGCACATGGCTGTAATCCCAGCTACTCGAGAGGCTGAGACTAGAATATGAGCAGCCTGCCCCTGCTGCAGGCTTTCCTACTGCATGCCCCCAATACTCTCCCTCCAAGCTCCGCCTGGCCAGCTGTTCAAATGTCGCCTCCCCAGACAGGCTTCCCTGAGAACCTAAGCTGAAGTGGCAGCTCTCTCCTCAGCCATTGCTGTCGTTATCATGATCTTGTTCAGTCCCTTTAATTTAAAGATGAAGAAGCTAAGAGGGATAGTGGTGCACCCAAGTCCTTGTTAATGGTAGAGCAATGAAGGTCTGGGTGTTTCTGTGGAATTTACTTGCACTTTTGTTCACTGTGAAGTTGGTGCCGGGATTAGCAGAGTTCTCTACCTCCTCCACTGAGCTCCCTGTTGGAGCCTGAACATACAGTGCCAATATTCTGGGCCCATGTAAGATTTATTTATTTATTTACTTTTTTTTTTTTTTTTTTTTTTTTTTTTGAGACAGAGTCTTGCTCTGTCGCCAGGCATCAGGCTGGCATGCAATGGCGCGATCTTGGCTCACTGCATCCTCTGCCTCCCAGGTTCAAGCAATTCTCCTGCCTCAGCCTCCTGAGTAGCTGGGACTACAGGTGCATGCCACCGTGCCCAGCTAATTTTTGTATGTTTAATAGAGACGAGGTTTCACCATGTTGGCCAGGATGGTCTCGATCTCTTGATCTTGTGATCCGCCCACCTCAGCTTCCCAAAGTGCTGGGATTATAGGCGTGAGCCACCGTGCCTGACTGGAAGATTTGTTATTAAGAAATTTTCTAAAAAGATTCATCAGGGAGGAGACATGGGGAGTCAGAGAAAAGGAGGGAAAGAGGAGCATCTTAAACTGCAAAGATGTTTGGATTGGAAAAGGAGAACTATGAAAAACGTTGCAAAGGGCAAAGAAATAGAAGGAATCTGTGGAAGAAACTGAAGAATCAGATCAATGAAGTGCAATATTGAATCTTGTATGGATCCTGATTTGAACACAACAACTGTGAGAGAAGGAGAGAGAGGGAGACAAAATCAGGGACCTTTAACCGGGGAATGGTTAATTGGTAGTATTAAAGATTTTTGTGGGGTGGGTATGTGGGATGTTAATTTAAGTAAAAGGTCCTTCTCTTTTAGAAATAAGTGTTGATGTATTAATGGATGATATAATATGATGCTTTTTTTCTTCAAAATAAGTAAGCCAGCCTTGGGGGGAGTATAGTGAAATAGGATTGAATAGTTGAAGCTGTATCGTGAGTACTTGAGGATTACGTACCTATCATAAAACATTTCCAAGTAAAACATTTTAAAAACCTGAAAGTTGATCAGTTGCAGTACATCACAAACCTCTTTGCAACGTAAAATAATTAAGAAAGAAACAGTGTGAGAAATTTGCCAACTTTTTAATCTTATCTTAAAGAATCTTCCAAATGTAGCAGACGTTTCCCAGTTTCCCTGGCAAAGGCCCTTTGCCCTGTGTGACAAGCGGATATGGAAACAGGAGCTCGAGGAAGCTCACCCTTGCCAGCACGGCAGGGATGCTCCCAATCCTCATGCACCTGGTCCCAGGTTCCGCCAGGTATGACCCTCTCTGTGCCAGCAGAGAACTCATAGTGTCCCTGCAGAGCTGATGGGAGAGTCTTCCTTCCTCAGCCTCCTCCATCTCTCCTGTACCCTTCCAGAAATGATCTGTGGACCAACCTATCTTTTTTGGCAAATGTTTTATTCTCTAGATAATATACAAATTTTAAACAGTCATAGAAAGATGAGCCTATAATGCAAAAGAGATTTCTCTTCCAACAACCCCTTTCTGGAACCACTTGAGTGTAGTGACATATTGATGCTCTGCTGCCCTGGAATTCTCAGTGTGTGCTTCCCGCAACGAGGAACCTTCTCTTACATAATCACAAGAGAGCCTTTGATATCCGGAAATTAACATGGATACATTGCTACCTTCTAGTGCTCAGACCCCAGTCGGATTTCTCCTGTTCTTCCTGGAATGTCCTTTAAAAGCAAAAGGATGTAGTTCAGAAACATCCTCAGTTTTTCCTTGATGGCCCTGGTTTTCCTTAATACTTTTGAGGATGTCAGGCTGTTTTCTAGAAGATTCCTCAATTTTGGTTTGCCTGAGATTTTCTCAAGATTAGACTCTGGTTGTGCATTGTTGGCAGCAGCGTCACAGAATTGCTGTGTTCTAGCGTTTCCCATCTGGTGGTCCGGATTTTGAGCTGTTCTACTATTAACTTGTAGTTTGCTGTGCCTTATTCAGTGGCCTATATTCCAGTGCTCTCATTACTTTGATACTTACGTTGCTACTCTTCTGGCTGAGAGGAGCTGTTTTCTCTGTGCTGTCATTCTTTGAGTACTTCCTTACTTTCTAGCCTATGTTGTAGGTTCACCTTTTTTTTTTTTTTTTTTTTTGAGGCAGAGTTTCACTCTTGTTGCCCAGGCTGGAGTGCAATGGTGCCATAGCAACTCACTGCAACCTCTGCCTCCTGGGTGCAAGCAGTTCTCCTGCCTCAGCCACCTGAGTATCAGAGATTACAGGCATGCGCCACCATCCCCAGCTGATTTTGCATTTTTAGTAGAGACGGGGTTTCACCACGTTGGTCAGGCTGGTCTCAAACTCCTGACCTCGGGTGATCTACCTGCCTCAGCCTCCCAAAGTGCTGGGATTACAGACGTGAGCCACTCACTGTGCCCAGACTCTAGGTTCATCTCATACCTTCCTTGCCCCAGCAGGGGAACCAGCCATTTCTCTAAGGAGTCATGTTTTTTTTTTTTGGACACTGGGATGTAGAAACCAAAATCTGGGCTTAAGGTGTGCTCATTGCTTATTGGGGAGTCACTGTCCCAAGATGCTCAAAAAGGGGTTAGTTACATCTTTACACATGTGAGTTCCAACTGATGCCTTCAATTCTCATTCAGCTCCACAAGGTTCATTCTAGTTTTCTCCCTTTCCACAATTAAATGGCTTCTCCAATAAGCAAAACTCTGGTGCTCATTATCCATCATAACTTTACTTATTTGGTCAATTGGCATGTATGTAACCAATCTCTCCTTCCTGACCGTACCTCCTCCCATGTGGGTGCCCTCCTTGTTGTGCTTGGCTTGGACATGCATGCTGGGCTGCTGTTTCACATGGCCCCTTCCTCACCCTGCTGGGTCGGGTTGGACACCCTACTCAATGACACCATGGCCTCCCCTTCCTATGTGATTGCCTGCCTTGCTCTGGCTCATGTTAAGACTTCAGGAACGGACTGCTTGGAAAGGAAGGTTTTTTTTTTAGGCATACATAAAAAGGATCATAGTACACATGTTGTCTTTTCACATGCTCTTGAAATTTTTAACCTTATGAGGTCTCATGGGCATCTTACTAAGTAATACATGTAGACTGATCTTATTGCTTAATGATTGCCTTGAACCATTCAGTAAATATTTTCCTGAGCACTTGTTCTGTGCTATATATTGTTCTAAACTCTTTGAATTTATCAGCAAAACATACAGACAGAAATCGGTCTTTATGGAGATTGCATTCTAGCAGGGGAGACAGAAAAACAATGAACATAACAAATAGTAAATCTTATAGCATGGCAGAAGGTGATAAACAGGCTGGATCAAAGTACCGCAACGAATGAGGTAACTGGAGGGCAATTAACAATGCATTGGTCAGGGTAGGCATTTATGGAAAAGGCTTTGGGCAAACAATGGAAGGAAATGTGGCTGTGGAGGAAGAGCATTCTGGGAAAAGATCGTTAACAGCTCGTGCTGGAGTGGGAGCCACAGAAATACGGCCAATGTGCCTGGACCAGGCTGAGCAAGAAGGAAAGTACAGAAGGTTCAGTGTGGTCAAGCAGGCCGGGTCATGTCGGTCTTGGTAGCACATTTATTTTTCCCCAATTTTTTGTCATTTCCTTTTTAACCCAGGGAAATATATTCATTTTAATGTACTTTCTTTTAATTTTACTATTTATTTATTTATTCATTTATTTATTTATTTAGAGATGGAGTCTCCCTCTGTTGCCCAGGCTGGAGTGCAGTGGCGCAATCTCACTGCAACCTCCACTTCCTGGGTTCAAGTGATTCTCCTGCCTCAGCCCCCCGAGTAGCTGGGACTACAGGCGTGCGCTACCATGCCCAGCTAATTTTTGTATTTTTGTAGACATGGATTTTCACCGTGTTGATCAGGCTGATATCAAACTCCTGGCCTCAGGTGATCTGCCCACCTTGGCCTCCCAAAGTGCTGGGATTATAGGCGTGAGCCATCACGCTGGCCTTTTTTTCATGGCACTTTCATCTGATGACTTTGCCCTGGCCCCACTTTTTCTTGATCTTTCTTAACATCTCCATAGACGTTCTGGTGGCTTGATGAGTGAGACGCTGGACTGAATCTGCTCATCCTCCTGGGCACCTTCTATCTGACCTTTCTTCAGTTTTCTCCAGCTCATCTTCTTCCCTCCCTTGGTGTTGGCTTTGTCCTTTCATTTGCTTTTTTACCTTTCTCAGCACATTCTGCCGTTCAGAACTTGAGCACCGCCCTCTGCCCCTGTCCTGCTTACTCCCTGCTGCTCTGGAGCAGGTATCGCTTTAAGTGCTAAGTAGTTGCTAATTTCATCATCAGTAACAATCATAAGCAGTGGGTACTATTATTTCCTCCACTTTGTGAATGAAGAAACTGGAGTGCTCCAGTCACACAGCTAGGAGGTGCTGGGGCTCAATCCTGGACTGTCAGACTCCAGCATCAGCCCTCATTTGATGGACACATGGCTACATCTGACCTGACCCTCTCCTGAGCTTCAGCCCAGCTGCTCCAGTTCCTAAGAGATGTTGATGAAGTTTCTATGGACACATAACAGAGTGCCCCAAACTCTATGTCTTAAAACAACACATGTCTGGGCACAGTGGCTCATGCCTGTAATCTCAGCACTTTGGAAGGCTGAGGTGGGCGGATTACCTGAGATTGGGGGTTCGATACCAGCTAGACCAACTTGGAGAAACCCCGCCTCTACTAAAAATACAAAAATAGCTGGGCATGGTGGTGCGTGCCTGTAACCCAGCTACTTGGAGGCTAAGGCAGGAGAATCACTTGAACCCAGGAGACAGAGCTTGCAGTGAGCCGAGATCGCGCCATTGCCCTCCAGCCTGGGCAACAAGAGCGAAACTCTATCTCCAAACAAAAACAAAAACACAAACTTTGTGTCTGACAGTTCCATGAATCAGGAGTTTGGGCTCAGCTTATGAGATCTCACAAGCCTTCAGTCAAGGTGTTGGTTTGGCTTCGTCCTCATCCAGAGGCTGGGAAGAAACTGCCTCCAGGCTTGCTCAGCTTGTTGACAGAATTTATTTTCTTGCAGATGTGGGACTGAGAGGAGATCCCTGGCTTCTTACTGGCTGTCAGCTGGAGGTCACCTCAGCACTCAGAGGTCACTCGCACTCCCTGTAGACACCCACAGTTCTTGCTACACAGCCCCTCCATGGGCAGTTCGAACATGGCAATTTTCCTTTCTTTTCTTTTTTTTTTTTTGGAGTTGACCCCTTCCTCTACCACTGGAAAGCAGCTTTATTGCTAAAAAGCAATCCATTTATTTAGACATTCTCTTCCTGGGGAACTAAGTTTTTCCACTGCTGTGACACCACTCCTATTTTTTCACTTTTAGTCTTCAAACGCTTTTTATTACTGTTATTTTAAGTTCTGGGATACATGTGCAGAACGTGCAGGTTTGTTACATAGGTATACATGTGCCATCATGGTTTGCTGTACCCATCATCTACATCAGGAAAGGTAGATGATGATTCTCCAACCTCATCTACATCAGGCATTTCTCCTATTGCTATTCCTCCCTTTGCCCCTACCCCCTGACAGGCCCGGATGTGTGATGTTCCCCTCCCTGTGTCCATGTGTTCTCATTGTTCAACTCCCACTTATGAGTGAGAACATGGTGTTGCCAAACGCTTTTTTCAGGAGACTCCGCATCACTGTCTCTGTTCCTCCTGCTTTATCCTCTCCAATGAGAAGATCCACTGTCTCTTCCACTGTGAGCCTTCTGCTTTTCTTCCATGATTTTTCCCCATTCAGCTGGAGTTCACCTTTGTAGAACGCATCTTCCATCTTGTTTCTTCCACGATTGAGGCCTGTTTTCAGCACACCATAGTACCGGAAAGACTGCCCTGCTTTTTCCAGGTCTTGATAGTCTTTGACTGTAGTAGGGTCATCCTCGAGTGCCTCTTCCTGCTCACTCATCTCATCGTGATCGCTTTCCTCATCAGAGTCCTCTTCATCTTCTACTTTTTGCAGTGACTTTTTAGTATATCTTTTAGAACTTACCTAACTTTCAAGTCCTACGGAAAATGGAAAAATATATTCTAGAGATATTAAAAGCCCTGGGAGTTTCAGTGAGAAAATATTATGGAAAAGTCTTTTATAATTTGGTGCACATAACTTGGTACTAGATAAATACAGGTATCCATTCCAGGAAGTACAGAGTTTGTGTGACGAAGGTGTCCCTCAGAGAACACTCCAGAGTCCAATCCAGATGCCTGGTTTTCTTAAAACACCAGCCAGCAATTTGACACTAGTCATAGCCATGGCGCTTCTGACCTTTCTTTCATTGTTGTTGTTTTGAGACAGAGGCTTGCTCCATGGTCCAGGCTGGAGTGCAGTGGTGTGATCTCAGCTCACTGCAACCTCTGCCTCCCAGGCTCCAGCGATCCTCATGCCTCAGCCTCCCGAGTAGCCAGGACTATAGGCATGCGCCACCATGCCTGGCCAGCTTTTTGTATTTTTAGTAGAGACAGGATTTCATCATGTTGGCCCGGCTGGTCTTGAACTCCTGAGCTCGGCGATTTGCTTTTTCAAGGCGCAGCTGGCTTAGATGAAGTCTTACATAATGAACTATAATCCATGGAGTGACACCCCATCGTTTTTGTCACGTCCTGGCCACATTCAAGGGAAGGGGTTATACAAGAACATAGATCACTAAGAATCGACCACTTTAGGATGTGCCCTCTGCAAGGTGGCCTGCCAGCCTTGGAAGTTCAACTTGAAACCCGAACTCACTGTTTCCCTCTTCCAACTTCCTCATCTGTATTAGCATCACCTCCAGTCTTCCAGCCACCAGCTTTTTAGTCTGTTAGCACTGACACTTCTTTTTCTTTGTCATTTTCAGCACCCTTGCACTTACAAAGTACTCTCAAATTTTCTTTAGCATATTCTTTGTAAACCATCTTCCTAAACGCTGTGTATCTCTCACTGTCTTTATCTCTGTCTCTCTGTGTGTCTCTAACACACATACACTTTCTCTCTCTCTCACTCTCACTCTTTCAAGTCCGTCTGGTCTGAATTTCTCCCAGAGTCCAGTGCCTGGTGTCGGTTTGTCCACCCTTTTCTCTATAAGCAAATTGCCTCACTTCCGCATTTCTGCGTGTTGGTTCGGAGCTTGTCTCTCCTTCCCAGGACATCCTCGGCCACGTCTCCCGTTAATCCTCTCAAGCCTCCGCGTTTGCTCTTTCTCTGAACTGCAGACTCCGGTCCACTTAAGCCTGGTGCATTCTTTACGTTAGAATCATCAAGGTCACTGGAACTGTCAGCGTGTATAGACTTGGCTCATTTCCCTGTATGCAGTATGTGTATATATATCCATAAAAGTAAGGCAGGGTGAATTATCTGAATTTAAAAATTCATGAGAAAAATATGATAATACTAAATCAAACATGCTGCTGTTTGGCAGCGGAGTCGCCAAGCCCTCCTGTCCCCGTGGCTGGCTGTGCCGGTGGCTGGGCAGCCTGGTGTTAGCCAGGGTGATGGATGGTGCTGTGGCAGGCCTGCGGCTCTGGGCCTGATTCATGCTGGCCTCGGAGCGGCAGATCGCTCCACAGGATGACGCAGATGCCGGGGCCTGTCCTAGCGTGTGGCCTGGGCCATGTGCATCCTGAGTGAACCTTTTTTTTCCCTTTGAAAATCTCATTTTGGCTTCTTAGCTTACTTAATTGACTGCCGGATGGATTAGGTGCTGCTTAATGATGTCTGAAGCTCACAAGGACTGTTTTGATGGACTCTTGAGCTGGTTTGGCTGTGTCCCCACCCAAATATCATCTTGAATTGTAGCTCCCATAATTCCTACATGTTGTGGAAGGGACTGGTGGGAGGTAATTGAATCATGGAGGTGGTTTCCCTGATACTGCCCTCGTGGTAGGGAGTAAGTCTCGCGAGATCTGATGGTTTGATAAGGGAAAACCGCTTTCCCTTGCCTGACACCAAAGGAAGAGGTGCAGTTCACCATCTGCCATGATTGTGAGGCCTCCCCAGCCACGTGGAACCGAGTTCATTACACTTTTTTCTTTTTCTTTCTTTCTTTTTGTTTTGTTTTGAGACAGAGTCTCACTCTGTCACCCAGACTGGAGTGCAGTGGCGTAATCTTGGCTCACTGCAACCTCCGCCTCCCGTGTTCAAGCAATTCTCCTGCCTTAACCTCCCGAGTAGCTGGGATTACAGGCAGCTATGACCACACCTGGCTAATTTTTTGTATTTTTAGTAGAGACAGTGTTCCACCATGTTAGTCTGGATGGTATTAATCTCCTGACCTGGTGACCCACCTGCCTTGGCCTCCCAAAGTGTTGGGATTACAGGCATGAGCCACTGGGCCCAGCCTACACTTTTTTCTTATAAATTACTCAGTCTCAGGTATGTCTTTATCGGCAACTTAAAAATGGACTGATACAACTCTCAAGGAGGGAGGAGCGCCCTCCTGTCCCCCCGGTGCCTCTGTGGGTCAATGCTCCTCTTCAGCAAGCTCCTTTGAGTATGTGCTCTGCATTTGCCCAGGCCCAGGAAAGCAGAGTCCAGGGAGAAGGCACCTGCTCTGCCTTGAAGAATCTCAGATCTGGGTGGGAAGCAGGGCGCCCAGGGGCAAGAGCGACACTTCCTAACTATACAGCCGCCAGGGGAGCCGCCACCATTAAACAGGACCTGCTTCTTGGAGAAAGTCAAGGAAACATTCCAAGAAAACATCTTGGACTTGCTTCTCTTTGGAATAGGAGAGAGGCACTATTGTTTCTGTAGGGAAGTTGGATGGGGCCTCTCCGAAAAGAGGTAATTTGGAGGATTCCAGTTATGATAGGATACAGCGTTGTCTTGTATATTCTGGGATGAAGGGAAATTGCATCTTGCCTTTGTCCAGTACCAGGCCGTGGGGAAATGGGTAGCAGTGCCTTTGGGGCCGAGAGGCATGTTTTCTGCAGCCGCATGATTCACGAGCAGCTCCTTCCATCATCCCTTCTATTCTGCTGGGAGGGAAGAGCAAGGCTGGCTATGTGGATGCTGTCTGACTGTCGGCCTGGCTGCCCGAAGGAAGTCTCCCAGGCCCTCTGGCCTTCCTCTCACCCAACCTACCAGGCATTTGCTTTTCCCCCTTATTCAATTAGGCCTCAGTGTGAACATTTTCTGCCTAGGCTTGGTCAATCTGCCGGGACCTCTCTTGGTACTTGGCATAGTCAGTTGTGTGACTGCAAACCCAGGCCTACCCTGGGTAGAAAGAAAAGGGGCTGGTGACAGTGCCAGGAAGATTTCTCTGTGGAAGTGGCTGGTGTTTTTCTGGGTGGAAACTTTATGGAGTGAACAAGCTTTTTTTTTTTTTTTTTTTTTTTGAGGCGGAGTTTCGCTCTTGTTACCCAGGCTGGAGTACAATGGCGCGATCTCGGCTCACTGCAACCTCCGCCTCCTGGGTTCAAGCAATTCTCCTGCCTCAGCCTCCTGAGTAGCTGGGATTACAGGCATGCACCACCATGCCCAGGTAATTTTTTGTATTTTTAGTAGAGACGGGGTTTCACCATGTTGACCAGGATGGTCTCGATCTCTTGACCTCGTGATCCACCCGCCTCGGCCTCCCAAAGTGCTGGGATTACAGGCTTGAGCCACCGCACCCGGCCTGCGAACAAGCATTTAATTAAAAAATAGGCTGGGCACAGTGGCTTACACCTGTAATCCCGGCACTTTGGGAGGCCGAGGCGGGCAGATCACCTGAGATCAGGAGTTTGAGACCAGCCTGACCAACATGATGAAACCCCGTCTCTACTAAAAATAAAAAATTAGCCAGGTGCGGTCGCACATGCCTGTAATCCCAGCTACTCGGGAGGCTGAGGCAGGAGAATCGCTTGAACCCAGAAAGTGTAGGTTGTAGTGAGCCAAGATTGTGTCACTGCACTCCAGCCTGGGAGATAGAGCAAGACTCCATCTAAAAAAGAAAAGAAAAAGAAAAAACAAAACAAAAAGAATTATGATGAATTTTTTAGAGTACCTAGTACGTGTCTGGTATTGGGCTAATTCCTTAGTAGCTATTACTTCTTTCTCATCTCATAACTATCCTGGCCAGCCATGGTGGCTCACATCTGTGGTCCCTGCACTTTGGGAAACAGCAGTATGAGGGTCACTTGAGTCCAGGAGTTCAAGACCAGCCTGAGCAATGTGGTAGAAACCCATCTTTACAAAAAATACAAAATTAGCTGGATGTGGTGGTGTGTGCCTGTAGTCCCAGCTACTTGGGAGGCTGAGGTGGGAGGATCACCTGAGCCTAGAAAGTTGAGGCTGCAGTGAGCCATGATGGTGACACTGCACTCAGGCCTGGGTGACAGAGTGACCCTGTCTCAGAAAAAAAAAAACCCAAACCAATTCCAGCAAGTGGGTGCTGTTGTATTTGCTATTGCAAATGGGGAAACTGAGGTTGGGAAAGGTCAAGTACCCAGGCCACAGGGACTTTCAGAAGTAGATGCCAGGGGACTCCACTTGGTAGAGCTGGATTTTCTGACCCCAAACCCATGCCTATAATTTGGGAATTTGCCGTCCTGTCTTACAGCGGTTCTGGGAGCTGCCACAGTTCTGATTGTGGAGCCTTGAGTGACAGAACTTGCAGCCCTAGGTCTTTGGTGGAGTTGGGAAGGAATATTTGTAAGATTCCTCCATGCTCAGCACCTTCTTTGGGTTTCTCCAAGTTGCACTTTTTTGTTTGTTTGTTTGTTTTGTTTTGTTTTTTTGAGACAGTCTCACTCTGTCACCAGGCTGGAGTGTAGTGGTGGGATCTCAGCTCACTGCCACTTCCACCTCCTAGGTGCAAGTGATTCTTCTGCCTCAGCCTCCCGAGTAGCTGGGACTACAGGCATGTGACACCACACCCAACTAATTGTTGTATTTTTAGTAGAGACGGGGTTTCACCATGATGGCCAGGATGGTCTCGAGCTCTTGACCTTGTGATTTACCCACCTCTGCCTCTCAAAGTGCTGGGATTACAGGCGTGAGCCGCTGCACCTGGCCTCCGAGTTGCACTGCTAATTTAGATTCTGTCCTCTAATCTTGGTCAGTGTAGATGTTTTAGGAGTGACCAGTGTTCCTCATGTGTTTTTGTTGAGGCCTGCTACACAAAGAGTGCTGTGATGGTTAATTTTGTGTCAACTTGACTGGGCCACAAGGTGCCCGGATAGCTGGTCACATGTTCTGGTTGTTTCTGTGAAGGTGTTTTGGATGAGATGAACCTTGAAAGTGATAGACTGAGTGAAACAGATTGGCCTCTGTCTCATGTGGGTGGGCCTCCTCCATTCACCTGAAGGCCTGAATAGAACAAAAGTCTGGCTGTACCCCTGAGTGAGGGGACTTTCTCCTGCCTGACTGTCTTTGGAGCTGGGACGTCATTTTTTCCCTCCTGCTTTCGTCCGTGGACTGGAACTCCACTGTGGCTCTACTAGTTCCTCCAGTTTGCCAACTGCACATCATCAGGTATGTTAACTTCCATAATTGCATGAGTCAATGCCTTACAATAAATTTCTTCATGCAGATACATGTATGTGTGTTGTGTAGGAATGTGTGTATGGATGCGTTCTGTTTCTCCTGAGAACCCTGACTAGCACCAACATTCATCCCTGTCACTGTCCACCTTATTTCTCAGGCTGGCAGGCATCTGACCAACATTCCTGCAGGTGCTGCAGGGAAACACGTGAGCCGCAGTCTCTTCCCTTCCATTTGCTTCTGCCCCTCTTTTGAGATGGAGTCTTGCTCTGTTGCCCAGGCTGGAGTGCAGTGGTGCGATCTTGGCACCCTGCAGCCTCCACCTCCTGGGTTCAACTGGGTTCAACCAGTTCTCCTGGCTCAGCCTCCCACGTAGCTGGGATTATAGGCGTGTGCCACCATGCCCGGCTAATCGTTTTGTATTTTTAGTAGAGACGGGGTTTCACCATGTTGGCCAGGCTGGTGTCGAACCCCTGACCTCAAGTGATCTGCCTGTCTTGGCCTCCCAAAGTGAAAGTGCTGGAATTACAGGCATGAGCCACCACGCCTGGCGCTTTTGCCCTCTTATCTCTGAACTCACAGCTGAGTTTTGAACACATTCAGATCATTCTCACCTTCTTCCTCCTGTATTCTAATTTATTGATCTTAGGAGAATTTCTTTTCCTTTTCTCTACTTTCTCCATGTTTCTTTCCTTTTTTCCTTTTGCTTTTCTTCTTTTTTTTTCTTTCTTTCTTGAGATAGGGTGTCTCTCTGTTGCCTAGGCTGGAATGCAGTGGTGCGAACACAACTTACTGCAGGCTTGACCTTCTTGTGCTCAAGCAATCCTCCCACCTCAGCCTCCTGAGAGCTGGGACCACAGGTGCACATCACTACAGCCGGCTAATTAAAAAAAAAAATCCCAGTTGCCAGCAGCCATAGTAAAATAAATAAAGAAAAATTTTGTAGAGTTGGGATTTCCCTTTGTTGTGTAGGCTGGTCTCGAACTCCTGGGTTCAAGTGATCCTCCTGCCTCAGCCTCCCAGAGTACTAGGATTACAGACATGAACTACTGCCTGGCCTACTTTTACATCTGTCTTATTATCCTACCCTATCCTGTCCTACCTTAAGGCCCACAGTGGCTGGAATAATTGTCGTTCATAGGGGTAAGAATAATACTGATATCATTTGTCTTAGCACAAAATCCCTCGTAGTAAACAAAACTAATGGGTTTGCAAACCAGAATTTCCAAGAATGTCTCCAGCCACCCTACTTTCTTCGAAGTAAGTCTTCTTTTCTTTAAGATGAATAAAATGTTTCTGTTGGAACTTTACTGTTTTGCTTTTACTGCAAGATTTGCACCTTTTCCGTGCTTAGCATTTGTTTACACTAAAGATGTGCAGCACATGGATGACATTTTGCACGAGAAGGCTATGGTGGGTTGGCTGAGGGTAGCCCAGCCGCTGCCGCTGTGGCTAGAGATCTTCCTTGTTCCATTTCCTGTCTGTGGTGAGTGAACATCTCCCGTCGTCACGTCAGAGGCATGTGCTTTGTATTTCTTTTCTGTTTTCTTTGCCTTCTCTACATCTTTCTCATTCACACTTCATTACTCCCTGGCCTTCGCTCAGTAGTGCCCATAAATGTTGACCTTGCAGTCCACCACGAAAACCAGTGTGTAAGGTTTCACTGGAAGCTCAGCGTGCTCTCTGAAAGTGATCACCCCTCATTCTTAGCACGAGACAGATGGAATTATGCATGCCGCCCGCTCCCTGTGCTTCTGGAATGGCTGTTTGGGTCATGAAGCATGATGTAACCACAACTTACATGCGTATCTTCAGTAGAAAGCAACTGGAACTTGGTTCTATTTTTCAGCTGCAGAAATTTCAGCCAATGGTAGGGTTAGTTGAAAAACAAACACACACAGTCCTCAAAAGACCAAAGCAAAACCGTGAAAGCAACCTTCCCAAAACCGGAACGTTAAAATACAGCCAACAAAAACCCCAATCTCTCCTTATTGTCTCTCCCCGCCTCCTCGCCCTGGCCGTATTCACGTCCCTGAGTCAGAGATGGCTGTTAAAATTTAATGGGTATAGTCTGATGCAGGAAGCAATAGATGAGAGTCTTGAATCAACTCTTGAAGTTTACAAGGATTTGGGATCTCCTGGATCTCTTGATAAAGAGAACAGGTCTTTGGATACTGCCTGCAGTTTTAAGTGCCTGAAATTTCTGCAGGGTAGGCAGCGAGAGGTGAGCATTTGGGATGATAGAATTCTATTCAGTTACCAGTGGGCTGTGTGTCTGTTAATTGGAATTATAGATGACATCCAGAATGGGAAGGGGGAAATATAACTTCTCCTGGATTTACCAGATGATTTTCCACAAAGTTTGGAACTTATGTAAAAGCGTCTTTTGGAGTGAGCATTGCCTCTCTTTCAGCACAACCAGAGGGAATGTCATACAGAAGAACAGTGGTTAAAGAACATTCTGGGTCAGGCGCAGTGGCTCATGCCTGTAATCCCAGCACTTGGGGAGGCCGAGGCAAGCGGATCATGAGGTCAGGAGTTAGAGACCAGCCTCGCCAATATGGTGAAACCCCTTTTCTACTAAAAATACAAAACTTAGCTGGGGCATGGTGGCACACACCTATAATCCCGGCTACTCGGGAGGCTGAAGCAGAAAAATTGCTTGAACCCGGGAGGCAGAAGTTACAGTGAGCCAGGATTGCACCACTGCACTGTAGCCTGGGCAAAAGAGCGAGACTCCATCTCAAAAAAAAACAAAGAACATCTGGAAGACACACATATTAAACAGAGTAAGCATTACAGAAGATTGAAGCCGGCAGGGGCACAGTAATAAAACGAGCCTGGTTTCTTATTTTATACATTTAAAAGCAAAACCTGAGGCCTTGGAGTTTCCATGTATTGCTCAGAGTCAGGATTCACTCATCACTATAGACTGTTTCTCACATTAGTCTGTGACAGTTGATGTTGTATCTCATAGGCTAGGAGACATTTCCCACAGAAACTTTATCTACTTGTTACTGGTCATAAAATTACCGATAGCAAAAGCAGAAGTTGTCTTTGCCTTCTCTTATTTCTTAGAAAAGTTTGCTGACTTTTTTGTTAATTGTCACTTATTTAATGGGAGACTGCGTTTTTTTGGATATTGGATCATTATTTGCTGAGGTCCTGATAATTAGTCCAGTCTCATTTCCCTCAAGTTGACAATTTGTGCTTCATTCCTTATGGGGAATGTAAGTATGAAATTAATATTGTAGCAATTAGTCATCTATCCCTCGTTTTTTTCTAGTAAAGTCTCAGAGTACAAACATGAAATTCATCAGATCAAACCCCTTATGCTTTAAAAACCATGGTGGCATTCTAGATATTTCTCCCCGCCTTTGAAATAGAGTGCAATAAGGCATTTAGCAGAAATTTTTAGTAGAGATTTACTGATTTATTTTTAAATCAGGAAGCTGTATTTCTCAGCAGCTGTTTTCTTGTGTGGTTGCTGGCTGACTCAGCGCCACGCTGTGAACAACAGAAAAGCCGGTGCGAATTCTGTATTTTAGTGCCTCCACTTAAGACTGCATTAAAGTTGTTTGATAACTGCTGCTGTAATTTCCGTGGGACAGCTTATCTTTAATGCTGTTCATATAAACACAGGTCCTGCTGCTGGGAGCCACAGAGGTTAGGATTGATTTTCATGACATTTTTTACTTAATGAAATCTCATCAATTTCTATCCTCCTGGATATTTTAATTTGAGACCAAGGAGGGTCTGAGGATGAAGTGCAGCTTTGCTTTGGCTTTTGAGAGGCTGCCTCCCATGAGGTTGAGCTTTTGTGAAACATGTTCTAAATGACTTGAATGGAAGCCAGCTCTGTCTGATGTTTTACATTATGTAACCAGTCAGATTTATGTTGCGTACAGTGAATTTCAAATCCCTGTTTTTAGGGATTTGCAGGAGGGATAGGGATGCCCTGAGCTTGAGAATGAAAACTTGGAAAGCCACAATAGTTTAGGGCTCATTATAGAAACCATGGCTATAACATACGATTTTTTTTTTTTTTTTTTTTTTGAGAGGGAGTTTTGCCCTTGTTACCCAGGCTGGAGTGCAATGGCGCCATCTCAGCTCACCGCAACCTCCGCCTCCTGGGTTCAGGCAATTCTCCTGCCTCAGCCTCCTGAGTAGCTGGGATTACAGGCACGCGCCACCATGCCCAGCTAATTTTTTGTATTTTTAGTAGAGACGGGGTTTCACCATGTTGACCAGGATGGTCTCGATCTCTTGACCTCGTGATCCACACACCTCGGCCTCCCAAAGTGCTGGGATTACAGGCGTGAACCACCGCGCCCGGCTAAAATATGATTCTTTTTGCCTCGAATAACCATCCGAAATTATATTTCAGACACTAAGAGATTCATCGCTGATAGACCACAGGAGTGAGTGGTGGTGGTGGGTGAGGTGAGATTTCGTACATGAGGGCATTTAAACTGCTCCTTGATGGTCAAAGAGGGCTTCAACAGGCAGATTTGCAAGGAAGGCAAGAGAGGCTATAACCGGGAGAATGCATCAAAGAAACATTAACTCTTAGCTCCATATGATAACTTTTAAAAAACCATTTAAAAAAATGAGATCTTTCCTTAAAAGGAAAAGAATTATACCAGTGACATATAGCAGCATGGTCCATAACTCTGAACCCAATTCTATAAAGCATTTTGGGTTACGGGCGCATCTCTACCATAATTGTCTTGTGGGAAGAGTTTGCCTCCTCCACTTCCCATGCTTTTCTTTTTTTTTCTTTTTTTTTTTTTTTCTAATATCTGGGGAGCTGGCCCTGAAATGTCTGTTCATTATTTCTTGTCTGTTACTAGAGGGTTTAGTTATTCCCAGTGACCAAAAGCAGCTGGGGAGTCCGACAGGCCTGGCCATGTCCCACGTTGGGCACTTCTGTAACCCATTCCTTTCTATCCACTTTTCCCTTTGCTTTTTTCAGAGTTAAAAGTTGTAAAATGAAACTCTACAGTCCAAGGTTTCTCTTTTTTTTTTTTTTTTTTTTTTTTGAGAATGGAGTCTTGCTCTGTTGCCAGGCTGGAGTGCCCTGGCACGGTCTTGGGTCGCTGCAACCTCTGCCTCCTGGGTTCCAGCCATTCTTCCGCCTCAGCCTCCCAAGTGCCTGGGACTGCAGGCATGCACAACCATGCCCGGCTAATTGTTTTATATTTTTAGCAGAGGCGGCCATGTTGACCAGGATGGTCTCGATCTCCTGACCTCGTGATCTGCCTGCTTGGGCCTCCCAGAGTGCTGGGATTACACGTGTGAGTCACTGCATCCAGCCAGGTTTCTCTCCTACGCTTTCTGCAGAAATTGCTCCAAGGCAGTTCATAGTTGCTTTCCATCCTGGGTAACATGGATGTAGGAGCGGCATTGCAATTTCGTATTTAATACAGTAGCTCATTGAAACACTGGATCCAGTCTGACCAGTCGTTGGGGACTTCTTCAGGTCCTGGCGGTCCCAGATTTGCCTACTTGACCTGGTGCATGGTCTTTCTCCTTCCTCAGCTTATTTTTCCTTCTAAATCTTAATAAGCTTGTTAAATATAGAATTCCAGAGCCCTACCTTGACAGTAATTCCCTCCTTGATGAAACCGTAGTCAGGCTTCTCTGAGCCCTGTTCTCGGCTCGGCTGTGACCCTGGCCCCCTCCTCTCTTTGGCCTGTGCAGTCAGCCTTAGCAAAGAATCCTGCTAGGTTATCCTCTCATTCCTGATATCTGACCACCCTTGATAACCTGATCAGGTTCCTCATTTTCCACCTTTGATGTGTAAGTCCTTGGCTGTATTTAGTAAGAATTCTATTAGGCCAGTTTCGTTTTCACACGATTGCGAGAATCTCCTGGCTGGGCGCGGTGGCTCGTGCCTGTAATCCCAGTGCCTTGGGAGTCCAAGGTGGGTGGATCACTTTAGGTCAGGAGTTCAATACCAGCCTGTTCAACATGGTGAAACCGTGTTTCTACTAAAAATATAATAATTATCCGGGTGTGGTGATATGCACCTGTGATCCCAGCTACTCAGGAGGCTGAGGTGGGAGAATCACTTGAGCCCAGGAGGCAGATGTTGCAGTGAGCTGAGATCATGCCACTGCACTCCAGCCTAGGCAACAGAGAGAGACTCTGGCTCAAAGCCAAAAAAAAAAAGAATCTCCCTACTGCTGATGTTTTGTATTGGTAATTGTCCATCCACTGACCCTTTCAACTTTGCTCCTTGGCTGTAGGTTCCCACCTGTCCTTGCTGTGTTTGGAGTTGAACTTGATCTCTTTCCTGTTACAATACCCTTATTTAATACATGTATATGTATATTTGAGATAGGGTCTCACTTCATTGCCCAGGCTGGAGTGTAGTGGCACAGTCTCAGCTCACTGTTACCCCTACCTCTTGGACTCAAATGATCCTCCCACCCTAACCTCCTGAGTAGCTGGGACTCCGGGCATGTGCCACTATACCTGGCTAATTTTCGCATTTTATTTTGTAGAGATGGGGTTTCACCATGCTGCCCAGGCTGGTCTTGAACTCCTGGGCTCAAGTGATCCACCCACCTTTGCCTCCCAAAGTGCTGGGATTATAGGCATGAGCCATCATGTTCAGCCAGTATTTTGTATTAGTCTTCATTACTCTTTTAACAAGTGTCAGAATAATTTTTTTCTTCAGTGACCTCCAGAAATTACTTGCTGTGTCTAAGATAGGAAACCTGTACGTTAGGTAGGGAAGGCTCACTCCTGGAACAAAGTCTGAAATTCCAGTGAACTGCCTTGGAGCAACAAAAGGTTATTTCTTGTCCACATAAAAGTTCTTTAACAAATGGTGATTCCAGGACCCAGGCTCCTTCCGTATTGTGGCTCTGCTATTGCCAACTTGTGCCTTCCAATGTTGCCATATTCCTGGGAGTCAAGTCCTAGAAGGGGAAAGAGCTTGCAGGCTTGTGAGAGGGGCAGACACATCTCTTCCACTCACATTCCTTATTGGCTAGAGTCAAGCCATGCAGCTACATTTAAGAAGAAGGATAGAGTCTGTTGAATACCAGCACATGAATCTGCATTTCAAACAAGTGTCACTTGTGACTTTTATGCAGGGGGATGCTTGGACCACACCTTGGTAAATGCTGTACATAATATTTGCTAAGTGCCCTCCAACCCTAATGGTCTACGATTCTGTTGTGCTGTGACTTTTCACATGGAAAAAGACTAGCATTTCCCTCTAAGATGAAAAGAGAAATTGAATCAGCAATATCACAGTGGATTCTTTCCATATCCTGAGTTCGTAAAAGCAAGGTGACCTGTTAAGACCAGCTAATGAAATAGCCACTGGTACCATAATCATTTTGCTGTGACTCTTCTGCTTTGGGAACCCACTGAGATATTACGTTATGGTGTTTTCTTCCATGATGAGGTGCTAGGAACTAGAATGGGGAGCACAGAAAATGTAAATGCCTGTTTTCCTTCGTAACCAATTAAAGTGGACAGTTTACTACTTCATTTGTCTCTTTCAGTCCATTGGAAATCTACAGATTTTCTTAACCTCTGGGACCAGGACAACCCCAATAGCATCTGTATTAACTTGGCCGTTTGTGCTGTGATTTCTGTTTAAAGGCCAAGAATTTAGGTTTATTTCGTGTCAGGAATTAGGCTATAAGCAGACGTGTGGGGCTCGGGGATGGTGGGGGTCAGCAGTGTGGTTATCAGATTTTCTTAATTCCACTAAGGACTAGGTAAGAAGAAATATTTGGACCTGCATGAGATGTAGTTTGAGCACACTGAAACTATAAGGGAAAGCTAGATGGTGAATACAGTCTTTGAGTGAGACTTTTTCTGAGTTTCTCATTTCTTAACACCTTCAGTTGCAAAGCTGCTGGCAAATAGGACACAAGCTGTTGGATGCTGTTTCGATTGAATATAGTTCTGACATCACACAGTATTAGCTAACATTTGTAGAATACTTCATGATACAGATCTGTATTTGTAGAATACTTAACTGCATATGGCTTTTGTTATTCTCTTATTTCTTCATCCTAACAACACTAGGGGGTATGAGTACTATTTTATCCCTGTTTTACCAAACGAGGGAAATTGAGACACAGAGAGGTTAAATAACGGCAGGTTGCATTGCTGGTGATCAAGACCCCATCGCCAGAAGCGTCAGCCATCCATGGTTTTGTTCCATCTCAGTCTGGTTTGTTCTGCACTAACTGTTATATTCTTAGACAACCTAGTGGTTCTTCGAGAGAGCCCTCCCTCTTTTTTATACATAGATTACATGGTTCAGCAGAAAGTGGTTCTGTTTCCTTTTGTGATAATTATGGTTTCTGGGTTAGCACTCAGTGCTGCCAACTTTTTGAGGATGTGGGTAAAGTCAGTTCTATTTCTTACCAGCCTTTGATGGTGTACAGCATGCTTAGATAGAATAGGAAGCTTATACATATTAATGACTGGTCAACTGTTGTTTCTTCTGGGGATCATTTTGTAGGATGTTACAATCAAATGCATGTTAAAGAATACGTTTGCCGGGCGCGGTGGCTCATGCCTATAATACCAGCACTTTGGGAGGCCAAAGTGGGTGAATCACTTGAAGTTAGGAGTTCGAGACCAGCCTGGTGAACATGGTGAAACACTGTCTCTGCTAAAAATACAAAAATTAGCTGGGCGTGGTTGTACATGCCTGTAATCCCACTACTCAGGAGGCTGAGGCACAAGAGTCGCTTGAACCCAGGAGGCGAAGGTTGCAGTGACCCGAGATCGTGCCACCGCACTCCAGACTGGGTGACAGAGCGAGATGCCATCTCCAAAACAACAAAGAATACCAGGTTTCTGTTATTCTTCTGTGAGTTCAAGGGAAGTTGGTATTGGGTCTGGGTCTCGTGAGTTTGAGTGTAGTTTTAGTTCTTGTTGCCTCCTCTGTTCCTGCTCAGCTGCTTCTGGTGAGGTAGTGGGGATGACAGGCTGCCCTTCCCCAACCTGTGGCAGACATCCCCAGTCAACGGTAGCACTTTCCCCTGCGTGACATCAGGTGATCACTACCAATTGATTATAGTCAGCAATATTAATATAATGAAGCTGAATTCTCACAGCTCTAGTAGGTCTTATCCTTGCTTTATTATCAAATAAGTAATTGATCAATTTAGATGATTGTTTCTCAACAGGGGATGAAACTGCCTTCTAGGAGACCGACAGTTGGCAATGTCTAGAGTTGTTTTTGATTGTCATAATGGGGTTGTGGTGGGTTGCTACTGGCATCCCAGTGGATGGAGGCCAGGGATGCTGTTCACATCCTACAGTGCCCAGAACCTCTCTCTTTCCCTTGCAACAAGGAGTTATTCAGCCCCAAATGTCAGTAGCACTGAGACTGAGACTTCTGACTTTTGGAAGGTTTCTTAACCAGTAGTTGGTAGTGAGAAGTGGGGTACAGAAGAGGGCTTGCGGGAGAGAGCAGGACACGTGCAGGAAAAAGGGGGAAAAGGGTCACATCTTCACAGGCGAGCTATGGTCCGTTTGTGCACAGATCCTTTCATTCTCCCCAGTGCTGTATTTGACAAACAGCACAGAGAGTCAACTCATGGAGAAGATCACAAATATGGCTGGGGGCGGTGGCTCACACTTGTAATCCCATCCCTCTGGGAGGCCGAGGTCAGGAGTGCAAGACTGGCCTGTCCAACATGGCGAAACCCTGTTTCTACTGGAAATACAGAAATTAGCCAGTCGTGGTGGCAGGTACCTGTAATCCCAGCTACTTGGGAGGCTGAGGGAGGTGAATCGCTTGAACCTGGGAGACTGAGGTTACAGTGAGCCCAGATCGTGCCATGCACTCCAGTCTGGGCACCACAGGGAGACTCTGTCTCAAAAAAAAAAAAAAAAAAAGATCACAAAGAGGCAATTATGTATGTGTGGTCTACTAACATGGTCACTTCTTGGGACCTTTTGTTTTCTTGTGCTTAAGGGGTTAGTTAGTAAAAAGTAGTTGGTGAGGGTAGCTACTTCATTCCTGCACCATTATCTTGGAAAGATTAACCTTTTATTTAAAAAGCAAGCTGAGATAATTTTGTGAATGTCCAACTACCAGAAGTGATTTAACTGTTCAAAAACAAAGAAATGGTTAAGTAATGGAATATCCTGTTTATTAGTCTGTTCTCACACTGCTGGGAATACCTGAAATTTGGTGTTTTATAAAGAAAAGAGATTTAATTGGCTTATGATGCACAGACTATACCGGAAGCATGACTGGGAGGCCTCAGGAAGAAGGCAAAGTAGACGAGTCTCACATGGCCAGAGCAGGCAGAAGAGACAGAGCGGGGAGGTGCTATACACTTGGAAACAACCAGATCTTGTGAGAACTCAGTATCATGAGAACAGCAGGGGCGCTGTCTGCCCCCATGATCCAGTCACCCCCCACCAGGCCCTTTCTCCAACACTGGGGATTGTAATTCGACATGAGATTTGGGCGGGAACACAAATCCAAACCATATCACTATATTATGTAGTTTTTTTTCTTTTTTTTGGTGGGGGGACAGAATTTCTCTCTGTCACCAAGGATGAAGTGCAGTGGCTCAATCATGGTTCACTCCAGCCTTGACCTCCCAGAGTTAATTGATCTCCCACCTCAGGCTACCTGAGTAGCTGGGATTACAGGTGCCTGCCACCACGCCCAGCTGATTTTTGTGCTTTTAGTAGAGATGAGTTTCACCATGTTGCCCAGGCTGGTCTTAAACTCCTGGGCTCAAGCAATCCTTAAGATTACAAGTGTGCGCCAGTGTGCTCAGCTATAATTTTTTAGTGACATGGGAGTATATTTAGGATATCATATAGAAAATAAATTAGATCAATAACTATATATAATATGAGCTTAACTTTGATATATTTACATTAAAAATAGATTGGAAAGTCTATAGTTTCAACAATGGAGAATTATTTTCTTCATAATGTGATACTTTACCAAATTTTTTTTTTACAAAGACATTACTTTTGAGTTGAGAAAAATGTAAATATTTCAGAGTTTGCTACAGTGGTGAAGTTTTTTTATTGTATCTTTTTTTATTTTTAGTTCGAGATGGAGTCTCACTCTGTTGCCCAGGCTGGAGTGCAGTGGAGTGATCTCAGTCCACTGCAACCTCTACCTCCCGAGTTAAGTGATTCTCCTGCCTCAGCCTCCCAAATAGCTGGGACTACAGGTGCTCGCCACCACATCCGGCTAATTTTTATATTTTTAGTAGAGATGGGATTTCACCATGTTGGCCAGGATGGTCTCGATCTCTTGACTTCGTGATCTGCCTGCCTCGGCCTCCCAAAGTGCTGGGATTACAGGTGTGAGCCATTGCGCCCAGCCTGCCTGAGACTTTTAACCATAATACTTGATTCATTTACTAAGTAATTAATTAATTCAGTGGTTATTCATTGCATGCCTACTGAGTGCCAGGCCAGAGGTCACTTGCTGGCAAAATCTTCTCCCTGGGACGTTACAGAGAATTGGGGCAGCCAGGCTATTAACACAGAGATCACCACAGTTCTTGTAGTATTGTTTCGTTCTGGAGGGTCACTGCAGGTCTCACCTAGAGCCTGTCCACACACACAGAGCTACTGCATTTGGGAATCAAAAGATGGAAGGAGGGGCCGGGCGCAGTGGCTCAAGCCTATAATCCCAGCACTTTGGGAGGCCGAGGTGTGTGGATCACGAGGTCAACAGATCGAGACCATCCTGGTCAACATGGTGAAACCCCGTCTCTACTAAAAATACAAAAAATTAGCTGGGCATGGTGGTGCGTGCCTGTAATCCCAGCTACTCAGGAGGCTGAGGCAGGAGAATTGCCTGAATCCAGGAGGCGGAGGTTGTAGTGAGCTGAGATCGCACCATTGCACTCCAGCCTGGGTAACGAGCAAAACTCCGTCACCAAAAAAAAAAAAAAAGATGGAAGGAGGAATGAACTATAACTGCAATGAGAACACTCTTGGGGTTAGTTGCAGGGATGGCCTGTTAGGAAGTGAGGAAGTAACAGTTCATTATAAGAGCATGTCTGAATTTTTAAAAGTTCAGCAGTATTGAGAAGAAACCTTTTCATCACTCAACCATGGTCTTCACAGTATTCAAGCATGATGGAATATACAAGTGACCATTTGCCATCAAGAAGCAAATGCTTTAGCACACCCATCTCAAATGGTGGCATGGCTATCTGTTTTGGCTCCGACTTGGGTACCACAGGTTCTGCTTGGGTTCCCTCTGCTTGTGCTGAGACGTAGCAGCTGGGACGCTGGGGCAGATTGCTGGGCTCATCTGTTTGGTTTTCAGTCTGTTAGAGATCAGTGTCCTGTGCGACGTGCCCGTCAGTGTCTGAAAACCGTTTCATAGATTTTGTCCAATTTTTAAATTGTTTCAGGTGGGAGTATAAATCTGGTCCCTGTTACATCATCTTGTCTGGATGAGGAAGTTCTGCAATATATTTTACAGTGCCTTTTTTTTTTCCCTTTAAAAATAGGGATTTAAACACATTTTAAAAAATATTTGGACATTTAGGCCAGGCGTGGTGGCTGTAATCCTAGCACTTCGGGAGGCCAAAGTGGGTGGATCGCTTGAGCTCAAGAGTTTGAGACCAGTCACGGCAACATGGCAAAACCCTGTCTCTAACAAAAATAGAAAAATTAGCGGGGTGTGGTGGCGCCTGCCTGTGGTCCCAGCTACTCTGGAGGCTCAGGTGGGAGGCTCGCTGGAGCCTGGGAGGCAAAGGTTGCAGTGAGCCAAGATCGCACCGCTGCTCTCCATCCTGGGTGACAGAGCGAGACTCCATCTCAAACAACAACAACAACAACAGCAAAATGGACATTTAGAAATATTAAGCTTCATTTATGTGATAAATTCCACATTAAATGTGGAATAACGTATTCCCTGACAATCTGATCATTGTGTCTGTATGAGTACTGAGTTAAGATGTTTTGGAGTATAAGTCAATTACCACCCTCATCTCAAAGGATAATTAAGATCTCTAAGGTACCAAGGAAGGGATCAATCCTTTTTTAAATTTGCTCCCTCTTCTTCTTATGTTCTAAGAATGATTTGAGTTTCCAGAGTTTGGTATGCATTACTGTAGCTTCCAACTAAAAGAATGGATCATAAAACATTATTGCAGTTGTAGTATAAATCACATTATTCCATCTACTTTCAGAAATGTTGTATCTGCAAATGGCATAACTGATGTATTTGTTTTCATTCTCCTTCTACTCAGTTTGCTCAGTCTAATCACCTGAATGATGTTACTTTGGGTTTAAGGCACATTTCAGAAGATTTTGGCCGTAAACAACAAGGCAAATCTAATTCTTCTGTGTAGCTTGAAGTGATACCAATAACTGTAAGTGGCATTGTTCATTCTGGTGAAGCCTTTCTTCTTTTTTAAAGGCCAGGATCAAATCTAGGAAGGCTTGGGTGACTCCCCTGTTCCGAAGAGCTCTGACTCTAGTACCTACTGCTTCAACTGCTTGTTTACCTAGCTTATGTTGTTTTGGGAATGAAATGAGAGAGACTGAAAAGAGAACACAAAAGACGTTTACTTCGATGTTGGATAAAGACATACCCACGTACGTTTTAATCTGTTACATGTTCCCTTGCAGTTTCATTCGGCATTTCTTTATCTATAAGGCACAGAATGTCCTCTCCAATGCCCCTTTATCATTCATCCAGCCACTAGAGTTGTTTTCCAACATGGAGTTCTGATCATTGCCACTCCCCTTTGACGGGAGTGACCACATACAGATTACAGTCTGATCTTTGTGTAACGCCAGCACTTTGGGAGGCCGAGGTGAATCGCGAGGTCAGGAGATCGAGACCATCCTGGCCAATGTGGTGAAATAACATTTCTACTAAAAATACAAAAATTAGCTGGGCGTGGTGGCATGTGCCTGTAGTCCCAGCTACTTGGGAGGCTGAGGCAGGAGAATTGCTTGAACCCAGAGGTGGAGGTTGCAGTGAGCTGAGATTGTGCCATTGCACTCCAGCCTGGTGACAGAATGAGACTCTATCTCAGAAAAAAAAAAAAAAAAGTGTACGGAAGGGCATTTGGGACAATGATCTAGGATTTTGCCATCAATAAGTTGGAGTGAAAGAACAGCCAAGTCTTCTCTGTCCCTCTCCTATTTCTGGCTTCATTTCCTCTTGCTTGGCGCAACAGAGAAAGTACAATGGTTATGTATAAGGTGAAATAATTACTTTTTTTTTTTTAAAAGATGGGGTTTCACCACGATGGCCAGGCTGGTTTTGAACTCCTGACCTCAGGCGATCCACTCACCTCTGCCTCCCAAAGTGCTAGGATTACAGGTATGAGCCACCACGCCGGGCCTGTTTTGTTTTTTTTTTTTTAAAGATGGGGTTAAGGTGAATAATTTTTCACGAAGAGTGTGTATTAAAAAAGGGAATCTTTGACTTTTGACATTTTCATTCCATATTTATTAAGGTTTCCAGATTTCACAAAGATATGATCAAGGAAAGAGTTGTAAGATGGCATGTAACTCTGCACAGCATGTGATGTGGCATTCTGGCGATGGTAGCCATATGTATGGGAATGGGTTTTGTTTAGTCCTTATGTGGCACATGTTGCATTTTGGTTAATGGATCACGTACATGATGGTGGTCTCATAAGATTGCACATATGACAGTGGTTGCATATTTTTGCAGTATTTTTTTTCTTTATTGGGTTGTGGGAGTTAAAAAGTTCCTCTTTAAAGTTTTCTTTCCTGTTAAAGAGTAAGTGTGCTAATAACTGTGAAGCCCTATATTATGTAGCTGTTAGACATGCCATGCTTACAGGCACATAGTACATTCTGTGTCCTTGTACTTTAACCAAGATATCTGTGCTGGACGTGTTCACAGGCATACCCCAGCTCTCCATTGCTTTTACCTGTTTAGAAAAGTTTTAAGTTGTTAGCCACTTGAATTTTGGTTTAGATTGTGAGGTCTGGCTCCAACCAACGGAGATCAGACGCAGCAGTAAGGACGATCCCAATTGTGTAAGGGATAAATTTGTCTGTTTTCCTTTGTTCATTGTACTCTCATCGCAAGATGGCTAGTGAGAGTACCCTTCCTGAAGTCCAGGAAGTAAAAATTGCGTTGCTGAAAAATTATTTATCTCAGTGCTGATTTTTCTTTGCGGCACCGAGCATCTATTTCCAACATTGGGATATGTTTAAATACACGAATACCACTCAGGACAGTACCATACCGTACAGGTTTGTAGCCTAAAGCAATAGGCTATACCATCTAGGTTTGTCTAAGTGCGCTCTCTGTTGTTTGTACGATGACATCATTGCCTAAAGGCATTTTTCAGAATGTGTATCTGTTAAGTGATGCATGACTATATATGACTGCATTTTAGAAAGTAAAATAGATAAAATAATTTCTGACCAATCTTGCTCTAAGTGTCAGGTGCTGTTCTTGGGCCTTAGGATGCAACAATGAATAAAACAGTCATCACCTTCTGGAGTCTCCGAGTCTAGCTCAGGGGTTCTCTCACTGTGGTTCCTAGACCAGCAACATCAACATCATCTCGGAACTTGCTAGAAATGCACATTTTTGCCCCCGCTACCTGCCCCGCCAGTTTACTGAATCAGAAACCCTAGGGCAGGCGTCCCCAAACTTTTTACACAGGGGTCCAGTTCACTGTCCCTCAGACCGTTGGAGGGCCGCCACATACTGTGCTCCTCTCACTGACCACCAATGAAAGAGGTGCCCCTTCCTGAAGTGCGGCGGGGGGCCGGATAAATGGCCTCAGGGGGCCGCATGCGGCCCGCGGGCCATAGTTTGGGGACGCCTGCCCAACAACCTGAGGGTTTTGTTTTTTTTTTTTGGACAGATACTTGCTGTGTCGCCAGGTGCCAGGCGACAGTGCAGTAGTGTGATCTCATCTCACTGCAGCCTCCGCCTCCCAGAACGACCTGAGTTTTAACAAGCCCTCCAGGTGGGGAGATAGACACATTCAGTA
Source organism: Saimiri boliviensis (assembly GCF_048565385.1). NCBI lineage: Eukaryota > Metazoa > Chordata > Mammalia > Primates > Cebidae > Saimiri > Saimiri boliviensis. The sequence continues at coordinate 13,893,977 of NC_133466.1, forward strand.
GTCTGGTAAGAGCTACTGAACGTATGTGGAGTGCATCTCAGAGTAGTTTAGGAGGTGAAGTTGAAGGCAATGGAGAATTAGGTAGGTCTTCAGATGAGTCAAGTTTAAGTTAAGTCTCAGATGATGAGTGGTTGTTCTTCTGCTGGATAAGGGGGAGAAGGAGAGCATTTTAAGCCAACAGACCCACACATGCAGAAGTACAGAACAATCAAAGGGTTGATCCCCTCTAGGGATGACAATTATTCTTACTGTCATCATGTCCATATTATTACTATTACATATTCTTATGTCAGGGTTATAAGATGGGCTAAGCTGGCAAGATCGGTGGCCAGATCATGCCAAGAAATTTGACTTTCCTTCTGGAAAATAACCAAAAGATTTGTTAGCAGTGAAACAACGTAATATCATATTTGCAATTCTGTTGTATATACACAAAAAACAGGGCCTTTTTAAATTAAAAAAAATTATTTTATAATTGCAAAATCTAAGCTGAGAGTGAAAGAGAAAAAGATACAGAACAATAAAGAATTTCAATGAAGATAACAATAAAGAATGTAGAATTTAATTCTTAGAAACTCATACAAAATCTTGGTGGGGTATGGTGGCTCACACCTGTAATCCCAGCACTTTCAGAGGGCAAGGCAGGTGGATCACTTGAGGTAAGGAGTTCGAGACCAGCCTGGCCAACATAGTGAAACCCCATCTCTACTAAAAATACAAAAAAATTCCCCGGGCATGGTGGTGGGTGCCTATAGTCCAGCCACTTGGGAGGCTGAGGCAGGAGAGTTGCTTAAACCCGGGAGGTGGAGGTTGCAGTGAGCCCAGATAGTGTCACTGCACTCCAGCCTGGGTGACAGAGTGAGACTCGGTTTCCAAAAAAAAAAAAAAAAAAAAAAGCAAAATCTGAAAAGAGTTTTAATTCTAAAACAAACCCTTCAGAAAATCTACAGATAACTTTAAAAACCAAAGAAACAAAAGCAAACTCAGTTCAGCCTAGACTGAACTATTGTTTGCTTTTCAGTTGTACTTTGATTTCAACTTTTTTTTTCTTTGTCTGGTCTTTGTTTATTATATGTAATACATAAGTTTAAATTCTAGCTTGGTATTTTTCCCATTTAAAAATGGTTGTATAGGAAGTGGCTTTAAATCGTTTGTAAATAATCTTTTAGCAAGTGTTCAAGTGTTTCCCATTCTATGGGCACTGCACTGGGGTTTCCTTCGCTCTTGTTTCAATGTGTGGTAATGTATCTATCAGTTAGGATTTGATGAGGGGCATGGCAGAGGATTTATCATGGGGATTCCCCCCGTGCAATTTTTTTTACCTGCTCCCCCAAGACGGAGTTTCGCTCTTGTTGCCCAGGCTGAATGCAATGGTGATATTGGCTCACTGCAACCTCTGCCTTCTGAGTTCAAGCGATTCTCCTGCCTCAGCCTCCGGAGTAGCCAGATTACAGGCACCAGCCACCATACCCAGTTAATTGTTTGTATTTTTAGCAGAGATGGGGTTTCATCATATTGGCCAGCCTGGTCTTGAACTACTGACCTCAAGTGATCCACCCGCCTTGGCCTCCCAAAGTGCTGGGATTACAGGCGTGAGCCACCATGCCTGTCTCCCCCTGTGCAATTGTGGGAGCTGAAAGAAGTCTGTGGAAGGCTCTGTCCCTGCCTCTGGCTGGGCCAGGCGTCAAGAAAAAAAGTTGCATGTGGAGTGGGCAGAGCCAGGACGCAGTGCAGCCCTGTCTGTTTCTTCGACTTGCCATCTGGATGACTGAGAGTGGCGCACAGAAGACTCCAGGCCCTTGCCATTGGACTGCACAGCACCTGACCCAGGAACCCAAGGGACTGTGGGAGGCTGCAGCCACAGGTGGTATGCCCCCCGATGCCGCTTGACTTGCTTCTCCACTCTTACTTTCACTTAGTGAGCAAATTCCCCCATGGCTGCCACTCACTCCCTGCTGTCTGGGAGAGGGAATTCTGGGAAATGAGGTCTCTGACTTAGCCACTTAGCAGCAGTGATACCCTCCCGCCCCGCCCCACGCCCACCGCCTCCCCAGGTTTTATTTCCGATTTTTATTCTCTTCTTAGGAAATACTGCAGTGGATGTCTTTATTTCCGTGTGCAACATTTTCTGAATCTTGGATCATTTCCTTGGGGTCAGGATCCTCAGAACAAGAATGAATGGGTCAAAGGGCCTGGATATTTTTGACTCTTTAGATGTTGCCAGTTTACTTTCCACAAAGGTGGGCTGGCCAGTGCTGTGGCTTACATCTGTAATCCTAACACTTCGGGAGGCCAAGGCGGGCAGATCACTTGAGCCCAGGAGTTCCAGACCAGACTCGGCCACATAATTAAACCCCATCTCTACAAAAAATACAAAACCTAGCCGGCTGGGGTGGTGTGCACACTGTGGTCCCAGCTACTCAGGAGGCTGAGGGGAGGATGGTGTGAGCCCAGGAGGTGGAGCTTGCAGTGAGCTGTGATCACACCACTGCACTCCAGCCTGAGCGACAGAGTGATACCCTGCCTGAAACAAACAAGTTAAGTTGTATCAGTTCTGCCACCAGAGTAGGATATGAAGCATCTTATCTGACCTCAGCTTGGGTAGTACTTAGCACTGTATCTGCTCTACTTTTATATCTTTCTTTTTATTTATTCTTTTGTTTTTTTTTTTGGAGACAGGGTCAGGCTCTGCCACCCAGGCTGGAGTGTGTCGCATGATCGCAGCTCACTGCAGCCTTGACCTCCTGGGCTCAAGAAGCCCTGACCTCTCCCACCTCAGCCTCCCCAGTTGCTGAGACTACAGGCATGTGTCACATGCCTGGCTACTAATATTTGTATTTTTTATAGAGGTGGGGTTTTGCAGGCTGGTCTTGAACTCCTGGCCTCAAGTCATTCCCCTGCTTTGCCCTCCCAAAGTGCTGGGATTACAGGCATGAGCCACCGTGCCAGGTCTCTCCTTTTGCATCTTGAAGTTTCCATTTGATTTATTTCCAACCTTTAAAGTGAAGAGCTGTGTGTATATATATTTAATGAAATTGACTTTGCAACAAGTAAACAGTGGTTTTGAACCTTGAGAAAATTGCTTAATAAATATCATGAGTAATAGGTAAACCACCCTCTTTTGTCCTGGGGACTTACTCATCATAATAGCAATAAAATGTGAAGGTAAATTAGCTGACACGTATATAGGAAGGAGTATTAATAGGTGCAGTGAAAGTAGAAGCTTATTTGGTGCAGAGTCAATTTTTTTGCCACATTGTCTCTGTCTCTCTCTCTCTCTCTCTCTCTCTCTCTCTCTCTCTCTCTCCCCCCTCTCTCTCGCAGTCTTGGATCACTGCAACGTCTGCCTCCTGGGTTCAAGTGATTCTCCTGCCTCAGCCTCCGAAGTAGCTAAGATTATAGGCATGCACCACCAGGCCTGGCTAACTGTGTATTTTTAGTAGAGACAAGATGTCACCATGTTGGTCAGGCTGGTCTTGGACTTCTGACCTCAGGTAATCCACTGGCCTCAGCTTCCCAAAGTGCTGGGATTACAGGCATGAGCCACCACACTTGGCCACATTCAGTTTCTGTAGAGGATTTGGGGATGGCTTTTGGTTGCAAGGAATCAATTATTTGCTTTCTTTATTAAAAATATTTTTCTTTCCCTTTCTACAAGAAGACTGCTTTTAATTTAATTTATTTAGATTTATTTATTGTTTTTGAGGCAAGGTATTGCTCTGTTGTCCAGGCTGGAGTGCATTGGTGTGATCACAGGTCACTGCAGCCTAAATCTCCTGGGCTCAAGCAATCCTCCCACCTCAGCCTCCTGAGTAACTGGGACTATAGGTGCACAGCATCATACCTGGCTATTAAAAAATTTTTTTTTTTAATATTTCATAGATATGAGTTCTCGTTATGATGCCCAGTTTGGTTTTGAACTCCTGAGCTCAAACAATTGGCCTCCTAAAATGCTGGGATTATAGGCATCAGCCACTGCGCCTGGCTCAATAATGCTTTTAATTTTAATTGGTGACCTTTTAATCTTAAAGATAGAGTATGCTGCCAAGGTGGGAGGATTGCTCAAGGCCAGGAATTTGAGTCCAGCTTGTGCAAATTGTGAGAACTAGTCTCTACAGAGCATAAGACATGAGCCAGGTGTGGAGGCACATAACTGTGGTCTTAGCTACCCCGGAGGCTGAGGTGGGAGAATTGCTTAAGCCAAGGATTTGGAGGCTGCAGTAAGATATGATTGTGCCACTGCACTTCAGCCTGGGTGACAAACCCTGTGTTTTAAAAAATAATAAAATAAAAATAAAATCTTAAAGCACCAATTCCAAACCCCCCAAAAACAGAGTGTGTTATTAAATATTTTAATTTCCCTTAAGTGCATGTCTTTATAACATCTGTCTTATTGATTGATGAGGCTCTGGGCCTTACCAATCGCTTTTTCTAACTGTTCTGATGACTTTTCTTTATAGTTAATTTTCACTAAGAACTGGCATGAAACCCCAGACTTCATGAAAACCAAAGTTAAAAAACCGTGCTGTCTATGACTCTCTGCACAGTGGAATGTTTGGGCTCTCTTTCATTGGGAGCTTTTGACTTTGTGAGTTACCAAGGGACTGGAGTTAGTTTCTGAATCTGTTATTTGACCACTTTGCATTGACTTCTGAGTTTTAAATCCTATTTCATATTCCCTTTAGAAACGGACCACAGTTGGTTTCTTTCCTTCCCCTGCAATCAAGCATCCACTCCGCTGGCTAAGTTTTAACGTGATGAGGCTTTCATTTTCACAAACCATGGAAGTGAAATATGTGTGTTTTCTAACTCAGCCTAAAGTGAGCTGAGATGTATTGGTTCGTGATTGTGTGCTTAGTTCTACTGAAAATGGAATGATCCCATGGAGCCCCAAATCTGAGAAGGTAGCTTCTCATCTGGGGTAAGGAATGTGATGTCACTTCATGGCTACCCTAGCTTCTCAAAATGTCAAAAAGTGGGCCCTTAGGCAAAGACATAAGACTGATACAATGGATTTTGGGGACTCAGGAGGAAGGGTGGGAGGTGGGTGAGGGATAAAAGATAACATACTGGGTACAGTGTACGTGGCTCGGGAGAGGGGTGCACCAGAATCTCAGAAATCACCACTAAAGAGCTTACCCATGTAACTAAAAATCATGTGATCCCCAAAAACTATTTAAATAGTCCGAGTGCTGTAATCCCAGCACTTTGGGAGGCTGGGGCAGGTGGATCACCTGAGGTCAGAATTTTGAGACCAGCCTGGTTAACATGGCGAAACCCCATCTCTATTAAAAATACAAAAAGTTAGTCAGGTGTGGTGGCACATACCTGTAATCCCAGCTACTTGGGAGGATGAGGCAGGAGAATTGCTTGAACCTGGGAGGCAGAGGTTGCAATGAGCTGAGATCGCACCATTGTACCCTCTAGCCTGGGCGCCGGGCTGGAGATTCTGTCTCAAAAAAAAAAAAAAAAAAAGGAAAGAAAGAAAAAAGTTTTCTTAAAAACAGTGGTCCCTGGACCAGCATCATCTAGGAATTTGTTAGCAATGCATGATTGCAGACTAGCTTAACCAGAATCACAGAATCTCCAGATCCCTGGTTGACTTAGACTCATTTAAGTCTGAGAAGCTGTCTGACCACCTTGGCACTCAATACCAGATATCTTTTGCTGCCATCCATTTACCTCTTGGCAAGTCATCTTGGGGATGACTCAGACCTGTGGAGCGGCCTCCATTTTATTGATCTGTGTACTGATTGGTCCTGCTGAGATTTGTTAAAATTCTCGAAATTCCTTGTAAGCAGTGACTTGGGCCTCTCTGATTTCTTGATTGTGAAGTCTTGAGCAAGCAGCCTGCTTTCCTTTCCATCTGTGCATTCCTGGGTCTGGGAAGGGCCACAGTAGAAGAAAGTTGAGGATGGAAGTTAGGAGGCTTGACTTTGGATTAAAAAAAAAAGTAGTTCATTTTTGTTGGACCCGGTGGCTCACACCTGTAATCCCAGCACTTTGTGAGGCCAAGGAGAGTGGATCACGAGGTCAAGAGATCGAGACCATCCTGGCCAACGTGGTGAAACCCCGTCTCTACTAAAAATACAAAAAAATTAGCTGGGCATGGTGGCATGCGCCTGTAGTCCCAGCTACTCGGGAGGCTGAGGCAGGAGAATTGATTGAACCCGGGAAGTGGAGGTTGCAGTGAGCCAAGATCGCACCATTGCACTCCAGCCTGGTGCCTGGCAACAGAGTGAGACTCTGTCTCAAAAAACAAAACAAAACAAAACTTTATTTTTAATTATGGTAAAATAATATAAAATTTACCATCTTAGCTATTTTGTTTTGTTTGTTTGTTTGTTTGTTTGAGATGAAGTCCTCTTTTGCCCGGGCTGGAGTATAGTGGTGTGATCTTGGCTCACTGCAATCTCTACCTCCCTGGTTCAAGTGATTTTCCTGTCTCAGCCTCCGTAGCAGCTGGGATTACAGGCGTGCACCATCATGCCCAGCTAATTTTTGTATTTTTTTTTTTTTTTTTTTTTTTTTACTCGAGAGGAGATTTCACTATATTGGTCAGGCTGGTCTTGAGCTCCTGGCCTCAAGTGATCCGCCTGCCTTGGCCTCCAAATGTGCCGGGATTACAGGTGTGAGCCACTGCGTGGGCCCATTTTAGCTCTTTTGAGGTGTACAGTTCAGTAGTGTTAAGTACATTTATATTGCCGTGCAGTCAGTCTCCAGAACTCTTTTCATCTTGCAAAATGGAAACTGTGTGTGTGTGTGTGTGTGTGTGTATGTGTGTGTGTGTGTTTTAAAACAGAGTCTTGCTTTGTCATCAGGCTGGAGTGCAGTGTCGTAATCTCAGCTCACTGCAATCTGTACCTCCTGGGTTCAAGCGATTCCCCTGTCTCAGCCTCCCAAATAGCTGAGACTACAGGCGTTCACCACCATGCCTGGCTAACTTTTTTGTATTTTCGTAGAGACAGGGTTTAACCAGGTTGGCCAGGATGGTCTTGATCTCCTGACTTAATGATCCACCTGCTTCAGCATCCCAAAGTGCTGGGCTTCCAGGTGTGCGTCACCAGGCCTGGCTTGTGTGTTTAATAAATAATAACTCCTCATTCTCTCCCTGTTCCCCCAGCCCCGGCAGCCACCATTTCTTTCTTCTCTATGAATTTGGCTACTCTAGTTACCTCATATAAATGGAAGCACATAGGATTTCTCTTTTTGTGACTGGTTTATTTTACTTAGCCTAATGACTTCAAGGTTCATCCGTATTGTAGCATGTGTCAGAAATTTTTTCCTTTTAAGGCTGAATAATACTCCACAGACTGTCTATATCACGTTTTGCTTATCCACACACCTGTTGATGGGTACTTGAGTGGCATCCACAAATCCCCCCTTTTTCTTCTGTAAATAATGTGCTGTGATTGAGTTTGAATCTTAAGCTTCCGCATACTGGCTGTGAGATCGTAGACAAATCACTGAATTTCTGAGTCTTAGTTTTTATTTCTTTAAAAATGAGCAGCTCAGACCAGATGTTCACGAGCATTTAAGCTCTAGTTACAGGATACTAAATAAAACCGAATCTGCATCTATTAAAAACAAAAAAGAAGTCCATGCGTCTTCTGAAAGCTTTCCATGGTTTCTCCCAATTATACCATTTTCTTTTTCTGAGCAAACTTAATTTTCAGATATCTGTAACAGCAGAACTTCTGTAACTTTAACAGCTTTGTTGAGATGTAATTTACATGCCACGCAGTTCATGCACATAAAGTGTGCAGTTCGGTGGTTTTTAGTGTATTCTTAGTGACGTGCAGTCATCACTACAGTCAACTTCAGAACACATGCATCATGCCCCAGATTATTCCCTGTTTCTCCCTAGACACCCTTGACCCCCAGGCAATCATTAATGTACTTTCTCTAAGGCCTTGCCTTTTCTGGACATTTCATATAAATGGGATCATAAAATGTGTGACTTTTTGTTACTGGCTTCTTTCATGTAGCATAATGTTTTCAAGGGTTTTTTTTTTTTTTTTCCCCTTAAAACTTTCTAGGATGCCAACTGATCTCACATGGGAAGGATTCATTTATCACCATGAGCTTGTTATAGGTCTAGGGCCTAGAGGTACAGCAGTAAATAGCAGACACAGCTCTGGCTGCAGAGAACTCACAGGCTTGTGGGGAAGATGGACATTAAATGAATTAGCACACTGATAGTAATCACAAGTGTGCTAGTTTCTATAATGGAGAAGCTGGATTCTCTGAAGGTGTATAATGATGGGACAGGGACAGTGAGGGTAGGCTACTCTGACTTTTATTTCACATCTTCAAGACAGTGCTGTTCACAGATTTTTTATCAGGAAACCCCCTCAATCAGTGTTTGTTAAGTAACTCTGTTAGGTGACAATGATACCATAGAGAGAGAGAGAGAGAGAGAGAGAGAGACTGTGTCTGTAGGGTGTGGGGAAGGGGTCTCCCCATGCCATGGAGCAGACAGCTGTGTATGCTGCAGGCTGGTCCAGTGTGCTGAAGGAGCAATGGATGATTCTCTCTTAAGCATGCTAGGGAATCTTTAAGGAGCGATGATACTTAATTGGGATTTTGGAAGGTGAACGAAAGTTCCTTAGAAATACAGTATGTGGATGGGGGGACAGAAACTTCTGAGTAGAGATCATGAGCAAGGTAAAAACATACTCAGTGGGTTCAGGAGAGGTGCTCATTGGTGCAAGGTGGAGTGCAGTTGTAGGCACAGGACATTGCTGGCGGCAGTCATGGATGGTGTGAGCGCAGGCATCAAGTAGTTATCTGGTTTGGGGTTGCTGGACAGGGAGTTGGATGAACATCCCCAGAGTATGTTTTTGTTATATGTGTGTTCACCACCCAACAGAATTTTCATAAATGTGATCCAGAGGCCAGTGTCACTGGAATCTGGGGTTCCTTGTTAAAAATACCATCTCTTGCACAAAGACCTCAGGTCGGAGCTTGGGAGTCTGCACTCTAATGCTCTTGCCAGGGTAATGCTTATGCACACCAATGCTTAGAAACCACCACTCAGAGAAACAAGAAAACTGCTTACAAAATCTTAATTTTAGCTTTCAGCATTTCTTCAGAAGCATCTTCCATCCTTGACACGTCTCCTGAGATGGAGCTGTAAAGTAGCATATTTTCTTAATATACTCTCCCCTCAAGAATCCCTCTTTTGTGTGATTTTCTTGTCTTGTCTTTGAGACTTCTGTTTGTGGGTCGTATTAGTTTTCTAGGGCTGCCATCACATCTTACCACCAACTTGGTGGCTTACAAAAACAGGAATATATTCTCTCACAGTTCTCTGGAAGCCAAGAGCCTGAAGTCAGGGTGTCAGCAAGGCATGCTACCTTCTTCTTCTTCCTTTTTTTCTGGGTTTGTTTTAGAGACAGAGTCATTTTGTCACCTGTCTAGGTCAGTGGAACTCTTGTTTACCTGTAGCAACTCCACTGGAGTGCAGTGGTGTGGTTATAACTCACTGCAGTCTCAACCTCCTGGGCTCAAGTGATCCTCCTGCTTCAGCCTTGAGAGTAGCTAGAAGTACTCATGTGCACTACCATGCCTGACTAATTTTTTTTTTTTTTTTGAGACGGAGTTTCGCTCTCGTTGCTCAGGCTGGAGTGCAATGGCGCGATCTCGGCTCACCGCAACCTCCGCCTCCTGGGTTCAGGCAATTCTCCTGCCTCAGCCTCCTGAGTAGCTGGGATTACAGGCACACGCCACCATGCCCAGCTAGTTTTTGTATTTTTAGTAGAGACGGGGTTTCACCATGTTGACCAGGATGGTCTCGATCTCTTGACCTCGTGATCCACCCGCCTCGGCCTCCCTAAGTGCTGGGATTACAGGCTTGAGCCACTGCGCCCGGCTTTTTTTTTTTTTTTTTAAGAGATTGGGTGTCACTGTGTTGCCCAGGCTGGTCTCAAACATCTGGCCTCAAGCGATCCTCCTGCCTTGGCCTTCCACAGCGTTGGGATTACAGACGTGGCTACTGCACCCAACTGGCATGCTCTTTCTGAATGCTCTAGGGCAGCGTTCCCCAAGCTTTTTGGCACCAGGGACAAGTTTTATGGAAGACAATTTATCCCCACTGACTGGGGGTGGGGGAAGGTTTCAGGATGAAACTGTTCCACCTAAGATCGTTGACATTCTATTCTCATGAGGAGTACGCAACCTAGCTCGCTTGCATGCTCAGTTTAGGGTTCATGCTCCTATGAGAATCTGATATCACAGCTGATCCAACAGGAGGTGGAGCTCAGGTGGTGAATCTTGCCCACTCGCCCCTGCTCATCTCCTGCTGTGTGGCTCGGCTCCTAACAGGCCACAGACTGGTACTGGTCAGCTGCCCGGGGACCCCTCTCTACAGAGGAATTCTTCACGACTCTTCTTCTGGTGGCTCCTGGTGGTCTTTAGTGTTCCTTGGCTTGTAGCTGCAATGTCCAGTCACTGCCTCTCTCTTCACTTGGCCTTCTCTGTATGTCCTCTCTTCATTAAAGGCCATTAGTCACTGGATTTAGGGCCTAATCTAATTCAGTATGACCTCATCTTTTTTTTTTCCCTTGAGAGGGAGTCTTGCTCTGTTGCCCAGGCTGGAGTGCCGTGGCATGGTCTGGGCTCACTGCAACCTCCACCTCCCGGGTTCAAGCGATTCTCCTGCCTCAGCCTCCCAAGTAGCTGGGATTACAGGTGCCCACTACCATGCCCAGCTAATTTTTGTATTTTTAGTAGAGATGGGGTTGCACCATGTTGGCCAGGCTGGTCTCAAACTCCTTGGCCTCTCAAAGTGCTGGCATTATAGGCGTGAGCCACCGTGCCCAGCCGACTGCATCTTAACTTAATTACATCCACAGAAACCATATTTCTAAGCAACGTGACATTCTGAAGTTCTAAGTGGATGTTTTTTGGGGAGACCCTATTTGATGCACTATTTTGGAGGAGACCCTATAACTGTTGCATCATTTTGGACAATCTTATGTGCTTTGCTTTGAAGCTTTATTGCATGTACTTACCTTTAGACTCTTTAGGGTCTGGGATACTGGAAAAGTTTTTACAAATTTCCCTTAAGTAAGCCTCCCTGGAATGGTCAGCTGGTTCTTTCTGTTAGTTCCTGGAGTTTCTGTCGAGCTTGTGTTCACTGATATCCAGAGGAGCTAAAACAGGAGATGGGGAGGCTCTGGCCCATGGGTATTTTTTACAGGCATGGAGGCTGATGTGGCTGTCCTGAGCTATATGGTGTTTTTTTTTTTTTTTTTTTTTTTTTTTTTTCCTTCAAGGCTTGTTTTCTATACCATGACATTATTATTATGTGGCAAAGCCAGGAAATTGCTTCTCATCCAACGTTGCTCATTTGCTGAGTTCTCAGGGGGCTCAGGTTCTCCTGATAGATATTTTTCCTAAAGTCACTTTTTCAAAAATTACAGAGAAGTTTCTTATAAAGATGTTATATAGTTTATTTATTTTTTATTTTTTGTTTTTGAGACAGAGTTTTGCTCTTCTTGCCCAGGCTGGAGTGCAGTGGCATAATCTTGGCTCACTGCAACCTCCACCTCCTGGGTTCAAGTGATTCTCCTGCCTCAGCCTGCCAAGTAGCTGGGACTGCAGACATGCACCACCATGCCTGGCTAATTTTTGTAGTTTTTGTACAGATGTGGTTTCAGCATGTTGGCCACGCTGGTGTTGAACTCCTGACCTCAGGTGATCCGCTTGCCTTGACTTCCCAAAGTGTTGGGATTCCAGGTGTGAGCCACTGCGCCCAGCCTAGGATGTTATGTGATAGTTTATTTAATCGTGTCTTTAGCTCATTACTTTGTTTTTCACTTTTGTTTTTCTTCCCCCCTCCACTTTCGTTTTTCTATTTGTGGGGAGTATTAACTTATTTGGGTGTAAATATTTGTATCTTTTCTTTTATCCTTAGAAAAATTTTTAGATAGAGCTTTACTGAGTAAAGAGTTTAAACTGATAAATGCATCTAATGCATATTACTGCTGAATTAGTGTCCAAAAAGAGGGTTTTAATGTTGTCATCAGCATCTGAATGCACTAGTGTTAACAGTTCACTTGTAAGTGTTGCTGAGGATTTTCTATCTCTGAAGGATGAAGATCTTGGAGAGGATGGCATTTAACTTAAGGTGAGTCTTCTGTTCTTTGAATACATGTTTAAGATGACACATCAGTAATACAAGGTGCGTCACCCTCCTATTTTTATCACTCTATTGTTTAATGATGATACATCTATTGCTTATGGTACCTGTGAATGTTTTCATTATTTTACTTTAAATGAATTTCTCATGCATTCATGTGCAGTTGAAGAGAATTAGCAATAATAATCCCAAGAATAACTCCTCTTTGATGAGCTCCATCCTTGTACTGAGTGCTCTTCATGCATGAATCTCACTGAATACCGATTTTTAGAGGAGGAGTGAGGAGGGTGGAGGCGTTTGGTTACCTGTGTCTCTGAGTGGATTCCGGAGCTGAAGCTCCTTCAGGAGGGTCACTGGCCAGTCCTGGTGTGCCCAGCAAATCTCTCGGAGACCATGGGAGGCGCAGAGAAGAGCAATTTGCACACATCTTCAACCTAGGATTACTGGGCTAGACCACTCGGTAGGGGGCTGGGCTTCAAAGCCACCTGAATGTGTGACCTTGACTCCTTTTTTTTTCCTTCAACTGCAGTAAAAGAAGCAATAGTTCCAAGAGGCCTCACCACCCTGCTTGCAGCAAAGGGCCGCTCTCTGAAGCTGATTCTGTGCAAAGTCCAGAGTCACTGGTATTTGCAGGGCGCCTTTCTTCTCTGGCGGTGTGTGTTTTCCTCTGTTTCCAGGGGAGCTCCCAAGAGAAGGTTGTCTCTCAGTCTTCTTTTCATTTGGGGTGACCCCTCCAGCTCCTGTGTTTAAAGCTGGGCCACGCTTATTGCTAACCTTTCTAATAGCTTCTGCGGAGCTGGCCTGAAAAACTGCAGAGAACTTTCCTTTCATCCTTCGCCAGGGCGGCTGTGGGGCTTTGTATCTGCAGCTGCGGGTTGGGGGAGAGTGGACACCCTTGGCCATTTTCTCAAATCCAGGCTGGTAGCTGGTGCATAGACCCTGCCTGGAAACAGCAGCTGTTCGGTATGGATGCCTTGGATGCCTTGGCGCCTTCGCCCTGGGGTTACTGTGTTTGCCTCCACCACAGGGTGGGGCCCTCTGCTTTCCTCTTGCCCTCGCACCATTCTGTCTCTAAACCACTACCCTATCTCGAAATAGTAGCCAGAGGGCACTTTTTTTTTTTTTGATACTGTTGCCAGGCTGGAGTGCAATGGCACGATCTTGGCTCACTGTGATCTCTGCCTCCCTGCAACCTCTGTCTCCCGAGTTCAAGCGATTCTCCTGCCTCAGCCTCCTGAGTAGCTGGGACTACAGGCGCATGTCACCACGCCCAGCTAATTTTTGTATTTTTAGTAGAGACGGGGTTTCACCATGTTGGCCAGGATGATCTCGATCTCTTGACCTTGTCATCCACCCGCCTCAGCCTCCCAAAGTGCTGGGATTACAGGTACAAGCCATCATGCCCATTTTTTAAAAAAAATTTATTTTTATTTTTTATTTTTTTGAGATGGTCTTGCTCTGTAGCCCAGGTGTGAGTACAGTGGCATGATTGTGGCGCACTGCAACCTTCACCTCTGGGTTCAAGTGATTTTTTTTGCCTCAGCCTCTTGAGTAGCTGGGACTACAGGCACGCACACCTGGCTAATGTTTATGTTTTTAGTAGAGATGGGGTTTTACCATATTGGCTAGGTTGGTCTTGAACTCCTGACCTTTCATGATCTGCCCACCTCGGCCTCCCAAAGTGCTGGGATTACAGGCCTGAACCACCGCGCCTGGCCGACAATCACCATTTTTACCGAGCTTATAGTCTGCTGGAGAAGGTGGATATAATCATCAGTAATTCTAACATGAGCCTTAATGTGTGTCATGTAAGCAAAGTGGGTGGGAGCCCTGAGCGAAGTGATGACTTTTTTTTTTGGGGACGGAGTTTCACTCTTGTTGCCCAGGCTGGAGTGCAATGGTGCATTCTCGGTGCACCACAACCTCCACCTCCTGGGTTCAAGCGATTTTCCTGTCTCAGCCTCCCAAGTAGCTGGGATTACAGGCATGTGCCACCACGTCTGGCTACTTTTTGTATTTTTAGTAGAGATGGGGTTTCACCGTGTCACCTTGTGATCCACCCATCTCGGCCTCCCATAGCGCTGGGATTGCAGGCGTGAGCCACCGCGTCAGGCCGTGATGACTTTTATCTAGACATTAAACTTCACTTTGTGTGCCTATTAACCAATGAGTAGATACAACAAATGAGTAGATACAACAAATGAGTAGATACAACAAATCCCAACAATACACCTTGGGATGTTAGCCATAAGAAAGGGTGAGATTATGTCTTTTTTGCAACTTAGATGGAGCTGGAGGCCATTATTCTAAGAGGAGTAACTAAGGAATGGAAAACCAAATACTGAATGTGCTCACTTAGAAGTGGGGGCTAAGCTGTGATGATGCAAAGGCATAGAGTGGAAAGGTTGGGAAGTGGGTGAGGGATAAAAGACGACATATGGGGTACAGTGTACACTGCCTGGGTGATGGGTACAGGTACACCTAAATCTCAGAAATCGCCACCAAAGAACTTATCCATGTAACCAGAAACCACGTGTACCTAACAAACTATTGAAATTACAAAAATTCACTATGTGGAGTGCGCAGTATTTGAGGCGTACCTTGTAGGCTGCGTTGAAGACTAGCAAGAATTGGAAGGCGTGGGGTGGCAAAGCATGCAGGGAAGTGGTGGCATGTGGGGGCGGGGCGTGATGGGAGAGGAGTTGTCCTATTGGGCTGGCATGTAGGATTGGTGAGGATTTGGTGGGAGGGTAGAAGAGAAAGCGCTGCTTGAGTCATGTGATGGAGGCCTTTTTAAAGGTAACCCCAAAGAGCTAGAATTTTACTAACAGAAAGCTAAAGCCACTGAAAACGTTTCATTTGGGAATAATGAAATCTGTATCCTGCCTTATAGGGAAAACCCTTGGGTACATTAGGAAGGCTGGTGGTTGGAGGAGGCCTGAAGGGTAGGGATGTCTGTTAGGAGCCTATGGTCATAAACTAGGATGAAGATGAGCTTGAGGCCGGGCGTGGTGGCTCACACCTGTAATCCCAGCACTTCGGGAGGCCAAGGCGGGCGGATCACGAGGTCAGGAGATCGAGAGCATCCTGGCTAACACGGTGAAACCTCATCTCTACTAAAAAGACAAGACATTAGCTGGGCGTGGTGGCGTGTGCCTGTAGTCCCAGCTACTCGGGAGGCTGAGGCAGGAGAATCGCCGGAATCCAGGAGGCGGAGGTTGCAGTGAACCGAGATTGCACCACTGCACTCCAGACTGAGCAACAGAGCGAGACTCCATCTCAAAAAAAAAAAAAAAAAAAAAGATGAGCTTGACCTGGGAGGTGGCCGAGATGGAGACATGGAGGAGACAATCTGGGGACGGCATTCTGTCATTCTGCTGGGTCATGGCCAAAAATGAATGAGAGGCCAGTTTTCTCCCCCACATCACCCAGGAGCTCAAACGTTCAGACTCTCTCCCCTGACCAGTAAAGTGGAGTCACGGAACCCTCGGAAAGAAACCAATACGAAGAAAAGGACCTAGAAGCTGAGAATGATGAAACCAGAAGAGGCCACAGCAGTCCTGTCATTTCTTCATAAAGCGGAGAAGTAAAGGAGGAGAGAAAAATTGTGACAGAGAAAAGCTGGATGAAGGCAGCGTTTTTTTTTTTTTTTTTTTTTTTAATTGTACTTTAGGTTCTGGGGTACATGTGAGATCATGCCGGATTGTTGCATAGGTTCATACTTGGCAAGGCGGTTTGCTGCCTCCATCCCCCCGTTACCTATATCTGGCATTTCTCCCCATGTTAAACCTCCCCAACCTTCCCATCCCCCAGCTGTCCCTCCCCTAGCCGTCCCTCAACAGAACCCAGTGTGTGATGCTCCCCTCCCTGTGTCGTGTGTTCTCATTGTTCAGCACCCGCCTATGAGTGAGAACAGGCGGTGTTTGATTTTCTGTTCTTGTGTCAGTTTGCTGAGAATGATGGTTTCCATGTCCCTAAAAAGGACACAGACTCATCGTTTTTTATGGCTCCATACTATTCCATGGTGTACATGTGCCACATTTTCTTTGTCGAGTCTATCATTGATGGGCATTTGGGTTGGTACCAGGTCTTTGCTATTGTAAACAGTGCTGCAGTGAACATAAGTGTGCATGTGTCTTTATAATAGAATGATTTATAATCCTTTGGGTGTATACCCAGTAATGGCCAAATGGGATTTCTATTTCTAGATCCTTGAGGAATTGCCATACTGTCTTCCACAATGGCTGAACTAATTTACACTCCCACCAACAGTGTTTTTGCAATAAGGACATTGGATCCTAGCATCGGTAACTGATCACCCATGTCCCTGGGTTAGAAATGGGAGGGGAAGAAGGGGCACACACCGCCAGTGTTTACACATGGGTGATACTGGACTTTGAAAGAATATTTTGAATGCTATGATTTCCAGAAAGTGGTTCATCAGCTAACCAATGGTTTTGCTTAGACAGGAACTGAGTTTTCATCTCTGGAGGGAACACCTGTTTTATTGGCAGCTGTGAATATTATTTCGTTGTTGTTAATAAGATAACCAAATAACATAAATTTTGGTTGACTTTACTGAGAATTCCTGACCTTGTGCTAAACACTTTGTAGAGACATCTTACATGGGATGGTGGGATTTTCTTTGACACTTTGGGGCCTGTGGGTAAGAAGACCCTCTATTGCTGAGGCCCTCCTATTTGTTTTATATGGACTGCTGATTTTGCATTAGCGTTAGTTTTACAGGTGGAAGGAGACATTCAGTGTTGGAAGAGTCACACTGAACATTCCTCATTCCTCATGGGTGAGCTGTTTCTGTGGCTTCCTGCCTTCTGGGGCCATCTGACCACCTGACCACACAAACTTCCCAGGGGCCATTTGTGGGAATGTTCCTTGGAGTGCATGATGATTTCAAATCGGTGGTGGCTTTCTCTTCTTGTGGGCGGTGTGTGTCCGCCTCTGCCTTTTGGGACTCTCCTCGTTGGGTTGACATATTTGTTTGGACGTGACCTTTTTCCAGTTCCTCTCTTCCCTGGGTTTTTGCTCACCGAGGAAATGATCCTCGGATCTCATCCATCTGCACTGGTGGCAACAGAAGAGAGAATTTCTTTTTTCTGTGGTCCAAGTCCAACTGCCCAGACACCTGTCCTTCAGTGGCTCGTATTGTTCTGGTTGGTATCACTTCCTGACGTAGACACTCGTTAATATTCTAGTTCTGGAAGTCATCAAGTTGGACAAGAGACAGGAGGAAGCGGTGGAGGGTCCTCAGCTGACCTGGGATGCTTTTTTGTTTGTTCACTGGCCATATAGGAAGGGGCTGTGGCTCCCACCTCCGTTTGCAACTGGCCTCTGGAACTGGCCCTGTTAGTAAGCTTTTCCCAGTGGTGGCTGATTCATTCTGAGAGCTTTTCATATCCTTTGGGATTCTTCACTGTTAGATTTGAGAAGAAAAAGTACAGCTTTGCTTTTAAGTTTGATGAAAACCACCTGCAGCAGACATGTCTACATAAGCTGTATATTAATGCTTTTCTTACGGACACTTGACTGCTCCCCTGTTGTTAGGGAAATTCACAAGAGGACAGGAACCTTTAGGCAGGACCCTTAGCTTGTGTGTTCTGCTGTCACAAAGAAAATGAGTTCTGGCTATTTTCGAGGCTTGCCAGTTTTTTCTCTGCAACTCTGGAATTTTCTTTCTTGTGCTTTCAGAGTGGCAAATTCCATGGGCTCCTGAAAGCCTGAGGTGGTGGGGGATGAAATACAGAGTTGAGCCAAATCCTAACTCTCCTTTTAGGCCTTTGCCATCTGCCAAATGTCATGTTTGCAGTTACCTTGAACTTGGAAGAATGCTCCCCGAGCACCACTCCCATCACCAAGGCTGCTCTGTGGCTTTCCAGATGTTGACCTTGTGCAGGTGATGTAACCCCAGCTAGTGTTGCAGGGGGGCTGGCTGAGTCACACTCACAGCTTTGGGATTGGATCGACGTCTCATTTAGCAGCAGGAACCCTGTGGAAGGAGATGGCGCCTGGTTGGTCTGTTTGCATGTTCTTTGCCTGGGACTTCTTCAAAACTGATCTGAGGCCGGGTGTGGTGGCTCCACCTCCCTTTCAAGTCTTCATCGTCTGTCGTTCCACACTCTACATCAGGCATCCCCAAACTTTTTACACAGGGGCCAGTTCACTGTCCCTCAGACCCTTGGAGGGCCGCCACATACTGTGCTCCTCTCACTGACCACCAATGAAAGAGGTGCCCCTTCCTGAAGTGTGGCGGGGGGCTGGATAAATGGCCTCAGGGGGCCGCATGTGGCCCGCGGGCCATAGTTTGGGGACTCCTGCTCTACATCCATGAGTACACTTTATTTAGCTCCGACTTACAAATGAGAACTTGCAATCCGTGTCTTTCTGTGTATGACTTAAGATAATGGTGTCCAGTTCCATCTGGGTTGCTGCAAAAGACATGATTTCATTCATTTATACAACAGAATACTATTATGTGGTGTATATATGTAACATTTCCTTTATCCAGTCATCTGTTGATAGACACCTTAGGTCAGTTCTGTATCTTTACTACTGTGAATCCTGCTGCAATAAATGTAAAATGTAGGTGTCTTTCTGATAGAATGATTTCTTTTCCTTTTGGCAGCTGTCCTGTTTCTTTAAAAGAGCAGACGAAATGCACTTTCTAGTGTTGTTCGAGTGCCCATTCCTTACATTCTTACACCTGATACCCAGCGGTCGGCAAGCCACAGCCCACAGGCCACATCCGGCCTGTCACCTGTTTTTGTAAATAAAGTTTATTGGGGCAGGGCACGGTGGCTTATGCCTGTAATCCCAACACTTTGGGAGGCCGAGGCAGGTGGATCACTTGAGGCCGGGAGTTTGAGACTAGTCTGACCAACATGGTGAAACCCTGTCTCTACTAAAAATGCAAAAATCAGCTGGGCATGGTAGCGAGCACCTGTAATCCCAGCCACTTGGGAGGCTGAGGAAGGAGAATCACTTGAACCTGAGAGGTTGAGGTTTGGAGGCTGCAGTAAGCCGAGCTGGTGTCATCGCACTCCAGCCTGGGTGAGGTAGTAAAACCTTGTCTCAAAAAAGAAAAATTTCTTGGGACATGACCATATCTATTCCCTTATTTTCCATGGCTGCCTTCGCCTCCGTGTCAGGGTTGCGACATGCTGAATGGCTCCCGGAGTTTGAGGTTCTTCGCTGATCTCTTACAAGAAGTTTGCCAACTGCTGCTCTGTAGTCACCTTTATCCTGACAGTGAAATCTAGAATATCCCCTGTCTTTAAAATCTCTAGCTTTTAATATTTGCTGCTTTTTGTTATTACCATTATTTTAAATTCAATGCACATTCCTGGCTTCTTACTCTCTTTGCCCTTGGATTATTTCAGGAGTTTCATTTTCTGTGGGGTGCTACTTCCCTCTTGAGGACATTTAGGATTATGAGGCGGGAGGGTTTTATGATTGAGGTGGGAGCCAGAGAGAGGCTCTAAATTGTCCCCAGTGTGCAGGACAGCCCTGCTCTAAATGTCAGGAGCCCACTTGCCCTCAGAGCCACTTGCCATGTGGCCGTGATGTAACATGGGGCCCTTTTAACATGGTCCAGTGAGGGGCCGGCCCCTTATGCTCTCACTCCAGCTGAGTTCATGCTTTTGCATGCCTCATGTTAGTTGCTGTCAGACACAGGAAACCGCCAGGTAATTAATCTGCCTGCCAGTGACACGGAGGACTCATGCTGACTGGATTCAGACTCTCTCCCTCTGCCTCTCTCTCCTGTGTCTCTCTCACATACACAATCACACACTCTCTCACACCCTGTCCCATACATACACATCATACACACACTCTTACACATAGAGTCACTGATACACGCTCACACTCATACATACACTCACACACAGTCTCATACACATGCACACACACACACTCTTACACAGTCACTGATACATGCTCACATACATACACTCACAGTCTCACACATGCACACACACACACTCTTACACATAGTCACCGATACACGCTCACACTCATACATACACAGTCTCATACACATGCACACTCACACACACTTACACATAGTCACTGATACACGCTCACACTCATACATACACTCACACACACAGTCTCATACACATGCACACTCACACACACACAGTCACTGATACGCTCACACTCATACATACACTCACACAGTCTCATACAAATGCACACTCACACTTACACATAGTCACTGATACACGCTCACACTCATACATACACACACACAGTCTCATACACATGCACACTCACACACAGTCACTGATACACGCTCACACATACACTCACAGTCTCATACACATGCACACTCACACACACTCTTACACCCTGTTCCATACATACACATCATCACACACTCATACAGTCACTGATACACACGAACACTCATACGTACACTCAGTCTCACACATATACACCCACACACACTCTTACAAAGTTGCTCATACATGCTGACACTTATACATAAGCTCAGTCTCATACACTGTCTCACATACACATATACACTATCACTCTCAAGCAATTACACACATAGCCTCATACACATACTCACATACACTGTCTCAGTTATACATACTATTAAACACACAGTTGCTCACACGCTCACACATGCATATACTTGCACTCACAGTCACACACACATGTACTCACTCACACTGTCTCATATTACACACACACTATCACATACAATCTCACATACCCACACAAATATATACATTATCACACACGCTCACATTCACATAATGCACGCAGTCTTACACACACACAATCACTGTTTCATACACACACACTACCTTTCTGACGTGCTCTTTGACAGGTACATGCACACTCTTCACAGTGTCACACACTCACAGCCTCACACTCACACACACAATCCACTGACTTTCCTAACTGCTTAGGTCGATTCCCAGGACGGGATGCTGCGTGGCCCTGGCTGTTTCGTGCAGCGCCGGAGAAAACTTGGATCTCCGTTTCTCTCTCAAAGGAATCAACAGCCAGCCTTTAGAAATCCTCCTTAAAACAAAATCCAAACTCCGAAATGAAAAAAAAGGCCTCCTTAACCCTTTGCCCCCTCACCTAGTTCTCATTGCTTTTGGGGGCAGGGTTAGAACTTTTAGCTAGAAAAAGCCAGCTGTCCCCTGCCCCCCACCAGGGAGGGAGGCCTGGGGGAGAGCATGAGTTTTTTCTGCAGCCCAGAGAGGCAGGGGTGTAGTTGCAAAATAGGGGGGACAAGCCATGGTTGCAAGGGAGGCGGGCCGGAGGTGTGGAGGTCCAAATGGGGCTCCGGGAGAGGTGGCGGTGCCGTTGTGTGGAGCTGAGCATGGAGTCCTGTGTGCTTGGCCTCCGAGGAGCAGGAAGTCAGTGTGCAGAGTGACTGTGGACTGTGGGACCTCATCCTAGAGAGATGTGGGGAGCAGGAGGCGGGCTGCAGGGGCAGCCTGTGAGAAAATGCAACTTCGAGGCTGCCAGAGAGATCTAAGAAAGGAGAAGGTCAAGGGCCGGGCGAGGTGGCTCATGCCTATAATCCCGGCACTTTGGGAGGCTGAGGCGGAAGGATCACAAGGTCAGGAGTTTGAGACCAGCCTGGCCAACTTAGTGAAACCCCATCTCTACTAAAAATAGAAAAAAATTAGCTGGGTGTGGTGGTGGGTGCCTGTAATTGCAGCTACTCGGGAGGCTGAGGCAGGAGAATCGCTTGAACCTGGTAGGCAGAGGTTGTGGTGAGCTGAGATTGCGCCTGCACTCCAGCCTGGGTGACAGAGTGAGAATCTGTCTCAAAAAAAAGAGAGAGAAAGAAGAAGGTTGAGCTGCTGCCATTTAGGGGAGTGAGGAGCAAGGGTGTGGAAGCAATGTGTTTACAGAGACAGTCTTAGGACCCACCAAACTGGTGAAGCCTGGGGACAGGGAGTGGGGTGGGGGGATGAGAGTGACACAGATGAGGTGTTTCAGTGGCTGAGAGCCATGGCACTCAAAACGTGTTGCATCGAAATCACCTGGAAGCTCTGTAAAGCCCTTCTAGGTTTCTGATTTATTAGGTCTCAGGTCAGACTTGAAAATTTGCATGTCTAACAGTTCTTGGGTAATGCTGGCACTCTTGTGGAGATAGAGACCATCCTGGCTAACACGATGAAACCCCGTCTCTGCTAAACATACAAAAACTTAGCTGGGCATGGTTGTGCATGCCTGTAGTCCCAGTTACTTGGTAAGCAGAGGCAGGAGAATCGCTTGAACTCAGGAGGCAGAGGTTGCAGTGAGCTGAGATCGTGCCACTGCACTCCAGCCTGGGCAACAGAGCGCGACTCCCTCTCAAAGGAAAAATAAAAAAGAGAACCACTGTCTTTGTGTGAGAAAGGTAAACAGAGCTCAGAAGTGTCCTTAAAATAGAACTAATCTAAGACGGGGAGAAGATGAAGAATAAAGCTGATTGGATTTAAGAATAGGAATTTGCTTTCCATCACGTTGATGAGAGTGTCAGAATTTTCTCAGTTCTGGAAAGGGTTAAGCCAGTTGAGCCAAAATGCTATTGAGCAATGCATGATAGTAGAGACTTTCATTAAAATCTAATTCCTCTGCATTTGGGGAATTTATTCACTATAAACAGGAAGAGTGTTTCAAAACCGAGTTTTGGCTCTTTGTAATTTTGATTCCTTTTAGCTGACTCGGGAAAGAGAGTCCCTCATTTGAACTTTCTTTAGAAAAGAAGAGAATTCAAGGGCCTAAGCAGTTCCCACCTTTCACCATCCTGGTTTGTCCCCTTGATGCCAGGATGACCGCTTGATGTTCGTGACCTAAATTTTCAGTTGACAGACTCTCATTTCTTCTCTTTGTCCGTCTTTCACTTTTCTTTATAAGTGTAAGATTTTGGCCGCAAATGTAAAAATAACTAAAATATAAACAAAAGAAGGATAGACAGACACATAGTAAACAGTATAATCAGGTGCTTCAAGAATATCCTGAATGACTTAGAAGTAAATCCTAGGTTTTTAACAGAACTGATGTCTTTGTCCTTAGTTTGGATTTGATTTTTGTAATGTGAGATACAGCAAAACTTTTCAATTGTATGCATGGAAGTTTCCAGAGAGCTCTTCCTTCTGTGGGCACATTGGATAGGTCAGCCATTCACTGATTCCTTAAAAATCTTTATAAGGGGGCAGACATGGTGGCTCATGCCTATAATCCTAGCACTTTGGGAGGCTGAGGCGGGTAGATCACGAAGTCAGGAGATTGAGACCATCTTGGCTTATATGGTGAAACCCCATCTGTACTAAAAATATAAAAAATTAGCCGGGCATGGTGGCACGTGCCTGTAGTCCCATCTACTCAGGAGACTGAGTCAGGAGAATTGCTTGAACCCAGGAGGTGGTGGTTGCAATGAGCCTTAATTGTGCCACTGCCCTCCAGCCTGGGTGACAGAGAGGCTGTCTCAAAAAAAAAAAAAAAAAAAAATCCTCATAATGATTAACTAAAGAGCAAGTGACTCATTGAAAAGGAGAGCATTGAAAACCTTCACCTTAGACTGGAGTCTGCTCCCAGTGACTAGCCATGGCCTGTTTTTGGTTTTGGCCAGGCTATTCAGTGGTTCACCCCAGCATCGGTGGCAGCAGTAGTGCTTGGGAGGGGCGACTGGGGCTTCTGGCTCTTTTAGAGCTACGTTTTATTTACATGTTGTTGGGATCTTTGCCCAGGTGCTCGAGCTGCTGCTTTGTGCTTAGGTCCCACCATCTGTGAACTCCACTGACGGTGTGTAAATTAATAAAATGCTCTGTGAGCCCAGGATGAGAGACTTTGGAGGTGCCAAGAGGAATTGTAATAAATAATATTAAACAACTCCAGGGATTTTAGCAGTGTTTACAATTTTGGCTTCTCACACTTAGAGGTTTGGAATCGTTTTATAAAACTGACTTGAAAACCATGCGTTAGGCCTTCTTTGTGTGATTGGCAACGCTTCAGCAACCACAAGGACCCCTGCTTCTCAGAGCTGTTGCGAGAGAACCTCATCAGTTCTGCATGGAACTCGGCCTCCTGTGAGAGCTATTCCTTTTCTGGGAATCCTTCTCTTGCTCATGGATCCCCCATTGGGGACGTCATTGGTGTATGACGATAAAAGTGTCCTGGGAAAGGACGAGAAGTGGTGGGGGGAGAGGGATTGGTTGTGGCCGGTAGCTGCAGCGTTACTGGGATGGCTGGTATTTTAATAGAATTATCTGCAGAACTTGAAAAACTCGTCTGACGGCACAAGCTTTGTGTGAGACAGGGCGGTGTCTTTGGGAATTTGTTGATTTTTTTTTTTTAAGGTGAAAGTTGAATGAGGGGGCCAGGGTGACACATACCACTGACATTTCACATCTGCTTTGATGAAATTTTATCTTATTTGTGACTTGTAAGTTCTGCCTACAGGGCTAACAGCTCCTTTGGGCTGGTGGCACCAGCATTGTCTGACCGTTCTCTGAATGTTTAGTAACCTGCAGGTTCTTCCAGAACCATAGCTGTGCCTTCTTTTCTCTTGGATTTATGAGTTTGGGACCCAGGTGCTTGATAAAAGTTTATTGCACTAATAACAATAATAGACAACACGTGCTTGGTAGAGAGTGGGCACTGTTCTAAAGCTTTTTTGTATTAATGACTTAATCTTCCTGAAAATTATGTGGAGGAAAATTCTAACTAATGCTATCACGATCTCCATTTTATAGAGAAAGTTTAAGTAATTTGCTTAAGGTTTTTCAGGTCTTAAAGGGTGGTCTATATGCATCCAGCTAAAGGGATTTGACCTCTGTAGCATCAAATTCCTTCTTCTTAATCATTGCTCTATAGGCCTACTTTTTTTTTTTTTTTTTTTTTTTTTGAGATGGTGTTTCACTCTGTCACTGGGCTGGAGCGCTGGAGTGCAGTAATGTGACCTCAGCTCACTGCAACCTCTGGCTCCTGGGTTGAAGCGATTCTTCTGCCTCAGCCTCCAGAGTAGCTGGGACTACAGGCGTGCGCCACTATGTCGAGCTCATTTTTTTTTTTTTTTTTTTTTTGAGAAGGAGTTTCGCTCTTGTTACCCAGGCTGGAGTGCAATGGCACGATCTCGGCTCACCGCAACCTCCGCCTCCTGGGTTCAAGCAATTCTCCTACCTCAGCCTCCTGAGTAGCTGGGATTACAGGCATGTGCCACCATACCCAGCTAATTTTTTGTATTTTTAGTAGAGACAGGGTTTCACCATGTTGACCAGGATGGTCTCGATCTCTTGACCTCGTGATCCACCCGTCTCGGCCTCCCAAAGTGCTGGGATTACAGGCTTGAGCCACTGCGCCCGGCCGAATTTTTGTATTTTTTAGTAGAGACAGGGTTTCACCATGTGAGACAGGATAGTCTCGATCTCTTGCCCTTGTGATCCACCTGCCTTGGCCTCCCAAAGTGCTGGGATTACGGGTGTGAGCCACTGTGCCGTGCCTGGCTTAGAGGCCTACTATTAAAGTTCTCAAAAGTTTAATAAATGATAATGATGTCTGGATTTTATCTTGGGAACCTCCTCAATGACAATATTAGGAGTGATACTTTTTTTTTTTTTTTTTTAAAGATGGTAACATTTAAACCATGGAACTCAATTTGTGTTGACGTGGGTGGGGGTAGGGACTGAGCCATATTAATGACCTCAAAGCCAGTGATTACCAGGGGGCTTGCATGTTTGTGTATCTTTGAGAAGAATTTAGGATGATGGCAACCTCTTTGAGTATGTCTTGTGTTTTGAATTCTGTAGAAGCCCAGTATTTTATACTTTCAAAGCAAATATGGTTGAAGTTCATTAGAGTTAGGCCTGAGAAGGTGGAAGTGAGTTTTGTGGTTGGAGATTCTGACTTGGTTTTGCTTTTCTTAATATCGCATTTAAATGTCTCCCATTTGGGTTGTATGTGTTGGGGGGTGATAAAGTTTGGCTCCGTGTCCCCACCCAGATCTCATCTTGTAGCTCCCATAATCCCCATGTGTTGTGGGAGGCACCCAGTGGGAGAGGATTAAATCATTGGGACGGTCTTTTCTGTGCTGTTCTCATGATAGTGAATGGGTCTCATGAGATCTGATGGTTTTAAAAATGACTGTCTGCACAAGCTCTTTTTTTGCCTGCCACCATCCATGTAAGATGTGACTTGCTCTTCCTTGCCTTCTACCATGATTGTGAGGCCTTCCCCAGCCATGTGGAACTATAAGTCCAATAAACCTTTCTTCTGTAAATTGCCCAGTCTCAGGTATGTCTTTATGAGCAGCGTGAAAACAGACTAATACAGGAGAAGTGGGCTCTGGAAGGGAGATTAGTGGCAGAGCAAAGCAAAGGAACTGCTCCAGGGTAGGGGTAGGCTGAGGACATTGACTTTGTTGGACTCATTTAAACGTTTTTTTGAGTTTTTTATTTTTTTGAGACGGAGTCTCGTACTGTTGCCCAGGCTGGAGTGCAATGGTGTGATCTCGGCTCACTGCAACCTCTGCCTCCCGGGTTCAAGTGATTCCCCTGCCTCAGCCTCCCGAGTAGCTGGGATTACAGGTGCCTGCCACCATGCCTGGCTAATTTTTTATATTTTAGTAGAGATGGGGTTTCACCATGTTGGCCAGGATGGTCTCGATCTCCAGACCTCGTGATCCACCCGCCCTGCCTCCCAAAGTGCTGGGATTACCCATGTGAGCCATCGTGCCTGGCCGACTCTGTTGGACTCCTAAAGAGAGTGAACCGTGCTGGAGATGCCCCTTTCTGGCTGCCCCTCCTAGGACCAGGTCATGTGTTTGCTGAATTGTGTCTGCAAGTTTTTTGTTAGTGTGATTTATTATTTATTTTTGAGACAGGGTCTCACCCTGTCACCCAGGCTGGAGGGTGGTGGCATGATCATGGCTTACTGTAACCTTGACCTCCTGGGATCAAGTGATCCTCCTGCCTATAGCCTTCCGAGTAGCTGGGACCACAGGTGTGCATCACCATACCTGGCAATTTTTTATTTGTGTAGAGATGGGGGTCTCACTCTCTCACCCAGGCTGGCCTCAAACTCCCTGGCGCAGGCAATCCTCCTGCTTCGGCCTCCCAAAGTGCTGAAATTATAGGCACGCCCACTATGACTGGCCTGTATCTGCAAGTTTTAAGGGCCAATATCAAAGTACTAGAATCTAGGAGAAATAGGGAGCTATTGGATATTGGCAGAGCTCTGCAAAGCGATAAATGCCATTGAGTGCTTTTTAAAACTCTTTATTTTGAAATAATGGTAGACTTACTGACAAGAAGTTGAAAAATAATAGAGAGGTCCTGGGTATCCACCACCCAGCTTCCCCCAGTGGTGACATCTTACTTCACTGTGATGCATTATCAAAACCAGGAAATTGAGATTCGTGCAATGCAAGTCACAGAACTGCAGACAACAGGTGGAAGTGGTGGCTCAGGCCTCTAATTCCCAGCTACTCAGGAGACTGAGGTAGGAGGACCACTTGAGTCAGGAGTTCCAGACCAGACTGGACAATATAATGAGATCCCATCTTTATTAAAAAAAAAAAAAAAAAAAAAAGACCAGCTGAGCACTGGGGCTCATGCCTGTCATCTGAACACTTTGAGAGGCTGAGGCAGGCAGATCACTAGGTCAAGAGATCGAGACCATCCTGGCTGACACAGTGAAAGCCTGTCTCTACTAAAAATACAAAAATTAGCTGGGTGTGGTGGTGCGAACCTGGAATCACAGCTACTCGGGAGGCTGAGGCAGGAGAATCTCTTGAACTCAGGAGGTGGAGGTTGCAGTGAGCTGAGGTCATGCCACTGCACTCCAGCCTGGTGACAGAGCAAGACTCCATCTCTAATAATAATAATAAAGACCATACTGGAATTTCACCAGCTTGGCATACACTTTTTCTTTTCTTTTAATAGGACTTAGTGTAAAGTTTGACCAGTGTTTTTTGATGAGGGAGAGAAACTCTAAGACTGTGATACATGTTTTACAGACACATAGTTTTTCACATAGCTCTGTTTGCTGAAGTGTTTTTAACAGAAAACAGTTGAGTGGAATGTGAAATCCAGCAGCTCAGTTATGGGATCGAGACCAAGCAGTTTGGTTATTTTTATTTATGGTCTTGAACTCTTTGGGGATATTATCTTTACTTTTTTGTTGCCTTTTCAGAGAGAGGATATTTTCTAAAGATAAAAGGATAATTCAAGGTCATGGTGTCATCTTAAGAGCTCTGGGAGGGAATGATAAACAAATGTTTTCCCTGGCAAAGGGTGGGATTTCGATTAATCAGATAGAAGGTATGGACTGATAGGACTCAAAGATCGTGGATACAATTTCAAGATAACTGTTAGAGTGGATTTGCCTTTATGGTGACAGCCCTGGATGAGTTGTGGCTAAGTGTTGCCTGCCTGGCTTGCCTGTGATTAATTGCTCCTGCCTCCGTGATCCCATCACGCTTTGCTGAGACTTCCAATTAGCCTCTCTCACTATCTGTCCTGGATTTGAGCTGTTTGTGAGGGTGATTGTCTTCTTGACTAGACTAGGAAGTCTTTGAGGGCAGGGGCTGTGTAATTCATTTTTGGACTTTTCTCCTCCTCCTTTCTCCTAGTATCAAGCAAGATGCATTGAGCAGAAAGGATCTCTCTATTCTCTGGCCCCCAGCCATTTTTAGACTGTTCCTTATTCTAGCTTCAATTCTTTATGTATTTATCTGGGCATCTGTTTGTGTGTTATGTGTATTTGAAACTAGTAAGGCTTAATCCATGGGAGATTATTTTATAATTTTGAGGTATCGTGAGTCAGACTGGCCTTGTTCTGTAGCTCCACCTGAATAGCAGAAAAACAGCCTGAGAGTTTGGGAGATTTTCTTCAAAAAAAAAAGAAAAGAAAAGAAAAAGCAGTGGGGAGTTGTTTTTGTTTTCTCTATACTATGGAATTTTTTTCTTAAGAAAGTATATCATCTGCTGGGCGTAGTGGCTCACACTTCTAATCCTAGCACTTTAGGGAACCAAGGTGGGTGGATAACGAGGTCAGGAGTTCAAGACCAGCCTGGCCAAGATGGTGAAACCCCATCTCTACTAAAAATACAAAAATTAGGCAGGCATGGTGTGGGCCACCTGTAATCCCAGCTACCGGGAGGCTGAGGCAGAGAATTGCTGAAACCCGGGAGGCAGAGGTTGCAGTGAGCTGAGATCTTGCCAGTGTATTCCAGCCTGGGTGACAGAGCGAGACTCCATCTCAAAAAAAAAAAAAAAAAAAAAAAAAAAAGAAGATATAGCACCTTTATACTTAACTGTTAACCTTGGGATAATTCAATTTCTTCTGAGTCATGCTGCTGCCTTTCAGGATTTGGCATTTCAGGGATGTTGGCAGTGGTCTGTGATTATGACGCTTGCACATCATCAGTGGTGCTGTGAGCCCCTGTCTTCTTGGAGACATATAGGAAGATACATTCTTTTAGTCACCTTTTCTAATAAGGGGGAAACTGAGAGGGGAAATACTGTGTTCTTGGAATCGTTTGGTTATAATGAAATGTGAAGCATATCTCTTCAAGTGAGCTCATGTAAAAATGGTGTTACTGAAGGGATATGGGGAAATGCTGTGGGCAGCCAGGGATGTGTAGGCCGTGTAAAACGGGAAAATCAGAAAGGGACGCTGGCCGCGTGTCTCTCAGAGGCCCCCGGAGCGTGAATGTGTGCTTTTCTCTGCAAGGTTATGCCATTCTCTTGTCCCTACTTGCAGATTGACTTTCTTGCTTGGCCTCTGATGTCTCAGATTTACTGCTTACCAAAGTACATTGACTCGGTGCAATGTTGCTCTAGTCCAGTACTACATGACCTTTCCTCTAGATAACTGTCTTAGTCTCCCAGTGTCTCAATTCCAATTTTTTTTTTTTTTAAGAGATAGGGTCTTGCTTTGTTTCCCAGGCTGGAGGGCAGTGGTGTGATTATAGCTTACTGCAGCCTCGAACTTCTGGATTCAAATGATCCTTCTGCCTCAGCCTCCTGAGTAGCTAGGGCTCCAGGCATGCACCACCATCATGATCAGCCAATTTTTCTATTTTTTGTAGAGATAGGGTCTCGCTATGTTTCCCAGGCTGGTCTCGAACTCTTGGGCTCCAGCCTCAATCTTTCAAAGTGCTGGGATTATAGGCATGAACCCAACCTCAATTCCAGATTTTGAGTCAGAGTCTGGTTGGCCAGTACTGAGTCATGTATCGTGGGAAAGTAGAAAAAGTTCCTTTTTAAAGTTTCCTTTCTTGTTAAAGAATAAGTGTGCTAATAACTTTGTTAAGCCCTATCCTATGTAGCTGTTAGACATGCCATTCTTACAGACATGAAGTATACTCTATGTCCTTGTACTTTAACTAAGATATCTGTGCTGGACTTGCTCACAGGCATGTCCCTGCTCTCCATTGCTTTTACCTGTTGAGAAAAGTTTTAAGTTGTTAGCCAATTGGGTTTTAGTTTAGATTGTGAGGTCTGGCTCCAACCAGTGGAGATCACACACGGCAGTAAGGACGACCCCAAATGTGTAAGGGATACATTTGTGTGTTTCCCTTTGTTCATTGTACTCTTGTGGCAAGACGGCTAGCGAGGATACCCTTCCTGCAGTCCAGGAAGTAAAAATTGCATTGCTGAAAAATCCTTTGTCTCAATGCTGATTTTTCTGTACAGCACTGAGCATCTATTTCCAACATGTATTCACCGAGCTTTTGCTGGGATGCAAGGGTGTATGTATGATGGGTGGTCTCAGACTTGCCCAGGCGGGATCTCCAGAAGGCGGGGTTGTTGGGAGGCCATGATTGA
This sequence comes from Saimiri boliviensis, assembly GCF_048565385.1. NCBI lineage: Eukaryota > Metazoa > Chordata > Mammalia > Primates > Cebidae > Saimiri > Saimiri boliviensis. The sequence continues at coordinate 13,924,925 of NC_133466.1, forward strand.
CACGGTTGCCATATCCCAATAAAGGAACAGTTCACCGTTGTTTATATTTAGCTCTAGGCTACATTAGGAAGGCAGGGCCCATTTTTTTCCTGCCTTGTGTTAGCTTCCAGCTTTTCCCGCTTAAAATTTCAGGTCTAGACAGTAGAATGAGGAAAAGGTACAGAAGTGCTGGAGTCTATGTGTAGCTGATGAAGAGCGGGTTACTAACACTGACTAGAAACAGGTCGTTGGATACATGACATCACCAGTGAATATTTAGTTCAAAAAATACTTTCATTCATGCCTTTGAATTAAATTAGTGCAAACGAATTTGTCTTTTCACATGCACATGTTTACTTTTTGAGTTCCTAACTTGGACTTAAAAAATACAGACTCACCCTGCAGTGATCCCACTTTTATAATCAAGGAATTCTGATGTGTGTTGAAGTCACTGGATGACAAGAATACAGTAACCAAATGGTAAAGACAGAGAAGAGGACTGGGTAAGAGCTAAAGGCATCTATTCCCCACTAACCAGCTGTGTCACTATGATAACGAAGTTCTTTAAATTTCAGTTTCTTACCTGTAAAATGGGGTAGGAGTCGTATCTGCTCATAATGTCCTTGAGAGGATTCCATGAGCTGATCTATTCAAAGGCATGTTGGGATATAGGAGTGCACAAAATTCACAAAGATCTTGCTCTCCTGGAGTGTATATTTCAGCATGTGCTTACACCACTCTAATTTATAAATCAGAAAGAGCAGTGTCTGGCCAGACTTGTGGCTCTTGCCTGCAATCTCAGCACTTGAGGAGGCCAAGGTGGGCAGATCACCTGAGATAAGGAGTTTGAGACCAGCCTAGCCAACATGGTGAAATCCTGTCTCTATTAAAAATACAAAAATAATTTGCAGGGTGTGGTGATGGGTGCCTGTAGTCCCAGCTACTCGGGAGGCTGAGGCAGGAGAATCACTTGAACCCAGGAGGCGGAGGTTGCAGTGAGCCAAGATCACGCCACTGCACTCCAGCCTGGATGGCAGAGCAAGACTCAATCTCACAAGAAAAAATAAAAAGAAAAAGAAAACATAGTCCTTATATTTCCCCTAATATTTCCTTCCAATTCTTTAAAATTCTAGATGAGCCTGTTTTTTTTTTTTTTGTTTTTTGTTTTTTTTTTTAAATAGGACCATATATAGCTGACAGGCTTCCCTAACTTAGAAAAATCAGGATGTGTGAGTGAGTGCATGTGTGTGCCCTTACGCTGTCAGGAGCCCTGAGAAATCAATGCAAGTGTCAACATTCTTTGAAAAAGGACTGTTTTCCGAGGCAAACGTGAAGTTAGCTTTATTTGAGTTAGGGGAATAAAGAAAACCTGTGAGAGACATTTATGAGCTGATATATTGGCTTTGATGATCCAGGGAAAGACATGCCTGTTTGTGCAGGGGGCCACTCATTTTGCTTGTATGAACTCAAAGTCAAAAATCTTAATGCGTTTTAATAACCCTAAATGTCATACTGAATTTAAACTTGGAAAATTTCAGATAACGCCTCTTTGTAACAGCTCTGGTTTACTTATCTCTTGGGCTATCGCATATGTCTCAAGACACAAAATCCTCCATTTAAAAAACTTTCACATTTTGCTAACTTTGCTGTGAGAAATAGAAACTTTTGGGGCAAGCTCTTTTAGATGAAGGAAATATTTCCCCCCACAGTGGATCCATATAATTTATTCTGTCAGCTAAAAGAAGCAATTTCTTTTCTTTGCCTTGGGATTTAAAGCAATAATATATTGTATATAATTATTTAATTTAGTTGACCTAAACGTTAATGTATTATTTTTAAAGCTTCAATAGATTGTAATATATCTTAAAACCATTACAGTTTGACGTGACACAAAGTATTTAAGGATATTTTGATTGAAGTTTTAAAGAGAGAACTTATCCAAGCCAATATTAAAAAAAAAATTTCCTGCTTTATAGACAAATTTTAGTATATATCAGGGGGCATTAATGTTATATCTAAAATGTCAAAGTAAGATTTATAATAACAGAAATGTATTACTCTTTATTATATATAGTATAAATGAGTAAAGCAGCCAATTCTGCCTTGTGGAATTAACTTTTGCTTTGCTATTTCTTTTCAGTTTCTGGCAAAGGTAATTTTTTTTTTTTTTTGAGACAGAGTTTCACTTTTGTTGCAAAACTATAGTGCAGTGGCGTGATCTCGTCTCAACGCAATCTCTGTCTCCCTTTAGTGAAGGAGCCTCCCAGGTCATAATTTTTCTCCTTTGCTGATTCTCCTGCCTCAGCCTCCCAAGTTGCTGGGATTACAGGCATGCATCACCACGTCCAACTTATTTTGTATTTTTAATAGAGATGAGGGTTTTTCCATTGTTGGTCAGGCTGGTCTCAAACTCCTGACCTCAGGTGATCCACCTGCATCAGCCTCCCAAAGTGCTGGGATTACAGAACGTGAGTCACCGCGCCTGACCAGGCTATTTTTATTTTAATTTACCTATTTATTGTGTATTTTTAGTAGAGATGGAGTTTCTCCATGTTGGCTAAGCTGGTCTTGTACTCCTGGCCTCAAGTGAGATGCCAGCCTCAGCTCGGAGAGTGCTGGGATTATAGGCGTGAGCCACCGGGCCCAGCCCAAGGGCTATTTTTAATTATTTGAGAAGAGACAGAGCCTGGGTGATAAGAGATGCTGACATTTACATTTCTCTTTCTTCTTCAGTTTCACATGATAAGTTGATCAACTCACTATTCTCATATCACACTTAAATAGTTCTCCATATCTACCAAGGCACAGACTGAAGCTTGCTTAGATATTTCTCACAGTGGCTAATGCCCTTGTTATTGTAATTGGTGATGATTTTTCTCCTTTACTGAGGGAACACAAAGAATTTTCATATCTGAGAACTATGTACTATGTGGATGGCAAAGTTCTGCCTGCAGTGGGAATTTTGCAATGATAGCATATTCACCATTTATTTATGTGCTTGGTCATGTGTTTAGATGTTTGAAGCATGATGGAAAATAGAAAAGATGTGGGCTACTTCCCATGGCTATGTTATTTTTCATTTTTAGTAGTGTAAAATTATGTGGTGGTTTATTAAAAAAAAAAAAAAATCTTTACATTTTCTTCAGTAACACAAAGCATTACCACTGTGTGGGAAAAATGACCAGGTTTCCCTCAGGCCCAGCGTCTCCATAGTTCTTTATTCAGAAGGACCGCATAAAAAGTAAGATTGTTTTAAAATCTTCCACGCCTTTCTGAAAACAGGTGCTTCCTTTGTGAACTCAAGTTAGTGAATTTATGTGGTCATTTCAACCTAAGAACAAAGACTTTAAAAAAAAATTTTTTTTTTTTTGCCCTGAAGATTGACATTTGCTTGCAGAGATTAGGTATTTCCTGTGCCCCTGGGTCGAGTTCTGCTTGTACAGAGGGGAGGTGGTGGGGGGCGCGTAGGGGGAGGTCAAAGCAAAGCCAACACATTGGTCCATGTTCATTTCATGGCAGTGGGAGGGGCTTGGAGTCCGCAAATCTGCATGGGGCAGGCTGAAGCTTGCTTAGAAGTTTATCAGGTATTCCATGGTTCATCCATTCTACAAGGTAGCAGTGAAGAATTCTGCAGTTCCTTTGTTCTCCGTAAATGGTCAGCGTGAGACCTGTTGCCTTTACCGCTTCTCCTTTTCCCATTTTCCATGTCTTTCCTTCTGCCCTGGCAGAAAGCAGCCCCGCATCTTCACATTCTGACTTCTGGAATGGAATGAAAGCGTTTCTTTCTGTATAGAGAGGTTTGTTTTACACAGAGCTGCCTTTGACTGGGAAGACTCCCCCTAACAGAGTTGGATCATAATGTGTTGGCACCAAGCCAGGGAGGATGGCCATAAATTGTCATTTGAATGAGGTCTCCCCAACTCTTTGTCCTTTATCTCATTTCTGGCACGGGGATATTGGGCAGGTTAAACCAAGAGCTGATTTGGTACTGGTCGATGTGATTGTCGTAATTTAAATTAGAAGTGTTCATTTTGTGTGGTAGGTGTCAAGATTTTTGTGTATTGGTTTCTACTTCTGAATTTTATTCCAAGGAATTAAAATGGGAGGAAGAGAGGAGGAGAGAAAGGAAGAGAGGAAGGAAGCAGTTTGAAACATGGGACCGTAGCGGAGCTTTTGGATGCACAAAGATCTCTATAGGAATTTGGCGCTTGCTGTATGTGTGACTTTGGCCAACTTTTTTCCCTCAGTTTTTGCTATTTTTAAAATGACACTTATAAATGGGCGTAATAGTTCTTTGTTATGAGATCCTGTGTCTTCAGAGCCAAACTTAGTGCTTAGTATTAGTATATAAAAGAGACCTCAAAAATCTCAATTCCCTTTCATTACCTCTTTGATGTTGCATTTAAAGATCTGCAGCTAAATTGAACGCCACAGACCTTGTCACTTCCAGCTGGTCTGAACATAGGTCTTGCTAGAATGTTGCTCACTTAATGACAATGATACTGGCTGGGAGAGGTTGCTCGTGCCTGTAATCCTAGCACTTTGGGAGGCCGAGGTGGATGGATCACCAGGTCAGGAGTTTGAGACCAGCCTGACCAACATGGTGAAACCCTGTCTCTACTAAAAATACAAAAATTAGCTAGGTGTGATGCTGTGTGCCTGTAATCCCAGCTACTCTGGAGGCTGAGGCAGGAGAATCGCTTGATCCCGGGAGGCGGAGATTGCAGTGAGCCACTGCACTCCAGCCTGGGTGACAGAGCTAGACTGTATCTCAAAAAGAAAAAAAAAAAAAAAAAGTAAATTCACAGTGATGGAAGGGTTCTTTTGCTTTGATTTCTTTCTACGATTAAAAAAGTAGAAGGGCATAAAATGTTATTTTAAATATTTTATTTTAATTAATATTAAATATGATATGATTGTTATAATTGATAATATAATTAGTATGACATATCATATATTAATATTATACATTTTATGTTTATTAATTTTTAAAATATTTATTGAGGCCCAATTCAGAGCCAGACAGTGTTTCAGGAGCTACAGTGGGGCGGGTAGGAGATTAGCCATCCAGAGGGTGGTGGGTGTCTGTTTTAGACAGGATGGTCTGGGGATAATTCTCCCAGGAGATGTGATCCTGAGGTGTGCATGGACGGAGAGACCCTGTGGAAATCCAGAGAAAGAACATTCCAGGCAGAGGGACCTGCAAATGTGTTGAAGATTGGCAGGAGGCATGTGTGGGAAAGGCAGGAGTGCAGGGGCTGAGGTCACAGCCAGCATCACCTGCAGGAGCGAGGTTCTTGTTTGGATTTTGGGCAGTAAGAATCGGCATAAGTGGAACCACAACACAAGCCCCTCTGCTCCTCTTAAGAGACTTGGTTAGATGTGTTTTTGCAGAGAAGATGGAAAATAATAGTGTATCTGTTACTTTGATTACAATTCTCATCATATAATAATTAACTGCTAGCTGTAATTATAGGACTTCCTCTAATTTAGTTTAGCACTCAGGGGACCTCCATTAGCCTATATCCCAATCAATTTCACAGCTATTACGGAGTAAAAAAGCCATGTTCCTGTTGAATTTTAACTCTAGCGGGAGAATGATGCGCGCATTTGCTGGACAGCCTTACTTTGTTTTCGCTCCTTATTTTCTTTCTATGCAGGCCCTCCCTGCTGGCCTGCTGTTCCAGGCATGTACGTGTTATTTCCTAATTAGGATAGATTTTCGCAGATAGTAGTTCATGAATTCCATGCATCCCACGTCCTTTTAGTAACCTCCCCAATTTACAAAGCAAAAATTTTCACCTGACAGCCAAGGGAACATGTGTCCCCTCCCCACGACGGATGTTTTAGTCAATATTTATTCTCTCGTCCAGCACCTTTTACTACCCCCATGCCCTCTGTGTAAGGCCAGTTTATGTGGGGGAAATGTAACGCAATCTGCTTTCCCAGTTGGAGGGAACAGCGTATTCTCCTGTGGCACAGAATGCAGGGTTGGCTCTCTTCTTTGCCTCCGTGGCGTGTCTGGTGATTGGCTGTGTTTAGATGACCTGGGCCTCCGGGGGCTCCTCTTGTCCAATTTTCTCTGCTGCTCTGGTCACATGGCTGCAGCAGCACCATGTCTCCAGTGTACTGCTTCTCTCTGGAGGCAAACAATCATCTGTACGTGGGGCCATTTGTAACTTGAATAGCCCCCTGAGAAGTAGTGCCATCTCCAGAGAGCTCCACTTAACAGTTTTGTTCCCTCCCCACTCCCTGTTTTTTTGAGACAGAGTCTCACTCTGTTGCACAGGCTGGAGTGCAGTGGTGCGATCTCAGTTCAGGACAATCTCTGTCGCCCAGGCTCAAGCAATTCTGGTGCCTCAGCCTCCCAAGTAGATGGGACTGCAGGCACGCACCACCACACCTGGCCAATGTTTGTATTTTTCGTAGATAGGGGATTTCACTATGTTGGCCAGGCTGGTCTTGAACTTCTGGCCTCAAGTGATCCACCCACCATGGCCTCCCAAAGTGCTGGGATTACAGATGTGAGCCATCATGCCTGGTCCCACTTACTAGTTTTATAAAAATGTCTGTAGCTCATCGGTAGCAACTAGAATCTAATGGGAGAATGATGCGCCCATTTATTTGCTAGACAGCCTTATTTTGTTTTCCCTCCTTATTTTTTTTCTGTTCAGGCCCTCCCTGCTGGCCTGCTATTTCAAGCATGTACATGTTATGGAAGAAGAAACCAAGGCTGTGGGCAAGGAGGCGGAGGGAATGGTTGCCCACTGCTGTGGTCAAGTTGCCATAAATATGAGCCCTGTGTGTTTGCCCCAGTTCCTCTGGCAGTGTCTCTCTCTCTCTCTTTGTGTGTGTGTGTGTGTGTGTGTGTGTGTGTGTGTGTGTGTGTGTGTGTGTATGAGAGAGAAAGAGAATGAGTAGATTTTTTTTTTTTCCTTCTTTTTTTTTGAGACGGAGTTTCGCTCTTGTTACCCAGGCTGGAGTGCAATGGCACAATCTCGGCTCACCGCAACCTCCGCCTCCTGGATTCAAGCAGTTCTCCTGCCTCAGCCTCCTGAGTAGCTGGGATTACAGGCACGCGCCACCATGCCCAGCTAATTTTTTGTATTTTTAGTAGAGACGGGGTTCCACCATGTTGACCAGGATGGTCTCGATATCTCGACTTCGTGATCCACCCACCTCGGCCTCCCAAAGTGCTGGGATTACAGGCTTGAGCCACCGCGCCCGGCCGATTTTTACTTTTCTTTCTTTCTTTCTTTTTTTTTTTGGAGACAGAGTCTCACCCTGTTGCCCAGGCTGGAGTGCAATGGCACAATCTTGGCTCACTACAACCTCCGCCTTCTGGGTTCAAGCAATTCTCCTGCCTCAGCCTTTGGAGTAGCTAGGATTATAGGCATCTGTCACCACGCCTGGCTAATTTTTTTTTGCCTCTTTAATAGAAATGGGGTTTTACCATGTTGTCCAGGCTGCTCTCAAATTCCTGACCTGATGATCCTCCCACCTTGGCCTCCCAAAGTGCTGGGATTACAGGCATGAACCACTGAGCTCGGCCCAGATTTTCATTTTTAGAGCATTTCTAGATCTCCAACCAAATTGGATGGAAAGTTCCCATGCATCCCTCCTCCATCACTCCCGGCCACCTCCCCCACCATCAACATCCTGCCCCAGACCGGTGCATTTCTCACAAACAGCAAACCAGCAATTAGCTGTCATCACCACCCGGAGTTCATAGTTTACCCCAAGCTTCACCCTCGGTGTTGTACCTTCTGTGCGTTTGGACAAATGTTTAGTGACGTGCGTTCACCACACAGTATCCCACAGAATTAGTTTCATTGCCCTGAAAACCGTCTGCTCCCTGCGTGTTCATCCCTTCTTTCCCCCATCCCCTGGCAACCACTGCTTTAGTTACTGTCTCTATAGTTTTGTGTTTTCCAGAATGTCATGTAGTTGGAATCATACAGTGGGTAGCCTGTTCAGATGGGCTTCTTTCACTTAGTAATAGGTATTCACGGTTCTTCCATATTTTTCTATGGGTTGCTAGCTCATTTCTTCTTAGTGCCAGATAATATTCCTTTGTGTGATGTACCATTGATTATTTATCCATTCACCTACTGAAGGACATCTTGGCTACTTCCGAGTTTTAGCAATTATGAATAAAGTTGCTACAAGCATTCACGTGCAGGTTTTTTGTGTAAACGTAATATAAATATAAATGTACTTTACACAAGACATAAATGAAGTTTGTTTCTGATTATGAAAAAACGTGCTTTATTGTATAACATTTGGAAAATATTAAAAAAGAAGAAAATCTTTAAGAATCAGTATAAGCCTATTTATTAATTTACTGTAATAAGATACATGAAATTGGAACTCTCCTGGAAATACAGGCCATATGGTTATTATATAGTATAACAGTCAGTAATAGAGACAGGAAATATTTAGGGCATTCCAAATGCTGGTTCCGTTTCCATTAAAACCACTTCTTAAGTGATTTTTTTGATACTCCACATTCAAACAAACACTCTCGGCTTTACCAAATGGCTAAGTTAGAAGTCTTCACAAACAACTGTAGTCCAAGGAAGTACTGAAATTTTTGTCTTAAAAATTCAAATATACATTAGCCATGGTTCTTGGTGGTGGTGGAGGGGATTCCAGACATTCATGTGGAATCCAGCAGTTCAGACGCACACAGCTTGTATAAGGCTGGATGTGACTGCATTCAGTTCTGGGAGCCTCCGTATCTCCTGGACATGTTCTGGGTGCAGAGACAAAGGATGCTGCTGGGGAGGACGGGGTGGTGTTGAGCTAATGGAATAGTAATGCCGAAAAAGCAGCCTCAGAAATGGACATCAGTGGACAGCCTGTTGCAATTTCATTTTTCATTTTTAAGAATTCTTGACCGGGCACGGTGGCCCATGCCTGTAATCTCAGTACTTTGGGAGGCTGAGGCGGGTGGGTCACCTGAGGTCAGGAGTTTAAGAATAGCCTGACCAACATGTTGAAACCTCGTCTCTACTAAAAATACAAAAATTAGGCAGGCATGGTAGCACATGCCTGTAACCCAGCTACTTGGGAGGCTGAGGCAGGAGAAATGCTTGAACCTGGGAGGCGGAGGTTACAGTGACCTGAGATCACTCCATTATACTCCAGCCTGGGGGACAGGGTGAGACTCTGTCTCAAAAAAAAAAAAAAAAAAAAAATTCTGGCAAAGTACTATGTTAATCCATTTTTCATTGCTATAAAGCAATACCTGAGGCTGGGTAATTTATACAAGAGAGGGCCGGGCATGGTGGCTCATGACTGTAATCTCAGCACTTTGGGAGGCCAAAGTGGGCAAATCACTTGAGGTCAGGAGTTCGAGACCAGCCTAGCTAGCATGGTGAAATGCTTTCCCAACTGAAAATACAAAAATTAGGCAGGCGTGGTAGCAGGCACCTGTAATCCCAGCTACTTGGGAAGCTGGGCCCAAGAATTGCTTGAGGCCAGGAGATAGAAGTGGCAGTGAGCTGAGATTGCACCACTGCACTCCAGCCTGGGCAACAGAGTGAGACTCAGTCTCAAAAAAACAAAAAAAGAAAAAAAGAAGAGAGATTTACTTGGCTCATGGTTCTGTATAAGCCGGGCAACATTATCTGCTTGGATTCCGTGAGGCTACAAGTAGCTTTTACTCATGGCAGATGAAGGGGGAGCAAGCCTGTCACATGGCGAGAGGGAACAAGAGCGAGTGTAGGAGGTGCCAGTCTCTCTTAAACAACCAACACTCGCTTGAACTAATGAGCAAGAACTCACTCATTCCTGCAAGGAGGGCACCAAGCCATTCATGAGGGCTCCGCCCCCGTGACCAGAACACCTACCAGGCTGCACCTCCAGTGTCAGAGGTCACATTTCAACATGGGATTTGGAGGAGACAAATGTCTACAATATATCAGGTACTGAAGTTCATTTTTGACTTTAACAAGGCAATCAGTACCACATCAACCTAAAAATACTCTCTGTGGCAGCTTCTGAGAATGGGAGTATACAGATCCTCATCAACGTACAGTGAGGCTACGACTCAGTAAACCCATTGTAAGTTGAAAATACATAAATACACCTAATCTAGTGAACATCCTAGCTTAGCCTAACTTACCTTAAATGTTATCAGAACACTTACATTAGCCTACAGTTAGGCAAAATTATCTAACATAAAGCCTATTTTATAATAAAGTTTAATATCTCAGGTAATTTATTAAATACTGTACTGAAAATGAAAAACAGTACAGTATTTATGGGTTTATGGGTACATAAAGTATGATTTCTACTGAATGTTTATTGGTTTTATGCCATTGTAAAGTCAAGAAGTAAGTCGAACCATCCTAAATCAGGGACTCTCTTTGTATGTCTAGCAACTTTTAATTTAAAGAATGTTAGGTATTCATGATCTCTTTTTGGTGGAAGAAGGCAGGCCCGCATGAAGACACATGTAACCTTTGTCTAGATATCTAAAAGTTGTTGTAAGTCAAGCGAACAAACTGTGAAATAAAACATATTCTCCTACCTTGACAAATAGGCTTTTTGTTTTTGGAGACAGTGTCTTGCTCTGTCACCCAGACTGGAATGCAATAGTATGATCTCATCTCACTGAAACCTCCACCTCCTGGGTTCAAGTGATTCTCCTGCCTCAGCCTCCCAAATAGCTGGGATTCTAGGCATGCACCACCACGCTCAGCTAATTTTTGTATTTTTAATAGAGACAGCGTTTCGCCATATTGTCCAGGCTGGTCTCAAACTCCTGACCTCAAATGACCCTCCCGCCTTGGCCTCCTCAAGTGTTGGGATTATAGGCGGTGAGCCTCTGTGTCTGGCCTAGACATTCATGATGACTTGGAAAGCTGGATTCAGAGTTACAATTGTCAGACTCCTTGGAATACCATGTGGGAACCTAAGGTGGGGGAAAGCCAGCCTCAGCCATGACCCTTCCTTATCCTCCACCCCTGGCTCCATCTTGGACCATGAAAGGTTTTATGGACACAACAGCCTATATAAAGAAGCCCCCTCTAAAATCCCCACCAAGAGCTGCCCTTGGGCCTGTGAGTGCACACTTGGCATTGTCAGGTCAGAACTAAGAAAGAGCCCCTAGAGGACCTGGACGTGGGCATGGGGTCCAGGGTGCCCTGGGGTCGTCTAGAAAGGTATGTGCTTGTCTGCCCAGGAAGCCTTGCCCCTTTAAGAAGTGGTGTGACTGGCAGAAGGCCAGAGAAGTCCCTTCGATGTGAGTGCCCAGGTCCTACTACGAATATTTGAACACTGATCTGGCTTTGATCCTGGAAAAGCTAGGCATCACTTTTAGCATGAAGAAAGGACAATGAGAAGCCTCCATTTGGAATGTATTAGATTTCAGCAGCATGCAGTTAAAAAGTTGTTTTTAATGGGTGAACATCAGTGTATCCTGGCATAGGTTCATTTAAAAAGCTCTGGGCTTACTCAAATAGCAAAATCTACGGTACATTTATATAAGGTAATTTGTTGTTGTTTTCAGACTTTTTACTTTTCAAGAACCATAATAAAGTTTTGCTTAAAAACTGTCGATCTTTGGTCCCAGGGATCATGGCTCTCTTCTGAGCTGATGCAGTGTTTCACCTCGTAGCATCTTCTGTGATGGCCTTCTTCCTGCTCATAGCATCTGTGATTGTATAGGTACTCCTGCACTCTTCATTCTTACTTTCAAGGGGATGTTGATGAGAAGACCTAATATAATTTCAGTACACAGGAAAAGGCAAAACCAAGATCAAGTTTAAATTGGAAGATACAATCTTAAAGAGTACGATAGTGAAATGAACATGTATACTGGCAAATCCCTTCAAATGTTTGGTAACAGTAATACAAAAGTTTTACAAATTGTTCATTAGTGAAATTTTCAAATTGCTTTAAAGAATGTAAAAAAACAAGCAAGTTGGAGTTCTGAGGTTCTGTTCTCCTGGTGATTGGAGAGAATTAAAATAATACTTGTTTTTATATCATTAATTATTTAATCAAAACTGAAAACATTGTGTCCATAATACTGCATCCACAGAGTGGGTACTGAGGAATGAGTAAGTTTAAATTCTCCAAGAATCTCTCATGTTTTCTCATTCTTGCTTAAGAAAGTCTTTGTGCTTTCTAAAAAATTCCTCTAATAGATTTTTTAAAAAATCTATTTAAAATGAGGAAACCATACCGCAAAGTGATATGTTCCAAGGCTTTTCCCACTGCTAGAAATATTCCTGATTACTGAATGTAATGAAATAAATTTGTCATGTTAGACATAATGTGTGGTGGAGTACAGAACGAAGAGCCTAAAACTCAGAGTGGAGGCTTGACATTTATAGTTATAAATATGTGCTTTAGGAATTGATTTATATAGAAAAATACCAGGGCTAAGATAGATAAATTGAAGCTTGTTCTCACTGAGTAGGTTAGACAGTTCATCAAATATTGGTTAAAATCTTTCTCTCTCTGGAGATCGAAAACAAGAGATTAAAAGGCAGTGTCCAGCACGCGGGACTTTGATTGTACAGCCAGCCAGTCTCTTCATATGAATATAAATGTGCAGCACATGACTCAGAACCTAGCTAGCCACTCTTGTTTTGTTACTTAGGCTAAGAATGGATTTTAGGTTTTTAAATGGTTGGGGAGGCCGGGCGTGGTGGCTCAAGCCTGTAATTCTGGCACTTTGGGAGGCTGAGATGGGCGGACCACCTGGGGTTAGGAGTTTGAGACCAGTCTAGCCAGTATGGTGAAACCCTGATTCTACTAAAAATACTAAAATTAGCCAGGCTTGGTGGCGGTGGCTTAGTTCTAGCTACTCAGCAGGCTGAGGCAGGAGAATCACTAAGACCTGGGAGGCAGAGGTTGCAGTGAGCTATTGTGCCACTGCACTCCAGCCTGGGCAATAGAGTGAGACTCTGTCTCAAAAAATAAAATAAAGTAAATAAAATAAATGGTTGGGGATAATGTCATAAGAGGAGTAATACTTTGTGATACGGGAAAATTATATAAAATTCAAATGTGAGGATCTACAAATAAAATTTGATTGGGATGTCACCATACCTGTTCATGTATGTATTGCCCGTAGCTGGTTTTATGCTCCAGTGGTGGAGTTGAATGGGTGTGACACAGACCTTATGGCCAACAAGGCCTAAACTATTTACCATCTGGCCTTTTGCAGAGTAAGTTTTTTGAATTGGGCTGGGCACAGTGGATGACACGCCTGTAATCCCAGCATTTCGGGAGGCTGAGGTGGGCTGATCAGAAGTTCAAGAGATTGAGACCATTCTGGCCAATATGGTGAAACCTTGTCTCTAGTAAAAATACAAAAATTAGCTGGATATGGTGGCACATGCCTATAATCCCAGCTACTTGGGAGACTGAGGCAGGAGAATCTCTTGAACCCGGGAGGCGGAGGTTGCAGTGAGCTGAGATTATGCCACTGCACTCCAGCCTGGTGACAGAGCGAGACTGAACCCTGGCTTAGCAGAGCCGGGGCATGTTGCTGCTGGCAGCCTTTGGTTGTCCCTTCTTTCCCCTTGTCTTCTTGATTTTACCTTAAATTTGTGTTGAATTACAGTGATAGGTAGTGCTTTTATCAAGTGCTTACTATTTTTAATTTATTCAATTCTCCTATGAACTCTGTGATACAGAGTCAATTATTGTCTTCATTTTACAGATGAGGAAATTGAGGCATAAAAACAGGCCAGGCGTGGTGGCGCACGCCTGTGATCCCAGGACTTTGGAGGCCAAGGCGGGCGGATCACAGGGTCAGGAGATCGAGACCATCCTGGCCAACATGATGAAACCCCATCTCTATTAAAACACAAAATATTAGCCAGGTATGGTGGCGCATGCCTGTAGGCCCAGCTACTCAAGAGGCAGGGGAATTGCTTGAACCCAGGAGATGGAGGTTGCAGTGAGCTGAGATTGTGCCACTGCACTCTAGCATGGCAACAGGGCAAGACTCCATCTCAAGGGGGAAATAAAAGAGATTTTTCTCTCTCCTATTTCAAGGTCACATTCTAATGAATGTTTCACTTGCATAGTTCCTAGCTTATTGCCTTGACCCAGCCTTCCCCACAGACACTGGGTGACTCTCAGGCTCTCCCTGCGTCTCCCAGCCCCCAATGCTTTGGGACCCTCTACCCCACCCTTCTTTCCTGCCAGCCTAGAGCCTTGTGGCTTGTATGGTTTTGAAACTCTCATTCTATTTTATGATGGTTGATAATAGTCATTAACCTCATAAAGTTTGTTTTTTAAAAATCTATATCTATCTATAAAGAACTTACTACTGAAAGGGCAGCATTGCCTGGTCAACATGGTGAAACCCCGTCTCTACTAAAAATACAAAAAATTAGCTGGGTGTGGTGGCAGGCAGGTGCCTGTAATCCGAGCTGCTTGTGAGGCTGAGGCCGGAGAATCACTTCAACCAGGGAGGCGGAGTTCGCAGTGAGCCCAGATCGTGCCATTGCACTCCAGCCTGGACAACAAGGCAAAACTCTGTCTCAAAAAAATTCAAAAAAAGGACAGGCTCAAGCCATGTGGAATCTGCTCCGATGACCCAGACATCTCCCACTAGTCCCCACTTCTAACACTGGAGATTCCATTTCAACAAAAGATTTAGAGAAGACGGCATTCAAATCATATCAGTGTGTGTGCGTGCTTGTATGCGTGTGAGGTTACGTTACCTCGTCCCGAAGTCATGGGCTTCATGTGTTACTAACACATTTTTTAAGACACGTTGAAAAATACTTATAACTATAAAGATTAAACATGGTTTTCCATGAACCACTAAAAATGGTTTTCTATTCCATTAGTGGTATGTGTAGCACTTCTGTGCGGCCCTCTGGGGTTTCCACGCACAGCTCTTGACCTATTTGTGGGACTAAAGATATTTGTGGGCTCTGGTTTTTACATTTAAAGCGAACTTAAGCTGTATAATCCTGAAGTACAAGAGACAATACAGAGTAATTCAGGGAGGTTGGGAAAACTTACTTTCTTTTGGGTTTTAGAGACAGGGTCTTGCTTTGTCACCCAGGTTGGAGTGCAGTGGTACAATCATAGCTCACTGCAACCTCGAACTTCTATGCTCAAGCAATCATCCCACCTCAGCCTCCTGGGTAGCTGGGACTACCAATGTGTGCCACCATGCCAGCTAATTAAAAAAATTTTTTTTCTGTAGAGACAAGGTCTTGCCTTGTTGCCCTGGCTGGTCTTGAACTCTTGGCTTTAAACAATTCTCCTACTTTGGTCTCCCAGGAAAAACATTTTTAATTTAGGCACCTTCCCCTTGATCTTTGATTTTTTTTTTCATTTGATGGTGTGTTTGCTTGATTACTTTTATTTCCAAGGCCTCTTCAGATGTTATATATGTACTTGAGTTTTTTTGAGTTGCGCTTTTTGCTCTTGTTGCCCAGGCTGCAGTGCAATGGCGCGATCTTGGTTCATTGCAACTTCTGCCTCCTGGGTTCAAGCGATTATCTTGCCTCAGCCTCCCGAGTAGCTGGGATTGCAGGCATGTACCACCATGCCCAGCTAATTTTATATTTTTGGTAAAGACGGGGTTTCACCCTGTTGGTCAGGCTAGTCTCGAACACCTGACCTCAGGCGATCCCCCCACCTCGGCCTCCCAAAGTGCTGAAATTATAGGTGTGAGCCACTTACTTTTATTTTTTGAGATGGAGTCTCACTCTCTTGCCCAGGCTGGAGTGCGACGGCGCAATCTCACTGCAACCTCTGCCTGAGTGTGGCCTCTTAACTCCGGACGTCAGGTGATCCCCCCACCTCCACCTCCCAAAGTGCTGGGATTACAGGTTTGAGCCACCACGCCCGGCCTTGAGTATCTTAATTGCCTTATTCATTTATTCAACTTAAATTTACAAGGCACCCAGTCCCCTGCTTGAGACTGGAAGCACATCTATGAACACCACAGGATACGTGGCCCAAAGTGCGTTACAAGAATATGGTCATCAGCCAGCAAATGTCTTCACCTGCTCTACTTAGATTTTAGCAATCTGCCTTGCTCCCGTGGTGGGTGATTGCATATGATAATTTTGAAACAGCAGGTCCCAGCAGATAGAGGAGCAGCTGTCAGATCAAGAAACCTGTCCTTTGGCCCAGATTGTTCTGATGATTTGCAGCATAACCTTGGAAACGACGTTTTATTTTCCATGCCAGGTTTTCACTCTGGAAAGTGGAAAATAACCGCAAATGAAGTTGGTCTTCAGGAAATCAAGCGCCCCATAGACTGTAATGAGCTCGGCTTTTCATTTCTCATGCCTGCCTTATTTACATGGACAGGTCGTGTTGGTGTGTAACCTTAGGATGTAGATAGACGCAGGGTATGAAGATGCACGTATAAAATATGACACCTGCAATCTGATGTAGGTACAGGAGGTTGTCTTTCTCCAGGCACATCAGGAACTGTTCCTGAAAATGACAGCCTGAAAGGGATAGGTGTGTAGTGTTGGTAGACAAGGCCGGTATCAGTTTGGTGAATCTGTGAAAGCCTATTTTGTGCCTGTTGGTAAAGTTGAGTGAAAGACTGTTGAAGGGTGAAGAGATGCCTGGGAAGGGACTCGTGCTACCAGCTCTTAAGTTCCTGGGGAGTGGGATGTAGCCCAGGGTAGGGCACAACATAGGTGCTCACTGAACCTCATTTTGCACCATCCTTGTAATGGTTAGTGGCCCATGGCACTGAGAGAATCACTTTGTGTTTAGATGGTGACAAGGCTGGGATTAAAAACTTTACTCTTTTAAGTATTCTGAATTTATGAAACTGTTAGGTTTAATACTTTTTTTTTTTTTTTTTTTTTGAGATGGAGTCTGGCTCTGTTGCCCAGGCTAGAGTGCAGTGGCATGATCTCCGCTCACTGCAACCTCCGCCTTCCGAGTTCAAGTGATTCTCCTGCCTCAGCCTCCCAAGTAGCTGGGATTACTGGCGCCCACCAACACACCAGGCTGATTTTTGTAGTTTTGCTAAACGATGGGGTTTCACCATGTTAGCCAGGCTGGTCTCGAACTCCTGACCTCAGGTGATCTGCCTGCCTAGGCCTCCCAAAGTGCTGGGGTTGCAGGCATGAGCCACCACGCCTGGCCTATGTTTTACGCTTTTAAAGGATATTGATAATATTGAGATATCTAGTTTAAACATAAGTGTATAATGATAATTTGCCAAGGTGAAATTTATTACTTTTCCATATTGAAGGCACAGAAGCATACTTCTTGAAACAATAATGTCACATAGGTCTCTGTTTTACACTAGAATCACATGCTTTCATTAGTTTTTTTTAGTTTGTTTGCTGTTTTTTGTAGCAAAGACCTTGATTTTTATGATCTCATTTAAAATGTCACCAATTGACTGACATGTTAAAAAAAATCTGTTTTTGTCTGGGCGCAGTGGCTCATGCCTATAATCCCAGCATTTTGTGAGGCCCAGGTGGGCAGATGATGAGGTCAGGAGTTTGAGATCAGCCTGACCAACATGGTGAAACTCTGTCTTTACTAAAAATGCAAAATTTAGCCAGGCGTGGTGGCACACACCTGTAGTCCCAGCTACTCAGGGGGCTACGGCAGGAGAATCGCTTGAACCCCAGAGGTGGAAGTTGCAGTGAGCCAGGATCGCGCCACTGCACTCCAGCCTGGGTGACAGAGAGAGACTCCATCTCAAAAAAAAAAAAAAAAAAAAAAAAATCTGTTTTACAAACTGTCAAAAGAAAAAGCATAGGTGCTTTAATCCTCTCATTCAGTGTGCGACATCCATCTCATTAATTGCCTTTTCAAAGAACAGTGTCATTGGAGGTAATCAGTCTTTGGGGAAAAACAGACCAAAGGGTTGTTGGGAGGTTGTCCGGCTCTGAGATAGTTCATTTCTTGCTTTCTTCCATGAGATACAGAGGAGTGTGGCACCTAATGATCAGCAATGTGGAAATTGGAAATTGAAATTTATGTATTTGATCCTGGTACCTTGGTTAAAATAGACGATTAATCTCTCTGCTTTTCATTTGCTTCCGCCCTTACGTTGGTTCTAGACAGGGCGTAAATCTCAAGTCATGTCTTTTGTCACCTGTGATTTTAGCCCATGGTTTCTACCTTACCTTGTGGTTTTTCATATGGATATACAGTGCTCTGGTAAGCGTTGAAACAACACCCAGAAGTCTCTGGTGTTTGCAGAAGAGTTAGCAGAAGGCTTGCATGGGAGATGGGCTTATCGCTTTGTTCCATTCCTTTCCCTCCTTTCATTCTCTAATTCAAGAATTTCCACTTGACCCAGTTTAAATGTCTTTCGCACAAATCTCTCCTCATAATGCTTTATTGGTCTTTGTCTTAGGCAGTTTGAACTACAATAATAAAATACCACACCCTGGGCAGCTTAATCAACAAATACTTATTTCTCACAGTTCTGAAGGTGAGGAAGTCCAAGACCAAGGTCCTGGCTGATTGGGTTCCTAGTTTGAAGACAGTCTGTCTCTCTCTCTCTCTCATTCTCTCTCTCTCTCCCTCTCCCTCTCTTCCCCCCCTTCCTCCCTCCCTCTCCCCTAACATGGCAGAGAGAGAGGATCTCTCTAGTGTCTGTTCTTTTTGTTTTCTATTTTTGAGACAGGGTCTCACTCTGTCACCTAGACTGCAGTACAGTGGTGCGACCATGACTTACTCTAGCCTTGACCTCCCAGCCTCAGGTGATCCTCTCAACACAGCCTCCCAAGTAGCTGGGACTACAGGTGTGTGCCACCCTGTCTGGCTATTTTTTTGTTGTTGTTGTCTTTGAGACAGAGTCTCACTCTGTTACACAGGCTGGAGTGCAGTGGCGTGATCTCAGCTTACCACACACTCCGCCTCCCACATTCAAGTGATCCTTGTGCCTCAGCCTCTCAAGTAGCTGAGATTACAGGCATATACCACCACGTCCGGCTAATTTGTGTATTTTTAGTAGAGATAGCAATTCACCACGTTGGCCAGGCTGGTCTGGAACTCCTAGCCTCAAGTGATCCACCTGCCTTGGCCTCCCAAAGTGCTAGGATTACAGGTGTGAGCCACCGTGCCTGGCGGTCTGGCTAATTTTTTATAGAGCTGGGGTTTCAACATGTTGTCTAGGCTGGGAATGTCTCTTCTTATTTCTTCTAAGCGCACTAATACCATTCACAAGGGCTCTACTCATGACCTAGTCACCCCACAAAGGCCCCACCTCCAAATACCATCACACTGGGGATTAGAATTTCAACATAGAGGTTTTGGGGGGACACAAATGTTCGGTCCATAGCATTTTTATAATTGCAGCACTAAACAGTCCGCTTGTGTCATAATCAAAAAAAGGGACTGTGTTGTCTGTTTCTTCCAGCAGGGTTCAGTGCATTGCACACAGGCACTTGTTGGTTTCGTTGTTATTTATTTGCTTAGAAAGTTACTGGCTGAGTGCTCCACTGTGTCAGATACTCGCTCATCGATGAAAGAAGCACTATGATTTTCCTCATTTTCCACGTAGAGAAGCTGAGGCTTGGAGGAGGATCCAAGGTCATTCAACTTAGGAGTGAAGGGGTTGGGACTCAAACCTAGTTTTATTCCAAAGCCCCTGTCCCTAACCAATTGGGTATAATGTAAATTATATGGAATTAAGTGTATAAACTGCTTTATGAACATTGTGGATATGTTAAATTTAGGATTTTGACCCACATTTTAATGAACTAAAAAAACTAGGGTATTGAGTCTATTTCTTCTCTTTATACTGTGGTAATAGATTAATTATCCTCTAATGGATTTTTTAAAAAACAGTTTTATTGAACTATAGTTCATACCCCTTCCAGTTCATCCATTTAAAATGTACACTTCCATAATTTTGTTTTTAATTTTTATTTTATTTATTTACTTATTTTTGAGACTGAGTTTTGCTCTTGTTGCCCAGGCTGGAGTGCAGTGGCACAATCTCGGCTCGCTACAATCTCTGCCTCCTGGGTTCAAGTGCTTCTCCTGCCTCAACCTCTCAAGTAGCGGAGATTACAGGCATGTGCCGCCATACCCGGCTAATTTTGTATTTTCTTTTTTTGAGACAGAGGCTTGCACTGTTGCCCAGGCTGAAGTGCAGTGGTGCAATCCTTGCCTCCTGGGTTCAAGCAATTCTCCTGACTCAGCCTCCCTCGTAGCTGGGACTACAGGTGTGTGCCACCATGCCCAGCTAATTTTTTTGTATTTTTAGTAGAGACGGGGTTTTACCATGTTGGCCAGGATGGTCTCAATCTCCTGACCTTGTGATCCACCCACCTCGGCCTCCCAAAGTGCTGGGATTACAGGCGTGAGCCACTGTGCCCAGCCTAATGTTATATTTTTAGTATGAGACAGGATTTCTCCATGTTGGTCTGGCTGACTGGTTTCTTTTAAATTTTCTTTTCTTTTAAAATTTATTTTATTTTTTTAGAGATGGGGTCTCACTATGTTGCCCAGGCTGGAGTACAGTGGCTATTCACAGGTGCAAGCCCACTATTGATCAGCACGGGAGTTTCGACCTGCTCTGTTTCCGACCTGGGCCGATTTTCACTCCTCTTTAGCCAACCTGGTGGTCCCCCGCTCCCGGGAGGTCACCATATTGATGCTGAACTTAGTGTGGACACCCGATTGGCATAGCGCTCCTCCAGCCTCAGCCTCCTGAGTAGCTGGGACCACAGGCAGGTGCCACTGTGCCCAGACGGCTGGCTGGTTTCAAACTCCCGACCTCAGGTGATCCACCGGCCTTGGCCTCCCCAAATGCTGGGATTACAGGTGTGAGTCACAGTGCCCGGCCCACTTGGGTTATTTTTCTTTTTGGTGTTTACAGCTAATGCTGCTGTGAAACATTTGTATACAAGCTTTTGTGTGGACATATGTCTTTACATGTTTTTCTTAGGGACAAGGTCTTATATTACTTCTCTTTGGAGTCTAGAGTTACTTTTAACTTGTCTAAAGTCCAACCTTGGGTGCTTCTTTGGCTAGGGCACTGGGTAGTGTTTTTGGAAACATGAATTATTCACTGATATTATTTCATTAATGTCACTGTATAGTCATCCCTTGGTATTCGTAGGGAATTGGATCCAGACCCCCTCTCCCCTGTAGATACTAAAATCCATGGATGCTCAAGTTTCTTATATAAAATAGTGTAGGCTGGGCAAGGTGGCTCATGCCTGTAAACCTAGCACTTTGGAAGGCCAAGGTGGGAGGATCACCTGAGGTCAGGAGTTCGAGACCCAGCCTGGCCAACATGGCAAAACCCCATTTCTGTGAAAAATACAAACAGCCCGGTGTGGTGGCGGGTCCCTGTAATCCCAGCTACTAGGGAGGTTGAGGCAGGAGAATAGCTTGAACCTCGGAGGCGGAGGTTGCAGTGAGCCAAGATTGTGCCAGTGTAGTCCAGTCTGGGTGACAGAGTGAGACTCCATCTTGATTTAAAAAAAATAAAAAATAAAAAAATAAAATAATGTAGTATTTGCACAAAACCTGTGCACATTCTTTAGTATATCATAAGCAATCCCTAGATTACTTATAATACCTAATGCAATGTAAATGCTAGTAAATAGTTGTTATACCGTATTGTTTAGGGAATAGCGACAAGGAAAACAGGTCTGTACCTATGCAGTACAGACTCAACACAACCATCTATTTTTTTTTTTTTTTTTTTCTGGTGGGTATACTGAAGGCTGACTGTCTTGGCCAAATTGTGTGGCGGCAAGTATGAGCGGGAAAAAGATGGGCTTCAGGGAGTCAGGGAAACCAAGGAGAAATGAGAGTAAAGTGGTTAAAAGCCTTGACGGTTAAGATAATAAAATGCCCTTGGGAGAGCAGGGATCCTTACGGATTTGAAGCAGGCTAGAATGTACAAACGAAGGTTAATTAGTGAATTAGCATCACACTGGCAGGACAGACTGCCCAATACCTTGAGAGTCATTGGCAAGGTAGCTTATGTGGGACACTCAGTTTTTCTACTAGAATAGTTTCTGTGTTAGATAGGACTTCTGTTTGCAAGTCACATACACGAAGTCAAGATCATGTGCATTTTTAAAAAAGAGATTGGTGTTAATTTTTTAGGAAGACACAAGGTGCCTCCTGGCCAACATGGGCAGTAATGTTAGCCATCTAGGGATTTTGCTGGGTGGTCAGGGCCCCCAGGATTCGGGGCTCTGCAGCTCTTTTGGCTCATTATGTCATTCTCTCTCCTGCAGCTTTTAATGACTTTTTTTTTTTTTTTTTTTTTTTTGAGATGGAGTAGTGTTCTGTCCCCCAGGCTAGAGTGCAGTGGTGCATTCTTGGCTCACTGCAACCTCTGTCTCTCAGGTTCAAGTGATTCTCCTGCCTCAGCCTCCCGAGTAGCTGGGACTACAGACATATGCCACCACACCTGGCTATTTTTGTGTGTGTATATTTTTAGTAAAGACAGGATTTCACTGAATTAGCCAGGATGGTTTTGATCTTTTGACCTTGTGATCCTCCCGCCTTGGCTTCCCAAAGTGCTGGGATTATAGGTGTGAGCCACTGCACACAGCCCCACCTTCCACCCTGCTTTTTTTTTTTTTTTTTTTTTTGGAGACAGTTTCACTCTTGTTGCCTAGGCTGGAGTGCAATGGCACGGATCTAGGCTCACTGCAATCCCTGCCTCCTGGGTTGAAGTGATTCTCTTGCCTTAGCCTCCTGAGTAGCTGGGATTATAGGTGCCCATCACCACACCTGGCTAATTTTGTATTTTTAGTAGAGACGGATTCCTTCATGTTAGTCAGGTTGGTTTCGAACTCCTGACCTCAGGTGATCCACCCACCTTGGCCTCCCAAGGTGCTGGGATTATGTGCATGAGCCACTGCGCCCAGCCTACTTATTATTATTTTATTCCTGCATGGGCACAGCCAAAAATGTGGCTGCTGTTTTTGAACTTGGATATCACATCTGGATGGGAGATGTGATACTCTTCAATACAAAACCTAAATACCCTTAGTAGCCCAGGATGGCAGGTAGAAACCTGCCAGGTAACCTTTAAAAAGCAGGAATGTGATGTCCTGTACAGTTTGGGGACAATGAGAGAAAAAGAATAAATTGCTGTACATATTCAGAAGGGTTTGGCTTGGCATTAGTGTCTGTCAGAGGCGTGATGTGGTCACTGCAGATGAGTGAGGCCACTCTTGGGCTAAGGGAAGCAGAGTGTCCTGATCCCACTGAATTTTCAGTAGGACACCCCAGCCCTTGAGGACTGTAGCCAGCTCCAAGGTTAAGGAAGACCTTGAGAGCCTTGAGTAGTCAGACAAGCCGAACTAAAGTGGTGGCAGGAAACCCTGCCAAGGATAGCAGCTTACCTGGAGGAGGAAACAGTAAGAGAAGACAGGACCACTTCCTTCTGCTATTTGAAGGCTTAGCATACAGAAATGATAGAGAATTGGTCTGAGTTTCTCCAGCAGATGGGAGCTGCAGAAAGACATCTCTTAAATCTGTCTAAAAAAAAAAATCTCTCTTAAATTTATCCAAAAAAAAATTGTCAGCCGGGTGCAGTGGCTCACACATGTTATTGTAGTACTTTGGGAAGCTGAGGCAGGTGGATCACTTGAGGTCAGGAGTTTGAGACCAGCTTGGCCAACGTGGCAAAACCCTGTCTTTACTAAGGAAACAAACAAACAAAAACAAAAATGAGCCAGGCATGGTGGCACCTGCCTGTTATCCCAGCTACTCGGGAGGCTGAGGCAAGAGAATAGCTTGAACCCGGGAGGCAGAGGTTGCAGTGGGCTGAGATCACACCACTGCATTCCAACCCACGCAACAGAGTGAGACTGATTCAAAAAATAAAGTAAAAATTTCTATCTCAGAAATGGAGTAAGGAGTTGCCTAAAATTTTGTGCTTCCTAGATTGGAGCTCCATCACTTACCATTCATCAGGATATTGTAGAAGGTACTCTAGATTTCCTCTGCCCTTTTAAGACCTGTTGAACATGACATTGGTCAGCATGTAGGCACTGAGTGTGGCAAAGGTTCTTTTATTTGAGGCCGATTTCACAGTTTCACCCAAAAGTCCTTTCGATTGGCATCTCCTCCCCCCTCTGCTGTGCGTGTGTTTGGGGGAACACTAACTAATTTTGATGGTAGCCTAAGCAAAATGCAATTAGAGAAATCTCGTGCCAAACACGCATCTGTGCCAATGTTTGCCTTCATTAGCGTGCATAATCAGGAGTTTGCTTTAAACACTATATGTCTTCTCCTGCGGAAACATGAAATGAAGAGGGTGCAGAGGGAGACCTGGGTACCCTGCATCCTGTGGAGTGCTCGAAAGTGAGCCCAGGAGCCTGAGACGGCACCTCGGGTTTGGGGAGATCGTGTCTTGGTGATTGCTGTTATGGTCAGAGACGCATTGATCAGGGATGTGTGTGAGTGTGCGAGCGTGTACATGTGTGTGTGAGTGTACACATCCACTATTGCTACTCATTTTAGCTGTACGTGGGGAAGCACAATTAAGGAAATAGAGAACCAGAGATCTCAAAAAATGAAGGGAAGGCTGTGGCGGTGCCATTTCTGACACACTTGAACGATATACGTAGCTGTTTGACACAAAGGACTCTTTTCTCCTCTTGATAAAAAGGTTTGCATATAGTAAGAAAAATTCAGCTTCACTTCCCAATGTATGGGTTTTTTTTTTTTTTTTTTTTTTGGTGGCACAGGGTGTGTGGGTTTCTATTTAGTGTCTGTTTTTTTTGATATAAGATGAGCATACCTTGTAAAAACATACCTCTTCATATGTGTGATAAAAGTAAAGTTGTTGATTTTTTCCTTTTCTGTGTATGAATGATCGTGGTGGGAAGTTTGAAAAAACAGAAAAGGTGGAAGAAGGAAAAAATAATTGTTATTTACTTACCCTGAAAGTGATACTGATATTTTGGTATTTTGCCCATTCTTTAGTCTTTATTACTTGGACATACACATGTATACTACACAGAGATACATACATATGCATGCACGTTTTTGCGCACTAACACCGCATTTCCCTGGATGTAGATGACTTTGTTAGTGTTTGTCTGAATGTTGGTAGTAATTGGAAATTACACTTTTTTCTATTACACAGTGACTTTCTGATTTTTTTTTTAAATCTGAAATGTTGGTTAAATCCTACCCCATACTGGATGTTTCTTAGAATACTTTTCAGTAGTAAAGAATAAAGAGCCAAAATTAAGAGTTCAAAAGTGGGCACATTTCTCTGCTGTGTGTAAAAAACATACAGAGAATTCTAATGTAAGGTCAAAAACCAAAGAATCTGAGTCACTGTATCTAATGTAAAACCAGAAATTTCACCCTTTCTCTGCTATTCCTTGCTAAATTTCTCTCTGCTTCCCCTCTTTACTGAAACCTGTGTCAAACTTCATTTTCAGTGATTGATAGTAGAAATGTAATCTTCTCTTAAAGGAGGCATTATCTGTTTAAAACAATTTAATGGCCCAGAGGAATCATGAATATTTGTTTTTTGTTTTTTTTTTTAATAAACATATTCCTAAATTATCAGTTGGCTGGTTGTCATTTTGGTCCTAGAAGTTAAATAAATAAATTCTGGGAACCAAGTCTTATCCCATACTGCCTTGGGACAATCTGTCCCCCTGTTGGGAACGTGATGTTTTTCTTCACTTTGATGGGATAAACTTCTTTACAGGAGCAGGGTGATGGGTGGGAACCCAGAGCAAGTGTCAGCTTGCTCCAGGGAGTCTTGGGTTTCACAGCCCCTCCTGTTCCTGTCTGTCTTTTCCTCTTATCCTGAGATTCAGGTCGATTTGGGAAGTGGGGGAGGGAGGATATCTGATCTTTAGTCCTGAGAGTTGGATCCCAGAGCATGTGTGAAGCTGCTGATGTTCCCTAGATGGTATCAATGATATAAAAGAAGGGAGCTCCAATGGGCATTTGGAGGGATGGATGCAGAATATTCCATGTATGTAGGTATAAGAGGTCGGAGGAAGAATGGGAGCCAGCGGACATTTGGGAAGAAATTGTCAAAGCCATAGGAGGGAGACGTGGATGCTGTGGTGGATATTTCTGATTGTTTGCGCGGTGGTTGCTTTCCACCCTCTTCTTACCAGCACCCTGTTTCTGTTTCCTGGGAGTCCTCCCTGCCTGCTGCACGCCAGCTGTGCCATTTGTGGGGAATGGGTTCCATACTGGTGTTGACATTCTTCTTGGCACCAAGCACTGAGCGAGTTGGGCCTGGAACTCACATGGAGTTTTCTGTAACCGGTACAGAATTCAGATGAAGAGGCTTCCCCAACAAGGGCATGGCTGGTGGTTTCAGGTACTTCCTGGATACCATGGAGGGGAAAGCCATTTAGAGTGACAGATGTGGTGGTTGGGGTGGGGGGGGTGGCTTCTGGTGACGTTGGTTGGGGCTGGGCTTGATCGAGAAGAGAGGACGCTGCTGCTTCCAGAGGGAGCTGTTGAAGATGATACGGGAGGAGTGAGGGAGGGGAAGAGGGAACAACCGGATAGGAGGGACTTTGATTTAAAAGACGGGGAGAAGTAAGTATATTTATGTAGATGCATGGCTAGATTTGATCATTTTCTTGAATTAGTTATCTCTAGTTTCTTTTGCTCATCCGCTTTCTCTTTAACTCAGCATCTCTCTGAATGGGCTTATTACTCTCCTCTCAGCTCTAGTACTCCCTTGAAAGAAAAAAATTCCAGACACCCTCCTGCCTCTCCTTCTGTTTCTTCCCTGTTCTTTTCTGCTGCCTCTCGTATCCTAGTGCTTTTGTACGGTACCTGCCACATGTTAGGTGCTCAAGACATATTTGTTATAGGAGCATGATATGGTTTGGCTTATGAATAAGTCTCATGGGGTCTGATGGGTTTATCAGGGGTTTCCACTTTCGCTTTTCTCTCATCTTGCTCTTGGCGCCACCATGTAAGAAGTGCCTTTTTCTTCCCGCCATGATTCTGAGACCTCTCCAGCCATGTGCAACTGTATGTCCAGTTAAAACTCTTCTTGTTCCCAGTTTTGGGTATGTCTTTGGCAGCAGTATGAAAACAGACTAATAGAGAGCAAAAGAAAGGAAGTTTTATGACAGGGTCTCAGCCTGTCTCAAGCTGGAGTGCAGTGGTGCAATCTTGCCTCACTATAACCTCTGCTTCTCAGGCTCAAGTGATCCTCCTGCTTCAGCCTCCGGAGTAGCTGGGAGCACAGGCACGTGCCACCATGCCCAGCTAATTTTTGTGTTTGTTTTAGTTTTTGGTAGAGAAGGAATTTTTTTCTTTTTTTTTTGAGATGGAGTTTCTCTCTTGTTGCCCAGGCTAGAGTGCAATGATACGATCTTGGCTCACTGTAACCCTCACCTCCTGGATTCAAGTGATTCTCCTGCCTCAGCCTTCAGCCTCTTGGGTAGCTGGGATTACAGGCATGTACTGCCATGCCCGGCTAATTTTGTATTTTTTTTTTTTTTTTTTTTTTGAGACGGAGTTTCGCTCTTGTTACCCAGGCTGGAGTGTAATGGCGCTATCTCGGCTCACCGCAACCTCCGCCTCCTGGGTTCAGGCAATTCTCCTGCCTCAGCCTCCTGAGTAGCTGGGATTACAGGCACACGCCACCATGCCCAGCTAATTTTTTGTATTTTTAGTAGAGACGGGGTTTCACCAAGTTGACCAGGATGGTCTCGATCTCTCGACCTTGTGATCCACCCGCCTCGGCCTCCCAAAGTGCTGGGATTACAAGCTTGAGCCACCGCGCCCGGCCAGAGATGGGTTTTCTCCGTGTTGGTCAGGTTGGTCTCGAACTCCCGACCTCACGTGATCTGCCCTCCTTGGGCTCCCAAAGTGCTGGGATTACAGGTGTGAGCCACTGCACCACTGTGTTGCCCAGGCTGGTCTCAAGCGATCCTCCTGCCTTGGCCTTTCCATGTGCCAGGGGATTACAAGTGTAAGTCACCTACCCAGCCAGTTTTATATCTTTTATGTCATGTTGGTTCATAGCCTCTCTAGCTACAGGCATCGATCGACTTATGACCTTTGCAACTTATGACCATTCGACTTTACGACCACAATCGCTAGCCAGGACTGCTCCGCGTCTGGCAGCGCAGATTTTGCCCAGCTGGGCGTACGACAGTGCGGACCAGCTTCTGGCAGCACTACCATCTCCGCGTGCACCATTTCAACTGTACATATAGCCTACTCAACTTACGACCAAATCGTGTTACGACCATTTCACGGTCCCTACCGTGGTGGTAAGTCGAGCACTAGCTGTACTTAGTTTTTCTTTTTTTTTTTTTTTTTTTTTTTTTTTTTTGAGACGGAGTTTCGCTCTTGTTACCCAGGCTGGAGTGCAATGGCGCGATCTCGGCTCACCGCAACCTCCGCCTCCTGGGTTCAGGCAATTCTCCTGCCTCAGCCTCCTGAGTAGCTGGGATTACAGGCACGCGCCACCATGCCCAGCTAATTTTTGTATTTTTTAGTAGAGACGGGGTTTCACCATGTTGACCAGGATGGTCTCGATCTCTTGACCTCGTGATCCACCCGCCTCGGCCTCCCAAAGTGCTGGGATTACAGGCTTGAGCCACCGCGCCCGGCCTTGTACTTAGTTTTTCAAACTCTACCCTCACCCCTACCCTCCCTTGCCCCTTCCCATTCACATCTTCTCTTTACCTCTGTGACCACTGTGTCCGTTTCAACTTTGGTCTTCTCTTGCCAGACTGATTTCGTGGTTCCTCTCCCACTGCTTTCCTGGTTCTCAGGTTCTGGCTGAGTGGGGATTGACCACAGATGCCCCCCTAAGGCTCCAAAGCCTCCATGTTTCCTACTGGGCGCTCAGTTCAAACCTTTTCTGTTACAGCGGTGGGGAGCAATTATGAGTCATAACCTCTTCATTTGTTAGACTAATTAATGTGATATCACCTCTGACCACTGGCCCAGAAGAAGCTCCAGTTTTTGAGACCCAGAAAGCTAGAACCCCAGCCAATTAGTTGCTACGGTGCCTGTAGACCTTGGATAGCAAAATGATGATGTTTTCCTACATTTTTAATGGTAGAAAAGAGTTGCTAACTTAAAGCACATCAGAAGTGATGAGAAAGCAAATGAGATGTGCCAGCCCATGAGGTGGAAGTAGAGCTCTGCATTGGGGAGCTGAGAGTGTTGCATGCACTTCACTGTCCAAACTCATATTGCCTCAGGATTGCTTTAATTTTTCTTCTTTCGGCTTTTGAATTAATTAGATTTCAAGAACAGTCTATTGTTAACTGGGTGAGTTTGCTTTGGGAAGAACCCAACTTCACCGAGGGTGGGCTCTGCAAATATGGCAGCCACTGCAGGACCCGGAGAATTTCCTTTTGCTCAGCCTGGCTGAAGGGGTGAATGAGTCTGAGAACAGTTATGAAGAGCCTAGGATCTGGAAGAGTCTTCAGAGAACCTGAGGAGTTAGAAGGACTTTCCTGTCCTTCCTCTTATTTGTCTTTTTTTTTTTTTTTTGAGGTGAAGTCTTGCCTTGTTGCCCAGGCTGGAGTGCAATGGCACGATCTTGGCTCACTGCAGCCTTCGCCTCCTGGGTTCAAGTGATTCTCCTGCCTCAGCCTCCCAAGTAGCTGGGATTACAGGCATCTGCCACCACATTTGGCTAATTTTTTATAGTTTTAGTAGAGACTGCGTTTCATCATGTTGGCCAGGCTGGTCTCAAACTTCTGACCTTGGGATCCACCTGCCTCAGCTTCCCAAAGTGCTGGGAGCCACTGCACCCAGCTTATTTGTCTTTTTGCCTGAAGAGAAGTAATTGTACAAGTGAGGAACGTCAGTTAGGTGCTAGGAGATCTTGTCAACAGATGTTCCTCATTGAGTGGTCCATTAAAGAGGAATACTGGTGGTTCAACCCTTAGTCCTTTTTAAGGTTGAAAATCTGTCTTTTTCTAGAGACATGTTACTCTTGTTCCATAATCATACTGGAAAAGTATTTTGCAGGGAGTAAAAACATGCAGGAACAAATTGTCATCTGGTAACTCTGGGATGTGTATGGGAGCTGTCGGCACTCCATCTCACGTTGCATTTTCATTCCCATCCCTTCCTCCAGAGATCCCTTAGAAAATGGTTGGGCGAATTACTCAACCTCCCTTGGCTTGAGTCTCATCGTAAAAGGAGGAGGAAGGTTCTAAATGGGCTTTCCTCCCCCTCTGCCTTTGCATTCTGGGAGTCTGTGGAGCAAGACAGGAGCCAGTCCTGTTGCCTGAATGATAAGGAGAGTCGGCAGAACCGGCCAGAGGTCCTCAAGCCAAATAAACTTCAGAAACTCTGGGGTTTTCTTTTGCAGTGTGTTGACTGCCCATATGTTTTGAATCACCGCTTTGTGTAATATAAACTAAAACTCTTCAAGTGCTTGAATTGAAGTTGTTGTCAGGAACTTTTGATGACTGGTCAGAAAACAAGACTCTAGGAGTCTGGGCTCAGAGATGAACACAGTCATTCTGGACAGTATGTCCCTGGAGGTTGGCACTGAGTTGCTGCTCTGAAAAGCCTGGACACTGGGGGGCCATACGCAAATGGCCACAGACCAGGGAGGCCCCGGAAGTGAGTGGGTGCTGGGTCTGGGAGAGGGCCGCCAGGCTCCGCTCCAGGGCCTGTTGCTGTAGCCTACTGTTGCCAGATCTATTTTTTTCAAGATTAGTTGGAAATCCTCATTTTTATGTGAAGTCTGCTTATTTTTAAATATTGGATCACAAAGGAAACAACATTTTTTTAAACAGTCTGCTGTCCAAACAAAATATGTCTGCAGGCCACACACACCCTTAGGCCACCCGGAGGTATAGTCGGGCACATAGACCACAGTATGTCTTCTACAGATTGTTTTTTTGAAAACCTTTTGATTATGGGTAATTTCAAACACTTACACATTGAGAGGACAGTATATAACCCCCCACAGAAACTCTCACATACTCATCACCCATCTTTGAGGAATATCAACCTATGGTCAATGTACTTTCCACGTGCAGTCACTACACACACATGCGTGTGCACACACACAAACACACCCACATACCCATACTGGATTGTCTGGATACAAATCACAAATACGCTCTTATTTCATCTGTAGATATTGCTAAAGATAAGAACCTAAAGAGGCCATATTGGTCCAGCCTCCGTCTGGTTTCGAAAACTAAAAAGAAAAGCCATATTGCCTATAGATCTCAATATTATGGAACATATAGTCAGTTTTCAAACTTACCTTATGTCTCATAATTTTTTAACAGCTCATCCTTTTGAATGATAACCTAAATGACACCCATACCCATACATTGTGTCTTAATCCATTCGGCTCCTATAACACAGCACCATAATCTGGGTAGCTTAGAAACAATAGAAATTAATTTCTAATGGTTCTCGGGGATGGGAAGTCCAAGACCAAGGCAGATTCAGTGCCTGGTGAGGGCCTGCTTCCTGGTTCTTAGACCGCTGTCTTCTTACTGTAGCCTCGTGGTGAAAGGGAAAGGGGTCTCTCTTAGGCCCCCTTTATAAGGAAAGCTATTACTTCCCAAATGTCCTATCTTCTTCTCTTTTTTTTTAAATTTATTTTTCCTATTATTTTTAGTTGACATGTAATAATTGTACAGATTTATGGGATACAGAATGACATTTTGATATGTGTATACAGTGTGTAATGATCTAATCCAGGCGTCCCCAAACTATGGCCCACAGGCCGCATGTGGCCCCCTGAGGCCATTTATCCGCCTCCCCGCCCGCTGCACTTCAGGAAGGAGCACCTCTTTCATTGGTGGTCACTGAGAGGAGCACAGTATGTGGCGGCCCTCCAACGGTCTGAGGGACAGTGAACTGGCCCCCTGTGTAAAAAGTTTGGGTCAAAGTAATAGTAGATCCATCGTTTTAAACATTTATTGTCTGGATGACAGAGTGAGACTCCGTCTCAAAATAAAATCATTTTTCTATGTTGGAAACATTCAAAATACTTTTTGAAAAAGCTTTTCAAAAATCCTTTTCTAAAAGCTTTTTGAAAATATATAATAAATTATTCTTAGGTATAGTCACCCTGCAGTGGTATAGATCACTAGAACTTATTCCCACCATCTAGCTGTAAGTCTGTATCTGTTAAACAACCTCTCCTTATCCTCCCCTCCCTCCTACCAACATATAATATTGCACCTTCTAATACTATTGCCTTGGAGGTTAGGATTTCAGCATATGAATGTGAAGGGTACACGGACGCTGAGACCACAGCACCTTGCAGCTGATGCTTGTATGTCTTCAGTCTCATGTAGCTTCCTCAGTATTCTCCCTTTCTTTCTTCTCTTTTCTGTGTACTTAAGAGTCCAAGTCCTAGAATCTTACACTCTGAAGTGTGCTGATCGCATTATTATGGATTTGTTGAAAATGTACTTGCTAATTTAATACCTTTAGTTTTATACTAAAGAAGCATAGATGCGACGCTTGTATTTTATGAGTTTTGTCATATTTCCCCTGCTGCTACTCTATGTAGTTTATCATTATGAGCTGCTTTTTTCCTGAGTTTTTCTCCTGTCCTTTTTCTCTTACAAATAAAAGCATACTGAAGATGGTCAAATCTAAAGTCTTGTCAGCCTATGCCTGCCTTTTGGGATCTGTTCATGAATCTATTTGAAGCTTGTAAGCTTTCTTGAAATGCTTTTTTCTGCCTTGTGATGTGAAAGTTTGGTCGCTATTTTTAGCTTTTTAGACTCCTGGCAGCAAATCCGAAGCCTACAGAATAAATTTGGATTGGGATATTTTGGATTTGAAGTCAACTGTGGCACTCTAATTAAAAATGTTATGCATGTGGCTCAGCCAGCTCGAGTGAATAATTTGTTGAGCTACAAACAGTAACAAATTGCAGAAATGATTCACCTGGAGTTTTAGAAAAGGTTATTAAGAAAGCTTAAAATTAATTATTATGGAAATTAAAGCCCTTTTAAGAATGAGGCCTTTGGAACAAAATAGGAAGTTCCTAATATGCCTTAAATATTGTCCCTTAAAACCTTTGATGAAGCTAAAATAATTTGTGGACATCTTTTGTTAGGTTCACCATCAAGTTGGTTAAAGTCCCTTTAACATATAAATAACCAAGTTTAAAATCAGAGAACGTGATTTATTTGTTTATTTATTTGTTTATTTGTACCGTTCCCCTCCCCACCGTGTGTTTTAAAATGAATTCTTTGACCGTGAAACTTGGTATGAAGTTTCTAGTTATATTGAGAGGCCTCTCATGAAAATTCTAGAGTAGCTATTTTTGGGTTCAGCTCATTGATCCATTGAAACAAAGCATCAGATGTTGCTTTTTAGGTCTCCTTTTGTGGTCCATGAAGCAGTTTAGGGAAGATAAACACCCAGTAAAGCAATATGGATTTCGTGATTCCAAATTAGATGTTATTTTGAAGTTAAAATATTATAATACAGTGGCCCATGTGGATGTGGAAAATATTAATACCAACACACACTAATAAATACGTGATGAATGGGAATGAGCCTGTCTAGGGCTATAATTGGTAAAGGATGGTCTTATCCAAATGGTGAAGAAACAGAATGTTGCTGCCTTCACTGATAAACACGTCTCTTGCTTGTTTACTCTTTGATCTCAGATAGAATGCACAATGCCTGTCAGAATTTCTGGATCCTCTTAAATGTGGCCTTTGGTAAGAAAAAAAATAAAAACATTCTTGCTAAACTTATTAGGTAAGTAAGCTTGGGTTGAATACCAAGGTATTCAAATTCAGTTGCTATGGAGACTTCTTCACAAAGAAAAAAAGAATCCAAATACCATTTCAAATGGATAACTAGTGAATTCAAAAATGTACAGAATGGGCCAGGTGTGGTAGCTCACACCTGTAATCCCAGCACTTTGAGAGGCAGAGATGGATGGATCACGAGGTCAGGAGATCAGGACCATCCTGGCCAACATGGTGAAACCCCACCTCTACTAAAAAATACAAAAAGTAGCTGGGCGTGGTGGTGCGTGCCTGTAATCCCAGCTACTTGGGAGGCTGAGGCAGGAAAATCGCTTGAACCCGGGAGGTGGAGGTTGCAGTGAGCTGAGATTGCACCACTGCACTCCAGCTGGGTGACAGAGTGATACTCCCCCCCCCCCCAAAAAAAAAAAAAAAAGTACTGAATGAGGTTATTTTGGTCTGTTGGTCTGGGTACTTTTAGTCCCATTCTGTTGACTGGGAAATTAAGTCTTGGTGCAAATCAAGCAGCATTACTGACAGACCTACCTAGAGAAAGGCAATAGTGGCATTCTTTAAAGCTCTCTGTTTGCTTTCTGTTCATATGGCTTGCACCCGAAAGATACTGCCAGGGTGGGTGGGGGTTCAGGATGAACCAGGTGAGTTGCTCTGTTAGTACCCTTCTCTTCCTCCCTCCTTCTTTCCCTCCCTCTCCCCTCCCCCATCCCCCATCCCCCTCCCTCCCTTCCTCCCTCTCTCCCTTTTTTCTTCTCTCTTTCCTTCTTGCCTGCTTACCTGCCTGACTGGCTTCCTGTCTCGGATTACAATTATGTTTCTGGAGCCACATGCTAGGACCCATCCAAATTTGAATACTTATGAGCCATTTCCATAAAGATTCTCCTGTGCTTCTTTGTATTCCCTTTGTATACCGATTTGACCCTGGCACACTTCTATTCAAGATTTCCAATAAAATGTTAAAAAGAGGCTGGGCATGGTGGCTCATGCCTGTAATCCCAGCACTTTAGGACGCTGAAGCGGGTGGATCACATGAGGTTAGGAGTTCAAGACCAGCCTGGCCAACATGGCAAAACCCCGTCTCCACTAAAAATAGAAAAATAAGCCAGGCACAGTGGTGCACGCCTGTAATCCCAGCTACTTGGGAGGCTGAGGCAGGAGAATCACTTGGACCTGAGATGTGGATTTGCAGTGAGCTGAGATCGTGCCACTGCACTCCAGCCTGGGTGACAGAACACCACTCTGTCCAAAAAAAAAAAAAAAGCCCCTAACCATCCTCTTTTTAACATCCTCTGCTTTCCTTGGAAACACCTAAGTAAGTATCGTGAGGATATGGCTACACAGTGCCCACCATGAAGATGACATTGAGCTTTCTCCTGATGGATGGTCTGGAAGGAGAGAGGAATGAGAAAGAAAAGGAGCCAGTAGTGTGTTTACAGCCCATCAATTCCCAAACTCAGGAGCTAAAAGGTGACATGTTTTTCACCCTCTGCTAATGGATGGATATGTTTCTTTTCATCTGAGATATGCATACATTAATTAACATCTGTGTGGTCATGGCAAGAATAAGGTAACTGGTTTCCTGCCTTTTACAGTGTGACAAACTAAGAGTTGCTTTTGAATTGAATTGGTACGAAGTTTCCGGTTATACAGAGAGGCTGCTCATGAAAATTCTAGAGTGGCTATTTTTGGGTTCAGCTCGTTGATCCATTGAAACTGAGCATCAGATGTTGCTTTTCAGGTCTCCTTTTGTGGTCCAGAAGCAGTTTAGAGAAGGTACGTAAATCCAGCTTCAGGGTAATGAGTATGGTTTACTTTCCGTAACCTCTCTCAGTCATCCCAAGGGCATAATATTCATGGCTCTGATACCAGATACGGGATGCCTGGTATTGAGGTGGCTTGCCCTTCATGTCAAACTTTGACAGTGAAATCTTGCGGTTGTTGGGGAGTATGGTTAGATTCAGGGAATATCTCTCAAGCACCTGTTACGTTCCACGTACTATAGCAAGTGCTGAAAATATAGAAATATGTGAGACACAGACCCTGCCAACAAGGTGCTTCCTATATCCTAGTGGGTAAGATGTCCATGGAGAATTACACAATAAAGACAGAAGGAGACGTACATACAAAGCACAGAACAGAAAATGTGTGTTGTGTTAGACCTCTTCCCAGGGTGTGCTGGTGAGTGACTGGAGATTAGATCTGGGGACCTCAAATTCTGGCCTGAGCACCAAATTCCACCAGTTCTTGTGTTTGTAATATACTTGAATTAAAAATGTCTTTTACATTTTTAAGCGGCTGGGGGGAGAAGAATAGTAATTGGTGTCATGTGAATATCATATGAAATCCAGATGTCAGCATTCATGAATAAAGTTTTATTGGAACAAAGTCATTTTCATTTACTTACTGTCTTTGGTTGCTTTTACCTAACAAGGGCAGAACTGGACACTCACAGTGGAGAGTATATGGCTGGCAAAGGCTAAAATATTTATCTGGTTCTTCAAAGAAAAGGTTTACCCACTCTGGACTGTGCCATTACTCAACAATTATGGTGTGGTTGGCCTGTCCTCTGTTCTTCCTCCCCCATCAGCACACACCGTTTTTTATTCGGTCCATGTGTCTGTCCGTTTGTCCATCGGTCCGTTCATCCATCCATGATCCCTGGCCATCATGATGTCAGCTGTTCCAAGACTTGTTAATAAAGAATATAGAACTCTTATTAACGATTCCTGTAGGAGTGCTGCACTTTCCTCTCCCTCCATGGCTGCTGTCTCAGTACTTTCTCAGTTACACCATCATATGCTCAAACACAACCTCCTGCCCTCCGCCACACTCACTTCCGTTGCTGGTGGGTCATTCATTGGCTCCCTCTGCAGAGGCAGGAATGCAAGCGAGGTATTCAGCAGAGGTCTTTGAAGGGTTTCTCATTTGATCACAATTTTAGTTTGAGAAATGGAGCCTCATTTATTAAGCTGTAAGAGAACTCTCTACAAGCAATTTTATTTTTAAGTAGCCCTTTGCTTAACAAATTTACTCCACCTGGGATACTTTTTATTTATTTATTTATTTTTTGATATGGAGTTTTGCTCTTGTTACCCAGACTGGAGTGCAATGGCACGATCTCGGCTCACCGCAACCTCCACCTCCTGGGTTCAGGCAATTCTCCTGCCTCAGCCTCCTGAGTAGCTGGGATTACAGGCACACACCACCATGCCCAGCTAATTTTTTGTATTTTTAGTAGAGACGGGGTTTCACCTTGTTGACCAGGATGGTCTCGATCTCTTGACCTCGTGATCCACCCGCCTCAACCTCCCAAAGTGCTGGGATTACAGGCGTGAGCCACCGCGCACGGCTACTTTTTATTTTTGATGGCCCACAGAAATCTGAAACAATGCAATGCCCGGGCCTCTAATCTGCCTTTAGGAACAGGAGGTCGGGTGAAGCTTACCCTGCAATTACATAAGAGAGAGTGCCTGTAATCTTAGCTACTCAGGAGGCTGAAGTGGAGAATCGCTTGAACCCAGGAGGCAGAGGTTGTAGTGAGCTGAGATCACGCTGCTGCCCTCCAGCCTGAGCAACAGAGTGAGAATTGGTCTCAAAAAAAAAAAAAAAAAAAAAAAAAAAAAAAAGGAAAGCTACTGGTTAGTGCTACTGTGAATGTGTTTTTACCTTCCTGTAAAATGCTGAAATCACAGACTTTATTACTAGACAAGGAGAAATGTATAAAGTCAATGCAAGTGAGGCCAGCAGGCCTGTGTGTTGGGCAGAGGTGTCCTGGGGTGGTTTTGTTCTACACTTTTCCTCATAGGTGTTTCTTTCTTGGAATTGCACACCACTGGCCAGGAGTGGTGGCTCATGCCTGTAATCCTAGCATTTTGGGAGGCTGAGGCGGGCGGATCCTGAGGTCAGGAGTTTGAGACTAGCCTAGCCAATATGGTTAAACCCTGTCTCTACTAAAAATACAAAAAATTAGTTGGGCGTGGTGGTGCGGGCCTGTAGTCCCAGCTACTGAACAGGCTGAGCCATGAGGGTCACTTGAACCCAGGAGATGGAGGTTGCAGTGAGCCAAGATTGTGCCACTGCACTGCAGCCTGGGCAGCAGAGGGGTACTCTGTCTCAAAAAAAAAAAAAAAAAAAAAAAAATTGAACACCACTGAATCTCTCTTTAAGTAAAACGCTTCAGCAAATATACAGGAAGAGTTTCCACCCCTCCTTTTTTTTCCCTGTGGTTTCATTGCATGTTGTGTGGTTTTGGAGGTACTTCCTCGGGCTGCCCCAACCAACAAGAGTTTCCTCAGAACCAGAGAGCTTTCTTTTGGTAGGACTCTTAAGATTGTAATCTGGATGCTAGCAAAGCATCTCCAGCTGCTCCATTTTTAATTTTTAATTTGAGAATGATCAGCAGTTTCACAGAAGAGAGAAAATTCTAAGACATTCATCGTGTGATCATTCAGCATTTGGAAAAGGGAAAATGAGGACTGATTGAGGTAATAAACAAGGATGTTAATCAAGGAGAAGACATGGAAGGTGCGGTTTTAAAAGACATCATTAGAGGAAGCTTAGGGACTAACAAGATGTTTTTGCACATATATGTGGTATGGAGAAGTGTTGTGGATCACAGGAGCAGATCTTCTCTGCTTCTTACTCCTGCAGAACAACATCAGCAATGAAACCATTTAAAAGGCCGGTTGTGGTGGCTCATGTCTGTAATCTCAGCACTTTGGGAGGCCGAGGCAGTTGGATCACTTCAGGCTAGGAGTTCGAGACCAGCTTGGCCAACATGGTGAAACCCCGTCTCTACTAAAAATACAAAAATTAGTCAGGCGTGATGGTAGGCATCTGTAATCCCAGCTACTCAGGAGGCTGAGGCAGGAGAATCGCTTGAACCTGGGAGGCGGCGGTTACAGTGAGTTGAGATTACACTATTGGACTCCAGTCTGGTGACAGAGTGAGACTCTGTCTCAATAAATAAATAAGGAAAAAAAAAAAAAATCAGAACCCCCCCCGCCACCACTGCCTCTGTGCACGCGCGCGCGCGCGCGCACACACACACACACACACACACACACACACACACACACAAATTCTGGTCCTGTTAGAATGTTGGATTGCAAGGATCAGAAACCTAAGTTGATTTAGGGCCAAAGTGGGAATACATTTGGCTGTGTACCAATCAGTGTAAAGCTGGGGTTAGGGGGCAGTTGGACCCAGGGAAGTTGGCACCATCAAATATTGTCTTTCATCCCTGTTTTCCCTGGATCAGATTAGTTCTTCTCAGGCCAGCTTCAACCAAACAGAAGCAGGGCTGCCAGCAGTTCTAGGCTGACATCCTCAGTTTTAAAACAAAAAATTCCCAAGGAAGTTTTCTGATTCACTAATGTTGGTCGTGAACCCGCCTCTGGACCAATCACTGTGCAAGGCTCAAGGTTCAGATGATCTCAGCTGTGGATCTCATCCTGTGCCCATCCTGTGGTTAGGGATGGTGGAGAAATATGGAGATGCCATACAGAGGAAAACAATCACAAGTAAAGGGGGAAAGGAATGGTCTCTTCCACCAATCCTATGCAAAAAGCACCCATCAGAGAACTTGATGTCCTGTATCTGATAGGGTATCCTAATCAGAAAATACAATGATGAACCACCTCACAGTGTAAGAAAGAATGAGATTGAGTGTTCTCTGCCTTAAGAGGTGGTGGACTAGTATTGCTTTAAAAATAGTTGTCAGCTGGGTGGGGTGGCTCATGCCTGTAATCCCAGTACTTTGGGAGGCCGAGGCAGGCAGATAAGTTGAGGTTGGGAGTTCGCGACCACCCTGGCCAACATGATGAAATCTCTGCTAAAAATACAAAAATTAGCCAGGTGTAGTGGTGGGGGCTTGTCATCCCAGCTACTCAGGAGGCTGAAGCAGGAGAATCGCTTGAACCCAGGAGGCACATAATGCAGTGAGCCAAGATTGTGCCACTGCACTATAGCCTGAGTGGTAAAGTGAGACCTTTTCCCAAAAATAATAATTGTCACCATATTAATGGGTAATGGATCTATGACTCGTCTTGAGGAGAAAGGCGAATGTTGGGTGGCTGTTTTGAATCTCTTGGTTCAGTGTGCGGTAAGTCAGCTGTTCCCTTCTCACTACTTTGTAGCGCTTGTGGGTTGGAAGTGTCAAGTCCATAACTCATCCAGTCCAGTGACATCAGAGAGAGTAGAGGAGGAGGGTGGATGCACTGAACTCACTCTTATGCTGCCTTCATTTTCAAATAAAGTCACAGTAAAGAGTATTATATATAAATTTTTTTTTTAAAGAGACAGGGTGACAGCTCTGTCACCCAAGCTGTAGTACAGTGGTGCAATCATACTTCACTGTAACCTTGACTTCCTGGGCTCAAGCAATCCTTCTGTCTATCCTCTGCAGTAGCTGGGACTACAGGAGTAGTCAAGGAGCATGTTTTTATGTCAGTCATATATATATACTTGCATGCATATATATGTGTGTGTATATATATACATGCATGTAAGTGTATATATACATATGTATGTGTGTATATGTGTGTATACATAAATGCATGTAAGTGTATATATACATATGTTTGTGTGTATATATGTGTGTGTATATATATACTTACGTGCATGTATATATATGTATATATGTATACATGCCAAATGTACACACCTGTTCATCTATCTGTCTATCTATCCATCTATCTATCTATCTATCTATCTATCTATCTATCTATCTATCTAATCTATCTTCCTTAAAGGAATCTATGATAATATCATCTACTATTAGTTTAATAGTTGGAAGAGGAGAATGCCTTAATGAACTAAATTTCACCTTTAGTTGTCTTATCTGTTGTTAAATGTCTTACTCATTGGGCTTTTGAGAGGTTTAATGAAGCAGTGATATTTATACAGGATTTTTAATCTATAGCCAAAATCTAAAAGGTTTTCTTATTTGGGAGGGGTTACTTTTCACTGGGAAATACTTGTCTACAAGATATTTATGTGGATTTTATTAACTCTTCTTAAATTGTGAAACATGCCACACATGCGGAACAGTGCACAAAACATGACTGTGCATCCTGCTGGGTAATGTGGCCATCACCAGCTTGCGAAATGCAACCTTGCCAGCCCACAAGAAAGCCTCTCTTCCCATCCTCAATCACAGTTTTCTCCCTCCCTCCTAAAGATAACAACTGGGCTTGATTTTTATGGAATTGCATTTTTGTTTCTTGTCACACATTTAGTACTTGAGTGTATATTCTTAAACACCGTAGTTTAATTTTGCTTGTTTTTGAATTGTGTATCGATGGAATCATACTTTATTAAGTATTCTGGGTCTGGATTTATTTCCTCAACTTTTCTCTTGAGTGTAGCTCTAGTTTGTACACTTTAATTATCACACCATTTCATGGTATAAATAGGCTATAACTTCATACTCTGTTTTACTGCTGATGATCATTTGGGTTAGTTCCAATGTTTGGCTATTGTGAATAGTGCTACAATGGACTTTTTTTTTGGAGATAAATTCTCTAGCACTCCTGTGCAGGTATTTCTTGGGGTGTATTTCTAGAATTGAAATTGCTGATTTTTTGTCTTTACTAAAGTGGCTGACCCAATTACACTCTCCTAGTAGGATAAGGGAGTTCCTCTTGCATCATGCCCTCAGAAAACCTTGGTGTTATTAGTCATTTCCATTCTAGCTGTTCTGGTAATAAGTGGATTTCCTGGTTTGAATTTACATTTTGTAAATGTGAAAAATCAGTATGACCAAGCTCCTATTCATAGGTTTATTGGTCCTTGGAATATTTTCTTTTGTGAACTGCCTGTCAAATCACTTGTCATTTTTTAGTTGGTAGTTGATGTGTGTGTTTTAACCTATTCTGCATAATATCTCTGTGTTGGTTGCATGAGTTTCAAATATTGTCTCCCCATGTGGCTTGCATTTTATTGTCTTGTTTATTTCTTAAGTAAATAAGTTTTTATCTGGAATGTAGTCAGAATGATCAGTTACTGGCTTTTTAATATCTGTCCTTTTTTTAAAAAAATCTTGAGATTACCCATAGTTACCTTGGATTGCCAAGTCTTATATGAATTGGTGCTTTGCAGCCTTCCTAGATACTACAAGGACATTGGAGTATATTAACGCCCTTTGTCCTCTACTGGATTTTAAGATATTGTTACAGTAAATTTTTTTCTTTTATACTATTCTAAACATCTAAGACATTATTGTTAATTATTATTATACTTTTGTCTGTCTTAAATAATCTTTATTTCTGCTGCATATAGAATTCTCAGTTGGCAGTGATTTTCTTCAAACACTTAGAAGACCCAGTTCATTATCTTCTGGCATCTGTTCTTGCCGAGAAGTCGGCTCTCTGCCTCATTGTTGCATCTTTGTATAGTAGATCATCCGTCTCTTTCTTGCTGCTTTTATGGTGTTTCTCTCTGCCTTTGGCTTTCTAGTTCTACTGTGACATGTCTTGGTGTAAATCTATTTTTATTTATTCTTTTCAGGGTTTATAGGACTTCTTGAATCTATGGATTGGTATCTTTGTTGCATTTTGGGAACTTTCCAGTGTATCTCTTCAGTATAGTTCTCTTTTTTTCTTCATATTAGATCCTTTGACTGTATTTTTTTTTTTTTTTTTGAGATGGAGTCTAGCTCTGTCGCCTGGGCTGGTGAGCAGTGATGCAATCTCGGCTTGCTGCAACCTCTGCCTCCCAGGTTCAAGTGATTCTTCTGCCTCAGCCTCCTAAATAGCTAGGATTACAGGTGCCCACCACCATGCTTGGCTAATTTTTTGTATTTTTAGTAGAGATGAGGTTTTGCTATGTTGTCCAGTCTGGTCTCAAACTCCTGACCTCGTGATCCACCCACCTTAGCCTCCCAAAGTGCTGGGATTACAGGCATGAGCCATCACACCCGGCCTTTTCACTGTATTTTCTGTCTCCTGCCTTCTCTTTCTTCGTTTTATTTTTGTCCCTTTACACTTCATTTGGCCAACCTAATGTTGTGAAAAGAAAATACTATTTTTTCACTCAACAAATGTTTGTATTTTTTAGGTCCTACTGTGTGCTAGGCAGTGTACTAGGTACTTGGGATACTTTGGTGATCAAAAGAGACAAAGATCCTTGTCTTTGTGAATTACTATTAAAAAAATAAATACAATGAGTTATTATGTCTTCATTTTAAATTAATTAATTTTTCTTAATGATTTAGTGTTTTAGAGGTAGGAAATGATGTTTTAAAAAAGCAAAGTAGACCTGCTTTGGGTGGGTGGCATGGTAGCACACAGCCGTAGTCTCAGCTACTCGGGAGGCTGAGGCAGGATAATCGCTTGAACCCCAGAGGCGAAGATAGTGGTGAGCGGAGATCATGCCACTGCAGTCCATCCTGGGTGACAGAGCCAGACTCCATTCAAAAAAAAAAAAAAAGTAAGATAAAAAAATCTTCAGCATGTATATAAAGGAGAGAAAAATACCTGGGTGCAATGGCTTGTGCCTATAATCCCAGCACTTTGGGAGGCTGAGGTGGGTGGATCACTTGAGGCCAGGAGTTTGAGACCAGCCTGGCCAACATGACAAAACCCTGTCTCTACTAAAAATACAAAAATTAGCCATGTGTGGTGGCAGGCGCCTGTAGTCCCAGCTACTCAGGTGCCTGAGGCAGGAGAATTGCTTGAACCTGAGTCGTGGAGGTTGCAGTG
Organism: Saimiri boliviensis; assembly: GCF_048565385.1. Classification (NCBI taxonomy): domain Eukaryota; kingdom Metazoa; phylum Chordata; class Mammalia; order Primates; family Cebidae; genus Saimiri; species Saimiri boliviensis. The sequence continues at coordinate 13,968,255 of NC_133466.1, forward strand.
AGCCGAGATTGCACCATTGCATTTCAGCCTACGAAACAGAGCGAGACTCTTTCTCAAAGAAATGAATAAATACAATAAAGGAGAGAAAAAATCAATCGGGGAAGTAAGAAAGGAAATGTGCCAGGGACGAGGGGTGGACATGGTGGGGTGGGGCCACTGGCCAGGAGGACACCTTCATGGAGAAGGTGGCATCGAACAAAGACTTCAAGTCTAAGGTCACCTGCATATGCAGAAGAACAAGTTTACGCAGGACCAAACAGACCAAGTTGTTCGCATGTCCTTAAGAAAACAAAAACCAATATTCATGCCAAAGGCCAAGAATATTGTTTTTGGTTACTGAAATGAAATGAGCCAGTAGTATCTGTGTGTATGTGCCGGTATGTGTCTGCCAGACAAGTAATGGGCAGTTCATTAGCCACTACATTTTTTTTTTGGTGATGGGGGAACAGTGTCTGGTGGGTGTTTCTGCAGGAGACTGCTGACCTCAGACCCAGCCGACCTGACTAATTTTTGCCAATGGAAAGTTATGTGTGTAAGGGATTACAGCTGTTCTTTAATGGGCTGAGTTCATCTGCGGCCAGAAAAAGAACAAAAGCTCCCAGGGTGCAGGGCTTTGGGAGGGGTCAGAAGCCTGAATCATAAGCCTGAGCCTAAGCAAGGTGAGTGAAGTTGCTGAGGCTGAGAAAAAGAAAAGTCAGAGAGGGCTGATCTTCGTGTCCGCCCCACCGCAGCAAAGATCTCAGCTAGGCAGGTTGTCCGTGTCGTGGTCCCATGCTGAGAAATTCCCTTTCTCAGAAACTAGGCATCCGAGAGTAGAGTGTTGAGCTCTGGTATTTTAGGTGATGTGGTGAAGTGTTTGTCAACTTGCTGGCTGAGCCTGCTCCACACAGTGTTCCTGGCACCGGTACCAAGAGTTACACATGTGTATCATCCCTGTGAGTCACCTGTCATGTTTTACCGGGAAGTTGGGCGGTTCAGCTGCAAGCAAGATTCTGTTCGGTATGGATTTCTTTTGATCATGACCCAACATTAGTACTTCAGGGAGGTATTATAAATAGGTCAGTATAGAGCCGGGCGCGGTGGCTCAAGCCTGTAATCCCAGCACTTTGGGAGGCTGAGGCGGGTGGATCACAAGGTCAAGAGATCGAGACCATCCTGGTCAACATGGTGAAACCCCGTCTCTACTAAAAATACAAAAAATGAGCTGGGCATGGTGGCGCGTGCCTGTAGTCCCAGCTACTCCGGAGGCTGAGGCAGGAGAATTGCCTGAACCCAGGAGGCGGAGGTTGCGGTGAGCCGAGATCGCGCCATTGCACTCCAGCCTGGGTAACAAGAGCGAAACTCCGTCTTAAAAAAAAAAAAAAAAAAAAAAAAAAAAAAAATAGGTCAGTATAAAATATCTACCCAGCAGTTAATTATCTCAGTCCAGAGTTCGAACTTGCCTCTTCCGGCGGCGGGGTGGGGGGGTGCGGTGGGGGCGTTGGTTCTGTGAAAGGGCCTCGTGAATACATGTAGGAGTCTCCCACACATCCATTATGCATATTATTTGCCTATTGTGCAATTTAGTTGGCTCACGTTAGATACCTTGTTCACTCACCTTTCTCAGACCGAGTGATGATTTGCTTACAGGAGCTTCATGACAAACCCTCAAGTATGTTGCTTGCCTGCCACACTTGTCCTTGAGAGGGGATGAGATTCTCCATGAGTAAGTGTAGGCTTTTGGAGTAATACTCAGCCCTCTGACTG